>NC_091980.1:104197636-105624591 GCF_044704955.1 Pristiophorus japonicus | reverse complement strand
TCTCTTACCCCCCCCTCTCTCTCTCTCTCTCTCTTACCCCCCCTCTCTCTCTCTCTCTCTCTTACCCCCCTCTCTCTCTCTCTTTCCCCCCCTCTCTTTCTCTCTTTCCCCCCCTCTCTTTCTCTCTTTCCCCCCCTCTCTTTCCAACCCTCTCTCTCTCTCCCCCCCCTCTCTCTCTCTCTCTCTCTCTCTTTCTCCCTCCCCCCCACTTCTCTCTTTCTTCCCCCCCCTCCCCCCCGACCCAAACCGAACCTCCCCTCCCCGACCCAACCCAACGCCACCTACCTGTAAATCTGGTGCTGCGGACGGGCCCTGCCCGAAGTCTCGGGCCGGCCCATTCAGCCTTCGGTCCCGAAAGGACTGCCTGAAGCACTTTCACACAGGTAGGAAGATGGTTTATTTAATCTTTTCTTTGTTTATAAATGTTTATTCAGGTTGGATTTATTTGTATAATATTTGTATAAGTATAAATAAGGATTTATTATAGAATTTAATGACTTCCCTCCCCGCCCCCCCCACCTCGTTCTGGACGCCTAATTTGTAATCTGCGCCTGATTTTTTAATGTGTAGAACAGGTTTTTTCAGTTCTACAAAAATCTTCACTTGCTCCATTCTACTTTACGTTTTCACTGTGGAAACTTTCAAATCAGGCGTCAGTGGCCGGACACGCCCCCTCTTGAAGAAAAAATTCTGTTCCAAAGTAGAACTGTTCTACCTGACTACAACTGCAGAAAAAAAAAATGTGGAGAATTACGATTTCTAAGATAGTCCGTTCTCCACCAGTTGCTCCTAAAAATCAGGCGCAAATCATGTGGAAACGTGGGCCCATTATTCCATCAACCTCCTTCAGACTGGATATCCGCAATGCTCACTGCTTCAGTGCTCTCTCATTATAATGGGTATCTTGATCTCTTCTAATGGGTCAATGAAAGTCGTGTTTCTTCATTTCTCTGATGTCTAACCAACAGCTACCAACCATTCCCTTTCATGTCTCCACCCTTGGATGTTCTTCACATTAACTTTCTTGGACTCACCATTTCTTAGGACTTCAATTGTTGAAGCTTCCTCCAAAGACCTTGCTTTCCACTTTACCACCAAATACTGAATTGCTTCTCAACACTTTGTAACTTTTTCTACTGTCCAAGTTCATACCAAGACATGAATTTTACTAGCAATTCTGGAGAGGCTCTTAGAGCACCTATCTTGCACTCCTGGAGAGAAAACAAGAACGTAGTCACCAGATGGACAATCCATGTCTCGCATCTAACCGCTAACCTCATTCTTTCTTTCTCCCCACCAATATAATCTTTCTTGTCTTTCTCTATTTTATCAATACTATGGTCAACTCTCATCTGAACTTTGCTTTCTTGTTCCTTCTATTCCAAATATTGGAAGCTCCAAGCTCTTCCTCCTCCCTAAATCCACACCGAGTTGACTGTATGAGCCTCAAATTGAACACATTCTTCCCCAGCACCTCTGCCTACATTGGTGCACACAAAAGATTCTGTGATACAATCTGAAGAGTAGGAGAGTTCTAATGCTGTCCTAGCCAACGTTTATTCCTCAACCAACACCACTAAAATAGATTATCTGGTCAATGATCTCATTGCTCTTTGTTGTGTGCAAATTGGCTGCGGCATCTGCCGACATTACAACAGTGACTGCACTTCAAAATTACTTAATTGGCTGTGATGCGCTTGTGGAGTCCAGAGAACATGAAAGGAGTTATATAAATGCAAGTTCTTTCCTGGTAATTGAAACTAGATTTTTTTTGCTCAAAATCTTTGAATTATCCAGAATTACAATTTATACAATTTAGAAAAGAAACAATATTCTCTCCCAATTACGTGATTTTTTAAATAAGAGTAAGCTATAATAGTTCCTTCAATTCTCTCTATTAAATTTGATTTTTTTTCTTAGAAAAAGTGTACATGCCAAACAATATTGTCTGTAGCTAACTAAACAGTACTAACAGGATAAACTTCATACCTGTGCAGATTATTTTTGGAGGCAAGGAATACTATATAATACACAGGCAACTATATCACCGAGTTAAATAAATCCGGATACAAGATCACAAAGTCACAAACTAACGAAGTGATGCTAAAAAGTCATCTGTCCATTATTTTTCTCTTGCGACAGCCTCACTCAAGATAAACAGCGTATTGATAACTGAGGTACAATAGGCTCTGTGCGCCAAAGCAGTAATATAGGTTGATTGAGATAGCATTGATAAACTGCTTTAGCTTGTAACATTTGGTTCACAATGTCATTTTAGCCTCTTTAATGCACTGCTGCTTTGTAACATACTGCAGACTGTTTCCTAGAAATAATATACAAAAATTATTTCGCAATAATAACATTGCAATCGTCACAAGTCAAGGATGTGGAACATAACCACCACCATCATCATCAAGCACATGCTGCTGCTGGAAAATAAACCCCAGAACAGAGAAAATTCAACAAAATTGAAAGTACATAAAATAAGAGATCGATGACTTTTTAAAAAAATATATTTTTCCCACAAACATACACAATAAATAGGAAAAAAACACTGCAAATACTGGAAATCAACGAAAAATAAACAATGCTGGAAACACTCAGCAGGTCAGGCAGCATCTGTGGAGAAAAAAATAAGCTAATGTTTCAGGTATAACTCTTGTTAACAATAAACTGGCACCCTTCCTTAAATGCAAAGTTAGGTCCAAAGTTTCTTTATTTCTCATCTATTTTGCTACTTTATTGCAGACAGTAGCCTGAAATCAGCAGCAAACCACACAAAGTAACTCACACAGCTTACAGTGCCACAAGAGATATGGGCCTGCATTTCTTATAGCAACATAGGGCCCAAGTTTCCACACGATAAAAAACGGGCGCCCCTCCGAGCTGGGCGCCCGTTTTTCGCGCCTAAAAAAAAACTCGCAATTCTGGAGCATTCTGCAGCTCCTTGTCTGCCTGGCGCGGCGCCCAGGGGGGCGGTGCCTACACTCTCGCCGATTTTGTAAGTGGGAGGGGGCGGGTACTATTTAAATTAGTTTTTTTTCCTGCCGGCAACGCTGCGCGTGCGCGTTGGAGCATTCGCGCATGCTCAGTGTGAAAAAAACATTGGCACTCGGCCATTTTTGTAGTTCTTTGTAGCTGTTTAATTTTTGAACATTTTTTTAATAAAAGCACATTAGCACTTGCAGCCTTCTCACTGTCTCCTCCCCCCCTTCCCCCCTCCCCCGCGGAAACGAAACAGCTGTTTAATTCCCCCCCTCCCCTCCACGGGAACGAAACGGCTGTTTAATTCCCCCCCACCCCCCGCGGGAACGAACGCCTGCAGAATTCTCCGTGCCTGAAGCACTTTCACACAGGTAGGAAGATGGTTTATTTAATCTTTTCTTTGCTTATAAATGTTTATTCAGGTTGGATTTATTTGTATAATATTTGTAGAAGTATAAATAAGGATTTATTGTAGAATTTAATGAGTTCCCTTCCCCCCCGCCACCTCGTTCCGGACGCCTAATTTGTAACCTGCGCCTGATTTTTTAAATGTGTAGAACAGGTTTTTTCAGTTCTACAAAAATCTTCACTTGTTCCATTCTACTTTAGTTTGGAGTACGTTTTCACTGTGGAAACTTTGAAATCAGGCGTCAGTGGCCGGACACGCCCCCTTTTGAAGGAAAAATTCTGTTACAAAGTAGAACTGTTCTACCTGACCAGAACTGCAGAAAAAAAAATGTGAAGAATTGCGATTTCTAAGATAGCCCGTTCTCCACCAGTTGCTCCTAAAAATCAGGCGCAAATCATGTGGAAACTTGGGCCCATAATGTCATCTGTTGGAACCGAAGGTTGTCATGCCTTTTGGCTGCACTACCTGGGTGGTTGAACTGCTAACACCCGTGAAAGCTAGTAAAGCCTTTTCTAGCCTTCCTATTCTAGATTTTATCATGGGCTACTAGTGTTTGAGTTCCAACTTCCCATACCTCCAAGAGTGTCTATGTTTATCTTGGGAGCTTTCAGTAACATGGCTAGGAAGCAAACAGCAAATCATGTCTCATAACCATGTAGCTTTTAGCTGCTGGACTTATCCTATGCTTCTAGATGATCTCCAGTGTTTGAAAGCAGTAGAGCATCACAGCAGAACGAGCAAATAAACAAGTCATGTAGTTACATATCTGCGGTAGATATTCGACCGCCTAACTCAAGTGGACAAAATTACAAAACGATTTCAACTCTAAAAATTAAGCTCACCATTTGTAAATAACTTTGAAATAACTATTCTGCCTGTCCTTGAATTTCTTACCAAACTGACCAGTTCCTTCCGAGATTTTAAACTGCACCAGCCTCCAACCAGTCTTTTATAAGTGTTATTGCAATTTCCTGGATTTTGAATTTCCCACCACTCAAATTTAAAAAGGAACTATTAGTCATATACACAATGAATCAATCGTACAGCATTGTTAAAGTTTCAATTATTCACATCTGATAAAACTTGCCACACTATCAAAATAAGCTTGGTACAGAAACTTGAACTGCAGTTAAGCTTTTGATTGTTTATGTGTTTTAAAAGATTTAAACGAACAACCATTAAAATCAAAACTGGATTTAAAAAAAAACTCTTATCAAAAGCAGTTTAACTGAAAATAGTTAACAGGGTGATTTCTACAGTACAGGGAGCCAAAGATAGCATTGCTAAACTGCTCCTTGATGCATTGGATTTTAACATTCAAAACCATAATAGTCAATTAATGTATGCATGACCTGTCAAAAGCAGTTAGTTTCTGAGCAATCTCTAAAAAAATGATTAATTTTTCTTTTTAAAAAAAAAAAACCTGATGCTTATAATCTTATTGCATACAATTCCAAACAGTTTTTCAAATATGTTCAAAGGTGGGTGAGTCAAATTTTATAAATCATTCAATAAACATTTGGAGGGATTCAAACATGCAGTTTTTGTTTTGTTTTATAACTTACTAAATTCTAAGAAAAAATTCAATTAAACCAATCAAATGTGTTTAAAATTGAGAAACTGCTTAAAACACAATTGTTCATTCAAGAATTATTGAAGAACTTAATTATAACTTTATAAAAACTTTTAACAAACCACCTATTTTGTAATTTTCTAATATATTAACATTATCTGATATATGTAAGCATACTTACAAACTTCAGCAGGAATGTGTTCTCACGGAGTGCACCAATACAGCCAGCAAATCCGAGAATGAACATTACTCCACCCACTACAATAAACAACCAGACTGGATCAAACCCTCCCAGGTCTGTGATAGAGGAGATGTTGGAAAGTACACCCTGAAAACAGCATTGTATACCATTATCATTACTCAAAGTTACGCTAATCATCCTAACTAGTTTTGTATTATGCCCCTCAATTTCTCATTTCAAAAAAGCAATAAACACATTTATCCACAAACTACAAAAGAGCTGATATTAACAATTAAGGCTCACATATGAATATTGGTCACTCAGGTTAGATTCCAGTGAGCATGAAGTCAATAGCTACATGATAGCAGAGAGGGTAGGAGATAAGTGGCAAAAAAAAAATTCCAATAAAGTCCAATTATATTTCTTTATTGTTATTACTGTGTATGTGCATCCCCCACAACACTTCAATTATTTGAAAGTTAAGCCACCATTACAAGTTCACATATGGCACAAAAACATATTTAAAATGATCTATTTACTATCTATTAAATTCTGCACTTGGGCAAACGTTTCATCAAAAACTTGCACAAGAACCTTGTCCCTATGCTGAAATCAGAATGGTAGTGGATAACTGTGATAGCAATAGTAAGGTCCTTTTTAGTTATGTTAGCAGTCAGAGGACAATAAACGACTGCACTGGACCATTGAAGGATTCCTCAAGGCAAACTCAGGTGAACTCCCAAGGCATGGCAAAAGATTTTAAATGGATAATTTGTATCAGTCTTCACACCAATAAACTATGATTAATTATTAAAGAAATGTACAGTTGACACTGAAGTTGTAAATGACAAAGTGGATGGCAATGTAACCCCTGGAAACAGTAAGGTGTCTCAAAGCAGATTGAGTTGCTAGTTCTGACAGCATTCAACGAAGGATGCTCTAAGAAATAGTTCCCTATTTCTTAGGGATCCTCAATTATATATTTAACCACTTGCTAGAGTCAGGGATTGTTCCCATGGTCTGGAAGGAGGCTAATGTTCCAAAGAACAGCAAAGGGTCACAAAACAGTTAATAAGAGCTACAAAAAGGGAGTATGAAAAGAAACTTGCAAGAGATATCAAAATCAATACAAATAATTTTTACAATTACATTAGGAAAAAGAGTGTCGTCAGGAGCAATGTTGGTCCCCTAAAAGCTGAATGCGATATTGTCAATGATAATAAGGAAATGGTGGGCATGTTGAATAATAACTTTGTATCAGTATTTACACTTTGTATCAGTATTTACAGTAGAAGAGGATAGTATGTGGAAAATACCAAGAAAACAAATATCGAATCAGGAACAGGGACTCAATAAAATTAATGTAAGTAAAATAGCAGCAATGAAGAAAATATTGGCACTAAAGAGTGACAAATCCCCAGGATCAGATGGTTTCCATCCCAGGGTTTTAAAGGAAGTAGGTGAGCACATTGCGGATCCAAACTTATTTCGATTCAGGATCCATTTATTTAGATTGGAAAATTATGTATGTCACTCTGCTATTTAAGAATAGTGAGAGGGGGAAACCAGGGAATTATAGACCAGTTAGCCTAACCTCTGTTCTCAGGAAATTGCTAGAGTCTATAATTAAGGATAAGTCTGCATTAACATTCATAGACATTCCCATCTACTACTTTAGCCACCTCCTCAAAAATGTTCAGTTGATCAGAGAACCAGCATGTCAAACCTGATTGAATTTTTTGAAGAGGTGGCTAAAGTAGTAGACAGGGGAATGTCTATGGACGTTATTAATACAGACTTCCAGAAGGCATTTGATAAAGTCCCACACAAGAAACTATTAACTAAGGTAGAAGCCCATGGAATTGAGGACAAACTATTTGCCTGGTTAGGAAATGGCTGAGCGGCAGGAGAGTAGGGATAATGGGTAGGTACTCAAATTGACAGGATGTGACGAGTGGTGTCCTGCAGGGATTTGTGTTGGGGCCTCAACTATTCACAATATTTATTAACGATGTAGATGATGGCATAGAAAGTCAAATATCTAAATTTGCCAATGACACAAAGATATGTGGCACTGTAGGCAATGTAGATGAAAGCATAAAATTACAAAGGGATAGCGATAGATTAAGTGAATGGGCAGAACTGTGGCAAATGGATTTCAATGTAAGCAAATGTGAGGTCATCCACTTTAGACCTAAAAGGATAGAAAAGGGTACTTTCTAAATGGCAAAAAGCTAAATACAGTGGAGGTCCAAAGAGATTTGGGGATCCAAGTGCATAGATCATTAAAATGTCATGAACAGGTACAAAACATAATCAAAAAGGCTAATGAAATGCTGGCCTTTAAATCTAGAGGAAGGCCTACTCTTGCACCTATTGTCTATGGCCCCAAGTTTCCACACGTGGCAAAAAAGGCGCACCTCAGAGCTGGGTGCCTGTTTTTCGCGCTGAAAAAAAAGTGCGGTATTCTCGAGCTCCTTGGAGCTCGATGTCTGCTTGGCGCGGCGCACAGGAGGCGGAACCTACCACTCGCGCCGATTTTGTAAGTAGGAGGGGGCAGGTACAATTGAAATGAGGCTTCTTAGTGCCGGCAACCCTGCGCATGCGCGTTGGAGCGTTCGCGCAGTCTGAAGTATACATTGGCACTCGGCCATTTTTAAAAGTACTGCAGAAAAAGTGAAGATTTGTTTCTTGGACCCCTGCAAAGGCTTGTATTTTAATTTTCTTGATATTTCTGTGTGTGAGGGAGTGCTTTTAGCAGCACTGCTGAATAAATCACCTGCTGAAATCAGTGAGTTCAGCTTTTCACTGCTAAACTTGCAGAACCGGTGCCTGCAAATTAAGGAGTGTGTGTTTGGAGAAATAAAAGTGGCAATACAACTTTGCCATGGATCAACATCCACCAAGAACAAAGAATTTCTTGCATGAGGAAGCAAACCATTGCATAATATGTGGTGTTGACAATGCAGCACCCATTCTGCAAATTTAAATATAAAGATGTCGATGTGGCTGCCTCTCCCTGTCCAAATGGCCTCAGTCAGTCCCCCTCACAGCTCGAAGGCTGCTGCTGTTCTTTCTTCGGCTCCCGGCCAGTCACTGACGCCGCTGCAATCCCATGGCCGAATGGCCTCACGTTCGCTCCTGATTCTTCGGCTGCCTTCGAGCCACTGACGCCGCCCTATAAGCGTGGCCAAACGGCCTAAAGAATTTTAAATCTGCAGCTGCATGTGTCCTGTGTTCATTCTTCGGCTCCCGGCCAGCCACTGACGCCGCTGCAATCCCATGGCCGAATGGCCTCAAGTCTGTCCGGGTGCTGCATCTTCGCGGGGAATGAAGGCCTGCCTCAAGCACCGCAGCTCAGCTCGAAGGCTGCTTGCTGCCTGCCGCTGCCGTCGAGACAAGACACTGATGCCACACCCCGCCTCAAGCACTGCAGCTCAGCTCGAAGGCTGCTTGCTGCCGCTGCCGTCGAGACACTGACGCCACACCGCTGCCTGAAAGGCCTGCCTGAAGCACTTTCACACAAGTAGGAACATGATTTATTTAATCTTTTCTTTGCTTATAAATTTTTATTCAGGTTGGATTTATTTGTATAATATTTGTATAAGTATAACTAAGGATTGATTGTAGAATTTAATGACTTCCCTTCCCCCCCCTCACCTCGTTCCCTACGCCTAATTTGTAACCTGAGCCTGATTTTTTCAAGTGTAGACAAGGTTTTTTCAAGCGTACAAAAATCTTCACTTACTCCATTCTAAGTTAGTTTGGAGTACGTTTTCACTGTGGAAACTCTGAAATCAGGCGTCAGTGGCCAGACATGCCCCCTTTTGAAAAATAAATTCTGTTCCAAAGTGAAACTGTTCTACCTGACTAGAACTGCAGAAAACTAAATGTGGAGAATTCCGATTTCTAAGATACTCCGTTCTACACCAGTTGCTCCTAAAAATCAGGAGCAAATCATGTGGAAACTTGGGGCCTATGTTTCTATGAATGGAATACAAGGGGGTAGAAGTTATGCTGTACAAAGCCCTGGTAGGCCACACCTGGAGTACTGTGAGCAGTTTTGGGCACCACACCTTAGGGAAGGATACATTGGTCTTGGAGGGAGTGCAGCGTAGGTTTACCAGAATGCTGCCCGGACTTCAAAGGTTAAGTTACGAGGAGAGATTCCCTAGAATTTAAAAGGGTAAGGGGTGATCTGATCGAAATTTAAGATATTAAGGGGAATTCATAGGGTAGATAGAGGGAAACTATTTCCGCTGGTTGGTGATTCTAGGACTATGGGGCACAGTCTAAAAATTAGAGCCAAACCTTTCAGGAGTGAAATTAGGAAATACTTCTATACACAAAAGGTGGTAGCAGTTTGGAACTCTTCCACAAACGGCAATTGATGCTAGATGAATTGTTAATTTTAAATCAGAGATTGATAGCTTTTTGTTAACCAAAGGTATTAAGGGGTATGGCCAAATACAGGGCATATGGAGTTAGGTCGGAGATCAGCCATGATCTCATTAAATGGTACACCAGGCACAAGGGGTTGAATAGCCTACTCTTGTTCCTATTTTCGAAGAAGTCAGAACCAGGTAATTATAGGCCCATTAGCTTGACTTCAGTTATAGGAACGTTTCTTGAAGGGATGAAGAGATAATCTGTATGACCACCTGGACAGAGAAGGGATTATTAGAGACTCTCAACATGGCTTTTGGAAAAGAAGGTCTCCCCGACCTGGCTGAACATTTAAGGAAGTTGCCAGGTTGGTGGATGAAGCGAGCCCTGTTGGCATTGTATGCTTGGGTTTTCAAAAACCTTTTGACAATGCCCTTTTAAATTCTAGGGAATCTCTCCTCGTAACTTAACCTTTGAAGTCCGAGTAGCATTCTGGTAAACCTACGCTGCACTCCCTCCAAGACCAATGTATCCTTCCCTAAGGTGTGGTGCCCAAAACTGCTCACAGTACTCCAGGTGTGGTCTACCAGGGCTTTGTACAGCTGCAGCATAACTTCTACCCCCTTGTATTCCATTCATAGAAACATAGAAAATAGGTGCAGGAGTAGGCCTTCCTCTAGATTTAAAGGCCAGCATTTCATTAGCCTTTTTGATTATGTTTTGTACCTGTTCATGACATTTTAATGCTCTATGTACTTGGATCCCCAAGTCTCTTTGGACCTCCACTGTATTTAGCTTTTTGCCATTTAGAATTGGTTGTAGTCACATACACAGAAAATTGTTATTAATGGTAGTGGTTCTGCACGAGAACTTGCTGCTAATACAGTCCCGCAGGGATTGATGTTAGGAACGTTACTCCACATAATCTATATTAATAATCTGGATGAAGGCATTGAGGGAACTGTTTGCATGTTCATGGACAACAAAGATTTATATACTAGTGTTAAAAGCTTGGATGAGAAAAAAAACTGCGATCAATTCTAGATGCGATTTGGAAATGTGCCTGCATCTGGCAGATGATATATAATGTTGGTACGGCCAATGCCTGTCATGCAAACATCATGGAGGGCACCAAACTCAAGTCTGTTGAGCAGGAAAGAGACTTAAATATTGTACTGCAGGAGTCTTTAATGGTTCAGACAGGGGAAAGACTTGCATTTATATAGCGCCTTTTACGACCACCAGACGTCACAAAGCACTTTACAACCTATGAAGTACTTTTGGAGTGTAGTCACTCTTGTAATGTGGGAAATGCGGCAACCAACTTGCGCACAGCAAACACCCACAAACAGCAATGTAATAATGACCAGATAATCTGGGTTTTTGTGTTATGTTGAGGAGAGGCAGGACAGCAAGCAGGGAGGGGGGCAGAGCGCAGCGGGTGGGGGAGTGGGCAGAGGATCATGAATTTAGCACACGTTTAGTTTAAGGTATGCAAATATCTGTACAAATCAGATGAAATGTGGAAATGAGACATATTTGAGATAAACAATCAAAATTATTACATTCTAATTGCTCAATGTCAACTGAAGCAAAGTCTGGATTGGCACATGGTTCAAAATTAACTAATTATTAAAGAGATAGCTGTTTGCTTTAAAATTTTGACTTATGCGTACAAATTAACATTTTCTTAATTATAAAATTTTTAGTACTTTTCAAGGTACTGTATAACACAATACTATAGTATTCTTTGCTTTCTTTCAAAAATGACCCCATAGGGAACACTGAATAAAATATTCTGTACAGCCTAGATTCTATATCCTGATTATTTCTTCTTGCTCTTTACACTACTCAAGTGAAAATGCTTAACTAACATGAACTGAAGCCAATTTTATGTACTGCAACAAATTATGATTTCACCTTCCATCTGTGACAAATTTTTACAACAGATCATGTATTTTGTTTTCTAGAGAATAAACACACAAGTTATATAAATCAACTTCAAGTATATCAAGTACAAAGTCAATGTTTATACAAAATACCTTTTCAGCCCATGCCCAGAGGCCTATTCCTAGAAAAGCCGCTCCCAGCAACTGCAAAACAAAACAGGATACAAGAACACATTAGGTATGTATATGAACATCTGCTGCATATACGATAACAAACAATGAGTGTTATCATTCTGGAGAAGAGTTCTGAGCAAGAATGCCCAGCCTTTGGAGCTGTCACTCGGTACAGATGGCAAAACCAGTGAGTGAGTTACATGATTACACAATACTACAGATTATAGAGCATGTTATTCTTTGTACTTAAGATCACTACACTTCCAATTTTTAGCAATGTATCTAAGAAAAAAACTCCCCTCACACCAACGTTCCCTTTAAGCTGTGCTGCCGCACTGTGAACCTCCCACACAGCCGGTTTTTCAATGGGAAAAACTAGGCATAGGCCGCATAACCCCTTAAAGGGGCTGCACACCCGAAAGTAAATTAACGGGAACTTTGCTCACATGCCGCGCCACGCAACACCCCACCACCATTCCATGTTTCTTTTAAATGCTGGCCCCGAATTTGCGCTTGCCATCATTACTGTGTAAAACTGACAGCAACTTCTGGTGTCCGCACATGCGCAGTTAAATGCGGAAATCCGGAAGTTGCTGTCAGTGATACCCTGCTCCTCCACAGTACATTGTTGCAGTCTTTGCAGATGCAATCAACACAGAATCAGTGAAATTACATGAACTTAAAACTTTTTCCGCACTATTCTCGCTGTAAGAACCACTGAAAATGTTAAGTCATGTTGAATAAGATGTAATTGAGTTTTTAAATAGCGTATTAAGTCATAAATGCTGAACAGCCTCTCTGGCCCCGAAAAACTAGTTTTATAAGTCTGAGTGCTGTTCCCTCCAATCCATGATCCCCTATAGATGGCACCAGATTGAAAGTCACATCACAATAGCAGAAATTGGCACGCTAGAGCCCGCTAAATCGTTGTAGGCAGCTTTCTTCGAGGTCAGAGGCGAGTGCTGTCCTTTCGCCACTGACCACAAAATTCTCTGATAAAGGCCCAGTATTCATGAACTGGAAATGTCACTTCCCAGCTTCTGGTAAAAACTGTGGAAATGTATTTTTATCTAAGCTGTACCACACGGTATTTTTGTGCCCTTTTTAAATATAAAACAAAATGGAGTCCTGGTCCTTCCAGAAATTTCTGCAAAACGCAGTCGGCTTGCATAAACAGCTAAACCTGGCTTGAAATGGCTGATAGCCACCAGACAGCTAGGAGACAAGTCCTGCTGAAGACAAGTACTACCCATGGTGCTCTCCTATTGTCTATACGACACCAGTTCCACTTCACCCCACCCTTTTTGAAGTACTCAAACCACCAGCCATTATCTCTTATGTCAGGACCTTATCCATTTGATGCAAAAAGATAACTGACCAGGAAACTGGACCATCCTGACACAATGCAAGGCAGGTAATAGCTCATTACCACACTCTCATCGAGTAATGGCCGGCTGGCCAACTAATAACACTGACAAAAGGAAATATCTGGAAACCATGTCAGGACAAGGATGTAGTAATTAACTCTTTGTCTGTATTCACTGACTGCGAGACAGAGCCAATACACAGGGAGAGGCCATAACTTGGGTTTTACTGTATAAATATCTCGTGAAATTGTACCATTACGAAGGTGTTCACTTAGCCATTGACTAAGTGTGACCTTTTCCCTTGCGAGCAAGTAAATTAAAGAAACTTCTGCCGGAGCTGAAGGTGTCTTGAGTCATTTATCGGAGGTCGAGATTTCAGCAAAACCTGCCCTTTCTCTTCAGTCAGCCAGTCAGCCTTATGCTCTGCTATATTTTCCATCAGCCAATGGGGTGCACCATTGGTTTTCCCAGTCAATTGTTCGAAAAGGAAATGGCCAAAAAAGTGAAAGGTTTTGAAATTGAACTTTCAGAATCCATTGAGAATTAGAGTGGATCTTTTGCTGCTACGTTTGCCTACATTACAACATCGATCACATTTCAGAAGAACTTCATTGGCTTTGAAGGGTTTTGGGGCACATTGAGGGGTTTTGAGGCATATTGTGGACACAAACGGCACAATGTAAATGCAAGTTCTTTCTTCTCTCTTTCCATCTCGAGTATGGAACTTTAGGCATGGGTGACAAAAGACTAAAGGATGTGATCCAGTGTGGGACAAATAATGAGTGAACAATAAACACCTTGCAAGTACTTTACCCCTCATACCAATGACGCACTATGTCTCGCCTGAAATGAGAAAAAAAGGATAGAAATCGAAAATGACAGAGGCAAAAGGAAGAGGAGATAAGAGTGAATATGACAGGAACAGGTGAGAGTCACTCCGTTGACTCACACTCATCATTCACTGTGAGCAACATTACAACAGCACTTCTAAAAAAAAAAATGTTGCTACTTGATTGTCATGCGGACAGCAGATGATCAGCTCAGCTTGTCTATACAATTTGATCAGATATGTATATCATGTGATTTAATCAAAAGTGATATTGCAATTTATGTTAATGGCAGGTACTTGGAAATATCGTATCGATATACAATGCTTCTTTTTAAATTAATATAAAAAAGTTACAAAAAAGTATCAACGGTAAGTTACCAAAACGAAGACCATTTACTAAGCATGCAGGACCCGAGCATGCCTGGTTTTTAATCTTAGTCCTAATATTTTGACACGTTAGAATTGGTCTCCAGAATAGAACCATTTGCTTTCTACTGGGTGAAAAGTTAACAACAGCAATTGCACTAGAGTGAACAGTACGCAGCATTTATCCAAGATTAAAGTGAGCACTGCAGTAATATTACATTTTCCATTCCCATTCCCATTTCAAACAGAAAAATTACGACAGGTAGAGGCAACACTTTTAATCTACTTCAAAAAATGTGTTTGGGAGATGAAGTTAGCTGGTATCGCTTTATGCAATTGCATTTTACTTGAATTATAACAAAATTACATTTATATTGAACGTTTTTGTTTCACTTTTACAGTAAACATGTGTATCGTGCAATATTTTAACATGAATTTTAGAAAGTAATGGTTCTTCCCTGGATATATGCCAATAATACCTGTTCCAAATGTTTCATACATAAAGCACCACAATATTATGCAATGGATGCAAGGTATTGTAAATACCTGTTCCCAATTGTTGTATAAAAGCTTGCACTCATGTCCCAAAGCATTTTACAACCAATAGATTACTTTTGAAGTGCACTTGGCTCAATGGCAGCATTCTCACCTCCCAATCAGAAGTTCGTGGGTTTCACCCGCACTCGAGACTTAAGCACATAATCTAGGCTGACACTACAGTCATAAGTGCCAACTTTTGGGTAAGATGTTGGTCCCAATTGTCCTCTAAGGAGGATGTAAAAGATCCCAGAACAGTATTCAAAAAAGAGAATTCTTCCTGGCCAACATTTATCCGTCAACCAACATCACTAGAACAGTTTCATTGGTCATTTATCTCATCACTCATGGGACTTTGTTGTGGCTGCAAATTGGCTGCCGCATTTCACGACATTACAACAGTGACTACACTTCAAAAGTATTTAATTGGCTGTGAAGCACTTAGAACTTTGAGGTGGCATAAGGCACTACATGAATGCAAATTATTTCTGTCTTTCACGTGTATGCTTTGAATCATAAAAAAAATATTTGGTAATCTAGACCTTCTGTAGCATGTCATTGGTGGTCTGGGAGACATTAACCAGGAATTCGAGTTGGGTGAGGAAAGGGGCGAGAGCAGAAGCATTCTTGGAGCTTAGACTGGCCATGGAAGCGAGGGAAATTGAAATAGCACAGGTCCTGGCCTTTCATACAACATAGTAGAAGACTACATGCAGCACCACCTATCTGCATCATGATAAAAACACCAAAAGTAGCATGCTACAGACAGGTCTAAGCAGTCCCACAAGCAATGAATCAGAGTGAAGCTCTGCAGCCCTACCACATCCAGTGGAGAATGGTAGTGGACAATCAGCAAACTAATGGGAATAGAAGGCTCTGAACATCCCCATTCCCAACCATGGCAGAGCCAAGCACCTAACTGCAAGAAAGGCGGCTCAAGTATTTGAAAGCCTCTTCAGCCAAAGTGCCTAGTAAACAATCCTACCTGAACTCCTACTGAGATCCTCTTCACTTTTAGAAAATATAGACAAAATGGAAAAGGAGGTGGGGTAGCCCTGATACTAAAGGATGAAGTAACAGCAGTAGTGAGAAAGAATCTTAGCCTAGAAAATTAGGATGTATAGTTGGAGATAAGAAATAACAAATGGCAGAAAATACTGACAAGAGCAGTAATCATAGCAAAGGACAGAGTCTAAATCAGGAAATTAAGAGGAACACATAAGGGTTATGCAATAATCTTGGGGGACTTCAATCTTCATGTAAATTGATCAAAGCAAATTGTCAAAAGTAGCTTGGAGGACGAGTTCATGGAATGCATTCAGACAGTTTTCTTGAACAGTATGTCGAGGAACCAACTAGGAAACAGGCTATTTTAGATCTCGTATTGTGAAATCACACAGTTAATTAGTAATTTTATAGTAAACAATCCTCTGGGAAACAGTGAACATGATAGAATTTCATATTAAGTTTGAAAGTGATTAAATCTGAAACTAGGGTGTTAAATTTAAACAAAGCCAATTATGGAGGTATGAGAGGCAAGTTGGCCGAGGTAGATTTAGAAATTAGATTAAAAGATATGACAATGCCAAACATTTAAAGAAATAATTCATAATTCTAAACAAATATACATTCCCTTGAGAAATAAAAACAATGGAAAAAGAGTTGCAACCATGGATAACTAGAAGTTAAGGATAGTATTAAATTAAAAGAGGCTTATAATGTTGCCAAAATATTAAACCTGAGGATTGAGAGGGTTTTAAAAATCAGCAAAGGATGATCAAGAATTTGATAAAGAGGGAGAAAATAGAATACAAGCATATACTAGCAAGTGCTTGTAACCACCTTCAGCCAGAAGTGGCACGTGGATGATCCATCTCGGCTTCCTCCAGAGGTCCTCACCATCACAGAAGCCAGTCTTCAGCCAATTCGATTCACTCCAACGTGATATCAAGAAGCAGCTGAGCGCATGTAATACATCAAATGCTATGGACCTTGACAACATCCCGCGTTTAGTGCTGAAGACTTGCACTCCAGAACCAGTTGTGCCTCTAGCCAAGCTGATCCAGTTGCTACAACACTGGCATCTACCTGACAAAGTAGAAAAGTGCCCAGGTTTGTCTTGTCCACAAAAAGCCGTACACACCCAATCTGGCTAAAGACTGCCCCATCAGCCTACTCTCAATTATTAGCAAAGTGATGAAAGAAGTCATTGACAGTGCTATCAAGCAGTACCTACTCACCAAAAGCCTGCTCAGCAATGCTGCTCAGTACACTCTACAAGATGCACTGCAGCAACTCACCAAGGCTCCTTCGACAGCATCTCCCAAACCCACGACCTCTAACACCTAGAAGGATATGGGCAGCAGGCGTATGGGAACAGCACCACCTCCAAGTTATACACTATCCTGACTTGGAAATATATCACTGTTCCTTCATCGTCGCTGGCTCAAATTCCTGGATCTCCCTACCCAAAAGAACTGTGGTAGTACCTTCACCACATGGACTGCAGCAGTTCAAGAAGGCAGCTCACCACCACCACCTTCTCAAGGGCAATAAATGCTGGTCTTGTCAGCGATGCACACATCCCATGAATGGAAAAAAATGTATAATATATAAAAGCAGATTGTCAGAGCTTTTACAAGTATGCAAAAAGGAAGAGATTAGCGAAAGTAAACATGGGTGCCTTGGAGGCAGAGACAGGAGAAATTATAATAGGGAATAAGGAAATATTTTGTTTCTGTCTTCACAAGAAATTGTAGGGGACCAAGAGTCTAATGAGAGTGAGAGTATTAAAGTAATCAATATTAAAAAAGAAAAAGTACTGGAGAAATGGGACTAAAAGCTAACAAATCCCCTAGATCTGATGGCTTACATCCTATTATTTTAAAAGGGGTGGCTGCATTGATAGTGGATGTATTGGTTTTGATCTTCCAATCCACGGGGACCATTTTAGAATCTAGGGAATTCTGGAAGGTAGCAAATATAACCCTGCTGTTCAGAAAGGAAGGCGGGAGAAAACAGGGAACTGGAGGCCAATTAGCCGGACATCAGTCACAGGGAAAATGCTAGAATCTATTATTGAGGACATAGTAACAGGGCATTTGGAAAATCACTGATTCAACAGAGTCAACCAGGTTTTATGAAAGGGAAATAGTGTTTAACAAATCATAGAATTAACAAGAAATATTTATATAGCGAGCTTAACGTAGTAAAACATCTCAAGGCGCTTCACAGGAGTATTATGAGATTTTTTTAAATTGACATCAAGCTGCATAAGGAGAAATTAATGCAGGTGACAAAAAGCTTGGTAAAAGAGGTAGGTTTTAAGAAGCGTCTTGAAGGAGGCGGAGAAGTTTAGGCAGGGAATTCCAGAGCTTAGGGCCTAGGCAACAGAAGGCACGGCCACCAATGGTAGAGCGATGATAATCAGGGATGCTCAAGAGGGCAGAATTAAAGGAGCGCAGACATCTCGGAGGGGGGGGGGGGGGGGGTGAGATGTGGGGCTGGAGGAGATTACAGAGATAAGGAGAGGCAAGGCAATGGAGGAATTTGAAAACAAGGATGAATTTTGAAATCGAGGTCTTACTCAACCAGGAGCCAATGTAGCTAGCTCCCAGGGGTGATGGGTGAGCGGGACGGTGCAAGTTAGGACACGGGCAGCTAAGTTTTGGATCACCTCTAGTCTACGGAGGGTAGAATGTGGGAGGCCAGCCAGGAGTGCATTGAAATAATCCAGTCTAGAGGCAACAAAGGCATGGATGAGGGTTTCTGCAGCTAGTCAGAGTAGGAATCGCAGGATAGCGCAGATGAATACGTGGCTTGAGCAGTGGTGCAGCAGGGAGAGATTCAAATTCCTGGGGCATTGGAACTGGTTCTGGGGGAGGTGGGACCAGCACAAACCGGACGGTCTGCACCTGGGCAGGACCGGAAACAATGTCCTAGGGGGAGTGTTTGCTAGTGCTGTTGGGAAGGAGTTAAACTAATATGGCAGGGGGATGGTAACCAATGCAGAGAGACAGAGGGAAACAAAAAGAAGACAAAAGCAAAAGACAGAAAGGAGATGAGGAAAAGTGGAGGGCAGAGAAACCCAAGGCAAAGAACAAAAAGGGCCACTGTACAGCAAAATTTTAAAAGGACAAAGGGTGTTAAAAAAACAAGCCTGAAGGCTTTGTGTCTTAATGCAAGGAGTATCCGTAATAAGGTGGATGAATTAATTGTGCAATTAGATGTTAACAAATATGATGTGATTGGGATTACGGAGACATGGCTGCAGGACGATCAGGGCTGGGAACTCAACATCCAGGGGTATGCAACATTCAGGAAGGATAGAATAAAAGGAAAAGGAGGTGGTGTAGCATTGCTGGTTAAAGAGGAGATTAATGCAATAGTTAGGAAGGACATTAGCTTGGATGATGTGGAATCTATATGGGTAGAGCTGCAGAACACCAAAGGGCAAAAAACATTAGTGGGAGTTGTGTACAGACCTCCAAACAGTTGTAGTGATGTTGGGGAGGGCATCAAACAGGAAATTAGGGGTGCATGCAATAAAGGTGCAGCAGTTATAATGGGTGACTTTAATATGCACATAGATTGGGCTAGCCAAACTGGAAGCAATATGGTAGAGGAGGATTTCCTGGAGTGCAGTAGGGATGGTTTTCTAGACCAATATGTCGAGGAATCAACTAGGGGGGAGGCCATCTTAGACTGGGTGGTGTGTAATGAGAGAGGATTAATTAGCAATCTTGTTGTGCGAGGCCCCTTGGGGAAGAGTGACCATAATATGGTGGAATTCTGCATTAGGATGGAGAATGAAACAGTTAATTCAGAGACCATGGTCCAGAACTTAAAGAAGGGTAACTTTGAAGGTATGAGGCGTGAATTGGCTAGGATCGATTGGCGAATGATACTTAAGGGGTTGACTGTGGATGGGCAATGGCAAACATTTAGAGACCGCATGGATGAAATACAACAATTGTACATTCCTGTCTGTCGTAAAAATAAAAAAAGGGAAGGTGGCTCAATCGTGGCTATCAAGGGAAATCAGGGATAGTATTAAAGCCAAGGAAGTGGCATACAAATTGGCCAGAAATAGCAGCGAACCTGCAGACTTGGATAAATTTAGAACTCAGCAGAGGAGGACAAAGGGTTTGATTAGGGCAGGGAAAATGGAGTACGAGAAGAAGCTTGCAGGGAACATTAAGACGGATTGCAAAAGTTTCTATAGATATGTAAAGAGAAATAGGTTAGTAAAGACAAACGTAGGTCCCCTGCAGTCAGAATCAGGGGAAGTCATAACAGGGAACAAAGAAATGGCAGACCAATTGAACAAGTACTTTGGTTCGGTATTCACTGAGGAGGACACAAACAATCTTCCGGATATAAAAGGGGTCAGAGGGTTTAGTGAGGAGGAGGAACTGAGGGAAATCCTTATTAGTCGGGAAATTGTGTTGGGGAAATTGATGGGATTGAAGGCCGATAAATCCCCAGGGCCTGATGGACTGCATCCCAGAATACTTAAGGAGGTGGCCTTGGAAATAGCAGATGCATTGACAGTCATTTTCCAACATTCCATTGACTCTGGATCAGTTCCTATCGAGTGGAGGGTAGCCAATGTAACCCCACTTTTTAAAAAACGAGGGAGAGAGAAAACAGGGAATTATAAACCGGTCAGCCTGACCTCAGTAGTGGGTAAAATGATGGAATCAATTATTAAGGATGTCATAGCAGCGCATTTGGAAAGAGGTGACATGATAGGTCCAAGTCAGCATGGATTTGTGAAAGGGAAATGATGCTTGACAAATCTTCTGGAATTTTTTGAGGATGTTTCCAGTAGAGTGGACAAGGGAGAACCAGTTGATGTGGTATATTTAGACTTTCAGAAGGCTTTCGACAAGGTCCCACACAAGAGATTAATGTGCAAAGTTAAAGCACATGGGATTGGGGGTAGTGTGCTGACATGATTGAGAACTGGTTGTCAGACAGGAAGCAAAGAGTAGGAGTAAATGGGTAGAGTAAATGGGTACTTTTCAAAATGGCAGGCTGTGACTAGTGGGGTACCGCAAGGTTCTGTGCTGGGGCCTCAGCTGTTTACACTGTACATTAATGATTTAGACGAGGGGATTAAATGTAGTATCTCCAAATTTGCCGATGACACTAAGTTGGGTGGCAGTGTGAGCTGCGAGGAGAATTCTATGAGGCTGCAGAGTGACTTGGATAAGTTAGGTAAGTGGGCAAATGCATGGCAGATGAAGTATAATGTGGATAATTGTGAGGTTATCCACTTTGGTGGTAAAAACAGAGAGACAGACTATTATCTGAATGGTGACAGATTAGGAAAAGGAGAGGTGCAACGAGACCTGGGTGTCATGGTACATCAGTCATTGAAGGTTGGCATGCAGGTACAGCAGGCGGTTAAGAAAGCAAATGGCATGTTGGCCTTCATAGCGAGGGGATTTGAGTACAGGGGCAGGGAGGTGTTGCTACAGTTGTACAGGGCCTTGGTGAGGCCACACCTGGAGTATTGTGTACAGTTTTGGTCTCCTAACTTGAGGAAGGACATTCTTGCTATTGAGGGAGTGCAGCGAACGTTCACCAGACTGATTCCCGGGATGGTGGGACTGACCTATCAAGAAAGACTGGATCAACTGGGCTTGTATTCACTGGAGTTCAGAAGAATGAGAGGGGACCTCATAGACACGTTTAAAATTCTGACGGGTTTAGACAGGTTAGATGTAGGAAGAATGTTCCCAATGTTGGGGAAGTCCAGAACCAGGGGTCACAGTCTAAGGATAAGGGGTCAGCCATTTAGGACCGAGATGAGGAGAAACTTCTTCACCCAGAGAGTGGTGAACCTGTGGAATTCTCTGCCACAGAAAGTAGTTGAGGCCAATTCACTAAATATATTCAAAAGGGAGTTAGATGAAGTCCTTACTACTAGGGGGATCAAGGGGTATGGCGAGAAAGCAGGAAGGGGGTACGGAAGTTGCATGTTCAGCCATGAACTCATTGAATGGCGGTGCAGGCTAGAAGGGCCGAATGGCCTACTCCTGCACCTATTTTTCTATGTTTCTAAAGGCGGAGACGGGCAATGTTACGGAGGTGGAAATAAGCGGAATCATAAAAATTTACAGCGCAGGAGGCCGCCATTCGGCCCATCGTGTTCGTGCCGGCCAAATCTGAGTTTTTTTGAGGGCATAATCAGTGGATGTAGTACATTTTATGTTCAGAAGGCATTCGATAAGGTGCCATACAAGATGTTGTTACACAAGATTGGTGGGGGGGGCAATATATTAGCAAGGATTGAGAATTGGATAATGGGCAGAAAACAGTAGGAATAAATGGGTCATTTTCGGGATGGTAGTGGAGTGCCGCAAAGATCAGTGCTTGGGCCTCAGCTATTCACAATCTATATCAATGACTTAGATGAGACCACATCTGGAACACCGTGTAGAGTTTTGGTCCCCTTATCCAAGAAAGGATATACATGCCTTAGAGTGGGTGTAACAAAGCTTCACTAGCTTGATTCCTGGAATGAGAGAGTTGTCCTATGAGGTGAGATCGAGCAGAATGGGCCTATATTCTTTGGAGTTTATAAGAATGATTTCACTGAAACATAAAATTCGTAGAGGGCTTGACAGGGTAGATGCTGAGAGGCTGTTTCTCTGGCTGGAGTGTCTAAAACTAAGGGGCACAATCTCAGGATAAGGGGTTGGACATTTCGGACTGAGATCAGGAGACATATCTTCACTCAGAGCATTGTGAATCTTTGGAATTTTCTCCCCAAAAGGGCTGTGGATACGTATATTCAAGACAGAGATCGATAGATTCTTGGGCACTAAGGGAATCAAAGGGAATGGGAATAGGGCAGGAAAGTTGATATAGAAGTTCAGCCATGATCCTATTGAATGACCGAGCAGGTTCGAGGGACTGTATGGCTTACTCCTGCTCCTAATGTTCTTAAACACGTCAGTCTACAAAACATCTAGCCTTGGATTGACAAGTGACAGGCAACATTTGAACCACATTGATGCCAGGTAATAACCATCTCCAAGAAGAGAAATCCCAGCCATCTCCCCTTCGCCTTCAATGGCACCACCATAGTTATGACCCCGACCATTAACATCTTTGGGAGTCATCACTAACTGGAAGCTGAACTGGATCAGCCTTATTAACACCACAGCTGCAAAAGCAAGGCACAGGGTTGGATACTCCGGGCTGAGTGTCTCAGCTGCTGACCTCTCAAAGCCTCAAGTCAGAAGTGTGATGGAATACTCACCACTCGTCTGGATGGGTATGGTCACAACAACACTCATGAAACTCAACATCATCCAGAAGAGAGCAGTTTGCTTGAACAATGCTGCTGCCAATGGAATCTACACTTTCCACCACGGGCGCAATATGGCAGCAGTATGTACTATCTTATCGGATACACTTGAAGCAACTCACCAAGGTTACTCTGACAGCACCTCCCTCCTCTGCAACCAAGAAGGGAAAACTATCATCCCAAAGTTCCCCTCTGACATATTATCTTGACTTGAACATACAGATACATTGCTGTTCCCTCATTACCACTGGGTAAATATCCTAGTATTATCTACCTATTGTGGCATTATTACCACAAGGATTGCAGCAGTTCAAAAAGGTGCCCACCATCACCTTTTCAGAGCAACTGTGGATGGGCAATAAATGTGACCTTGCCAGCACTGACACATTCAGAGAACAATTTTTGAAAAAAAAGCTGTTCCAGTGCAGCCTTGCCAATCATCTGTTGAAATTTGTCCTGATATACCCTATTTACAAAAAAACAGGAGAAATGTAATCCTAACGATTACCACTCAAACAGCCTGCTCCCAATAATCAAGAAATGGATGTGGTCATCAATAGCGTCATCAAGCAGTGCCTGCCTCACTGATACTTAGTGCAGATTCCACCAGAACCACTTGGATCCTGACCTGATCACAGACATGATGCAAGAGCTGAATGCTAGGAGATGTGAGTGTAACTGCCATCAACATAAAGGTAGCATTGACCAAGTATTGCACAAAGAAGCTCTCGCAAAACTGAGGTCAACAGGTGTCAACTGGAAAACCCTTCAATGGCTGGAGTCATACCTGACGCACAGGGTGATTGTGGTTGATGGAGGCCAATCATTGCAGCCACAGGACACTGCTGCAGGAGTTCCTCAGGACAGCATCATTGGCTCAATCATTTTCAGCTGCCTCAATGACCTTCCCTCCATTATAATGTCAGAGAGGGGCTGATTGCTGGCAACTGCATAACGTTTAGCTCCCTTTCAATAATGAGGCAGCTGTTGCCAGCCTAAAACAGGAGCTGGAAAATTTCCAGACGTGGGCTTACAAGGGCATTCCACAAGTTCTAGACAATGATCACCTCTCCCTGATCTTCAAAAACACCACCATTGCTGATTCATCCATCAACAGCTTGAGGATTACCATCGATAAGAAGCTTAATTGGACCAGTGATATCATTCTAACATCACAGTTACAAGAGCAGGACAGAGACTACATATTCTGAAGAATGGCTTGGCTCCTGACCCCCCCCCCCCCCCAGGTTGCAAACTAATGGGAGGACAAAACTCTCTACAAGACTAAAGTAATACTCACCACTCACATGGATGGGTGCCACTTCAACCAACACTCAAGCTGCTGAAGACAAACCAGTCTATTTGCTTTTTGCTTCTGCCGCTGAATTCAACATACCCTGGCAGACTGTGGCTACAGTAAGGACTATCTACAGAATGCACTGCAGCAACCCACCAAACAACTCCCCCCAGATCCATGACCTGCAAAGGAAAACAACAATGTCATTGGAACACCAGCTCCAAGGTCCCTTCAACTCAACACACTGACTTGGAATGCATAATGCTGTTCCTTCATCAATGCCAAGTTAAAATCCTGGAATTGCCTACTTATCATCACGCTGCAATGGTTCAAGGCCACGGGCTACCACCCTTACAAGGCAACAAGAGACAGGAAATAAATGCACTTTTGGCAGTGTCGCTCATATCCCAAGAATAAGTATAATTCCCTGAGAACCAATCAAACACACTTCTATATGGAAGATTCTTTCATTTGAAATGCCTATTGCATGTTTTTGTCCTCATTCTGTTGACCAAAAGGACAACTGGCTCCTTCCAGGTGAAACAGCTACCTGTATTTACTTATACTTCTTTCAAATTAGTATACTATATTCGCTACTTATGATGCGATCTCCTTTACATTGAGACCACCAAATGCAGATTGGGTGATCGCTTTGTGTAACACCTCCGTTCAATCCGCAAACGTGACCTTGAGTTTCCGGTTGCCTGTCATTTTAATTCTCCGCCCCACTCCCACTCTGACCTCTCTGTCCTTGGCCTCCTACATTGTTCTAATAAAGCTCAAAGGAAGCTCAAGGATCAGCACCTCATCTTTTGATTAGGCACTTTCAGCCTTCTGGATTCAACTGTGGCCCAGAATTTGCAGTTGTAATGCCGGCGAAAATGTCAGCATTGACATCATTACAACTGTGAAACTGACAGCAACTTTTGACGTCCATACATGCACAGTTAAACACGGAAATCAAGAAGTTGCTGTCGGTCATTCCCTGCTCTTCCACAGGCAGAGTTGTGAACTCCACGGAAGGGCAATCAATTGAAATCACTGAATTGTCGAGAACCTCCCCTTTTACTCTAATATCGCTGTTAAAAAACGCCAAAAAAGTTAAGCCTTGTTCAATGAGATGAAATTGTGTTTTTAAACAGCATACTGAGTCATAGCTACTGCTGAACAACCGTTCTGGCCCTGAAAAACTAATTTTATACTTGATTTTTAAATATAATTTTTTTTTTAAAGTTTAAGTTTATTATATTTCAGCTTCTACCTAAATCCCATGTGTATATCCCAATCTTTATTTCACTCCCTGTAAAATGATTAAAAAGTGAAGGAAAATCAGTGCATTTTACTTCCTTGTTTGCTGTCTGTGCAAATTTTTCACTGTGATTGGCTGAGTTGTCAGCCGTGGCTCAGTTGGTAGCATTCTCGCCTCAGTCAGAAGGTTGTGGGTTCAGTCCCACTCCAGAGACTTGAGCACAAAAAATTTAGGTTGATATCAGTGTGGTACTGAGGGAGTGCTGCACTGTCAGAGGTGCCGCCTTTCAGATGTGATGTTAAACCAAGGCTCCATCTGCTCTCTCAGGTGGACATAAAAGATATTATGGTACTATTTCGAAGAGCAGGGGAGTTATCCCCAGTATCCTGACCAATATTTATCCCTCAATCAACATCACTAAAAACAGATTATCTGGTCATTATCACATTGCTGCTTGTGGGAGCTTGCCGTACGCAAATCCAGCTGCCACGTTTCCCACATTACAACAGTGACTACACTCCAGAAGTACTTCATTGGCAGTAAAGCGCTTTGTGACATCCTGAAGTTGTGAAAGATGCTATATAACTATTTATCAATGATGCTGTATAATCTGAAGAACTTCCCTTTGGGAATAAACGTGCCATACTTGCCTTCGCTTGAACTTTAACTGGAAGAAATATATTCTAAAGAGTATAGTCTCAGCAAACCATGTGCTGGGCCATGTGAGTAGAAACATCCCCACCTCAATAGTTATGAATGTTCACTGGAATCTCTAACTTTCATTCTCTTCCAGACTCTCTGTCTGAATTGTAAACTATATTTGCAAGCTATGCTATTTTGTGAATTTACACCTTTAACTTAATAGTATTATTAGAGGGGCCATAAAAGGAGCGGCGTGGAGGCCCCGACCTGCGTGAAAACACCAGCGGCAGGTCAGGGCCATAAAAGGAGCAGAGTGGAGGCATACTACTCCAGGGAGCATGGCAAGCTAGTGCAGGAGAGCGACGGCAGCGAAGAGTGATGTCATCAAGGTACAGGTCGGTATTTGGAGTGTGGGCAGGAGCGGCGAGGTCTGGGTGAAGGAGCGGCGAGGTCTGGGTGAAGGAGCAGCGAGAGACTATAGAGGGATCTGATCGGGGTCCAGGGGCAGCGTCAGTTCGGGGCCAGAGGCCCCACAGGCCAGCTCACACTGCGATGTGCGCGCGCACTCGGTCTGTGCAGCAGAGCTGGTCTCCAGTCGTCTTGGGTAATCCATGTCATCTCAAGCCCATGTGGTGGCTGGTGTGCAACGGCCACCACACGTTAAAAAAATACACACACAGGTATCTTCCACCCTTGAGGATTTAATTTGGGTCCTTCATTGAAACACCTGTGAATTCATCCTTTTTTGGCGTGGAAGCAAGTCATCCTCATTTCGAGGGACCGCCGATGATGATGATGATAAATGCAAGTCTTTCTTTTCTTAGCCAGCTTGATGACATCACTGTTGCTGGACACTGGAGATCCCCTAAACCTGGTGCCAGAATCAAATGAACGTCGGGAGAGGGGAAAACACCACCAGAGGTCACTACATCTTTGAGGGCAGCTTTCTTCAAGGTCAGTGACGAGCACCATCACTTTGCGGCTGACCTCAAAATCCAGGCCATGGAGTTCAACAATTTCAGGTCATTACCACTGCTCCCATTTTTTCCAGAGAGCAGTTGTTGGTAATGATTCTCCTAATGCTATTAACACCTCTAGACTCATCTTTTGTGCCTTTACTTATCCTATTACCACCCCATTTTGCATTGCACCATCGTCCCTTTTGTCATGTAATCTCTCCTGCCTTCCACTCTTATCATCATCATCATAGGCGGTCCCTCAGAGTCGAGGAAGACTTGCTTCCACTCTTAGAATGAGTCCTTAGGTGGCTGAACAGTCCAATACAAGAACCACAGTCTCTGTCACAGGTGGGACAGATAGTCATTGAGGGAAGGGGTGGGTGGGACTGGTTTGCCGCATGCTCTTTCTGCTGCCTGCGCTTGATTTCTGCATGTTCTCGGCGATGAGACTCGCGGTGCTCAGCCCCCTCCCGGAATGGATGCACTTCCTCCACTTAGGGCGGTCTTTGGCCAGGGACTCCCAGGTGTCAGTGGGGATGTTGCACTTTATCAGCGTCTTCGACCAGGCCAACATCCCCAGCATTGCAGCACTGACCACACTTGATCAGCTCCACTGGGCAGGCCACAGCGTTCGCATGCCAGACACGAGACTCCCAAAGCAAGCGCTCTACTCAGAACTCCTTCATGGCAAACGAGCCAAAGATGGGCAGAGGAAATGTTACAAGGACACCCTCAAAGCATCCCTGATAAAGTGCAACATCCACTCTATCACAGACCTTCCCATTTGTTCTTTCGTCCCCTGCCTCTGTACTTGGTTAAAACCTGTTACATCTCTAATTTTTTCCAGTTCTGATGAAAGGTTATGGACCTGAAACAGTAATGCTGTTTCTCTCGCCACAAATGCTGCCTGACCTGCTGAGCATTTCCAGCATTTTCTGTTTTTATTATAAACTATAAAACTCAAGGCAGATGAAAGCAATACCATAAATGTAATCATATATTGTCAAAGGGTTGTAAACCTGAAATATGCTGCTGCATGTCCTTGAAGGTAGAAAGAGAAAAAAACCTCCAAAAATTCTTCGATAAATCTTAAGTGTGGTCATTTTAAAAGTAAGCAGGAAAACTGTCCAAAATCCTATTTCTTTTTCTGAAGTCTGTATATGACCCAATTTTCCCCACAGATTGCTCAGGAGTTGAAACAATGTCCTACTTCACCTACACTAACTCCACAGCGGTGAGGCCATTTGTCGCAACCGAACCTCCAAATTGGAGATTGACTAACACAGAACAAGGATCAAGTCTGGGACCTTTCTGGTTCCAGTAGATGTTCTAAATCAGTGGATGAGCCCTACTTTAATTAATTTGGGTGCTGCCATGTTTTACTGCATTCATTCATTATTATTGCTTTGAATGCTATATAAATAGCTATGGTAGAGTTAATATATAGTGCAATAGGTATATAATCAACAGATTGACTAACATAAAATCAGTAGTCACCAGTATAAGTATAGGTCCAGCGTTAGATAAATACATCTTCCTGGAGGCAGTGACTGACAAGGACATACAGTTCCATGTGAACTATAGGGGCCCTATAGTACCTTACACAAGTAGCAATAATTCATGTATAAAACTAGACAGCAAATGGTGGCAAATACATTGCTTTTTTTTTTAAAAACATTATTTAAAAGTAAATATCCCATTATAGCATATAGGTCAAAGAATAAAGCATTGCGACTCAACTGCTACACCAAACTGTTGTTTAGAAAATGTTTCTCTGTCTTGCTAACTGGACACCAATTTCATCAGTTAATTGCACATGGCATGGCATCCAAACTGTGCTTGCTGAACACGGAGCACATGGAAACTTACAATTATCATTGTATGTTGTAATGGAATGAGACACACACAATCAACAATGGATGATGATGAAATGGAAAATACTTGACCAACAGTTGCAGGAAAAGCATATTCCAAATGCTGTTGTAGGTATGAAAGAAACCCTGCTAAAGTTTTGCATCTCAATAGCTTGCAGACATTCAGAAAATGCATAAATAATGGACTATTTGTAGCAATTCAGGCAGGCTTCCTTCTGAAAAATCAAAATTAAATTGGGGCGAAATTAAAAAGAAAATTAAGAATGCAAAGAGAGGGCATGAAAGAAAATGGCAAATAAAATCAAGGAAAACCCAAAGATATATTCTTAAAACATAAAGAGCAAGAGGATAACTAAAGTGTGTGGGCTATTAGAGAACAAAAAGGTAACCTGTGTTGAGGCAAAAGACATGGGTACGGTTCTTAATGAATACTTTGCAGCTGTCTTCACAAAAAAGAGGGACATTGTAGTTAAGAAGGAGGAGTGTTAAATAGTAGATGAGATAAACATAGTGAAAGAGGAAATGTTAAGGGATTTATCATCTTTGAAAGTAGATAAAATGGCAGGCACAGGGCAAGGGAGGAATTGGCGGAGGCTCTATCATTTTCCAATCCTCTATGGCTCCAGGTGTGGTGCCGAAGGACTGGAGAACTGCTAACGTTGTACCATTATTTAAAAAAGGGAGAAAGGGATAGACTGAGCAATTATAGGCCAGTCAGCCTAACCTCGGAAGTGGGCAAATTACTGGAAAATTTTCTGAGGGACAATATTAATCGTCATGTAGAAAGGCACAGATTAATCAAGGGCAGTCAGCATGGATTGGTTAGTGGAAGGTCGTGTCTAACTAACTCGATTGAATTTTTTGAGGAGGTAAGGAGAGTCGATGTGGGTAGTGCATTTGATATAGTGCTTATGATTTTAGCAAGGCTTTTGATAAGGTGCCACATGGCAAACAGGTCACAAAAGGTAGAGGACATGGATTCAAGGCAAAGTGGCAAGTTGGATCCAAAATTGTTTCAGTGACAGGAAGCAAAGTGTAATGGTCGATGAGTGGTTTTGTAACTGGGAAGCTGATTTCCAGTGGTCTTCCACAGGTCGATTGCTTTTTGTGGTATATAACAATGATTTAGACTTCAATGTAGGGGGCATGATACAATCAGCCACATGGCCAATTTTTGTGAGGAAGAAAGCTGTAGACTACAGGAAGATATCAATGAACTGGTCAGGTGGGCAGAACAGTAGCAAATGGAATTCAATCCAGAAAAGTGTGAGGTAATGCATTTGGGGAGGGCTAACAAGGGAATACACAATAAATAAGATACTGAGAAGTGTAGAGAAACAGAGGGACCTTACAATGTATGTTTACAGACCTGAATGTAGCAGGACAAATAGTTATGGTGGTTAAAAAGGCATACGGAATACTTGCTCTTGTATTCTATGCTGCGACTAATAAAGGCAAGGAAGTTATGCTTGAACTGTATGAAACACTAGTTAGGCCACAGCTAGAGTACTGCGTACAGTTCTGGTCACCACATTACAGGAAATGTGTGATTGCAAAGAGGGTACAGAGGAAATTTATGAGGATGAGGATGAGGAGGAAATGGAGAATTTTAGCTACGAGGCAAGATTGAATAGGCTGGGTTTGTTTTCCTTCGAACAGAGGAAGCTGAGGGGAGACCTGATTGAGGTGTATAAAATTATAAGGGGCCTAGATAGAGTGGATAGGAAGGACCTATTTCCCTTAGCAGAGAGGTCAATAACTAGGGGGCATAGAATTAAAGTAAATGGTTGAAGGATTTGAGGGAAGTTGAGAATTAGTTTCATCCAGAGGGTAGTGAGGGTCTGGAACTCACTGCCTGAAAGGGTGGTAGAGGCAGAAACCGTCATCACATTTAAAAAGTACTTGGATATGCACTTGTAGTGCCATAACCTACAGGGCTACGGACCAAGAGCTGGAAAGTGCAATCTGACTGAATAGCTCTTTTTGGCTAGCACAGACACAATGGGCCGAATGGCCTCTTTCTGTGCTGTAAATTTCTATGATTGAATTTGTACTGTTCAAAATGAGTGTAATCCTCAGAGGCAACACGGTTAAGACACAAGAATGACCAATTTCCATTTCATTTGCTCTTGCTCCAATAGGATGAGCTGCAAGTAATTTTGCAAGTAAAGCATTTGAAATAAATTACTTCTGATGATCAAGACCAATTACATGGTTTTCACAGAATACTGGAATTCAATCCCCAAAACACCAGTAAGAATCCAGCAATCATGTCTTATTTCAGTCACCATGAGTTACTAGGCCTACATATATGGTTTATATTACATGCTGTGCGATAAAACATTGAATATTTCAGAAAGAAAAATGTGATGGTGTTTTCCCAACATGCTCAAACTATCATTTTAATATTTCAGTGCCAATACTAATGACTTGTGTGAAATAAAATGTTTTCCTAATGTGATTGTAGGAATACTTTTAAAGCTAGGAATTTTTTTTGCAAAGCACTACACACGCCAAAGAAATTCATTCGTTGTTATTTCGAATGAAAATAAACAATTTAGGCATCGTGCTTCTGCTTTAAAACTACTCTGTTAATACCTGTACTCCTTATTTATAATTCTTGCATTGGCATATCTGAATCCACAGATTCACCTGCATTACAATCACAGCATCACCTTTTCCAGAAGTGGTATAAATAATTTGGGTACATTTCATTGTAGCATATATCTTTTTACTATTTCATATCCCTGAGATAAAAGAAAGTTACTCTAAAGGAAAATATAAATTATTTTTACTATCTTGTATTCTTCTACGAAGTCGCCTCCCAATGCTCTCCTTTCAAGTTTGAGAAGGCCAAGTTTTTCAAAGATTTCCTCAGAAATTAGTGCTTTGTCCTGGTGAGCAGAAACAGAAGCTCCAGCTCTGAATTCTTGATTGACATCCTGTGGAATACTCGCATCCAACGGGTGTGGATGCACCCCGCCCCTCATCTTTTGTTACCTCTATACTTGATTATTCCAACGCATTCCTGGCTGGCTTCCCATCTTCCACGCTCCATAAACAAGGTCATCCGAAACTCTGCTGCCCATATCGTAACTCGCCCAAGTCCTGTTCACCCATCACCCCTGTGCACACTGACCTACATTAGCTCCCGGTTAAGCAACGATTTAAAAATAATCATCCTCGTTTTCAAATCCCTCCATGGCCTCGCCCCTCCCTAACTCTAACCTCCCCAGCCCTACAACCCTCCAATATATCGGTCTTCCTCCAATTCTGGCTTCTTGCACATCCCTGATTTTAATCGCTCCGCCATTGATGGCCGTGCCTTCAGCTGCTGAGGCTCTAGAACTCTCCCCCTAAACCGCTCAGCCTCTTTACCTCACTTTCCTCCTTTAATGTGCTCCTTAAAACCTACCTCTGACCAAGCATTTAGTCACCTGCCCTACCATCTCATGTGCCTCGGTGTCAAATTTTGTTTGATAATGCTCCTGTGAAGTGTCCCTTGGGGCATTTTACTATGTTAAAGGCGCTATATAACTACAAGTTGTTTCACAATGGGTTCAGAGAGCCCTATAGGACTAACCATCGTATCATTTGGTATTTACATGGTTACAGCCATGGAAGGAGCATTCACATCGAGGCTGTGATAGACTTAGTCAGCCTGCGAATCCATCCACTACTTCACACTATTCTCCATGGGAAGAATGTGCAGATACAAAACAACAATCGGTCCTTTGACGTTAGGGATCAGCTTCATGGCTCTGCTCCAGGGCCTGAATGTCTCCCTTGTTCCTCAATGGCCAAAAATGAACAGTACTCAACATGCAGTCTGACCGAAATACTGTACAGTTTTAGCTTTATGTTAAACACATATGTTCTCGGATTTGTACCGTATTCCCTATATAGTTCAACATTTGATTTGCTTTATTGATTGCTGCCCCATAATGTCTTAGCATGTAGTGACTCTTTTTCAGCTACAACCGTAGCTATTTCATCACCATTTTATGGAGTGTATGTATTTCACCCATTTTTTTTTTTACACCTACCTGTAGTGATTTTTTTTTTAAACAAGCAGCACAACAGTAGTTGATGACTTTCATAATTGTCCAGACTTTTGTAAGGAATACTATGAACCGTTTGATGTGGCACATGTATTATAAATTCAAACGGTACAATGCACTTTTTAATTCTGCACTACATAAATATGAACACCTCTAACACTGTATTGAATTTTCCAGCAGAAAGTATTATAAAGAAATTGAAAGTAAAGAATAGTCAGCCCACCTCTTGTCAACTACAAAGAGACAGCCATTACTATGGCCCAGAATTTGCAGTTGGAGGCTTCCCGTTTGCGGATGCCTCCGACCGCAAGAATTTCTACTGAAGTACCTGATGGTCCTGGAGGTTCATAGACTTGCGGTCCTGGGCCTTCACGCGAAGACCTTCGTAGGGGCACACGTATCCCAGGAGCGTATGGGTTTTGTATGCATCACTAGGATCACATGGGCCAGCCCAAACTATCAGAGGTGGGGGGATCCCCATTCATATTGGTGAGTTCCGTATACAGTATACGGAACCACAAGTATGAATGTGAATACTGTACCCCCAAAAATGCAAACACTGAAAATATATTTTTTTTTTTAAATATCACATTTCAAATTCATAAAAATTGAATTTAATTATTTAAAACAAAAATGTAATTTTTTGAAAAATAAATTTACATATTTTAAAGGGTCTAAAAATAAACTTACCTTGTTTAACAGGATTTTAAATGTTTAATTATTTTTTTTAATGTATTTTTCTGTACTTTAAAAATCTTACACTGATAAAAGCAGGCTTTACTCTTGCGACTGATAAAGTTGGAAGACATTCGCTGGGCAGGAATTGGGCAAATAGCCCAACTCTCCGCCCGCAGAGGCCCTTTAGTTTCAGGTGGATCTGTTGAGAGAATTGACAGAATGCAAGTTCCCGGTTGAGGCGCATGCGCTTCATATACCTAAACCCGGAACTTGCGGGGATCCCATGGGTACATGCGCACCTTGTACACGCCCATGGGGTGCGCAAATTCAGGCCCTATGTCTTCCCAGTCTAAACCCAAAAGAATATTACAATATGAAGTCTCTCAATCCTGAACAGGTACCTCACTGACCCCCAACTTACTCCAAAGTCAGGATTGCTCTCTCTATTCCCTCAGTATCATTCCAAAGCTGATCAGGATCAGTGGCCCACTCTCACCAGGTCTTCCTGTTTGAAAGTACCATGTAACTTTGTTAAGGCACAGATATCCTGGAAGTTTCAGAAATTATTTGTCCATAAGCACAATTCACAACTGCACAATTTTCACCAGCATCAAGAGCAACTACCTACAAGAGTGGTGAATCAATATATCTATTAATAATTTAATGTGCAATTGTTATGCAGGGTACTGTACTTTTTGCAGATCGTAAAGTTCATAGCATCTGTTGGTTCATGATAACTGCAAATGACCACAAACCAAATGACACCAAAAACCATTCAGATCCAAATATTGATCCATGCTCACTTTGTGACACTATGGATCAATAAGACTCCGACAATTAATTCAACAAGAATTTGAGCCAAATTTTTATTAGTCTGCCCATACTTATTTAAATCCTCTGCTTTTTTTTTTAAAAACTGTTTCAAGTGTTTTTTTATACTATATAAAACATTAGTTTGTACCCAAGAGGTCAATATTGGGCAGTCCCACATCTTCAGGTAACTAAAAGCATACTGTTATTTCCAAAGTGAAGAAAATAGACTACCACTTTAATCGCCGACCAGATGACCACCTTTTCCTTACCTGCTTTGTGCCATCTAAATATGTGTATGCACCTATACACTTATCAAGATAACTCAAATTAGTTCCTGTCAGCACTTGGCAATGAAGTTACTCTAGCAAATTTCCAACCGTATAAATTAGCAAATTGATCAAAGGTTGATCTAATGTAATACTGGAGATATGGCTGTTCTCCTTATCATTTTGTATTATGGAGTCATTAAACAAAGACCAAAAATGTGCACATAGTTTTACAAATTATTGCAACACAAGGCAAATAGTGCTACGGCATTGTTACAACAACCTCAATACAAAAGCGAGTTTGTTATTTGCACCATAATTATTTTTAATCCTTTGTATTTTAAAAGTACTTTAAATCATATAAATTCAGATCCATTAAGTACCTTATGTCAATGATCAAATAGCACCACTTCTTGGCAATTAATTTTGATGGAAATACAGAGGACACAAACACAACTGTGGATCATGTTCACAATCAAAGATGGCTTGGAATACAGACCAGCCTATTTATTAGTCTGTCCATACTCATTTTTGAACCATGACTTTTTAAAAAAAACTATTGTAAAGCTTTATTTTTAATGTTATCTTAAACTATGAGCTCAAAATTGGGCAGTGCCACATCTTCAAGTGACTGAAGGCATACTCTGTTATTCCTTAAGTTAAGAGGAAATACTTTGCTGTCCCTACTATTTTAATCACCAACCAGATAATCTTACTTTACACATTGCTATTTTAGAAATGTTGGCTGTTGAAATCTATACACAGTTGGAATGGAATAAAAGCACACGAATTTTGTTCCTTCTGACCGCTATGTTAAATCAAACAAAAGGAGAAGCAGCAGTGGGCAGTCAATGGGCAAACAGCTTCGAGCAACTGATGAGCAAGCAGGGCGACAAAAACTCAAACCACAACATTGGTAATAACGGTACCTCTGAAACTGGGCATCACGTTCGGGCTCTGGTTCGGCTTTTGTCATCTTTCTGCTGTCGGAAGAAGCCGCCTGAACCCTGCTGGTACCGATTGCAAAGTGGCCAACAGCAGCTGCGATGGCCGGAGTTAAGAGTACGAATGGGTGTGGAGTGATTTGAGGAGAAGTTTGTGTCTCCGGCCGGACACGGTCCTGCCGACAAGGACAAGCAGCGAGGGAGCGAGGGCCGGACTCAGACAAAAGGCTGCCGGCCCGAGCGGCCGCTCACTCGGCACACACACACCGCGCCGCCAACACTTACCCAAAACACGATGTTGAAGCCGAACAAAACATATTTAACGCAACAGCTAACTTCGGGTCCTTTGAAATGTTTGGACATGGTGAGCAGGGGGGAGCCGGCCGTAAGCAGCGAAACCAAGAGCCGGGCGGCCACCTTCACTGAGGCTCAACACCAGACATCAGGAGCGAGGGACCGAGGCCCGCCCACCGCATCAGGACATCGGCCTGCGCTCAGGCGGCAGGAGGTGTGAGTCCGATCTGGCTCACAGGCACAGCTCCATCCCGCGAGCCCCGGCTCACCCACACAGCGCCGTCGCCATACAACACATCACCACTGCGCAGGCGCCTCCCACGCGTCTGCACGCACGGCGGGAGGGCGGGGCCTCAGTCAGCAGGGGGCGGGACGTGATCTCGGTCAGTGGGGGGCGGGACCTCGGTTAGCAGGGGGCGGGACCTCGGTCAGCAGGGGGCGTGACACCTGCTGACCGAGGTCAGTGGGGGGGCGGGCGCCAGCTGTAAGGACGCGGCCTGAAATAATCTCCCGCCCAAAGCTCATGTCGACCAATGAATTACTTTTGAAGAGTAGCCACCATCGTTACATAACCGGGCGCAGCAGCGGTGGGTTTCTGTCCTGGTGACAGCCTTATTAGGCTAACTTAAGAACGTGCTTATTTGTACTTCAAAAATGGCCAACATGCTCCACCGTTTGTTTCTGATTAGTCCCCTTGGACGATAAGCCACACCCTGAAGTTTCACAGGAATGTGCAACTGGAAGCGAACCACCCATCCCAAGATCTCACTGTCTTTGCAAATTGTAACTCGATCCACTTTGACTTTCTGAAGCGACAGAGGACAGAGCTCCCCAGAAGATAGCAAGGGCCAGCCAAAGTGCCTTACCCCAGTCCAAGTACATCCCTCCCCCAGCCAAAGTGCCTTATCCCAGTCCAAGTGCATGCCTCCCCAGCCGAAGTGCCTTACCCCAGTCCAAGTGGGTTGTGCCTCTTTAAAAGGGGGGGCACAGGCTTGACTTTTAATTGGCAATTGCCAACATTTAAAAGACTCAGCAATAAGATGACTGGCCAGTTAATCCATAGATTTCCTGCAATACTGCATCATGTAACAATTCCTTTCTGTGCTATTGTAGTGGAGGTATTAGAATAGTTACAGCACAGTAGGAGGCCATTCGGCCCATTGAGCCTGTGCCAGCTCTCTGCGAGAACACTGCAGCTAGTCCCACTCCCCCACCTTCTCGCCATCGCCCTGCAAATTATTTTCCTCAGGTGCTTAGCTAATTCTCTTTTGAAAGCCAGCCTACAGGCAGTGCATTCCAGATCCTAACCACACCCTGCATAAAAAAGTTGTTCCTCTGCCAGTCACCTTACATCTGTGTCCTCTGGTTCTCGACCCTTCCACCAATGGAAACAGTTTCTCTCGATCTACTCTGTCTAGAGCCCTCATGATTTTGAACAGCTCTATCAAATCTTCTCTCCATCTTCTCTGCTCTAAGGAGAACATGCCCAGCCTCTCCAATCTATCTATGTAACTGAAGTCCCTCATCCCTGGAACCATTCTTATAAATCTTGTCTGTACTTTCTCTGAAGCCTTCACAGCCTTCCTAAAGTGTCATGCCCGTAATTGGACACAGCACTCCAGTTGTGGCCGAGCCAGTGTTTTATAAAGGTTCATCATAACTTCCTTGCTTTTGTACTCTATGTCACTATCTATAAAGCCCAGGATTCTGTCTGCTTTTTTAACCACTTTCTCAACCTGTCCTGCCACCTCCAATGATTTGTGTACATATAGGCCCAGGTCTCTATGTTCCTTCACACCCTTTAAATTATATTGCCTCTCCTCGTTCTTCCTATTAAAATGTAACACTTCCCACTTTTCTGAATTAAACTTCATCTACCACATGTTCACCCATACTACCATCCTGTCTATGTCCTCTTGAAGTCTATCCCTATCCTCCTCCCTGTTCACTATACTTGCAAGTTTTGTGTCATCTGCAAATTTTGAAATTGTGCCCTGTACACTTGTCCAAATCATTACTATATATCAAGAAAAGCAGCGGTCCCAGTACCAACCCCTGGGGAACACCACTGTATACCTTCCTCCAGTCCAAAAAATAGCTATTCAGCACTACTCTGTTTCCTATTGCTTAGTCAATTTCATATCCACTGAACATACTGAAAGAGTTAAATCAATGGAGTACAGGCAGTGGTCTCGCCTGCTAGAAGTTGTGTGTACAATTAAAGAAAAATGGGTGCAGTACAAACTTTGAGCAGTAGATAACAAGGCATGTTTTTCAGTAAGGGAAGCAGTATAAATCAAAGGCAGCAGTGATACCGCTTCAAGGCCACTGGAGTGCTCCACATTCCCAAAGGATAGCATGATTTTTTTTTAACCTTCTACCCTCCCTCCACCTGACATGTACAATGATAATTTCTTAAAGAGTAAATATTTTCCCTTTAAATTGTTTCAATTTAAACCACAGTTTATTTACAACTTTTATTTCAATACTTGTGCTCAGTTTCATTTTGCTATCACTTGAGAAAACATTAATTTAATTAAACAACAAAATAAGCAAATTCCATATTACAGTATCTATCTAGATTATAATAGAAATATTACATCCGCACACACAATTCCTGTTTACAAAACATTAGAAAAATTTACAGCACGGAAGGAGGCCATTTTGGCCCATTGTATCCGTATCGGCTGACAAAGAGCTATCCAGCCTAATCCCACTTTCCAGCTCTTGGTCCATAGCCTTGTAGGTTATGACACTTCAAGTGCATAGCCAAGTACTTTTTAAATGTGGTGAGGGTTTCTGCCTCTACCACTCTTTCAGGCCTTGAGTTCCACATTTCCACCACCCTCTGGGTGAAGATATTTCCTCAAATCCCCTCTCAGCCTCCGACCAATTACTTTAAATCTATGCCCCTTGGTTGTTGATCCCTCTGTTAAGGGAAATAGGTCCTTCCTATCCACTCTACCTAGGCCCTCATAATTTTATACACCTCAATTAAGTCTCCCGCAGCCTCCTCTGTTCCAAAGAAAACAAATCCAGCCTATCCAATCTTTCCTCGTAGTTAAAATTTTCCAGTCCAGGCAACATCCTCGTAAATCTCCTCAGTATCCTCTCTAGTGCAATCACATCTTTCCTGTAATGCTGTGACTAGAACTGCTCGCAGTACTCTAGCTCTAACGTTTTATACAGTTCAAGCATAACCTCTCTGCTCTTGTATTCTATGCCTTGGAAATAAGGAAAGTATCCCATATTCTTAACCACCTTATCTAACCGACTTGCTATCTTCAGGGATCTGTAGAAATGCACTCCAAGGTCCCTTTGTTCCTCTACACTGCTCAGTGTCCTACCATTTAATGTGCATTCCTTGCCTTGTTAGCCCTCCCCAAATGCATTACTTCTCCAGATTGAATTCCATTTGCCACTGTTCTGCCACTTCTGTTATGATTTTGTCACACTTTTGTGTCACCGTTTTCTATTATACATCACTGAGAGTTGTGACAGAAATTGCCAAAGTTATCACATTGCAATCATGCCCCCGCACCAGTGTAGAATCCCAGTTTTGTATCATCCACCTCCTCACCTTGTGCAGAGAAACTCCGATGCTCTAACCAACTGTACTTTTCTGCTTCACAAATTTCTACAAGATTTACTATTTCACTATAACTAGCAATAATAGAATCAAGATATTGCATTTTTATAAGGAGAGAATGGTGACTGAATTACATGTCTGCATCCTGTCAAATTATCCCTGCTCTGTAACTCCATTTTATCTGAAGCCTACACTGGCCCTTGTCACTGAAATTACAGGCTCTGACCTCTAGGTGCCACTGTTCCCCCCACCCCCATCATAAAGTTCAAAGCTTTAATTTTTTGATCAGCTATTTTTCTCCTGTAATAAACTCTAGCAGATTGATTTCAACTTAAAAAGGATAGATCATTGCATTTTTTTTTTTAAATGGTGAACAACTAGGAGCAGTAGAAGTCCAAAGAGATTTAGGGGTTCAATAATGGTTCCCTTTCCAACCCTCCCAAATTACCGTGAACACACGAAACAGGGCATGGGTCTCCAGGCTGCTGCCTCTCCCCGGGAGATCATTGGATTATGATGAAAATTATTTACGTGGCAATAGTGTGTCGTGTCCCCTCCGCCAACTCCACAAAGTCCCTCTTCCCCCTCCACCGCCACTCCGTGACATCACCAGCTGCTGTTCAGAGAAGCCTCCGGCTTGATGGCATCATGCGACCACTGTTGCAGAAAGATGGGAGGGGGCTAGAGATTCAGGGGAGTCTCAGCCATCGAGGATGCTCTAAAATCATTGTAGGGGACTCTCCAATCAGTTGGGGGTGGGGGGGGGGGGGAAGTGAAGAGATGGAGACTGATGAATGGGGGTTCAGGGAGAGATGGTGAATGTAAGTAAGCTTGGGGTACGGAGATGGGATGGGAGATCAGGGTGGGGGGGGGCGGGGATAGAAGGGACCCGAGGGTCAAAAAGAAAGATTTGCAGATAGATGGTGGCTTTTATTACCTCATGAAATGCAGCAGCCAATTGCGCACAAGCAAGCTCCCACAAACAGCAATGTGAGAATGACCAGATAATGTTTGTGTTCTGTTGATTGCGGGATAAATATTGGCCATGACACCGGGGATAACACCCCTGCTCATCTTCGAAATAATGCCATAGGATCTTATACATCCACCCGAGAGTAAACAGGGCCTCAGTTTAACGTCTCATCTGAAAGACAGCACCTCCGAGAGTGCCGAGCTCCCTCAGTATGGCACTGAAGTGTCAGCTAGATTTTTGTGCTCAAGTCCCTGGAGTGGGCCTTGAGCCCACAACCTTCTGACTCAGACGAGAGTGCTACCCACTGAGCCACAATTGACACAAGTTTAAGGCTCAAGCAGGGTCTGGGGGTCGGTGGGCACCAGGGGGTCAAATAGGGTGCAGGTAGGCACCATCTGTCTCTACAGAGCCAGGAGCATCAGCAAGATGGAGTGAGAGTAGCACTGTGAGGAGCAACTATTAAAGTGGAAGAACCAGGGAGTGGGGGCGGCGGAAGAAAGCAAAGGAGGAAAATTCTTAAACTGAGGTCTAGTGAAGCATGGGATCCTTCACCACATGCAGCTATTGAGGTAGAGATTAATGTTTATGGTAGAAAAAGGGATAAAGTTCTGGGGCTTATAGAAGAGCAAGCTCGCACCAGGGGCTGAAGGCCTCCTCCTTTGCTGTAATTTCTCGGTTTCCTCTCATGTGTGGCCTCCTGGATCCTAGAACTTCTCATACAACAGCTGTTGGCAAAAAACCAAGCAAAGATACTCAAGTACAGGGGACGCAAGTAAATGCAGTAGTAGTTAATAATTGAGATCAGGCCATTCACATGATCATGCATTGCATGGTCAGAATATCATGTGATCAAACCTCCAGAATGCCTCCAACCACAGTTGAGAATCCTCAAGTCCATGTGCATCGATCAATGAAAGTAACTGTCAGGTATAAAACAATCATCAAAAGAACATTAGGCTTTATATCATGAGTGCTAGAATAGATTACATAAACTAGGCTTGTAGTCCCTGAAATATAGGTTTTTAGGATTTTTGAAAGGAATTGCTGGGTAGATCGAGATAAACTTTTTCCACTGGTAGGGGAATCTAGCACAAGGGGACATAATTTTAAAATCAGAGCCAGGCCCTTTAGAAGAGGAGAGAAGTTAGAAAAAACACTTCATGCACAGGGTGGTAGAAGTGTGGAACACTCCCACCAAAAGCAGTAGATGCTAACTCGATGAATATGTTCTCCCAATAGTTGGGCACAGACTAATTTGTGCCCAGAGCTACTACACCATGAGCTGAATTCAAATTGTGCAATCTGAACTGCTGCAGGGCACCAAGTTCACAGAATACATCAGTACTGGTCAGACAGATGTACCCTTAGCTTCTAGTAGTTCCTGCTTAGTTGGTTTTGCAAATGTATTTGACTACATGCATATATTTTCAATCTTTATGCAGATTTAAAAAAGCTAATCCTTGAAGTTGTGCCCCGAGATCTGCTTTCCAACATTAATTTCCAAGATTTCAGGCCTCCTTTCTTGTATCAATGGCTGTCACATGGACCACCATGACCTAATGCCCTCCTTCCCCTTCCACAATTTTCTAGTCTTTCCAAAATGTCCCCTACCCTGGTCCAGGACACTGTCTGAACTGCAAAAGATAGGTGATCACTTGCAAATTTGCTGCCTGGGTAGCCATGTGGAAGAGCAGATCACCTACCCATCATAGAACTTGTCCCAATTTTGATCCCAGTCTCCTGTTGCCTCTGCATTTCTAATTTAATTGGACCTGTGAGAGACCATCAGTGGCAGGTCGGGCCATAAAAAGGAGTGGCATGCAGCACCTGGACAGCATAGAGGCATGCCACTACAAGGTACAGTGTGAGCTGGTGCAGGAGTGCAACGGCAGCGAAGAGTGACGTCCGCAAGGTCTGGGGCAGTGATTGGAACGTAGGCAGATGCAGCGAGATCGGGGCAAAGGTGCTGTGGAGGGATGTGATCGGGGCCCAGGGAAGGTGTGAGTTTAGGGCCAGGGGCAGCACTGGCCAAGCCCCAGTGGGATGTATGCACGCACTGGGTCTGTGCAGCAAAGCAGGTCTCTAGTCATTTTGGTTAATCCTTGCCACTGGACCAAACTCTGTCAAGCCCATAGGGTGGCAGGTATGCCACAGCTACCACACGTTTTTAAAAAAATCCACAGAGACATCTTCCACCCTTGATTTTGTAGTTTAGGTTCTTCCTTTTAAACACTTGAACTCATGATAATGCTATCTCTTCTCCCATCTCCAGAGCCATCTCCCATTGGATAGGAAAATATTATTCATAGCAGTCATATGCCAAGAGAAGCACAAGAATCAAAATCTCATTTAATTGCACAACATCTTCAAATTTAACTAAATGGTCTCTGACTAACTGTAGAGGGGGGAAAAAAAAAAAAAAAAAAACAGATCATGCATTTAGTTTGTTGTGTGCTCAAATCAGCACTAGTGGTAGTGGCTGGTGAAATATAATCCAACCAACCTAGTTCGTATATTTATGCAAAAACAAAAAGAAAATCAAAATAATGCTTTAATTCAACAAAAGTTGTTTACATCTTTTAGAAATAGAATGCAGCATTTAATTACTATACATTGACTGATTCAAGTCCCACCCATACATTATTCAGTTACAGTATTCAAAATAGAAGAGTTGTCACTGGCAATTTTGTTAGAATTACCATGGAATTTAAGAGGGGAAAGATTAAGCTTCCATTGTATTGAGAAACAGCAGGAACTCAAGACCAAATATAATTTCGCAGACAAGTTACCTTTATAGACAATACTAAACTTAACCAACATCAGAAAGCACAATTAATTGATGGACAAATAGACAGACAATCATTTGAATATTCAACAGAAGCAGGTATAATCTGAATATTTTGAAATCCTATTATTGAAACAAATAATCTTGGACTAGTTAATTTGGACAAGTGAAAATAATAAGTCATACACAAATATTGAAGAAAATTGTTAAATATTGAACAAAAGCAGAAGATTGCAATAGCTAAATTTCAAAAATGTGCATCTTCCCAAATTAATTACAAAATAAACTGTGATACTGATTCAAGTGCTGCAGAAGTTCAGTTTTAAAGTTTGGTCCAATTCAAGAAACATACTTAAGTCTTCTCAAATAACAAATTTATTTTTAACTCCCAATCCACTCTTTGTAGCAGTGTCTGCATGTGCTTGATAACCAATCACAATCTTTTCAGGAAGACCGAGCCTTTCTTTGTAGGTTTTTCTAAAGCAAAAAGGAAAAATTGTAAAAAGCTCCAGCCCAAATTTAAAGTGCATTCAATATTCCTCCTTTTTGGCAGTCATCATGTTCCAAACAATGCTGCTTCATCATAGAGACAGTATGTGTACAATTGATTCATATACATAGCCAGATTAAAAAGTTACATCTAATTGGCTAAACATTTTTAATTCTGAAAGTCGAGTATTTTCCTGGTTCGAGAAATATGTACCATTTAGAATAAGCCACTAAGCAATACTGTAAGCTGTATTTAACATGTGGTAGTAAAACACCTCAACGCTTCAAAAGACAACTAATTTTGCAATTAATTCTGAATCATTTTCCTATGTAAAAGTTCAGTTGTTCAAGTTAAAAGTTTAAAGTCGAACATCTTGTCATGCTGAAGACTTGTGCTCCAGAACTAGCCATACCTCCAGCCTTCATATTGATTGGACAAATCAAATTGGCAAAGGTAGCCTTGAGGAAGAGTTCAGTGCATGTGGGATGGTTTCTTAGAATACATTGTGGAACCAACCAGGGAGCAGACTATTTTAGATCTGGTAATGTATAAATAGACAGGATCAATTAATGATCTCTATTAAAAGGTCACTCTGGGGGAAGAGTGATCATAGCATGGTAGAATTTCTAATTTAGCTTCAAGGTGAAAAAGCCAAGTCTCAAACTAGTGCCTTGAACTTAAATACAGGTTGGATCTCCTTATCCAGCACCAACCCTCGTCTGGCATGATTCCGGCAGCGCATGTGTAGAACGTTGCCGCACCAACACCCGCTGGGGCCACACACTGCCTGCCAACCTCTTCTCTCCTCCCCCTCCCAACCTCAGGCCGCTGACCTCCCCCCATTCGGCAAAATCTCTTACTTGGCAGTCCCTGAGGGTGCCAGATAAGGGAGGTTCAAACTGTAAAGGCAATTACAAAGGCATGAAGGCAGAGCTGGCTAAAGTGGACTGGGAAAATAAATTAAAGGGCAAGACAGTAAATAACCAGTGGCAAACATTTAAGATTTCATAACTCAGATATTCCAGTGAGAAAGAAAGACTGAGAAGGATGAACCAGCCATGGCTAAGTAAAGGATGGTATCAAATTAAAAACAAAGGCAGACAACATTGCGAGGGATAGTGGAGGGCCAGAGAAGATAGGGAATTTTTTTTTTTTTAGAAACCAACAAAGGACGACTAAAAAATTATAAAAAAGATAGCATGTGTAAACTATCAAGAAATATAAAAAGACAGTAAGAGCTTCTACCAGATATATAAAACCAAGAGAGTAGCTAAAGTAAACATTGGTCCCTTAGAGGAGGAGACTTGGGATTTAATGATGGGAAACTGGGAAATGGCAGAGACTTTGAACAAATATTATGTATCAGTCTTCACAGAAGACATGAAAAGCATCCCAAAAATTGATAATTAAGGGGCCTGAGGACACCACCGCAGGTCGGCAGGATAAAGAGCTGGAGCGCGGGCCCTTGCAACATCGTGGGCCACCCCGAAGAGCCGGGGCAGCATGTGCCAGCCCACACTGTGACTTGTGCGTGCATTAGATCCGTGCAGCAGAGCAGGTCTTAGTTAATCCTCGCCACTGGATAAAGGCCTAGCTCTGTCAAGCCCATGTGGTAGCTAATATGCAACAGTCACCACACGTTAAAAAAAATCCATGCACAGGCATCTTCCACCCCTGGCGTTCAGGACTGGAATATCAGTCCTTCATTGAAACATCTATGAACTCATCCCTTTTGGTGTGGAAGCAAGTCATCCTCGTTCAAGGGACTGCCTATGATTGGTTCTAATCTACCAAAATTCCCTGGAATCTGGAGAGGTCCCAGCAGACTAATGTCCCTATTTAAGAAACGAGGGAGACAGAAAGCAAGAAACTAGACCAGTTAGCCCAACATCTGTCATTGGGAAAATGCTGGAGTCCATTATTCATCATAGGCAGTCCTTCAAAGCAAGGATGACTTGCTTCCATGCCAAAAAGGAATGAGTTCACATGTTTCAATGAAGGACCTAATATACCAGATCCCAAACTACATCTTGGAGGGTGGAAGATGCCCGTGCTTGGATTTTTTTTTTTTTATAAATGTGACCGCCATTGCACACCAGTCACTACACAGGCTTGACAGAGCTAGGTCTTGGTCCAGTGGCAAGGATTAACCAAGACAACAGGAAACCAGCTCTGCTGCACAGAACAAGCACGCACATATATTGCCGTGTGGGCTGGCTCATGCTGTCCCGGGCTCTCGCCTCTTCTGGGCCCCAGACTCATGCTTCTCCTGGGCCCCGATCACTTCCATTATTAAGGTAGTAGTAGCAGGACATTTAGACAATCATAATGCAGTCAAGCAGAGTCAGCATGGCTTTATGAAAGGGAAATCATGTTTGACAAATTTGATGGTGTTCTTTGAGGATGTAATGAGCAGGGTGGATAAAAGCCAGTAGATGTCATGTATTTGGATTTCCAGAAGTCATTCGATAAGGCGCCACATAAAAGGTTACTGCACAAAACAAGAGCTCAGGGTTGGGGGTAATATATTAGCATGGATAGAGGATTGGCTAACAGAAAACAGAGTGGGATAAATGGGTCATTTTCAGGTTGGCAAACTGCAACTAAAAGGGGTGCCACAGGGATCGGTGCTGGGACCTCAACTATTTACAATCTATATTAATGACTTGAAGGGACCGAGTGTAATGTAGTCAAATTTGCCAATGATACAAAGATAGGTGGGAAAGCAAGTTGTGCAGAGGACAAAAAAAAATCTGCAAAGGGATATAAATAGGCTAAGTGATTGTCAAATTTTTGACAGATGGAGTATAACCATGGGAATATGAGAGCTTATCCACTTAGGAAAAATAAAAGCAAATTATTTAAATGGAGAGATTACAAAATGATACATTTGAGAGATCTGGCATCCATGTTCATAACTTAAAACTTTAGCATGCAGGTACAGCAAGTGATTAGGGAAGGCAAGGAAGTCCTGCTACAACTGTACAGGGCATTGGCAAGACCACACGGGGTACAGTATTGTCTCATTTAAGGAGGGATATACTTGCATTGAAGGTAGTTCAGAGAAGGTTCATGAGGTTGATTCACATGAAGGGGTGGTCATATGAAGAAAGGTTGAACAGGTTGGGCCTATACTCAGTTTAGATGAATGGGGAGATATTATTGAAATGTACAAGATTCAGGGGGCTTGACAGGTAGATGCAGAGCGGATGGTCCTCTCGTGGGGGAATTCTAGAACTAGGGGGCATGGTCTCAAAATAAGAGGTCGCCCATTTAAAAAGGAAATGGAGGAATTTCTTGAGGGTCATGAATCTTTGGAATTATTTACCCTAGAGCTGTGGAAGCTGGGTCATTGAATATATTTAAAGTGGAGACACAGATTTTTGAAGGATAAGCGAGTCAAGGGTTTATGGGGAGAGGGCAGGGAAGTGGAGTGGAGGCCAAGATCAGATCAGCCATGATCTTATTGAATGGCAAATCAGGCTCGAGGGGCCGGATGGCCTACTTCTGCTCTTTATTTTGTTCTTATGTAGCCAAGCTGTTCAGTACAACACTGACATCTCCCTGAATGTTGAAAACTGCCCATGTCTTGTCCACAAAAGCAGAAAAAAAAATCCAACCTTGTCAATTACCACATCATTCTACTCTTGATCAGCAGCAAAGTGATGGGTAGGTTTCAGCAACAGTGCTATCAAGCACCACTCACTCAAATAATCTGCTCACAGATGCTCAATTTGGGTTCTGCCAGGACCACTTGGCGATGAGATTATGAACTTTCACATAAAAATGACTAACGTTGGTGCATTAGAAAAGTTGTGAGGGTAAAGATTGGGAAGCCTTTATGGAGTGGCTCGACCAATATTTTGTAAAACAACCTGGTAGGTGATGATCCAGCCACGCTGGCAGATAAGCCCAGAGCTATCCTGTGGGCCCGTGATCTACAGCCTCGTCAGGGACTTGCTTTCACCAGAGAAAATGACCAAGGTCATATGAGGAGCTGAAAGTGCTAATTCGGGACCAACTCAAAAATCGAAGGAGCATCTTCGGGGGCCAGGAAATCAGGAAGTACGCTGCCGACCTCAGGAGGCTGGCAAGACCAGCACATCCCTCACAGATGCGTTGCACGACATCTTTGTAATTGACATCAGTCATGAGGTCCTTCACAGGCTACTGTCTGCCGAAACCACTGTCACTCTGCAGAAAGCCATCAGCCAGACATTCATGACCTCAAGCTACAGCTCCAAGCAGATGACTCACTCAGGACTCAAACCCAGTAAGTGCTGTAAATAGAATGGCACTTCACAGGCAGAACTGTTGAATGTGAATCTGCCTAGGGCAGAGCGTACAGGCCCCCCCCCCCCCCCCCCCCCCAAGTCTACTGAAGGGTGCAAACACAAGTCAAGTAGCACCATGCTGGCATTGCAGAGGTAATCACAGGGCTCATCAGTGTTGGTTCAGAGACTGTGTTCAAAGGCTGCAGTACAAAGGCACACCTCCAGCAAATGTGCAAAAGAGCTGTGACTCATCACATGGAAGAGGAGTCAGCAGTTGGCTGTGAACCCAGCGTGGATTACGAGGAGATGGCAAGAGGCAGCTCAGTCCCAGGTGAAGTGTATGGAGTATATACCTGCACCAGATTGTCCTCCAGTGATAAATGAAGGAGATATAAATGGCATTCCAGTCTTTATGGAAGTGGACACGGGGGCAAGTCAGTCAGTAATGAGCCAAGAAGCCTTTGAGAGGCTATGGAACGATCAAGCTGAACGACCCAAGCTGGTTCCGGTTCAGGCAAAGCTGTGCACCTACACCAAGGAACTGATAGTTGTTGGTGGTGCGGATGCAAGTGTATCCCACGATGGCGCGGTGCACAATTTACCATTGTGGATTGTTTCAGGTGATGGACTAACGCTACTTGGAAGAGGATGGATGGGGAAGAGTCATTGGAACTGGGAAGACTTCATCCCTCCAGAGATCGACATCCCGCATGTTCAGAGGCAGAGCAAGCCCCCACCTTCTGATGGACCAAGTACCGGAGAGCAGATCGGCACAGACCCCAAGGCACAGACTGCTCATCACGACTGCATGTCAATGATCCGAACGCACCTACCCGGTTTCAATGGCAGGACCCCTGCGGAGGAAGATTGGATCAGAGGGCGCCTTCAGTGGCAGAATCCCTGGGAAAGAAGATTGCGGCAGTCGACATCATGAACAGGGAAAGATGGCATCTAAACCATGTGAAGTGCAGCGATAATGGAGCAACGGCACGTGGTTCCACACAAGGAAGACGATTGAGGTAAAAGTAGTAAGGCCATTTTAAAAAGGAGGCCAGCAACCCACCATTTTTGAATGAACAGTTTGAAATTGGTAACCAATGTAAAAGTCCAGCTGTAACGAGCAAAATGTTGCTGAGCGATGTCGGGTGCAAATTGCAATCAGCCAATGTAGCGAGTGAACACCTAACAGTTGTACGCAGCTCCAGTGGGCTACCCAATGCTGTAGCCTGTGTCCCCGGGACCAGAAATTGTCCCCACAGCTGACAGAAGTAGACAAGCCGAAGAGTAAACGATCCCCAGAGAGCAGAGGCACCAGTAGCGATACCCTGCCTCAGATTGGTTTAACATTGCAGGCACCCGATGGCATGAACCGCCATGGCCAGAAACAGTAAACTGCACTTATGCTCAGTCGCCCACCACCTGGGTGGAAAAGGCACAGCCCACAAACCCACTCGCTACCATGCCAATGCTCAAGAGTGAAGGGTCACCTGCAACAGCTCCTCTGAACGGGACCTGGATCATCCAGGATCCCAAACGAGAGAGAGTGCTCAAAGGTGCCCTCAAGGAAAGTGAGTCAGCAGACCCCTGCAAACTGCTGGACAAGACGAGGCAGCCCCAGTCACTTAGATGAAACATTAATTGCTCAGACCGCTTCCCAGGGAACGGCAGTGACACTGTGCAAACGAAAAGGACAGGAAGATCAGAAACACATCAGCTGTCTTTGGGCCTGCCCAACACTAGAAGTAGAAACATAGAAATTAGATGCAGGAGTAGGCCCTTCAGCCCTTTGAGCCTGCACCACCATTCAATAAGATCATGGCTGATCATTCAACCTCAGTACCCCTTTCCTGCTTTCTCTGCATACCCCTTGATCCCTTTGGCCATAAGGGCCATATCTAACTCCTTTTTGAATATATCAAACGAACTGGCCTCAATAACTTTCTGCGGTAGAGAATTCCACAGGTTAACCACAGTGAAGAAGTTTCTCCTCATCTCGGTCCTAAACGGCTTACCCCTTATTCTTAGACTGTGACCTCTGGTTCTGGAACTCCCAAGCAATGGCAACATTATTCCTGCCTCTAACCTTTCTAATCCCGTCAGAATTTTATATATTTCTATGAGAACCCCTCATTCTTCTAAACTCCAGTGGATACAAGCCCAGTTGATCAAGTCTCTTATAAGTCAGTCCTGTCATCCCAGGAATCAATCTGGTGAACTTCACTGTACTCCCTCAATAGCAAGAGCATCCTTCCTCAAATTAGGAGACCAAAACTGAACACAATATTCCAGGTTTTACCTCACCAAGGCTCTGTACAACTGCAGTAAGACCTCCCTGCTCCTATACTCAAATCCTCTCACTATGAAGTCCAACATGCCATTTGCCTTCACCGCCTGCTGTACCTGCATGCCAAACTTCAATGACTGATGTACCATGACACCCAGATCTCATTGCACCTCCCCTTTTCCTAAATCGATCACCATTCAGATAATATTGTGTCTTCCTGTTTTTGCCCCCAAAGTGGATAACCTCACATTTATCCACATTATACTGCATCTGCCATGCATTTGCCCACTCACCTAACCTGTCCAAGTCACCCTGCAGCCTCTTAGCATCCTCCTCACAGCTCACACCGCCACCCAGCTTAGTGTCATCTGCAAACTTGGAGATATTACACTCAATTCCTTCATCTAAATCATTGATGTATATTGTAAATAGCTGGGGTCCCAGCACTGAACCCTGCGGCACCCCACTGGTCACTGCCTGCCATTCTGAAAAGGACCAGTTTATTCCGACTCTCTGCCAATCAGTTCTCTATCCACATCAGTACATTTGCTTTAATTTTGCACACCAATCGTGTGTGCACCATCTGAGAATGGAATAGTCATGGACTCAACCAGAAACCACTGGGACCGCCACCGACAACAAATCTCACTACCAATCCACCCAAGCGAGAAGCGACCCTTCAATGGTCAACCAGGAAGAGCAAAGCCCAGGTCACCATCAATGTACATTAAAGATTTTTTTTTGGGGGGTGTTTGGGGGGGGGGGGGGGGGAAGTGGGAAGTGATGTCATGTATGTAGACCATGTATGCTAACTGTATAGCACAAGGCATACCACCAGAGGGCACTGCAGTGGGAGACCTGAGGATCACCTGCATGGGTATGCAGAGCCCAGTATAAAAGGCTGCCCACCATGCTTGTGCCTCACTTGAGTTACAATAAATGGGACTAAGGTCACAACAGTTCAAGTACAATACTAGACCACGTGGAGTCATGAGTATTGAAGACATAAGCTGCTTCAACAATGCCCTTCCCTCCATCATAAGGTCAAAAGTGGGGATGTTCACTGATGATTGTAATGTTCAGTTCCATTCACAAGTCATAATAAAAGCAGTCCAAATGCAGCAAGACCTGGACAGCATTCAGGCTTAGGCTGATAAGTAGCAAGTAACATTCACGCCACACAAGTGCCAGGCAATGATCATCTCCAACAAGCATGAGTTGAACCCCTTTGACATTCAACAGCATTACCATCACTGAATCTCCCACCAACATCCTGGGTGTCACCATTGACCAGAAACATAACTGGACCCCGAAATGTTGGCCCCTTAGAAGATGAGACTGGGGAATTAATGGAGAACAGGGAAATGGCAGAGACTTTGAACAAATATTTTGTATTGGTCTACATGGTAGAAGACACTAAAAACATCCCAATAATGGATAATCAAGGGGTTATAGGGAGGGAGGAACTTAATACAATCACCATCACTAATGTAGTACTCGGTAAAATAATGGGACTAAAGGCAGACAAGTCCCCTGGACTTTATGGCTTACATCTTAGGGTCTGGAGAGAAGTGGCTGCAGAGATAGTGGATGCATTGGTTGTAATCTACCAAAATTCCCTAGATTCTGGGGTGATCCCAGCAGATTAGAAAACTGCAAAAGTAACACCCCTATTTAAAAAGAGTTAGACAAAAAGCAGGAAACTATAGACCAGTTAGTCTAAAATGCTAGAGTCCATTATTAAGGAAGTAGTGGGACATTTGGAAAAGCATAATTCAATCAAATAGAGCCAGCATGGTTTTATGAAAGGGAAATCATGACAAATTTGCTGGAGTTCTTTGAGGATAACGAGTAGGGTGGATAAGGGGGAAACCAGTGGATGTGGTGTATTTGGATTTCCAGAAGGCATTTGATAAGGTGCCACATAAAAGGTTACTGCACAAGATAAAAGTTCACAGGGTTGGGGGTAATATGATGAGCATGGATAGAGGATTGGATAAATGGGTCATTTTCCAGTTAGCAAACAGTGACTAGTGGGGTGCTGCAGGGATCAGTGCTGGGTCCACAACTATTTACAATCTATATTAATGACTTGGATGAAGGAACAGTGTATTATAGTCAAGTTTGCTGATGATACAGATGTGGGGGAAAGCAAATTGAGGAGGACACAAAATCTGCAAAGGGATTATAGATAAAGTGAGTGGGCAAAAATCTGGCAGAAAAAAAGAGAAGCAAATTACAATTTAAAGGAGAAAAATTGCAAAGTGCTGCAGTACAGAGGGACCTTGTGCATGAAACAGTTAGTATGCAGGTACAGCAAGTAATCAGGAAGGCAAATGGAATGTTGACTTTTATTGCAAGGGGAGAGAGAGAGAGAGAGAGAGAGAGAGAGAGAGAGAGAGAGAGAGAGAGAGAGAGAGAGAGAGAGAGAGAGAGAGAGAGAGAGAGAGAGAGAGAGTATAAAAACAGAAGTCCTGCTACAACTGTACAGGTTCAGCCACACCGAGTACTGCATACAGTTTTGGTCTCTGTATTTAAGAGTATACTGGCATTGGAGGCTGTTCAGAGCAGGTTCATTAGGTTGATTCCAGAGATGAGGGCGTTGACTTTAGGTTGGGCCTATACTCATTGGAGTTAAGAATGTGTGATCTCATCAAAACATAAAGGTAATGAGGGGACTCGACAAGGTGGATGCAGAAAGGATATTTCCACTCCGGGGAAACTAAAACTAGGAGACACTCAGAATAAGAGGCTGCCCATTTAAAATTGAGATGAGGAGGAGGAATTTCCACTGAGGTTTGTAAATCTATGGAATTCTCTTCCCCAGAGAGCTGTGAAGGCTAGGCCATTGAATATATTTAAGGCGAAGATATAGATTTGAGCAAGGAAGTAAAGGGTTAGGGGGAATCAGGCAGGGAAGTGGAGCTGAGTCCATGATGAGATCAGCCATGATCTTATTGAATGGCAGAGCAGGCTCGAGGGGCTGCTCCATGTTCTTGTTATGAACCAGCCACAAATACTGTGGCTACAAGAGTAGGAGAGAGGCTAGGTATTCTGTAGCCAGAGTCTCACCTCTTGACTCCCCAAAGCCTTTCCACCATCTCAAGGCACAAGTCAGGTATGTGATGGACTACTCTCCACTTGCAACTCCAACAACACTCAAAAAGCTCCACAGCATCCAGGACAAATCAGCCTGCTTGGTTGGCATTCCATCCACCATCTTAAACATTCACTCCTTCCACCACTGGCATACTGTGGCTGCAGTGTGTACCATCTACAAGATGCATGGCAGCACATCTCAAACCTGTGACCTCTACCACCTGGAATGACACAAGCAGCATGTACTTGGGGATCACCTGCAAGTTTCCCTCCAAGTCACATCATCCAGACTTGGTGTCTGTGTGTAATAACTTTTGCACGAGTTCCAATTATTTAATATTTAAATAAATACCATTACAAAGGATGAGGTGGGTGAAAACAGCAGCTACTGTGCAGCAGTTCATTAACCAGATCTACAGTTGAAATGTCACTGAAATTAACAGATTCTGGATCACGCACAAAAAGAGACAACTATGCAATATTATCCTAGCAATTGTTTCAATATCAAGCTTTCTAAAAAAAAATGCTAAAGAGAAATTAAAACCCAAGAGTACAAATAATGGAGCTCAATTTTCCCCAGTGATTTGCAATGTTTTTTTGGCCTAAAATTAAAAATCCAAGTTTCCCCAAAGAATGTGCACCAGTTACGATTTTTTTTTTTTTTTAAGATTAGTTTTTTTTTTGCCTCATAGGAGGAGTAACCTAGGGCCCAAGTTTCCACAAGAAAAAAAAACGGGCGCCCCTCCAAGCTGGGCGCCTGTTTTTCGCGCCTAAAAAATCCTCGGTATTCTCCACCTACCTGTAGGTCCTCTGGCTCTCGGCGCGGCCAGCACTAGCTGTGGGGGGGCGGAGCCAGGTCCCAGCACTGAAAACAGTGCCGGGACCTCTGCACATGCACGCTACAGTCGGCACGCAAGTGGAGTAGCTCAGGCGCCGAACTGTGTGGGAGGGGCCCGAAGCACGCAGCCCCTAGCCCTGGCTGAATGGGCGCTCTCTCTCTCTCGAAGATGGTTCATTTAATCTTTTCTTGGCTTATAGATGTTTATTCAGGTTGGAATTATTTGTATAATATTTGTAGAAGTATAAATAAGGATTTATTGTCGAATTTAATGAGTTCCCTTCTTTCTTCCTTTTCTTTCCCCACCCCCCACCTCGTTCTGGACGCCTAATTTGTAACCTGCGCCTGATTTTTTTTAATGTGTAGAACAGGTTTTTTCAGTTCTACAAAAATCTTCACTGGCTCCATTCTACTTTAGTTTGGAGTACATTTTCACTGGAAACTTTCAAATCAGGTGTCAGTGGCCAGACACGCCCCCTTTTGAAGAAAAAATTCTGTTCTAAACTAGAACTGTTCTACCTGACTCGAGCAGCAGAAAAAAAAAAAGTGGAGAATTGCAATTTCTAAAATAGTCCGTTCTCCACCAGTTGCTCCTAAAAATCAGGCTGCGAATCATGTGGAAACTTGGGCCCCTAATGTCTGAGCCAGTTTTTCACAATTCTACAAGTTTGGCCAACTTACATTTCTCCTAGGATGGCGTACTTGATCACTCCCAAAAACCCTTCTGGGCGCTTAAGCCAGCGCACAAAAAAAAATCAGCGCAGAAAAACACTTGTTTTTAGGGGAAGTTTTGGAGGGAGTCATCAAGAACACACATGCATCAAGCTTAAATTTTTTCCAACTGAAAATACAGAAAATGGAAGTTTCATGCAATTCTTTAAGTTTGGAATTTAATTTTTTTTTTTTTTTTTTTTTAAATCAACAGTGCCACACCACCACCGAACATCTCCAAACCGGGCTGGAGGGTCAGAGCATTGGCCGGTAGAATCGGACCCTCACCCAGACACATGGGTTTGGGGCTCAGCTTGAAAAGAAACCCAGGGTGGGGCAGGGTGGATGCCCAACTGAAGGCATGAGAAGCCTTACACCATTCAGCAAGCAGCATCAAATGAAGCCCAGGGCAGGGGGTGGGGGCCGAACAGAAGGCACAAGAAGCCTTACACTATGAATCAAATGAAGCCCGGGGGAAGAGGGGTGGGGATGTTTCCCAATCTAAGCAAGCTATTGCACATGCTCAGACCTGGGTGTGGTCCACACTAGGTTGTCAACCTTTTGGAGAGAGAGACAACAAAGAAGCTTGTCCTGCCTGCCGTTTTGAGCTTCTTGCAAAGGTACAATTGATTCATGGGGGCAATACTGATTGCCATACCTCATGCAAACCTTCTGCATGATGGTGCTGCAGAGGAGACAATTGATTCAATAGCATGCATTGAGGAACCTCAAGAGCACATATGATGGGCAGGAGGTCTTGCCCATGTCAGGTATATAGAGACAGGTGTTCATACCTGCATCCAAGCAATGCAGACTGAGAAGGCTGCGTTTCTACAACAAAGTTGTAACCAAGATCTGAGAGTTAGTAAAAGCAGATCTGTAACCCAGTCAGGAAGACTGCTTTGTCAGTTGAAGTGAAGTGAAGATTACAGCTGCACTTTCATTCTATGCATCTGGATCATTCCAGGCCACAACTGGAGATGTGCATGCCATTTCTCAACATACAACACATCTGCATTCGACAGGTCACTGCTGCAATAAATGACCACCCAGGCAATGTGTGAAAGGGCTGTGGGCTTCTCCAGGATTGCTGGCTTCCCAAGGGCTGCATTGATTGTACCATCACCTTGCAAGCACTTTAGAGGATTCCAAGATGTACAGGAACAGAAAAGGCTTCCACTCTTAATGTGAAACTCCTGTGAGATGACATGCATTGCATCATGTCAGTTGATGCAAAATACTCTGGGAGCATCTATGATGCATTCATTCTACACAAGAGTGCTATATCTGCCATGTAGGGCAGAGCTGGCTACTGGGAGACAAAGGGTATGGCCTCAGCACCTGGCTCATGACATCCCTACGTGTAACCTGGACAGAAGCTGACCGGGAATACAACAAGTCGCACATTGCAGCGCGCAGCATGAGAGAGGGGACCATTGGTATCTTGAAACAGCGTTTCCGATGCCTGGACCATTCTGGAGGCTACTTGGAATACTCAGTTCACTGTTGTGTGCTGCATGCCTTCACCATGAGGTAGTAGAAGACCCACCTGAGGACGACAATGCCACGCAACTACCTGGAGCCAGAGCATGACGGCAGAGGAAGGCAGGCCATCATGCCCCTTTAACGATTCCTCAAGCCTTGTGCCAGCTGCTCATCTGTGAACGCTTTGCTGACTGAAGGCTCAGCAGCCACTATTCCACATAGACCATGTTTACTGTTTGGACCTGTTCCATAATGTGTTGTGTTACTGGAAATGATGATTCTTTACTTCAAAAAAAAAGGGGTGTTAACAGAAATGATTGTTATAATTTTAAACATTTTATTCAAGTTTAACACTTGTACTTAAAAATATTCTTATATTCAGCTTTACGTTTTCAGTTACATTCAATTACAAACTTTTAACCTTGTAACTTTACATAACTTACAAAAAACTTAAGTTGAGACCAGTTACAACAGTAATAATAATAACAGCAAAGAAAGGCTGCACCCATTTCTCTTCTACCTCAAGACAACCCGCTGTGCTTGGTCTTGTCCCTGACTGCAGGTGGTGGCAGTGTTTCTTGGGTTGTACCAAGCTTATTCTTTCGAACATCTTGGGTAATGTGCACTTGTTTGGGGGGGGGGGGGGGGGGGGGGGGAAACAGGTGGTAATGCAGAAGGCCCAGCTTGGGCCTCTTCAGAGGCTGGTCTAGGGATTGGAGTGGGATCGGCAGTTGATTCTGTCAATGAGCACAGGGTCTGGACATGTTCCCTGATTGAAGCAGCTAACTCAGAATTTCCCTCCCTCATGTGCCCCGATATAGAAACATAGAAAATAGGTGCAGGAGTAGGCCATTTGGCCCTTCGAGCCTGCACCACCATTCAATAAGATCATGGCTGATCATTCACCTCAGTACCCTTTTCCTGATTTCTCTCCATACCCCTTGATTCCCTTTAGCCGTAAGGGCCATATCCAACTCCCTCTTGAATATATCCAATGAACTGGCATCAACAACTCTGTGGTAGGGAATTCCACAGGTTAACCACTGAGTGAAGAAGTTTCTCCTCATCAGTCCTAAATGGCTTACCCCTTATCCTTAGACTGTGTCCCCAGGTTCTGGACTTCCAACATCAGGAACATTCTTCCTGCATCTAACCTGTTTGTGTTTCTATGAGAAACCCTCTCATCCTTCGAAACTACAGTGAATAAAGGCCCAGTCGATCCAATCTCTCCTCATGTCAGTCCTGCCATCCCAGGAATCAGTCTGGTGAACCTTCACTGCACTCAACAGCAAAATATCCTTCCTCAGATTGGAGGCCAAAATTGTACACAATATTCAAGGTGTGGCATCGCCAAGGCCCTGTACAACTGCAGCAAGACCTCCCTGTTCCTATACTTAAATCCTCTCACTATGAAGGCCAACATGCCATTTGCCTTCACCACCTGCTGTACCTGCATGCCTACTTTCAATGACTGATTTACCATGACACCCAGTTCTTGTTGCACTTCCCCTTTTCCTAATCTGTCACCATTCAGATAATATTCTACCATGGTGTTTTTGCCACTAGTGGATAACTTCACATTTATCTACATTATACTGCATCTGCCATGCATTTGCCCACTCATTTAATCTGTTCAAGTCACCCTGCAGCCTTTTAGCATCCTCCTAACAGCTCACCACCACCCAGCTTAGTGTCATCTGCAAACTTGGATATATTAGGAAAAATAAACGATCTCTTCGCAAAAGATCCTCTCGGAATGAGTGATCACAATATGGTTGAATTTGTAATACAGATTAAGGATGAGGAAGGTGTGTCAGAAACGAGCATACTATGCTTAAACAAAGGGGACTACAGTGGGATGAGGGCAGAGTTAGCTAAAGTAGACTGGAAACAAGGACTAAACGGTGGCACAATTGAGGAACAGTGGAGGACTTTTCAGGAGCTCTTTCATAGTGCGCAACAAAAATATATTCGTGAAAAAGGGCGGCAAGAGAAGGGATAACCAGCCGTGGATAACCAAGGAAATAAAGGAAAGTATCAAATCAAAGAACAATGCATATAAGATGGCCAAGGTTAGTGGGAAACTAGAGGATTGGGAAAATTTTAAGCAACAGCAAAGAATGACTAAAAAAGCAATAAAGAAAGGGAAGATAGATTGCGAAGGTAAACTTGCGCAAAACATAGATAGTAAAAGCTTTTACAGATATATGAAATGGAAAAGTGTGACTAAAGTAAATATTGGTCCCTTAGATGAAAAGGGGGATTTAATAATGGGAAATGTGGAAATGGCTGAGACCTTAAACAATTATTTTGCTTCAGTCTTCACAGTGGAAGACAAAAACCATGCCAAAATTTGCAGGCCACAGGAATGTGGGAAGGGAGGACCTTGAGACAATCACGATCACTAGGGAGAGTGCTGGACAGGCGAATGGGACTGAAGGTAGACAAGTCCCCTGGTCCTGATGAAATGCATCCCAGGGTATTAAAAGAGATGGCAGAAGTTATAGCAGATGCATTCGTTATAATCTACCAAAATTCTCTGGACTCTGGGGAGGTATCAGCGGATTGGAGAGCAGCTAATGTAACGCCTGTGTTTAAAAAAGGGGCAGGCAAAAGGCAGGCAACTATAGGCCGGTTAGTTTAACATCTGTAGTGGGAAAATGCTTGAAACTATTAAGGAAGAAATAGCAGGACATCTGGATAGGAATAGTGCAATCAAGCAGACGCAGCATGGATTCATGAAAGGGAAATCATGTTTAACTAACTTACTGGAATTCTTTGAGGATATAACGAGCATGGTGGATAGAGGTGTACCGATGGATGTGGTGTATTTAGATTTCCAAAAGGCATTCAATAAGGTGCCACACAAAAGGTTACTGCAGAAGATAAAGGTACGCGGAGTCAGAGGAAATGTATTAGCATGGATAGAGAATTGGCTGGCTAACAGAAAGCAGAGAGTCGGGATAAATGGGTCCTTTTCCAGTTGGAAATCAGTGGTTAGTGGTGTGCCACAGGGATCAGTGCTGGGACCACAACTGTTTACAATATACATAGATGACCTAGAAGAGGGGACAGAGTGTAGTGCAACAAAATTTGCAGATGACACCAAGATTAGTGGGAAAGCGGGTTGTGTAGAGGATTCAGAGGCTGCAAGGAGATTTGGATAGGTTAAGCGAATGGGCTAAGGTTTGGCAGATGGAATACAATGTCGGAAAGTGTGAGGTCATCCACCTTGGGAAAAAAAAAAAACAGTAAAAGGGAATATTATTTGAATGGGGAGAAATTACAACGTGCTGTGGTGCAGAGGAACCTGGGGGTCCTTGTGCATGAAACTCTTTTTGGTTGTGGATGACAGCAAAAGCCTACTGCACCTGGTATTCCCAGGCAGTCTCCCATCCAAGTACTAACCAGGCCTGACTCTGCTTAGCTTCCGAGATCAGACAAGATCGGGCGTTTTCAGACTTGTGCATCAATCCCAAAAGGTTAGTTTGCAGGTGCAGGTAATCAGGAAGGCAAATGGAATGTTGGCCTTCATTCCAAAAAGGGATGGAGTACAAAAGCAGGGAGGTCTTGCTGCAACTGTATAAGGTATTGGTAAGGCCGCACCTGGAGTACTGCGTGCAGTTTTGGTCACCTTACTTGAGGATATACTAGCTTTGGAGGGGGTACAGAGACGATTCACTCGGCTGATTCCAGAAATGAGGGGGTTACCTTATGATAGATTGAGTAGACTGGGTCTTTACTCCTTGGAGTTCAGAAGGATGAGGGGTGATTTTATAGAAACATTTAAAATCATGAAAGGGATAGACAAGATAGAGGCAGAGAGGTTGTTTCCATTGGTGGGAGGAAGACGAGAACTAGGGGGCACAGCCTCAAAATACAGGGGAGCCAATTTAAAACCGAGTTGAGAAAGAATTTCTTCTCCCAGAGGGTTGTGAATCTGTGGAATTCTCTGCCCAAGGAAGCAGTTGAGGCTAGCTCATTGAATGTTTTCAAGTCAAAGATAGATACATTTTTAACCAATAAGGGAATTAAGGGTTACGGGGAGAGGGCGGGTAAGTGGAGCTGAGTCCACGGCCAGATCAGCCATGATCTTATTGAATGGCGGAGCAGGCTCAAGGGGCTAGATGGCCTACTCCTGTTCCTAATTCTTATGTTCTTATGACACTCCATTCCCTCATCCAAATTAATGCATGTTGTAAATAGCTGGAGTCCCAGCACTGAGCCCTGTGGCACCCCACTAGTCATTGCCTGCCATTCTGAAAAGGACCCATTTATCCCAACACTGCTTCCTGTCTGCCAACCAGTTCTCTATCCATGTCAGTACATTACCCCCAATGCCATGTGCCTTAATTTTGCACACCAATCTCATGTGGGACTGTCAAAAGCCTTTTGAAAGTCCAAATACACCACATCCACTGGTTCTCCCTTGTCCACTCTAATTACATCCTCAAAAAATTCTAGAAGGTTTATCCAGCAGGATTTCCCTTTCATAAATCCATGCTGACTTGGACTGATCCAGTCACTGCTTTCCAAATGTGCTGCTATTTCATCTTCAATAATGGATTACAACATTTTCCCCACTACTGACGTCAGGCTAACCAGTCTATAATTACCTGTTGTCTCTTGCTCTCTCTCCCCCTGCTTTCTTAAAAAGTGGGGTTACATTAGCTACCCTCCAGTCCATAGGAGCAGATCCAGAGTAGATAGATTGTTGGAAAATGATCACCAATGTATCCATTATTTCTAGGCCTACTTCCTTAAGTACTCTGGGATGTAGACTATCAGGCCCCAGGGATTTATCGGCCTTCAATTTCCTTAACACAATTTCCCGCCCAATAAGGATTTTTTTCAGTTCCTCCTTCTCACTAGATACTCGGTCCCCTAGTATTTCCAGAAGGTTATTTGCGTCTTCCTTCGTGAACACAGAACCAAAGTATTTGTTTAACTGGTCTGCCATTTTTGTTCCCCATTATAAATTCACCTGAATCTGACTGCAAGTAACCTACGTTTGTCTTCACTAATCTTTTTCTCTTCACATATCTATAGAAGCTTTTGCAGTCAATTTTTAATGTTCCCAGCAAGCTTCCTCATACTCTTTTTTTCCCCCCTCCTAATTACAACCTTTGTCCTCCTCTGCTGCATTATAAAATTCTCCAAGTCCTCAGGTTTGTTGCTTTTTCTGGCCAATTTATATGCCTCTTCCTTGGATTTAACACTATCCTTAATTGTCCTGGTTAGCCACAGTTGAGCCACCTTCCCAGTTTTATTTTTACTCCAGATAGGGACGTACAATTGTTGAAGTTCATCCACGTGATCTTTGAATGTCTGCCATTGCTTATCCACCGTCAACCCTTTAATTATCACTCTCCAGTCTATTCTAGCCAATTCACGTCTCATACCATTGAAGTTACCTTTCCTTAAGTTCAGGATCCCAGTCTCTGAATTAACTGTCATGCTCCATATTAATAGAGAATTCTACCATATTATGGTCACTCTTCCCCAAGAGGTTTCGCACATCAAGACAGTGCATCAGCTACCTACAACATTCCCTCCTTCATGTGCAGACATTGTATCCGCTGCCTGAGAAATTCCCTCGCTCATGTTCCCGTTTCTCGAGTGTTATTACTTCTCCCAACACCGCATCACCCACCCCATTGATGGTGTCCAGGAGTGATTGCGTAAGGTCAATGCTCTCCGCACTCATTGCCATCATCTGAACCTACGTTTGTTTTCACTAATTTTTTTCTCTTTGCATATCTATTTCTGTCTTAAATCTATTCAATGCCCCAGTTCAGACAGCGAATTCCACAGATTCACAAGCAGAAGAAATTTCTCATCAGTTCTAAATGGGCAGCCCCTTATTCTAAGATTATACCCTCTAGTTCTAGACTCCCTTATCAGTGGAAACCTCCTCTGCATCCACCCTGTCAAGCCTCCTCATAATCTTATATGTTTCCATAAGATTACCTCTCATTCTTCTGAATTCCAATGAGTAGAGGCCCAACCTTTCCTCAAGTCAACCCCCTCATCTCCAGAATCAACTGAGTGAAACATCTCTGAACTGCCTCCAAAAGCAAGTATATCCTTTTGTAAATATGGAAACCAAAACTGCACAGTATTCCAGGTGCAGCCTCACCAATACCCTGTACGCTGTAGAAAGACTTTCCTGTTTATAGAGACATAGAAAATAGGTACAGGAGCAGGCCATTCGGCCCCTCGAACCTGCACCACCATTCAAAATCATGGTTGAGCATGCAACTTCAGTACCCCATTCCTACCTTCTCTCCATACCCCTTGATCCCTTTAGCCATAAGGGACACATCAAACTCCCTTTTGAATATATCCAACAAACTGGACTCAACAACTTTGTGGTCGAAAATTCCACAGGTTCACAATTTTGAGTGAAGTTTCTCCTCATCGGTCCTAAATGACTTACCCCTTATCCTTAGACTGTGACCCCTGGTTCTGGACCCCCAACATCAGGAACATTCTTCCTGCATCGAACTTATAAAATTCTGACAAGATTGACCATGTTTCTAGGAGATCCCTACTCATTCTTCTAAATTTCAGTGAATAAGCCTAGTTGATCCAGTCTTTCTTCATAGGTCAGTCCTGCCATCCCAGGAATCAGTCTGGTGAATCTTCGCTGCACTCCCTCAATAGCAAGAATGTCCTTCCTCAGATTGAGACCCCAAAACTGTACACAATATTCAAGGTGTGGCCTCACCAAGGCCCTGTACAACTGCAGCAAGACCTCCCTGCTCCTATACTCAAATCTCACTATGAAGGCCAACATGCCATTTGCCTTCACCACCTGCATGCCTACTTTCAATGATTGATGTACCATGACACCCAGGTCTTGTTACACCTCTTTTCCTAATCTGTCACCATTCAGATAATATTCTGTCTGTTTTTACTACTAAAGTGGATATCCTCACATTTATCCAAATTATACTTCATCTGCCATGCATTTGCCCACTCACCTAACCTATCCACGTCACTCTGCAGCCTCATAGCATCCTCCTCACAGCTCACACTGCCACCCAACTGAGTGTCATCTGCAAATTTGGAGACACGACATTTAATCCCCTTGTCCAAATCATTAATGTACAATGTAAACAGCTGGGGCCCCAGCACAGAACCTTGCGGTACCCTACTAGTCACTGCCTGCCATTCTGAAAGTACCCATTTACTCCTACTCTTGGGTTCCTGTCTGCCAACCAGTTCTCAATCCACATCAGCACACTACCCCCAATCCCATGTGTTTTAACTTTGCACATTAATCTCTTGTGTGGGACCTTGTCGAAAGCCTTCTGAAAGTCCAAATACACCACATCAACTGGTTCCCCCTTGTCCATTCTACTGGAAACATCCTCAAAAAATTCCAGAAGATTTGTCAAGCATCATTTCCCTTTCACAAATCCATGCTGACTTGGACCTATCATGTCACCTCTTTCCAAATGTGCTGCTATGGCATCCTTAATAATGGATTCCATCATTTTACCCACTACCGATGTCAGGCTGACCGGTCTATAATTCCCCGTTTTCTCTCCCTCCTTTTTAAAAAAAATGTGGAGTTACATTGGCTTCCCCTCCACTCCATAAGAACTGATCCAGAATCTATGGAATGTTGGAAAATGACTGTCAATGCATCCACTATTTCCAAGGCCGCCTCCTTAAGTACTCTGGGATGCAGTTCATCAGCCTTCAATCCCATCAATTTTCCCAACACAATTGGCCGACTAATAAGGATTTCCCCCAGTTCATCCTTCTTACTCGACCCTCTGACCCTTTTTATATACGGAAAGTTATTGGTGTCCTCCTTAGTGAATACCGAACCAAAGTACTTGTTCAATTGGTCTGCCATTTCTTTGTTCCCAGTTATGACTTCCCCTGATTCTGACTGCAGGGGACCTACATTTCTCTTTACTAACCTTTTTCTCTTTACATATCTATAGAAGCTTTTGCAGTCCGTCTTAATGTTCCCTGCAAGCTTCCTCTCGTACTCTACTTTCCTTGCCATCAAACCATTTGTCCTCTTCTGCAGAGTTCTAAATTTCTCCCAGTACCCAGGTTCACTGCTATTTCTGGCCAATTTGTATGCCACTTCCTTGGCTTTAATACTATCCCTGATTTCCCTTGATAGCCACGGTTGAGCCACCTTCCTTTTTTATTTTTACACCAGACAGGGATGTACAATTGTTGTAGTTCATCCATGCAGCCTCTAAATGTCTGCCATTGCCCATCCACTGTCAACCCCTTAAGTATCAGTCACCAATCTATCCGAGCCAATTCACGCCTCATATCTTCAAAGTTACCCTTCTTTAAGTTCTGGACCATGGTCTCTGAATTAACCGTTTCATTCTCCATCCTAATGTAGAATTCCACCATATTATGGTCACTCTTCCCCAAGGGGCCTCGCACAACGAGATTGCTAATTAATCCTCTCATTACACAACACCCAGTCTAAGATGGCCTCACCCCTAGTTGGTTCCCCGACATATTGGTCTAGAAAACCATCCCTTATGCACTCCAGGAAATCCTCCTCCACTGTATTGTTTCCAGTTTGGTTAGCCCAATCTATATGCATATTAAAGTCACCATGATAACTGCTGCACCTTGATTGCATGCACCCCTAATTTCCTGTTTGAAGCCCTCCCCATCACTACTACTGTTTGGAGGTCCGTACACAACTCCCACTAGCGTTTTCTGCCCCTTGGTATTCCGTAGCTCCACCCATACCAATTCCACATCATCCAAGCTAATGTCTTTCCTTACAATTGCATTAATTTCATCTTTAACCAGCACCACCACCCCACCTGCTTTTCCTTTCTTTCTATCCTTCCTAAATGTTGAATACCCTTGGATGTTGAGTTCCCAGCCTTGGTCACCATGGAGCCATGTCTCCGTGATGCCAACCACATAGTATCTGTTAACTGCTATCTGCACAGTTAATTCGTCCACCTTATTCCAAATACTCCTCGCATTGAGGCACAGAGCCTTCAGGCTTGCCTTTTTAACGCACTTAGACCCTTTAGAATTTTGCTGCAAAGTTGCCCTTTGTTCTTTGCCTTGGGCTTCTCTGCCCTCCACTTTTACTCATCTCCTTTGTCTTTTGCTTCTGTCTCCATTTTGTTTCCCTGTCTCCCTGCATTGGTTCCCATCCCCCTGCCATATTAGTTTAACACCTCCCAAACAGCACAAGAAAACACTCCTAGAACATTGGTTCCGGTCCTGCCTAGGTGAAGACCATCCAGTTTGTGCTGGTCCCACCTCCCCCAGAACCGGTTCCAATGCCCCAGGAATTTGAATCCCTCCCTGCTGCACCACTACTCAAGCCACGTATTCATCGGAGCTATCCTGCGATTCCTACTCTGACTAGCAATCCTGTGATTACTACTTTTGAGGTCCTACTTTTTAAAATTTATCTCCTAGCTCCTTAAACTAGTCATGTAGGACCTCATCCCATTTTTTTTTAAAACCTATATCGTTGGTACCAATGTGCACCACAACAACTGGCTGTTCACCCTCCCTTTTCGGAATGTCCTGCACCCGCTCCAAGACATCCTTGACCCTTGCACCAGGAGGCAACATACCATCCTGGAGTCTTGGTTACAGCTGCAGAAATGCCTATTACCCTTACAATTGAATCCCCTATCACTATCGCTCTCCCACCTCTTTCCTGCCCTCCTGTGGAGGGGAGCCAGCCACGGTGCCATGAACCTGGCTGCTGCTGCCCTCCCCTGATGAGTCATCTCCCTCAACAGTATTCAAAGCGGTGTATCTGTTTTGCAGGGGATCCCTGCACTACCTTCCTTGCACTGCTCTTCCTGTTGGTCTTCCATTCCCTATCTGGTTGTGGGCCCTTTACCTGCGGTAAGACCAACTCACTAAATGTGCTATTCACGTCATTCTCAGCATTGTGGATGCTCCAGAGTGAATCCACCTTCTGCACCAATTCCGCAACGCGATCCGTCAGGAGCTGGAGGCGGATACACTTCCCGCACACTTAGTCGTCAGGGACACCGGAGGCGTTCCCGATTTCCCACGTAGTACAGGAGGAGCATAACACGTGTCCGAGCTCTCCTGCCATGACTTAACACTTAGATTAACTTAAATTGGCAACAGTGCTACAAGTTACTCACTGATATAGCAGAGAAAAAAGAAAAACTACTTACCAGTCACCAGCCTATCATTTACCCCCTTGGCTGTGACATCACTATTTCTTTCTACTTTTTTGCCTTCTCCCTGCAGCTGGACAAGCACACCTCAGCAACGCACCTCCCCACGCACCTAAAACTCCCGAGCCTCTGACGTGTTAGGCCTTTTTATAGGCCTCAGCGACGCGCCTCCCGAATCTCCACGCACCTGACTAAAGGGATTTCCTTCAGTACCTCCTTCTCGCTAGACCCTCGGTCCCCTAGTATTTCCGGAAGGTTACTCGTGTCTTCCTTAGCAAAGACAGAACCAAAGTATTTGTTCAATTGGTTTGCCATTTCTTTGCTCTGCATTATAAATTCACCCAATTCTGACTGCAAGGGATCTACATTTGTCTTCACTAATCTTTTTCTCTTCACATGTTTATAGAAGCTTTTGCAGTCAGTTTTTATGTCCTCTGCAAGCTTACTCATACTCTATTTTCCCCCTCCTAATTAAACCCTTTGTCCTCTGCTGAATTCTAAATTTCTTCCAGTCCTCAGGATTGCTGCTTTCTCTGGCCAATTTATAAGCCTCTTCCTTGGATATAACACTATCCCTAATTTCCCTTGTTAGCCACCTTTGGCGTTTTTTAAAAAAAACACCAGACAGGGATGTACAATTGTTAAAGTTCATCCATGTGATCTTTAAATGTCTGCCATTGCCTATCCACCGTCAACCCTTTAAATCTATCGCCAGTCTATCCTAGCCAATTCACGTCTCATACCATCGAAGTTTCCTTTAAATTCATGACCCTAGTCTCTGAATTAACTGTCGCTATCTTAAAGTGTAGAATTCTACCAAATGATGGTCACTCTTCCCCAAGGGGCCTTGCACAAGATTGCTAATTAATCCTCATTACACAACACCCAGCACTCTAGCTGGTTCCTCGACTTATTGGTCTAGACACCATCCCTTATACGCTCCAGGAAATCCTCTTCCACTGTATTGCTACCAGTTTGGTTAGCCCTATCTATATGTAGATTAAAGACACCCATGATAACTGCTGTACCTTTATTGCACACATCCCTAATTTCCTGTTTAATGCCATCCCCAACCTCCCTACTACTGTTTGGTGGTCTGTACACTACTCCCACTGGCGTTTTCTGCCCTGGTGTTCCAGAGCTTTATCCATACAGATTCCACATCATCCAAGCGAATGTCCTTCCTTGCTATTGGACTTTAACCAGCAACGCTACCCCACCTCCTTTTCCTTTGTCTATCCTTCCTGTATATTGAATACCCCTGGATGTTGAGTTCCCAGCCTTGGTTACCCTGGAGCCATGTCTCCGTAATCCCAATGACATCATATCCGTTAACAGCTATCTGCACAGTTAATTCATCCACCTCATTACAAATGCTCCACAGAGATTCCGCCTTCAGGCATTTTTTTTTTTAAAAACAAAAACAAAAACAAACACTGTCCTTTTAGAATTATGTTGTAATAAGAACATAAGAATTAGGAACAGGAGTAGGCCATCTAGCCCCTTGAGCCTGCTCCGCCATTCAACATCATGGCTGATCTGGCCGTGGACTCAGCTCCACTTACCTGCCCGCTTCCCATACCCTTAATTCCCTTATTGGTTAAAAATCTCTGATTTGAATATATTCAATGAGCTAGCCTCAACTGCTTCCTTGGGCAGAGATTTCCAGTTTAACAACCCTCTGGGAGAAGAAATTCCTTCTCAACTCGGTTTTAAATTGGCTCCCCCATATTTTGAGGCTGTGCCCCCTAGTTCTAGTCTCCCCGACCAGTGGAAATAACCTCTCTGCCTCTATCTTGTCTATCCCTTTCATTATTTTAAATGTTTCTATAAGATCACCCCTCATCCTTCTGAACTCCAATGAGTAAAGACCCAGTCTACTCAATCTATCATAAGGTAACCCCCTCATCTCCGGAATCAGCCTAGTGAATCGTCTCTGTACCCCCTCCAAGGCTAGTATATCCTTCCTCAAGTAAGGTGACCAAAACTGCATGCAATACTCCAGGTGCGGCCTCTCCAATACCCTGCACAGTTGCAGCAGGACCTCCCTGCTTTTGTACTCCATCCCTCTCGCAATGAAGGCCAACATTCCATTCGCCTTCCTGATTACCTACTGCACATGCAAACCAACTTTTTGGGATTCATGCACAAGGACCCCCAGGTCCCTCTGCACCGCAGCATGTTGTAATTTCTCCCCATTCAAATAATATTCCCTTTTACTGTTTTTTTTCCCCCCCAAAGTGGATGACCTCACACTTTCCGACATTGTATTCCATCTGCCAAACCTTAGCCCATTCGCTTAACCTATCTAAATCTCTTTGCAGCATTACATTAGCTGCTTTCCAATCCGCTGGTACCTCCCCAGAGTCCAGAGAATTTTGGTAGATTATAACAAATGCATCTGCTCTAACTTCCGCTATCTCTTAATACCCTGGGATGCATTTCATCAGGACCAGGGGACTTGTCCACCTCAAGTCCCATTAGCCTGTCCAGCACTACCCCCCTAGTGATAGTGATTATCTCAAGGTCCTCCCTTCCCATACTCCCGTGACCAGCAATTTTTGGCATGGTTTTTGTGTCTTCCACTGTGAAGACCAAAGCAAAATAATTGTTTAAGGTCTCAGCCATTTCCACATTTCCCATTATTAAATCCCCCTTATCTTCTAAGGGACCAACATTTACTTTAGTCACTTTTCTCCGTTTTATATATCGGTAAAAACTTTTACTATGTTATGTTTTGCGCAAGTTTACTTTTGTAATCTATCTTGCCTTTCTTTATTGCTTTCTTAGTCATTCTTTGCTGTTTAAAATTTTCCCAATCTTCTAGCTTCCCACTAACTGTGGCCACCTTATACACATTGGTTTTTAAAATTTGATACTCCTTTATTTCCTTGGTCATCCATGGCTGGTTATCCCTTCTCTTACCACCCTTTTTCACTGGAATATATTTTTGTTGAGCACTATGAAAGAGCTCCTTAAAAGTCCTCCACTGTGCCGTTTAGTCTGTTTCCAGTCTACTTTAGCCAACTCTTCCCTCATCCAACTGTAGTCCCCTTTAAGCATTGTATGCTCGTTTGAGACACTACTTCCTCACCCTCAATCTGTATTACAAATTCAACTATACTGTGATCACTCAGAGGATCTTTTACTAGGAGATAGTTTATTATTCCTGTCTCATTACACAGGACCAGATCTAAGATAGCTTGCTCCCTTGTAGGTTCTATAATATACTGTTCTAAGAAACAATCCCACATGCATTCTATGAATTCTTCCTCAAGGCAACCTAGTGTGATTTGATCAGACCAATCGCTATGTAGGTTAAAATCCCCCATGATTACTGCCGTTCCTTTTTCACATGCCTACATTATTCCCTTGATTATTGTCCGCCCCACCGTGAAGTTATTATTTGGGGGCCTATAAACCACGCCCACCAGTGACTTTTTCCCCTTACTATCTCTAATCTCCATCCACAATGATTCAACATTTTGTTCATTAGAGCCACTATCGTCTCACAACTGCCCTGATATTTATTATCAGAGGTACCCCACCTCCTTTCCCTTCTTGTCTATCTTTCCGAATTGTCAGATACCCCTGTATGTTTAATTCCCAGTCTTAGCCACCCTGCAACCACATTTCTGTAATGGCCACCAAATCATACCCATTTGTAATGATTTGTGCAGTCAACTAATTTACTTTATTTTGAATGCTGCGTGCATTTAGGTAAAGTGTTTTAATACTAGTTTTTAGACCATAATTTTGAGTTTTGACCCCTCCTGCATCCCCTTTATATTCATACATATTGTCCCTTATCACCTTGTGGTTTACACTTACCCAAGTGCTACTCTGCTCTGTTGTCTCCTGCCTTTTGCATTCTTTCTTGGGGTCCTGTTCATCCGAGCTCTCATCCACTAACTAGCTCAGAGCCCTCTCCTGGGTTCCGAATACTCCTCTCGCATTGAGGCACCGAGCTTTCATGCTTGCCTTATTACACTTTGACCCTTTAGAATTTTGCTGTACAATGGCTCTGTTTTTTGCCTTTGGTTTCTCTGCCCTCCACTTTTACTCATCTCCTTTGTCTTTTGCTTCTGTCTCCATTTTGTCTTCCTCCATTGGTTCCCATCCCCCTGCCATATTAGTTTAACTCCTCCCCAACAGCACTAGCAAACACGCCCCCTAGGACATTGGTTCTGGTCCTACCCAAGTGCAGACCGTCCGGTTTGTACTGGTCCCACCTCCCCCAAAACTTCAGGAATATGAATCCCTCCCTGCTGCACCACTGCTCAAGCCATGTATTCATCTGAGCTATCCTGAGATTCCTACTCAGACTAGAATGTGGCACTGGTAGCAATCCCGAGATTGCTACTTTTGAGGTCCTATGTTTTAATTTAGCCTCTTTGGACCTCATCCCTTTAAAACCTGTATCGTTGGTACCAATGTACACCACGACAACTGGCTGTTCACCCTCCCTTTTCAGAATGTCCTGCACCCGCTCAGACATCCTTGACCCTTGCACCAGGGAGGCAACATACCATCCTGGAGTCTTGGTTGCGGCCGCAGAAACGCCCATCTATTCCCCTATCACCATCGCTCTCCCACTTTTTCCTGCCCTCCTGTGCAGCAGAGCCCACCATGGTGCCATGAACTTGGCTGCTGCTGTCCTCCCCTGATGAGTCATCCCCCTCAACAGTACCCAAAGCAGTAAATCTGTTTTGCAGGGGATGACTGCAGGGGACCCCTACACTGCTCTTCCTGCTGGTCTTCCATTCCCTAGCTGGCTGTGGACCGTTCACCAGCAGTAAGACCAACTCGCTACATGTGCTACTCACGTCAATCTCAGCATCGTGGACGTTCCAGAGTGAATCCACCCTCAGCTCCAATTCCGCAACGCGGACAGTCAGGAGCTGGAGGTGGATACACTTCCCGCACACGTAGTGGTCAGGGACACCAGGAGTGTCCCCGAGTTCCCACATGGTACAGGAGGAGCATATCACGTGTCAGAGCTCTCCTGCCATGACTTAACCCTTAGATTAACTTAAATTGGCAACAACAATGCTAAAAGTTACTTAGTGTTCGAAGAGAAAAAAGAAAAACTACTTGCCAGTCACCAGCCATTTACCCCCTTGGCTGTGATGTCACCTATTTCTTTCTACTTTTTTGCCTTCCTCCTGTAGCTGCACAAGTGCGCCTCAGCAACACACCTCCCGAACTCCTGGTCTCGCAGCCTTTCGCTGACTCGAGATTGTGGCTTTGATTTTTGCCCTGGATTTCTCTGCCCTCCACTCTTACTTTTCTCCTTCCTATCTTTTGCTTCTGCCCCTTTTTTTCTTCCCTCTGCCTCCCTGCATAGATTCCCATTCCCCCACCAACAGCACTAGCAAACACTCCGCCTAGGACATCGGTTCCAGTCCTACCCAGGTGCAGACTGTCCAGTTTGTACAGATCCCACCTCCCCCAAAACCGGTTAAAATGTCCCATCCCCTTTGCAATATAGAGACAAAAATTCCATTGGCCTTCCTGATCACTTGTTCCTTGTGTTTCATGCACAAATACCCCCAGGTCATGCTGTACTGTAGCACTTTGCAATCTTTCTCTATTTAAATAACTTGCTGATTTTTTTCTGCCAAAGTGCATGACCTCACACTTTCCAATATTATACTCCATCTGCCAAATTTTTGCCCACTCATTAGCCTGTCTGTCCTTTTGCATCCTCCTCACAATTTGCTTTCCCTCCCATCTTTGTATAGTCAGCAAACTTGGCTACATTACGACTTGGAGGAAGGGACGGAGTGTTATAGATTGTAAATAGTTGGTGTCCCAGCACTGATCCCTGCAGCACCCAACTAGTTCTTGATTGCCAACCAGAGAATGAACCATTTATCCCAACTCTCATCAGTTTGTTGGCCAATCCTCTATCCATGCCAATGTATTACCCCCAACCCAGTGAATTTTATCTTGTGCAGTAGCCTTTTATGTGGCACCTTGTTAAATGCCTTCTGGAAGTCCAAATACACCACATCCACTGGTTCCCCTTTAACCACCCTGTTTGTTACATCCTCAAAGAATTCCAGCAAATTTGTCAAACATGATTTCATAAATCCATGCTGACTGCCTGACTGAATTTTGCTTTTCCAACTGTCCTGTTACGGCTTCTTTAATAATGGACTCCAACATTTTCCCAACCACAGATGTTAGGCTAACTGGTCTATAGTTTATTGCTTTTTGTCTGCCTCCTTTTTTTAAAAAATAGGGATATTACATTTGCAGTTTTCCAATCTGCTGGGACCTCCCCAGAATCCAGGGAACTTTGGTAAGTTACAACCAGTGCATCCACAATCCCTGCTGTTATTTCTCTTAAGACCCTAGGATGCAAGCCATCAGGTCCAGGGGATTTATTGACCTTCAGGTGATTTCTTCCCCCACCCCACATAGCCCCTTGACTATCCATTGTTGGAATATTGTTAGTGTCATCTACCATAAAAACTGATACAAAATATTTGTTTAGAGTTTCTGCCATCTCCATGTTCCCATTACTAATTCCCTGGTCTCATCCTCGAAGGGACCAACATTTACTTTAGCCACTCTTGCTATTTGTTTTTATAATTTTGCACTAGTTTATTTTCATAGTCTATCTTCCCTTCCTTAATCATTTTTGTGTCATTCTTTGTTGGCTTTTAAAAGCTTCCCAATCGTTTTGACCACTTCGTATGCTTTTTTTAAAATTGGATGCCGTCCTTTATTTCTTTAAGGAGCCACAGATGGCTCTCTTTTCTCTTACACCCTTACCTCAAATATATTTCAAGCATTGTGAAATATCTCCCTAAAGGTACACCACTGTTCATCAACTGTCCTACACTGGGCTATGTGGAGTGGGGGGGGGGGGAATTGGGGAAAATCACAGGGGCTGGCACCTCAATTGTCAGCACCTGCACCTCCTCCAAAGTGCATACAACAGTGGGGGCATCACCTCCCCCTCACACCCATGCTCTTGGTCTGGAAGGTGGGATTGGAAAAATGTTCTCTTCAGACTCATCTGCATCTGAATCTTCAGCCTCGTTAAAGGTTGGCCTCAAGTTCTGCAAAATATAACAGAAAAATGGTTAGCAGCAGAGGAGGAGGGGTGGGTGCATGGCATGAGTAGGGTCACAGCACAGGAAAGCAGGCTGATTTGAAGGACCACAATGAATGATAGCAAAAGGCATTAACCGAAGCGTAGCTGACGGAGACAGCTCCATGAACTGAAGCATGGCTAGCCCGTTCAGTACTTAACATTTAGCAAAGCCAGACTGTGGAATTTGCAGGACTCGCCCTCTCCTTAGTGTGTGTGCCAAGTTTGTGCAGTGCTGGATGCTTTTCTCCAGGCAGGACCCATCAAAGCAGCAACCCTGTCTTCCAAGGGTGTCAGTGGGTACAGATTTGCCAGGCCTCCTCCTGTTCAAATTCTTTCCAGTCTGCAAAGATGAAAATATAACTTTATAAGAGGATGTCTTTCAGCTGGGTGGGACATACAGATGGTCACATTTACAATAGCAATTCCAGTGAATAAATGAAAATATTACTTACACTAACTACTTCACCAAGGTCCTGCCACTTTTTGCACTGGCTTCCAGACCTCGGTGGTCACCATTGCATAGTAATCTTCTGCAAGTTGGTTCCAGCATTTCATTTCTTTTGGTGAAACTTGTGACCTCTGCTGGTGTCCAGCTCGTGCCAACTGGCCTCAATTACAGCAACTAGTGCCTCCACTTCATCCTGTAAGAAATTCTTGGTCCTTGAGCTGCATTGCATCTTGTATTGCAGCTCTGATTTTTCCAATGAGAATTAAAGTTCTCACACACACAACTGGCTCTTTAAAAAATGGCCAAATGCAGACCAGAAGCTGTATTGGGCATGCGCGTCCATAGCAATCACGTCATAATGTCTTTTTTTCCCCCTCACACGTGCAGAGAAGGGGGGACATCATGTTTCGGCGCAGACATTAGGCTCCACCCCACAAAACTACAGGCCAGGTTGCATGGCACCAATGTCAAAAAATAGAACAGGGAAACTTGCTACTTATTTTTCTGGAGTAGTTGGATCCAAAAAGAGGCATAACTCTGGCAATACACCAAAAAACATTGGAGAAAATTGAGCCTAGTGATATCACCTCAAAACAGGGGAGGAAAATGGAAGGGGTAAACACCATATCTTCAAGCAAGGTCTTAACTAAAAAAAAAAAAAGACACCAAGGGATCTGCAAGTCAACAAAATAAAAGTGGCAAGATAAAATTGACACTATGGGAAAGATAGCTAAACAAAAATTTCAGGCAATTGACTGAAAAATAGTCACAAAACCTCCAGTTCAATTTTCTAGGGAATGGTCCAAAACAGTGATCAGAAGTGGATACACAATTTTAATAGAATACTTCAAAAGCATCAACTTACCCTATATGTAAAACTGCTTCTTGGTTTTCAGTGTCACGGGTCCATATTGCTATTTTATCTCCTTTTGCTCGGACGTTAATTACTCCACCGCATATGTCATTGCTCCAGACATCAAAAGCTTCGCCAATAAGGCACAGCAACTTGTAAAGATTAATACAAAGTCATTTAAGTTACCAGCACTTTTTTTTTTTAAATAAAGTGGAAGCTAACAGATTCCAAGTGCTTAATTGCTCCACTGACAACTATGGCATATACCCTTTCAGGATAGACTTGAAGATTTATTTTTAGTTCAGTCCAAGTACAACACCCAGATTTAATTAATACTTGCATTTTAGAGTGTCTTTTACAACCTCAGAACATCCCAAATCACTTCACAGCCAATGAGGTACTTTTGAAGTGTAGTCACTGTTGTAATGTAGGAAGCGCTGCAGCCAATTTGCACACAGCAGATACAACAGCAATGTGATTATGAATAGATAATCTTTTTTAGTGATGTTGATTGAGGGATAAATATTGGCCAGGACACTGGGGTGAACTCCCTTGCTCTTCAAATGGAATCTTATGTCCACCGGAGAGAGCAGACAGGGTCTCTGTTTAACCACTCATCCTAAAGACGACAGCTCCAACAATGTAGCACTCCCTTAGTACTGCACTGGAGTGTCAGCCTAGAATTCTCTGGAGTGGGACTTGAATCCACAATTCAGACAGACGAGAGTGCTACCAACTGAGCCACAGCTGACAGTAAAAAAAGGGCTCCACAAGATTTAAGCTCAAACAACTCTACTTTGAGGTGAAGTTGATTTTAACCACAAACATTTCCAAATACAACAACTCGTGCCAATCTGCAATAGAAAATTAAATGGTGTTTGTCTAGAAGGACTGCTTTAGTTTGAAATTGTTCGATGAAGATGAAAACTTTAACACGGCCTGTAGACTCATCACTTGGATGCGCTGCCTAAAATCACATACATATACTTTATTAACTCACTGTTTCTAACCAGAATTGATCTAGTTCAAGCATCCTTTGCTGCTTGGACAGCGTGATTAGCCATCTTCCACCACACTTGTTTCTGTTGTCCTCCCACATGGGTTCAATACCATCCTACACAACAGTACAAATCAAAATTACTAAAAATAAAGTTAAAACAAATCAAGTTTTAAAAGTGTTTCAAATCTTAAACTTCTAGAATTATGTAAAGGCTTCAGGTTGTGGAATTATCTTAACCCCTTTCCTAAAATCAAGGGAAACAAAATGAGGATTTTAAGCTAAAAATAAAATTAAGACTTATTGACTATATTAAAAACACCAAGTGATAACCAAACTGCTCTCACTTTCAGACCACCAAGTGAGCACAGTCCAAGTTTAATCCTTTTGTACTATTTTCTGGACTCTACACAAATATTGTATTTGTTGCTCAGATTTTTTTTATAAATCAAAGGTCACATTTCAACAATTAAACCATCAGCTAACATGCAGCAAGTACCAAGTAGCAAGATGAGATTTGGCAAGGGAGATGCAGCAAAGGAACTTCAAATCACCCAATCTGGAGAATTTTCTAATTCTCTGCAAATAATTACTCCTTTTCCTCAAGTCAATTTCTCCAGCTCAAGCAAGAGCGACAACTGGGCTGAAAACATCTCATTTGGAAATTTCTGCTAATTTGGAAAAGTCTTTTTTTTTTGCAATAGAACAGGGAAGTGTTTGCTCCAGATCAAAAGGTTTGAGATAGTGTGAAATTCTAGTTTAGGCAATGCAATGTTAGGTGCAGGCACTTTATTTGTGCAGACAAGACTTTGGGCACTTTATTCCCAAGTGTCCAGTAGATGGAAAACCCTAATTAACGAGCAAATAATTCAATTTTTTTTTCCACACTACCTCATGGGGGCACTGTAAACATGAACTTCACATTCAGCATTCATTCTTTCAATTGTGTTTTCAAGATTGTGACTATGGGCTACAAAACAATGTTTACACAATGCAGTGTTTGATTTACATGTAAAACTCATTTTCCTTTGGAATAATTGCTAATTTTGCATAAAAATATCAAATTACAAACCTTAAAGAGAGAGTAATCACAACCCGACGTCAGCCTACTGGCAAGTTTAATATGATTGAATAATCTATTGAAACAAAAATGAGAAGCAAATTTCATAGAAAAGACAATCACCCTTGGATACAAATTTGAAACTGCCACAGCAGCCCTATTTCGGCCTTGGACTCAGCATTGATCAGAGGTTGACTGCACAGTGAAGAAAAAAAAAACGCAGATCAAAGTAGTCAAAAAACTGAGGGCTGCAGTAACCTGTCCGATCCTTGCAGCAATCCGTGAGCCCCAAGCAAAAGCTATGGCTGACAGACGCAGTCACTTTGGTTCAGTAAACTGAACAAAGACAGGATGAACCAGTGCAGAACAGAAATTATTAAAAAAAGGGAGAAGGGACACTGGAAAGGCAAGAGCATTAAAATAGCAAGTAGCAAGGGATTGCAGGAAACAAATCAGAGGGCCAAAGAGCTAAATAAAATTGGCATGGGAAATCACTTAGCATCGCGATGACAGAGACAGAGACACAGAGACAAACATTTACTAATCTAATTAACAGCTAAAAAAATTCTGCATTTCCACATGTACTGAACAGTAGCCTTTTTAAAAAAAAAAGGGACAGGCCAGAACTGCCAGACATCACAATTGTGCTCCAGAATAGCCATAAGCAGCAGCACAGAAGATCGGCCAGCAATTCTAAAATAATGTAACCCAGTCCATGTTCCTTTGTATTGCATATATAAACAAATAGCATAATTTTCACAGCAAATTCTTTTGGAAATTAACATTTTATTGCAAAATGTCTCCATAATAAAATTGTGATCTCTGCTCCTGAAATACCAATACTAATCCAGTGCTTAAAGACATGACCACCCCACAAGCAGGGGGGTGGGGGGTAAGAGCAGGGAAGGAGAGAAATTGATGATTTTCTTGCACAGAATGCTCTGCTCCCAAGTCTATTGCAAGGCAGCAAACCTTGGGTAGAGAACATTAATAAGTTGCTTATGTTCACTCTTGCACTGATCAACAGATTGACATTTGAGAAGGAACAAGAGCACTTGAGGATAGGTATAGAAAGACAAATGCAACTGGTCTTCAAGACAGGGCCCCAGTACTGAACAAAAACTAAATTTAATCCACTCAAAATTCTAGTACATCAGCAGTATTACAGTACAAAGTAACAATGTATAAAGATAGAAATAATGAGACCCCACGGTACAGAACACCTATGGGACTTTGCGAGTGGTCAACTGCACAGTGTGGTTGACTGAAGGACCACATCCATAATTGCAGCAATCTTCAGGTAAGTACCAAGTGAACTGGTTTTTGAGAGTTTTAGAAAGGTTTAAAGCTAGCACCTTTAGTCTCATTTGTCTCAGATCAGTTGATCAGATGGAGATGAGGAAACAATTAAAGTTTGCCCATTTCAGAGACTTCAGATGTTAGCCTTGCATTAAAGAGGTGCTGAGCAAGGCTAGTATATAATCCAGTGCTAACAAGATCTGTTTAAAAAAACAAATTGTATTATCCAAAAGTTTAATCATGAAGATTAATGTTACAATTTATATTCTATACCATGTACAAGTGTTACATTGCTGCTAATCTAGCCAACTCAATTATCTCAACTAGCAGGATCAAGCACATGCACTTAGTATTCCAAACTGTGCTCAAGAACAGCATGCAGAATAAGTTAACAGTTACTTGGTTTACAAAAAAAATTGTCAAAACAAAATGCCCTCACATCAGACAGGAAACAATCAGGATGGCCAGAGACATGAAATGCAGTTCAGGTCTTCATTAGAAAGACCTCAAGTGCTGGAAATACATAGGTCCCCACGAGTCAACATCGGTAAATAAAGACGACCGATCAGTGTTTGAGGTGGAAATCTTTCATCTGATACATTAACAGAGTTCTATAGTTGGACCAGCCTTTCCATTGGACACTGATGTCACAGCCAATCACAGCTCACCACAGATCCCAAAACTGATACTTGGCCTGAGAAGCAAGAATCCTATTTCAGAATTTTGAAAGATTTCAACTGAAGTTCCAAATTGAACCTCTAGAAATAAACTTATCCATATTCCGTTCCATTTAAAAATACTTACGCCCAAAAATCCTCCACAGTGTCAAATTTAGTAACAAGACGAAGATTTGCCTGCCAGGTTTTGCTTTTATCATTTTTGAAAAACCAGAGGGTCCACCTGTATTTGAAGCAAGAATAAAAATACACAAAAAAAGTGATTGATCAAGACCAGAGAACCATTTTACTGGTACAAATTCATTAGTCAAACAAATCACTATTCAGTTACATGAAAAATGCTGCTTTCTAGCAACACCAACAATGCAATCACCATTCCTATAAAATGTAGGAAGATCAAGTACTATTTTCTTTTTTTAAAGTTACATTAAGTGGGCAAGGTTATAGTTTAGGTTACACAAAAAAAACCCCACAAGATATGAACAGAATAAAAACCCTATATTCCAGGTGATAAATGAAATTTGACCCATCAGTACACATTGAAATTTGAGAAGAGAATTTCTACAAAGCACACATACTCCCCAATGGCCTAGAAGAGATAAAATATTTACCATCTAAAAATCACATGTACAAATACTAGAAGTACAGCTCTTGCCTTGTGCAAGGACTTGCTTTGGCTTCATCTAAAACACAGCTCCCAGTTTTAGTCCCTCACAATGGCAGGGAAGAGGGGCTCTGGAGAAGGTCCAGAGGGTCATTCAACTAACTTAGTTTCAGGGCCCTTAGTTACATGAACAGGCTTAAGGTACTGGAGTTTTTTTTTTTTTAAACTCTGGAAAAGTATAGACTTCAAGGGAAAATGGAGTTTTTTTTTAAAAAAGCATTCTTTTCTGACAAATGTGGACAGGTTATGAGTGGATAGGAAGGGTAGTCCTAGGAAGCATCAATACAAGGTACAAAAGCAGTTAGATTGGAGGTCAGGAAGTACTTGTTTGTGCAGGAGAGTCACTGATCTCTGGAATAAGCTGCTAGGATTGGGTAATGGACAGAAAAGAGTAAGGATAAATGGGTCATTTTTCAGTTCGCAGGCTGCAACTAGTGGGGTGCCTCAAGAATCAGTGCTTGGGCCCCAGCTATTTACAATCTATATTGAATGATGACCTAGATGAAGGGACCATGCAATGCATCAAAGTTTGATGATACAAAGCTAGGTGGGAAAGTGTATATCTATATTTAGGTGTTCTTGTACAGGAAACAGTTAGCATGCAGGTACAGCAAGCAATTAGGAAGGCACATGGCATATTGGCCTTTATTTCTTTTGCGAGGGGGGGGGGGGGGAGAAGAGATATTAAGGGAATCAAGAGATATGGGATAGTGCAGGAAAATGGAAGGTCAGCCATGATCTTCTTGAATGACAGAGCAGGCTCGAGGGGCTGAATGGTCTATTCCTGCTCCTATTTCTTATGTTTTTTTTTGCAAGGGGTTTGGAGTACAAGAGTAAGGAACTCTTACTACAATTGTACAAGGCTTTGATGAGATCACACCTGAAGTATTTTGCACAGTATTGGTTTCCTTATCAGAGGAAGGATATACATGTCTTAGAGGCAGCGCAACAAAGGTTCACTAAATTGATTTCTGGGATGTCCTATGAGGAGAGATTGAGCCCATGCTCTCGAGTTTAGAAGAATGAGGTGCGATTACATTGGAACGCAAGATTCTGAGGGGGATTGATAGGGCAGATGCTGTAGAGGTCATTTCCTCCTGGCTGGAGAGTCTAGAACTAGAGGGCATAGACTCAGGATAAGTCGGCCAGTTAAGACAGATGAGAACGAATTTCTTCTCTGAGGGTTGTGAATATTTGGTATTCTCTACCACAAAAGGGCTGTGGATGCCAAGTTGTTGATTATATTCAAAGCGGAGATAGATAAATCTTTAGGCTTATAGGGAATCAAGAAATATGAAGATCAGGCCAAAAAGCAGAGTTGAGATTGAAGATCAGCCATGATATTGAATGGCGGAACAAGTTCGAAGGGCTGTACGGCCTACTCCATGTTCAAGTGTATATTCACTGCAGGCCTGGGGAGGGCAGTTGAAGACAGTTATAGAAGCTAGGCAGGCAAGTTGAGACCAGCTACATTCACCCTGCTCATCTAGAGCTTGCTGGATTGCTTTCAGGTGCAAGAGATAAATTTCCCAGAAGACTGTACAGGAGTCGAAGGCGGCTGACAGTGCATTAGGTGATACTATGTTGGAATGGGACAAGCCAGGCTTGATGGACCAGTTGGTCTTTTCCTTTCTCATTTTCATAACTATGAACCTTTTCTTCAACTTAGGACATAAACAAATGAACTTTATGTATCTTCACAGTTTCTATATTTTCCAGAGATATAAAACATTGCAACATCCAATTTCAACCAACTGATATTTTGGCATACTCAATGATCCACAAAAGGAAATGTACAACATGCACCTTTCTAGTTCCCTACTTTCTCGCCAACTGAAACTGCATAAAGTTTCTGCAGAATTATTCAACATTTTGAAAATCCCACATTTAAGTTTCCATTTTTATTTACAATGACCATACAGCAGAGCTGACAAGTCACAGAAAAGGGTCCAGAGGGGAGAAAAAAAAAAGAGCAGCTTCTTAAAACCTACCTCTGACCAAGCTTTTGGTCACCTGTCCTAATATTTCTTTACATGGCTCACTATGAAATTTTGTTTCACAATGCTGCTGTGAAACACCTTGATGTGTTTTACTACATTAAAAAAGTAGTTATATAAATGCAAGTTGTTGGATTTGGATCACAAGCCATATATGGTTTAACATGGTGGTAAATTTAGTCACTTTCTCAAATCAGCATGATCATAAAGAGCTTATCTACATCATGCACTACAAAGCATTACAGGCCAGAAGGGCACAAGTTCTATCCAATGCCATGTCAAGACACCAGTTGATGCTACAATTGGCTTTAGCACCTCAGGATGAGAAAGAAGGGCCAGAAATGCAAGTGCTCTTGGATCACCTTCCAGTGACCCATGCTGGAAAGCATACATGTGGATGTTTGGCAAGGACAAGATTGGGCTGAGCAGTGATGGCCTCCACAATGAACAGCATATTTGCACTCATTGTCTAGGTTTACATTTGAAGGCAACATTTGGCTTGCATTCATGGAACTATGCCCTGTAAAAGTCCATGTGTGAGAAACAGAAACATTTAAAAAAATGCAGTTATGTATAAGTGGCAAATACCAAATCCCATTTTTCTCATTTAAATATTTAACAGGCAACAGCAAAAAGATTATACCTGTTCTGCAAAGGATGCTTCATATATGGTTGGACAGTTAGATTTTGTTTCCTAGAGGACTTTGTAGTTTCTTCAGATGCTTGAATTGTCAGGTCAACCTTAAGATGCCAATACATAAGTGAGTAAGCTACCATTATGCAAGAATGTGAACTATATGTTTCAATTCATGTTTTTATTGCAATTATAAAATTGATTCAAAACAAGATTTTTTTTTACTTGAATCAATCGTCAGTGTCCAAGTCTTGGAATGCCTTACCAAACACCATTATGGGAGGACTTTCAGCCCGAGCTGTCACTCACTGGGTAGCACTCACCTCAACAGGGCTGCTCTGCCCCTCCCACCTTCCCCTCACCAACACGCACACACACACACACATCTTATCCCTGGGTTCAGCAGGTTACTGGTTCAAGTCCCACTCCAGGAACTTGCACAAAAAAACCTAGGCCGACGTGCCAGTGCACTGCACTGTCGGAGGCACCATCTTTCGGATGAGACGTTAAACTGAGGCCCTGTCTGCGCTCAAGTGGACACAAAAGATCCCATACCACTATTTCGAAGAGGAGCTATCCCGGTGTCCTGGCCACAATATTTATCCCTCAATCAACATATAAAAACAGATTTTCTCATCATGATCACATTGCTGTTTGTGGGAGCTGGCTTGTGCTGCTGCGTTTCCCACATTACAAATAGTGACTACACTCCAAAAATACTTCATTGGCTGTAAAGTGCTTGAGACATCCAGTAGTCGTGGAAGGCGCTATATCAATCCAAGTCTTTCTTTTCTTTCAAGGACTGCTGCAGCTCAAAAGAGAAGGCCCACCACCACATTCTCAGGACAACTAGGAATAGCCAATAAAAAATGTTGCTTTACCAGCATCACCCACATCCAAGAACAAAGAAAAAAAATGACGCGTTACAGCAAACAGGGATAAGTTGTGTGTGCGCGCGTGTTGGTGAGGGGGAAGGTGGGAGGGGCAGAGCAGCCCGGTTGAGGTGGCTCAGATCACTATTGTACATTTACACCATGCACCTGTAATTATGCAAGAATGACTTCTTTACAAAGTGTTATTTTTTTTTTTTTAATTTAGATCCAAAACAGAATAGCCCCACAAAATGTTGATGCCTCACTCCCTGTGGATGAAGAGGCTTCAGGGAAGAGAGGAGGGAGGGGAGGGGGGAAACCAAGTTCCAAGGGCAAATTTGGGGCATATACAAAAGATTGTTCTTCAGATTGAGTGATAATCTTAAATTGGGCTAAACGTTGTGTTTAACAGCCAATTTTCTAAGCCGAAATAACACCAAAAAATCTGAAGTTTTGTTATTTTTCTGTTTGAATTTGGTGCCACGCAGAAAGACCTTAGCTTCTGTGGGTGAAGCTAATTGATAGCAGCAAAATATTAAGGCCCCATTCTGCACATGCCCAAGCATTTAGGTTTCCAGTGCAACATGTTATTGTACAGCTTTACTCTGTAGCTAATCTATGCTGACCCGCTGAGATTTCCAGCATTGTGTTTTTATTCCAGCATCCAATATTTTGATTTTGTATCCATGGCGTACCTACCCAGAGTGTTTTGATGCTGAAACTCCCCTATCCCTGGCCAAAAAGGTCCCCCATTGCCACCCCTATCCCTGGCTTGGCTTCCACTTCCTCCTCCCACCCCAGGCTTCTTTGGAAGCAAAATACCGAGCTCCTGTGTCCAGCCGAGGGAGCAATCCAGCCAGTCAGCACTCCGACCCTGTATCTCAAGCCCAGTGAGCAGCAAGTCAGTGGTGGAACTTCAACTCACAATTTACTGCAATAAATAAAGTTTCGCTTTTCCCAATGCACAAACATTTTTAATTAGTTTGGATATAATACAAGTCTTGTTCCCTCCCTCCAAAACCAATAACTCAGCTCCATTAAACAAGATGGCATCTGCAATGCCAATTTCTATGACTCCAATTTGATAAGGCAAGGTTTTTCAAACTGGTCCCCAGCGGCGTTTTTGAAAAGCATCCTTATTGGCAAAACTCGCAAAATGGTCAAAAACTGCGTTATGAGTGGGTTTGACCCTGAATGAAGTCATAAAAACGTTAACAGGTTACAGACTATTTTTTTTTAGTTAAAGACAGCCTTATAACCTTGGCAAAATTAAGTTAGCTCCAAAAAACTCATTACCTCCAAAAATGTGGCACTAATGATGGCAAATTTTGGGCCCAAACATGTATTACTGGGTAGGATAACAAAGCTAAGTACCAAAGAATCATTTAACAAATGGAGGAAGGGATGGCCTTCATAGTACATAGCCACCCTCATTCATTGCTAGCTTATGATATTGAACTACTTTTTATTTTAATAAAAATTACTACTACTTTAGTTTACCATTTTTTCCTTCTATTCTGTGACATGCACTCTCAAAGCATCAAAATTCCAGCCAGTCTTCAATCTTTGAATTATCTGATACATCCCTCCTACAGTTCAAGAGATTTCAGACAAGGTGCTGCTTAGAGACCATAAAGAAGTCTTATCCAGAAGTGTTTTCATATCTTTGGGTTAGATAGAATCAGAGGCCATTTGGCCCATCGTGTCCGTGCCAGCCAACAAAAAGCTATCCAGCCCAATCCCACTTTCCTGCTCTTGGTCTGCAGCCTTGTAGGTTACAGCACTTCAAGTGCCCATCCAAGTACTGTAAGCACAGTCAGCCAATCTGTCTCTCTTCCCCCCTCCCCCAAAAAGAAACACTACCCTCAGTGAAAACATTTCCCCCCAAATCACCGACCAATACAAACAGATGATCAATGACGGACAGAAAGACCATCTAGTCCATCAAGCCTGTCCCACACAATTGCGATACCTTGCGTATCATAACGTATATACTCCACCCCACCCAAAACCACATCCCCTAGTTGTTAACCTCTTGGTTAAGGGAAATAGGTCCTTCCCATCCACTATCTAAGCCCCTCAATTTTGTACACCTCAAAAAAGGTCTCAACCTCCTCTGCTCCAAGGAAAATAACCCCAGCCTAGCCAATATTCTCCCATCCAAGCAATATCCTTGTAAATCTCCACTGTACCATCACATCTTTCCTGTAATGTGGTGACCAGAACTGCACACAGAACTCTAGCTGTAGCTTAACTAGTGTTTAATACAATTCAAGCATAACCTCCCTGCTCTTGTATTCTATGCCTCAGCTAATAAAGGCAAGTATTCCTTATGCCTTCTTAACCACCTTATCTACCTGTCCTGCTAACTTCAGGGATCTGTAGACATACACTCAAGGTCCTTCTGCACTTCAGGTGACCTACCATTTATTGTGGATTCCCTTCCCTTATTAGCCCTCCGCAATTGAATTTCATTTGCCACGGTTCTGCCCACCCGACCAGTTCATTGCTATTTTCCTACAGCTTTCTTCATTATCAACCACACGGACAATTTTTGTATCATCATCGACAAACTTCTTAAAATCATACCCCCAAGATGTTGGACTGGTTACTTTTAGTACTGCACACCTTTCAGATCCAGGAACATTTATAGGATCACTCTCCTTTCTAGGCAACGATAGACCAAACCCACTTTCCTTGCTTTCTGATCGCAACATTTTAAATTAGTTTGGATTTACATCAAAAAGTATAACTACCAGACCAAAATATTTGCTCCTAAATGAATTAATGCAGGTCACTTGTAACGAGTTTTAAAACACCAAATCTACAGGAAGATATGTGCCTTGTTCTGGTCAACCACAGGAAATAATTATCGATGTTGCTTAATTCAAAAGATAAATGACAAAAAGGCAATTTATTTCAACGTACCCCATGTTAAATTAGACCTTTCTATTCTCCAGCTCGCTCCATCAAAGGCTCGCTTGTAAGGAGTTTGAAAGAAGAGGGCAGCTTGGAGAACCACCATTAAAAAAAAATCACTGGTGTAAAATGACATTATCCTAACGAAAACTATGATACACGTGTCCAGTACTTCGCGCATTCCTTCATCGGCGAATGTTTGATATAATTAAAATGTAGCGTTGAATCCTCCAACAAATTAAATAAGGGAGGGAACATTGCCACACTCCCGGGTGTTTTTCCATGTAGAGCATGACGCGCATTCACAGCTACCACCCATGCCGCCACCACCAAACAGCAGCCAGTCACTAACCAAGCTCCGCAAACCCATTTGCCTGACTTTTTTTTCCACCCCAGAGAAAACAGCACAAACTCACCAGCTGTGATGCTGCCATAATGAGGTGTCAGGCCTCTAAATTACTGGATCAATCCCACATTTATAGAATTAATTGATCACTTGTTAAAGGACATCCGTTCCAACTGAGTTACCTGATTTTGCATGATTGACCTCATTTGCACAGTGTGGGAAATCTCCCAACTAAAATGGGCCTAATTTGGGAGATTGTCAAAGGGGGTAAGACATTGCAAGTAAACAGCTACTTATAAAGGGCGATAGGTAAATTTAATGGGATACAGCCACTTGAAGGTAATTGTATAAACAATAATATTAGTTGCCTTCACATAGGTTGCTAATATTTTTAATGTATTTTTTAGTCCTTTCAGATTGTTTGGGTAACAAAATTCTGAGCAAAATACAATGATTTGAATAATAAATGTGTAGCCAAGAAACCAAGTCTTTGGCTAATGTTTGTATTTATTTATGTGGGCATCACTGGCAAGACCAGCATTTATTGCCCATCCCTAATTGCCCTTGAGAAGAAGCACTTTACAACTGAGTGGCTCACTCGGCTATTTCAGAGGGCAGTTAAGAGTCAACCACATTGCTGTGGGTTTGGAGACACATATAGGCCAGACCAGGTAAGGACGGCAGATTTCATTCCCTAAAGGATATTAGTGAACCAGATAATTTTTTACAACAATGCACTAATTGCATGCTCACCATTACTGATGCTAGCTTTTTTATACCAGATTTATTTAATTAACTGAATTTAAATTTACCAGCTGCTGTGCTGGGATTTGAACTCCTTAGTGCAGGTCGCTGTAGTAGTCCAGTAACAGAACCACGATGCTACCGTTCCCAACAATTCTGGGAGCAGTGCCGTTTTCCAGTCCCCATTAGCTGGCTGGCTGGCAAAGTGGAAATGGTTCAGATTAGAGATTGTAGCAAGGAGGGCTGCTGGCACTCCAGTGCATGCATCACATGGAACAGCTATGCAGCATGCATTTGAAGGAGATGGAAGAAGAAGACTTCAGAGTGGAACTGAGTGTTATTGCCACTGGCACTGCTGACCCTTTTTAGTGCATGATAGCTGCAGGTGTCCATAAGGCAGATTGCATATGCTTTGCATCTGGCTGTCTACTGACACAGAGCCCATGTAGACATTTCTGAATGATCATTGCCAAATAGGAGGACATCAACAAATAGGCACAGTCTGTCTCTGGTGCAGCCTGACCTGCCTAGAATCTCTCCATTGCTCCTCCTCTTCTTCCTCCAAAAAACATAGGTAAAGGCAAATGCCCATTAAAAATTCACCATAATCAATATCTTGGATGTTCTAAAGCAATTCTAGAGCTAGAGCACCTGACACGAAGGCTCCTGACCAATAAAAAAGAAACAAAAACAAATCAAAAGTAATGCAGAAATAGGCTTAAAATGGAATTCAAACTCTTAAGCTGGAGCTCCTAAAAGGTTCTTGCATAAACACCCCACATCCGGCAGTCATAGATGCTCATTTTATGTGGACAGGAATCAGGAACAAGCCCTCTACTGGCATAAACACCAGAAAATGTGTGAATATCTAAATAATATAATTGGAGGCTATTTTTAATATAACTGCGAACTGGTGAGCACTTCTAGGATCAAAACATTTTTTCCCTTGAGATGTGGGCAACACCAGTGTTTATTACTCACTTCTAGTTCCCCTAAGGGCATTAAGAGACAACCATATAGTGTTGGACTGAGTCACATGTAGGTTACACTAGGTAGGGTGGTAAGTTTCCTTCCCTGAGGACATTAGTGAACAATGTTCACTATTTATGACATTAGCTTTTATAGTCATTTTCTGATGCTAGCCTACAAATTAGAAAGATGGAATTCAATTTCATAACTTGGTGGTATGGTGAGATTTGTACTCACAACCTCTGGCTTGTCTAGTCTGGTACCATAGCCACTGAGCAATTATAACCTGCTCTGAATTAAAAATTAGTTGCGATGTAACCAATCTCTGCCCATTTTTCCGATTGGTTAGTGACGCCCACTTCAAATGTACTAATCGGGTATAATTGATTGGAAGCTCTTCCATAACATGTCATGTAAAGTCCTCGATGTTTTAAGATAAGACAGCATGTCAGTCTTCAGTTGGTAGTACTCTCACCCTACTCCAGAGACTGGAGCACATAATCTAGGCTAACACTTCAGTACAGGAATACTGCATTATTGGAAGTGCTTTCTTTCAGATGAAATATGATACCGAGGCCTCGTCTACGCTCTCATATGGACATAAAAGATCCCGTGGGGCTATTTTAAAGAAGACCAGTGTTGTAGAGCCACGTAGTGGACTACTGATGTAATAACAATAAAGCCATGTGCTCTGCACAGTTCCACCTGGAAGCCATGTTGTATAGCTGTGTGTATAAGCTGTGTCTCAAGATTTCACAGATTGGTGATGAGGATGCAATTTTCAGATTCCATAGCTGAAACTTTTGTTGGAGGATAATCCTGCCAACTAACCAAGAGACTGTAGAGATTCTCTGTTCTGCAAAAAAGCTTAAAAATCCAAGGTAAATTTCGAACACACGTGGCTGAACTGTCGATGTCTCCAGAGACCAAATGGCCGCACCTTTGCAAATAATAGGGCACTTGGATGAGTTCCATCATGACTGACAGACTTTGTGGAGTGGCCAGAGAGGTTTTTCACCGTGAATAGTATTGTCCAAGTCCACGATGATGTAAACTGTAACCGGATGGTTTTAGAATTGAAATGGGCTATTTTCTTAACTGAAGCAGGCCCTGGGGTGTATGAAACCCTGAAAATGTGCTTGCTCTGACTAAGCCGAAGGACATGCCACTGAAGGAGATTCCAGTACTACAGTCCTGAGCCCCTGGAAATTGCTGAAAGTCACTGTTTTGGAACATACGATCAATTAAATCATGAGGTATCAGTGAGTACATTGTGGCTTTAAAAAGCTATCCATTCACTGTCATTTTGGAAACTTTCAGGACCAAGCTTTTGCTTTGTTTATGGGTTGAAAAATGAACGTATCAGAAGTAAATTGTTGAAAACCCCTAACTTGACTTTTGATTTCGCTTGTCAGACAGCTATGTCGATGGATATTGTTATATATGCAGACTATAGATATACTCTCTGTGTAGTCACTGTATAGTTGCATAAGATGGAGACTTGTTACCTGATGTACTATCAATAAGGTTTACACTGTGTATATATACTATGCTGGCACCAGTAGAGGGTGTAACTGGTGGAGACCGGGCTTTCATGCCCCTATGGCAGAGGCTGTTCACCAGAGGACACTGCATTCGGAGACCTGAGGATCATCTGCATAGATGTGCAGGGCCCAGTATAAAAGGTTGCTCACCATGCTTGTGCCTCACTCTGGAGTTACGAAGGACCAAGGTCACTAAGTTTGAGTATAACACATTGCCTCGTGGAGTCATTCATAAGTGCATTACAGACATAACAACTGGTGACGAGAATACGGACTTTCATGCGATTATGGCTACCTTTGGCACACTAAAAGACTTCGCAGAGGGTGATGATTGAGATACCTTCATGGAAAGGCTCAAGCAATATTTCATGGCAAATGTCCTGTTAGGGAAGACAGACACATTGGCGGAGAAGCGCAAGGCTATACTGCTGACCAGTTGTGGGCCCGAGGTCTACCGCCTCGTTAGGGACTTGCTGGCACCCACGAAGGCCAAGGATAAGACATACGATGAGCTGACTGCACTAATTCGCAACCAACTAAAACCAAAACAGAGCATCCTCACGGCCAAGCACAGATTCTACACTCACCGCAGCCCTGAGAACCAGGAGATTGCAAAATATGCTGCCGACCTCAGGAGACTTGCGGCACCGTGTGATTTCGGCAGGCACCTCAACAAAGCCTTGCGAGACAACTTCGTTATGGGAATTGGCCGCGAGGGCCTCCTTCACAAGCTATTATCTGCCGACACCACAGTCAACCTGCAGAAGGCCATCAGCATCAGTCAGGTGTTCATGACCTCGACCTGCAGCACCAAGCAAAGTATTCATCCTGTGGACTCAAACCTGGCAAGTACTGTACACAGAATGGTGCCTTTCACAGGCAAGACTGTAGAATTGTGGCTCTGCCCAAGGCAGAGAGCACAGACCTCAGGGTTCCAGAACTTAGAGTCTGCCGAGGGGTGCTAATCAAGTAGCACCATGCTGGCGTTGCGGAGGAAACCATAGGGCTCACCAGTGTTGGTTTGCTGAGTATATATGCAAAGCCTGTAACACGAAGGGCCATCTCCAGCGTATGTGTAAAAGAAATACAACTCACTGTCTAGCAGAGGAGTCGGTAGATGACTTTGAATCCAGCGGGGAGTATGATGATTTGGCCAGAGAGGCAGCTCAGCCCCAAGAAGAAGTGTATAGAGTGTATACCTGCACCACCGATTGTCCTCCAGTGAAGATGGAATTTGAGATAAACGGTGTTCCAGTCTTCATGGAAGTGGACACGGGAGCAAGCAAGTCAGTAATGAGCCAGGATGCCTTTGAGAGGCTATGGAACGAAAAACGACCTGAGCTGGTTCCAGTCCAGGAAAAGTTGCGCACCTATACCAAGGAGCTGATCCCAATCCTTGGTAGTGCGGATGTAAGTGTAATCCATAATGGCGTGGTGTGCAAGTTACCTCTGTGGATTGTTGCAGGTGATGGTCCAACGCTACTCGGAAGAAGGTGGATGGCGAAGATCCAATGGAAATGGGAAGACTTTTTCACTCCAGCAATCGATGTACCCCGTGCTCAGAGACAGAGCAAAACCTCACCTTCACTTGGGCCAGGCACCAGAGAACAGACCAGCACAGCACCTGAGGCACAGACTGCGTGGCAATGATCTGACCGGAAAGACCTAAAAGTACCCTGCCGGCTCCAGTGGCAGGACTCCTGGGGAGGATGATCGAATTCACAGGCACTCTTCCAGCTTTTGTGGCACAATCGCAGGAGAGAAGGGTCAAGGCAGTCGACCTCGAGAACAGAGGCAAGATGCAATCCCTGCTGCAGCGAGGTGCAGCGTGGTTGAAAAAAAGATGGCCGCGGCCATATCACAAGGTGCAATGCTGAGGGATCAACATGTGGTGTCTAACAAAGGATTTGATTGGGATAAAGCCGGCAGAGTTCTCTTAAAGGAGACCTACAACCAATTGAACTTAGAGACATTGTATGCATAGCAATCAATGTAATGAACCGATTAAGATTGTGAACAAATTGTTGTTGCGAGATGTCCGTATTATTCCTAATGTAAAGAACAAAATGTTGTTGCAAGATGTCGGTACCAGTCCTAATGTAAAGAACAAAATGTTGTTGCGAGATGTCGGGAATAGAGTGTCCCCAAAGGTAGCAAGCGAGCAAATTCAGGAGGGTAAAGGTGCTGATCTTGATGCCCTGCCCCAGGTGTCCCTACAAGTTATAGGCCAGCAAGCTCAGGGGGGTGAAGGCACTGATCCTGATATCCTGCCCCAGGTCTATCCCACGCTGCAGGCACCAGATCGCACTATTCGCCACGGACCTGGAAACGAAAACGGCGCCAATACACGCAGTCGGCCGCCGTTGCCCACCACCCGGGTGGAGATGGCACAGCCCCCAGACCCAGTCGCTACCTCGGCCATGTCCGGGAGCGAAAGGTCAGAACCAACGAGTTCCCCAAATGGGACCTAGAACAGCCAGGTTCCCAACACTGTTAGAGAGCAGGCAGAAGATTCTGCAGCCCTCAAATGAGGACAGGGAGGCCACACACTCTGTGGCTCTGCCCACCTCTAGGCAACAGCAAAGGCCCTGAGTCCTGGCTAGGTGAGCAAACCAAGCCCACCCCACTAGCAGGGGGCGCAGCGCCGCTATCAGATGACTAGGATCCCATCCGGTTGCTCTGGAACCTGCATCTTCGCATACCTGTACTGCTACCTCAGTACTTAACATGAATGCAATCTACCCAATCCTGGCGCACGACTGCAAATCGTACCGAATGTAAGTCACTGAACCAAAGTGTCACGATACAAACTGTAACTTCCTTTCTTTTGTAATTGCACTGTGTCTGATCCTGTATGTTAATGTAATGGGCCTGCAGCATGATCTCGCTGTGGGGGGGGTGGACGGGGGGAAATGGATGTATGTTGCCAGGGGGACACACATGGATCACACCCAGAACCCGCTGGAACCTCCACTGCATCATCGAACCATCCAAACTGATAACCACTACCCAATGTTGTGGCAAAAGGACTTGGAGGTTAACAGGGAGAGAGCCAAGCCAAAGCACAGCTAAGGTGCAAGGGCCATTAGCACTTAAGTCTGGGGAGAGCTAAGCCAGAGTTCATAGCGCAAAGGTAATCGGCACAAAGGACTTGGGGGAGTGATGTTATATATGCAGACTATAGATACACTCTCCGTAGTCACTGTATTGTTGCATAAGATAGAGACTTGTTACCTGATGTACTTTCAATAAGGTTTACACTGTGTATATACTATGCTGGCACCATCATCATAGGCAGTCCCTCGGAATTGAGGAAGACCTGCTTCCACCCCCAAAGTGAGTTCTCTGGTGGCTGAACAATCCAATATGAGAATCAGAGGCCCATGTCACAGGTGGGACAAACATTCGTCGAGGGAAGGGGTGGGTGGGGCTGATTTTCCGCGCGCTCCTTCCGCTGTTTGCGCTTGACCTCTCCATGCTCTTTGCCCTCCCGCATGCACTTTCTCCACCTTGGGCGGTCTTCAGCCAGGATCTCCCAGGTGTCAGTGGCGATGTCGCACTTTACCAGGGAGACTTTGAGGGTGTCCTTGTAACGCTTCCGCTGCCCACCTTTGGCTCGTTTACCATGATGGAGTTCCGCACAAAGCATTTGCTTAGGGAGTCTCGTAGCTGGCATGCAAACTATGTGGCCTGCCCAGCGAAGCTGATCGAGTGTGGACAGTGCTTCAATGCTGGGGATGTTAGCCTGGAGGAGGACACTGATGTTGGTGCGCCTGTCCTCCCAGGGGATGCACAGGATTTTGCGGAGACATCATTGGTGATATATCGCCAGCGACTTGAGGTGCCTTCTATACATCATCCATGCCTCAGATCCATAAAGGAGGGCATGTATTACTACAGCCCTGTAGACCATGAGCTTGGTGGTAGATTTGAGGGCCAGATCTTCAAACACTCTGTTCCTCAGATGGCCGAAGGCTGCACTGGCGCACTGGAGGCGATGTTGAATCTCCACATTAATGTCTGCCTTTGCTGATAAGAGGCTCCCGAGATATGGAAAATGGTCCATGTTGTCGAGGGCCGTGCTGTGAATCTTGATGATTGGAGGGCAGTGCTGTGCGGCGGGGACAGGCTGGTGGAGGACCTTTGTCTTACGTTATGTTAAGCGTAAGGCCCACGCTTTCATATGCCTCAGTGACTACATTGACTATATCCTGGAGTTCAACCTCAGAATGTCCGCGTACTGCAGCTCAACGACAGACGTTGGGATGATCTTGGACCTGGCCTGGAGGCGGCGTAGGTTAAACAGCTTCCCACTGGTTCTGTAGTTTAGTTCCACTCCAGCGGGGAGCTTGTTGATTGTGAGGTGGCGAGGAAGATTGAGAAGCGGGTTGGAGCGATGACGCAGTCCTGTTTGACCCCGGTCCGGATGTGAATTGGGTTTGTAATAGATCGTTGGTAAGGTTCACGGCCTGCATATTGTCATAAAGCAGGCGAAGGATGTTGACAAACTTTTGGGGGCATTCGAAACGGAGGAGGACGCACCATAGACCCTCACAGTTGACACTGTCAAAGGTCTTTGTAAGATCAAAGAAGGCCATGTGTAAGGTCCTGCATTTTGCCTGCAGCTGTCGCGCTGCATAGATCATGTCGTTGTGCCCTGCAGGGGACGAAATCCGCATTGTGATTCCGGGAGGAGTTCCTCGACCACAGGGAGAAGATGGTTGAGGAGAACTCTAGCGACAACTTTCCCAGTGGCTGATAGCAGGGAGATTCCCCTGTAGTTGCTGCAGTCGGACTTGTCCCCTTTTTAAAAAATGGTCACAATCACTGCATCTCTGAGATCTCCCGGCATGCTCTTCTCCCTCCAGATGAGAGAGATGTGGTCATGTATCCGTGCCGACAGCACCTCTCCGCTATACTTTAGCGCCTCAGCAGGGATTCCATCCGCACCCGCAACCTTGTTATTCTTGAGCTGTTTCATGGCTTTGCCTACCTCATGCAACGTTGGAGTTTCACTGAGTTGGTGGCGGGTCACATGCTGCGAGATGGAGTCAAGAGCACTCAAGTCAAAGGCAGAGTCTCGATTGAGGAGATCTTCAAAGTGTTCCTTCCATCGGGCCCTGACAGTCTTGGTGAGTGTTTCCCCGTTCTTGGCCAGGAGTGGGGTGGGGTCCTGGGAGTTTGGACCGTAGGTGGCCTTGACTGCAATGAAGAATCCTCGCATATCATATCTATTGGCCAGTTGTTGTATCTCCTGTGCTTTCTCCATCCATCACCTGTTCTTTAGGTCCCGGGTTTTTTGTTGGACCTGAGCCTCGAGCCGTCTATAATGTTATTTTGCAGCTCCCGAGTCGGGTTGTTGCTTGAGGCTCAAAAATGCTTTGCGCTTGTGATCTATTAGTTCTTCGATCTCCTGATCATTTTCATCAAACCAGTCCTGATGTTTTCTGGTTGACTGACCAAGTGTCTCTTCACAGGCAGTGGTTATAGAGGCCTGGAGGGCAGACCAAGCACTGTGGGCATTCAGCATCTCAGGGTCATCAAGACACGCCAGATTGGCTGTGAGGCGCTGGCTGTATAGGGCTCTCTTAGCTGGGTCTCTCAGTGCCCCAGCATTAACTTTTTTGCTGCACTGCTTCTGCTCTCCCCTTTGCTTTGGGGCTATGTTAATGTTGATGATGGATCGGATTAGATGGTGGTCCGTCCAGCAGTCGTCAGCTCCTATCATGGCGCACATCCTTGCGATCCCTGGCTCGGACGATGACATAGTCATGCAGATGCCAGTGTTTGGAGCGAGGATGTTGCCACAACGCCTTGTATTTGTCCCTCTGGCGGAACAGGGTGTTGGTGATGAGGAGTTCATGTTCTAGGCATTTTGTCAGGAGTAGGATACAAGGTGTTGGCTTTCAATACCCCCTCTCTGCCAATCACGCCTCCCCAGAAGGCTGTGTCTTTGCCAACCCTGGCATTAAAGTTACCCAGGAGGATCAACTGGTGAAGCCGTCCACCAGAGGGCACTGTGGTGGGAGACCTGAGGGTCACCTGCAGAGGTGTGCAGGGCCCAGTATAAAAGGCTGCTCACCATGCTTGTGCCTCACTCTGGAGTTACGAGGTCACTACAGTTTGAGTACAGCATATTGCCTCGTGGAGTCATTCATAAGTGCATTACTGACATAATAGATATGGCTGAGCAATACTCCTGAGAATTTCACACCATTTCCCGTCGTCAGAGAACCAAGGTGATTTGGCTGCAGGCTAAAAGTAAAAGGCAGTCAGGCGCCAAGATAACAGTGCATTGAAGTCGTGCTATCGGTGCCTGGGACAACACATCGCTCAAAGCTGTCCATATGTGAAAGCAAAGAGTTTCTACTGGAAGAAAACTGGGCATCTTGCGAAGGCCTGTTGACAGAAAAATAAACCGAGTGGCAACGCTAGAAGTAGCAATCACCAGACACTACATAGCACTGAAGAGAAGCAACAGGATGAGGAGTTTCTGGAGATTTACATCATCAGGAGCACAAAGGTATCTAACAGTGATTCGCGAAGTATCGTCATCCAAGTAGACATCACAGGAACCAGGAAACTCATGGAAATCGACTGGTGCATCCATTAGTTTAGTACTGGAATTGTTATATTGTGACAAGTTGCATGATTATTGACGAGAGAAATCGAAGGTAGAGTTGTGAGGCTAGTCAGGAGAGCAATTTCCTGTAGTAGGAAGTGTCACCATACCAGTGAAATACAAAGATCAGTATCAGAGCTTGCCTCTCATAGCAGTGGCAGGAGACAAGCCTACCTTGATAGGTAGAAATTGTTTGGGATTACTGAAGCTGGATTGGAATGAGATTTTTTGTGTGGAAGCGAAATTTGCATTGAAAGATGATGTCATCAAGCAGTATCCGAAGGTGTTCCGTGAAACAGGCAGTCCGATCCAAGGCTTCAAGGTGAGTGTCAGAGTGCAGAAGGACACAAGAGCAGTTTACTGCAAGCCACATCCCATACCATACGCATTCAAAGAGAAAGTTGAGCAAGAACTCAAAAGACTAGAAACTGAGGCCCTGATATTGGTGGCCTTGCCACCCACTGCCGCCTGCTGCCGCCGCCTGCCACCGAGTTTTGCTGCCGTTTTCCTCTCGCTCCCAGTTTCCACTTGGGCTGGAGCGGGCAGGAGGGGAGCACCGCCGGGAACCGCCCGCGACGTCCTCTGGCGGCCAAGTCGCGTAAGTGGCACCTTCCGCCACTTACTCTCCGCCGGGATGCCAGATTGGTGCGAACGGGAGTCGGCGGGAATCGGTGCCAGCAGGTGGAAGGACCGCTGCATGGAAGCTGTTCTTACCCCGACGGTAGGTGTGAAGACATGAAAGAAAAGGTTAATGAACATCTTTAAAAAAACATTTATAGTGACTTACCTGGATGGGGTCCCCTGAAGATGTTCCAGTATATTTTTTTGGTAATGTTTTTTACTTTTCAGAGATCCCCCCCTCCCTGGGCCCGACTCCATCCTCGGCGGCACTTGGGCGGCAAACTCATTTGCCGCCGAGATTGAGAGCACCGGCCTGCTGCCGCCCAGATTGACGGTGTAAGCCATTATTTTACCACCGGGCGGAACTGCCACCTCTTTTAGAGAAATCTTTCAGGCAAAGTACCGTCCTGTCTCTCAGCAGCCATCGGCAGTCCTTTGGGCGGCAAATGGGCGGGCTTTGCAGCTCATGAAAGCCGAGGCCTGAGAACATTATCTCTAAGATAGTTCTGAGTAATTGGGCTACACCCATTGTTGTTGTACTTAAGTCAGATGGTAAGGTAAGGTTGTGTGGTGATTATAAGGTAACCATAAACCACGTTCTAGAGGGTAATCTACCCAATATGTTGCCAAATGTGGAAGATTTGTTCACATTGTTGACAGGTGGCCAGATCTTTTCAAAGTTAGATCTAACAAATGCCTACCTACAACTTGAGTTAGATGAAGAGTCCAAGTCATGCTTGACTATAAATACTCACTTAGGCCTATATTAGTTCAATAGGCTACCATTTGGCATGACTTCCGCTCCCGATATATTCCGGGGGTAATGAACCAAATTTTGCAAGGGATTGAAGGGGTAGTGTGTTAGTTAGATGACATAGTCATTTCAGCAGCAAACAGGCAAATCCATAATGAGGTGTTGAATGAAGTGCTCAAACAGCTAGAGAAGCACAGAGTATGAGTGACTGCACACAAGTGTGAGATGTTTCAAAACTCAGTTGAGTACTTAGTGTAGACAAAGATGGTTTATATTCAACCAAGGGAAAACTGGATGTAATCAGAAATGCACCCACTCCCAAGAATCTCTGAACTTCGATCATTTTTGAGTCTTTTGAATTATTACTGTGAAAGCTTTTGAGAGCTATGTCTCAAGGTATCACAAGCAGGGATGTCCTGGTCTCTTTTCTCTTACTTGAATTGTTTTAATGTGGATGTCAAAGCCTAAAATATAATCTTATCAATAAAATAATTAACTAGGTTAAAATTTAGAATCATTTTTTTCTAAACCATCAATGCACGATGCCTCCCAAACACCAGTACAGTAATTAACACCCTGGCTGGAATAGATAATGATTTAGAGGGATCTCCACATGATGAATCACAGAGCACAAGTGAGCAGGAGCAGGTGCTTGTTGAGATGGTTGGAGAGTGAGCTTAGCTCCCAACTCTGCTAAAGCAGACAGTGTTATGTATGCATGCCAATGATGTAATGATGTACTGTAACACTAGACCTCTATATACCTTACCTGTACACCAGAGGGTGCTGCTGCTGGAGATCTAAGGGTCACCTGTACACTGCAGGCAATCCAGTATAAAAGGGAGCTCACCTTTTGGTGTCCTCACTCGAGGAGCTGCAATAAAGGATTACAGTCTGTACAGTTCAAGTGCCATACCCCTGCCTCGTGGAGTCATTAACAGAGTGCCTACAGACACAATAACTGGTGACGAGGTTATGAATTCCACGCACAACATGTCTAATCTCAGCAACTTTCAACAATTCACCGATGGGAAGATTGGGCCGCCTTCGTGGAAAGGTTAGAACACTTCTTCATAGCCAACGACTTGGATGGGCACTCACCGGCCACACTGGTGAACAAACACAGGGCCATCCTGCTTAGTAGTTGTGGGCCCACTATCCACGGCCTCGCCAGAGACCTGCTAGCCCTAGCGAAAACAACAACCAAGAGCTATGGGGAGCTCGTAACCTTAATACAAGAGCAACTGAAACCCAAAGAGAGCATCCTCACAGCCAGGCACCGGTTCTACACTCACCGGTGACCCGAAGACCAAGAAATTGCTAATTATGCTGCAGATTTAAGACGATTGGCTGCACCGTGTGATTTTGGCGACCACCTCACCGAAGCACTAAGGGACATATTTGTTATTGGAATCGGCCACGAGGGCCTCCTCCACAAACTGCTCTCTGCGGATATCACAGTCACCCTGCAGAAGGCAATCAAAGTGAGCCAGGCCTACATGACTCCAAACGAATGATGACCCACACCCAGGACTCTTAACCGACGAGCGGAGTGAACAGAATGGCAACTTTCAAAGGCAGAAATGCTGTCCCGAGTCCTGCAACCCTGAGTCCGCCACATGGGGCCAACCAGCTAGCCCCATGCTGGCGCTGTGGAGGAAACCTCAGGGCCCACCAGTGCCGCTGCTGTAAAGACTATACTTGTAAAGGCTGCAACGCTAAAGGTCACTTTAAGAAAATGTGCAGAAAAAGCTTTACTCACCGCATCACTGAAGAGATGGCTGATCACCTGGGTTCTGACACTGATGAAGACGAAACTGCTCAACCCCTGGAAGAAGAGTACGAACTTTATACCTGCTACACCGAGAGTTCCCCGTGGAAGATGGAAGTGTACATCAATGGAGTTCCAGTTTTAATGGAGATCGACACAGGGGCGAACCAGTCTTTGATGAGCCAGATGACTTTCGAAAAACTTTGGAACAATCCCACCGAACGACCAAAGCTGTCTCCTATCCAGGCAAAGCTGCTCACCTACACCAAAGGCACCATCCATGTTGGCAGCGTGGATGTCCAGGTCTTCCAGGGTGGTGAGATGAACAAGCTCCCCCTGTGGATTGTTGCCGGCGACGGTCCAACGCTGCTGGGAAGAAGTTGGATGAAGCAGGTCCAAATCGGTCGAAGCAACGACGGCCTCTGGGCCCCAGCGATCGACATCCCATCAGCCCCGAACTTGGATCCATCGCTGCACCTAGAAATCTTACCGTCCAGCTCGACTGCACGGTGATGACTGCACAACACTGTGGCAAAATCACCCAAACCGAACGTCCAGACCTCACCTTCTGGGCCATGGCAGGACTCCGAGGGAAGATTCCCGACGTCTGTGGCCGAACCTGAGAAGAAAAAGATCACCACAGCCTACCACGAGGTGAAAAACCTAGAATCAAAATGGCCACGACCAGACCACGGGGGGGCAGCGTTGGAGGAGCGACACGCGGCACCGAGCAGCGAACCGGATTGGAAGGCCCCCTTAAAGGAGACTGGTAACCCAAAGAAATTAAAGGGACAGTTTCACTCTAGGCACAGCGATGCCAAGGACTTTTAAGTTAAAAGTGCAGTAAAGAATGCAGGTATGCAAATGTAACGTTGAATTGTGATGCCGGATTAACTGATAAAAAAATGTAATGAATGCTTGTGAAAGTGATGTTAGCAACAAGTTTGTACTGTTAAATGATGATGTTAGAAATTTTAATATGACAAATGTAACCACGTATGGAGACACCGATATACAAGAAAGTGTTCTAAGTGCTAAAAGTGATAATGTAAAGAGAGATAACAGTGTAGAATCGACTATATATGATCAGAGCCAATGTGTCATGTATGCAGAAAGTAGACTGTTAAAGGACACCGGGTTCTATAGGTACAATGTAAATGCCAGAGGTATCCCCCCGTGGGAGACCCCCAGGTCCAGCAGGCTACCTGACCATGTAGCCTGGACTTTTGGGGGGGAAATGAATGAGGCCAGCCTCAAGCACAGGGATCACACCTGGCACCCACACAACCCTCACCACAACCTCCCACAGCCCACTACTGATCACCTCCCCATGTCATGGCAATAAGGACTTGGGAAAGGCTTAGGGGGACGTGTTGTTATGTATGCATACCAATGATGTAATAATGTACTGTAACACTAGACCTGTATATACATTACCTGTACACCAGAGGGTGCTGCTGCTGGAGACCTAAGGGTTACCTGTACACTGCAGGCAACCCAGTATAAAAGGGAACTCACCTCTTGGTGTCCTCACTCTAGGAGCTGCAATAAAGGACTATAGTCTAGTCAGTTCAAGTGCCACACCCCTGCCTTGTGGAGTCATTAACAGAGTGCCTACATACAAAATAGACAGCAATGTCAACTTTAAGGACCCAACCTTCAAAAGAAACCTTTCTGTGAATCTGTATTTGAAAGAGGTACTGGAAAGCGTGCCTAGGAGCTGCAGCACCATGTCTGAGAGTATAGAGGAGTCGGCTTTTAGATTGTGTGGTGTTCTATCACAAAACATCAAGATTCTGGAATCATGCACCATGTGATCACCTCTATGGACGTTGCAGCCAGCCCCTAACACCAGGAGTCTGTCTCACCTGTTCTTTATAGAACTGCTACAGTCCGCTCTCCCACAGATCACTGGGATTGATGAGTCACAGCCTGTGAGAGTGGCAGTGGCACAACAAGAGTGGCACATGTTGCCCTTTCTCGCAATGACAGTAGGTTTGCTCCTTCACAAACCCTTCAACCAATGTCCACCATGGTGCTATAAAACCAACTGGGCCAGAGACTGCCCTGGCAGCAGTTGCGATGTTGCAGTCTGCAGCCGGACTTTCCCAGGTCTGAGCCCCTAGTGGCTGCCACCAACGAACCTTGCAGTGATCCTCGTCTGAGCATTAGCAACCTTCTACCATCCTTGCTGAAGTAATTGGGGGAGCACATTGTAGAAGTAGTAACATAGGCAAGAAATCACTTAAGAAATGTACTTTGAATTAACACATTGGTGAAAATATGGGGGCAGATTTTGCTGTCAAAATAACAGTGAGGCTAATGGTACACAATCATCATCATAGGCGGTCCCTCGAACATGGATGACTTGCTTCCACATGAGTTTACAGATGTTTCAATGAAGGACCCAAAGTTCCAGCCCTGAACTCTAATTGAGGAGGTGGAAGATGCCTGTGCAAGGCTTTTTTTAATGTGTGGTGACCGTTGCACACCAGCCACCACACGGGCTTGACAGAGCTAGGCCTTTACCCAATGGCAAGGGTTAACCAGGACGACTGGAGACCTGCTCTGCTGCACGGACCTAGTGCGCACACATATCGCAGTATGGGCAGGCCCGTGCTGCCCCTTCAGCTCTTCTGGGCCCCGTACCCTCATTCGCCGCATCTCCACCACAATCCCTCACTGCTCCTCCATCACAAAAACACTCGCCGTACCTCCGCCACGATCTCCCTCCGCACCAAACATTCACAGAACCTCCGCCACAATCACACACCAAATCTCACCCATGATCCCTCATCGCTCCTCCGCATTGATCACTCGTCGCAAGTCCGCCACGACCTGCCCACTCCTCTGCTGTACCAGGGCCCAGCCAATGTTCCTACCCACGCTCCAAATGTCGACCTGGGTCCTGATGACGTCACCCAGTCGCCCACTTCGAAGCCATCGCACATTTGTGTCAGCTCGCGCTGGAATCTTCAGTGGCATGCTCCAGCTCTTTTTGAAGCCCCAACTTAGAGATGTTCTCACACAGGTCGGAATGGCCCATGATGTCCTAGGGCATGCCGCTCCAGCTCTATAGCCCCGACCTGCGGTGATGTTCTCACGTAGGTCGGGGTGGCCCACGATGGTACCAAGGGTACAGCAACTATCATCATTAGCATCGTCATATGCAGTCCCTCAAAATCGAGGAAGACTTGCTTCCACTCTACAAGTGAGTTCTCAGGTGACTGTACATTCCAATACAGGAATTACAGCCTCTGTCACAGGGTGGGACAGAGAGTCGTTGAAGTAAAGGGTGGGTGGTGAGTCTGGTTTGCTGCACGCTCCTTCCGCTGCCTGCGCTTGGTTTCTGCATGCACTCGGCGACGAGACTCGAGGTGCTCAGCACCCTCCCGGATGTTCTTCCTCCACTTAGGGCTGTCTTGAGCCAGGGATTCCGAGGTGCCTGTGGGGATGTTACACTTAATCAAGGAGGCTTTGAGGGTGTCCTTGAAATGTTTCCTCTGCCCACCTGGGGATCGCTTGCCGTGTAGGGGTTCTGAATAGAGCGCTTGCTTTGGGAGTTTCGTGTCGGGCATGCAGACGATGTGGCCCGCCCAACAGAGCTGGTCGAGTGTGGTCAGTACTTCAATGCTGGGGATGTTGGCCTGATCGAGAACACTGACATTGGTGCATCTATCCTGCTAGTGGATTTGTAGGATCTTGTGGAGGCAGCACTGGTGGTATTTCTCCAGCGCTTTGAGGTGTCTGCTGTATATGGTCCACGTCTCTGAGCTATATAGGAGAACGAGTATCACTACAGCCCTGTCAACCATAAGCTTGGTGCCAGATTTGAGGTCCTGGTCTTCAAACACTCTCTTCCTCAGGCGACCGAAGGCTGTGCTGGCATACTGGAGGCAGTGTTGTACTTCGTCGTCAATGTCTGCCTTTGCTGATAGTAGGCTCCCGAGGTATGGAAAATGGTTCACGTTGTCCAAGGCCACGTCGTGAATTTTGATGACCGGGGGGCAGTGCTCTGTGGTGGGGTCAGGTTGGTGGAGGACCTTTGTCTTACGGATGTTTAGTGTAAGTCCCATGCTTTCCTATGCCTCGGTGAGGATGTTGACGTTGGCTTGGAGTTCAGCCTCTGACTGCGCGCAGACACAAGCATCGTCCACGTACTGTAGTTTGATGACAAAGCATGGAATGACCTTGGATCTAGCCTGACAGCAACAATAGGTGAGGAACAGATGCGGGGTTAAACTCAAAAATCCAAACGTTGCTGTCCAAGTTGCGTCGCTCCACTTTTCGCTTCACGAAAATGGTATTTCACTGTTGTCTCATTTTTGAAATGCATTTTAATGCCATAGAGAGATGGCAGAAATATTAAATAATTATCTTGCTTCAGTATTAATCAGGGAGATAAAACAAGTGGGCATGACATTAGATGATGAGATTAGTAATGAGATAAGTGCACTAAAAGTAAAAAGAGGGGATATATTTGTTACGCTCAGAATAACTCCACAAGACTGTATATCTTAAGCTCAAACTGTCGGCGCTAGCAGATTTTTGATGAGGCCTTATATCGTGGACCCGCAAACGGTGAGGAGAATTGCCCTGCGCTAGATCGCGGTTTCTGCCTTTTCCAGCTCGTTGGCCATGAAGACGCTCAGCAAAGGCTTCCCAATCATCACCCTCAACAAATCTCTCAAGAATACCAATGGCAGCCATAACTGCATGAAAGTTCATGATCTGTTACTTGTCGCCAACTGTTACATTTATAATAACTCCACAAGACTGTATATCTTAAGCTCAAACTGTTGTGACATTGGTCTCTCCAGAGTGAGGAGGCAGCATGGTAGACTGCCTTTTATACTTGCTTGCCCAGGGTGTGCAGGTGACCCTTGGGTCTTCCACAGGTGCACCCCCTAGTGGAAAGTCTTACACAATGGTAATGTTTACATACATAACATAATTCGCCCCCAAAGTCTCATGTACAAGTTATTTACAAGTTGAGGCGATCTGGGGTTCTGTGTTCCTGGGTTGATCGCCTGAGTTGAAGTCCTGGCATGGGTGAGTCGGTCGGATCATTGCTGCGCTGCGATGTGGCTGGTCTGATTGGACTGTTGGGCATGATGCGTTCATCCTTGTGGTTGACCGCGAGGTCGATTGCTGGTTGAATGTGTGTGGATGGATCAATGATGGTAATGTCCTCTTCAAACTGTTCTTGGTTGTCAGTGAACCGCAGTTTGGTCTGATCCAAGTGCTTTCTGCACGTTTGTCCGTTCAAAAGTTTGACAACAAACACTCTATTTCCCTCCTTGGCTAACACAGGGCCAGCAACCCATTTGGGACCATGATCATAATTAAGAACAAACACAGGGTCATTAACTTCAAAGTCGCGTGATACAGCCACATGATTGTGGTACATGTTATGCCGGTGACGCAAGTTTCTACATGATCATTGAGATCGGGGTGGACTAAGGAGAGCCTGGTTTTGAGTGCTCTCTTCATTAACAATTGTGCAGGGGGAACCCCGATAAGCGAGTGGGGTCGCGTGCGATAGGTGAGCAGAATCCAAGATAGCCAGGTCTGCAGGGAACCGCCCGTCACGCGTTTTAAGCTCTGCTTGATAGTTTGGACTGCCCGTTCTGCTTGACCATTGGATGCGGACTTAAATGGCGCAGACCTGACATGTTTGATGCCATTGGGGGGTCATGAACTCATTGAATTCCGAGCTGGTGAAACATGGTCCATTGTCACTAACAAGGACGTCGGGCAAACCATGGGTAGCGAACATGGCCTGGAGGGTTTCAAAGGTGGCAGTTGACGTACATGACGACATTATTGTACATTCAATCCAGTTAGAGTAAATGTCTACTGCTACTAAGAACATCTTTCCTAGAAAGGGGCCAGCGAAATCTACGTGGACCCTTGACCAAGGTTTGGAGGGCCATGACCACAGGCTCAGTGAGGCCTCCCTTGGTGCATTGCTCAACTGTGAGCAAGTGTTGCATTGGTGTATGCATAACTCCAATTCTGAGTCAATGCCGGGCCACCAAACATGCGACCTGACGATAGCCTTCATCATGACTATGCCTGGGTGGGTACTGTGAAGGTCGCATATAAACGTTTCCCTGCCTTTCTTTGGAAGGTAGTTCGAATGGATGGACATTTCGTCCTTGCGTCGGTGGAACGGCTTAATTTCATCTTACATTTCCCCTGGGACGCCGACCAGCTCCCATTGAGGACACAGCTTTTTATAGTGATAGCACCGGGTCCTGGCTAGTCCAGGTCCTGATCTGGCGAGCCGTGACGGGTGACCCCTCGCTCTCAAAAGCATCCATTACAAGGTGCAAGTCTGCGGGTTGCGCCATTTCGACCCTGGTGGTGGGCAATAATAGCCAACTGAGGGCATCCGCACAGTTCTCCGTGCCTGGTCTGTGGCGGATTACATAATCATACACAGATAACATTAGTGCCCATCTTTGGATGTGGGACAAAGCATTGGTGTTAATACCTTTGCTTTCTGAGAACAACAAAATGAGCGGCTTGTGATCGGTTTCGAGCTCGAACCGGAGCCCAAATAGGTATTGGTGCATTTTCTTAACCCCGTATACGCATGCTAATGCTTCTTTTTCAACCATGCTGTCGGCTCTTTCAGCTTTAGATCAGTTTCTGGACACATATGCAACCGGTTGCAGTTTGCCGACCCATTGGCTTGCTGTAACACACAACCGACTCCGTATGAAGATGCATCACAAGCTAGTACTAAATGTTTACATGCGTCATACAAGTAACTTGTTAGAACATAGCAGGTTTCTAGCCTTGTTAAAGGCTGTCTCTTGAGATTTACCCCAAACCCAGTCGTCACCCTTGCGTTGCAATAAATGCAATGTTCCAGCAAAGTGCTCAACCCTGGTAGAAAGTTACCAAAATAATTGAGGAGTCCCAGGAACGAACGCAGCTCTGTCACATTCTGTGGTCTGGTGCATTCTTGATGGCCTCCGTCTTGGAGTCCGTGGGTCTGATGCCGTCCACCGCAATCTTTCTCCCTGTAAATTCGACCTCTGGCGCCAGGAAAACACACTTGGAGCGTTTCAGCCTGAGTCCCACTCTGTCCAGTCGCTTGAGAACCTCTTCCAGGTTGTGCAAGTGTTCGGTGGTGTTGCGGCCAATGATCAAGATGTCGTCTTGAAACAGCATGGTGCGTAGAACTGATTTCAGCAGACTCTCCATGTTCCTCTCTAAGATGGCCGCAGCCGAGTGAATCCCAAAGGGCCATCCATGGTATATGAACAGTCCTCTCTGCGTGTTGATGTACGTCAATTTTTTCGAAGATTCAGCCAGCTTCTGTGTCAAATAAGTAGAGGTTAGATCCAGCTTGGTGAACGACTTCTTCCCTGCCAGTGTTGCAAACAGGTCATCCGCTTTGGATAGTGGGTACTGGTCCTGTAACGAGACTTGGTTGATCGTTACCCTGTAGTCCCCGCAGATTCTGACCGTCACATCGCTCTTCAACACTGGAACAATTGGACGGGCCCACTCGTTGAACTTGACTGGCGATATGATTCCCTCTTGTTGGAGTCTGTCTAGCTCGATATCGACTTTCTCTTGCATCATGTATGGAACCACTCTGGCCCTGTGATGAATGGGTCGTGCATCCAGGACTAGATGGATCTGCACTTTGGCGCCTGTGAAGTTGACGATGCCTGGCTCGAATAACGATGGGAATTTGTTTAGCACTTGGGCGCACGAGGCTTCATCCTCCGAAGACAGTGCTTTGATGTCGTCCCAGTTCCATCGGATCTTTCCTAGCCAGCTTCTGCCAAACAGCATTGGGCCATCGCCTGGTACAATCCATAGTGGTAAATCATGCACAGTTCCATCGTACAATACCTTCATTGCCGCACTGCTAATGTCTGGTATGAGCTCTTTGGTGTAAGTGCGCAGCTTGGTGTGGATCGGACTTAGTTTTGGCCTTTGTGCCTTGTTGCTCCACAGTTTCTCAAAAGCCTTCTGGCTCATAATTGACTGACTCACCCCCGTGTCCAATTCCATGGAAACTGGAATGTCATTTAATTTGACTTTTAACATTATTGGAGGGCTTTTGGTGGTGAAGGTGTGTACCCCATACACTTCCTCTTCAGTCTCGGGTTGAGTTGCCTCTCTTACTCATTCAGAGTGATCCATGCCGGATCGGTCCTCTTCTGCTGACTCTGCCATGTGGTTAGTCGCAGCACGTCTGCACATTCGCTGGAGGTATCCCATTGTTCCACAGCCTTTGCACACGTAATGCTTGAATCGACATTGATGGGCTCGATGATTACCCCCGCAGCGCCAACACGATGCTAATGGACTCTCATTCACGCCCCACGATGGACTCTGAATCATCCTAGGTCTGGCCTCTGCAGGTGTGTAGGCCCTGCCATGTCAGTTCTGCCTGTTGAAGGCATTATTTTATGCACAGTACTTGCCGGTCAGTTGCAATGATGTCTGTTTAGTGTTATAGTTCATGGACACAAAAGCCTGTGCTATCGTGATGGCCTTGCTCAGATCTAGGGATTCGGCAGGCAGCAGTTTGCAAAGAATGATCTCGTGGCTGATTCCAAGCATGAAAAAGTCCCGCAACACTTCCCCCAAAAATCCAGCAAATACGCACGGTCCCGCAAGGCGTCTTAGGTTGGCTACATAGCTTGCCACGTCCTGGCCCTCGGAGCGGTGATGCGTATAAAAGCGATACCTGGCCATCAAGATGCTCTCCTTCGGCTTGAGTTGTTCCCGAACCAGTGATTGTTTTGTCCGTTGGTCTCGTCGGCGCTAGCTGATTTTTGATGAGGCCTTATATCGTGGACCCGCAAACGGTGAGGAGAATCGCCCTGCGCTAGATCGCGGTTTCCAGCTCATTGGCCATGAAGACGCTCAACAAAGGATTCCCAATCATCACCCTCAACAAATCTCTCAAGAATACCAATGGCAGCCATAACTGCGTGAAAGTTCGTGATCTGTTACTTATCGCCAACTGTTACATTTATAATAACTCCACAAGACTGTATATCTTAAGCTCAAACTGTTGTGACCTTGGTCTCTCCAGAGTGAGGAGGCAGCATGGTAGACTGCCTTTTATACCTGCTTGCCCAGGGTGTGCAGGTGACCCTTGGGTCTCCCACAGGTGCGCCCCCTGGTGGCAAGTCTTACAGATTAGTAATGTTTACATACATAATAATATTAATTAGACTAATCAAACTCAAAGTGGTTAAAACCCCTACTCTAGATGGATTACATTCACGCATTTTTTTAAAAATCTAGTGAAGAGATAGCAAAGGGATTACTACACATATTTCATAATTCGTTCGAAAACGATGTAGTGCCAGAGGACTGGTGGATAGCTAGCGTAATACATATAATTAAGAAGGGGGATAGAACATGTACAGGGAATTATAGACCAGTCATCTTAACATCAGTGATAGGAAAAATAACGGAATCCCTACTAAAGGAGAAAATAGAAGAACATCTATATAATAATGGTCAGCATGGGTTTCAAAAGGGAAAGTCTTGCTTGACCAACCTTATTGAATGTTTTGAAGAGGTAACAGAGAGAGTAGACAATGGTAATGCAGCAGATATAATTTATCGAGATTTTCAAAAGGCCTTCGATAAGGTACCCCATAATAGACTGATGAATAAGGTCAGAGAAAGAATGCAGAGTCAAGGGACAAGTAGCAGAATGGATAGCTAGCTGACTTTAAGACAGAAAGCAGAGAGTAGGTACAAAGGGTAGCTATTCACAGTGGCAGAAAGTGGTTAGTGGTGTTCCACAAGAATCAGTGCTGGGACCACTGTTGTTCACACTCTATATTAACGATTTAGACTTTGGAATCAAAAACACAATTTCTAAATTTGCAGATGACACCAAATTGGGGGGGGTGGGGGGGATAGTCAATATTGAGGAGGACTGCAACAAATTACAGGAGGACATTAATAAACTTGCAGAATGCGCATATAATTGGCAAATGAAGTTTAACATAGATAAACTTAAGGGGGTACTGAAGTTTCATGTTCAGCCATGAACTCATTGAATGGCGGTGCAGGCTAGAAGGGCTGAATGGCCTGCTCCTGCACCTATTTTCTATGTTTCTATGTTTCTAAACGTGAAGTATTACATTTTGGAAGAATAGGGAGGTCACTTGGAGGGTGCGAGTCTAGGTGGGATAGAGGAACAAAGGGATCTCGGAGTACAAATATACAAATCGCTAAAAGTTGCAACATAGGTTATCAGGGCCATAAAAAAGCAAACCAAGCACTAGGGTATATTTCGAGAGGGATAGAATTGAAAAGTAGGGAAGTTGTGCTAAACCTGTATCGAACCTTGGTTGGACCACACTTGAAGTACTTCATACAGTTCTGGTCGCCATATTATAAAAAGGATATAGAGGCAGTGGAGCGGGTGTAGAGAAGATTTACAAGGATTATACCAGAAATTCGAGGGTATACATATCAGGAAACGATGAACAGGCTGGGTCTCTTTTCTCTTGAAACAAGGCTGAGGGGTGACCGAATGGAGGTATTTAAAATTATGAAAGATTTTGATAGGGTGAATACAGAGAGAATGTTTCCACTGGTGGGGAAGAGCATAACTAGATGCCATCAATATAAGATAGTCACCAAGAAATCCCATAGGGAATTCCGAAGAAAACTCTTTCCCCAAAGAGTGGTGAGAATGTGTAACTCACTACCACAAGGAGTGGTTGAAGTGAATAGTATCGATGCATTTAAGTGGAAGCTAGACCAAGCATATGAGGAAGATGGGAATAAAGCGTTATGCAGAATGATTTAGATGAGGAAGGACTGGAGGAGGCTCCAGTGGAGCATAAACTGGTTGGGCTGAATGGCCTGTTTCTGTGCCTTGTATCCTATGTAATCCTATGTAATGCCATTGGAGAAATAATGACATTGTCTGGGCCCACAGCCAGGTGAGCTGAAGGAAAAAAGTAAAGAATGCTCCAACCTGCAGCTGGCAACATGGGGAAAGACCAGCTCATCCAAAGAAATAAAAATAAACTGTTCCCCGCTCGGAACTTGTGGGCAGGCTGTCTGATGGCTGAAGAGAAAATGAAAATGGCCTCAAAGGGGCAAGCGTGCCGGTAGATGCAAAAACGGAGGTGGGTGGATGAGAGGTCCCATGGGATGAACCAGCAATCCGAGTTAAGCTAAGAAGAAAGCTCCATGTAAAACTTTATCAGAGCATTACAAAACGTTACTCCTGAGCGGGAGAAAATTATATAAAAATCCCGACATCGGTGTAACAGCAGGAAGCGAGTTCAATTGCAACACTATTAATTTTAGAGAAGTAAAATGAATTTTGTAAGTTTCCATAATCACTAATAACCTGCCGTTATCATGAGTTTCTAATATGCTGTAAACTTTACTTTGGAAAATAAATATAACGAGATTAAAGCGCCCCAAATTAAGCACATTCCAGAGGTATCTGTTTAGCTAAGCAGGCACTATTTTCTTAATTCTTAACAATGCAGAGTTTATAGAACAGGCTCCGCTGACTAATTGTACCCACTTCACTATCGTTTTTGTATGCTCCTGATATAATTTGTGTGGGGGGAGACCTGCTTAAATATGTTTGAAAAGAGCTGGAGATTGCTCCCTCCCACCACGACACTGAAAACACTTCTGAGGAGATATTGAAAAGGCTGAAGTCGGGTAGCACCAAGGACTGGTGAAAATAAAGTAACGTGTCTTCGGGGAATTACATTCCATGAGGGGGGCGGGTGTGCGAGGGGCCGTGTGTGATTGCACGCCACTTTGATGAAATCGCACGCTCTTTCTGAAGAGCAATAGGTGGAGAAGAGGAGGGAAAAGAGCCTTGGAGGGAGCTCACTACAAACAGCACCACAACAGCTTCAGGCTGACAGGTCAGTTAATCGGTGGCATCGTCACTGCCGAACTGGATGATCTCCATTCTCGTTTAATCGGAAAGCCCCTCACATGATGTTTTGATCAAATCTGTTCAATCCATTATTATCCAGTTTGACAAAGGTCAGTACTGATGCTTGTCTAATAATGTGTCGGTGGCCGTTATCCTCTTTGCTGGTGTTTGGCTGTTTGGGGGGTGTGAATAAATCAGATTTAGTAGATGTTTGTTCTACAGTGTTCCATTGACCGAGGACCAAAATGGATGTTTTCATGAAAGGATTGTCCAAAGCGAAGGAAGGAGTGGCTGCAGCAGCTGAGAAAACCAAGCAGGGTGTAGCAGAGGCGGCAGAGAAGACTAAAGAGGGAGTGCTGTACGTTGGTATGTACAGATTGGGCATGGTGAATTTAAAGCCGATGAATGTGTAATGTAAGGTCGTATCGTCCCTTCCAGTTACATGATGAAACGTCCCTTCCGACAGCCACTAGATGGGTGACTTTTATAGTCGTAACATTATAATATGCTAAAGCGGCCTTTTTAGTGAATATTCAAAATACAAATTAACTGTATCTGTTGCTAAAAATAAAAGGGAAACCGTTTTATCTCGGGAGATCGACGTCTTCTCCGCCGAGAGCTGCTTTCGCTGTTCGCTGGGGTCTGATTCAGTCTCAAAGGGCTTATTTTCGCTTAAGCAGATGGACCAGCCATATGGCACTCTCTTTCAGCCCTGCGAAAAAATATCCTCTTTCCAAGGATGTGGCATCCAACACATTCTCAGCGGCACGACTGCCTTTAAAAATAGCAAAAATAATGGTGGCATATAGCAAGAAATGTTCAATTCAAAGGGGATCTAGAAATCGTTTGCAAAATTATGGATTCTGCCAATGCTCTAGGATAATGATCTTTATATTTAACCTTTTCTTAGGGTCCAAAACCAAAGAGGGTGTTTCAAGTGTCGTTTCAGGTAAATTCTCACGAATGTTTACATGATTAAAACAATGAAAATGTGTAGCGATACAAAAGTAACATTTTTGAACTTGATTTAATCAATGGACGGAAATCACACGCTTTCTATCGTCGATATCAAGGGCCGGTGAAGATGTTGGTTGTGCATCGGTTGGATCGTAAATGTTAATCTCAGAAAGTGATCAATCCATTAACACGATGTGGGACATTCCAGTAATTATCATAGTTCAACAGAGCGTGTCGTGAAAAATGAGCGGATTTACCTGGAGTGTAGCTTACATTTACAGTGTACCTGTAGCTGAATAAAGAACGTACCAGCCTGTATATCCGTTAATTGTAACTGTTGCAAATGGCGAAGTTAAAAGCATGAATTAGTTTCACTGCAATAAGGTTTAACATTTCTTCGAAAGTTTGCCTTACAGATGAATGTATTGAGTTAACCTGGATTTTACAATGTGATGTTATAAACACATACCGAAGTTTAGAATTACCATGTGCGATATTACTGTATGAATACTTACTTTACGGGCTATTTTACGGGATGTTACTCATTTAAAATAAACAGGTTAAAGTCTCCATTTTAAAAAGTGGACAAAGTAATGTCACACGAATACTTTTAACTGCACATTTGCTAATGTAGCAAACAATAATTTCTGGACTGTCATCTTCACGAACAATTTGAATTTGTTTAATATAAGGATACCAAGAGGTCTGTTAATAATTTAAGGCTACAGTTATACTGCACATACCGGTCTGAAAGCAGTCTATATTCAGATGATTGTAGAGACCAGAGTTATGCACTAAACATGTCCGTGTTTCCATAGCCAATCCAGGGTGAAACTTGTGTGTATACTATGGACATAATGTGATTATGCTCATAAGTGAAAATCATACTAAAAGCAAATGAAAATGTAAAATCAAGGACGGAATTAATGCTATTAATGCAAAAAAAAAGAATGATTTTAATATACTTCAATCCTGAGCTGTAGTTTTCGACTGCCTTCTGTTGCCTAGGCCCTAAGCTCTAGAACTCCCTGCCTAAACCTCTTCGCCTTTCTACCTCCCTTTCCTCCTTCATGACACTCCTTAAAACCTACCTCTTTGATCAAGCTTTTGGTCACCTCCCCTTATTTCTCCTTATGTGGCTCGGTGTCAAATTTTTAATCTCATAATACTCCTGTGAACTGCCTTGGGATGTTTCACTACATTAAAGGTACTATATAAATACAAATTGTTGTTGTTGTACATATCTAAACTCCTGGAGACTAGAGTTATAATGCCTCCTGCAAATTGAAAAATGGGTTTGAGCCCTATAACTGCCTGGAATTTTACTTCACCTACTTTAATGTACCAATGACCCAGACTGGACTCCGCAGCTTTGCTGCCACAGAGACATAAAAGTGACAGTATAACTGCAGCCTAAAAAGAATACAAAGATATTGCATTCATATTGTGCCTTTAATGTAGCAAAAATTCCCAAATGATCAATCTATTTACATCACTGCATAGCCAAACTTTGTCTTTAAGGATACATGAGTTTTCTTTCAGGAACATTCTCCTATATTTCTTTAAAAAAAATCACAACATCTGTTCCATATCTCATTCTTGCCATTTTGACAGTTAATCTTGAATATCCAAAAAAAAGGAAAGAGAAAACAAAGGTTTCTAATTAAAAAGTATGTTTTTTTTTAGAAGGAAGAGCACATGATGATATTGTCAAATAATTTAAGGGACAACAAACATACTCATTGTACTGAGGAACTGCTAAGCTTTGCTTACTGAATTTCTAGATTGCAAAAGTGCTCGATTCAAACCACAGGAGAATTATGAGGATGATGTACACCTTGTTGTAATATTTACAATCATAGTGTTTTTGAAAAGTTTGAAAGATGCCAGATTGTTCAAGCTAATGGGGGGGAAAATTGTGGTCGGAGGCTTCCATCGGGTGAACGCCTCTGACCAGAATTTTTTAACGAAAATACCTGGTGGTCCCAGAGGAACGTAAGATTGCAGTTGGAGGCCTAGTTTTGCAGTCCAGCATACGGGGGCATGTTTTCCAGGTATGTATGCATATCCTGAAATCACGTGGGTCTGGACCACCAATGAACATCTAGTATTCTCATTGTTAATAATGGGAACTCCATTTGTATGAGATCCCATTATTATCAATGAGAATAACCCGCAAAAACAAGAAACACAAAGCAATTAAACTAAAAAAAATACCTCACATATTTAAAATCAATTGAAATTGAATGTAATTAAATGTTTTAGAAAAACATATTATTTGAATTTTTTTAACATGTTTTAATAGGGTTAAAAATAAACTTACCTTAATGGACAGGGTTTTTAATATACAAATAAATGATTAAGGGCTAGAGTTTCCTATCACTCCACCAGCACCCGATCGCGGCCCAAAAGGCTGTTAAGACTGGGACGATTATCGCCGGCGAAAACTTCCCCCCCCATAAAAATCCGCCGACTGAAAAACATGGGCCTTGCACGCCCATTCCGGGCAAAAAAGTGCAATTTAGGGTCGATTGGGCAGTTCGTAAACAAATTGAGCGAAAAATTTTAAAAATCAATAAATATTTACCCCGAGGCTGCGGGTTGGGCCTAACACCAGAAAAATAATAAAAATAATTTTTAAAAAACATCAACTAACAAATCAAAAAAAATTCCCAAGACAGTTTAAGACTAAATCACCACAACACATTTTTAAAATAATTAGTAAAAAACAATTACTAACCTTTTTCTTGAAGAGCTACTCACCTATCGCCCAGCTCCGCTGATCCTCGTGGGCGTTTTTTAAAAACTTACCTACAGGTCACTGCTGAGCCAAATATCGCGCCAGGGCGATCTCAGGACGGTGCACGAGGGCAGTCCGCTCCGTAGCGGTACCTCAAAACCACCGGTGTAACTCAGGTAAGGAAATTTTCAATCACCTGATTACCACCCATAATGGCCAATACTGCCCAGAAACCGAGCAGTAAGCCCTTGGAAATTCCAGCCCTAAATTTAATTTTTCTATATTCTAGAAAGTAGGCTATGCACCTGCTTTTACCAGACGTAAAGGTTTGAAGTACATTCGCTGGGCAAGAGTTGGGCAAATAGCCCAATCTCTGCCCCACAGATGTTATTCGCCCATGGATGTGTGTGATCTGTCAAAAGACATTTTGACAGATTGTAAAAGCTGATTCTTGGCGCATGTGCACTGCGCGCCAATAACCGGCATTTGCGAGGCCTCTTCGGGTGCATGCACTCATCGTACGCACCCAGAGAGGCCGCAATTTTCGGCCCATTGAATTTTTAAAGTTCTTCAAAAACACGCTATTCTAAAATTGTTACAGACATGCATGTTCATAATCCTATCTGTTGTGTACTCACATTAATTGGTGTTCAAGGGTGGAATCTTTTGTCCTGCCAGCTAAAAGTGATAGCACATAACAATGGGAGGTCAGACAACTTGGTTAAAATGTTCCTGTGTGCATAAATTAATTCTAATTTCCTCCACATCAATGTTAATTTACAGTCAAATGAAACACTTTTCAGTGAATCAAGGCTTCTATTGAAGAAATGGATACAGGCTTATTAAAAAGTCCAATAAAGCTATAAATTCAATGTAAGCAATTAGTTTTAAATTGATCACAAAAGTAGCATTGAAAAGAAGGAGCAGAAATAAAAAAAGCTCTCTATGAATAAGAATCAAAGTATATTGATGCTTGCTTTTTAGTGGCTGAGAAGACAAAGGAGCAAGCCTCTTTGGTGGGCGGTGCTGTTATCACTGGGGTCTCCGCTGTGGCTCAGAAGACAGTGGATGGAGCTGGGAACATCGCAGCAGCCACTGGACTGGTGAAAAAGGAAGATTTCCCATCTGAAGTAAAGGTCAGCTGTCATCAAGCATGTACACCCCACCCTCTGCTGCTGTAATCATACATCAAACCATTCATGCTCCGTTATATGCCTTAAAAAAATAATGAGGAACACCCAGCATACAGTGAATACACAATAGGGGAAACTGAAAATCTTAATTTTATCTGGATGCTAATACCTACAAGCTATTTTATATGTCTCAGGGTTTGAAATATACTCTTACTAATCATTTACATTATAGGCAGAAGTTAATGTAGGAATTCACTGGGTGATAAATTTGGCTCTGTAGTGCCCGTTTTTAGGCGCAATGTACCTACCTAACATTTGAAAATTATGTCTGAGATTCACGCGTGCACTTCTGACAGGAAGTGCATAAGATGCCATCTTGGTAAAGAGGTTAGCACGTGCACTCCTAACGACTGCCAGCAGCATGCAGTGCAGGCAAATTATGACGTCAATCAGTGTGCAACGCTGATTTGACACCAGCGCTGCCATTTTCAAACTCCATGCTTCAACCCACGCTCCATCTTAACCTCGCACAACTGAACATGACATTAAACATAATGAAGAAATCCCTACCAGCGCTATTTATAGGTATCATGAACTACCTACAAGTAAGTTGCTGGATTATTTGTTCTGGCTGCTGGTGTGATTGTATGTATTTTTGGAGCTTTCATATATCTGGCTAAAGTTTGAATAGTCTACAGGGTTTCTTATCCTAGCACTCCGACGAGGTGCTGCAGCATGGGTGGTGGAGAGCTGCTGACCTTCAATTGAGGAGGCTGCAGATGGCCTTGGAGGGTGACCAGCTCGGCCTGGGCTGCAGCAGTCTGGGTTAGCTAGCTGACAGACAACAGCAAGGGCACTGGCTGAGTGGCTGGGGTGGGAGCAGAAAAGCTGTAATCCTGAGAGAGGACCAACAGGTTTGTGCTCCATCGAGCCACTGACATTCACCCGGAGCGGTGCCTCAGCAATCCTATTCATCTGTTGGAGAACAAATTGCTGGAGTGCTGCAATGTCCTGGCAGTTCCTTTTGAACAATGGTATCCAGAGCCATGATGGCAACAATCTGAGTTTCCACTGCAACACTCAGACCTTTGATGGAAGCTGTCTGCAATGCAGTGGAAGTTGTTTGTGCTGCAATGGAAGCTGAGACATTGGCCATCAGATGTTGCATCATGGTGTGTTTCATAGGTGTGCTGATGGAGGTGACCCACCCATTCCATGCTGGAAAGGATGGGCTCTAAGCTCTGTGCAAAGCCCTGTGTCAAGTTGTCGCTGGACTCCTCCATGCTCCTTGATGTTGAGCACAGGCATTCTGGCAGGCTTTCCAAAGCACCATTCAGTTGGCTGTGTACACCTATCAGTCTTCTTCTGTAGCCTGGCCCATTGAAGTCCTCATCCAACTCCTCTGCAGCAGAACTCATGTGCGTCTTCTCCCTCTGGCAAGCTGGCACTGGGGCTATTCGTTCCTCCTGTCCTGGCTCTTGCGCACTTATGCCTGGTGTCTCATCACGTGCAGATCCCTCCTCTATCCTAGCCTCTAAAATATGGGCAGTGGCAGAAAATGTACAATCAAGTGATGTTGTCTCTTCATCTTCACTGTCTTCTTCCTCTTCCTCCTTTGACTGGGAAGGTTCCAGTTCTTGGGTATCTAAAATTAAAAACGGTTAAAGGTAGGGTTGTGCTGAAGGAAGAGGAGATAGTAAGAAGTGCATGCTTACACCATTTGCAACTTGTGAGTCAGAAGATGTGGGATGAGGAAGAAGTGAGACAAGAGGAGGATTAGGTATGCAGATGCCCTCACCATTGATCCCTCCATCCCCACCAGTGGCCATGGTCTCAGCAATGCTGCTTTCCATGATCGCAGGCACTGTCTCTTCCATGAGCGTTAAAACATGCAGGCGTGCTTGTCCTCCTCTAGTTCTTTCCTGTTGCTTCCTGTTATGTGCCACTTTTTCCTGAAAGAAAGAGGGAAGTGTGTCAGTCAGTGTCTTTCAATATGTTCGGGTGATGTAGCTGTCATGATTGAATAGCTGCCAGTGTATGTGAGCTGTGAGTTGTGGATGCGAGACTTGCAACAGTGCTAAGTGAGTGAGGGTGAGCTAAAGAACATGAATTTTAAGGTTGAGTACTGATTGAGAGAGATTGTTTGTAGATGGATTATGGGGAGTAGTGAATTGAACAGTGGATGAAGCTCACGGTGCAGTTGGTAGGATATGGCATTTGAAGATGAACTCACTCACCTTGACAACCCAAGGGAGATTGTTAAACTTCTTCCTGCACTGTATCCATGTTCTTGGAACAACACTCCTGGCATTGACCTCCATCACTATTTTTTACCTCTCACTCCTGAGCATATGGCTCCTGCCCCCCTGCGGATACAGGATGGCTCTCCTTTCCACCTCTTGTACCAAGACCTCCAATGCTTTGTCAGAAAACCTTGGTGCTTGCTCTCTCTTATCTTCAGCCATTCCTCACCAAGTATCACAGACCAGATTGATGGGATTGAAGGCCGATAAATCCCCAGGGCCTGATGGACTGCATCCCAGAGTACTTAAGGAGGTGGCCTTGGAAATAGTGGATGCGTTGACAGTCATTTTCCAACATTCCATTGACTCTGGATCAGTTCCTATGGAGTGGAGGGTAGCCAATGTAACCCCACTTTTTAAAAAAGGAGGGAGAGAGAAAACAGGGAATTATAGACCGGTCAGCCTGACATCGGTAGTGGGTAAAATGATGGAATCAATTATTAAGGATGTCATAGCAGTGCATTTGGAAAGAGGTGACATGATAGGTCCAAGTCAGCATGGATTTGTGAAAGGGAAATCATGCTTGACAAATCTTCTGGAATTTTTTGAGGATGTTTCCAGTAGAGTGGATAAAGGAGAACCAGTTGATGTGGTATATTTGGACTTTCAGAAGGCGTTCGACAAGGTCCCACACAAGAGATTGATGTGCAAAGTTAGAGCACATGGGATTGGGGGTAGTGTACTGACATGGATTGAGAACTGGTTGTCAGACAGGAAGCAAAGAGTAGGAGTAAATGGGTACTTTTCAGAATGGCAGGCAGTGACTAGTGGGGTACCGCAAGGTTCTGTGCTGGGGCCCCAGCTGTTTACACTGTACATTAATGATTTAGATGAGGGGATTAAATGTAGTATCTCCAAATTTGCGGATGACACTAAGTTGGGTGGCAGTGTGAGCTGCGAGGAGGATGCTGTGAGGCTGCAGAGCGACTTGGATAGGTTAGGTGAGTGGGCAAATGCATGGCAGATGAAGTATAATGTGGATAAATGTGAGGTTATCCACTTTGGTGGTAAAAACAGAGAGACAGACTATTATCTGAATGGTGACAGATTAGGAAAAGGGGAGGTGCAAAGAGACCTGGGTGTCATGGTACATCAGTCATTGAAGGTTGGCATGCAGGTGCAGCAGGCGGTTAAGAAAGCAAATGGCATGTTGGCCTTCATAGCAAGGGGATTTGAGTACAGGGGCAGGGAGGTGTTGCTACAGTTGTACAGGCATTGGTGAGGCCATACCTGGAGTATTGTGTACAGTTTTGGTCTCCTAACCTGAGGAAGGACATTCTTGCTATTGAGGGAGTGCAGCGAAGGTTCACCAAACTGATTCCCGGGATGGCGGGACTGACCTATCAAGAAAGACTGGATCAACTGGGCTTGTATTCACTGGAGTTCAGAAGAATGAGAGGGGACCTCATAGAAACATTTAAAATTCTGACGGGGTTAGACAGGTTAGATGCAGGAAGAATGTTCCCAATGTTGGGGAAGTCCAGAACCAGAGGTCACAGTCTAAGGATAAGGGGTAAGCCATTTAGGACCGAGATGCGGAGGAACTTCTTCACCCAGAGAGTGGTGAACCTGTGGAATTCTCTACCACAGAAAGTTGTTGAGGCCAATTCACTAAATCTATTCAAAAAGGAGTTAGATGTAGTCCTTACTACTAGGGGGATCAAGGGGTATGGCGAGAAAGCAGGAATGGGGTACTGAAGTTGAATGTTCAGCCATGAACTCATTGAATGGCGGTGCAGGCTAGAAGGGCCGAATGGCCTACTCCTGCACCTATTTTCTATGTTTCTATGTTTCTATTCACTTTTGGAAAAAAATCCCATCACTTCTTGCAGCTACAATGCACCTCCCCTTTAAGACATGCAGGCTGCTTTTAAGTAGCGCCAGTCTCTCACGATATCGGCTCCCTTGCTGATATGTGCAGCCAATGAACAGCACAGGGAGTGATGGCTGCACGCAACAATCATTTAAAAGAGCAGGCAGCATGAAATTAATGTGCTTCCCACAATGCAATGAACTGTCACGGGTTAATCATGTAAAGCGATCCCCACTTCCATTTCCGGGGGGGGTTATCCAATTTAATCCCCAGTTAGTTTTATTAATTCTTCCTGAAACTTTTATTTGCAAAATCTTATTTTATGCCTACGACTAGGTATTTGTGAGTTTTAAATTTATGGAAAAATTATCTAATCTTCTTCAAATTATAAACTCTAAGGTCAGTCTGCTGCACAACAAAGTGGTATTCAATATGATGCACCACAGAGTAATAGGATGTAAGGTTATAGGTCTGATTATTTACATTGTGGGTTCTTAGTCTTGGCCAGGTGGTCTGGACATGGGATGAATTCATACTTTCTAACAGCCAGTTACTGGATTGTGCTTTCTTAACCAGGCAATGGTGTAAGTGATAAAGGGGACTTAAAAGAAGGTAGAAATAATAACTTAAAAAATCATCATCATCATAGGCAGTTCCTCGAAGCGAGGATGACTTGCTTCCACGCCAAAAAGGAATGAGTTCACAGGTGTTTCAATGAAGGACCTAATATTCAAGATCCCGAACTACATCTTGGAGAGTGGAAGATGCCTGTGCATAGATTTTTTTAACGTGTGGTGGCCGTTGCACACCAGCCACCACACAGGTTTGACAGAGCTGGGTCTTGGTCCAGTGGCAAGGATTACCCAAGACTGTCATGTATCTCACATTACTGTATATAACTGTATCTTACCATGCTATACATGACTGTAACTGGATATGACCTGTAACAATAAGCATACCTTACCACCAGGGGTGCACTTGCAGGAGACACTCCATACCTGTCCCACTGAGGTATATAAAGAGAGGTCTCGGGCAAGTGCAGCACTGGAGAGCTGGAATTAATGGTGCAGGTCCTGAGTGACCTTGACTTCAGCATGTGTCTCGTGTAAGTCAGTACATTAGAGTCAGGACTTAACAAAGACGGCTGGAGGCCAGCTCTGCTGCACGGACCTAATGCACACACATATCGCATTGTGGACTGGTCCGTGCTGCCCCGGGCCCTCACCTCTTCTAGGCCCCAGACTCACTCCTCTCCTGGGCCCCAGTCACTTCCTTCTACAAACCCTTGCCTCTCCTTCGCCCCTCCTGCTGTGCCTGCCCGCACTGCAATCAGCGACCTGACTTCGCAGCTATCGTCCTCCTGCAGCAGCACGTGCTGCTCCCTGCAGTGGTATGCTGCCACACGCCGATCCCTCCAATGGCCTCAGCCTGCTGATGGTCTTGCAGGCCGAGACCACTCCGATTTCGGGGCTGGGCCACTGCACGCTACTCCCTCAAATGGCCCCGGCCTGGAGGGAACTTAAAAAATAAGACTTTGTTAAATACACATTGTCACAATTGAAGGACAACGCACAATGCACATATGCCATTCCAGTTTATTGGCAACCCATACAGGAAACAAAAGGACTTAAAAAAATATGTATTTGTAGAGTAGTAAGGTGGCCTGATGAGCTAGGGTATAGTAAGTGACCCAAGACTATATTTTATTTTGTCAAAAAAGGTTAACTGGCCTTTATTCATCATCATTCATAACCTACAAATGAAATGGCATATTTGAAATGGAACATATGATATTGAAACATAAGACTTCATGAATGCTAATCATGCGTCACCTGTAATAAGCTTCTTTAATCCTTCTCAAACTGTTAAAAGCCACTTAACCAGTTTAAATTTTGAAATGTTTAGTGACCTAATGGTGGGATGCACAACATAGGTGTGAAATGACAGGTCATTGTCAACAAATGAGATTCAGGGTTATTAGAAATGCACAAAGGGGATACTGTGGATAGGTGGGCTAGATCGCCAAAAGATCTTTTCCTGCCTTAAAACTGTTCAAGCTTTGATATTATTATTACTATCTTAAGGGCTCAAGTTTCCCCAGGAGTTGCTCCTTTTGTTTGGGAGCAACTTGATTTTTCTGGACTATCTTTTTAGTTGCAATTCTCGCCATTTAATTTGCGCCAGTGTAAGTGAGTTAGTTAGATTTTTTTTTAAGTTCAGGTTTTTTTTCAAAAGGGGGCATTCCCAGCCACTTACCCCTGTTTTAGGCATTTGGCCAGCAAATAGTTGCTCCAAACTAACTTAGGCCAGTGTATGCTGCCACTTCTGTCCACACAGAAAAACCTCACCTAGAGTTAAGGAATCGGCACAAGTAACTACATTTAAAGCACCACCAAGCACCAAACAAAGCACAAAAAGTAATAAGCAATAAATTAACAAATAAAATAGAAGGAACTCTGTACCTAAAGCACCAAGACCAAAGTAATTAGCAATCAATAAATAAAAAAATAAAAAAATAGAAGGAACCCTGCACCTAAAGCACCAAAATCAATCAGTAAATAACAAATAAAAAATAGAAGTCCTACCTTAGGGAACGCAGCGGGCCACCGATGAGGGAGCCCATTCAGCCAGGGCTAGGGATGGTGTGCTTCGGGCCCCTCCCACACAGCCTGCAGCGCGTGTTTGCAGAAACAGCCTACCAGAAGCTACTGCACATGCGCGCAGACTCTAGCATGCATGTGTAGAGATTCCAGCACTGTTTTCAGCGCCGGGACCTGGCTCCGTCCCCAATCTATTGGGTCACCTGTGCCACGACCAAAGAGAGGCTCGGGAGCAGCCAGAATGTCGACGTCTTTTTTCGGCGCACTTGGAGGCGGACAAAAACGGCGCACCTCGGGTGAGGGCGCCAGAAAAACAGGTTAGGGAAACACTAGCCCAATATATCTATCTGTCTGAGCAGAATTTGGAGTCTTGCATTATGAGGGAAAATGAGCTACCTGATACACCATTTGCGTTGACAGGATATCTGATCATTTTTACCTCTTAAAATTAGCATGACTATATTCGAATATCTGAACTGCTAAAATGAACATCATTAAAAACAAATATAGGAACAGGAATAGGCCATTTAGCCTCCCAAGCCTATTTTGCCATTCTATTAGATCATGTAAATAGGTAATATTTCATCCCTCTTGCCTTTTCGCAGTTAGGGAGGTTTTCACATATCCCAATTAAGTGAATAGGTCTGCCCTGATAACAGATAAGGAAAATCCATTTATATTAACAATAGTCTAGAGGCAAATATGTTAAGTACAAAACACACATAATAGGTTTCTGATACCTATATTAAATAAAATGCCGGTCAGATTATGCCTGCATTTATGGAGCTGATCCTTTCTGTTCCCACATCCATCAGAGCAACAATATGGAAGTTAGCTGTTTGTTGTCTATAACCACCAAATCTATCCTTCGGAATATGTATCAAAATCCCACAGTAATTGACAACATTTTTGCGTACACACTGTGCTAGAAAGTCTGGCATATCTTCTGATTACTATACAATAGTGGGCATCTAAAGTGCACCTTCACTATTGCACAGTGTTTTTACGAGCAGAATGATTATATTGGATTTTTGTATTGAGGGTTGGAGGCTACAGCCTGGATTCCAGATCAAAGCACAGTCTTCCACCAGCCATCCTTGCAACTTGAGTCAGGTTCAAACCTTATATCGGGCAAAGGTTGAGGCAGAATAAATGATTCATGACAGGAGTCAGGATGAATCAGCAACAGACATAATATTTTACAATCTACTGCACCGAGGGCCTTAGGAAAACCATGAATATTAAAAAAAGCCGATGGAGTTTGCTTTTGTTGCTCATGGATCACAGGACCCAGACATAATGATTTGTAGAATAGACTGTATCATGACTATCATATCATCGTTGAGGCTATGGAAACAACTAGTGGTCTAGAAACTAAATGCAGTTTTTATCTTCACGATTACTAGAATAACTGTGCTAAGGCCTGCCTCAAACAGAAGCAGTTCACTATTGGAGCCTTTGGTGCTGTTGAGTCTGCCCTATTTACAAGGGTATGGGAAAAATTCCACAGCACCAATTGTAATGGACAAGGAACTGTGTATATGCAGTTGTTTAAAAGTTGCAATTGCAAATTCTAATTTACAATTCTGGCCATGGGCTTCCTCAATGGCTGAAGAAACAATAGCAGCACCACTGCTTTCAGAAGAGCCCAGGAAAACTATCTGACGAGGTAGTGTGCTACTCCCTCAACAGTTGCAGTGCCATCTCATTTTCTTTACAGCTCTACTACGGTAATGTATATTGTAGCACTGTAATGTCTTTAAATTCACAATACATCACCCATTGACTGTTAATTGTTTGTATCATTGCCAAGCTAAAAGAAAAGGCTTACACAAATGTAAAGACAAGTGGAAATTCAGCAGACAGGGAGAGCTATAAATAGTAACAAAGGGATACAAAGAAAGTAATGAGGTGCAAAAAGAGAATTTGCAAAAAAAACTTGCCAGGAGTATCAAATCTAACAGCAAATGTTTTTATAAATATAGTAAGAGAGTAAAGGAAAATATGGACTCATTAAAGACAGATGCAGGAGAGACTATAATGGACAATAAGGAAATGATAGACTTGTTAAATTAGTACTTTTATCTTTGGTACAAGGGAACCTAAAGATAACTCAATGAAAGGAACTTAGTGGATTTAACATAAGTTTAAAAAGGTAATGGAGAAAATAATGGGACTTAAGACAAATCTGCAGGACCTGATGGTTTCAACTCCCGGGAGATACATAGGTGAGGAAACTGCAGGTGCACTCATCATAATTTTACAAAGTTCTCTCGATTCAGAAATTGTTCTTTTGGATTGCAAAATTGCAAATGTCACTCCATTATTTTAGAATAGAAGAGGGAGAGAGAAATATTATTGGGCCAAGTTTTTACAACATAAATGCAATCATGTATTCCTCCTTTGGGAAATTATGCAGAAACAGTCTGTCCAAATATTGAGCTGCAACAGTGTTCCAGATTCTTTCAATAATAAGAGAGATATTGCTGAATTTGAATTAATCTGATGAATTAGATCTGATTAAAAGCAGGAATGTAAACCATGGTCCTTCCAAGTCATTTGACTAAGGCACCTGCAATTTCCTCACCAGTTTCTTTTAATCGCTGGGTGAAAACCATCAGCAGCCATTTTATAAATTCAATATTTCCTTGAAGCTTCTTCAACAGCCATTTTGAAATAAAGAAGAAGAATAGCACCAAACCTAGCAGATTTGGATGCCTAGATCTTCTGATTACAACACTGACAATGACCCATTTGAATGGGCGACCATCAATGTCATAACCAGAAAACCTTTTTCATGGAGTTTGCCATTCCTAATCTGAGGAAGGACGTTCTTGCTATTGAGGGAGTGCAGTGAAGGTTCACCAGACTGATTCCCGGGATGGCAGGTCTGACATATGAGGAGAGACTGGATCAACTGGGCCTTTATACTGGAGTTTAGAAGGATGAGAGGGGTCTCATAGAAACATATAAAATACTGACGGGATGGGACAGGTTAGATGTGGGTAGAATGTTCCCGATGTTGGGGAAGTCCAGAACCAGGGGACACAGTCTTAGGGTAAGGGGTAGGCCATTTAGGACTGAGACGAGGAGAAACTTCTTCACTCAGAGAGTTGTTAACCTGTGGAATTCCCTACTGCAGAGAGTTGTCGATGCCAGTTCATTGGATATATTCAAGAGGGAGTTAGTTATGGCCCTTACGGCTAAAAGGATCAAGGGATATGGAGAGAAAGCAGGAAAGGGGTACTGAGGTGAATGATCAGCCATGATCTTATTGAATGGTGGTGCAGGCTCGAAGGGCCGAATGGCCTACTCCTGCACCTATTTTCTATGTTTCTATTTTTTGCCTATTACAGTGCGAGGACCTACTATTTCTAATAAATGTGGGCATTTCCAGTTATAGGAGCACTGAATCAGTTATACTCATTGGTATAACTCATATTTCAAACTTTATAACTGTTTCTATTATTTTAACTTGCAACTATTTATTGATCTATATTATAATCTTGCTGCTTTGGGAATTTGGATGAATCTGAGATTATCTATCTCATCCATCCCCATTTCAAATTGCTCAATCTCCTTCACAAGTGATGTGGACAGATAATCTGTGAGACTGTTTCAAGACAGGTATACTTAAGATAGAACACTGTTTCATAGAGCAATTCTAGGACTATACCAAAAAAAGTTTAAAAAAAATGTTGACTTTGGTAATACAGCAATCTCTTTTTTAATTCTGAAGAGGTGAGAGTGAGATGGTACAAATATTGTTATTTCAATGCACTGTGCTGTAAAGTGATCTTCTCGTTTGTGCTTTATCTGCATCAACTTCCTGGTCTTAGTGTGCCTTCAGCAAGGAAGCTTCATAATGACACTAGGCACTTTTCTACAGAAGCTGCTTTTATATTGATATTTGTTTAGGTCAGATTTTGGAAGATAAATCTACTACTCAGCTGCCAGGATAAGGAAAGGGATTAAATGTAAACACAAGGAGCTAGCTGTTGAATGTTGGTCTTCTGGAATCCAACCAAAACAAGCACCAATATCAATATACAGAAGGAGTGATAACAGAAGGAAGCATTGGTTAAGGCCTATGATCCGGGAATCTGTCAGAAGATTGGATAGTGTTGAAAGAACTAAAGAGAATGGAAGGAAAGTTGATTACATTATAAAAATGAAGACAGTGGAATACATTTCTGTTTGTAATGAATATTTCCCAGACTGACTGTGACATGTTTGGGCGGTCAATGACTTTCAGTTGTATGAAGCAACAACATGTTCACGAGGCAAGTTTAACATATGGAAATTCTGAATCCTATTGTGTTTGTGCCAATTAACTTTTTGGTTACAGAGGAAAAATAAAGATTAAAGCAGTGAAGAAAATATGTTTTTACAACAACCTATTGCCAAACAGGTTGGACCTTTCTAAGTCAACATATATCTATTTACAATTCAGAATCAGAAGGACTGTAATTTAATGAGCCTGTTGGTCAAGAGCTGTTGTGAGAGTGACTTACACAATGACTAATTATTTTGAAACAAACGAACAGCATCACTGGTGCAGGCTGGACTAACCACCATTTTAAATATGGATGTAGTTACTGTCAGAAACTTGAAAAGATTTGGATAATTGATAGTGTGGGATATATAATTTGTTATATTTTTATAGTACAAGCAAAGATAATGAACACTGAGATAATAATGATGACTGCCTTTGGCCCCGTGTTAAAATAAATTATAAAAACTCCAGAAACTGTGGGGAAATAATCTTGCAAGCTGTTCTTAATTGACTCTGTTGTGTTGTACCTGAAAAAGATTTAGCAGGACAAATTTGGTTGGATAGCGTCCCTCAAGAGGGGAGCTAAAGGGTTTGCAGCTGCGATGCCTGCATTAATGCCACTCGGCAAATTCAGTGTGCCAGTACCAGTGGCGTTAAGGAGTATCGCCTGGGAGCTTAGAGCTGGTGTGCAAGGCCCCCGGTATTGACATGGATGCAAAATTCATTTGCGCTGCACCCATAGCGCCTCGTAGTGACACCGCCAGAAAAAGCTGTTGTGCAGAGCTGTTCCGGGGTGGTAAGGGAAGGAATGACTGCATCAGGTAAGTGTGATTGATATTTTTTTATTTTCTTTTGCGATTAACTTTATTTGGGGTGAGTACTGTATAAGGAATGTTTTTTTTCTTTTTGGTTCTGATTCTTTTCTTTTTGCAGAGAGGCCTCTCTTAGGGAGCTATGAAGCTGGCTCTAGCATGGGATATTCAGTTGCTCACCCAGCCTAGCATCCTAAGAGAAGTATGGAACGCTTCCCTTAGCGCTCCACTCCACTGTCGGGATGCAACGACTGAATTTTGTGGCTCCCTTCGCTAAATTTTCTGGCACTAAATTTAGCAACTGCCCGATATTAGCTCCTTAAGAACCCTCAAACCAAATTTCTAGTCCTTATAGTTTCAGGTTCGTTAACATGACATGGTAGTTTAGCTAAAAGACACCCAGATAATGTAAACCAGTGCTTGAAAAGGCCAAGAACTTGGAAGAAATAATAGAACAAAGAAAAATGCTGCAATCAACTGATAATGATGCACACTGCCAGATTAATAGAGAGTTTATATTAGGGAACAAAGGAATGGAAGACCAATTGAACAAATATATTGGCTCTGTCTTCATTAAGGAAGACACAAATAACCTTCCAGAAATACAAGGGGACTGAGGGTCAAGCGAGAAGGAGGAACTGAAGGAAATCCTTATTAGTCAGGAAATTGTGTTAGGGAAATTGATGGGACTGAAGGCCGATAAAGCCCCAGGGCCTGATAGTCTGCATCCCAGAGTACTTAAGGAAGTGGCCCTAGAAATAGTGGATGCATTGGTGGTCATTTTCCAACATTCTATAGACTCTGGATCAGTTCCTATGGATTGGAGGGTAGCTAATGTAACCCCACTTTTTAAAAAAAGGAGGGAGAGAGAAAACGGAATAGACCAATTAGACTAACACCGGTAGTGGGGAAAATGTTGGCATCAATTATTAAAGATGTAATAGCAGCACATTTGGAAAGCAATGACAGGATTGGTCCAAGTCAGCATGGATTTATGAAAGGGAATTCCTGCTTGACAAATCATCTAGAATTTTTTGAGGATGCAACGAGTAGAGTGGACAAGGGAGAACCAGTGGATGTGGTGCATTTGGACTTTCAAAAGGCTTTTGACAAGGTCCCACACAAGAGATTAATGTGGAAAATTAAAGCACATGGTATTGGGGGTAATGTATTGACATGGATAGAGAACTGGTTGGCAGACAGGAAGCAAAGAGTCGGAATAAATGGGTCCTTTTCAGAATGGGGTACCGCAAGATTCAGTGCTGGAAGTCCAGCTATTTACAATATATATTAATGATTTAAACAAAGAAATTGAATGTAATATCTCCCAGTTTGCAGATGACACTAAGCTGGGTGGCAGTGTGAACGGTGAGGAGGATGCTAAGAGGCTACAGGGTGACTTGGACAGGTGAGGTGAGTGGGCAAATGCATGGCAGATGCAGTATAATGTAGATTATTGTGAGGGTATCCACTTTGGTGGCAAAAACAGGAAGGCAGAATATTACCTGAATAGTGACAGATTAGGAAAAGGGGAGGTGCAACAAGACCTGGGTGTCATGTTACATCAGTCATTGAAAGTTGGCATGCAGGTACAACAGGTGGTGAAGAACGCAAATGGCATGTTGGCCTTCATAGCCAGAGGATTTTGTAATATCTGTAAGCTTGTAATGTTTGTAGCTCCACACTGTGGATGTGGACATATTGTGTACTGCAAGTGCAGGGTTAATAATAAATAGAACCAGGCAGATTTCCAGAGATTTCTGAGAGAGCTGCCTGCCATGTTAGGAAGCTGTGTGTGCTGTGCTCTGTGAAAATATCACATTTGGTGACGGAAGATGGGATTTTTCAGATGATTTAAAGCTTAAATTTTGCTGGTGAAGGATTCAGCCAGCCGACAGAGAGACTTTGGAAGTTTCTGTCTTTGGAAAAAAGCTACAAAATCCGAGGTAAAATACAGCACACGGTGTGAACAGCTAGAGATTAAAATGGCAGGTGGATTGGGACATTTGCGAGAATATAGACACGACCGGGAATGTTTTAAAGCTTATGTGGATTGGCTAGAAATGTATTTTACTGCAAATAACATCATCAGAGTTCCAGACAATGCAGTCCAGAACCGGGCTGTGTTGGAACATAAGAAAGCGATTTTCTTATCGGAGGCGGGTCCGACATTATATGAAACCCTTGTAAATCTGCTTGTGCTTGACGAGCCAAAGGACACAATGCTTAAAGAGATTTTAACGAAGCTGGAGAAGCACTATAACCCCAAAACGTTAGAAATTGCTGAAAGCTATCGTTTCGGGATTCGGAATCAAAAGGCCGATGAATGTATCAGTGATTACATCATAGCATTAAAAAAGCTATCAATGTACTGTAATTTTGGAAACTTTCAAAACCGAGCATTACGGGATCGTTTTGTTTGTGGGGTGAAAAATGATGCGATCAGAAGGAAGTTATTGACGATGGATGACTTGACTTTTGAGATTGCTTGTCGATGGGCATGGCCGAACAATATTCCCGAAAATTAAATAATAATTACGGTCATCAGTCAACTGAGGTAAATCACCTGCAGGTTCAAAGTAAAAGACGGGTATGGCCGACAGTCTCAGAAACTGGAAATTCTAACAGAGCGTCGAAGTCATGCTATAGGTGCCTGGGTCAACACATTGCTCAAAGTTGTCCATACATGAAGGCAGAGTGTTTCTTCTGCAGAAAGACTGGGCATCTTGCGAAGGCATGCCGACTGAAGGGTAAACCAGCTTTTAAAGCAATGACTCCAGCGTTCAAAGCTATGAGTAGAAATCCAAAGAGACTACATAGCATGGAAGAACAACAACAGGATGAGGAGATGTTAGAGTTACACGTCATCAGGAGCATGAGGTTAACAGACAGCGATTCGGAAAGCATCAAAATCCACATAGATGTTGCGGGATTCAAGATACCAATGGAAATTGACACGGGTGCATCCTTGAGTGTAGTACCGGAGTCACTATATCGTGAGAAATTGTGTGATTTTCAACTAGAGAAATCCAAGGTAGAGCTGCGAGGCTAATCAGGAGAAAAAATTTCCTGCGTAGGTCGTATCACTATACCGGTGATATATAAAGATCAGTTTCAGAACTTGCCTCTAATAGTAGTGAAAGGAGACAAGTGGTACTCGGAAGCAATTGGTTGAGCTCACTGAAGCTGGATTGGAGTAAGATTTTCTGTGTGGAAGCGAGATTTGCATCAACAGATGAGGTTATCAAGAAGTATCCGAAGGTGTTCTGTGAAACGGGCAGTCCGATCCAAGGCTTCAAGGCGAGTGTCAGGGTACAGAAGGACGCTAGATCGGTTTACTACGAGCCGCGTTCCATACCATATGCACTCAAGGAGAAAATTGAGCAAGAACTCAAAAGACTAGAGACTGAGAACATTATTTGCAAGATAGATTGATGTAATTGGGCTATACCCATTGTTGTTGTACCTGAGTCCGATGGTAAGGTAAGATTGTGTGGTGATTATAAAGTAACCGTAAACCAGGTTCCAGAGGGTAATGTCTACAATACATTGCCGAATATAGAAGATTTCTTCACAACATTGATAGGTGGTCAGATCTTCTCAAAACTGGACCTTACGAATGCCTACTTACAGCTTGAACTAGATGAGGAGTCCAAGTCATGTTTGACTATAAATACTCATCTCGGCCTATATCAATTTAATAGGCTACCGTTTGGAGTGTCTTCCACACCTGCCATATGCCAAGGGGTGATGAACCAGATTTTGCAAGGTATTGAAGGGGTAGTATGTTATTTGGATGACATACTAATTTCAGCACCAAAGAGGCAAATTCATAATAACATATTGAATGACGTCCTCAAACGGCTAGAGAAGCACAGAGTACAAATGTCTCGTAAGTGTGAGTTATTTAAAAACACAGTAGAGTACTTAGGGTACAGAATAGAAAAAGATGGTTTACATCCAACCATGGAAAAATTGGATGCAATTAGAAATGCACCCACTCCCAGGAATGTCACTGAACTTCGTTCATTCTTGGGTCTTTTGAACTATTATGGGAAGTTCCTACGAAATTTGGCTACAGTATTACATCTAATGAATGAACTTTTGAAAAAACAGGTCCATTGGAAATGGTCAAAAAAATGCGATAAAGCATTCAAGGAGTGTAAAAGCAAATTGGTAGAGAGCACCATGTTAGTTCACTATGATATATCTAAGGAGGTTAAGCTAGCATGTGATGCCTCTCCATATGGACTTGGGGCAGTAACTCTCATGTATCACGGAGTGGGAAGGAGAGACCAATTGCTTTTGCTTCACGCACTCTCAGTGCCAGTGAGAGTAATTATGCGCAAATTGAAAGGGAAGCTTTGGCATTAATTTTTGGGGTCAAGAAGTTTCACAAATACTTGTATAGTCGTAAGTTTACCATTGTTATGGACCATAAGCCCCTAACAGCAATCCTCTATCCAAAGATCCAGTTCCAACATTAGCTGCAGCCCGAATGCAGAGGTGGGCTTTGATTTTATCAGCATATACATATGATATTGAATACAGACGATCAGCTGATCACAGTAATGCTGATGCAATGTCCAGATTGCCTTCCCCATCACAAGTTACACCCGATAGGGAAGAAGTGTTTCATTTTTCGTACATTGATAAACTGCCAGTCACAGCTGAAGAGATTGGTAGAGCAACCAAACGTGACCCAGTGATGTCAAAGGTGTATGAGTATATTGCAAATGGATGGCCAAACCAGGTAACAGACAAAGATACACATCCATTCTTCATTCGTAGGAATGAATTATCAGTCGATAAAGATTGTATCATGTGGGGTGCAAGAGTGGTTATACCAAATAAATTCAGGTCCAAATTATTAGGCGACCTCCATGACCAGCACCTGGGAATGTGCTTGACCAAGAGTTTTGCATGCAGTTATTTATGGTGGCCAGGTCTTGATAAAGATATAGAGTACATCGTGAGTCAATGTACGACATGTCAATCGGTAAGCAAGCAACCACCACCGTACCATTACAGCCATGGAAATGGCCTCCCAGGGTGTGGCAAAGGCTACATATTGATTTTGCTGAGTTAGATGGACACCAATTGTTCATTGTAATTGATAGCCATTTGAAGTGGGTTGAGGTGTTTCCAATGTGGAAAATAACAACAATGAAAACATTGGACATTTTACGAAAATTATTTTCTTCATTTAGCGTGCCTGAAGAGATTGTTTTGGATAATGGACCACAATTTCGTTCAGAAGAATTTGCACAATTCACGAGCAAAAATGTAGTGAAACATACCAAGGTTCCACCATACCATCCTTCTTCGAATGGTGCAGCAGAGCGCACTGTACAAATTGTAAAACGTGCTCTCATAAAATAAATGTTAGATCCAAATCCAAGGAAACGACGGTTGTCATTGGATCACAAATTGACTAATTTTTTGATTACATTTTGAAATATTCCTCATACAACTACTGGTAGAACACCAGCAGAGTTGTTTCTCAAACGACAGCCACGAACCAGATTCTCGTTGTTAAAGCCAAATTTGGCACATTCTGTAGAAGAGACACAATTAAGACAGAAAGAGAATCATGGTAGAGTAAAAGAGAGAAGTGTGAAATTAAACCAGAAGGTGAGAGTGAAGAACCATCACCATAAATGGTTAAAGTGGTTACCAGGAAGAGTGGTGAAGATATGTGGTCCTCGCACATATTTGGTAAAGATGTTTGATAATGGACAGGTTAGGTTTGTTCATATTGATCATATTTTACCTACAGACATGGAAGGAGGTGAAGGTGGGAATGATTCAATTATTTCTGACTCATCAGATAGTTTTGATATACCAGTAGCAAATCTTAAATCTAATGTACTAGAAACAAATCCAGGAGAGAATCAGAATGAAAGTCTGAGTCCGAGTCAGGAAAGCAAAGAGCCTGAAGTTAGATTGAGTTCAAATGAAAATCAAGGAAATTCCGTGGAGGAAAATATTCCTCAGGATGAGCCTCGAATGAGTGTGAAATCGACACCATGTTTGGAAGGTTCTGTTCGAGAGCGAAGGTATCCTCTTTGAAACAGAAAACAAGTGGTAAAGTTAAATTTGTAAATATGGAAAAAAAGTAAGTTTATATCGTGTGTTATGTATAAACATGAAAGTTATGTATGATGTTTATTATGATGGCTTCTTCATTAAGGAGGGAGAAGTGTAATGTCTGTAAGCTTGTAATGTTTGTGGCTCCACACTGTGGATGTGGGCGTATTGTGTAGTGCAAGTGCAGGGTTAATAATAAACAGAACTAGGCAGATTTACGGAGACTTCCGAGAGAGCTGCCTGCCATGTTAGGAAGCTGTGTGTGCTGTGCTCTGTGAATATCTCACAGATTTGAGTATAGGAGTAGAGAGTTCTTACTGCAGTTGTACAGGGCCTTGGTGAGGCCACACCTTGAATATTGTGTACAGTTTTGGTCTCCTAATCTGAAGAAGAACATTCTTGTTATTGAGGGAGTGCAACAAAGGCTCACCAGACTAATTCCCAGGATGGCAGGACTGACATATGAAGAAAGATTGGATTATATTCACTGGAATTTAGAAGAATGAGAGGGGATCTCCCATAGAAACATAAACATTTCTGACGGGATTGGACAGGTTAGATGCAGGAAGAATGTTCCCGATGTTGGGGAAGTCCAAAACCAGGGATCACAGTCTAAGGATAAGGGGTAAGCCATTTAGGATCGAGATGAGGAGAAACTTCTTCACTCAGAAAATTGTGAACCTGTGGAATTCTCTACCACAGAAAGTTGTTGAGGCCAGTTCGATACATATATTCAAAAGGGAGTTAGATGTGGCCCTTATGACTAAAGGGATCAGGGGTATGGAGAGAAAGCAGAAATGGGGTACTGAAGTTGCATGATCAGCCATGATCATATTGAATGGTGGTGCAGGCTCGAAGGGCCGAACGGCCTACTCCTGCACCTAGTTTCTAAGTTTCTATATATGCTGGTCCAAGCAATAATAAATGTCTGTACTCTTTGGTTCAAATCTGCTTAATGAAGTCTCCTGACTCTTCTACCATTTGAATACATTTGGTATTCCAGCATCATTTTCTAAGTCTTTCTGTCCTCCCAGCACCATCAGCCACGTATGCCACAAAGTAACCATATTTGCAACATATTTAAGAGGCATTGTGAATTAGTTTACTAGGTTTACAATAGGACACTGGGAAAAAACCATTTAAGAATGGTAATATTCTATCAAATTAAAGAAGCCAAATTTAAGATTGTAATATTTCTACTTGGTATTTTTCTTGCAGTGTGAATGTGTTGACATCAGAGACTTGATGATGGATTATTATTGATGTAAAACTGCAGTGTTTTAATGGAGTACAGATGTTTGGTCCAAGAACAAATGTTTCAAGTTTCAATATTTGTAAGTGTTATCCATAATCTTAAAGTAATAATTGAGTTTACTTCACTGAAATAATGAGTATATTATACATATATTAAAAACAGCATATATGCTAATATGATAAAAACAACATAGAAACATAGAAAATAGGTATAGGAGCAGGCCATTCGGCCCTTTGAGCCTGCACCACCATTCAATATGATCATGTCTGATCATGCAACTTCAGTTCTCCACTCCTGCCTTCTCTCCATACCCCTTGATCCCTCTTGATCCCTAAGGGCCACATCTAACTCCCTTTTGAATATATCCAATGAACTGGACTCAACAACTTTCTATGGTAGAGTATTCTATAGGTGCACAATTCTCTGGGTAAAAATGTTTCTCCTCATCTCAATCCTATACGGCGTACCCCTTATCTTTAGACTGTGACCCCTGCTTCTGGACTTCCCCAACATCGGGAACATTCTTCCTGCATCTAACCTGTCCAATCCCGTGACAGTGTTATATGCTTCTCTGAAATCCCCTCTCATTCTTCAAAATTCCAGTCAATATAAGCCTAGTCAATCCAGTCTTTCTTCATATGTCAATCCTGCCATCCCGGGAATCAGTCTGGTGAACCTTCGTTGCACTCCCTCAATAGCAAGAATGTCCTTCCTCAGATTAAGAGACCAAAACTGCACACAATACTCAAGGTGTGGTCTCACCAAGGCCCTGTACAACTGTAGCAAGACTTCCTTGTTCCTCTACTCAAATCCTCTCACTATGAAGGCCAACATGCCATTTGCTTTCTTAACTGCCTGCTGTTCCTGCATGTCTACTTTCAATGACTGATGTACCATGACACCCAGGTCTCGTTGCACCTCCCCTTTTACTAATCTGTCACCATTCACATAATCTGCCTTCCTGTTTTTGCCACCAAAGTGGATAACCTCACACTTATCTACATTATACTGCATCTGCCATGCATTTGCCCACTCACCTCACCTGTCCAAGTCACCCTGCAGCCTCTTAGCATCCTCCTCATAGCTCACACTGCCACCCAGGTTAGTGTCATCCACAAACTGGGAAATATTACATTCAATTCCTTTGTCTAAATCAGTAATATATCTTGTAAATAGCTGGGTCCCAGCACTGAACCTTGCGGTACCCCACTAGTCTGTCTGCCATTCTGAAAAGGACTTGTTTATTCCCACTCTTTGCTTCCTGTCTGCCAACCAGTTCTCTATCCACGTCAATACATTACCCCAATCCCATGTGCCTTAATTTTGCACACTAATCTATTGTGTGGGACCTTGTCAAAAGCCTTTTGAAAGTCCAAATACACCACATCCATTGGTTCTCCCTTACCACTCTACTAGTTGCATCCTCAAAAAATGCTAGAATATTTTTCAAGCATGATTTCCCTTTCATAAATCCATGCTGACTTGGATTGATCCTGTCACTGCTTTCCAAATGTGCTGCTATTACATCTTTAATAATTGATTCCAACATTTTCCCCACTACCGATGTTAGGCTAACCTATAATTCCCTGTTTTCTCTCCCTCCTTTTTTAAAAAATGGGGTTATATTAGCTACCCTCCAATCCATACGAACTGATCCAGAGTTCATGGCATGTTGGAAAATGACCACCAATGCATCTACTATTTCTATGGCCACTTCTTTAAGTACTCTGGGATGCAGACTATCAGGCCCTGGGGATTTATTGGCCTTCATTCCCATCAATTTTCCGAACACCATTTCCTGAGTAATAAGGATTTCCTTCAGTTCCTCCATCTCGCTAGATCCTTGGTCCCCTAGTATTTTCGGAAGTTTATTTGTGTCTTCCTTAGTGAAGACAGAACCAAAGTATTTGTTCAATTGGTCTGCCATTTCCTTGTTCCCCATTATGAATTCACTTGATTCTGACTGCAAGGGACAGGCATTAGTCTTCACTAATCTTTTTCTCTTCACATATCTATAAAGCTTTTGCAGTCAGTTTTTATGTTGCCTGCAAGCTTACTCTAATACTCTATTTTCCCCCTCCTAATTAAACCCTTTGTCCTCCTCTGCTGAATTCTAAATTTCTCCCAGTCCGCAGGTTTGCTTCTTTTTCTGGCCAATTTATGCCTCTTCCTTGGATTTAACACTATCCCTAATTTCCCTTGTTAACCACAGTTGAGCCACCTTCCCCGTTTTATTTTTACACCAGACAGAGATGTACAATTGTTGTAGTTCATCCATGTGATCGTTAAATGTCTGCCATTGCCTATCTACCTTCAACCCTTTAAGTATCATTCGCCAGTCTATCCTAGCCAATTCACATCTCATATCATCGCAGTTACCTTTCTTTAAGTTCAGGACCCTAGTCTCTGAATGAACTGTGTCACTCTTCACCTTAATGAAGAATTCTACCATATTATGGTCACTCTTCCCCAAGGGGCCTCACATGACAAGATTGTTAATTAATCCTCTCTCATTACACAAGACCCAGTCTAGGATGGCCTGCTCTCTAGTTGGTTCCTCGACATATTGGTCTAGAAAGCATCCCTTATGCACTCCAGGAAATCCTCCTCCACAGTATTGCTACCAGTTTGGTTAGCCCAATCTATATGTGGATTAAACTCACCCATGATAACTGCTGTACGTTTATTGCATGCATCCCTAATTTCCTGTTTGATGCCATCCCCAACCTCACTATTACTGCTTGGTGGTCTGTACACAACTCCCACTAACGTTTTCTGCCTTTTGTTGATTCGCAGCTCTCCCCATAAAGATTCTACATCATCCAAGCTAATGTCCTTCCTTACTATTGCGTTAATCTCCTCTTTAACCAGTAACGCTACCCCACCCCCTTTTCCTTTCTGTCTATCCTTCCTGAATATTGAATACCCCCCTTGATGTTGAGTTCCCCTTAGGTCCTGTATTAAGTTGTTATTTTTTGAACACCACCCACTGTTCATCTATAGTTTTATCCGCTAACAGTTTTGACCAGTTTGCTGTCATCAGTCTCTGTCTCATCCCATTAAAGTCAGCCTTACAAAAATCTAGAATAACTGTGTTAAGTTTCTCCTTTTCAATTTCCAACTTTCTTTCTTCCTTTCTTTTCAATTTAAAGAAATGATCCAGTGAACTGCCCCCCAATCTCTGCTTCCACCATGGCCGCAGTGATGCATCAGCCGAGTAGTTGCACTGCTGCCTCGTGAGATGTTAGAGCCCTTGTCTTCATTCTCTCCATAATGTTGTCTGCCATCTTGCCCGGCAAAGAAGAGGAAGAAAAATTAGGCTTGCAGTCCACTTATTGCAGAGGCAATATGTGTAACATAAGGTGCAATGGGGCCTAACTGGTGCAGAGGTTTTTAGGTGGGAAGGCGGGGGCCGGGGAGGGAGGAGGCGAGGTGGCGGGGGGGTTGCTACTAGGTCACTCATCAGGGAATATTAGTTCCGCCTCAAAGACTTGAGTATGGTGGTACTAATTATGGGTAAGGAGGAAAGGGAAAGCCTGGTGAGTGTCTGACCATCCCTTCTCTTGTCAGATCATTGAATTTCTTGTAGCACTGCTCCACCATCCTGGGACAGTGGAGGTGCCACTCATTGTATAATTTCATACACTACATTGGCAGAGGCAATGAACTCCGTAATGTGAGCCAGTGACTATAGGTAACCTGGTCAGTCTTTAATGGCTTTCAGAAGTCAAGATACAAAGGTGAAGTTCAGGTTATATACCGGGCCCAGCACGAGTGTACCTATGACCCTAGGACCTCCGACGGTAGTGCCCCCTGGTGGTGGGCAGACCTTATGTACATATATTACATCATTCTCCACCTCCCCCTCCCCCCCACCCCCAGTTCCAGGCACAAGTTCATATTACAAGTTCAGATGGTCCGGAGCCCTTCGCTCCCTGGTTGACCATCTCAGTACAATCCCAGTGCTTTCTGAGTCTCTCACGACTTGGGGCTGGGCATTGACCACAGTGGGTTCTTCTGATGGCTGGACGTGAGTTGGTTGGTCGTCTAAGCTCGCGGTGTCTTCTTCCAACTGTTCCGATTCATCATTGTGTCTTAGCTTGATTTGATCAATGTGTTTCCTGCACATCTGCCCATTCTTGAGCTTTACCCTATACATCCGGTTACCCTCCTTAACCGTAACATTACCTGGGAGCCACTTGGGCCCTTGACCATGGTTAAGTACGAATACTGGGTCATTTACAGATATGTCGCGTGACACTGTGGCGCGGTCGTGATACCACTGCTGGCGTTGACATCGGGCTTCAACATGATCGTTAAGGTCAGGATGGACTAGAGAGAGCCTGGTTTTGAGGCCTCTCTTCATCAATAGTTCCGCAGGTGGGACCTCGGTGAGCATGTGTGGCCTTGTCCTGTAACTGAGCAATATGCGTGACAGGTGTGTCTGCAAGGAACCGTGAGTTACGCGTTTCAGGCTCTGCTTGATGGTTTGAACTGCCCGCTCCGCTTGACCATTGGACGCGGGTTTGAACGGGGCTGACCTCATGTTTTATTCCGTTGCATTTCATGAACTCTTGAAACTCCAAGCTCGTGAAACACGGTCTGTTGTCGATGACAACGATATCTGGTAGACCATGTGTAGTAAACATGGTCTCAGGTACTCAATGATGGCAGTGGAAGTGCTGGCTGACATGATCACACATTCTATCCATTTGGAGTATGCATCCACCACCACAAAAAACATTTTACCGAGGAAAGGGCCCACAAAGTCAATGTGGATTCCAGACCATGGTTTGGATGACCATGACCACAGACTGAGCGGAGCTTCCTTTGGGGCATTGCTTAACTGCATGCAAGTGATGCACTGATGCACGCATGACTCTAAGTCCGACTCAATGCCAGGCCAGCAAATATGGGACCTGGCGATGGCCTTCATCATGACAATACCGGGATGCGTACTATGTAACTACCGTACAAATATCGCCCTGCCTTTTTTGGGCATTACAACACGATTACCCCACAGTAAACAGTCGGACTGGATGGAAAGCTCATCTTTGCGACGGCTGTACGGTTTGGTTTCATCACCCATTTCCTTGGGGATGGTTGACCAGTCCCCGTTAAGAACACAATGTTTTACAACTGATAGGGTCAGAAGCTGGCTGGTCCAGCTGTTAACTTGTTGAGCAGTGACAGGCGACCCTTCACTCTCAAAGGCATCCATGACCATAAGTAGCTCTGCGGGCATTGGCGTTTCCACCTCCAGTGTGGGCAACGTTAACTGGCTCAATGCATCAGCGCAGTTGTCAGTGCCTGGTCCATGGCGAATGACATAATCATAGGCAGATAATGTCAGCGCCCACCTCTGGATGTGGGGCGACGTGTTGGTATTGATATCTTTTATGTTCCGAGAACAACGATATAAGCGGCTTGTGATCGGTTTCCAGCTCGAAGCGAAGCCCAAACAGGTACTGGTGCATTTTTTACCCCATAAACACACGCTAAAGCCTCTTTCTCTACCATGCCATAGGCTCTTTCTGCCTTGGACAAGCTTAAAGACACGTATGCAACTAGTTGTTGTTTGCCTGACTCATTGGCTTGCTGGTGTACGCAGCTGACCCCATAGGATGACTCATCACTGGTCAAAACTAGACGCTTGCATGGGTCCTACAGTACCAGTAGCTTGTGGGAACACAACAGATTTCTAGCCTTCTCAAGGGCTCTGTCTTGAAGTTCACCCCACACCCAATCATCTCCTTTCCTGAGCAGTTTGTGCAAAGGCTGTAATACTGTGCTCAATTTGGGTAAGAAGTTACCGAAGTAGTTGAGAAGATACCAGGAACAAATGCAGCTCCGTCACATTCTGGGGCCTGAACGCATTTTTGATGGCCTCTGTTTTCGCGTCTGTAGCAATCTTTCGTCCAAGGAATTCGACTTCTGGTGCCATGAAAATGCACTTCGAATGTTTCAACCTGAGTCCCACTTTGTCCAAATGACGCAGAACCTCTTCCAGATTGTGCAGGTGCTTGGCGGTGTCACGACCTGTGACTAGGATGTCATCTTGGATTTCAATAGGTTCTCCATGTTTCTCTGAAATATGGCTGCCGCCGAACAAATACCAAAAGGGCACCTGCTGTAAATAAACAGTCCTTTGTGCGTGTAGATGCACGTAAGTTTCTTTGATGATTCAACCAGTTCCTGTGTCATGTACGCCGACGTTAGATCCAATTTGGTGAATGATTTTCCCCCGGCTAGCGTTGCAAACAGGTCATCAGTTTTCGGTAGTGTATCTTATTTCAAAACTTCGTTGATTGTGACCTTGTAATCTCCACAAATCCTGACCGTGCCGTTGCTCGTTAACACCGGAACAATGGGACATTCATTACATTCGACCAGTGAGATGACCCCCTCGCGTTGTAACCTGTCCATTTTGAGCTCGACCTTTTCTCTCATCATGTGCGGGACCGCCCTGGCTTTGTGATGGATGGGTCATGCATCTGGGCCTAGGTGAATCTGCACCTTGGCTCCCTTGAAGCTGCCAATTCCCAGTTCAAACAGTGAGGGAAATTTGCTCAGCACTTGAGCACACAAATCATCATCCGCTGATGACAAAGCTTTGATATCGTACCATTTCCATTTTATTTTCTCGAACCAACTCCTGCCAAATAACGATGGGCCGTTGCCCAGGATAATCAATAATGAACCGTTCCCTCGTATAACATTCTTACTGCTGCACTACCGATCACTGGTATGAGCTCTTTGGTGTAGGTACGCAACTTTGCATTTATGGGACTCAACTTGGGTCTCTCTGCCTTGGTCTCCCACAGCTTTGGCTCATTATTGATTGACTCGCACCTGTGTCTAATTCCATGGATACCGGCATGCCGTTTAATGTTACCTCCATCATTATCAGTTGGCTCTTTGTTAGGAAAGCACGTACGCTATGCACTTCCTCCTCGGAGCTCCCAAATGCTTCGGATTGCATCGCCAGATCCATGCTGAATTGATCATCATCCACATGGTGTGTCGCAGCTCGTTTGCTCCGCTGTGGACACGTCCGCTGAAGAGGCCCTCGATGGTGAACTTTGAGCGGATCCTAGTCTTGCAGACGCAGTCGAGTAGGCTCTGCCATGTGCAGCTCTGCTGGCCATCGATACAATTTTGTATACAGTACTTGCAGTGGAGTTCCTGTTTTGTCGCGATATCTGCTTATTGCTTTTCTGCGTGGACATGCAAACCTGGGTGATGGTGATGACCTTGCTGTGGTCCGGCGTCTCCGCAGCCAGCAGCTTACTTAAGATCACCTCGTGGTTGACCCCAATCACAAAAAAGTCACGCAGGCCAAAATTTATAAGGCCCTGCAAGACGTTTCAGGTCAACAACAAATGCCGCTACGTCCTGGCCTCCTGGACGAATGTGCAGAAAGAAGCGATATCTGGATATGAGGATTTCTTCCGTGAGTTTAAGGTGTTCCTGAACTAGAGCACACAGTTCTTTGTAATCCTTTTCATTAGGAAGAGTGGGTGAGAGCAGATTCTTGATGAGTGCATAGATCGTGGGGCACAGACGGTGAGAAGAACTGCCCTGCACTTCTCTGCATCCTTGTCTTTGTTTAGGTCATTTGCCATGAAATACTGTCAAGACGATCCGTGAAATCTCCCTAATCCTTTCCCTCATTGAATCTCTAGAGAATTCCAACAGTACTGGATCGTGCTGCGCTCGCCATACTTTTGCGTGAGTTCGTATTTGCCTCGTCACCAGTTGTGGTGTATGAAATGATACAATGAACTCTGTACTGTGAGCCAGTGACTAGGTGTAACCTAGTCAGTCTTTAATGGCTTCCAGAAGTGAAGATACAAAGGTGAAGTTCAGGTTATATACTGGGCCCAGCACGAGCGCACCTATGACCCGAAGACCTCCAATGGTAGCGCCCCCTGGTGGTGGGCAGACCCTATGTACATACATTGCAGCCAGCTCCCTTCACACCTACCTCCTGACCACATGAAGGCTGGGATATGAAGGAGCCGAGAAGCCAGTTCTGCCTTCCCTCAATTTTTTCCAGGATGGCCTGGAGGTTGCTCTCCACAAAGTCGCAGGCCCTCCTCCTGGCAGCCCTTGCCTGAGATTCAACACTTTCAGCACTCATCTGTGAGAAGGCAAAAGCTTGAGATAATGGAAACTCTCTACTGAGGAATTTGAATTAATGAAAGATTTTAAAGAGAGGGAATTGCCTGCCATATACTTTGCAATCCCCAGCTTCATTTCCATAATAAAACATTTGAAGAGAGGATAATGTTAATTATTATGTTAAAGTGGTGGCTTTGAGGGTAATGTACACTGTAATGTAATGGGTTGGATGATTGGAGTCTACCCTCTCGGTATGGGCTGGGCCTGGAAATGGCACAAAAGGTGCCTAGATGTTTATGTTTGAAAGGACGGGCAACAGCTCCATGACTGGCTTCAGGATCAACATGACTGGCCCAGTAATGGGTTCAGCCTACAAAAGCATTTCTTGCTGAGTATTTTCAGCATTTTCTGTTTGTATTATTAATGGGTCAGTCTGATGCTATCACCACTTTCCATAATTGCTCTGAACACCAGAACCCAGATTTTCTTAGGGGGCAAAATTCCCCAGCGCCCTGATTGGGGACGGTAACTCTCCCAGCCTCGAAACTGCAGTTACCACCCCTCACAGGAAGTGTAGCACAATGTCGAGTGCTCCACTTCCTGTTGGGGCAAGTTCTGGGGTGCTACACGGGTAGCGCTGACTTGTTTCAATGCCCCTCCCCTTCGGTTAAAGGGGAGGGCTGCTGTACACTCTGCTGGGCCTCTGATGGTCTTCACTGGGCCACAGCGCGGCGTGGTGCTGAAGCCACAGCCAGGCAGCCAAACGGAGCGCTGGGCTGCATGATGGTGGCCCTGACCCTTCCAAAGAAACATAGAGGGGGCCGACCGGCGACCGGAAAATAAAAATGGCGGCATGCGGCATTCCTGACCTTCCCTTTACTTCCGCTCCGCGAGCGGATGTCGGCCCGGTTCGCGACCCACGAAGCTGGCACTAACACCACTTATGGCAGCCTCATTGGGCACTGACCAATTTCCACCATGGGGTAGAAAGGGGTCGGTGCATGGCGTTAAGGGATCGCCATGCATGCCAGTGACATCATCGGCAGTTGGGCGGGGTCCCAGGTTGCTATCGTTGAGGGTGTGGAGCTACCAGCGGGACGCGGCACTACTGTGACAGCGCCTCTGCTAACTCCTGTGCAAGGCAGCGGGAGCCAGTCGGAGCCCCCCGCCCCCGCCGGGCAAAAACAGTTTTGTTCCCTATTTGCACCCTCTGGAGCTGCTAACTGGAGTCGCAAAAGAGGGCAATTTTGGCCCCTTAGTTTCTGACCTTTTTATAGGTATTATAATATAGAGGGACAATAAATAAAGTTAATGCTTTACTAATATTGTACAATGACACAGTCACTACAAACTTTATAAAGAATGCAGTTAGCTGTATTAATGTTGGCAAGAGATAAATACAGTTTTTTAAAAAACCTGGGAAGTGTTAAATCTGAAATCTCAATAGGCAATTAAGTTCTGCTTGAATGGAGGAAAATATGCACATTTCAGATTGGAGGTTAGTTCATTCCAATTAACTGACCCCCTTTACTGAGCTGTGAGCTTGCCCTGAGTATGATCCTAAACCAGAAAAACAGATGGGGTCAGTGCAGGTTCGTACTTGCAGGCAGAAATCCTGTACTGATGCTCTTCTGGCACAAACACTGGCACAAAGGAAAATCTGGACAGGATCGTTTAAAATCACCAATTGGGATTCATAACCTAAAATCTATAGTGCCTCTGGGTTACAAGATCTGAAAATCACTTGGTCCTCTCTTTCTGTACCTCTCTGAGGTAGATTTTCATTGTCACCATCTGGGCAGTAATCTGGCAGAGTGATCGCCCACCCAATACACAACCTGCTTGATTTGCATTCCATTGAGATTAATGGATCTATAACGAACGGACAATCCACTTTGCCAGATTACCAGCCAAGCGGAGAAGTCGATAATCCATCCCTGTATTTGACTGCACCACATGGGTGCAAACTAGACTTGTGTGATGGGAGATTCTCTTTTTCACAATGCCTCATCATTCACTGATGGATTATGTTGCAACAAAATAAAAATTAATGTTTGCTTTAGGGATCAATATCCATTTGTCAGAATTGAAATTAATACACCATATTGAGAGATATAAATCTATGTTGAGGCAGTTAAAAATGAACAAATCGATGTTTGAGTACTGAGATACACTTATAACAGAGGCAACAATGGGAGACTGAAAACCACAAATCAGGCATATTAGTGAAGGGTGACCTAAGTACATACGCTGATTAATTGAGAAAATATGATACTGTAGGAGGAGAACGCTCAGTAATGAATAACTTGTTACTGTACTGGGATAGTTATCCCTGCCAAATCAAAGAGCAAGATTCTTGTCTGAATCCATACAGCCCATCAGGGTATTATGATATGCCAGGAACAGGCAAACATATCCTACTTGTGGCCATGTTTCAACAAAAAGACAGAGGGAAAGGCCATAATTTTATCAGTGCTGAGAGGCCGAGATCAGAGGCGGGTCAGCTGTGAAAATTGAAATGATTGACAACGAGTCGGGACCCCGCTGTCAAACTGCCTTCACGCTTGTCTCCCAGGTGTCGGGTCTGTCAGCGCTGAACAGACCCGACACCAATTTAGATTATTCAGAGCTTGTTAACAGGCAAATAAAAACTATTTTAAGCTCACCGTTTGATTTTAAGAGTTTGCCAATGGCTTCCCTACTGCTCATGTCAGGTAAGGAGGTTGGGTGTTGTGTCAGCATGGGATCATTTCTTAACTTGACAGCTGTAAATAGTCTGTAAATGCTCCCATTGCATAGGTGTTCACTTTCCAAGGTTAGAAGATTTTGCTTACTGCATTTGAGCTTTATGCAACTTGCAAGTGTTTGGAGCAAACTCACTATCCAGTGTCACCTCATTGGAACAAACTCTCTCACCATTGACAGATCGCATCTGCCTTTTGCGCCTCACCTGCCATCCATTCCATCAGCATCGGTGCCTTTGAAAAAATCTCACCTTGGTCCTCAGAATCCCACCACGATCAGCCCCAGGCACACCAGCAACATCAACACCAAACTTCTCTGCGATAAACTGATGCTGCACAGGACACAGGGCATCAGCATCCGACCATATTGCTGCCCAGGAGGCTAAGGATGGCCTCACCATGGCCACATTTACTTCACTTGATGCTGTACATCCTGGCTTCCACATGATGCATCAACACCATAAAGCATCCCAACAATGCTCAAGCTACTACATTCATACTTATCGCCATTGCAGGGGTACCATTGTGTCTCACCCTTCACTGCATCTCACTAAGCTACTTCCAAATGTGCACACAAATCTGTGCAAGAATGCAAAATGTTGAAGATAAAGATTTCAATGTTTAACAATACATTAACAGAAACTTTACATAAACATTGGTGAAAACATCCAAGTACCTACCCTTGTGTGTTGTAAGTTGGACTAGGATGAGGGTGAGTGTAAGGGGTGATGAGCGAGATGGGGAAGTGATAATGTAGATAGAGAGGGATGGGTGGATGTGCAAGGTAAGTTGGTGTGAGTAAGGATGCGCAGGAGTAGGGTAGGGAATGCTGAGTGATGGGGATGTGATGAGTGGCACAGCAGGATGAGGTTGAGTGTGGCTTTGCAGTAACATTTCATGATCCACTGGGATTATTGAAAGGTTTGCACCATTGCAGCCAAGTCTTCCTGACGACATCCCTGCATGGGCCCTCCTGTGCAATGTGCAACCAGGTTGCATTGGTCTCCTGGGGAGGTCTCTTCCGCCCATTGGAAGGGAAGAGAACCTCCCTGCGTGCTGGGTCTCCCTTCATAAGCATATGGAAGGAGTCATGGGAGAGCCTGGGCATAGCTGTGCACCTCTGTGCAGTGCTTGTCAGTGTTTGCAGCAGCTCAATGCTGTAGAACACTGACAGCACAACTGGAAAAATCAATTTGGGCATCGACCATTTAAGGAAACCAGTGGATGATGCATCATCAAATGACCTCATTAGACTCGCTTCCTTTTAATTGGCCAGGAACCTCGCTGGGCAGACTTAACAAGCCCCACCAAGGTAAAATCACTTCAACAGAGCGGGCTGCTGCCAGCAGCGGCTTTGGACTCCGCTACCGACCCCGGTTGCACTGAACCCGCCTCGGTAAGCAAAATCGCGGCCAAAGTGGCTTTGTGTGAGTTTTGCCACATTAACAAGCAATAACATTACTGCAGCAACCTTGTCAGAAGGATACGTGGGACAATGGTACCATGTCATTATTGACAAATAATCCAGATTTTTTTAAATTTAGTCATCTGTCAGATACAAGAAGCCATCACATTATTCGGGCAAGTAACAGCACAGCTCAGTCAATGATAAAACAGAAGATTAAAGCTATCATTCTTAACGTTAGACAAAAACCTGCAGTAGAAATGGCCGAAGGAAAATTAGAAGGACCAAGCAGCCTTATCTTAATCAGCAATCTTCAGTTTGAGCATTCCAAGTACTGAAACCGAATGAAGTAAGGATCAAGATGGTAATTAGAAAATTTGGGGAAATCCTGTTACAATGAAAGGCAAAGAGATAACTCATAGATTTTTCATTGTGCGGGTAGCAAATGGCATTATTCACAGCAACCAGAGACATCTCCAATTCATTGCAAGGTCAGAGGATAATAGGTCAGATCAGGATTTGCAGGCTATAAATGATGTACAGCCACCATCAGATGAACCGCATCTAAAGATCCTCCTGAACAGTTATTATCTGTATATACGCCAACCAAGAGAACTAGGAAAAGTTGATCATCAGCTTCACAAAGCCCCAGAAAATCTGACAGCCTTATGACATATGAAGAGGTTGTATTGAAAGTGCAATGCGAGACAGACAGGTGATAACATAAACTACAAAAATACCTGAAATGTAATCATTTATTGTCGGAGAAAAATCCCAATGTATAAAAAAGCACACTTTATATGAGTGGTGCTGAAGGAAGATGCAAGTGTTGAAGCTGGGACATTTATTTTCTTTGGGAATCTGGGGACATGTTCCATCCCCCCTCGAGGTTTTGATTTCTGACACGTAATTTTGGGCATTTAATTACATTTTGAATCCTACTATTATTCTACTTTACGAAACAAAAATAGTTTCTCCTGAAAAATTTGCGATATTTTAAATTGGAAATTAAAAGTAGTTGTATGGACTTTTCAGGGTAAAGTCAAAATAAATGAGTTAATGTCCCCCTGTTAAAATAGGCAGAGAAATGTTGTATTGACACAGTAAATTTTTGCCCACTATTATTGCTAACAGTAATTTCTGCACTTTTGAACCTCTCAAAATGTTTATTTTCTTCTACTTGAAATAGAAAGATAAATACCCATTGTAATTATCAAAGAAAGTAAATTTTATACAGGTGTGGTTTTCAGGAACAGGCATTTGTGCTGTCAAACCTTTCCAGCGTGGAAGTGGTGGCTAACTCCATTAGCGTACTTGTGGACCCAACCATGATGCAGCGTCTGATGGTCAATGTCTCAACTTCCATTGCAGCACAAGCAGCAGCCACCAAATGTCTGAGTGCTGCACTGTACGCTAAGCCTGCTGTCATGCAAAGTCAGTCTTCTGTCATCGTGGCTGTGGATTACAATGTCCAGAGAGGCTTGCAGGGTGTCACAGCAGTCCAGCAATCTGTCCTCCCCCGCCCCGGGGGAGTGCCAGTGGCTCCATGGAGCACGAACCTGCTGTCCTCTCTCAGGATGACAGCATTCGTCCTCCCATCATTTCCATTCTGCCAGTGCACTTCTGTTGCCTGTCAGCCAGCCAGCCCAGACTGCTGCCACCCATGCCAAGGTGGTGCAATCTGAAGCCAGGCCTTCTAGGCCCAGAGCTGCTCTAGGTCATCCTCCAAGGCCATCTGCAGTCTCCTCCACAGAAAGTCAGCAGCCTTCCACCAGCCATGCTGCAGCCACTGGGGTAGCATTGCATAGGAGCACTAGGACAGACACAGGTACTAAGGGAATGCACAAGGGTGTTTACTTTATGTTTGCATGCAACATAGCATGATTTTATTTCTAAATTTGATTTTGGAATGTTCATTTTGTGGAGGCTTTTATTTTTGCATCGTGCCCAAGCGGACACTGTGAAGGTCAGTGACAGAGCGAAGGCAAGGCGTGGGTCTGTTAGTGAACGGGGAATTGGGATTACGGTTACTGATATCGCACTCAAATGAGTCCTTCACAGACAGCCGGGCAGAAAGTGGTTGTCGAAGTTGCCTCCTCTCTTCCTCCTCCTCCTGTTTAGCTGCTTGCCGTACAGCTGGTGGCAAGGGCTGTGCCCTCATGATGGTGAGGTTGTGCAGCATGCAGCAGACCACCAAAAACTTTAACACCTGCTCAGCCGAATACTTCAGGGCTCCTCCAGAGCAGTCCAGGCAGCGGGAACATTGTTTCAGCAAGCCAATGGTCTGCTCTATCACATTTCATGTGGCAGCATGGCTCTCATTGTATGCTTGCTGAGCATGTGGTCATCGGTTGCGCACCAGAGTCACGAGCCACGTCGTCAGTGGATAACCCTCGTCGCCCAGTAGCCATCCTTTGGTTTGCCATGGTGGCTCAAATGCAGCTGGCACAGCGAACTGCCACAGAATGAAGGCATCATAACTGCTGCCAGAATACCGGGCATTGACCTGCATGATGCGCTGCCAATGATCGTAAACCAGCTGGACATTGAGGGAGTGGAATCTCTTTTAGTTCCGGTATATGGCCGAGTTGAAATGCGCCCAGAAAAGTGATGTGTGCACAGTCAATGGCATCCTGCACCATACAATCCTGCAAAGCTATGTGCTCGCTCCACCTGCTGGTTTCTGGCCAGAGAGAATGGAAATGTAGTTATCTCTCTTTGAATAGAGAACCTCGGTGACCTCCCTTACGCAACAGTGGACGGCAAATTGCGAGATGTTGCAAATATATCCAGTTCCAACCTGGAAGGAGCTAGACGCAAACAAATTCATCGCCACAGTCACCTTCACCGCCACTGGCAATGCGATTCCCCCCAGCTCGGAGGTTGCAGGTGTGGCTGATGCAATTGGCAAATTTCAGTGAGGACATCCTTACTGAAGTGCCTCACACATGGTCCAGAATTTTGCAGAAGTCAGCGGCCATGATCGTTGGCGGGTCGGATGGGAAAGTGTTTATTTTCATAGTGGTTCGGGACCCCGCTCTGAACCTGCCGCCATGTGCTGTTACCAATATCAGGTCTGTCAGCGCTGAGCAGACTTTATACGCAACGGGGGGAGACCCAATTCAGGTCATTAGTGACTTGTTTGGAGCCACTTAAAAATTATTTTCAGCTTACCTTTTGCATTTGACAGCTCAGCTACAGGTCGTGGACCACGTCTGTCCAGCTGAGGTGGGAGTTCAGCGGCCATTGAATCAGCTGTGGAGTTGACGGCTTCAAATGTCAAGTAAAAGCTTCCACCTCACACAGATATCTTCCCTCATCCACAAGCTCTTCCTCACTGCAATTCCACAACAGATTCACCATGCTGCAAGTCTTTAAACAAGTCTCCATCCAGTCTGACCTCATTACGTCTCTCACCATTGACAGATCGTTTCTATCATCTCTACTTCACCTGCCATCTATTCCATCAGGATGGGTGCCCTTTATACTTTACCATCATTAAGATGAAGAGTGACACAGTTAATTAAGAGACTAGGGTCCTGAACTTAAAGAAAGGTAACGTCGATGGTATGAGATGTGAATTGGCTAGGATAGACTGGCGAATTATACTTAAAGGGTTAACGGTGGGTAGGCAATGGCAGACATTTAAAGATCACATGGATGAACTTCAACAATTGTACATCCCTGTCTGGCGTAAAAATAAAATGGGGAAAGTGGCTCAACTGTGGCTAACAAGGGAAATTAGGAATAATGTTAAATCCAAGGAAGAGGCATATAAATTGGCCAGAAAAAGCAGCAAACCTGAGGACTGAGAGACATTTAGAATTCAGCAGAGGAGGACAAAGGGTTTAATTAGGAGGGGGAAAATAGAGTATGAGAGTAAGCTTGCAGAGAACATAAAAACTGACTGCAAAAGCTTCTATAGATATGTGGAGAAAAAGATTAGCGAAGACAAATGTAGGTCCCTTGCAGTCAGAATCAGGTGAATTTATAATGGGGAACAAGGAAATGGCAGACCAATTGAACAAATACTTTGGCTCTGTCTTCACTAAAGAAGACACAAATAACCTTCTGGAAATACTAGAGGACCAAGGGTCTAGTGAGAAGGAGGAACTGAAGGAAATCCTTATTTTGAGGGAAATTGTGTTAGGGAAATTGATGGGATTGAAGGCCAATAAATCCCCAAGGCCTGATAGTCTGCATCCCAGAGTACTTAAGGAAGTGCCCTTGAAATAGTGGACGCATTGGTGGTCATTTTCCAACATACTATAGACTCTGGATCAGTTCCTATGGATTGGAGGGTAGCTAATGTAACCCCACTTTTTAAAAAAGGAAGGAGAGAGAAAGCAGGGAATTATAGACCAGTTAAACTGACATTGGTGGTGGAGCAAATGTTGGAATCAATTATTAAAGGTGTAATAGCAGCGCATTTGGAAAGCAGTGACAGGATCGGTCCAAGTCAGCATGGATTTATGAAAGGGAAATCATGCTTGACAAATCTTTTAGAGTTTTTTGAGGATGTAACTAGTAGAGTGGACAAGGGAGAATCAGTGGACGTGGTGTATTTGGACTTTCAAAAGGCTTTTGACAAAGTCCCACACGAGATTAGTGTGCAAAATTAAAGCACATAGTACTGGGGGTAATGTATTGATGTGGATAGAGAACTGGTTGGCAGACAGGAAGCAAAGAATAAACAGGTCCTTTTCAGAATGGCGGGCAGTGACTAGTGGGGTACCGCAAGGTTCAGTACTGGGTCCCCAGCTATTTACAATATACATTCATGATTTAGTCGAAGGAATTGAATGTAATATCTCCAAGTTTGCAGATGACACTAAACTGGACGGCAGAGTGAGCTGTGAGGAGGATGCTAAGAGGCTGCAGGGTGACTTGGACAGGTTAGGTGAGTGGGCAAATGCATGGCAGATGCAGTATAATGTAGATAAATGTGAGATTATCCACTTTGGTGGCAAAAACAGGAAGGCAGAATATTATCTGAATGATGACAGATTAGGAAAATGGGAGGTGCAACGAGACCTGGGTGTCATGGTACATCAGTCATTGAAAGTTGGCATGCAGGTACAGCAGGCGGTGAAGAAGGCTAATGACATGTTGGCCTTCATAGCGAAAGGATTTGAGTATAGGAGCGGGGAGGTCTTACTGCAGTTTACAGGGCCTTGGTGTGGCCACACCTTGAATATTGTGTACAGTTTTGTTCTCTTAATCTGAGGAAGGACATTCTTGCTATTGAGGGAGTGCAGCGAAGGTTCACCAGACTGATTCCCAGGATGGCAGGACTGACATATGAAGAAAGACTGGATCGACTAGGCTTATATTCACTGGAATTTTGAAGACTGAGAGGGGATCTCATAGAAACATATAAAATTCTGATGGGATTGGACAGGTTAGATGCAGGAAAAATGTTCCTGATGTTGGGGAAATCCAGAACCAGGGTTCACAGTCTAAGGATAAGGAGTAAGCTATTTATGACCGAGACGAGGAGAAACTTCTTCACTCAGAGAATTGTAAACCTGTGGGGTTCTCTACCACAGAAAGTTGTTGAGGCTAGTTCGTTAGATATATTCAAAAGGGAGTTAGATGCGGCCCTGATGGCTAAAAGGATCAAGGGGTATGGAGAGAAAGCAGAATGGGGTACTGCAGTTGCATGATCAGCCATGATCATATTGAATGGTGGTGCAGGCTCGAAAGGCCGAAAGGCCTACTCCTGCACCTATTTTCTATGTTTCTATGTTTCTATGTTTCACACCTTGGTCCTCAGAATCCCATCATGATCAGCCCCAATACCAGCAGCTCCAGGCACACCAGTAGCACTAACAACAACACCAACCTTCTCCATAATCAGTGATGCTGCACAGGACAGAGGGCATTGGCACCCGAACGCATTGCTGTCTGGGATGCCAGGGATGGCGTCACCATGACCAGATTTACTTCACTTGATGCTGTACACCCTGGTTGCTACATGATGCACCAGGTTGGCACCATGCCACAACATTACCATAAAACATCCTTACCATGCCCAAGCCTTTCCTTTCACACTTATGACTATTACGGGGGGGCGGGGGGGGGGGGGGGCAGTGAGGGGGGTGGAATACTGTTATGTCTCAACCTTCCCTGCAACATTGCAGAGGAGGGCATAAGTGGGGATGTGGTCAGGAGGATCTGGCTACAGTGCCACTTCCAAAGGTGTAATCAAATCTGTCCAAGAATGCAAAGAGTTGAAAATAAAGATTTCAGTGTTTAACACCACATTAACAGAAACTTTACATGAACTTTGGAATAAACACATAAGTACTTACTCTTATGTGATGTTAGTTGGTAAGATTGAACTAGGATGAGGGTGAGTGTGAGGGGTGGGGCTAGTGAGATGGGGATGTGATAATGCAGATAGAGAGGGATGGGTGGAGGTGCATGGTAAGTTTATAGTGTCAGCTGTGACTCAGTAGCACACTCGCCTCTGAGTCAGAAGGTCGTGGGTTCAAGTCCCACTCCAGGAACCTAAGCATATAAATCGAGGCTGACACTCCAGTGCAGTGCTGAGGGAGTCCTGTACTGTCGGAGGTGCCGTATTTCAGATGTGACGATAAACTGAAGCCCCGTCTGCTCTCTCAGGTGGACATAAAAGATCCCATGGCACTATTTCGAAGAAGAGCAGGGGAGTTATCCCTGGTGTCCTGGCCAGTATTTACCCCTCAATCAACATAACAAAAACAGATTATCTGGTCATTATCATAGCGCTGTTTGTAGGAGTTTCCTGTGCGAAGTTGGCTGCAGCGTTTCCCACATTACAACAGTGACTACACTCCAAAAGTAATTCGTAGGTTGTAAAGCGCTTTGAGACGTCCGGTGGTCATGAAAGACACTATATTAATGCAAGTTTTTCTTTCTTAAGTTGGTGTAAGGATGGGAAGGAGTAGGGTAGAGAAGGCAGAATGATGGGGATGTGATAAGCGGCACAGCAGGATGAGGTTGAGTGTGGCTTTGCAGTAACATTTCGTGATCCACTGCACCCAGGTCCTCCTGACGACATTCCTGCTTGTGCCCTCCTGTGCAATGTGCAACTGGGCTGTGTTGATCTCCTGGGGAGGTCTCTTTCACCCATGGGAATGGAATAGGACCTCCCTGTGTGCTGTGACTCCCTCCATAAGCATATTCCCGTCCATAAGAATATGGAGGGAATCATGGAAGAGCCTAGTTGCAGCCCTGTGCTTTTGTGCGGTCATTGTCAGTGTTTGCAGCACATCAATGCTGTAGAACACAGACAGCACAAATGTAAAGATTGTTATGTATGTAAACACTGTAACTGTGCAAGACTTGCCACCTGAGGGCGCAACTGTTGGAGGCCCAAGGGTCACCTGCACACCTCGTGCAGGGGAGTATAAAAGGTTGCGTGCCATGCTGCACAGGTACTCTGGAGTTGTATTAAAGAGACTTAGGTCACATCAGTTTTAGCTCACAGTACTCAGACTTGTGGAGTTCTTCCATACTTAACAATTGGTGACGAGTAACAGATTACGAACTTTCACGCGGTCATGGCTGTCATTGGTATTTTAGAGAGATTTGTAGAGGGTGATGATTGGGAAGCCTTCGTTGAGCATCTTGACCAGTACTTCGTGGCCAATGAGCTGGATGGGGATGATAAAGCGATCAAGCACATGGCGATTCTCCTCACTGTGTGTAGGTCCACAATATTTGACCTCATCGAGAATCTGCTAGCACCGGAAAAACCAGCGGAGAAGACGTATTCAGAGTTGTGTACGCTGGTTTGGGAACCACCTCAAGCCGAAGGAGAGTGTCTTAATGTCCAGGTATCACTTCTACACGCACCACCGCTCCGAGGGCCAGGACGTAGTGAGTTATGTCGCCGACCTGAGATGCCTTGCGGGAACTTGCGAATTTGCTGGATTTTGGGGAAAATGCTGCGGGACATTTTTGTGCTTGGCATCGGCCACGAGGTCATTCTTTGCAAGCTGCCATCCACTGAATCCCTAGACCTGAGCAAGGCCATCATGATAGCCCAGGCATTCATATCCATGAGCGATAATACCAGACAGATATCTTCCCATTGTCGAAGCTTATTGCAAGTACTGTGCATAAAATAACGTCGCTAGCAGGCAGAACTGAATATGGCGGGGCCTACACATCTGCAGCTGCAAGACCTAGGATGAGCCAGAGTCCGCCATCGGGCGTGAATGCAAATCCATTAGCACCATGTTGACGCTGCGGGGGTAATCATCGAGCCCATCAATGTCGATTCAAGTACTACGTGTGCAAAGGCTGCGAAACAATGGGGCACCTCAAGCGAATGTGCAGGAGTGCTGTGAATCACCACGTGGCAGAGTCGGCAGAGGATTATTGATCCGGCGTGGATCACGCAGAACAAACAAGAGAGGTAACTCAACCCGAGGACGAAGTGTATGGTGTACACACCTTCACCACCAAGAGCCCTCCTATTATGCAGTAAGTCAAATTGAACAGTATTCCGGTATGAATGGAGTTGGACTCGTGGGCGAGTCAGTCAATTATGAGCCAGAAGGCTTTTGAGAAACTGGGGCAACAAGGCAAAAAGGCCCAAACTGAGTCAGATTCAGACAAAGCGGCGCACCTACACCAAAGAACTCATTGGCAGTGCGGCAGTTAAGGTGTCATAAGATGGAGCTGTGCATGATTTATCACTATGGATTGTACCAGGCGATGGCCCAACACTATTCGGCAGAAGCCGGCTGGGAAAAATTCGATGAAACTGGAAGGACATCAAAGCACTATCTTCAGTGGATGATCCCTCGTGCGCCCAAGTGCTGAGCAAGTTTCCGTCGCTATTTGAATCAGGCATCGGCAACTTCACAGGCGCCAAGGTGCAGATCCATCTAGTCCGCAAGGTCCGGATGCAAGGTCCGTTCATCACAAGGCTCGAGCGGTTCTATGTATGATGAGGGAGAATGTCGAGATCGAACTGGACAGACTTCAACGAGAGGGATTTATATCGCCGGTTGAGTTCAATGAGTGGGCCACTCCGATTGTTCCGTGTTGAAAAGCGATGGCAATGCACCAAGGGAGGCTCCATTGAGTGGTCATGGCCCTCCAAACCATGGTCCAGGATCCCCGTAGATTTTGCTGGACACTTTCTCGGATAGATGTCTTTAGTAGCAGTGGACGCTTACTCTAAATGGATTGAATGTGTAATCAAGTCATCCAGCACATCCACTGCCACCATTGAAAGCCTCCAGGCTATGTTCGCCACCCATGGTTTGCCTGACGTCCTTGTCAGTAACAATGGACTGTGTTTCACCAGCTTGGAATTCAACGGGTTTATGACCCGCAATGGCACCAAGCATGTCAGGTCCGCTTATCTCGGGTTCTGCTCAGCTACCGGATGCGACCCCACTCGCTCACTGGGGTTCCCCCTGCAGAATTGTTAATGAAGAGAGCACTCAAAACCAAGCTCTCCCTAGTCCACCCGGATCTAAATGATCATGTGGGAAACCCGGCGTCAAAGGCAAAACATGTACTACGATCGCGCGGCTGTATCGCGCGACATTGATGTTAACGACCCTGTGTTTGTCCTGAATTATGATTACGGTCCTAAATGGGTTGCTGGCACTGTCTTGGCCAAGGAGGGGAATCGAGTGTTTATAGTCAAACTATTAAATGGACAAACGTGCAGAAAGCATTTGAATCAAACCAAACTGCGGTTCACCGACAACCAGGAACAAGCTGAAGAGGACATCACCATCATCGATCCACCAACACACACCCAACCAGCAATCGACCTCGCTATCAATCAAGAGGATGAACCCACCATTCCCAACAGTCCTGTCAGACCAGCTGCGCCGCAATGCAGCAATGGTCTGACCAATTCACCCATGCCAGAGTTTGAACTCAGACGATCAACCAGGGAGTGTAGGGCCCCGGATGGTTTCAACTTGTAAATAATTTGTATCAAAGACTTTGGGGGGGGAGTGATGTTATGTATGTAAACATTGTAACTGTGTAAGACTTGCCACCAGAGGGTGCAACTGTTGGAGGCCCAAGGGTCACCTGCACACCTCGTGCAAGGAAGTATAAAAGGTTGTCTGCCATGCTGCTTAGGCACTCTGGAATTGTATTAAAGAGACTAAGGTCACATCAGTTTCAGCTCACAATACTCAGTCTTGTGGAGTTCTTCCATACTTAACAAAGATAAATTTGGTCATGGTCCCTTTAAGGAAGCCAGCTGATGACATGTCATCAAATTACATCACCAGATCTGCTTCCTCTAATTGGCTGGGAACCGCGCTGGGCAGGCTTAACAAGCCCCATCAAGGAAAATTCATTTAACAGAGCGGAATGGAGCCAACAGCGGAGTCGGAATGCGCCACCGATGTCGTCTGCCACAGAACCGCCGAGGTCAGCAAAATTGCGGCCACTGTTCCTTGCTGAGGTTCAGATAGGAGATTTGTTCACTGAACATCCTGGCCTCCTGCTGAGAGCCCTTCTGCCCCTCCTCCTCCTCCCTCTTCTCGCAGCTTGTCCTGCTCTGCGTGGCCCGTGCTCATTCCCCAAAACATGCAGTATTCCAAGGGGAATTTCTACTGGTGCACCCATGTCTGGCAGCAAGTGGTTTGTGCTGAAGCTTTGAAGTCAGCAAAATGTCCTTCAGCACCTGCCACACCACTCCCTGCAGACTTTTGCAACTTGAAACAACTATAAAAAGCACCAAACACTTGCAGAATCATAGCAACAGCCAAAAGAAGCAATTAACCATAAGTAGGTTATGGTCCGATTAAATTAGGCTGGTAAGGAGGGGCCCTTCCTGCTGCTTAACGCATGTTCAAACTGTGCGCGGTTAAGAGAGGGGGTTAGCTGGAGCATTCAGCTCCAAAATGGCAGCGCAGGAATCAAATCACCATTGCACACTGAATGACGTCATGATCTGCCTGCTCTGCATACTTCCGGCAGAGGTTCACTGTGCGTACGAAGAGGCCCCGCAAGTTCCGGGTTTAAGCGCGCAAGGCACATGCGCCGAAAACCAGCATTTGCAAACTGTCAAAATGTCTTTTACAACACATCCTCAGAAGAAGGGGCTTTGTGGAAGAGTTTTAAAAGATAGAAAAATAAAATGTTAACAATAATTTTTGTATTAAAAACCCTCCATTAAGGTAAATTTATTTTCACCACTATTAAAACATTAAAAAAAAATCAAAAAAATATTTTTTTGTCTAAAGCATTTAATTAAATTCAATTCAAATTAATTTTAAATATGTGAATTGCTTTTCTTATTTATTTTAAATGTTTATGAGTTTCTGGGGTATCCCCATTCATAGAATGGTGATCTCTGTACAAAATGAACTCACCATTACTGTGAATGGGGATACCCACTTTCATTGGTTGGTCCGGCCTACGTGATCCGAGGCTGCACATATGCTCCTGGAATACGTGGGCCTCTGCGCTGGGCTGCAAATGGAGGCCTCGTAGTGCAAGTGTTCGTTCTTCCGGGACCACCAGGTACCTTCGTAAATATATTTGTGGTCAGAGGCATCCTCCCCTGCGGGAAGCCGCCAATCGCAATTTCAGGGCCATTGTATACTGTCTCACAGACAGCGAATTTCCCAGTAATCTGTCATGGGTCAAAACAAGTTTTCTTATACTGTCTGTTATAAAATGCTACTACCTTGAGATCCTTTTTACACTATTTGTTCATTGCCTTTTTCTGTTTGTCATGCCTTTCATATTGGGGGAAATTTAAACCCCAAAAAACAAGTAGGTTGGGGTCAGATGCGAGGTTAAAGAGTTAAAATTCTGAATGCTGACCTCAACCCACCTGCAACCCCCCAATGGAGGTGGGATGGATGGGGTGGGGGGAGGGGGGGGGGTCGGTGTAGGGGGTGGGCAGCCAATCTGCTCGCAAGAGGCGGGTTGACACTTGAAATAATATAATGAGGCTGTATGCCTCATGTTGAAGCTCCATTTTAAATTTAAGTCTGGGCAGCTGGGTTTCGCGGAGGACCACCAGCTTAAAGGAAGGCGAGGACTGCTGGATCCAGGAAGTAAATGCCTTTCCACTTACCTGCAGGAGCCAGCATTTCTGGCTCGCCAACTCCCCGCAATCAGATTAACCCCACCCCCACCATCGACCCTTCCAATCTCCACCCGACCTCCCCCACGAGGTCTCCGACCCCCCACAAGAGGCATCCACTCTCCGATCCCCCCTTCTGGCCTTCATACCCCTGGCATCTGATACCCACTCCGGCCTTCTTACCCCTGGCACCTGCTCTCCACTCCGGCCTTGCGACCTTACCCCTCCAACTCACGATCTCTCCTCCATCCTGCCACGTTCTCACTCTGGCCCCCAATCCCCTCTCCAGCCTTTCACCTCCCGCCTCCTGCCCCCTATCCTGCCCCCCCCCCCCGGCCTTCTATCTCCCCCCTCGGACTCCCCAATTCCCCTTCCGGCTTTCCGACCTCCCCCCACCGGCACCTGATACCTCCAGCGGCCTTCCAATTTCCCTCTGGCCTCTGATACCACCCCTCCCCCAATCCCTCCCTCCACCATGCAGCCTGGGGCTGCAGGCTTAACTGCCCAACAGCCAGCCAGCCTCTCCATCTGGTTGACTGCGGGTGGGAAACAGAAATTCAGAATGCTATCAGGCCCTGCTGTTAAATCCAGCAGGGCCTGAGGGAAACCCATTCTCCTGGGTTTCCTGGCAGCATTGTAGCTCGCCCCAGCTCCAATTTAAAATTCTGGTCATAGTCTCTGTTGGTAATGATAAGAAAAGTAAAAATGGAAATGTATTAATATAAATTAAATCTGAATAGTCTATTAAAACAGAATCTAGTGTTTTCAGGTAGCTAGTCCATGTGCCCCAACATCTATGGTATAGTGCTTATGCGAGGCTTCCATCGTGATGGCTGGTTTATAAATCTCTACGTATAACATCTATTTGGTTGTTTATTTAATTAAAAAGAATGGTGTTAGTTACCAGAATTTTGTAATGTCTGGGAAAATATTTTAATTTATCGACTATAGGTTTGCGCAGTTATATTCTCCATATAGTCTATTATCTTACCAGTCAACAACTGCTGCGCTGTGAAGTAAAAATATAACTGGTACAGTACTGAGTTATATTGAAAGCAGATTTGCATTTAATGTACAAAAAAACACTATTCTGGCCTTCAGTGCCCTTTATGCCCAAGAGAATAGTTTTCTCAGGTTAGCAGAGGATGTACCTCAGAGAATACGGACCACTAACTGCTCAGCCAGCTGAATTAGAAATAGTTCTTGCTGTAGATTAATACTTGCTTTTAACTAGAAGAGACTGCCAAAAGAAGAATTCCCATTGCATCCTTAATATTATTCACTGAGTGGTTCTACTGCCAGGACTGGATTCGAATCCACCATTCTGAGGAAAACAAGGACGACTCAAAAAAGTGTCTCTGATGATTATCACCATCTGCTCCCATTAATCACTTCAAATTGTTTCTACGTCATATCGACCTCAGCTCCATAGAAACAAACCCTTGTTAATCCTTTGAGTATTGAGCTACCTTATAATCTTTCCAAAACAACCATGTTTCCATCAAGTAGCTTCAATCAGTGTTCAGAAAGTTAAATAAGAATAAAACACTCGACATAAAATACATTTATTATTACATTACATTGACATTTTATTAAAGTGAAAAGCACTACCAGAATGCTGCGAAGTTTAGCTGTCAATGTGATTTTTAATGGTGCTTGAGAAATAGTCCGATATAAAATAAATCAAATTTAAGCATTTTATAGTTCTAATTCATAACTCTCTTCTATATATTGAATAAAATATTGACTGTGTGCTGCCAGAGGCAACTGAAAAAGAGATGTCATACAGAAACATACAGAAATCAACTTTCATGCCTGCTAATAACACAGACTTTAACCAGAAACCCTACTTTTGGGGGTTACACTCAAATATTTAGTAATTTAATTGGCACCCAATGGGCCAAAAATTCCGGCCTCGCTGGGTCCGTACGAAGTGCGCACAGACCTGCGAGGCCTCGCTAAAGCCGGTTTTTGGGGCGCAATGCGCATGTGCTGAAAACTGGCTTTTGCGATCTGTCAAGATTTCTAACGACAGATTCTTTGCATCTCTGGGAGAAGGACATCCGTGTGGGACAGATTGGGCTATTTGCCCAACTCATGCCCAGTGAATGTCCTTCAAACTTTTACACCTCGTAAAAACAGGTGCATAGCTTATTTTTACCAGCATAACACTTTTAAAACATATAAAAATTAAATTTAATCACACATTTTTATATTAAAAACCCTGTCCATTAAGATAAGTTTATTTTTAACATTATTAAAGCACATTAACAAAATCCAAAAATATATATTTTTTCTGAAACATTTAATGTAAATTAATTTTAAATATGTGAGATGTTTTATTTATTTATTATGCTGTGTTTTGGTGTTTTAGGGGGTTTTCCCATTGATAGTAATGGGAGCCCATACAAACAGAGTTCCCATTTTTATCAACGAGAATACTGCATAGTGATTGGTAGTCCAGGCCAATGTAACTCCAGCATATACGTACATATGTGAAAGACATCTCCCCATGCGCTGCGTAGCCAATCAAGGCCTCCAACCGGAATCCTACGTTCCTCCGGGATCACCAGGTACTTTCGTAGATTTTTTTCGGGCCAGAGGCATTCATCCAAAGGAAGCTTCTGACCACAATTTTCCCCCCATTATTATGGCACAGTAATACAATAGGTATCTGCAGCATTAGCAGGGCCAACAGATCACAAGCCACTCATTTCATTGTTTTCGGAAAACAAAAGGATTAATACCAATGCATCTTCCCGTATCCAGAGGTGGGCGTTGACATTGTCTGCCTATGATTATGTCATTCATCATAGACCTGGCACTGATAATTGTGCCGATGCACTGAGTCTTCTGCTGTTGCCCCCACCTGAGGTGTAAATGCCTCAACGTGCAGATCTGCTGTTAGTAATGAATGCTTTTGAGAGTGAAGGAACACCTGTCACTGCTCAACAAGTTAGGATCTGGACCAGCCAGGACCCGATATTATCGGTTGTGAAACGTTGTGTCCTCAGTGACTGGTCTGCAATACCAATCGAAATGTGTGATGAGACCAAACCTTACAACCGTCGCAAAGATGAACTGTCCATTCAGTCAGATTGTTTACTGTGGGGCAATCGTGTTGTCATGCCTAAGAAAGATAGAGAGAAATTTGTACGTGAACTACATAGCACCCATCCTGGTATTGTCATGATGAAAGCCATTGCTAGGGCTCATGTATGGTGGTCTGGAATTGACTCTGATCTGGAATCATGAGTGCATCAGTGCAATACTTACATGCAGCTAAGTAAAGTACCAGCGGAATCTCCGCTGAGTCTTTGGTCGTAGCCATCCAAACCATGGTCGAGGATCCACATCGATTTTGCGGGCCCTTTTCTGGGAAAGATGTATTTTGTTATGGTGGATGCATATTCAAAGTGGATAGAGTGTACTATTATGTCATCCAGTACATCCACAGCTACTATTGAGAGCCTTCGTGTCATGTTTGCTACTCATGGTTTGCCTGATATTATTGTGAGCGACAACAATCCTGCTTCACAAGTCTGGAGTTTCAAGAGTTCACGAAACTCAATGGTATTAAACCTGCTTCTAATGGTCAAGCAGAGTGTGCTGTTCCAATGATCAAGCAGATTATGAAACGTGTAACTCAGGGTTCACTACAGACTCGCTTGTCCTGTATACTGCTCAGTTACAGAACCAGACCTTATATGCTAACTGGGGTCTCCCCTGCTGAATTACTGATGAAGAGAAGTTTCAAGACCAAGCTCTCTTCTTCATCCCGATTAGAATGATCGTGTTGAAAACAGACATCAAAGTCAGCAAGGGTGTCATGATCGTGCTGCTGTGTCACGTGACATCTCTGTCAACGATTTAGTTTATGTACTAAACTATGGTCAAGATCCAAAGTGGATCGCCAGTACTGTTACAGCCAAGACTGGGCAAACATGCAGGAAACATGTTGATCAGATAAAACTGCGGCACACGGATGAACTGGAACCGCTTGAGGAAGATGCAGTCAGTGACCAACCAACCAAAGTTCATTCATCAGTGGACTTTGCTGTCATTATTGAAACTGGACCTCCAGTCCCTGATGTGGTCATTACCACTCCCATCAGCTCGGTTACTCAGCCTTCAGTCACAACTGACTTAGAACGCTCGCCTAGAACTGAGATTGAACTGAGATGATCAGCTCGTGAGCGGAAAGTCCCAGACCTTCTTAATTTGTAAAAAAGACTGATATTAAGATCTTGAACAGGGATGTTGTTATGTATTTATGCTTGGGGTCACCAGACTCCAGGGGGCGCCACTGTCAGAGGTCATCGGGCTGTACGCACGCGTGCGCGGTCACTGGTATATAAGCGCGGCTACCTTGTCATGCGGGTTACTTTGGGCGCGAATAAAGTTGGATCAGGTTTACACCTGAGGCAGTTTACAGTAACAAGTCTTGTGATTCATTCCATTCATTACAAAGATGTCGTTTGGGATCTGGAATATTAGGTCCTTCATTGAAACACCTGTGAACTCATCTCTTTTTGGCATGTAAGCAAGTCATCCTCACTTCGAGGGACTGCCTATGAGATACTTCACAGCTTGATGAGTTGCATAATACAATGATAATGGAGTTGTTGACTAGTCATAGCAATCAATCTGTCTACAACAGGCCAGGCAGGAGACAAACAAAACAACAGTGTGGAAAGGTTTGGGATCCATCGGTCCATAATCACCTCTTACTCCAAAGTATCCCCCTTACTATGGGCCCAAATTTGGCCAGTAGTTGCTCCGTTTTTTTTTTGGAGCAACTTGATTTTTCTAAAGTGTCTTAAAACTTCTCATTCTGCACATTTAATTTGCGCCAGTGTAAGTGAGTTAGTTAGGATTATCTTTAGTTTCGTTTTTTTTCAAAAGGGGGCATTACCAGCCGCCTATGCCTGTTTTGGCCATTTAAGCCAGTTTGGACAGCTAATAGTTGCCCCAAACTAACTTAGGCCAGCATATGTGGCCACTTGTGGCCGCACAGAAAACCCTTGCGGAGAGTTAAGAAACCAACGCAGGTAGCCAGAGATGGAGGGGGAAGGGAAGCACAGAGGACCTTGCAAAGCATTAAACACCTTCACAACAACATTCAAGAAGCATAAAAACCATCAATAATAAATAAAAAATAAAACTTAAGTCCTACCTTCATATCAAAACTCTCCTCCTCCGAACCCACCCCCCCCCCCAATCAAAACAAAGCACAACCATCAATAAATAAAAAAAATAACTCAAGTCCTACCTGGCCAGGGAAGTCAGCGGGCCGGGCCGGCTGGTGCGGGAAGCCACTCAGGTGGGAATCGGGAATAGGGGCGGGAGAATGCACTGGCAAGCCCTTCAGCCAGGGCTAGGGGCGGGAGAATGCAGTGACTCTCTCTCTGCGGTACTTCTCCGAGAACTGGACTTCTCCAGGGACTTCGAGGACTGGACTGGACTTCTCCGAGGGACTTCTCCAGGGACTTCTCCAGGGACTTCTCCGAGGACTTCTCCGAGGGTCCTTCTCCGAGGATTTCTCTGAGGACTTTTCCAGGGATTTCTCTGAGGGACTTCTCCAGGGACTTCTCCAGGGACTTCTCCGAGGGACTTCTCCGAGGAACTTCTCTGAGGACTTCTCCGAGGGACTTCTCCGAGAGACTTCTCCAGGGAATTCTGTGAGGGACTTCTCCAGGGACTTGTCCAGGCACTTCTCCGAGAGACTTCTCTGAGGACTTCTCCGAGGGACTTCTCCAGGGACTTCTCCAAAGGACCTCCGGCTGAGGGCAGGAGCTACTGCGCATGCGCGAAACCTCCAATGCGCATGCATTGAGCTGCTGGCACTGGTTTTCACACAGGGCCCTAGCTCCGCCCCCTAATGGACAGACCATGCTGTGCCAAGCCACAGAAGAGGCCACAGAGCGGGGAGAATATGGAGCTACATTTTCGGTGCCGTTTTGGGAGCAGAAAGTCGGCGCAGCTCAGGTAAGTGCTCCGAAAAAACCGGAGGGCCAAATTTGGGCCCATTGTCGTGTCTCAAATTACTCACAGAATCATAGAATCATAGAAATTTACAGCACTTAAGGAGGACATTCAGCCAATCATGCCCGTGCCGGCTGACAAAGAACTATCCAGCTTAATCCCACTTTGCATTTCTTGCTCCGTAGGCTTGTAGGTTACAGCACTTCAAGTGCATATCCAAGTACATTTTAAATGCTATGTGGGTTTCTGCCTCTACTAACCTTTCAGGCAGTGAGTTCCAGACCCCCACACCCTCCAGGTGAAAGCATTTCTCCTCAAAACCCCTCTAAACTTCCTACCGCTTACTTTAAATCTATGCCCCCTGGTTATTGACCCCTTTGCTAAGGGGAATAGGTCCTTCCTATCCACTCTATCTTGGCTCCTCATAATTTTATACACCTCAATTAGGTCTCCCCTCAGCCTCCTTTGGTCCAAAGGAAATAACCCCAGCCTATCCAATCTTCATAGCTAAAATTCTCCAGTCCTGGCAACATTCTCATAAATCTCCTCTGTACCCTCTCTAGTGCAATCACATCTTTCCTGCAATGTGGTGACCAGAACTGCATGCATATATTGTATATTGTGCATGTATCATGTATTGTTCAAAAATAACTTTCCATAAGAAATCTAACTAATTTACATCTGAATGAATCAATACTATATGTTTCCACTGTCCTTAGGCTGCCTGTTCTAATAGGTTTGTAATTTGCCCTACTTTCCACCCCATCCAGATTTGGAACAGGCTAAAGGTTATCATCCGTCTCTTCTCAAAATACGATTCACAGATCACTGAGCTCCCTCTTGAGTTCTGGTACCATTTTTTCATTGATATCATACATTTAAATCCAATTGGAATTAAAATTAACTGTTAGTATAACTGGTCCACTACATCAGGATATGCAAAATGGTGCAGTGTGTTTTAGTACATACAAGTGTGAATTAGCATTACCTGCTTTAAACTCACATATACATTTTTCCTAAAGGTAGTAAACAGAAGAAAATACAACCTTGGGTTTTCAATTAAGTTTAGATATCCCTCCTAGCTAGAATTAGCAATGAAACTGTAAATACTCAGTGAGACTACATGATGTGACAGGCAGATAAAGTGAGAGCCTTTTTCAGTGGTTTAAAGAAAAGTACATTTGCCTATGTTAAATTTGATGTCTAATGGATATATCACAGTGAATCTTTATCAGTTTGCAGGATATTATGTTCACCATTCCTTTTCATTGACTGTCAGGACGGAGCATAAACTGATTCCATTTTAACACAGTTCTGTATTTAGAACCATAATCCCAGGCCACAGTTTACAGCAAGATTAAAGAAGCATCATGATTCATATATTTAACAGGAGCTCTGAAAAACAATGATAAATGTATATTAAGGTTAATCATGAAAGCACAGCATTTATTTCAACATGTAACTGCACTGGGGCCTGACACTAAGACTATCTTCAAGTTGCTTTATCAACTAAGCAGTAAACAAACTAAAAGAATAAAGGCAATTTTTCTCATTGAGAATAATCATTAATTAATTGTTATCTATCATTCTATGATTAAAAGTAAAAAACTAATAACCTCCAATGATTTAGTACAAAATTAATAACCTGCTTGCTATCCTAATGAGGAATCACAACAGATCCAAAACAGCAGGCCCATGCAGAATTTTCTTCATCACTGTTCCCAGGTAGAGGTTTTAACCATTTATCAATGTCTTTTGCTTCCAATTGTTAAACCAATTTTTAAATTCATCTCGTTCATTGTAATGAATCCCAACAATATTTATGCTCTTTAAAAGTCTTGCAGGTAGACCACTATGAAGTGCATTTTGAAAACCAAATAAATGTTATCCTCTGGATAGTCCTCATCAGCTGGTTTAGTTAGCTCCTGAATGAATTCTAGCTGATCAATGACATATTCTCTCATTGCTTCTAAATGACCACTTCCAATGGACTTTTTGCTCCTCAGATAGTACTGATAGTATTTTGTATAATGTTTTCAAGCATAGACTCAAATTTTCCATATCTTTGTTACAATATTCAAAATTAAATGTCTTTTATAAAATGTCTTTTAATTGAAAGTATATGTAACTTTCAAAAGTGGCAAAGGAAATGTAGTTGCCAGAATGACTAATTAATAAAAAAAGAGACTTAAAATCCCTTTGTCACTGATGTTCAGCTCCGGAAGCCTTGTGGATGAAGATTAAAATAATTCTTAAAGCAGACACAAGCAAACTGAGTTTTTTTTAAGTAACAGGCAAGACTATTGCATATATCTTGTCCTAATTATAAAAATAATTTAAAAAAATGTTTTATAAATAGGAGCTACAAAATCAGTCATTTCCTCGTCTGATCTCATTAACCTGCTCTCGCTCCAAAGGGAAGAACCAAATATAAACACAGCTGCCATTCTAAAAACAAATCTCCTTCTGCACAGCAGGTGTCCTCTAATTGGCTTCAGGATGTGCCTATTCCCTTTCGCACAGGGAATACATTTTGTGGTCTTAAAGTGACAGACCAAATTGAATACTATATATTAGCATCAAAATCTATGCTCAAGGATGGCGCCTTAAAGTTATTATAAAATAAAAATTAAGATGTAAGCACGCCCCATCCTGCTTTAAACCTGGCCTCCATATCAAGAGCAACATGCGCAGAGGGAAATTTGCCCACCTTACACCCTCAGCCCATTAGAAATACCATGGAATATGGATATATATATCATGCAAAATTACTTCTTCCATTTAATAAAGATTTGGAAGACATTATAGCCTCGATTTGAACTCGCAACGGGTATCGGATGGGCAGGAGCCGAGGTGGGCAACAAACCATCTCGAACTTGGCAACGGGAGGATTAAACACCTGGACATAGTCTCTGTCAGTCCCCCGCCTGAAGTCAGTGAGAAGCGGTAGCAGGCCAGTGGGTGAGAAACCACTGCTGGGGACCAAAGGAATGATTCTTGGCACTCTGGTATGTCACAGGGATGAAGGCAAGCCAGAACACGAGAGGTCTAAACTTTCCTTGTGGGACCCGGAGGACAACTCCTACTTCTCAGAGTCTCAAAAGGAAAGTTAAAAAAATTAAATGTATAAAAACTTATTTGTTTGGGCCTCTTCTGACCCAATTCCTCTTCCCGCCACGTTGGCCTGGGGAAAAAGCCACAAAATAACTTCCCCCGGCTAGCCTCTGGTAAAGTAATAGTCGGGTCCCAATTCTGTCAGCAGAACCTGATCAGCATACTTAAAAAAACCCCAGTGGTTTCCAGCAGATGCCCTTCTGAGCAGGTTAAAGTCGGAACCTGTGAAATCGGTGTGAGAGTCGCAGGGACGATTTTAACTGCCAGTTTCTGCCAAGTGGGCAGCATTAAAATCACCCCTTCAAGTGTTGTTATTTTGTGTGTAAATTTGTGAGTATATATTTATTTTCTTCTCTTATTGGCAGCCTGAAGAGGTTGGGGAAGAAGCTGTTGAAGAAACCATAGGGGAAAGTACAATGGAACCAGGAGGTGAAGTTGAACCTGAAGCTTATGAAGAGGCTCCACAGGTAAAATAGTCACATATTTCACTGTAGATGACTGATGTAAAGTAATTGCTCAATTGGAACAACCAGCTTTGAAAGCTTAGGGCAGCTTTTCACACTTTGAGGAGAAACAGGGTATAACTTGAATCTATGCCACATAATATTGCTTTGATGAGTATCTTCAGCCAACAGCCCATAGAAAATGATTGACCAGACAAAAAGATAGTTTGTGAAAATTTATGAAACACTAATTATAGCTCTAATAACTGATGATTGACAAAGTCACAACTGATTTAGAAAATGTGCTTCATGGGGGAAATAATAGAAAAATTCCCCAAAAAGTAATTCTGTGTTCTACACACAAAAATATAATTTGAATATGAGGAATCAATATATTGTTACTTAAGTGAATGAAAATATGAAACACTGAAGGCATATAAACAGCTTTATGATTATGCAATGAACCTAGAGTATAAGGCCAGTTATAATGTTATTACACAACAAAAGATATTCTAAAATACTGAAGAATTGTACCATGTGTACGGCGTGAAATACAGTTGATTATTTGTCATTGAACATGTTTAACCCTGAAAGCAGTATTAGTGGTAATATATGATCTACAGTCAAATGCATCATTGTCATTTGTAACTATAGAATAATAATTTTAGTATTGCCCTGCACAAATGTAGAATACAATTAATATTTGAAACAAGTTGGATATTCACAGTCAGTGTGTAAGTTATACTTATTTTCTTTCTCCCCAGAGATCTTTCAGTAATTATGTACTTATTAGATAATGGGAAGAAAGAAAGAAGCTGCATTTATATAATGTCGAAATATATCTGTCAGTGCATCCCACAGTGCTTCACAAACAATGACTTTGAATTGCAGTTATTGTTCTGATATCGGCAAACATGGCAGCTATTTTGCAGTGCCATGGAATCTCAAATGTTCACTTGATAGGGCCTTGGTCCAAAGGACAGCATCTCTGACAATGCAGCAGTCCTTTGGTACTGTACTGAAGTGACAGTTTAGATGTTGCGATTTTATAAACATATAAAAAGTAAATGAATACTGGAAGAGAGGGTAGGAATGCTCAGGGACGAAGGGGCAGTCTAATTATGGATGACGGAGATATTAAATAAATATTTTGCAATAGTTTTTAGAAGTGGTGGTGAAAGTATGAATGTAGGTGCACTAGAGGGGAATGTAGAACAATTGTTAAATTGACTGTAGAAAGGAATTGGTTCTGAAATAATTACCAGAACGCAAGGTGTGTAAGTCATCAGGCTTTGATGCTGTTCAAAGGAATCCAAGAAGAGATAAAAGAGGCTCTGGGGGACCACGCACGAAAAAAAAATAGAGGGAACATTGCATAAAAATTCATATAGTAGTCAGATTCTATCTTAAATAGTAAAATCTTCCATTATTAAATAAATGAAATGATTGATTGTTCGATGACATGTTGTACTGAAAGGCTACGTGGCTCAGTATACGGGACCTCTGACGCGAGAGGTGTTCTCTTTTTAGTGCACTGAATATGGGAGACGAGACCTCGCAAAGCCTGAACTACAATCACGTGCCATTACCTTCGGATGAGGCCTCGTCTTCTCTCTCAAGTGGACATAAAAGATCCCATGGCACTATTTCGAAGAAGAGCAGGATCATTAGCCCCGATGTTCTAGCTAATATTTATCCCTCAATCAGCATAATCAAAGAAACATTATCTGGTCATTATCACATTGCTGTTTGTGGGATCATGCTTGTGTGCAAATCGGCTGTCACGTTTCCTACATTACAACAGTGACTACACTCCAAAAGTACTTCAGTGCCTGTAAAGCGTCCGGTGGTCGTGAAAGGTGCTATGTAAATCCAAGTCTTTCTTTTTTTAACCTGGAGTCCTTGTGCTCCGAGATCCACTCCCGTGTCTGAGACAGCATCGAGAAGTTCCCTGCCATCGTACTCTTGGTACTGGAAGAGGAATGTCGCAGCGTTGGTCTCTTCCTTCGATAAAACAGTCATGGAGATGAACAGCCATGACTCGACGGAAGAGGAGCGTCCAGTGCGCATGCGCAGCAGTGCCCTCACCAGCCAGCGACAAGCAGCAGATTTGGCGGGTTTTAGAAAAGTGGGTCACGGAGCCAGAGTGAAAGAGAACCGCAGTAAGATGTTGGGCCAACTCTGAGACACAAAATGGAAGCAGATCTGCACCAGACATACAGCAGCAGTCCTGGCTATTTAGTTTTTTGATTACCCTGGTTCAGGGTCACGGCCTGCTCCCAAACTGCAGTAAGCCTGAGCGAGCTCTCCTTGGGCTCCCCCTCACAAGACTCAGACAAATGTGCAGCTCAAGCTGCAGCAGGCTGGATGGAATGAACTGGTGGGCCGGATTTGGCCCACGGCTGTATTTTGCCCACCCACCATTGGGTTAGATAGCTACAAGATTACAGTAGATTTTCCAAATGCATCAATAAGGGGTCTCACATGATGCTAGTTAGAAAATGCAGGCATACATTATAAATAAGATAGACAACTGTGTCAGCTGTGGATCAATGGGTAGCACACACTCCTCTGAGTCAGATGGTTGTGTGTTCAAGTTCTGCTCCAGGGATTTGGGCACCTAAATCTAGGCTGACACTCTAGTGCAGTGCTGAGGGAGCACTGCACTGTTGGAGGTGCCATCTTTCAGATGAAACGTTAAACCGAGGCCCATCTACTCTCTCAGGGGGACGTAAAAGATCCCATGGCGCTATTTCGAAGAAGAGCAGGGGAGTTAACCCCAGTGTCCTGGCCAATATTTATCCCTCAATCAACATAACAAAAAATAGATTATCTGGTCATGATCACATTGCTGTTTGTGGGAGTTTACTGTGCGCAAATTTGCTGCCACACTTCTCACATTACAACAGTGACTACACTCCAAAAGTACTTCATTGTCTGTAAAGCAATTTGAGCTGTCCAGTGGTCATGAAAGGCACTATATAAATGCAAGTCTTTCAAGAAATAAAAATTTAGTGTGCATGGATGTTGTCTGGTTTGGAGAAGAGTTAGAAGTGATGACCCCAGGGTCAGTGCTGGGCCCACTTTGGTTCTCAGTATAGAAATATGATTTGGACGGCCATATGTAGCACATTGTTGAAATTTGCTGACAACACAAAACAGCAGTGAGGATGGTGAAATACCTCAGTGGGCAGTCATGTTAGTGGAATGGACAGTCAGGGGCAGGTGTAATTGAATCTGGATACAAGGTTGGGGAAACACATTTTGGGAAGAAAAAACAAAAAATTAGAGCATGTACTTGATAAAGACATTTTGAAAAAAAGAGGAACAGAGAGACCTCGATATTCAAATATATAATTCACTGAACCTGCAAGTACAGATAGAAAAACTCATAAAAAATGGCAACAACATTTTTGGATTTTCTAAATGAGGCATTTGGTAGATGAATAATGAAATAATGATACTGTGACATTTGGGAGATCCTTAATGTAATATATGTTAAAAATGCTACTATTGAGCTAAACTTAGCTGGCCAGGGTTCACAGGACAGCATGGTCGGGAAATGTAGATTTTGATTCAGACAGGACTTCTTAACCAGGTTGCTTGGGAGAAGATAGTTTAACATTCCATTGACTGTTCACACTTATTGCTACTGCAATTATTTTATTCATTTTAACTCAGCAGAAGTCATTGCCAATTTAAACTGGTGGATTCTGCTCTTGGGTAGGGCGGATAGTTAGTTTGACTAAAAGCTAACACTCGAGTTTGGCTTATAAACAGAGAACTGTGAAAGCTTTAGACAGTCTCAGGAGATCAGAAATACGGGAGGAACAGTAAGAAAATCTTTTCTGTAAGTCAAATAATATAACCCACTGATGTGAGGAAGCATGGCATGGTCTTTTTGTATCATTATGCAAAATTAAATTGCATTGATTGGATTAAGTGAATCTGATCATAACTAATGCTCTGGCCAACATGCCCAACATCCCCAGCATTGAAGCACTGACCACACTTGATCAGCTCCGCAGGGCAGGCCACATCATTCGCATGCCAGACATGAGACTCCCAAAGCAAGCGCTCTACTCGGAACTCCTTCATGGCAAACGAGCCAAAGGTAGGCAGAGGAAACATTACAGGGACACCCTCAAAGCCTCCCTGAAAAAGTGCAACATCCCCACTGACACCTGGAAGTCCCTGGCCAAAGATTGCCCTAAGTGGAGGAAGTGCATCTGGGAGGGAGCTGAGCACCTCGAGTTTCATCGTCGAGAGTATGCAGAAATCAAGTGCAGGCAGCGGAACGAGCGTGTGGCAAACCTGTCCCTCCCACCCTTTCCCTCAACGACTATCTGTCCCACCTGTGACAGGGACTGTGGCTCTCGTATTGGACTGTTCAGCCACCTAAAGACTCATTTTAAGAGTAGAAGCAAGTCTTCCTTGATTCCGAGGGACTGCCTATGATGATGAATGCTCTATATATTCACTCACTGTTAAATAAAGTAACTTAATGATTCATATGGCGCCTCAAATCACAAAGTGTTAACTCGGCCTGTCACTAGATTGAAGAAGCAGACATGCGAAAGACACAAATATCTGATTCCGATCAAAAGAGGATGTTACTGTTATACCCCTACATCCCTTAGTTACAGTATTGTACAAGTAGATATAGGACAGTGTGAGTTAACTCCCGTGAAAGTTAGATGTACAGTTTGCAAATGGGAATGACTGATGCTACTGAAGCCGAGAAGCTATCTACGGCAAACCCCAATTTGTAACTGATACATTTATACAAAACATCACATTAGGCTATAGCTGGAGCAATTTAGGCATTTAAGGTGCCCTAATATAGAAAGAATATAAAAGTAATGAGGCATATAGAGTGTAGATTCACCAGAATAATGTCAAGAATGGGAAACTATAGTTATGATGATAGACTGAAGAGAGAGCTAAGAGGAGATTTCATAGAGGTTTTTAAAGTTATGAAGAGTTTATGAGAGAGTGAATATGAAAGGCCTATTTCCTCTGGTTGTGGAGTCAGTGATGAGGAGGTCATCAATTTTAAATTGTAACACAGAGAGCAAGGCCTCAGGAAAAAATTATTTCTGCAGAGGATTGTTGGAACATGGAATGCTTTGCCACATGAAATGATTAAGGCAGAGACTACTGCATCTTTTAAGGAAAACAATTGCATAAGTATTTGAAGCAGAAGATACAGGGTGATGAAGAGAGAGTGGGCAGTGGAATTGGTTTTGGATTTCTCTTGCAAAGAGCCAACACAAATGTGATGGGCCGAATGGCCTCCTTCTGTGCTATAAACTTCTATGGTCTAGCCACAACCTTTTGTTGAATCTTGCTATATCTTAGCCAGATCACATTCTGGCTAAATCTGTGTGCTTTATATCAAGGATGTATATTATTAATAAATGTTGTTTTTATGTTATACTGATCCTTCTCTGACCTATTGGCCCAGAAATCCCGGCCTCCCGGGACCATACTGAATGTGTATGGACCCGGGAAGGCATCGCAAAAGCCAATTTTCAGCGCACAATGCGCATGCACTGAAAACCGGCTTTTCTGATCTGTCAAGCTCCAGCCAGAAACATTACAGATCAGTGCTACATTATCACATTACACTATCATCTGTTTTGTTGCTTGAAAACATGAAAGTAGATAGAAAACGGGGATTTAAACCCATGAATATCTCTGGAGAAAAAGATTTATTCTTAAGCATGGCATGATGTCTGGTAACCCTAGCCCTCAAATCTTGTCCAATTGTCTAATAAGCTGTGGGCAAAGTTTTCCTTTAATGTGGTCTTCTGGACTGCCTCCAAATGAATGATATTGCATACAAATAACCTTAAAAAACTTACAATGTGACATAAATCAAGGAGACATATAGGAGGGAGATGGAGAAATTACCCACAATTACACAAAGGATGGGTTGATTAGGTCTTCAGAAAGAATTCAGTAGTAATAATTAAGGAAATTTAATTTTATCAGACGGGATTTGCACTTTAAGAAGATGAATAAATATGACTTCTCGGAATGAAAGGAAAGAGAGGTTTGAGGTCAAATTTCTAGCATCAGTCCCAATAGTACAACCTTTGATTCTAAGTTAAATGAAAAACTTTCATAGTTCAGAGGAGACCAGCACTTGCTGGAGGAGGGAGACTTCGGTCTGGTATCTGTTGGACAGATAGGCCCTGACATTATCTCGGAGGCACATTCGGTGCGGGGGTAGGAGTTATGGATGGGACGACGTTTTAACTGCAGGGCGTCTTTTAAATTTTTTCACCAGGTTTCCCGCCTGACGGCCAGCATGATTGACGGACTGGCTGCCTATCGGGCGGGGACACCTGCAGCAGGAGAACACAACGGAGCAGCAGGTAGGGTTAGGGTTAAGCTTAGGTTAGTGAACTAGTAATTCCCCCATTAAATTCTCTCACTGACGTTGTAAGAACACTAATGGCAGATAACTGCTGCTTTCAAGTCGAAGCTTCATGCAACATGATGTGTGTAATAATTGCAATCAATATGACGTGCGATGTAGGAGCCTCATCCCTCCATTTAAATACGCTGCCAAGACCATTTTTCTGACTTTCCTGGGGCGGGTGTTTAATGAGTTGTTCGGGCCAAATTTTGCATCTGGGGCGTTAGTGGAGCCTTGCACGACGATTGACGTTATGATCTCAGTAAAACTAGAGGGCGGAGTGGGGCGGTAAGTTTTTGCACCGCCGCAAACCAGCCGGGCGGTAAAAACTGGATGCCCGCCGTTACGCCTAGAAACACTATTTTCCGCCCCTCCAGGGTGCTAACTGAGGTGCAAGCAAGTTGAAAGTCCAGCCCACAGCATTTCCACTTCTCACCCACAGCCCACCGCTCAGTCAATAGCCCATATGCTGCATTGTTTCCCGATGGTCGAGTCTGTCCCTGCACAGGTGCAGGTGAAGCAGTCTTTGTCAGGACTTAATGGCCTCCCTCATGCAGAGATCTCAGCAGTCAGAGCAGGGTCCTGAGCAGATGCCTGTACCTCTGCTGAAGCCACACAGGTTGCTCCAGGTAGTAGTAACAGGAAAAGGAAGAGTAAGGCTTTGTAGTTCCACAAGTGTATGCACATGGGTATCTGAGAAAATGTTGTTTTGATAAGTTTTTGTTCTTTATTTAGCTCACATAAATGTTATTCTTTTTCACCACTTTCCCACCTTGTCCATTCTTGGGTGCTGGACGGTAAGTGGCCTTCTAACTTGTTTGATGATGAACGCGAGGACATGAATTTGTGGGGACCAATCATCATCATCATAGGTGGTTGCTTGAACGAGGATGACTTGCTTCCACATGAGCTCACAGATGTTTCAATGAAGGACCCAATGTTCCAGTCCTGACTCCAATTGAAGAGTGGAAGATGCCTGTGCGTGGATTTTTTTAACGTGTGGTGACCGTTGCACATCGGCCACCACACGGGCTCAACAGAGCTGGGCCTTTATCCAGTGGCAAGGGTTAACCAGGTGTGGGGACCAATGAGGGGGTGTTGAAGGGGTGGTTGATTGTTTGCAGGACAGCTTTGAGTCAGTGGCATTGGGGTGAGGGGGAAGAGTGGCCGTTGCATTTTCTGGTGACATAGATACATTGCTGCAACCTAAGTGAACTTTCCATTAATAAGGGCATCCCTGGCATCCTGGGCAACAAAGTGAGCAGCTAGGAGTGCATTGCCATCATTCCCCCTCCTCCTCTTCTTCCTCGTCTCCCTCCAAATCATCTGAGGAGGATCTGAGCACGACGCCTTGTTCCTCCTGCATATCCAAGCCTCGCTGTTGCACAATATTGTGCAGAGCACAGCAAACCTTGAGCATTCTGGAGACCCTGGCTGGTGTGTACTGAAAGGCGCCTCCAGAAATGTCCAGGCACCTAAAGTGCATCTTCAGCATGCCGATGGTCTGTTCAATCACATATCTGGTGGTGATACAACATTCATTTGTAGCGCCGTTGGGCATCAGTAGTCATGTTTCTGATGGGTATCATGAGCCGAGTTTGCGGTGCATATCCCTTGTCGCCTAGCAACCACCCCTTAAGTCTGCTTCCAGGTGCGAAGAGATAAGGGAGCTTGGAGAACCGCAAAACAAAAGCATCATGGCAGCTGCCTGGGAATCTTAAGCACACTTGACATGACATCCTTAGCCTTCTGACACTCTGGTGTTTATAAATGTCAAGAAAATTGAGCCGCTGCCTGTAGACCCTGTTTCATGGGTAGTGCCTCCTGTGAGCTGCACCTCTTTGCTGGTCCACTCTCTGCTGTGCAGTTACAGTTCTGTGAGCAGCAGGCTGTTCCAGATGCTGTTGCTAGTCATCTTGGTCCACATCTAAGGTCCAGTTTAAGGCAGCATCAGTGGCACCCATCTTGTTGTGATAGAGAAAACCTTCAAAGTGTAGAAAGTAACCTCTAAACTATAAAGAGTAATGTCATGTATTCAACCAGCATTGTAACCCATGTATAAACTGACCTAAGTTGTACACCGTGAGAACACTGACCACTAGGTGGGAGACACTCCTAACCTGGACCTTCAGGTATAAAAGGGGAAGCTCCACCCACCTTCATCACTTGAGTGCTAAGGAATAAAGGACAGGTCACAGACTGACCTTCTCTCAAGCATGGGCCTCGTGTGCATTTATACTGTGTAGTAAGGACGTATCAATGGCGACAAGAAACTGGGATTTAAACCACGCGAGCATGGCTACTAGCGGAACAGACGAGAGGTACTGTGTTAAGGAATGGTTGGGACAGAGATTCAACATTGTTAAAGCAGCACACAGTTCTCCAGGCAGACAAGGGCAGTCAGGCATGCCCCAACATGTAGTCGAACCCAGAGGGGGAGTTCGACAGAGACAATGGCAAGCTGAACAGCGATTCACGCCATTGCAAGGGACAATGCGGCCAGTAATGAGGCCATCAACACCTGTTAATGGTGCACTCAAGGACAATAACAGGGGCAGTCAGGGACGATCGACTGGCAAGGGACCTTTTGTTTCAAACCGCAACTCATGCTGGAGGCATGGAGGCATACATTCAGCCGGAGTTTGCAGAGATGAGCAAAATACCTGCAGAAATTGCAGAAATGGACACGGGGAAATCGCTGGAAGCTGAAGTTCAGCGAGTTCATGTGGAGCACGTATACAGTTCATACACCAGGACGCCACCGATAATGATGAAAGTGCTCCTCAATGGCATCCCAGTATCAATGGAGTTAGACACGGGTGCCAGCCAGTCCCTGATGGGTATCAAACAGTTCAAAAAGTTGTGGGCATCCAAGGCCAGGAGGCCAAAATTATCGCCAATTGACGCACAGCTACGGACTTACACAAAGCAGATCATTCCGGTGCTAGGCAGCGCCACGGTAGTCGTGACCCACAAAGATTCAGAGAACAGGTTGCCACTCTGGATTGTCCCAGGGGACGGTCCCGCACTACTGGGGAGGAGTTGGCTTGCTGTCATGAACTGGAAATGGGGCGATGTCAATGCAATTTCCTCTGTGGAGCGACTATCATGCTCACAGGTCCTGGACAAATTTGACTCATTATTTCAACCCGTCATTGGCATTTTCATGGGGGCCAAGGTAGTGATTCACATAAATCCGGACGCCATACCAGTACACCACAAGGCCAGAGCGGTGCCGTACGTGATGCGGGAAAGGATAGAAGGCGAATTGGACCGCCTGTTGAGGGAAGGCATCATCTCGCCAGTCGAATTCAGTGACTGGGCGAGCCCGATTGTGCCAGTGCTCAAGGTGGATGGGTCGGTCAGGATATGTGGCGATTACAAGGCCACCATCAATCGGGTGTCACTCCAAGACCAGTACCCGCTACTGAGAGCGGAGGACTTCTTTGCAACGCTATCCGGTGGCAAACTTTTTTCAAAATTGGACCTGACCTCAGCTTACATGACCCAGGAGCTGGCGAGTGAGTCAAAGAAGCTGACCACCATCACGAAGCACAAGGGGTTGTTTGAGTACAACAGATGTCCGTTCAGGATTCGCTCGGCCGCAGCGATCTTCCAACGAAATATGGAAAGCCTCCTCAAGTCGATTCCAGGGATGTTGGTTTTTCAGAACGACATCCTCATTTCGGGTTACGATACTGAAGAACACCTCCACAACCTTGAGGAGGTGCTACGCAGACTGGACCGGGTAGGTCTGCGACTGAAAAAGGCGAAGTGCGTCTTCCTAGCTCCAGAGGTAGAATTCCTGGGGATGAGGGTAGCAGCAGACGGGATCAGCCCTACTGCATCCAAGACGGAAGCAATTCAGAGAGCACCCAGACCCCGTAACACGACGGAGCTGCGTTCGTTCCTGGGGCTCCTGAACTATTTTGGTAACTTTCTTCCCAAATTGAGCACGCTGCTAGAGCCGCTACACATGCTCCTACGCAAAGGTCACGAATGGGTCTTGGGGGACAGCCAGGAAAGGGCTTTTAATAGAGCACGCAATTTGTTATGTTCCAACAATCTGTTAACGCTATATGACCCATGTAAGAAACTTGTGTTAACGTGCGATGCGTCATCCTATGGTGTCGGGTGTGTGTTGCAGCATGTCAATGCCAAGGGTTAGTTACAGCCGGTAGCTTATGCCTCCAGGAGTCTGTCCCAGGCAGAAAGGGGCTACGGGATGATAGAAAAGGAGGCGCTCGCATGTGTATATGCGGCAAAGAAAATGCACCAGTACCTGTTTGGCAGGAAATTTGAGCTGGAGACAGATCACAAACCCCTAACGTCCCTTTTGGCCGACAACAAGGCCATAAATGCAAACGCATCGGCCCGCATACAGAGGTGGGCACTCACGTTAGCTGCCTATGACTATACAATTCGGCACAGACCGGGCACCGAAAACTGCGCCGATGCACTCAGAAGGCTCCCACTAGCCACCACTGAGGGGGCTACCGAGCATGGTGCTGAGATGGTCATGGCTGTTGAAGCTTTCGGAAGCGAAGGCTCACACGTGACAGCCCATCAGATTAAAGTCTGGACAAATAGAGACCCGCTATTGTCTCTAGTCAAGAAATGTGTCCTGAATGGGGACTGGGCAGCCACGTACAGGGCATGCCCTGAGAAATTTAAACCATTTCACAGGCGCAAGGGTGAACTCTTGATTCAGGCCGATTGCCTACTGTGGGGAAACCGCGTAGTCATGCCCCAGATGGCATCAGAGAACTCCATAATGGGCACCCGGGCATTGTCACGATGAAGGCAATTGCCAGGTCACACGTTTGGTGGCCAGGGATAGACGCAGATCTGGAACTTTGTGTTCGCAGGTGCAACACGTGTGCCCAGCTGGGCCATGCACCCAGGGAAGCCCCCCTTAGCCCCTGGCCATGGCCCGCCAAGCCTTGGTCACGTATCCATGTGGACTACGCAGGTCCTTTCATGGGGAAAATGTTTTTGGTTGTAGTAGACGCCTACTCCAAATGGATCGAGTGTGACATTTTAAATTCAAGCACATCCTCTGCCACGGTAGAAAGTCTACGGGCAATGTTCGCCGCCCATGGTCTACCGGACATCTTGGTCAGCGACAATGGCCCCTGCTTCACAAGCATTGAATTCCAGGACTTAATGGCAGGCAATGGAATTAACCATGTTAGAACGGCACCGTTCAAGCCGGCCTCAAACGGCCAGGCAGAACGAGCAGTGCAGATAATCAAACAGGGGATGCTCAGATTCCAAGGGGGTTCCCTACAAACCCACTTATCACGCCTCCTATTGGCCTATAGATCCTGACCACACTCGCTCACAGGGGTTCCACCCGTAGAGCTACGAATGAAAAGGATGCTCAAAACCCGATTATCCCTTATACACCCCACCATAAAAGAAATTGTCGAGAGCAGGCGCCAGTCACAGTATCACTACCATGACAGGAATGCGAGGGCGCGATGTATTGATGTAAATGATCCTGTTTTTGTCCTCAACTACGCTGCAGGGCCCAAATGGCTCGCAGGCACTGTGGTTGCCAAAGAGGGAAATAGGATTCTGGTAGTTAAACTTACCAATGGACAAATCTGCCGCAAACATGTGGATCAAACAAAAAGGAGGTTCAGCAACCCCATAGAAGAAGCAGAGGAAGAACACGATATAGGGTTCACTCCACCACAGGTGACCGAACATCGGAACCAAAGGAAGGAGAGCCCAGTCACTGTGGGCAGTCCGGACAGGCCTGAGGCACTGCAAACAGCAGACACTCAGGCCAGCGCCCAACAACCGGAGCCCCAACTCGGGCGCTCTACAAGGGAGCGTAAACCACCAGAGAGACTCAACCTGTGATCCCAATAAGACTTTGGCGGGGGAGGTGATGTCATGTATTCAACCAGCATTGTAACCCATGTATAAACTGACCTAAGTTGTACACCGTGAGAATACTGACCACTAGGTGGGAGACACTCCTAACCTGGACCTTCAGGTATAAAAGGGGAAGCTCCAACCACCTTCATCACTTGAGTGCTAAGGAATAAAGGACAGGTCACAGACTGACCTTCTCTCAAGCATGGGCCTCGTGTGCATTTATACTGTGTAGTAAGGACGTATCAAGTAACTTCTCAACAAAAGTATTGTGAACAAACCTCTTTCTCACTAGTAGGTAAGAAAGCAGCCGTGAGTACTGAGTATCACAATGTCAGCTGTGGCTCAGTGGGTAGCACACTCACCTCTGGGTCAGAAGGTTGTGGGTTCAAAATCCCAATCCAGGGACTTGAGCACATAAATCTAGGCTGACACTCCAGTGCATTGCTGAAGGAGTGCTGCACAGTTGGAGGTGCCATCTTTCGGATGAGATATTAAACCGAGGCCCCGTGTGCTCTCTCAGGTGGACGTAATAGATACCATGGCAATACTTTGAAGAAGAGCAGGGGAGTTATCCCTGGTGTCCTGGCCAATGTCATCCCTCAATCAACATAATAAAAACAATTTATCTGGTCATTGTGTTGTTTGTGATAATTACTTTTTGCAAATTGGTTGCCGCGTTTCCCACATTACAACAGTCTAACATTCCAAAAGTACTTAATTGGCTGTAAAGCGTTTTGTGATGTCCGGTGATCGTAAAAGGCTCTATATAAATGTAAGTCTAAGTCAAAGACTGATTGCTTCAGCCCCCTCAGTTGATGCTGTGTACTCACCTTGGTTTCATTGGTGATCCTGGGATCCCGTGGACCAGACGTTAAAGTGAAATCAGCGTGTCAATGGGCTAGAGTTTCCCAAAAATCTGCCACCGCCGGATTGCTGCCCAAAATACCGCGAAGATTTTAAAATTACCGCGGGCAAAATATTCCACAAAAAAAGGAAAAGATCCCGCCTGGCAGATAAAATGGACCTTACACCCTGATTCTCAGTGGAAAACACGATCCTGGGCTGATTGGGCGGCACTTAATCTAATTGGGCAGTACTTACTAAAATTTAGACCGAGGCTGCGGGTTGGGCCTAGGGAGGTGGAAAAGCACTATAAATAATTTTTTCAAAATACAAAAAATAAATATTAGGCCTGAAATCCCGGTTTCCTCTTCCCGCGGGCATTCGACTAAAAATAGGAGAAAAGATGCGCACTTACCTTTTGATCTAACGCTCACCAGAGATTCCGGACTCAAGGCCTCGTCTTCTTGCTCAACGGAGCCCGTTCTGGTTGGGATTTCCATCGGAGTCACGTGGGCCTGGACACCCAATCACGGTAAAGTATTTTCTCACTCATAGAATTAGGAGTTTTGTAAGTTCGAAACTCCGATTACTATGAATGAGAAACACCCCCAAACACCCAACCACCAAATTAAAAATTTTTTAAAACATCTCACATAAATACATTATAGAAATTAAAGTTGATAAAAATGATTTTGGAAAAAAAAAATTTTTGCCGATTCCAAAACATTTTTTTATTTATGGTTTAAAATAAAATTACCTGAGTAGGCAGGGTTTTTAACATAAATATGTATTTTAAAATTTAATTTTTATATGTTTTTGATATGTTTTAAAACTCCTGCTGGAAAAAGTAGGCTGTGTGCCTGTTTTTACCAGATGCAAGAGTTTTAGGACATTTGCAGGGCAAAAGATGGGCAAATACCGCAATCTTACCCATGCAAATGTCCTTGCTGCTGAGATGCAGAGGATTTGTCAAGCCAGAAACTTGACAGATCGGAAATGCTGGTTTTCGGCGCATGAGCATCACATGCCGAAAACCAGCTTTTCCAATGCTTTCCCGGGTCTGTACACACTCCGTACAGACCCGGGGAGGCTGGAATTTCAGGGCCATTAACAATACATTGTCAGGACCCTTTTACACATAATCGCTAAAAAAGAAAGTAAAAGAAAACTTTAACATATGATTTTTTGCAGGACTTCATACCGACCGCCCAGCTCCAACTGGTTTCTCCTGGGTGTTTCTTTTTTAACTTACCTGAGGTCACCGCTGGGACAAAACTCAGATGATGGCGGTTTTTGGACAGTGCTCGCCGGCAGTCCGCTCCCCAGTGGTATTTCGAAACCGCCGGTGGAACTGTTTTCTGAAATTTCTGCCCAAACCGACCAATATTGCCGAGAAACCGGGCGGAAATGCTGAGGAAAATCCGGCCTAATATCATTAAGTTGACCATGCGTCCCTCCCGAGGGGGTTGCACGCAGGCAGCCTAACATGCTGGAGTCAAATACGGAAGTCGGCAGCTTGGAGCTGGCTTCGCAACATGCTGTCAATTTAATCGGTTTTAACCCCCAACCGCACCCAACCCACAGGCTCTTCCACATTAAAATTCAACCCGCAATCTCCTTAGAGCTAACAGCAAATATGAAGAAACCACATAATATGTTGTTACACTTCACATGTTCTGCTGTGGATTGAATTAGAGCAATCTTTGAGATCCATAAAATAAAAATGTAATGAGAACCAGAATTAACAGGAAATCAGCAGGATTTGATTTTAGTGGCAATGACGGATCTGTGGGATGCGCGGGAGTTTTCCGGGAAGTTTACAAAATGGTCTTCTGGGGGAGAATAATGCATTTCATATCAAAAATATTAAAGATTACAAATGAAAATAAGTTTGACTCCAACATTAAGGATTTAGTAGGATCTACACAACAAAATCTGAGTATAAATCTTATCAGATTTGACACAGGCTCACAATGAATATAACATTTTTCATAGACGAGGCAGTATGTGCCTCTCGGGATCTGTTAGATTTCCCAATGTACACCATGCTTACATTAATTTACTTAATGTAAATCCAGTGTCCTGTTTTGTGGGACTGAATAATGAAAGATTTGGAAAATGTCAATGTGAAATAAAGTTAGTATGGCAGAAGCACCTGTTTTATATTATTTCAATAGTCTGGTGATTTTAATTGGCGTGCTCCCTTTTTAAGTTATTCTATATATTTTCCAGATTAAGAGTTGACAGGTGATCTGTTTTTAGTCTTCCACCAATGCCGCCCAATTCCTGCGGGAAAGTGGAGTTGAGATTGAAGATCAGCCATGATCTTATTGAATACCTCTAGGGGCCACATGGCCTTCTGATTCTAATTCTTATGTTCTTATGTTAACTGCTCATTAGATGCTGTATGAAAGCAACCTTGGTTATCTGGATGTCAATCTTCCCTCTGCATTGGGTGAAACTATGTAGCACCTGTTCCTCAACTGCTGAAACAATACATAATTTGCATGCTAAGGTCTGCAGCTCGCAGGCTAAAAAAAGGATGCAAAACTATTGTAAAGTCCTTACTCTACAGTATGAAACCACACGAGGCACATTCTGGAGACAAGGACACTCTGTGACCTTAACTCTTTATCCACAGGACTCCAAAGACGATGACCCTACGTGGGACCTCCCTTTTTATACCTGTGTGATCAGGTAAGGAGTGTATCCCACAAGTTCACCCCTTGTGGTCAAGGTGTGTATCTAGGTTGAGTGTATACAGTAATACAGTGGTGTTACATTGTGGTTACATACATGACATCACCTCCCCCCCAAAATCTTAATGGATCATAGGTTTAGTCTTTCAGGTGGTCTACGTTCCCTCGTGGAGCGCCGCAGTTGGGGCTTTGGTTGTTGGACACTGACATGAGTGGCTGTCACCTGTGGTGATTCCGGCCTGTCCGGGCTGACCGCAGGGACTGTGCATTTTTCGGATTGCTCTTGTTGCTCGTTCACTGGCGGTGTTGTGAGCTCCGTCTCGTGGTCTTCTTCAGGTTCCTCCGTGTCGGTGCTGAACCTTTTTTTTACTTGGTCTAGATGCTTATGGCATATCTGACCATTGTTGAGTTTTACCACGATGACCCTATTCCCCTCTTTGTCAATTACAGTACCCTCAAGCCACTTGGGCCCCATGGCATGATTGAGGATGAATACAGGATCATTTATTTCTATACATCTCCCGCTCAAATTACGGTCATGGTACTCATTTTGTGACTTGTGCTTGCCCTCAACTATGTCGATCAAGACTGGGTGAATGAGGGACAACCGAGTTTTGAGTGTCCGTTTCATTAGTAGCTCTGCGAGCAGGACCCCCGTGAGCGAGTGGGGTCGGGATCTATAGGCCAGCAGGAGACGTGATAGGTGGCATTGTAGGGAGGGTCCTTGAATCCTGAGCATACCTTGCTTAAGGATTTGGACTGCACATTCCACCTGGCCATTGGAGGCCGGCTTGAACGGCGCAGTACTGACGTGGTTGATGCCATTGCCCGACATAAACTCTCGGAATTCGTAGCTTGTGAAACATGGGCCATTATCACTAACCAGGATGTCTGGCAAGCCGTGGGTTGCAAAGATCGCACATAGGCTTTCCACGGTGGTGGATGACGTACATGAATTCAGAATGATGCACTTGATCCATTTCAAGTACGCATCTACCACAGTAACGAACATCTTTCCCATGAACGGGCCCGCGTAGTCAACATGAATGCGTGACCATGGCCTGGTGGGCCAGGGCCACGGGCTGAGCGGGGCCTCCCTGGGGGCATTACCCAGCTGGGCACATGTCGTGTACCAGGTCTGAATCAATTCCAGGCCACCAAACGTGTGACCGGGTAATGGCCTTCATCAGCACAATGCCTGGGTGCTCGCTGTGGAGTTCCCTGATGAATGCCTCCCTGCCCTTCTGGGGCATAACTACCCGGCTGCCCCTTAGTAGGCAGTCGGCTTGGATGGAGAGCTCATCCATCCGTCTGTGGAACGGTCTGACCTCCTCAGGACATGTTCCGTGTGCGGGCGCCCAATTCCCAGTCAGGACACATTTCTTAATCAGAGATAGGAGGGGATCTCCAGATTTTGATCTGGCGGGCTGTGATGGGGGAGCCTGCGCTGTCAAAGGCATTGACAGCCATGACCATCTCGGCACTTTGCTCCGCTGCCCCCTCAGTGGTGGCCAGTGGAAGCCTGCTGAGCGCGTCAGCGCAATTTTCAGTGCCGGGCCGGTGCCGGATGGAGTAGTCATAAGCAGCCAGCGTGAGAGCCCATCGCTTTATGTGAGCAGATGCGTTGGCATTGATAGCCTTGCTGTCTGACAACAGGGATGTTAATGGCTTGTGGTCCGTCTCTAATTCAAGCTTCCTACCAAAGAGGTACTGATGCATTTTTTTTACACCATAGACACATGCAAGCGCTTCTTTCTCAACCATCCCATATCCCCGTTCTGCTTGAGAGAGCAACCTGGAGGCATAAGCCACAGGTTGTAGCTGACCCTCAGCATTGCCCTGCTGTAACACGCACCTAACCCCATAGGACGTTGCATCACATGTCAGAACCAATTTTTTACAGGGGTCGTACAGGGTCAACAACTTGTTTGAACACAGTAGGTTTCGTGCCCGATCAAAAGCCCGTCCCTGACAGTCCCCCCAAAACCAATCGCAACCCTTATGCAGGAGCATGTGTAGCGGCTCCAACAACGTGCTCAAATTTGGCAGAAAGTTCCCGAAATAATTCAACAGTCCCAGGAATGAAAGCAACTCCGATGTGTTGCCGGGCCTGGTTGCTCATCAAATCGCCTCTGTTTTGGATTCGGTGGGCCGAATCCCATTTGCAGCAACCCTCCAGCCCAGAAACTCAACCTCAGGAGCTAAGAATACACATTTGAGTCGCAGGCCTACCCGGTCCAATCGGCGTCGCACCTCCTCCAGGTTGTGGAGGTGTTCCTCAGTGACTCGACCCGTGATGAGGATGTCGTCCTGGAATACGATCATTCCAGGAATGGATTTAAGCATGCTTTCCATGTTTCTTTGAAAAATCGCGGCCGCTGATCGAATGCCAAACGGGCACCTGTTATAAACGAACAGTCCCTTGTGTGTGGTGATGGTGGTCAGTAGTTTAGATTCATCGGCCAGTTCCTGGGTCATATAGGCTGAAGTGAGGTCCAACTTGGTGAACAGCTTGCCGCCTGCCAGCGTGGCGATAAGGTCCTCCGCTCTCGGGAGCGGGTATTGATCTTGTAGAGACACCCGATTGATTGTGGCCTTGTAGTCGCCACAGATCCTGACAGAGCCATCCACTTTTAGGATGGGAACGATGGGGCTCGCCCAGTCGCTGAATTCAACAGGCGAGATGATGCTCTCTCTCAACAGCCGGTCCAATTCACTCTCGATCTTTTCCCGCATCACATACGGCACCGCTCTGGCTTTGTGGTGCACTGGCCTGGCGTCCGGGGTGATGTGTATCACTACTTTAATGCCTTTGAAAGTCCCGACACCAGGTTGGAATAGTGAATCGAATTGTTGTAGGACTTGTGAGCACAAACTTCGCTCCACAGATGACATTGTGTGAACATCCCCCCATTTCCAGTTCATCTCGGCTAACCAGCTCCTCCCCAACAGTGCGGGACCATTGCCCGGGACAATCCAGAGTGGCAGCCGATTCACTAACCCATTGTGTGTGACAGCCAACATTGCACTGCCTAGCACCAGAATAATTTCTTTAGTGTAAGTCCGTAATTGTGCCTCAATGCATGTTAATTTGGGTCGACTGGCTTTAAGTGGCCATAGCTTCTCAAATTGCTGAACGCCCATGAGTGACTGGCTGGCTCCAGTGTCCAGCTCCATGCGTACTGGAATACCATTTAATAAAACCCTCATCATCATTGGTGGCATTTTGGTGTATGAACAGTGAATATTCGCCACATGGACCCGCTGAACCTCGGTGTCCATCGATTTGCCCCAAAAGTCATCCTGTCTCAAAGAACCCTCTTCTGGTCCATCCACCTTGTATATTAGTCTGGTTGCAAGCTTCCTGCACATTCGAGCTAAGTGGCCACTGAGATTGCAGTTCCTGCAGTCAAACTGTTGAAATCTGCAAGATCTAGCTGAGTGTTTTCCCCCACACGTCAAGCATGAGTTAATGTTTCCATTGTTGGGAACAAAGGGACTATGGCCAGGCATTCCGCGCTGACTGTCGCTTTGACTGCTCTTAAGTACCCTATTAGTGGGTGTCAATGGCCCCATCCCGGGCCGCATTGTCCATTGTGATGGCATGAATGTCTGTTCAGCCTGCCATTGTCTCTGTTGAAATCCTACTCTGGGGTCTATTGCTGCCTGGGGAGTGTCGGACTGCCCCTGCCTGCCTGCGGGGCTCTGAGTTGCAATGATGATGTTAACTCCCTGATCCATCGCCGCGTTGGAGGCAGAATTGCACGTGTCATGTATGTAACCTTTATGTAACAACATTGCAATACTGTATATACGTAAGAAATGCACACCTTGACCACAGGGGGTGAACTTGTGGGAGACACTCCTCACCTGGTCATCCAGGTATATAAAGGGAGGTCCCAAGCAGGGTCATCACTTCTTGGTCCTGTGAATAAAGGTTCAGGTCATGGAGTAACCTTGTCCATAAAATGTGCCTCGTGTGGATTTGTGGATTTGTGTAAGGACTTTACATTGGCGACGAGAAACGGGAATCAACGACCCACAAGAATGGCCACCGGCAGCACAGATGAATGGTACTCTGTTGGTGAGGACTGGGACGATTTCATTGAGAGGCTCCAGCAGAGTTTTGTCACGAAGGACTGGCTGGGAGGCGCAGCGGCCGACAAGCGAAGGGCTCATCTGCTGACCAGCTGTGGACCTAAGACATACGCGCTCATGAAAGACCTGCTCGCACCCGAGAAGCCGGCTGACAAAACCTTTGAAGAGTTCAGCAAACTAATCGGTGGGCACCTCAAACCTGCGAGCAGCGTACCCATGGCCCGACACAGATTCTATACCCACTGACAGGCAGGACAGAGCATACCGGACTTCGTTGTGGACCTCCGGCGCTTGGCCAGCCTCTGTAAGTTCACAGAAGCCTGCAGTGGGGAGATGCTAAGGGATTTCTTTATTGAGGGCATCGGTCATGTGGTGGCCAGGAATTGATTCAGACCTGGAACACTGTGTTCGCAGGTGCACGACGTGTGCCCAGCAAGGTACTGCCCCCAGGGAGGCCCCGCTCAGCCCATGGCCCTGGCCCACCAGGCCATGGTCACGTATTCACGTAGACTACACGGGCCCATTCATGGGAAATATGTTTCTTATTGTGTTTGATGCGTACTCGAAATGGATCGAGTGCATCATTTTGAATTCGTACACGACATCCACCACCGTGGGGAGTCTGCGCACGGTCTTTGCGACCCACGGCTTGCTGGACATCCTTGTTAGCGATAATGGCCCATGTTTCACAAGCTACGAATTCCGGGAGTTCATGTCGGGTAATGGCATTAACCATGTCAGGACAGCACCGTTCAAGCCGACCTCCAATGGCCAGGCGGAATGTGCGGTCCAAATCATAAAACAAGACATGCTCCGGATTCAAGGACCCTCCCTTGAATGCCGCCTATTGCCTCCTGCTGGCCTATAGGTCCCGATCGCACTTGCTCACGGGGGTCCCGCCCGTGGAGCTAGTCAGGAAATGAACACTCAAAACTCGGCTGTTCCTCATTCATCCAGTCCTGTCCGACATTGTTGAGGGCAAGCGCCAGTCCCAAAACGAGTACCATGACCGAAATTCAAGGGGGAGATGTATAGAAATTGATGATCCCATATTTGTTCTCAATCACGCTTTGGGGCCAAAATGCTTGAGGGTACTGTAATAGACAAAGAAGGGAATAGGGTCATAGTGGTTAAACTTAACAATGGGCAGATATGCCGCAAGCATCTGGACCAAGTAAAAAAAAAGGTTCAGCATGGACACTGAGGAACCTGAGGAAGATCATGAGATGGTGCTCACACCACCGCCAGTGAACGAGCAACAAGAGCATTCAGCAGCATGCACAGTCCCTGTGGCCAGCCCAGACAGGCCGGAATCACCACAGGTGACAGACACGCATTCCAAGGCTCAACAATCAGAGCCCCAACTGCAGCGCTCCACGAGAGAGTGCAGACCACCCGAGAGACTTAACCGATGATCCCAATAAGATGTTGAGGGGGAGGTGATGTCATGTATGTAACCTTTATGTAACAACACTGCAATACTGTATACACATAAGAAATGCACACCTTGACCACAGGGGGTGAACTTGTGGGAGACACTCCTCACCTAGTCATCCAGGTATATAAAGGGAGGTCCCACGCAGGGTCATCACTTCTTGGTCCTGGGAATAAAGGTTCAGGTCATGGAGTGACCTTGTCCATAGAATGTGCATCATGTGGATTTGTGGTATTGTGTAAGGACTTTACAGCCCGCGTATATTATTTTCGTCTCTTCCTCCCCCGCCAGGAAAGTTTGAGCTATATCAACGCCACCGCTTAGAAACATAGAAACATAGAAAATAGTTGCAGGAGTAGGCCATTCGACCCTTCGAGCTTTCACCACCATTCAATTAGATCATGGCTGATCATTCCTTCAGTACCCCTTTCCTACTTTCTCGCCATACCCCTTGATCCCTTTAGCCATAAGGGCCATATCTAACTCCCTCTTGAATACATCCAATGAACTGGCATCAACAACTCTCTGCAGCAGGGAATTCCACAGGTTAACAACTCTCTGAATGAAGAAGTTTCTCCTCATCTCAGTCCTAAACGACCTGCCCCTTATCCTTCCAAGGTCAAATCCTTGTTCTCAATTAATTTGTGGAAAATTCCCGCATGACCGATGCCCTCAATAAAGAAGTCCCTTAGCATCTCCCCCCCTGCAGGCGTCTGTGAACTTACAGAGGCTGGCCAAACAGCGGAGGTCCGCTACGAAGTCCGGTATGCTCTGTCCTTCACGACGTCGGTGGGTGTAGAATCTGTGTCGGACCATATGTATACTACTCGCCGGTTTGAGGTGCTCCCCGATCAATTTGCTAAGTTCTTCAAAGGTTTTGTCTGCCGGCTTTTCGGGTGCTAGTAAGTCCTTCATGAGCGCGTAAGTCTTTGGTCCGCAGCTGGTCAAAAGATGAGCCCTTCGCTTGTCGACCGCTGCATCCCCCAGCCATTCTTTCGTAACAAAGCTTTGCTGAAGCCTCTCGACAAAATCGTCCCAGTCTTCCCCAACACAGTACTACCGGCAGCCATTCTCGTGGGTCGTGAATTCCCGTTTCTTGTCGCCAATGTAAAGTCCTTACTCTACAGTATGAAACCACACGAGGCACATTCTGGGGACAAGGTCACTCTGTGACCTTAACTCTTTATTCACAGGACTCCAAAGATGATGACCCTGCGTGGGACCACCCTTTTTATACCTGCGTGATCAGGTAAGGAGTGTCTCCCACATGTTCACCCCTTGTGGTCAAGGTGTGCATCTAGTGTATGCAGTAATACAGTGGTGTTACATTGTGGTTACATACATGACAACTATAGTATAAAATTCCATGATCCATCATTTCGTCACTATACTTGGAGCAGGATGCTTCAGAGAGGATGGGAAATGGCTCCTGTGGGGTGGGAGGTGTGGTGGGAATAGCTTGCAGAATCAATGTGAGAAAAATGCTCAAGTTTCATGAATCATTTATTTAAACATAGAAAGGGGTGAACTAATAGGAGGAAAGGAAAAAACTGTGAGTAGTTTTTACAAACTTAGTGTTACCCAGCAGGAATGTTGCACATTCTGAAAGTGCCTTGAAGCTGTGGTATGACTGTCTGAATAGTGGATGCTGTGGGTATAGATATGAGGATGTGCACCTTCTGGGGTTTATGAAGCGCTATCTAGTTACAGAAATAAGTACTTGCAGATTGACTGAGTCATATAATGTTGATGCCCAAATAAAGATTGTGTGATATACATAGCATTGTGTGATATCTTGCTCAAGATCAAGTGTAGTCTTCAGATGGTGGAGAATAATTTGCCCAAGGTGTGCAGACTTATTTCATGCAGTCTAAAATCATAAATTCTGCCCTTATTTTATAACATACTTTGAGATATTATATATGCAATTATAGCCGAGTGTTCGAGCGGCCAATGATCAAGGGGAAGGAGTGAAGGAAAAAGAGTGAAGGGTGTATGGCTGGAGGAGATCACTTAAGCTGGGTGAGGGGGAAGCCATGCAAGCACTTGAGATTTAGGATGAAGATGCCTCAATCTGCTGGAGCATGGGGAACTAGTGAAGCTTGGAAAAGTGTGATGGGAGTGCTTTGTGTGGGCAAGGATGCAAACCGCAGCATTTTGAATGAGTTGCAATTTGACAAAACTGGAGACTGGCTAGCAGAGCCTTTGAGCAATCGATTTTCAAGATAAAAGTGTGGACTAGGGTTTTGGTGGTGGGGTTGAGGCACAAGAAAGCAGACTTGGAAACAGAAAGGGATGAAAATTCGATATAGCCCTGTTTGAGCCAGTGATACAGCCTGGGTGATAATTTTAGCACCGGGCGATGTTTACCACCTCCAACCAGGATATTCATTTTTAACGACCCAAGAGGGGCTAAGGGAAGCGTTCCACCCTACTCTTAAGGCACTACAGAGCATAGCACTGCAGGGATAATGAAGGTCTGGCACTGGAAAACTGGCATCCTAGTACCTAAAGGGCAGGTCAGCTGGACCACCTGAAAAATGAGAGAAAGTTGAAGGAAGCATTGCAACATTGGAAGCATCAGCAGCAGTACGGCAGACCTCACAGAATCACAGCAATGGTAGAAGATGTTACACTGAACACCCACCTGCTCCTGCTTTATAATATCTTCCCGGGAGCTTCCACAGAACGCCTGCTCGCCCTGTCGGTGACAGCACCAGGTGCTACGACAGGCGAAAGGAGTGAAGTTCCGGATTGCAGCTCTAACGTTGCACACTCATGACATCACCAAGTGGGTGGGGCTAGAATGTGCAGTGAGCGCTATCTGGTAGCGCGCCGCTAAACCACCAATGAACTTCGCGGCAGACACTAACAGCGTGGCACTCAAGCGTTAAGCACTTAGCGGCCCATTAGCACCCCTCTCGGGCACTAATGGGTGGCGCTAAGCAACCGAATTTCTAGTCCAAAGAATATGGGTTAGGGACCTTGGGGTCAAAAATCGTTCGGTGATTTTACCGCTAGGTGATAATTACTGCCTCAGAGTACGAAGTTCAGTTTTTTTTCCTCAAAGATGAGGGTGGAGTGCTAAAAGAGGCACTGCACACTCGTCCTCGGGCGCCCACCAAACGGTAGCTCAGGAGGCCTACTCAATTTTCTACCACTATGATGGCAGCATCCTAGCACCTGAAAAAGAGGAAAAAAAGATTAGTGAAAATTTCATTGAACTACACCCACACTTCCCCACTGCTGCCATAAATAAATAGAAGTTAAATAAATTAAATTTCACAACTTACCTTGCTCTCCAGACAATACCGCCCCAAGATCCCTGATGTACCGACAGCTTTCCCAGTGGGAAAAGCGCCTGCCAGTAAAGCAGGCGATCCAACTAAATTTTACTGCCGTGGTGCCAAGGGGGCATTGCATGCGCAATGATGTAACCACGTGGGTGGTAGGAGAGTACACGGCGCTACCTCTTAGCGCCGCCCCCACCGCTCCACTGAAGTTTTCAGGAGGCGAGGACACCGCACCACTGCATTGGTAAGTGCTTAGCGGCCCATTAGCCTGTCAGTATTCACTGTCCAGGTTGATACATGAAGCATGGCCACTTGGATGATGCGTTGGAAGTTGCTCAGCACCCATAGAACTGTGTCCCAACCCGAGACAACTGACCAACAAGTACTGCTGAATATATACATATGTACAGAGTTTTTTTAAAATCTAGAGACGGGTGATGGTGAATAGAATTGAAGCATCTCCCAAAAGGAGGGGGGGATTGATGGGCAAGCTGCTCTTCTTTGGTTTCACTTGCCATCGAAATAGAACTGAACTAAATAGACGAATAAAGAAATAAGGGCAAAATTGAAACTGAAGTAGAAGGCATACACTAAATTCATAGACAACAAAGGAGAGGATCTCAAAAGGGAATATAAAAAGGTTAGGAAAGAAGTCAAAAAAGCAATTAGGAAGGCAAAGAGAATTACAAAATTAAATTAGCAAGGAATATAAAAATAAATAGTAATGTATTCTGCAGACACATAAATAACAAGAGAAATCAGGATAGGGATAATAATAATAAAAGAAGAATAATAATAACTATTATTTATATAGCGCCTTTAACCCAGTAAATCATCCCAACAGACAAAACAGATACATTTGACACTGAGCCACAAAAGAAGAATTTAAGGCAGATGACCAAAAGCTTGTTTAAAGAGGTATGTTTTAAGGAGTGTCTTAAAGAAGGAAAGAGAGGTAGAGAGGCGGAGAGGTTTAGGGAGTGAGTTCCAGAGCTTAGGGCCCAAACAGCTGAAGGCTCCAATGGTTGAGTAGTTATAATGAACGATGTTCAAGAGGCCAGAATTTGAGGAGTGCAGACTTCTTGTGGGGTTGTGAGGCTGAAAAAGATTACAGAGATAGGGAGGGGCAAGGTGATGGAGTGATTTGTAAACAAGGATGAGAATTTTGAAATTGAGGTGTTGTTTAACCGGGAGCCAATGTAGGTCCGAAAGCATAGGGGTGATGGGTGATCGTGACTTGGTGCGAGTTAGGACACGGGCTGCTGAGTTTTGGATGACCTCAAGTTTATGTAGTATAGAATGTGGGAGGCCAGCCAGAAGTGAGTTGGCGTAGTCAAGTCTAGAGGTAACAAATGCATGAATGATGGCTTCAGCAGCAGAAGAGCTGAGGCAGGGGTGGAGGCGGACAATGTTACGCAGGTAGAAAAAGGCGGTTTTAGTTATGCCACGGATATGTGGCTGGAAACTCATTTCAGTGTCAAATATGACACGTAGGTTGCGAACAGTCTTGTTCACCCTCACATTGATGCTAGGGAGAGGGATGGAATCCTTGGTTAGGGAATGGAGTTTGTGGCAGGGACCAAAGATAATGGCTTCGGTCTTTGCTATATTTAATTGGAGAAAATTTCTGCTCATCCAGTACTGGACGTCGGACAAGCAATCTGACAATTTAGATACCAAGCAGGGATCGAGAGAAGTGGTGGAGAGGTGGAGCTGGGTGTTGTCAGCTTACATGTGGAAACTGACTCCGTGTTTTCGGATGATATCGCCAAGGGGCAGCATATAGATGAGAAATAGGAGGGGGGGGCCCAAGGACAGATCCTTGGGGGACACCAGAGGTAACGATGCAGGAGTAGGAAGAGAAGCCATTGCAGGAGATTTTCTGGCTACGATTAGATAGATAAGAATGGAACCAGGCGAGTGCAGTCCTACCCAGCTGGACATTGATGGAGAGGAGTTGAAGGAGGATGGAGTGGTCAACTGTGTCAAAGGCTGCAGACAGGTCCAGAAGGATGAGAAGGGATAGTTTACCTTTGTCACACTCATAAAGGATTTAATTTGTGACGTTGATGAGAGCTGTTTTGGTATTGTGACAGGGGCGAAAGCCAGATTGAAGTGATTCAAACATAGATTTCATGGAAAGATGGTCACGGATTTGGGAGGCAACAACACGTTCAAGTGCTTTGGACAGGAAAGGAAGATTGGAGATGGTGGCAATAGCGAGCAGGTAAAGTGGGGTCAAGGGTTGTTTTTTTGAGGAGAGTGGTGATGACAGCAGATTTGAAGGAGAGGGGAACAGTACCTGAGGAGAGAGAACCGTTAACAATGTCGGCTAAAATGGGAGCCAGAAAAGGAAGTTGGGTGGTCAGCAGTTTAGTAGGAATAAGATCAAGAGAGCAGGAAGTGAGTCTCATGGGCAAGATGAGTTTAGAGAGATTAAGAGGGGAGATCAAAGAGAAACTAGAGAAAGATATGAGCTTAGGGCTAGGGCAGGTGAGAGGGTCAGATGAAGTTTGGCCCTGTGGGCTAGGTGAAGGAAGGGAACTTGCAGAGGCAGCTAATCGGATGGTCTCAATCTTTGAGACAATGAAGTCCATGAGCTCCTCACACTTGTTGGAGATGAGTGTGGTGGAGAGAGGGGAGAGGGGTTTGAGGAGCCAAATAGAAAATAGTAGCTGGGGGTTATTTTTGCAATCCAGAATGATCCTGGAATAGTGAGCAGTTTTTGTAATCAAGAGTAAGCATAATGTTTGATGAATTTGAGCCAGATCTGGTGGCGAATGGCTAAACCAGTTGTCCGCCACATCCGTTCAAGTCTGCGCCCTTTTGACTTGAGGGAGTGAAGATGAGGGCTGTGCCAAGGGGAATGGCCAGGATGGGAGAGAGCAATCTTCTTAATAGGGACTAGGGCATCAAAGGTGATGGTGAGAGTGTGGTTGAGCAGATCGGTGGCTGCAGAAATGTCATTGTTAAAAGAGGGCCAAAGGTTGGACAGTTTTGTGTTGATAAGTGCAGTTGTAAGAGAGTTTGGAAAGAGTTTTTTCCAGGGACGGATGCAGAAGGAAGTAGGTTTGGACTGGGGAAGGGGGCTGTGGGTCGAGAGCGATACAAGGAAATGGTCAGAGATGGCTTTATCTTTAATTGATACAGTTGGAATAGCAAGGCCATGAGAGATTGCAAGGTCAAGGGAGTGGCTGCGAATATGGGTTGAGGAATTTACATGGAGGGAGAGATTAAGGGAGGACAGGAGGGTAGTGAACTCAGAGGAGAGAGAGCATGATGAATTGAGATGGAGGTTGAAGTCACCGAGGATGAGAAGTTGCTTGGTGCATAGGCTGAGGGAGGAAAGCAGTGTGGATATATCTGTGATAACATTTTTATCATATTTGGCAGGGTGGTAGAGAATGAGAATTTTGAATGAGAGGTGAGAGGGATGGAATAAGGTCATGGGTGGCAAGGGTCTTGTTTGATAGTGAACGGACCTTCTGCAAGGAGATTTCGAAATCACCCGTGATGGCTGATCTACTGCCAGAATACACCTGGTCATTGCTTGGAGGGATGAGTTGGACGGGGAGGAGATTTGCAAGGTTAGTCTTCCTCGGGTAAGCTGGGTGATAAGGTCAGTGAGACAGTAGGATGGGACAGTTGGGGTTGCTGCTTGTGAGGAGACAGCGACGAGTGCCACAGTGGGCCTTTTGGAGAATGCCAACAGGTAAAGGATCCCCTCGGTATGAGTGATCGTAGCATGGTTGAATTTCAAATTCAGATGGAGGGTGAGAAAGTTGGATCTCTAACCAGCATACTAAGCTTAAATAAAGGAGTCTATGAAGGTATGAGGGCAGAGTTGGCTAAAGTGGACTGGGAAATAGATTAAAGTGTAGGACGGTTGATGAACAGTGGCGTACATTTAAGGAAATATTTCACAACTCTCAAGAAAAATATATCCCAGTGAGGAGAAAAGGGTGTAAAAGAAAAGATAGCCATTTGTGGCTAACTAAAGAAATAAAGGACGGTATCCAATTAAAAATAAGGACATACAAAGTGGCCAAAAGTAGTGGGAGGATAGAAGATTTGGAAGCTTTTAAAAGCCAGCAAAGAATGACTAAAAAAAATTATTAAGAAAGGGAAGATAGACTATGAAAGTAAACTAGCACAAAATATAAAAACAGATAGCAAGAGTTTCTATAGGTATATAAAAAGGTAAAGAGTGGCTATCTTAGAGAACGAGACCGGGGAATTAGTAATGGGGAACATGGAAATAGCGGAAACTCTGAACAAATATTTTGCATCAGTCTTTATGGTAGAGGATACAAACATTATCACAACAGTGGATAGTCAAGGGGCTATAGGGGGGAAGGAACTTAATACAATCACAATCACTAAGGAGGTGGTACTCAGTAAGTTAATGGGACTAAAGGCGGATAAATCCCCTGGACCTGATGGCCTGCATCCTAGGGTCTTAAGAGAAGTAATTTACCAAAGTTCCCTGGATTTTGGGGAGGTCCCAGCAGATTGGAAAACTGCAAATGTAACGCCCCTATTTAAAAAAGGAGGCAGACAAAAATCAAGAAACTATAGACCAGTTAGACTAACATCTCTAGTTGGGAAAATGTTGGAGTCCATTATTAAAGAAGCAGTAGCAGGACATTTGGAAAAGCATAATTCGGTCAGGCAGTGTCAGCATGGATTTATGAAGGGGAAGTCATGTTTGAAAAATTTGCTGGAAATCTTTGAGGATGTAACGAACAGGGTGGATAAAGGGGAACCAGTGGATGTGGTGTATTTGGACTTCCAGAAGGCATTTGACAAGGTGCCACATAAAAGGTTACTGCATAAGATAAAAGTTCATGGGGTTGGGGGTAATATATTAGCATGGATACAGGATTGGCTAACTAACAGAAAACAGAGAGTCAGGATAAATGGTTCATTCTCAGGTTGGCAATCAGTAACCAGTAGGGTGCCGCAGGAATCAGTGCTGGGACCCCAAATATTTACAATCTATATTAACGACTTGGAAGAAGGGACAGCGTGTAACGTAGCCAAATTTGCTGATGATACAAAGATGGGAGGAAAAGCAATATGTGAGGAGGACACAACAAATCTGCAAAAGGACATGGACAGGCTAAGTGAGTGGGCAAAAATTTGGCAGATGGAGTATAATGTTGGAAAGTGTAAGGTCATGCACTTTGGCAGAAAATTGAAGAGCAAGTTATTATTTAAATGGAGAAAAATTGCGAAGTGCTGCAGTACAGCGGGACCTGGGGGTACTTGTGCATGAAACACAAAAGGTTATTATGCAGGTACAGCAAATGATCAGGAAGGCCAATGGAATCTTGGCCTTTATTGCAAAGGGATGGAGTATAAAAGCAGTGAAGTTTTGCTACAGCTATACAGGGTATTGGTGAGGAACAGTATACTGCGAACAGTTTTTGGTTTCCATATTTGCAAAAGGATATACTTGCTTTGGAAGGAGTTCAAAAAAGGTTCACTAGGTTGATTCTGGAGATGAGGAGGTTGACTTATGAGGAAAGGTTGAGGAGGTTGGACCTCTACTCATTGGAATTCAGAAGAATGAGAGGTGATCTTATTGAAACGTATAAGATTATGAGGGGGCTTGACAAGGTGAATGCAGAGAGGATGTTTCCACTGAGGAGAGACTAGAACTAGAGGGCATGATCTTAGAATAAGGGGCCGCCCATTTAAAACAGAGATGAGGAGGAATTTCTTCTCTCAGAGGGTTGTAAATCTGTGAAATTCGCTGCCTCAGAGAGCTGTGGAAGCTGGGACATTGAATACATTTAAGACAGAGATAGACACCTTCTTAACTGATAAGAGATTAAGGGGTTATGGGACGCGTGCAGGGAAGTGGACCTGAGTCCATAATCAGATCGCCATGATCGTATTAAATGGCGGAGCAGGCTCGAGGGGCCGTATGACCTACTCCTGCTCTTATTTCTTATGTTCTTATGTTCTTATGTTCTTATGTCTAAAAAGGAGTCAAGTCTGGGACGGCGGCATGAGAATAGGAAGGATGTAGAATCATGAAGAGTGGGCATAGGGATTTTAGTGGACAGAGGGTCTGAGTTTGGTCAAACCTAAGTACCACCCATTTAACATTGAAAGGACTACTAAGATCCTGGCTGTACTTTGGGTGGAAGTTTGGTGGAAAAATAGAAATAAAAACACCCGCTGGAAAAAATGACCGTTACACTTTGATTCTGGGCGGCAGTGGGCGGTAGGTCGGATTCTGGGCGGCAAATGTGATCCGCGGCAAAGTAACGCCGAGGCTAGAGTTGGGCCTAGGGAGAGGGGAGTGCAAAAAAAAAATCTTCAACAAATGAAAAACAAACCATGATAAATCCTTCAGAGGACCCAATCAAACAAAATCGCTGCAAAAGAAATAAAGCAAACCATTTCACTAACCTTTTCTTGCAGGTCTTCATACCTACCGTTCAGATAAGACCTGCCTCTCTGCGGCGGTCTTTTCTCCTACTGGAGCGGAGAACCGCCCAGACCAATCTCGGGAGGGAGTGGGCAGGAGGACTTTTGTCAGTGTTGCACGTCAGCGGATGCCAGCAGACACTCCTCAGTGGTCTTCTCTCTCCGCCGGCGTGAGGGCCTCATCAAATGTGCTCGGAGGGGAGAACACCAAAAAAACAGAGAGACTGCCGAGACAACTCGGCGGTAGCCAGCAATCCGTTCACCAAATTTGGGCCCAGAGTATATGAGAGAGGACAGATGAGAGGTGGCATATCGACATTAGATACTGACCAGGGAGGAAAAGAGAGAAAAAGCCGGAGAAGGAAATGTAAAAAGAAGTCAATGGCTCAGGTCTGAAGTGGCAGCCAAAATGCCCACGCAAATAGGACCACTAAGGACCACACATGATAAACTCACAGGTAATGACAGCGAAATGGCAGAAATATTAAATAATTACTGGCCCGGCCAAAACCCTCCATGATGGTCCAGTGGGAGCCAGGAAAGTGGTTGCCGGGTTCGCAGTGGCCCTTCCCTTTAAAAGAAGGGGAGGGACATTGTGACATGTCTCGCGCCCTGCTTCCGCCCCGCTGACACTGCGCCACCATCCCACAGAGGCGAATCATGCCTCCGGTACCTCCCTCCCCACGTTCTTTTCAGACAAAGACCCCAATTCAGTGATATTTAGCGGCTCATCTCGCCGGGTGCTAAATATGCATTTTATTCAAAATTGTGCGCTCCTAATGGGGCACGGGGCAATTTCACCTCCTTTGTATTTTGCACCAATTAAAAAAATTAAATTAAAAGCTTTGTGTGCAGAAGGTTCGGAATCTCAATTGACTATTGTTCAGACAGTGGGACTAATTGAATATGCATTTGACTGGACATGTTGAAAACAAAGTTTACCATAAGGTAAACAATATAACATAATATCAGAAGTAGGCCATTTAGCCCCTGAAGCTCATTACGACGGTTGCATGGTGAATTTTATGCTAGAAAGAATATTGTCAAGAAAAATCAAGACATTATATGAATTGGTCTCGCTGTAGGGTCATATTACCCACATAACTACGTTCAAGGAGAACGACAAAGAGAATCCATTTTTGTATCTTCAATTTACTAAAAGTAATTGCACTCTCGGCAAAGGAGATATTGTCAGCTCCTACATCTAGGTGGAGTTCAAATCCTTTGGTGAATAGTGCAATTCATTTTCTAGGGAATTCGACTCAACTCCAGTTGGATACAATGATACTTTATTTAAGACTTGCAAAACGTAACACATTACAGTACATGGGCGATAGTTTACAGAAGCAAGCAGAAAGCATATCACCCATTCTGTCCTGGATATGCGATTGGTCTGTTCCCTTCCTTCTTGGATACTTCCATCATCTCTCACCTCGAAATCTTCGACACTGAATAGACTGAAGCGTTGTTCTTTACACACAGGCTAAACCCATCAGCACGTACCACACTTATTTCCCTTGTTTGTACATCATATGTCTGCACCAATCAGATTCCTGTACACGTCTTATCTTTCTCGCATTGTAACTGAGATTTGTTCCAGCTTCAATAACAGGATACAGCTTGCTGACCCTGCTGTTTCCTGCACAATAGCTGCTAACTATGTTAGTTAGTTAGTTACTTTTATGTTATCATCAAGCTTTTGAGCAAATTAACCCTTTCTTACAATTTCTTCAAGAGAAAGGGGGGCATTCAAGTGGAGAAAGTATCTACATCTAAGTTAACTAATAAAACCTCAGAACTTTATTTCAATTTCCCAGTAAATTTTAGGGTAGCCAGTCAAACAATTAGAATTCCAGAAAGGAGAGATTATCTGTTTTTTGATGATGTAATAAATAATGAAGGAAGATTATTAAAAGTCACTACAACTTAGAAAAAAATCTAGAAGCTTCCACTGCAAATAATTAATATTCTATTCAAGGAAACAAGAGCAGTACTCCTGGTGATTTTCTGACGGACAATATAATATTGTATTAACAGCTCTGTGGGAATGTACTTCATGACAGTAAGATTAATGTAACAAATTACTCATATTTGCTCTGATATGCAAATTACACATTGATGCTCTGGGCTTTGAACATTCCTTTCAAGGAAATGTTGGTATGCTGAAACTGATAAGAATATAATTATTCTCACATGTTGTTTCTTTTTAAATTAAAGCCACAACATTAATTTTCAAACAAATATTGGGTAAAATGCGTTAATTGAAATTTGACTCAATATTTTATTTTTTTATTTTTATGTCTCTTTGTTTATCAGAAAATTATCGTGTGATTTGAGTTGATAGTTATAATAATCCTGTAGCTTTCAATAGAAATAATTTGCGTAGACTAAATTTAACTTGCCTATATTTATCAAATGCACTCAGGCATACTGGGATTTCTCTTTAACTGCTAAGCAAGCTTCTGCCTTGGATATGTCTGTTTCACTATGGGCTACCAGGGAGCAGGAGAAAGGAAGAGTTCAAGCCAATCCCTTTAAAACAGGCTGATTAGAATTCCTTTATATCGGAAGCAGTTTTAAAATGAAAAAGGAAAGACAGAAAGACTTGTATTTATATAGCACTTTTCATAACCTCGGGATGTCCCAAAGCGCTTTATAACCAATGAAGTACAGGAATGCCACAGCCAATTTGGGCACAGCAAGCTCCCACAAACAACAAATAAATAAATGACCAGACAATCAGTTTTAGTTTAGTGATGTTGGTTGAGGGATAAATGTTGTTCAGGACACCGGGAGAATTTCCCTGTCTTCTTTGAATAGTGCTATGGGATCCTTTGCATCTGTCTGAGAGGGCAGTTTAACATCTCCTTCAAAAGACAGCACCTCCCCCTCAGTAGTGCACTGGAGTGTCAGCCTAGATTATGTGCTCCTGTCTCTGGAACAGGCCTTGAACCCACAACCTTCCCAACTCGGAGGCGAATGTGCTACCACCAATCCAAGGCTGAGGTGGCATATTGCATTTAAGGTTATGGGTTCAAGTCTCACTCCAGGGACATGAGCACAAAAAAATCTATGCGGACACTCCAGTGCAGTGCTGAGGGAATGCTGCACTGTCGGAGGTGTTGTCTTTCGGATGAGACGTTAAATCGAGGCCCCGTCTGCTCTCTCAAGTGGATGTAAAAGATTCCATGGCACTATTTCGAAGAAGAGCAGGGGAGTTATCCCCAGTGTCCTGGCCAATATTTATCCCTCAATCAACATAGCAAAAAAAACGATCATCTGGCCATTATCACATTGCTGTTTGTGGAAGCTTGCTTGTGAGCAAATTGGCTGCCGTGTTTCCCACATTACAACAGTGACTACACTTCAAAAGTACTTCATTGGCTACAAAGCACTTTTGAGACGTCCGGTGGTCCTGAAAGGCACTATATAAATCCATCTCTTTCTTTCTTTTTCTAACTTGCCTTCCATTAGCACTTAACTTCACAATGAAAGTACATTAATGGCAATGTCAGTGAATTCTATGAATTCAACCGAACAGTCTTTAAAACAGCAAAAAAAAACATCTACTTGACCTTATGCTCTCAAATGAGTTTGATATATAAATAGTACCATATTCAGAAAATGCTGTTGATGGTTCATTCTTCTTTATTTGTTATTCACTGTGCTATTATTCAATAGTTGTGGAAAGCATGGGCCCAAAATTCCACATGGGCTTTTTTTGGCGCAGTTGTAGAGGTACGTCCAATTTCTTTAGTGGCCCAACTGCACCAAAAAAAAAGATTTTTCACCAGCATAACCTTTCATTTTGGAACAGCACAGATTGTCCTTAAGCTCTTTGGGTGGAGCTTAATGTCTGCGCGGAAAAACTGAGGTTGCCAGGGGAATGAGGGATACACTGAAGAGCTGAGGCACAAATAAAGCATTTCCCCTTTGTGAAATAGATCACTAAGTGAGACTTGGGACAACAGACTAAAATCTCAGTATATGAAACAATCTGAAATAATTTTATTCCATTTTAGCATTTATAGATTTTTTTCACATCCACAGTGCCGGTGCCATTGCCATTCCGGGCCGAAAGGACTCTGCACCGGCCCGCACCCATCCCAGGCCGAAAGGTCCAAGGCCACCCCCCCCCCCCCCCCCGCCGTGCCGTGTCTTCAGCTCCGCTGAAACAATGGCATCTTCTCTCCGCCAATTTTCTCTTCCCTGTGCCGATTTCCTTAAGTGTATGTAAGGATTTTCAGAAGGGTGCAGTGTGCCGTTTTAGAAAGAAATCGTACTTGGCCGAACTCGCTTAAATGGCCAGAAATGGTGCATCCGGCAGGTTCCGCCCCCAGTGACGTAAAAATATCGGGAACTAAAAAATTCCGAAGTACCTACTTTAGAATGGCGCAGAAACTTTTGCCAAACTTGTAGATTTTAGTCTGCTCCAGAAAAACGGCACAGAATGGTGGTGAAAATCAGCCCCATAACTTTTTAGCCCAACATTGACATACTTCACAAGCAGGATATAAGCATGCTCACAACAGGGAGAGCAAAATAAGGCACTACATGTTCTCCACTTTCAGATTTTTCCAATGTAGATTATTCCATGGCGATGAATGCCTGCTGCCAAAGGTGACTTCCCAACCTTACCGAATCACGTTGTTGAGATCCCACACTCACTGTGCAGAAAGTTACAAGGCCAAAGTCATATTTTACAATTTTATCATATACCTCCTTTCATCTTTGTTTTATACGAACATATGAAAATGATCGGTCGGAAAAGAACAGCTGGTCCATCATGGCTAAACACTCCTTCCCTCCCCTGACCCCTCTCTCCCCCCACCTTAGACCCACCCTCACAGCCATGTCATCTCTTGGGAGAAGCAAAAGAACCAGAAAAAAACCCAGGGTAAATAACGGAAGAAATACTCTGTAAAATTCCTCTCCAACTGCCTCAGGCGATCACATGGACCAAGTATTCCCTCTAAAGCCACTTACCTTTGATATGATGCAATCTCTGCCCCAGTCAGTAACGGATGCAGCTCCCTGCTGTAGAGAGTCAGCACCATCATGCCAGCTGACAATGTATTCCAGAGGCTCACAATTCTCTGGCAAAAGAAAAACCGTTTAATATCCAGTCTACTCATTCTATTACATCGTTTAAACTCATGTCCCTTGATCCTTCCCAATCTTTTAAACTGGAATAATCTAACAATAGAGACACTATTCAGCCTTTTAATTATTTTATAGACCTCTATTAGGTCACGTCTGCGCTGCTCTAAAGTAAATAGACCGAGATTCTTGAGCCTATTTGAGTAGCTCAGGTTCTTTAAGCTAGGAATCATTATTGTAGCTCTCCTCTAGACCTTTTCCAAGGCCACTATATTACCCACCATTTGGGGGACCAAAACTGGGCACAGTACTCCTGATGCAGTCTGACCAGCAACCTGGACAGTGTCAAAATGGTGTTCTTTGCTTTATACTGAATGCTTATATTAATACAACCCAATACCTTGTTAGCTTTAATTATACTTTCTCTACAGTAGTCATGAACCTTCAGTGATCTGTGCACAATAACACCAAGATATTTTTCTCTCTCAACCTCTCTCAGTATGGTTCCTTGCAAATGATATGTGTATTCTGTGTTGGCCTGACCAACATGCATGACAGCATGGGGCAGAAATTCAGCTCCCCATAAAGGCCTCTTATCTTCAGAAAGCGGCGGCCAGGCAGCAGAGTCGAGCAGCCGCCGACTTCCGGTCCAATGGCCGCTGCCAGCGAAATTTAGCTGGGGGATTTTTTTGGCAGTCCTCACTTCTGCCTTGCTGCTGCCGACCATCCTAAGTGCATCATCAAAGGGCGCACCGTCGATCTTCCACACCTCCATTGCACCTGCCGCGAAATTTAGTTGCAAAAATTTTAATCGGTCGCGCGGTGCCCCGACAGGTTTTTCTGTTGCTACACCTTGCTTTCACTCTGTGAGCCACAGCAGTGCGGCCCCCTTCAAGGGGAGGGCGCACTGCCATGGCCGGCATGTCTTTGTTTTGTCGGCTGACTGCCAGGTCGGGTCGACAATTATGCCCCCAGGTTCGGCTGGGCCACCAACAGACAGCCTGACATCACCTCTTAGGTGCCAGACCACTAGCCCGGCCGAAACCTTCCCTGGTGGCCCAGTGGACCAAAGTTTCAAAGTGCTGAAGGCTCTCCCCTTTAAGTGAAAAGGAGAGCGTGGTGACACACACGCGTCATGATGTCATCTCCGCTACTTGCTGACTGACAGTGGTGGAGACTCCGTCCCGCCTCCACTTCCACCCCCATTATGATTGACTTCCGGTCCGCTGCAAGAAAAGAACAAAGAGCTAAATTTACCGAAAGAGGCGACCTCATCCGATGCTGTGCAAAAAACACTTCAGGATCGGAAGGTGCGACGCGTTTTGGGTGGAGGTAAATTTCGGCCTCTACATTTATCTAAATTAAATGCCATTTTCCAATGTGTGGCTCACTCCCCAAGCACATCTAAATCTTTCTGGATTTATTACACTCTTCTACCATCTTAACCCTTGCACAGATTTTGGTGTCATCTGCAAACTTACTTACCATACTTCCAACATCACTGTCCAATTCATTGATATAGACTGTGAAGAGTAGCAAGCCTTGGACCAATCCCAGGGGATACCACTAGTAACAAGTCTTCAAGCAGAACCTCATTTGTTTACATCTTTTTGGCGGCAGGATTGGAGGCAATTCATAATCCAGCACTTCAAATTTCTACTGATAGCACAAGATTCCATCTTGTGAAGTAGCCTAGTGTGAAGTAACTTACAAAAGGCTTTCTAAAAGTCCAGGTAGACAATATCTACCAGATTTCCCTCATCCACTACCCTAGTGACTTCCTCAAAAAACTCGATCAAATTTGTTAGGCACAGCCTATTTTTTTGGAAGCCGTGTTGTGAATTTCGAATGGCCCTTTCCCTTTCCCAGTGATCGTATGATCCTCTCTAGCATTGTCCCAATAATGGATGTCAGGCTGATAGGCCTGTAGTTTTCTGGTTTAGAATTTATTTCAGATGTTTCAATTTTCTTTCTTTCACCTTGTAAGTCTGTTTGTTCCTACTTTTATCTGCTCTGTTGTTGTTTCTTTGTAGCTCTTTATCGCTTGCTCTATTCCTCTTTAGCTTCATAATTATTTATTTCGCTGTCCCTCTAGCATTTTTCTTTCACTGTTGCTATTTCCTTTACTTCACAGCCTTTTGTTTCCACCTGTGTCATTCTTTGTGTAAGATCTCCTGGACTGGTTTTGATCATCTGAGGGGGTTGGCCCCGAGTTTTTTCTGGGTTTTTGCATCTCCCAGGAGAATACATGGCTGCGAGGGTGGGTTTTTGGTGGCGGGCGACAAGGGGGATGGGGAATGGCACGATCAGGAGAGGGAAAGGATTGATTAGCCATAGTGGTCCAGCTATCATGGTGGAGTGTACTTATATATCATGATCATCAACCTTATTTCAAGTAGAAATTCACACTGACTCTACCAGAACATCCAAGAGATCACATAGAAAAGAATAAAAAAAAGAAAAAGAAAGACTTGCATTTACGTAGTGTCTTTCACAAACCACCGGACGTCTCAAAGCGCTTTACTGCCAATGAAGTACCTTTGAAGTGTAGTCACTGTTATAATGTAGGAAATGAAAATGTAGGAAATTAAAAAGATGTTAGCATATACTTGACCGACAATACATGAACACAGCAATGAAGCAGATTGTCAACCAATTCATTCATCGATTGATATAATTCATAAAACTGACATACCACAAAGTATGATTGATGCTACTTTATGTACTCCTTCATAAATGCAACTCTGCTGAATAGATTCAACTGTTGGGCTATGAGCTATTTAATCACATCTAATATTCACAGCTAAATAACTGACACAATTTCTCACAAGTATTTTACTTTTGCAATGGAGAGTTTACAGAGGAGATTTACGAGGATGTTGAATTGACTGGAGAATTTTAGCTATGAGGAAAGATTGGATAGGTTGGGGTTGTTTTCTTTGGAACAGAGGAGGCTGAGGGGAGACCTTATTTGTTATGTCTGTAATGTACTTATGAGTGACTCCACGAGGCAATGTGTTGTACTCAAACTGGAGTGACCTTAGTCCTTTATTCGTAACTCCAGAGTGAGGCAGCCGCATGGTGGCTCCCCTCTTATACAGCCTCTGCCACCAGGGCAGGAAACCCCTGTCTCCACCAGTTACACCCTCTAGTGGGGCCAGCATGGTATATACACAGTGTAAACCTTATTGATAGTACATCAGGTAAGCAAATCTCCATCTTATGCAACTACACAGTAACTGCACAGAGATTATATCTATAGTCTGCATATATAACATCACTCTATCCAAGTCTTTTGTGCCAATTACCTTTGCACTGTGTGCTCTGGTTTAGCTCGCCCAGACTTAAGTGCCAATAGCCCTTGCACCTTGGCTGTGCTTTGGCTTGGCTCTCTCCCTGTTAACCCCCAAGTCCTTTTGCCACAACGTTGGGTAGTGGTTACCAGTTTGGATGGTTCGATGATGCAGTGGAAATTACAGTGGGTTCTGGGTGTGATCCATGTGTGTGTCCATGGCTACATACATCCATTCCCCCCCCCCCCCGCCAGCGAGATCATGCAGCTGGCCCGTTACATTAACATACATGATCAGACACAGTGCAAGTTTTTACAGTTTGTATTGTGAGACCTGGGTTCAGTGACTTACATTCGTTACGTTTTATGGTCTTGCGCCAAGATTGGGTAAATTGCATTCATGGTTCAGTCATGGTCAGTACTGAGGTAGCAGTACAGGTATGCGATGATGTAGGTTCCAGAGCAACCAGATGGGGTCCTAGTTGTGTGATGTCAGCGCTGCGTCCCCTGCTAGTGGGGTGGGCTTGGTTCGCTCACCTTGCCAGGTCTCAGGTCCTTTGCTGTTGCCTAATGGTGGGCAGAGGCACAGATGTGTCTGGCCTCCCTGTCCTCCTTTGAGGGCTGCAGAAGCTGCTACCTGCTCTCTAAGGGTGTTGGGAACCTGGCTGTTCCAGGTACCATTTGGGGAACTCGTTGGTTCTGACCTTTCGCTCCCGGACATGGCCGAGGTAGCGACTGGGTCTGGGGGCTGCCCCGTCTCCACCCGGGTCGTGGGCAACGGCGACCGACTGCGCATATTGGCACCGTTTTCATTTCCAGGTCCATGGCGAATAGTGCCATCGGGTGCCTGCATCGTGGGATCGATCTGGGGCAGGGTATCAGGATCAGTGCCTTCACTCTCCTAAGGTCGCTGGCCTATAACTTGTGGGGACCTGGGGCAGGGCATCAGGATCAGCACCTTTACCCTCCTGAATTCGCTCGCTTGCTACTTTTGGGGACACTCTATTCCCGATATCGCGCAACAACATTTTGTTCTTTACATTAGGAATAGTACCAACATCTCGCAATGACATTTTGTTCACAATCTTAATCGGTTCATTAAATTGATTGCCATGCATACAATGTCTCTTTAAATTCAGTTGGTTGCAGGTCTCCTTTAAGAGAACCCTGCAGGCTTTACCCCAATCAAATCTTTTGTTAGATACCATGTGTTGGTCTCTCAGCGTTGCACCTCGTGGTGTTGTCGCTTGCCTCTGTCCTCAAGGTCGACTGCCTTGATCCTTCTCTCCTGTGATTCTGCCACAAAAGCTGGAAGAGTGTCTGTGAATTCAATCTTCATCCCCAGGAGTCCTGCAACTGGAGCCAGGAAGGTACTTTTAGGTTGTTCCGGTCGGATCATTGCCACAAAGTCATGATGGACAGTCTGTGCCTCAGGTGCTGCGCTGGTCTGTTCTCTGGTGCCTGGCCCAAGCGAAGGTGAGGTTTTGCTCTGCCTCTGAGCATGGGGGACATCGATTGCTGGAGTGAAGAGGTCTTCCCATTTCCACTGGATCTTCCCCATCCACCTTCTTCCGAGTAGCATTGGACCATCACCTGCAACAATCCACAGAGGTAACTTGTGCACCACGCCATTATGGATTACACTTACTTCCGCACTACCAAGGATTGGGATTAGCTTCTTGGTGTAGGTGCGCAACTTTTCCTGTACTGGAACCAGCTCGGGTCATTTTTCATTCCACAGCCTCTCAAAGATATCCTGGCTCATCACTGACTGGCTCACTCCCATGTCCACTTCCATGAAGACTGGAACGCTGTTTATCTTGACTTCCATCTTCACTGGAGGACAATCAGTGGTGCAGGTATACACTCCATACACTTCTTCTTGGGGCTGAGCTGCCTCTCTGGCCAAACCATCATACTCCCCACTGGATTCAAAGTCATCTACCAACTCCTCTGCTAGACGGTGAGTAGTATTTCTTTTACACATACGCTGGAGGTGGCTCTTCATGTTATAGGCTTTGCATACGTACTCAGCAAACCGACACTGGTGAGCCCTATGGTTTCCTCCGCAATGCCAGCATGGTGCTACTTGATTAGCACCCCTCGGCGGACTCTAAGTTCTGGAACCCTGAGGTCTGTGCTCTCTGCCCTGGGCAGAGCCATGTTCTACAGTCTTGTCTGTGAACGGCACCATTCTGTGTACAATACTTACCGGGTTTGAGTCCACAGGATGAATAATTTGCTTGGTGCTGCAGGTCGAGGTCATGAACGCCTGACTGATGCTGATGGCCTTCTGCAGGTTGACTGTGGTGTCGGCAGATAATAGCTTGTGAAGGAGGCCCTCGTGGCCAATTCCTATAACGAAGATGTCTCGCAATGCTTCGTTGAGGTACGTGTCAAAATCACACGGTGCCGCAAGTCTCCTGAGGTTGGCAGCATATTTTGCAATCTTCTGGCCCTCAGCTCTGTGGTGAGTGTAGAATCTGTGCCTGGCCGTGAGGATGCTCTGTTTTGGTTTTAGTTGGTCGCGAATTAGTTCAGTCAGCTCATCGTATGTCTTATCCTTGGCTTTCGTGGGTGCCAGCAAGTCCCTGACGAGGCGGTAGACCTCGGGCCCACAACTGGTCAGCAGTACAACCTTGCGCTTCTCCGCCAATGTGTCCGTCTCCCCTGCCAGGTCGTTTGCCACAAAATATTGCTCAAGCCTTTCTGTGAAGGTATCTGCGAAGTTTTTTAGTTTGCCAAAGGTAGTCATAATCATGTGAAAGTCCGTATTCTCATCGCCAGTTGTTATGTCTATAATGTATTATGAATGACTTCACAAGACAATGTGTTGTACTTAAACTGTAGTAACATTGGTTCTTTATTCATAACTCCAGAGTGAGGCAGCCGCATAGTTGCTCCCCTTTTATACAGCCCCTGCCACCAGGGCAGGAAACCCTGGTCTCCACCAGTTGCACCCTTTAGTGGTGCCAGCAAAATATATACACAGTGTAAACCTTATTGATAGTACGTCAGGTAAACAAGTCTCCATCTTATGCAAATATACACTGACTACATAGAGATTATATCTATAGTCTGCATATATAAGACATTATTGAGGTGTAGAAAATTATGAGGGGCCTAGATAGAGTGGATAGGAAGGACCTATTTCCCTTAGCAGATGGGTCAACAACCAGGGGGCATAGATTTAAAGTAATTGGTAGGAGGTTTAGAGGGGATTTGAGGGAAAATTATTTCACCCAGAGGGGGTGGGGGTCTGCAACTCACTGTCTGAAAGGGTGGTAGAGGCAGAAACCTTCACCACTTTAAAAAAATACTTGGATGGGCACTTGAAGTGCCGTAACCTACAGGGCTACGGACTAAGAGCTGGAAAGTGGGATTAGGCTGGATGGCTCTTGGTCGGCCGGCACGTACACGATGGGCTGAAATGGCTTCCTTCCATGCTGTAAATTTCTATGATTCTGTGATTCTATGAAAGGCATGCTCTAGTATGTGATTTTTTTTATCAGGTATCTCATCATCCAGTTAGTGATATTTTCATGATGTATGTTATAATGTCTCTTGAGATTACATTGTTTCAGCACAACAGCAGTAAGATGACAAAAGGAACACTGATTTCACAAAAAATAGTACTTTAGTTCCTATTCATCTTGAGAAGTCTACCATTCACAGTCAACATTTCCTTTTCTTGCTGGATAACATGTTTGGGAAGCTTCCTTCATGTTGCTATTGCCACTATGCACATCTGGTATTTCCTAACACCAGTCGTCTTATTTGGGGGATAATTCATTACAGGTAATGCAGAGGAAGGACATAACAGGCTGCTGATGTAGGAGTGATTGTCTGAGGTTAGACCTAAGGATTAATTTGCACGACATCCGAGTGCTTTAAATTGTGGCTGGATGGAGTAGGGAAATAGTCTGTTCTTTAGAATTGCTATTGTCACCACAATATGCACATGAAATTAATATGCTATGTTTAAGTGAAATACTAATCCATGGTTTGAAACTAATGGAAATGGAACTCAGGCATAGATTTGCCATAAACTAAGCATTGTAATTTTAAACACAGAGCGAATGCTGAGCCTAATGTTAGTTGGAACTGGATAAATGTGCAATAAAACAAACATCTGCATCAGTCCTTTCTATTCCTCATAGCAGCACAATTACATACGTTGGCATTAAATACCATGGCTATTAAACAAGTGCTGACAGCCAATAATCTTCTTTCTGGATGTCATCCCCTTTGTATTGCCAAACATATTTTCTAGTATCAATGATGATGGTGTGTAAGATCTTAAAATTACAGTGGTGGACTCCATGCTTTTCAGTATTGTGGAGATTAACTGTGTTTCAATTGAAGACACTGGCAAAAAAATGAGCACTGTGAGAAGTGCAGCCCTGCCCCTGCTCAAATTTAGCTGACCTACTTTCAGAAAACTGATTTGTGTGCATATACTTTGATCATAAAATGCTGTTTAGTGTTTGTTGTGAAAAATGGGGCGAAGCCACAGTTCGAGATAAAGCTGCTGTTTTATTTTAGGTACATTACCTGCTGGTTAAGAGATGATAATGTTGTAACAATGAATTGAGAACATAGAGATGCCACATTAAAATCAAAAATGGATGATAAAGAACACAGCCAAATGTGACTTTGTTTCATTTTCAGGTGAACCCCATATCTGTGTTAATTGAAGATCTGTGCGTAGTATAAAGCAGAATCTGAAACATCATGCCTACCTTCCTCTCTCCACATTACTTAATTCAGTGCGCCTGTATAACTACCATTTTATTACTGGCATTTAAATCTGTGTTTTTAATTCTTAGAAGCTTGAAGCACAAGGTCAATCAAAATTTTCTCTAATCCCATTGAAGCAGCGAATGTTATAAGTTGATAAGAAAGCAAATGAACAAGCACTTGCAGACATGCCCATGTCATAGCAAGTGTACATCAAAACATACTCATAAGGACGCAAGGAAAATCCAGGATGATAAAAGGAATTTCTTCCCATTGAAGCTTTTCCCTCAGGTACCCAAACTCTCCTATTATAACATCCAGCTTTATTCTGAACCTCCCTAATATTTCTGTCTCTCATTCTAAAGAATACCATTCTTTTAGTAAATAAATTCTCCTAATATTCCTTTCCTTGGTTAAACCATATTTGTACCAATTCAATGATGTCTCCCACCACATACTCTGCCCCACCCCCCCTTAATCAATGTATCTCAGTCCTGGCTCAGTGGTAGCATTCTTGCCTCTGAGTCAGAAGTTCAAACCCCACTCCAGGACTTGAATACATAGGGCTCAATTTTGCCTAAGCCCATTTTTTGGCATATTTGCCAGAGTTACGACTATTTTTCTGGGCCAAAAATGTGCCAAAAATATTTGTCCAAAGTTTCCCCGCTGTATTTTTCAAATTTAGCACTGCTCAGCCTGTCCAGTCGCCTCAGGAGGTGGAACCTGCTGTCTACATTGAAAATCCTTCTGCACATGCGCAAAAAAAATAGGTTGTTTTTAACATGATCCAAATGGGCATGCATGCACAGTACAGCTCCGGGTCTGCAATTGGCCATTTTTAAAGAGCCAGTTGTGTGTGAGAACGTTGAATGCTGTGTGAGAGCATTGGAAAAATTGGAGCTGCAATACAAGATGCAACGCGGTGCAAGGACCAAGAATTTCTTACAGGATGAAATGGAGACACCGGTTACTGTGATTGAGGCCAGATGGCAGGAGCTGGACACCAGCGGAGGTCACATAAAAGTTCCACCCAAAGAAATGAAGAAACGCTGGATCCAAGTTGCAGAAGATTACTGCGCAGTGGTGAACACCCTGAGGTCTGGAGGCCAATGCAAAAAGAAGTGGCAGGACCTTGGTCAAGTAGTTAATGTAAGTGATATTTTCATTTATTCAAAGGAATTGCAATTGTAAATGTGACCAGCTGTATATGTCCCACAGCAGAAAGACACCCTCTCTAAAAAGTTGCATTTTCCTCTTTGCAGAGGAAGGTGGCACATAACAAAAAGGAAAGAACTCGAACAGGAGGAGGCCCGGCAAATCTGCAACCACTGACACCCTTGGAAAACAGAGTCGCTGCTTTGATGGGTCCTGCCTGGAGAAAAGCTGGGCCCACACTCGAGGGAGAAGGTAAGTCCTGCAAATTCCACAGTCTAGCTTTGCTAAATGTTAAGTACTGCGCGGGCTAGCCATGCTTTGGTTCCTGGGGATGTCTCCATCAGCTACGCTTTGGTTGATGAAATGTGCTATCATTCATCGTGGTCCTTCAAATCAGCTTGCTGCCTGCGCTGTGTGAGCCTACTCATGCCACCCTGCCCCCTCCTCTGCTGCTAACCATTTGTCTGTTCTGTTATATTTTGCAGAAGAAGATTCAGATGTGGACGAGCCTGAAAAGGACAACATCTTCCAATCCCACCCTCCAGACCAAGAGCAGGGGAGGGGGAGGAAATGGAGATGGATGAAGCCCCCACTGTTTTACTAACTTTGGAGGAGGTACAAGTGCCGCCCGTGACTATTGGTTTCAGTGTTGGTGGGACAGTCCATGTTTTCCCACTATCCGAGGCTGCGGGTTCTAGTGGTGTGGTGCAGCGAGGCACACCAAGGGCCCCACCTTCCGAGGTTGCGGGTCCCAGGAGTGGGGTGCGAGCCACACCCGTGGGGAGGAGGGGAAGGAGAGCTCGACAGCGCTCCCCTGAGGTGCAGGATCTAACAGATGTGCTTCAGATGATGGCAATGAGTGGGGAGAGCATTGACCTTACACAATCACTCCTGGACACCATCAGTGGGGTGGGTGATGAGGTAGCGGGACTGTTGGGAGAAGTAACAGCAATCTCACAAGAAATGGGAATGATTTCCGGGACCATGAGTGAGGGAATATCTCAGTCAGCTGAAACCATGTCAGTGGCATTGGGGGAGGGAATGTCACAGGTAGCTGATGCGTTGTCAGTGAACATCAGGAAGGGAATGTCAGAGATGGTGCAACCACTATCAATGAAAATGAGGGAGAGTATGGTGCAGGTAGCTGAGACACTTTTGCTCAGCATGAGGGAGGGAATGTTGCAGGTCATTGACACACTGTCAGGGCACATGAGGGACGGCATGTTGGAGTTTGCTGCTGCAATAAAGTAACACGCCCAGACCCCGTGCCCATTGAAAGAATCAACTGCCACTTCCACTCCAATCCCCACACCAGCCTCTGAAGAGCCCCAAGCCGGACCCTCCACCTTTGCCACCTGGGCCCTCCACATTGTTTCCTGATCCCACCCCCCCGCTCAACAGGTAAGCACTACCCGAGATCTTAGAAAGAATAAGCTTGGTACCAACCCCAAAAACACTGCGCCACCGCCTTCGGGAAGTGGTGGTGGAGTCACCAAGAACAAGCGCAACGGGCGGTCTTAGAATAAGGTGGAGGAGCGATGGGTGCAGTCTTTCTTTGCTGCTGTTGTTATTATTATTACTACTGTTGTAACTGTTGTTCTCAAATTAAAAGTTTTTTATAAATTATGTAAATTTACAAGTTTAAAAGTTAGTAAGTGATCTTAAAGTTTGTAAGTGATCGTAATTGAAAACTTAAAAGTTTGATACAAGAATAATTTTATTAAAGTTAAGTACAAAGAACTGTTTGTTAAACTTTTGAATAAAATAGATTTTACATTAAAACTGATTCATTTAAATTATTTGTTCCATTATTAACACAATTTTTGAAGTAAACAAGAATCATTTCCATCATTTGTTCCATTTACACAACACAACATTACAGAACAGGTCCAAACAGTAAACATGGTCCATGTAGAATATTTGTCTCTGAGCCTTCAGGCAGCAAAGTGTTCCTGGATGAACTGTTGGCGCAAGGCTCGAGCAATCGTTAAAGGGGCACGATGGCCTGCCCTCCTCCGCCATCATGCTCTGGGTTCAGGTAGTTGCATGACTTCCTCATTTTCATCGTCCTGCTCATCATCTGCATCTTCCTCATCATTATCATCAGCCACTCTCCCCGCAGGTGGGTCTTCTCCTGTCAGCTGCTACTGCCTCATGATGGCTAAGTTATGCAGCATGCAGCACACAACAGTGAACTGACCGACAATTTCAGGGGAATATAGCAAGTAGCCTCCGGAATGGTCCAGGCATCGGAAACGCTGTTTCAAGATGCCAACGGTCCTCTCTATGATGCTGCGCGTCGCAGTGTGCGACATGTTGTATTCCCGGTCAGCTTCTGTCCGGGTTACACGTAGGGGCGTCATGAGCCAGGTGGTGAGGTCATACCCTTTGTCTCCCAGTAGCTTGCTCTGTCCTTGATGAAACATGGCTGATATAACGCTCTCACGTAGGATAAATGCATCATGGGTGCTCCCAGGGTATCTTGCATCGACTGACATGATGCAATGCACGTCGTCACACACAAGCTGTGGAAGCCTTTTCTTTTCCTGTACATCTTGGAATCCTCCAAAGGTGCTTGCAAGGTAATGTAAACAATGCAGCCCTGTACGTTGGGAAGCCAGCAATCCTGGAGAAGTCCACAGTCCTGTCACGCATTGCCTGGGTGGTCATGGGGAACTTAATGTAGTAATTCCTCCGGGCATATAGTGCAGCTGTCACCTGCCGAATGCAGACATGTGTTGCATGTTGAGAAATGGTGCACACATCCCCAGTTGTAGCTTAAAACGATCTGGAGGCATAGAATAAAAGTGCAGCTGTAACTGACTGTAGCTGACAAAGCAGTCCTCCTGACGCTTCTAAGTTGCAGGTCTGCTTTCACCAACTCATAGATCTCAGTTAAAACTGCTTTGCAGAAACACAGCCTTCTGACACAATCTGCATCACTCAGGTGCAGGTATGAACACCTGTCTCGATATACCCACGGTGGGTAAGGCCTCCTGCCCAGCACCCTACGGGTTCTGAGGTTCCTCATGCGATGAAGTTGAATCATTTGCCTCCTCCGTAGCACCATCATGCAGAAGGCTCGCACAAGGTAAGGCTTTGTCAGTATTGCCCCCATGGTTAAATTTTACCTTTGCAAGAAGCACAAAATGGCAAGTAGGCAGGCAGGACAGGTCCTTTGTTGTCTCTCCCTAAGGTCTGTATGGATTACACCCAGGTCTCAGCAGTCTTGTGACTTCTCCTCCCCTGGGCTCATTTGCTGCGTAGTGCAGTCTTCTGATCGCCACCTGCTCTCCCCCCCCCCCACCCCCCGCCCGCCACCGGGCTTGTTTCACAGTCAAGCCCCAAGCCCCTGTGTCTGGGCATGGGGCCAATTCTGCCTGCTGACGCTGTGATCCACCAGCTCTATTTGAAGACGTTCGGTGGTGGCGTGTGAGTAATAAAATATGAAAACTTCAGAATTCCATGAAACTTCCATGTACTTACTTCATTGAAAGGTAAAAAAATGTCATCTTTATTGTGGATATTTCAAGTATTCTTGACTCCTTCCAAAAACTTTGATGAAAAACAATGGCTTCTTTCAGCGCCGATTTCTCAATGTGCGCTGCATTCTGTTAACTCACCAGAACGTTTTTCGGGAGTGGCCAGATATGCCGACCTAGCAAAAATTTTTGGGGGCCAGACTGTGAAAAATCATCAAAACTGGTGCAGACATGAGGGAACATGGCAACAATAAAACCTAATGTAAAAAACCATTAACTCAGATACGCCGGCAGATTCCTGGGGGAAACTTTGATTTAAATACCTACGCCAAGAAAAACAGCGCACTGCAAAAAAACAGCACAAATGACCCGGGAAAATTGAGCCCATAATCTAGGTTAACATTTCAGGAGTGTACTGCATTGCTGGAGGTGCTGTCTTTCAGACGAAATGTTAAACCAAGGGTGTGCCTTCCTGCTTATGTAGATCAGTGGCACTATTCAAAGAAGAGCAGGGGCCCCAGACAACATTTATCCCTCAAACAACAGCACAACAAGCAGTTTATCTGCCCATTTAATGAGCACAAATTTGCCAACAAACAAGCTAGTGTTACATTCTTCAAAACTGATACTTCTAATAGAATTTCCAATAAAACTATGTTGAAAAAGTGAGGGTGACAAAGGGAACTTAAGAAAGACAGTTTGAGGAATAACTCAGATCTAATGAAATAAACAGTTTGAGCAGCTTCGTGACACAGCATGTTGGTATTTTATTGTGCAGCACTTTGTAGTAGCAAGTTGAGAGTTCAAGAAAGATAAAAGTAAAGTCAGAGGGTGGCAAACTGTGTACCTCATCAAAGATTAAGGGGTGATTTTAACTTGCTGAAATCAGTGGTTAGGAGGTGATAACGGCTTCAAAATGCGATCGGTAGCGTCTTGTTAATGCCGATGCTCTGCCCACTGTCATTTTTAAATCTGTAAGTCAGGGTCCTCAGACGTGCCTGCTTGTCATTATCGGACAGAACTGGTTAGTGTGGTGTCCCTGCACCGTACTACAAACTCACACGAGGCATGTACTGCAGACACAGTCACTACGTGACCTTAACCTTTATTCCCAGGACCAAGGATTGCTGACCCTGGGTGGGACCTCCCCTTTTATACTTGGAAACCCAGGTGAGGAGTGGCTCCCACAAGTTCACCCACTGTGGTCAGGTTGTGCATTTCTAGGGTATAAGTACAGTGTACAGAGTTGCATGAAGGTTACAGTTACATGAAGGTTACCATTGCATAATGGTTACATACATGACATCACCTCCCCCCTTACGTCTTTTTGTGTCAAAGGTTAAGTCTTTCAGGTGGTCGATGCTCTCTCGTGGAGCGCTGCAGTTGTGGCTCTGGTGGCTGAGCCTTGGCATGCGTCTCTGTCACCTGAGGTGATTCCAGCCTGTCCGGGCTGGCCGCAGGGACTGTGCATGCTGTGGATTGTTCTTGTTGCTCGTCCACTGGCAGTGATGTGGTTGACATCTCATGCTCTTCTTCAGGTTCCTCCATGTCTATTCTGAACCTTTTCTTTACTTGGTCCAAGTGTTTGCGGCATATCTGTCCATTGTTTAGTCTGACCACTATGAACCTATTCCCTTCTTTGCCAATTACGGTGCCCTCAAGCCACTTGGGTCCCAAAGCATGGTTAAGAACAAATACCGGGTCATTCATTTCTATACACCTTCCCCTTGAGTTTCGATCATGGAACTCAGTTTGGGACTGGCGCTTGCCCTCAACAATGTCTGCCAGGGCTGCGTGAATGAGGGACAGCCGCGTTTTAAGCATGCATTTCATGAGGAGTTCCGCTGGTGGGACTCCCATGAGCGAGTGCGGGCGGGACCTGTAGGCCAGCAGGAGGTGCGATAGGCAGTACTGAAGGGAGGGTCCTTGGATGTGTAGCATGCCCTGTTTTATGACTTGGATCGCACGTTCCGCCTGGCCATTGGAAGCCAGCTTGAACGGCGCTGCCCGGACATGTTTCATACCATTGCCCGACATAAACTCCTAGAATTCATGGCTGGTGAAACACGGGCCATTGTCGCTGACCAGGATGTCCAGCAAGCCGTGGGTCGCGAAAACCATACGCAGACTCTCCACGGTGATGGATGTCGTGCACGAGTTTAATATGATGCACTCGATCCATTTCGAGTATGCATTGACAACGATCAGGAACATTTTCCCCATGAACAAGCCCGCATAGTCTACGTGAATATGTGACCATGGCCTGGTGGGCCAGGGCCACGGGCTGAGTGGGGCCTCCCTGGGGGCATTGCCCAGCTGGGCACACGTCGTGCACCTGCAAACCCAGTGTTCCAGGTCTGAGTCAATCCCCGGCCACCATACATGTGACCGGGCAATGGCCTTCATTAACACGATACCAGGGTGCTCGCTGTGGAGTTCCCTGATGAACGCTTTCGTGCCTTTCTGGGGCATGACTACCCGGCTGCCCCATAGCAGGCAGTCGGCTTGGATGGCGAGGTCATCCATCCGTCTCTGAAACGGTCTGACCTCCTCGGGGCACGCCCTGTGTGCGGGCACCCAATCTCCAGTCAGGCCACATTTCTTTATCATGGATAGGAGGGGGTCTCTGTTGGTCCAGAGTTTGATCTGGCGGGCTGTGATGGGGGAGCCTGCGGTGTCAAAAGCCTCAACAGCTATGATCATCTCAGCGCTTTGCTCCGCTGCCCCCTCGGTGGTGGCCAGTGGGAGTCTGCTGAGCGCGTCAGCGCAATTTTCGGTGCCTGGCCGGAGCCGTATGGTGTAGTCATACGCAGCCAGCGTGGGAGCACATCGCTGTATGCGAGCTGACGCATTGGCATTGACAGCCTTGCTGTCGGTCAACAGGGATGTTAACAGCTTGTGGTCCGTCTCTAGCTCGAAACGTCTACCGAAAAGGTACTGGTGCATCTTTTTCACACCGTAAACACAAGCGAGTGCTTCCTTTTCAACGATGCCATATCCACGCTCTGCCTGGGAGAATGACCTGGAGGCATAAGCCACTGGTTGGAGTTGGCCGTCGTCATTACCCTGCTGCAACAGACACCCAACCCCATAGGACGATGCATCGCACGTTAAAACCAGTTTTTTACAGGGGTCATACAAAGTCAACAGTTTGTTAGAACACAGCAGGTTCCTCGCCTTATTGAAAGCCCGTTCTTGACAATCCCCCAAAAGCCATTCACAATCTTTACGCAGGAGCATGTATAACAGCTCCAAAATTGTGCTTACGTTCGGCAGAAAATTCACGAAATAGTTCAAAAGCCCCAGGAATGATCGCAACTCCGACGTGATGCCAGGCCTGGGCGCCCGGCGGATCGCCTCCGTTTTTGATTCAGTGAGCCGGATCCCGTCTGCGGCAACCCTCCTGCCCAAGAACTCGACCTCTGGGGCCAAAAACACACACTTGGCCTTTTTCAGCCGCAAGCCTACCCGGTCCAGTCGGCGTAGCACCTCCTCCAGGTTGTGAAGGTGTTCCTCAGTGTCTCGACCTGTTATAAGGATGTCGTCTTGGAATACAATTGTTCCAGGAATGAATTTGAGCAAGTTTTCCATGTTCTGCTGAAAGATAGCTGCCGCCGAACGAATGCCAGACGGACACCTGTTGTAGATAAATAATCCCTTGTGTGTCGTGATGGTGGTCAGAAGCTTGGATTCTTCAGCCAGTTCCTGAGTCATGTAGGCCGAAGTGAGGTCCAGCTTCGTGAACAGCTTGCCACCTGCCAGCGTGGCAAAAAGGTCCTCTGCTCTCGGGAGCGGGTATTGGGTCTTGCAGCGACACTCGGTTGATGGTGGCTTTGCAGCCACCACAAATCCTGACTGAGCCATCTGCTTTAAGGACAGGAACGATGGGACTTGCCGAGTCACTGAATTCAACGGCCGAAATTATGTCCTCTCTGAGCAGCCTATCCAATTCACTTTCAATTTTCTCACGCATCACATACGGCACCACTCTGGCTTTGTGGTGCACTGGTCTGGCGTCCGGAGTGATGCGTATCACTACTTTAGTGCCCTTGAACGTTCCGACACCGGGTTGAAACAGTGATCCAAATTTTTGTAGGACCTGTGAGCATGAACTTCGCTCCACAGATGAAATGGCGTGCACATCCCCCCATTTCCAATTCATCTCGGCTAGCCAACTCCTCTCCAAGAGCGCGAGGCCACTTCTGTGATCCATTATGTGTTACCACCAATTTTGCACTGCCTAGCACTGGGGTGATCTCTTTGGTTTACGTCCGTAGCTGCGTGTCAATGTGTTCCAGTTTGGGCCTGCTAGCTCTGTGTGGCCATAGTCTCTCAAATTGTTGGGCGCTCATAAGTGACTGGCTGGCTCCCGTATCCAGCTCCATGCACACCGGGATGCCATTCAATAAAACTTTCATCATCATGGGTGGCGTTTTAGTGTATGAGCTGTGGACATCAGCCACGTGAACCCGCTGAACTTCAGCATCCAGGGCTTTTCCCCAGGCATCATCCTGCATTGCAGACCCCTCGTCTGGTTCCTCTGTCTCACAGATTAGCCTCGCCACAGCCTTTTTGCACATCCTGGCCAAGTGTCCACTGACGTTACAAATCCTACAGGTATACTGCCGGAACCTGCAGCTTTTCGCAGTATGTCTACCCCCGCATCTCCAGCATGAGATGAGATTGTTGTTAACAAAGGGACTGTTACCAGGCATTCCTCTCTGATTGCCCATTTGGTTGTTTCTAAGCACTCTGATGGTGGGTGTTAATGGTCCCATCGCGGGACGCGTTGTTCCTCGTGATGGCAAGAATTGCCGATCCCCTTTCCATAATCCCTGTTGCGGGACCTCCCTAAAGTCTGTTGCTGCCTGGACGGTTTCAAAATGCCCTTGCCTGCCTGCAGGGTCCCTAGCCGCGTTCACAATGTTAACTCCCTGGTCCATCGCCACGTTGGGACCAGGGCTGCGCGCGTAAATTAACTCGGTCTCCTCTTCCCCTACCATGAAGGTCTGAGCTATCAACGCTGCCTCTTCTAAAGTCAAGTCCTTGGCCTCTATGAGCTTCCTGAAAATCTCGGCATGATTAATGCCCTCAATGAAAATGTCCCTTAACATCTCCCCCCTACAGGCGTCTGTGAACTTACAGAGACTGGCCAAGCGCCGCAGGTCCGCAACGAAGTTCGAGATATATTGTCCCTCCCGACGCCGGTGTATGTAGAACCGGTGCCGGGCCATGTGTACGCTACTCGTCGGCTTGAGATGCTCACTGATCAGCTGGCTGAGCTCTTCAAAGGACTTGTCCGCTGGCTTTTGGGGTGCGAGCAGGTCTTTCATCAGCACATACATCTGTGGTCCACAGCTGGTCAGTAGATGCGCCCTCCGCTTGTCAGTCGCTCCCAGCCAGTCCTCTGTGACAAAGCTCTGCTGGAGTCTTTCCACGAAGTCATCCCAGTCCTCACCCACACAGTAACATTCCTCTGTGCTACCGGTGGCCATCCTCGTGGTTCGGTGATTTCTGTTTCTCGTCGCCAAATGTGGTGTCCCTGCACCGTACTACAAACTCCCACGAGGCATGTACTGTAGACACAGTCACTACGTGACCTTAACCTTCATTCCCAGGACCAAGGAGTGCTGACCCTGGGTGGGACCTCCCCTTTTATACCTGGAAACCCAGGTGAGGAGTGTCTCCCACAAGTTCACCCCCTGTGATCAGGGTGTGCATTTCTACGGTGTACAGGAGTTGCATGAAGGTTACAGTTACATGAAGATTACCGTTGCATGATGGTTACATACATGATAGTTAGAGTGTGCACTCTGCACCAAGTTCCATTGGTGACGCAGCAGAAGAACCCCTAGAAATGTGAGTTTTATATTGGGTCAGAATTTGCGGTCGGTATGACGGCATGCTCTCAGGGTACGCTGTCATACTGCCTTTGAAATTGACCACAGGTTCGGTTTATAGCACATGTGCTAAATCACGAACTTCCGATCTGTCAGCTTACGACTTGACAGATCATCTGCTGCGACTGTGAACTAATTATTGCTGGCACTTGAGTTGGGCCAATTGCCCACCAATTGCCCAGCAATTACGCAGGAAAATTTTCCGGCTGGTGCAAACAGGTGCATGAGCCTGTGTTCACAGTGTAAGAGGAGTCGGGGAAACATAATGGGGATTGACAGGAAAGATGCTGAGAGGTTGTTTCCCCTGGCTGGAGAGAACTTGGGGGCGCAGTCTCAGAATAAGGGTCCGGCCATTTAAAACTGAGATGGGGAGGAATTTCATCACTCGGAGGGTTGTGAATCTTTGGAATTCTCTACCCCAAAGGGCTGTGGATGCTGAATCATTAGGTATATTCAAGACTGAGATAGATAGATTTTTGGACTCTAGGGGAATCAAGGGATATGGGGATAGTGCAGGAAGGTGAAGTGAAGGTAGAAGATCAGCCATGATGTTATTGAATGGCGGAGCAGGTTCGAAGGGCCGTATGGCCTACACCTGCTCCTAATCCTTATGTTCCTATATGCAGCAGCTTGAAATATACACCTGTCATGATAAAAAAAATCTTCAAAATAAATATCTATATCGATCTAACTATCTCCTGAGTCCAACACAACTCACAGAGACAAAAAGGCAAAGGGTGAAAACATTGTACCAAGAATAAGAGAGTGATGTATTTGTTAATATAACTGGGGTGAACGAGAAACTGATTTATTTATTAACATAACCGGGGTGAACGAGAACGGATTTATTTATTAATATAACTGGGGTGAACAAGAAACGGATTTATTTATTAATATAACAGGTGTGAGTGAAACTAAAAAATCATGACTGTGCATTGAAGATTTCTGTTTCCTAATTGGAGCACATGATCCCAGGTGCGCTTACACACACAGTGTGCCCCTGGGATCCATGGGCCACTACACTGCACTCCACTCCACAGCAAAACCACGCAAGTTTTCGAAGGAGGCCCCGCAGTCCTTAGTTACGTCACCAACCACAATTTTAGGGCCATTGCTTTTGTGGGGCCACCAAAATAATCTGGCCCGCTGCTGCCTCAGGCTCCCCTCTCTGAGAGATCACGCCAAAACCCCATCCCTTCCCCCGCTCTTCACTCTCCCCCAGGACTTACCTTGCTGACATCTGGATGGCTTCTGGGCTGCTTAATATTGTGCCAGCCTTAATCCAGCAAGTTTCTTCCTAGTTCTATTTTAATGAGGCCCAGGCCTCAAAATGGTTCCGGCATGTTTGCTGCTGAAACGGAAGGATGGCCAGCGTACTCCGGCAGTCAGCCGCACAAAAGCTACAATTTCCTGCTAAGATTAAAGCTGTAAAGCATATGAACATGCAAAACTGGCGGGCAGGAAAAGACCAGCTGGTCCATCAAGCCTACCTCACACCATGATGGCCAGAGCATCATAACCAAACAGGCTCTCCCCCGCACCCCCCACTGCCCCCAGCCATGCAATCTCCTGCGGGAGGGCTGGAAAAGGCTTTGAGTCAGGTTCCTTGCCCGTTTGCTGAGTCAAAGAGTGTTACATGACATGGGTATTAAAATGAGGACGAGAGATAAGGTTAAGAAAATAACAAATAAACAAATAACTAAGACATGACTTTGGCGAGGTGATTTTCACTTTTAACAGATGCATGTGACAGTCTTTTTATACATCCTGTCATGGGATTAAAAAAACACTGATGCAACTGAAAGTTTGACTGATTCGAAATAACAAAATAAAAAGGAAACAAAACTAAAAAGTAGGGATTAAGAGAATTATTTTAAATCAACAGAGAAAGATTGTTAATTGATCTGTAATGGGAATAAAATCCCTGAATGGTAGGTTAGAAAGCCACAGCACAGATCAGTAGGCACTGGCTGAGGAAATAAAATATTTGCATTTCAGATTTCAAAGCATGAACTCTAACTGTTTGTTACTCTTCATGATATTTTGATGAAATAATATGCGGAGTAACAATACTCAATCTGTCGGCTATTAGACGACATTTTAAGAACCCAGGCATAAACAATTGATCAGACCCCGCACTGCTGCACCTAGCAGTGTTTTGGTTTTAACACTACAACTCCTAGATAATGTGTGAATACCCAAATCATGAAATGCTCAAACACCACAAGAACCCTAAATCCCAATTCTAATAGGCTTTGGTGGGATCGCTTAGCTTTTCTACAGACCCTTAAATTTCAAATATTGATATGACCTTAACGAAAGTCACGTATCATCCTCTCTGTGTTTGTGGTGCATTATCCCTTATCTCTGCAGCTTTTGACAAGGTCGATCACACCTTCCTCCTACAACTTCTTTCTGCCGTTGTCCAAATCACTGAGATTGCTCTTACATGGTTCATCCTTTACCTACCCGATCATAGTGAAAACATTTCTAGCAAATGTCTTCTCTTCCTACCCAGCATCGTTACTTCTACTCCCACCCACCCTACCCAAGAATTTGTCTTTGGCCTCCTCCTCTTCATCTACTTCATTCACAGATATAGGGTCAGTTTCCACATGCATGAAGAAGAAACATAACTCTGTCCCCTCTTTCAATTCCTCCACTGCCTCTGTTACCTGAGGGACGACACCTCTGGCGGTGCGGTGCTCCCTCGGCGCTGAACTGGGAGTGTCAGCCTAGATTTATGTGCTCGGGTCTCTGGAGTGGGACTTGAGCTCATAGCCTTCTGACTCAGAGGTGAGAGTGGATTAGATAGATTGTAAAGAAAGAGGAAATGTACTTGTATTTACTTAGCATCTTATTGGATCTCTTGTGATATCTCAAAATCACTTCATGCAGTAAGAGTTGAAGTAAAGTCACTGTTGCTATATAGGCAATTATGGCAGCCATGTTTTTTCCAAATTAATGACGGGTGAATCTGTTTCTGATGGTTGAGGGAGGAATGTTGGCCAATGGAGTACTTCCTGCTCTTGTGAATAGCGCCACAGGATCTTCAGTGACACCTGAAGAGGCTGTCTCTCCTCAGAACCGTTCCCAGAGCTTGGAATACTGCAGGCAAGATGTGTGCGCACTAGGCACGTGCAGCAGAGCTGGTCTCCAGTCGTCTTGGATAATCCTTGCCACTGGACCAAGACCTAGCTCTGTCAAGCCCGTGTGGTGGCTGGTGTGCAACAGCCACCACACGCTAAAAAAAAATCCACACACAGGCATCTTCCACCCTTCAACATGTAGTTCAGGACCTGGAATATCAGGTCCTTCATTGAAACACCTGTGAACTCATCTCTTTTTGGTGTGGAAGCAAGTCATCCTCGATACAATGGACCGCCTATGATGATGATATCTGAGTGCCACAATTACCTGCACCTTAACATTGGGAGACTGAAATCATAAGAAATCCTTATCTATGCCTTTGTCACATCAGACTCGACTATCCTAATTCACTCCTGGCCGGCATGCCACCTTCCATGCGCTGCAAATTTCAGTTCATCCAAAATTTCCTTTCCCATATCCCATCCTGTACCAAATCCTGCTCACCGGCCCCCCAAACTCTGCAATTCCCTGCACAAACCCTACTGTTCTCCACCTCACTCTTTTTTAAGACGTTCCTTAAATCCCACCTCTTTGACCAATCTATTAGTCACCCTTCTTTGACTTGGCATCAATTTGTGTCTAATGACACCTCTGTGAAGCACCTTGGCCTTTTTTCCACATTAGAGGTGTTATACAAGTACAAGTTGTTTTTTTAATTCATTCACAGGATGTGGGCTTCGCGGCAAGGCCAGCATTTATTGTCCTTGAGAAGGTGGCTGCCTTCTTGAGTACAACTGAGTGGCTTGCTAGGCCATTTCAGAAGGTAGTTAAAGTCAACAGTTAAGGATCTGGAGTCACATATTGGCCAGACCGGGTAAGGACAGAAGATTTCCTTCACTGAAGGACATTGGTGAACCAGATAGGTTTTTATGACAATCAGGTAGTTTAACGGTGACCATGACTGATAATAATAATAACTTTTATTTATATAGCACCTTCAATGTAGTAAAATGTCCCAAGGTGCTTCACAGCAGTGTTACAAGATAAAACAGATAAATTTGACACCGAGCCACAAAAGAAGAAATTAAGGCAGGTGACTGAAACTTGTTTAAAGAATAGGTTTTAAGGAGCGCCTTAAAGGAGGAAAGAGAGGTAGAGAGGCAGAGAGGTTTAGGGAAGGAATTCCAGAGCTTAGGGCTGAAGGCACGGCCACCGATGGTTGAGCAGTTATAATGAGGGATGTTCAAGAGGCCAGAATTTGAGGAGTTTGATACTAGCTTTTTATTCCAGATTTATTGCATTGACTTTAAATTCAGTGGTGGAATTTAAATACTTGTCTCCAGATCATTAGTCCAGGCCTCTGGATTACTAGTCCACTAACATAATCATTATGCTACTGTACCTGTTACTATTTCTCAAATGGAGGCTTTCACCTCTATTTCTCTACGTAGAAGTCTATTTACTACATTGTTCATTCTGTGTGAATAAACGTTGGGATGTCAGCTCTAAATTTGCCTTTTGAACCTATGTTCCCTTGTACTTTCAGTTTGGTTTGAAGTAATTCTGCCCTACCGTTTATTATCTTAAATATCTCTACATCACCTCTTTCAAGACTGACAAGCCCAAAGTTGCCCAGTTTTCCCTCATACTATAGACCTCTAATACTTGGGAGCAGCCTCATGGCCTTTTCTGAACTCCCTTCAGGGCTTAAATATCTTCCTTCCTCTTACCTCAGTGACCAGAATGGGACACAGTACTCAAGTTGTGGTCTGGTCAGAGGACTATATAGTTTGAGCATGACTTCCTTATTGTTCCTTATATTTTCTTTGATTTAGAACTTTTTGCATTTCAATTACAAAACAAACATACTGCAAAATTATAAAAATTATGTGGCATAAAATTTGTGAATTTAGCACATGTGCATCAAAGCGGATGTCCTTCCTGTGGGGATGCAGATGATCTGTCTTTAGAAATCTTGACAGATCAGAAAAGCCGTTTTTTGCCGCACGTACATCACGCACCGAAAACCGGCTTTTGCGAGGCCTCGTCGGGTCCGTGTGCACTTCGTACGGACCCGGTGAGGCCAGAATTTTCGGCCTAACATTACCTCCTGCAATGGTGGTAACTGTGAATGGAATAGAATGGAATAGATTATGTTGTGGCTGTGGGGTGTTGCGAACCTGGCAAAGCATGCAGCAACCATGTAGGTGTACTGCATAATGTTAAGTAAATTGGCCCTAATGAGTCCATCCCTGGACTCCCGGTAGCAATGGGCTCGAGTGCTGGTACCATTTACATTGCAGGTTCCTCCAGCTACTGCTATCCTCATCCTCCAGTTGATACTCCTCTTCCTCCTCCTGCTCCTCCTCCTCTGAAGAGGCTGTGCGCTCAGTGCCTTCCTCGTCATGCAGTGCTAATTCTCGCTGCTGCGCGATGTTGTGCAGGGCGCAGCAGACCACAATAATTCTGGAGACCCTGGCTGCTATGTACTGAAGGGCTCCTACAGATCTGTCAAGGTATCTGAAGCGCAATTTCAGCATGCCTATTGTCTGCTCTATGACACATCTGGTGGAGATGTGGCTTTTATTATATCTCTCCTCGGCCTCAGTACTTGGCCTCCTCAAGGATGTCATGAGCCACGTCTTCAGTGGATAGCCCTTGACTCCAAGCAGCCAGCCGGAAAGTCTGGTTGGAGGTGCAAAGAGCTGATGGAGGCGAGTCATGGCAGCTGCCAGGGAATTTGGTGCACACATGCATGATGATCATCCTGTGGTTGCAGACCAGCTGCACATTGAGGGAATGGAAGCCCTTGCGGTTGACAAAGACTTCTGAGTTATGAAGGGTTGCCCTGATGGTCACATGTGTGCAGTCGATGATGCCATGCACCCGTGGGAAACCAGCCATTGCCATAAAGCCGAGTAACACTGGCCTCATCAGTGGCAAAATTGATATAATTGGCTGACTTCAAACAGGGCATCGGTGACTGTGTGATGCTGCAAATGTCAAAGGATCCCAAGGTGAAGAACTTGAGGATGCTGGTGGCCTTGACAGCCATTGGTAAGGCATGTCCACCCGCTCCTCTGGGCAGCAGGTCCTGCTCCAGCAATGTTCAAATGTCTGCGTTGATCTGTCACTATAGTCTGAGCCTCTTTTGGCACTGCTGCTCAGTTATGCTGAGGGAGCTCATCCTCTGCCTGTATACCCTGTGTTGGGAATATCGCTTCCAGTGCTGTGCAGCCCTGAGCTGATGCCCTCTGTCCTGTGCAGCATCAAGTTGGTGAGGAGAAGGATGGTGGTATTGTTGTTGATGCCGCTTGTGTACCTGGTGCTGCTGGTGTTGGGGCCAATCGTGGTCCGATTATGAGGACCACGGTGAGAGAGTATAAACAGTACCCGTGCTGATGGAATAGGTGGCAGATCAAGTATTGATGGCAGAAGCAATCTGTTAGTGGTGAGAGAGTTCTTCCAATGAGGTGACTGGATGGAGACTTTGCTGGAAAGGCTTGCAGCCTGCAGAAAGCTCAATGTGTGCTGGGAATACACTCAACAACAGCTTCTGGCTGAGGAAAGTGATCAGCTGTCAGGTGGGAGCTTTTATAGTACATTTGATGCTGTCAACTAATCAGCTGGATCAATGGCTACTGAACGCCCGCCTCAGGTTGACAGATGTGGTTCCTGAGCAGTGCAAGTCCCATGGGCATCCAGTGAAATTGGAACGGTAAGGTTAAAAAGACTCCTAAGGGTCTGAGAACAAGCTAATAATCCTTTAAATTCTGTCGTCCGATCTGCCGATCAGGTTGCTATAGCACTGACAGACGTGCCTGAGGGCAAGGCGGATGGGGGTAGAATGACGGCAGGTTCACGACCCACTCAAGATATTGCAAATTTACCACCTGACCCACTTCCAATCATGCCCACACGGATTCTGGAAAATTCTGGCCAAAGTGTTCCATAGTGAAAGTAATATTTTGTGTGTGATGCAAAGCCAGTTCGACCATGATGCCTCACTGTTACTCTACACACGGCATTAAGAAATGCCAGAAGTAAAATCAAGTCACCTCTGAAATATTTACTCAATCATAAAGCAGCATTTCATAAAATTGATAAATCAAAACAAGAGTAAGGGAGAGTGCAGTGGCAAAGACACCAACAACTTCTGAAAAGTTAAATTCAGTGCTGTAGTGATTACTTCATGACTTTCACATACTTTCATTTGATGAGTTTTTTAGTCTGCTATATGTAAAGCCACCCATTAAAGTTTATATTTTTGGCTCAGTTCTCAGTGCACAGCTGGAGGATGATTAATTTAAAGGAAATATTTCCTCAGCTACCAATACATTTTTCTGCATTCTACAGTGTTCACTCAGCAGCAGCTACGGAAAAGGCATAATTCTGTTCGCATGGGGACATTCCGAGGCTTCCATTGAAGCACAATTTCAGGGGGTGTTTATAAATTAAGTACATTTCAAGTTTTGTTTTTGCTGTTTGTCGAATAGTGTCATGGGGTCTTTTACCTCTACCCAAGAAGGCAGATCGGGCTGCGGTATAATCTCCTATCCAAAAGATGCCATATACGAGTGATATGATTTCTAAGTCAACTTCATGGAGTTTAAGTACATAAGCAAACTTAACTAAAGTTGAGCAGCTGGACCAATGTTTTAGCAAGGCCAAATGAAGATGTCACAGCTGTCAGTGTTGAGACAGTAATTATCTTCTTACAGATATCCTTTGATGGGTATACCACCAGAGGCAATGAATTCATACACCCCCTCACCTCATCCTCCCAAGTCAGTAGACTCAAACATATTAACATTTTAAAGAGACACATCTAGCCATTTCAAGTCAATGGAAATAAAAATGGGGCGGAGTGCTAAACAGGCTGGTGATTCACTTTTCGCTTCACAGGTCTACCTTTTCTGTTCTCTGGCCTCTAACCCTGGTCTACCTTGCCCCAACTTCTAACCCTCTTCTACCTTTCCCCTTGCCCCTGCCCTAGCTTCCTTTGCTTACCCCTGGCCTGTAACCCCAACCTCCTCCCCCAACTCTGCTCAACCTTCACCTTTTGTGTCCCGACACTGTAGCTCTCCCTGGACTATAGTCTAATTATTCCCCACTCTAGCCCTGCTTCACCTGAAGACAGCACTTGGTCTCAACACCCCATGTGCAATGCCACAGGAAATCAACTAGTAATGTAATACAAACAGTGGGGCAGGAATTCCACTTCTGCACTCACCAGCCCAAGATTTTCTATCAACTCATTCAAATGGATGGAGAATGGCAGGCTGGTGAGCATGTAAGTGGAGTTTCCCCCCGCCCCTGCCCCCCCCCACACAGTATTTCCAACCTATCACACTTCAATGTCGCACTGCAAATTTCTGTGTCAGATTTACAAGGAATAAAGAAACAAAAAGCTGTCGTACAAAGTGCCCAGGTAATTGAAACACCTTTAATGTTAGAAGAAACAATGTCCTTGGACATTCTGCCACTATGTTGCCATAACTTCGTTGGAAGCCTTTCCGGCTTTAAAGGGACAGCTCACTTTAAAACAATGGTCCACTTTAGCAGCAGAATAATATATTGTTAACTACATAGTATAATACTCCTGTCACTGGAAAATAGCAAAACAGCATATCATCTAGTTTAGCATTTGCAATGCAACAGGCGATTTGTTGGTTGATAGCATATTTTCTTTTATTCGTTCCTGGGATGTGGGCAGCCATGGCAAAGCTAGCATTTATTGCCCATCCATAATTGCCCTCGAGAAGATGGTAGTGAGCTGCCTTCTTGAACCGCGGCTGTCCGTGTGGTGAAGGTACTCCCATAGAGCTGTTAGGGAGGGAATTCAAGGATTTTGACACAGCGACGGTGAAGGAACAGCGATATATTTCCAAGTCAGGATGGTGTGTAACTTAGAGAGGAACTTGTAGGTGATGGTGTTCCCATTCGCCTGCTGCCCTTGTCCTTCTAGGTGGTAAAGACCATGGGTTTGGGAAGTGCTGCCGAAGAAGCCTTAGCGAGTTGCTGCAGTGAATCTTGCAGATGGTACACACTGCAGCCACGGTACACTGGTGGTGGAGGGAGTGAATGTTTAAGGTGATGGATGGGGTGCCAAAATAGCAGGCTGCTTTGTCCTGGAACGTTGTTGGAGCTGGACTAATCCAAGCAAGTGGTGAGTATTCCATCACACGCCTGACTTGTACCTTATAGATGGTGGAAAGGCTATGGGGAGTCAGGAGGTGAGACACTCACCACAGAATACCCAGCCTCTGACTTGCTCTTGTAGCCAGGGTATATATGTGGCTGAGGTTGTTGATGGTGGGAGATTCGGCGATTGTAATGCTGTTGAATGCCAAGTGGTTAGATTCTCACTTGTTGGAGATGGTCATTGCCTGTCACTTGTGAGGCGGGATTATTACTTGCCACTTATCAGCCCAAGCCTGAATGTCATCCAGGTCTTGGTGCATTCGGACATGGGCTGCTTCATTATCTGAGGAATTGCGACTGGAACTGAACACTGTGCAATCATCAGCGAACATCCCCACTTCTGACCTTATGGTGGAGAGAAGGTCATTGATGAAGCAGCTGAAGATGGTTGGGCCCAGGAGACTACCCTGAGGAACTCCTGCAGTGATTTTCTGGGGCTGTGATGAGATTGACTTCCACGCACTAGACATGTATAGTGCGTGTTTCTCAGTAACCCCTGTCCATATAGAAATAGTATTACTAAAAGACAAAGAAAGCAACCATTCTCCTTGTCCTGCAAGGCCAATAACAGCAGTAATTTAAATTTAAACATGCATATTTACAATGATATATTTTTTTTTGCCACCCTCAAAACAAGTTAATTCTTCTGAAAGGTTTCAAGCATTTGATCAGGCCGCTGCATTTTAGCTGTCAAACATTAAAGGCGTGCCATAAAATAGCAACTGTAAAAACTGGGCAGAACTTACAGGCAAATGCTATACTAATTAAAGCAAATGACATGATTAAAGCTGAGATCTGTCATTTGTATATTTTATTGTATTTATTCTGTAATTGATTTTCTACTGAAAAATTGTCCCTATTTAAATTAAATTATAATAATTAATGGAATATTTTTATACTTGGTGTCAACTTAAAGATGACACCATGAGTGGTGTGAGGTTAACCTTCCTCTGTTATTCCCCACAATGTTCCTCAACCACAAATTCACCAGGTACAAGCATCTTGCTTCCATTTCAGCCACCTACCAATGTGACGACAATTAGTGCCGAATTATGGAGAGTTTTAGGCTTTGAACTTGTGTTTACTTCAACTGGGGTTGAGACAGCCCAGATAGTTAGTATAGCACCTTTACTCAACAAAAAGAGAGAAGACTTTCATCCTATTAGCCTTGAGAGCAAAAACTGGATCCGAGCAATAAGATGTTTCCCCATCCGTTGTGCCACTCAGTACTGTTTGTAAACCAATTGCGTTTTGAGAAAAGTATCTATTAGATCAATGATCTAAAAATATCTCCAACCTCAGTAAAACCAATTCAGTTTATTATACTTGGATCGTGTTGCTTTAATAAAAATAAAATTGGGTGGACATTTCAGGTCACAGTTAATTTTAAAGTGAACTGTCCCATTCCTTTTGTATGGAGGTCTTCATAGTGCATTACATATACAGCACATATCCATGTCTAATTGGCTTGGAGTATTGACCAAGGAAAATGTCAATCAGCTGCTGAACAAATCCAAACAATTAATAATAGCAGTATCAACTTTTGAGAAACCATAGCCCATAACATTGAAAGATAGCAATTAAATCAATGTATATACATATATACAGTGTATGATAACAAGAGAGAACTTAAAATGTGATCATTCCATTTTGTACTTGTGTAGAAAGAAAATGCTTACGAATAGTTTGTAAACTTTTGGGAACAATGGATAATTTTGTTTCTTTATATATCCTAGGGGGAGTATCAGGAATATGAACCAGAGGCATGAAGCACAACGTGACCAACAAGATAAAACAAAATATTTGGTATAAAATGATCACTGTAACTGTCTTCTATTGATCCAATGATTCCTTAACTTTTGTTATTTTGTTATACAGTGTAAAAGGACCCTTTGTTAGCCATACTGTTGTTATACAGTTTTATCTGTCATGGCTTATTTCACTGAATCCCTCCCACTGAAATGAGACCTTGACTTTATAGAGATGGCATTGTTTGTGAACTGTTTTTATGTGTGATTTTGTGTATTGAAAAAGGACCAATATTATTGCTAACTTCAAGTTTAAACTTCAAGTTGGATAGCTATCTAGCTGTATATTGCTTGTATGTGATTAGGTGTTTCATATTGACTGATTTTTTATAAATTGTTTTACTTCAATGTTGTTTGTTGTAACCACCTAATGGGAACTGAGTAAAATGTTTATTATACTGAACTGTGGCATAAATGTGTCCACGTGAGTCCTATGTCAAGCAAATTGAACAGGGATGTGTCTTTGTGCTGATAATAATGTCTACCTGTAAATAAAGTGATAGAACCACAATGCGTTAGTTTCTGTGATTTTGCTAGACTTTTACAAGTATGGGATAGAATTGGAGGGAAATGAGGAAGCTGTTTGTCAATTACTTATCAATTCGCTTTGTGTGTTACACTTCTAAATTAGAAAAATTGCTTATCATTTGCTATACTTCTTCATAGAGTGCTGATTGATACCTCAAATCAAACTTTATAACTAATGGTAATTCGCTGGTACAAATGTTTATCTAGTTAGTAAAAGTAATTACTCATCACTGACTGATAAGATTTTTGCAAAAACAACATTCACAGAATTAAATGCCACATTAGGGGAACTGATGTACAGAAGGAGAAACTTCAAAGGACTGAATGGACTTTTCTCGTCCCAGACTTGCCTTGTATTCTTAACATAAACCAAGTTGTGAAATTTACTAGTGTTATTGTTGACTGATATGGCACGGAAAATATAACTTTAGCAAAGGGTGTTTGTTTCATAGTCACTTGTCACTTCCTACAAGACAAAAAGAACAGTGGAATGGAAAATGGGTAGGATTTTGTGTAAATGTTAGTTGTATGCAAATATTCAGATTTTGAAACACCTTGGACCCAAAATTCAATACCGCTGGAAAGCTGGTGCTATCCCCACCTTTTTGGGGCCATTAGTGCCAAATTTTTTTCGTGGCAGGGCCACCCCATATTCAGCTCCAAAAGTGAACAAATGCGTTCCAGTGCGAATGAACCCTTCCAAAGTGGATTTTTCAGCGGTGTGGCTGTTTTCATTTTGAATGGTTTCGCCACTGAGAAATTCAGCATGCAGGTAAGGGTTTCTAACTAGTCAACTGCTGCCAGGGTTTGCAGCAAGGCCATGAGGGGGAAAGGAGTTTGGAAGGAGTTTGGAAAGAGTTTGAAAGGAGTTTGGAAGGATGGCTGGTGTAAGGAGAGCGAACAGGTTCACTGATCTAGAGCTGGAGACACTGTTGGATGGTGTGGAGGACAGAAGAAGAATACTGTTTCCTGACGTGGGGAGACCGCCAATACATAATGCATGGAGGGAGATTGCAGGGGAGATGCCAGGCACTTGCATATATGTGAGGACACAGCCTCTTAGGAGGGTGCTGGCCAGTCTCCACCTGGCCATTCCAGGGTGGCGATGGGTCGACACCTCCTAGCTCTGGGGTGACAGGGATCCTCCTCCTCCTACGCCTCCTCCTCCTGCTCCTCAGGTGGTATGGTGGCTCGACCTCCAGCGGCTGTCCCCTCATGATGGCCAGGTTGTGCAGCATGCAACAGACTATGACAATTATGGAGAGCCATTGAGGAGAGTACTGCAAGGTGCCACCAGAACGGTCCAGGCACTGGAAGCTCTGCTTAAGGATGTCTATGCACTGCTCGATGATGCAACTGGTGGAACAATGAGCTTCATTGTATGCATGCTCTGGCGCTGTCCTGGAGTTCCGCAATTTAGTGAGCAGCCAAGTGAACATGAATTTGGAAGGAGTTTGGTAAAATGGCTGGTATAAGAGGTGCAAGGAAAGTCAACACATTCACTGATATGGATGTTGTGGGAGAATACCGTTTCCTGATGTGGGGAGACCTGGCAGACAGGCAGTACATAATGCATGGAGGGAGATTGCAGGGGGGAGGTGTTGGGCACCTCCATATATGTGAGGACAAAGCCCTTGTCCCCAAGCAGCCAATCGCAATCCTGATTCAGGCCAGTCAAGATGGCGGGCACGTTGGTCTGGCACAAAATGAATGAATCATGGCTGCTGACTCCTTTGCCCACTGCCTCTCTGCACGATGCTGACGGCAACGCCTTCTCCTATGTGCCGCCCTGAGCTAGTGTACCAGGTGTCGTCCTCCCAACACTCCTCCCATCCTCAGGGTGAACGCTGCCAAGCAGGTCTCTACAGCCTACAGGCCTCCACTAAAAAGTCAGACCTGAAAGTTGTACAAAAGTATGTGCAAACATCTGAGCAGCACTCAGCAGGTTTAATGAAGCCAAAACAATTAAAACTATATGAAAAGCTAAATACTGCGGATGATGGAATCTGAAATAAAAACACTAAATTTAATAAAACTATTTCCCTACCAAAGGGCCCTGATTGCGGCAAAACTCCAGCGGTGTCGCATTCAAGCACTGACTCGAATACCTCACTGGGGCACTGCCTGAAGAAGTCCTACCTTTCTGTAGGTGAAAATCGCTGTGCTGGCCGTTTTTCAGTGGCTCCACCGCTGATTACCTCACCACAGGAAACCCTCCTTCACTGCAACTTCACCCCGCCATTTCTGGCAGAAGTGCGCGCCGCTCAAATTCCCCCCCTTCCCCCCGCCCTCACCCCCGAGCTGAATATAGCTCGGGGAGGGAAAAGTACCTGATCGCGGCGGCCGATCGATCTTTTCGATCGGCCACCCAAACCCCCGGTAGCCGTCCCTTCGGGGACTGTGAATTTCGGCCACATTGTTTGTCCTTACACAATATGGTGGTCGTTGCACTTCTGGCTTGGCATATAGCCGAGGTTCGCAGAAGGAAATTACTCAATCTTTTACAGTAATCAACATAATGTCACTGCAATAACACACAAGCAGTTACTTTTATATATTCCAGTGTAGATCATGCTGTTCAACCACATATATACTTCAATAAAATCTTTCAGTTTTTATTTCCTGCTGAGAAGACCTTAATTATAAATCAGTGAATTAGCCAAATATTTAGGGAAGTGCTCCATCATGTGTCCAAAAAGTTGTTTGTCGACTTTCTTGTTCTCACTGATATAATTATGTATCACAACATATTGGTGGGGAAAATTGCTTCCTTCATACGAACACCTCCGACCCCCAAAAATTCTATAAAAGTACCTGGTGGTCCCGGAGGAACGTAGGATCCTGGTCGGAGGCCTAGATTCACTGCGCAGCACATGGGAAGATGTCTTTCAGGTACATGCACACAAGCTGGAGTCACGTGGGCCTGGACCACCAATCACTATGCAGTATTCTCATTGATAAAAATGGGAACTTCGTTTCTACGAGTTCCCATTACTATCAATGAGAAAACCTCCTAAAATACCAAAACACAACATAATAAATAAATAACACACCTCACGTATTTAAAATTAATTGAAATTAAATGTAATTAAATGTTTTAGAAAAAACATATTTTGGGGAATTTTTTTTAATCTGTTTTAATAGTGTTAAAAATAAACTTACCTTAATGGACAGGGTTTTCGATATAAAAATGAGTGTTTAAATGTAATTTTTATATATGTTAAAACTGTTATGCTGGTAAAAGTAAGCTATGCGCCATCTTTTACCAGGTGTAAAAGTTTGAAGGACATTCGCTGGGCATGAGTTGGGCAAATAGCCCAATCTCTCCCATGCGAATGGCCTTTTCCCGGGGACTGAGTGTAACGTAGCCAAGTTTGCTGATGATACAAAGATGGGAGGAAGGGCAATGTGTGAGGAGGACATAAAGAGGCTGCAGGAGGACATAGACAGGCTAAGTAAGTGGGCAAGAATTTGGCAGATGGAGTATAATGTTGGAAAGTGTGAGGTCATGCACTTCGGCAGAAAAAAATCAAAAAGCAAGTTATTATTTAAATGCTGAAAGATTGCAAAGTGCTGCAGTACAGCGGAACCTGGAGGTACTTGTGCATGAAACACAAAAGGATAGTATGCAGGTACAGTAAGTGATCAGGAAGGCCAATGGAATCTTGGTCTTTATTGCAAAGGGGATGGAGTATAAAGCAAGGAAGTCTTGTTACAGCTATTGGTGAGGCCACACCTGGAATACTGCGTGCAGTTTTGGTTTCCATATTTATGAAAGGATATACTTGCTTTGGAGGTGTTATGTATGTAGCCCTTGGTAACCTGTATCACACCACCACCAGAGGGCCTACCTGTTGAAGTCCCAAGGGATCCCAGCATCCCTTGGGAGCACTGTATATAAGCAGGCCTCCCACGCTGTACCAGGACTCCGGAGTTTAATTAAAGGAGCTAAGGTCACACTTACTCATTGCATACAGTACTCAGTTTCATCCTTTATTATGAGCATAAAAATTGGCAATGAGGTAACGAACAACCGCTCGAAAATGCAAAGAACTGTTGGTATCCTGGAGACATTCTCAGAAGGGGACGATTGGGAGGACTTCATGGAGAGACTCGACCAATACTTCTTGGCCAACGAACGAACTTCTTGGCGAGAATGCTGCCAAACGAAGGGCGATCCTCCTTACCATCTGTGGGGCAACAACCTATGGCCTCATGAAGAATATTCTAGCTCCGGTGAAACCAACAACCAAATCCTATCAAGAATTGTGTACGCTGGTCCGGGAGCACCTAAATCCAAAGGAAAGCGTTTTGATGGCAAGGTATCAGTGTCAACGGTCAGAGGGCCAGGAAATGGCGAGCTACGTTGCCAAATTAAGGCGCCTTGCAGGACATTGCGAATTCGATTTGTTCCTAGAACAAATGCTGAGAGACTTTTTTGTGCTTGGCATTGGCCATGAGGTTATCCTTCGCAAACTATTGACTGTTGAAACACTGACCCTGAGCAAAGCCATAATGATAGCCCAGGCATTTATGTCCACCAGCGATAACACCAAACAAATTTCGCAGCATAAAGAGGTTTCGGCTAGTGCTGTGCACAAAGTAATGTTGTTATCAAGCAGGAATATACATGACAGAACGTACACGCCGGCTGCTGCTGCACGACCTCAGATTACCCAGAGTCTACCATCAATCATTAATGCGAGGCAGTTAACACCTTGTTGGCATTGTGGAGATGATCATCGGATCCATCAATGCCACTTCAAGCACTATATGTGCAATGGCTGCAGAACAATGGGACACCTCCAGCGAATGTGCAGGCGAGCTGCAAACCCTGCAAACGACCACGTTGCAGAGGAAGATCGATCCATGATGGATTAGGCTGAACTAGAGACTCGAACCAAGGAGGCAGAAGTGTACGGGGTACACACCTTCACCACGAAGTGTCCACCGATTATGTTAAAAGTTGAACTGAATGGAATTCTAGTATTCATGGAACTGGACACGGGTGCAAATCAGTCTACAATGAGCAAAAAGGCCTTCGACAGGCTGTGGTGCAACAAGGCACACAGGCCCAAGCTCAGCTCCATTCACACCAAGCTAAGAACGTACACCAAAGAGCTGATCCCTGTAATTGGCATCGCAGAGTAAAAGTCTCTTATGATGAAGCAGTGCACGAACTCCCACTATGGATCGTGCCAGGGGATGGCCCCACACTTCGTCAGAAGCTGGCTGGGAAAAATCTGCTGGAACTGGGACGACATCCGAGCGCTTTCGTCCGTCGACGACGCCTCATGTGCTCAAGGTCTGAGCAGATTCCCATCGTTGTTCAAGCCAGGCATTGGAAATTTCTCGGGGGCGAAGGTGCAGATCCACTTGGTTCCTGGTACACGACCCATCCACCACAAGGCACAGGTGGTACTGTACATAATGCATGAAAAAGTAGAAATTGAGCTGAACAGGCTGCAGCGAGAAAGCATCATCGCGCCAGTGGAACTCAACAAGTGGGCCAGTCCGATTGTCCCGGTACTCAAAGGTGACGGTACGGTCAGAATTTGTGGAAACTATAAAATAACGATTAACCGTTTTTCACTACAGGACCAGTACCCGCTACCCAAGGCAGACAATCCACTGGCTGGAGGAAAGACATTCACCAAGTTGGACCTGATCTTGGCCTACATGACGCAGGAGCTGGAGGAATCTTCGAAAGGCCTCACCTGCATCAACACGCACAAAGGTCTGTTCATCGAAAACAGATGCCCATTTGGGATTCGTTTAGCCGTGGCAATTTTCCAATGGAACATGGAGAGCCTGCTAAAGTTGGTTCCATGCACCGTGGTTTTCCAGGACGACATACTGGTCACAGGTCGGGACACCATCGAAAACTTGAAAAATCTGGAAGAGGTTCTAAGTCGGCTAGATCGTGTGGGACTCAGGTTGAAACGCTCGAAGTGTGTTTTCCTGGTGCCAGAGGTCGAGTTCTTAGGAAGAAGAATCGCAGCAGACGGCATCAGACCCACCGACGCCAAGACGGAGGCCATCAAGAACGCGCCGAGACCACAGAACGTTACGGAGCTGCGGTCGTTCCTGGGAGTCCTCAATTATTTCGGTAATTTCCTACCTGGGGTAAGCACCTTGCTAGAACCCCTACATGTGCTACTGCGCAAAGGAGACGACTGGGTATTGGGGAATTCACAAGAGGCTGCCTTTGAGAAAGCCAGAAGTCTGTTATGTTCAAACAAACTGCTTGTTCTGTATAACCCATGTAAATGATTAGTGCTAGCTTGTGATGCGTCGTCATACGGGGTCAGGTGTTTGTTACAACAGGCTAACGAATCGAGGATTTTTCAACCGGTCACCTATGCATCCAGGAGTCTGCCCAAGGCCAAAAGGGCCTACAGCATGATTGAAAAAGAAGCTCTGATGTGCATTTACAGGGTGAAAAAAATGCACCAGTATTTGTAGGGCCTCAAGTTTGAGCAAGAAATTGACCATAAGCCACTCATATCGTTAGTCTCAGAGAGCAAAGGGATTAACACCAATGCCTCTGCCCGCATCCAAAGATGGGCGCTCATGCCTTTGGCAGGCAACTATGTAATCCGCCACAGACCAGGCACACAGAACTGCGCTGATGCTCTCAGTCGGCTACCATTGCCCACCTCCGGGGTGGAAATGGCACAGCCTGCAGACTTGCTCATGGTGATGGATGCATTCAACAACGAAAAGTCACCCGTTACGGCCCGTCAGATCAGGATCTGGACCAACCAGAATCCTTTACTGTCCCTGGTAAAAAGCAGTGTCCTTCATGGGAGTCGGTCCAGCGTCCCAGCGGAGATGCAGGAAGAGATTAAGCCGTTCCACGGGCGCAAAGACGAAATGTTCTTACAGGCAGACTGTCTTTTGTGGGGTAATCACGTGGTCTTGCCAAGAAAGGCAGAGAAGCGTTCATACGCGAACTACACAGCACCCACCCAGGCATTGTAATGATGAAAGCCATAGCCAGATCCCATGTGTGGTGGCCCGGCATCGACTCAGATTTAGAGTCATCGGTGCAACACTTGCTCTCAACTGAGCAATGCACCCAGAGAGGCACCACTAAGTTTGTAGTCATGGCCCTCCGAACCGTGGTCTAGTTATCCACGTTGACTTTGCGGGCCCATTTCTAGGCAAAATGTTCTTGGTTGTTGTGGATGCTTACTCAAAATGGATTGAATGTGTAATAATGTCTGTAAGCACATCCACCGCCACCATCGAAAGCCTACGAGCCATGTTTGCCCACACGGCCTTGTCAGCGACAATGGGCCATGTTTCACCAGTGCTGAATTCAAGGAATTCATGACCTGCAATGGGATCAAGCACGTCACATCTGCGCCGTTCAAGCCCGCATCTAGCGGCCAGGCCCTTCTAGCCTGCACCGCCATTCAATGAGTTCATGGCTGAACATGCAACTTCAGTACGCCATTCCTGCTTTCTCGCCATACCCCTTGATCCCCCTAGTAGTAAGGACTACATCTAACTCCTTTTTGAATAGATTTAGTGAATTGGCCTCAACAACTTTCTGTGGTAGAGAATTCCACAGGTTCACCACTCTCTGGGTGAAGAAGTTTCTCCTCATCTCGGTCCTAAATGGCTTACCCCTTATCCTTAGACGGTGACCCCTGGTTCTGGACTTCCCCAACATTGGGAACATTCTTCCTGCATCTAACCTATCTAAACCCATCAGAATGTTAAACGTTTCTATGAGGTCCCCTCTCATTCTTCTGAACTCCAGTGAATACAAGCCCAGTTGATCCAGTCTTTCTTGATAGGTCAGTCCCGCCATCCCTGGAATCAGTCTGGTGAACCTTCGCTGCACTCCCTCAATAGCAAGAATGTCCTTCCTCAGGTTAGGAGACCAAAACTGTACACAATACTCCAGGTGTGGCCTCACCAAGGCCCTGTACAACTGTAGCAACACCTCCCTGCCCCTGTACTCAAATCCCCTTGCTATGAAGGCCAACATGCCATTTGCTTTCTTAACCGCCTGTTGTACCTGCATGCCAACCTTCAATGACTGATGTACCATGACACTCAGGTCTCGTTGCACCTCCCCTTTTCCTATTTTGTCACCATTCAGATAATAGTCTGTCTCTCTGTTTTTACCACCAAAGTGGATAACCTCACATTTATCCACATTATACTTCATCTGCCATGCATTTGCCCACTCACCTAACCTATCCAAGTCGCTCTGCAGCCTCATAGCATCCTCCTCGCAGCTCACACTGCCACCCAACTTAGTGTCATCCTTAAATTTGGAGATACTACATTTAATCCCCTTGTTTAAATCATTAATGTACAGTGTAAACAGCTGAGGCCCCAGCACAGAACCTTGCGGTACCCCACTAGTCACCGCCTGCCATTCTGAAAAGTACCCATTTACTCCTACTCTTTGCTTCCTGTCTGACAACCAGTTCTCAATCCATGTCAGCACACTACCCCCCAATCCCATGTGCTTTAACTTTGCACATTAATCTCTTGTGTGGGACCTTGTCGAAAGCCTTCTGAAAGTCCAAATATACCACATCAACTGGTTCTCCCTTGTCCACTCTACTGGAAACATCCTCAAAAAATTCCAGAAGATTTGTCAAGCATGATTTCCCTTTCACAAATCCATGCTGACTTGGACCTATCATGTCACCTCTTTCCAAATGCGCTGCTATGACATCCTTAATAATTGATTCCATCATCTTACCCACTACCGATGTCAGGCTGACTGGTCTATAATTCCCTGTTTTCTCTCTCCCTCCTTTTTTAAAAAGTGGGGTTACATTGGCTACCCTCCACTCGATAGGAACTGATCCAGAGTCAATGGAATGTGATAAGATCACATCTCATTCTTGTTAATTTCAATTACTAGAGGACCAAAGTACTCAACCTTTCCTCATAAGTCAACCCCCTCAACCCCAGGATCAATCTAGTGAACCTTCTCTGAACTGCCTCCTACTATGCTCATAATAAAGGATGAAACAGAGTACTGCGCTCACCGGGGCTCACCGGGGTTCCCCCAGCCGAGCTGCTCATGAAAAGCGCGCTCAAAACAAGGCTCTCTCTTGTCCACTCTGATCTCCATGATCACGTCGAGGACAGGCGCATCAACAAAGCATGTACCATGATCGCGCAAACTTGTTACGCGATATTGAGGTCAATGACCCTGTGTTTTTACTCAATTATGGACATGGTCCCAAATGGCTTGCTGGCATGGTCATAGCCAAAGAGGGGAGTAGGGTGTTTCAAGTCAAATTGGCCATTGGACTAACATGGACCAAACCAAATTGTGGTTCACTAACAGCTACGAGCAACCCAAAGAGGACAACATCAACTTAGACCCTCCAACACACACACAAGTGGTAACCGACATCACGGTTGACCATAAAGCCAAACTCACCATCCCCAGCAGCCCGGCAAGGCCAGCTGCCCAGCAATGCAGTGAAGAACTAACCAACTCACCCGCATTGGCATTTGTACCGAGACGATTGACAAGGGAGCGAAAAGCCCCAGATCGTCTCACCCTGTAAATAAGTGTATTATTGACTTTACGAGGGAGTGATGTTATGCATGTTGTATCACACCACCAGCAGAGGGCCTACCTTTTGGATTCCCAAGGGATCCCAGCATCCCTTGGGAGCACTGTATATAAGCAGGCCTCCCATGCTGTACCAGCACTCTGGAGTTCAATTAAAGGAGCTAAAGTCACACTTACTCATTGCTCACAGTACTCTGTTTCATCCTTTATTATGAGCATAATAGGAGGCAGTTCAGAGAAGGTTCACTAGATTGATCCTGGGGTTGAGGGGGTTGACTTATGAGGAAAGGTTGAGTACTTTGGGCATTTACTCGTTGGAATTCACAAGAATGAGATGTGATCTTATAGAAACGTATAAGATTATGAGGGGGCTTGACAAAGTGGATGCAGAGAGGATGTTTCCACTGGTGGGGGTGACTAGAACTAGAGGGCATGATCTTAGAATAAGGGGCCGCCCATTTAAAACTGAGATGAGGAGAAATTTCTTCTCTCAGAGGGTTGTGAATCTGTGAAATTCGCTGCCTCAGAGAGCTGTGAAAGCTGGAACAGTGAATACATTTAAGACCGAAATAGACAGTTTCTTGAGCGATGGGGGGGGATGAGGGGTTATGGGGAGCAGGCGGGGAAGTGGAGCTGAGTCCATGATCAGACCAACCATGATCCTATTGAATGGCGGAGCAGGCTCGAGGGGCCTTATGGCCTACTCCTGCTCCTATTTCTTATGTTCTTATAGTCTTATGTTATCTGTCTTTAGAAATCTTGACAGATCGGAAAAGCCAGGTTTCGGCGCGTGCGCATTGCGCCCCAAAAACCAGCTTTTGCGAGGCCTCGCCGGGTCAGTGCGCACTTCGTACGGACCCAGCAAGGCCGGAATTTTCGGCCCATATTTTTTAATGTTCTAAGACTAATTTTCAGGATTTATGGAACTCAACAGAAGTTTCCAGTTGAGATCATACTTTCACATTGCTGGAGAATGAGACATGAGTGGTACCACACAATGGCACAATAAGTGTCTCACTGGCTGATACTAATTTGTTACATTACTGATACATTTGTACTTGGTTAATGACAGTTGCCATTTATTCTCAAGATATCTAAAATCTGCTATAGCTACTTGCTAATTCCAACTGTTTTTCAGAAGTCTGAAAAAAATGAAGTGCTGTGAAATATAAAATACAAAATGTATTGTGGGTTAGAAATGGGAAAAGAAAACTATGTTCAGATTTTTTTGCAACTATAAATTTCAGTATGAAAATAGGTTTATCAGAACATTCTGGGGAAAAAACTCCATGCCAATTAGAACTAAAATGATGACTTTAGAGAATTAATCACAAATAGTTGGAAAGGGAACTGCATGACATGAGTAAAATACTTTAAAACTTGTCATTGACTGATACTTGTGTGGCTATTATTAGATTGTATCCTTTAAACAAAATAGTTATATATGGATCTGGCACTACATTACCACAGTAGTCACAGTTCTAGTGTAAATTTCTGTCACTCTCTAGTATTGCTAATATTTAAAATTAGCAGCTGAAGTGCATTTGTCTTCGATTTTGGCAGGTACCAATTTTTGTTGAATATTAGTGTCAATGAGTCAAGAATCATGACACAAACTAGTTTCTTACTAAGTTATTATAGGCTAATTTGTTTAAATTTAAATACCCACTAACTGGGTTTCTAAAATAATAAACCAAATCCAGTAGGCAAATGGTGCAACTTTGAGATAACCTGCTCAATCAAACAAGACTGACTGTGATGATGCCCATGTCATGTGTGTGTACCTGAGTAGCAGTAAACAGATAGAACTGAAGAAAGAGCGCAAGGTACTTGGAAAGATGATACTGGGTTATTAACAGCTTGAATATCATACAGTCCAGTAGATTAGATGAGGATTACTCCAAGAGTCTACGCTCTACAATGTCAGAGAACTGTGACCAGCCCATCGGACCTCCATTATATCATGACAGAATTAGTACCACAGAAGCTGCTACTCATTCAACTAGTCTCACATGTATATGGCAGGAATGCAAGGGCTGCTGCAGCTGCACCTCAACATTTTGTATTGGTCCAAAAAATACACGCACAATACCAGAGATAAAGGGGTCGAAATTCGGTGCTGCCATTTTTGAGGCAGTGTCACTGTCTGAATGGAGATTTCAACGCCAGGCAGTAGATGTCACCTCCAACCGTGAATTTCAGTTTTGCCGCCTGAAAAGGGGATTGCAGCGTTAAATCAGGCATTGCATCTACTCTGGAGGCGGTAAGTGGGGCAGAAATGGTGAACTTACTCGAATATGAACTCATGTAAATAGTTGCACTTGGATGAACCAATAAAGAATTGTCTGATAGTGGCCAGGGATGCTGTCTTTGTTCGATTATGAACTAATGTGAATAGTTGCACGTAAAAGTGGGTCATGGATTCATTACTGTTTGCTGTGGATGATGGCATCATTTAGTGCTTCTTTACAGCACACTATGGTTTTTGTTGTAAATAAAAATTATTTTAATTTGTCAAAATCTTGTCTTACCATTTATATACATGGAGGCTTGGAGGTGGGGTGCGATGTCTTCAGCAGATGGCCAGGTGAATAGGTTGGCCAGGTAAGGCGGGGCCCGCAATGCCACATTCGTACAATCAATGGCCCCCTGAACCATGGGGAAGCCCGCTATCCTGGCGAAGCCACGATAACACTCATCCTGGCTCTGCCTGGACACGCTGAACTTTATGTAATCTATGCGCCGGCTGTAGGGAGCATTGGTCACCTGGCAAATGCAGCCATGTACTGCAAACTGCGAGATGTTGCATATATCACCTACAGGAGACTGGAAGGTGCCAGTAGCATAGAAGTTGAGGGCAACTGTCACTTTCACTGGCACCGACAGCGAGGTCCCGGTGCTGATGTCAGACTTGAGGTTTGTCTGCAAGAGGTGGCAGAACTCGATGACCACCTCCTTGTAGAACCGCAGCCTTCTTATGCCCTGCTCCTCAGACATAACACGGTAAGAATAATGTGCACGGTAAGCCCTGCGTCTGTACAGCCTCCAGCCCCGAGGTATGGGGCCTCTCCTTTGGCATGGACCCACATTGGCCTGAAGCCATCTCTATAGACGCCGCCTTTCAAGTCTTCGCCGCAGGACGACATGGTGCCCCCATTAAGTTGAGGAAGGTAGCCGCGATATACTGGTCACCATTGTATCCGACCTGAAACCCTCCAATGTTTGTGAAATGCTAGTTGTGAAGCTGAGTAGTCACAGCACGCCAACACCTACGCACTCTGCGAGGAGAGAACGCAGCACTGACCGTGACCTCTGTGGCCCGGCTGCAACTCCCTTTACATACCGCCCCAGAATCTTTAGTACGACTTGTGAACGTCAACTTTGTGTGATGTGTTCCCCGCCAGCCGGTAAGTGATGCCGAAAAAAGTGAATTTGGCGAGACTGGCGCCTAGGAGGCATTGTTAGCGAACCGACATCAGGATTTCCATGGCGGTAGTTGGCAGGGCGGCAAATCTTTATGCCCTTGAAAAAGGACAGCTGAATTTCAGGTGGTATCCATGCCTGACGCCACCACCCAGTTTTCACGCCCTGTTGCCGCCTCATTCAGGCGATATCAGTTGGCGGTAGCAACTGAATTTCGACCCCAAAGTGCTGCTCCTGCCTATGAAGATATCCCCCCAACAGTATAATCACCTGGGACTCTGTCCCTTCTGTGTAGAAGCCAAAATGCATAGTTAACTAACACATTAGAACCAGGGCTGTTGACGCATCCACCAAGAAGTCTAATTTCCCCATTTGTGCTCTAGTACAACTTTCTAGTTTCTTCTCTGTGTTTCCAAAACTCAAAAGCAAATTTCATTTCTATAGTACTCCTCACATGCAGGGAGATTCAATGGATGCTGAGCATTGAGGGAAAAGGACAAAATGAAGAGGGCTAGTTTGGGGGAACCAAAGGCATGGTCAAACGGGAGGGTTTTGAGAAGATTTTTGAAAATATGGAGGGAGGTAGCAAGGTAGAGGTGACTTGGCAGGGAATTCCGGTGGGTAGGGGGTAGAGTGGCCAAATGAGTAGTTACCAATGGGGAGGCAGCGGACAAGGGGAAGCATGATGTTACAGGAGTACAGGGCATGTATAAGGACACAAGACAAAGGAGCTCACTGAAGTAGACTGGGCTGCAATATTGGAGAGGTCTAAAAGTCAGGACAAAAATGTTGAAGTCAATTCCCTGTGGTACTGGGTCCCAGTGAAGTTTGGGGAGAATAGGGTGATGGAAGGACAGGACTTAGTGAGGATGTGAGCTGCAGCATGTTGGATAAGCTGAAGCTTGTTCGGGAATGAGGCAGGGAGGCTGCTGGGAAAGTAAGTCGAACCTGGAAGCAATGAAGACACAGCCTCTGGTTTTATCAGCAGAGGTGAGTAATGAGGGGTGAGGAAGCAATATTGCAGAGGTGGAAGGCACTGCTTTTGGTAACGGAGCGAATATGGGGAGGAAGCTGAGCTCAATGTCAATCAATAGGTCAAGGTTCTGAACCTTCTGGCTCAGCTTGAGGTTCTCAGCCTGAATTGGTTGGGCAGTTCCTTCCTCTGTGGTAGGACAATCAGCTTGCAATCCATTCAGAGCCTGACAAAACACCTCAAATATCCTGACTGCAAAATCTGAGCACCAGCCAGTGATGAAATATGAATCCATGGAAGATAACATTGGAAAGTAAACAATTTTGCTGCTATGCACATACCACCCAATAGTACAAATATTCTACAATAAAAGTTCATATTAATATTCCAATACTACATAGAGATATCAAAGACCAGGTCTGAGAAAAACATGCAAAATCCTTTTTAAAAAGGCCAAATCATTAACCTGTGTTGCTTTTCCAAACAGGCTTACTAATTTAGTGTAGTTCCCACCTAGCCCAACCCATGTGGTACTAACTGTTACTGAGCTAGGGGGAACAGCTCAACTAGATCAAGCAATTGCAGCAGCTGTCATTTTCAGACTGAGCCATTTAGGAATCAAATGGTGCCACTTTCATTGGCACTAACCTATACTGCATGAGCTCAAACTGCACTGTAAAATGCTAAATCAGCAACCCCATTAAAAAAATGCATTCGTTTGCAAATGGAGATAAACAAAACACACGCCTAAGCTGTCTTTACTGAACGCTCTATTAATCTCATCCTTTTCAAAGGAAACTGCACCACTAATCATGGTTTGTATAGTCATGTCAAATTTCTGCCTTGGGGCATTCACAGTAAAACTATTAAACCGCTTTCACCAGTGCTGATCTCCCATGTGAAGTTGCTGCTAGTTCACTTACTGCAATAGAGCAGGAAAGAGCAGAATAATATGGCATCGATGAAAAAATCATTTGGAGAGCTGAAGAGCACAACACAGACAGCTGCAAAGGGAATGGCAGAAACGACAGGTTAGTAACTGAACAAATGAGATGGAGGGGGGTTCATATGGAACATCAGAAGAGTATAGTCATGTTACTTCTTTTTAAAGTTAAACTTTTTCCTCACCTTTTAGTGCAGGCAGCTCAAGAAGCAGTTCATCAGGTGGCTGAATCATCCAAGGACACTACTAAAACAGGTATCTCAGTGAACTGAGCTCGCCACTGCTTGACAACTCAGTCTTTCACAAACACTGAAAAGCAGTATTGCAGGGTAAAATTTTCTTTGAAATATTCTGCTTCTCCATTAAAAGTAATAAGATACGAAAGGAATTAAATGGCAGAAAATTGGTCAGAAATATTATTTTAATATAGTAAAATTATGACATATACATTTGCTTTTGCAAGGCAAGCTTTGAAGCTTAACGTTCTGCTGTAACATATAGCACACAAATACTATCACTTAAATGTTAAAGCCAGTTCATTGTAGAATTAAAGCAGAAAATGCTGGAAATACTCAGCAGGTCAGGCAGCTTCTGAAGATAGAGAAACAGAGTTAACGTTTCAGGTTGATGACATTTCGTCAGAGTTCTGGTGAAAGGTCATCGACTCAAACGTTAACTCTGTTCCTCTCTGCACAGATGCTGTCTGACCTGCTGAGTATTTCCAGTATTTTCTGTTTTTATTTCAGAATTCCAGCATCCACAGTAATTTGCTTTTGCATCATTGGAGAATTACTTAGTTTAATGGAACAGCTTAATTTACAATGCTAACAATGATTTAGCTTTCAATGTTTTGTCTGGTCTGTTAACCATAATAATCCAATTGCCATACAGAATCCTAATATTCATTCTTTGACTTCTAATTCAGAGATATAAATATAGAACTGTAATGTTATCATTTTAAATGGGAGGGGGAATGGAGAGTGGCGGTGTTCCTAAAATCAGCTTGAGCCTCATCATTGAAATTCTGGGAACTTTGTTTAATTGAATGACCTTTGTTATGTTTTGCATTATGATGTATATCTCAACTTTTGACATAATATTCTTAAATGATGTTAGTCTTTTAAATAAAAAATAAATGTACAGCAGATCAACTAGCATCTGAAAGAAAAAGCTCGATATAAATATAAACTCCCAAATCATTAATTTTTTCACTGCTTTTTCTGACCATACTTTTATATTGGCTTTTCCCATATATCTTCAAGGTTAGATGATGTTGTTAGACTTTCTCTGAACCCATTTGGATTCCTAGTATTTCTACCTTTTGGACTAATGGCTGCATCCCACAAATGTATAGTTATTGGGAGAAGGAAAAAAAATGATTAAAATTAAAGTTAATTCCACTGTATATGGTCTATCAATTTCCGAATCTGAACTAAGTAAGATGATAGACTGGTATCACAACAAAGGCTAATCCTGTCCTCACCCAACATCACATGCATTTCCTTCAGTGATCACTGGATAGTAATTAGCAGTGGAAACCCTGGTCAATTTTCTCCAGCTATTTTAGCACATACTTGGGAACTTTGCTCATCTTTTTGGCTCAGCCAGTCACTGGATAAACTCAGTGAGCTCTCATGGGAGCCCCGACATAGCTGTTTCAAAACTGTAAGCAAGTGTAGAAGGACAGGGGCTTATAGTAACTGTGCAGAGGTACTGAATGCTACTCACTTATTTTTGTTTCCATGTATATCCATAGCGACTGAAGAAGCATCAAAACAAACACAAACTGCTATCAACTCTGTGGCTTCCAAAGCGCAGGACAGCATCAAAGGTCTCGGGCAGAGGCTTGTGCAGAAATGAACTTTTGTTTGCCTTGCACTAATCTGAGAATTTTCATACATATTGCCATGCAATTCTGTGCAATGATATAATATGTAGAACTGCAAAAATGAATATAAAATATAATACAATTTCTAATTAAGGGCTTACGTTTTTCTCCCTTTGGAAGTTAACATGTGAATACAACTTTGTCTTCCATCTTATTCTGGATCATTACTGGCACAAGTGATTTTACGTACTAAAATAATGCAGTATTTATGGAGTTTTACTGTATTTAGCGTTCAGCAGAATAAAACAAACTCCCAAGTTCTAAGGCAGCACTTTACACATGAAACTAAGGGAAACCATAACAATGGCCAAATGACTGATAGAAACAGTAATGTCAAAACAGCACGAGCATTAAAAAACAGCAGAGCTTCAGAATTTAAAATACGAATCCAACTTCTGGATAAACAGAAAAAAATGTTAATTATATGAACATATCCCTTGACCCAGCCCAAAGTCTTACTTGCAGCTGTATGTATAATTCACTAACGTATCAGTGAAAAACATCACAAACGAACATAATCAAATACAAAAAAAGTCTTTCATGACAAGCTATTGAAGGCCACAATAGGTGTTCAATTATGTCCAAAAATACTAGACCAGAATATTGTAAGATCGTCAGTATTTACAGTAGAGAGACATTTCATAATTTCTGCATTTGACTTCCTTTTGTTCTGATTTGGCAAAATATAATTTTACAAAAATATGCACTGAAAAGGTCTGCTGTTGAATGCCTTGCCAAAATCGTTACTCAAAGTTCACCAGCTCATATAGCTAGGATTTTAGTGTTTCACTGATATTTATCCTTAGTTTTCCAACAGCTATGTCCTCGGGTACTTTGATGAAGTGTTTCCTCATTCTCATCGATAATTGTTAAAATAGTAATTTTAACTTAAACTTTATCATTGATAATTCATATTTTTGTCTATTTCTCATAATACAATTTAATACTGAAATTAAATAAATCTATTTGTAAATTACTGATCCATATAGTACTATTTGGAATAGATTTTCACTCAAAATAATTTCACCGAGTGTGCTTCTAAACATCATTTTCAATTTAAGAATCCTAATGGCTGGATGTTAGAGGGCATTTAATTATTAATACTACATTTAAAACTGTGAAAAAGATTTAGGATTAACAGAAGCATTATTTTTGTCTTTTCTGTGTATTTTTGTTGTTTGTTACATATTTCTGTATAAACATTGAGTGCTGATAATTATTTGCGGATTTGATAGGGAGGGGTGGGTGGGGGGAGTGGAGGAGAGTTACTAAGCCTGTACATTAACATACCATTACTAATGGTGCCAACAATCAGCCATGGAAGCATCTTCTTCTGAACACCCATCTGTTCCAGACAAGAAACATTGAAAGCTGGAAAACAACATGAAAACCCGAAATGGAATTTAAAAAGGCTGTGTTTACAAAAATGTCAAATCTGGCAGTGATGATTTTCAGTACTGTACAATATATTTTGGTTTTGTGATAAGGAAGATTGGGTTTTGTTTTGTTCTGAGGTGGATTTTAATAATATGGTGAACTTACTGTTACGTTTTGGATTAGAGTCTTGTATAAATGCTGCAGGTAAAAAATGACTAACATTCTTGGATTGAAGGCTGACATAAGACTTTTAATTATAAAATCATAATGTGGTGAATGGTATATTGAAAGCAATCAATATAATTCACTCCAAGGGACTACCTAAGAAGAGAAGATAATTCGGGATATATTTAATATTTAATTACTGTGCATTTGAAAATGATATCATTTGAAATGTAATTTCCTTGTATCAATTTCCAGTTGACTACTGCTAAGATGATATTAAACCTTTTTGATATATCATATTGAATCATTTGAAAACACATTTTATCCACGTTGACAACAGCTATTTGTGGATGGCTTTCCCGGATGGCCACACAACATTATAAATGCTGGTAGTGGAAAGTAATCTATTGAAACTCACCGTATATGAGTTTGTGATCATCTGCTTGAAGAAGAGTACCAGCGGAATAATGTTTGTAAGTATTCTAGGAGAAAAGGTATGGAAAATTTGAAAAGAAATATTTGAAAATATGGAGGCAACAGTTGTTAAAAACTTTGGCGTGATTTTTAACATAGAGACCATTCGGCCCAACCAGCCATTGTTTATGCTCCACTCGAGCCTGCTCCCATCCTTCCTCATCTACCTTTATCAGCATAACCCTCGATACCCTTCTCCCTCATATGCTTGTCTAGCCTCCCCTTAAATGCATCTATATTATTCACTTCAATCACTCCCTGTGGTAGCAAGTTCAACATTCTTACCACTCACTGGGTAAAGAAGTTTCTTCTGAATTCCCCATTTGATTTCTTGGTGACTATCTTATGTTGAGTGCCTTAGTTTTGCTCTTACCCACAAAACATTTCATAATTTTAAAGACCTTTATTAAGTCTCCCCTCATCTTTCAAGAAAAAAGAAACACAGCTTGTTCATCCTTTCCTGATAGGTATAATCTTGTAAATATCTTTTCCACTCTCTCCAGTGCCTCTATATCCTTTTTAAATATGGTGACCAGAATTGTACAGTATTCCAACTGTGGTCTAATTAAGACTCGATACATGTTTAGCATAACTTCTCTACTTTTTAATTCTATCCCTCCGTGCTTGGTTTGCTTTTTTTATGACCTTATTAACCTGCGTCGCTACTTTCAGTGATTTGTGTATTTGTACTCCGAGATCTCTTTATTCCTCTACCCCATTCAGATTCTTATTTTCTGAGTAAGATGTAACCTCCTTATTTTCCTTACCAAAATGTCATACCTCACACTTATCTGTGTTGAAACATTTGGGGGGTACAAAATTACCCCATTCATAGCGCGCCAACCCCTCACTGCCCTGCGCCAACCCCGTAATGCCCTGCGGGGGGCTCTTGCGTCAGCCTGACAATAGTGGCGCTTGCATCGACCGGCCTGCCATTGTGCTAGAGTGCACAGCGGCCATCCCCTTTAATTGAAGGGGATTGTAGCACATAAACGCTACATGAAGCATCCGCACAGCACTGGCCTCCTCCATTCTGCGCTAGACTCAGTGCCATGCTGCCGCTTCGGAGTGCCCCTCAAAGGAAGCTGAGCGTCAGAGACAGTGCTCTGCTTCCTTTGAGGGATGCACGGCCCAATTCTGTGTTGGGGGCGGGACTTCCAGGTTGGGCACAGGAAGTCCTGCCCTCGGAAGGTTACTGTACCCAATCGGGGCGAAGGGCAATTTCCAGCCCTGGATCTCTTGAAAACAAATTATTTTTAATGTTTTCCTTATTATCAGCAGAGAGAGGAGCCTTTAATCCAGCAGAGTGCATTAGATTGAAGCACAGGTTCCAGACTAGACTATTGACTCGCTGCACCATTCAACCTCTCCTTTATTTATGCGTCACTGAATTACTGAATGGTGTTCCATCTCAAGGGAGAAAAAAATAAACTGATGTTACTTGTGCACCTTGCTCGAATCATGGTTTGTTATTTTCTTTTATTCGTTTATGAGATGTCGGCATCGCCGGTAAGGTCAGCATTTATTGCCCATTCCTAATTGCTGTTGAGAAGGTAGTGGTGAGCCGCTTGTGGACGAACAATCATGGAGAAATGTATAGCCCACTCCACCCTGGCTGTAGTAGGGTGTAGACTGCAACAATTCATTAAGGTGGGGCTCAGTGAAGTACCTTCAGACAAGACAAGTCAGATGCAAAGTAAGGCCCTCATCTCTTTGCCCTTACCACCAATCATGGACACTCCTACTGGACCACTGTAAAATTTTTACGTAGTCAACATCAGTCTTTCTTAAAGTGGCTCCAAATTGGACAGACCAGAGGAGAATTAAGGGTAGTTCTGCATCATGGGCTGGAATTTTCTTTACTTGGTGGGTATGGTGCAGGTGGTGGCTATGTCAGGTCCCAATCCCCCTGTTGAAAATCCACTTACCTTAATGGGGCCTATTAAGGCCAGCCAGCACATTTCCCGACCCAATGAGATGGAGCAGGTTTGGTGACGTCATTCATGGCGTGTTTTCAGCCAGGATATTTAAAGGGGCTATGGCCACATTGGATTTGAATGTCAATGTAACATAGTGCTGTCAGTGCACCACAGCATTGGAGTGCTGCAAACACTAGCAATGATTGCACAGAGGCTGTCATGTATCCTACATGGCTACTGTTGGTATTATCACAAGGTGTGCCACCAGAGGGCACAGCAGTGGGAGACTTGTAGATTACCTGTACAGGTGTGCCTGGCTTAGTATAAAAGGCAGGCCACTAGGTGTGATCCTCACTCTGGAGTTAGCAAATAAAGGACTAAGGTCACCACAGTTCAAGTGCAACACACTGCCTCGTGGAGACATTATTAGAGCATCTAAGGACACAACAATTGGCGACGAGATTACGAACTTTCACGCGAAAATGGCTACCCTTGGTACGTTGCAGCAGTTCGCCGATGGTGACGATTGGGACACCTTTGTGGAGAGTCTTGACAATTTCTTCACAGCAAACGACCTGACAGCAGATGACCCAGCCACACTGGCTGATAAGCGCAGAGCTATCTTGCTAACCAGTTGTGGGCCCACCAGCTATGGCCTCGTCAGGGACTTGCTGGCACCAGCGAAGACACCGACCAAGATGTACAAGGAGCTCATAACCCTGATCCATGAGCAATTCAAGCCAAGGAGAGCATCCTCACAGCCAGACACCAGTTCTACATCCACTGACGTCCCGAAGGCCAGGAAATCGCGAAATACGACGCAGACCTCAGGAGGCTGGCGGCAACGAAGGGCTGCGGGACATTTTTGTCATTGGTAATGGCCATGAGGGCCTTCTTCACAAGCTACTGTCGGCAGATACCACAGTCACACTGCCAGAGGCGGGAGTTCGTGGCATTGGTGAGGCCTACAAAAGGCCAGCTGGTGCAGCTCCAGCCAGGAGAAAAAGCAAAAAAGTAGAAAGAAATCAAAAGGTGCCGACACAGCCAAAGGGGTAAGTGATTGGCTGGTGATTGGTGAGTAGCTTTTCTTTATATTTTTTATATCAGTAGGTAACCTGTTAACATTGTTGTCGCCAAATTAAGTGTATCTAAGGGTTAAGTCATGGCAGGAGAGCTTGGTCACGTGATATGCTCCTCCTGTACCATGCGGGAGCTCAGGGACACTTCCGGTGTCTCTGACGACTACGTGTGCGGGAAGTGTATCCGCCTCCAGCTCCTGACGGACCGCGTTGCGGAATTGGAGCTGAGGGTGAATTCACTCTGGAGCATCCACGATGCTGAGAATGACGTGAGTAGCACATGTAGCGGGTTGGTCTTACTGCAGGTGAAGGGTCCCACAGCCAGATAGGGAATGGAAGACCAGCAGGAAGAGCAGTGCAAGGAAGGTAGTGCAGGGGTCCCCTGCGGTCATCCCCCTGCAAAACAGATACACCGCTTTGAATACTGTTGAGGGGGATGACTCATCAGGGGAGGGCAGCAGCAGCCAAGTTCATGGCACCGTGGCTAGCTCTGCTGCACAGGAGGGCAGGAAAAAGAGTGGGAGAGCAATAGTGATAGGGGATTCATTTGTAAGGGGAATAGATAGGTGTTTCTGCGGCTGCAACCGAGACTCCAGGATGGTATATTGCCTCCCTGGTGCAAGGGTCAAGGATGTCTCGGAGCAGGTGCAGGACATTCTGAAAAGGGAGGGTGAACAGCCAGTTGTCGTGGTGCACATTGGTACCAACAATATAGGTAAAAAAAGGGATGAGGCCCTACGAGATGAATTTAAGGAGCTAGGAGCTAAATTAAAAAGTAGGACCTCAAAAGTAGTAATCTCGGGATTGCTAACAATGCTCAGATGAATACGTGGCTTGAGCAGTGGTGCAGCAGGGAGGAATTCAAATTGCTGGGGCATTGGAACCAGTTCTGGGGAGGTGGGACCAGTACAAACCGGTCAGTCTGCACCTAGGCAGGACCGGAATCAATGTCCTAGGGGGAGTGTTTGCTAGTGCTGTTGGGGAGGAGTTAAACTAATATGGCAGGGGGATGAGAACCAATGCAGGGAGACAGAGGGAAACAAAATGGAGACAGAAGCAAAAGACAGAAAGGAGATGAGTAAAAGTGGAAGGCAGAGAAACCCAAGGCAAAAAACAAAAAGGGCCACTGTACAGCAAAATTCTAAAGGGTCAAAGTGTAATAAAAAGGCAAGCCTGAAAGCTCGGTGCCTCAATGCGAGGAGTATTCGGAACCCAGGAGAGGGCTCTGAGCTAGTTAGAGTGGGTGAGAGCTCAGATGAACAGGACCCCAAGAAAGAATGCAAAAGGCAGGAGGCAACAGAGCAGAGTAGCACTGGGGTAAGTGTAAACCACAAGGTGATAGGAAGGGACAATATGTATGAATATAAAGGAGCTGCAGGAGGGGTCAAAACTAAAAATCATGGTTTAAAACTAGTATTAAAACACTCTACCTAAACACACGCAGCATTCAAAATAAAGCAAATGAATTGATGGCACAAATCATTACAAATGGGTATGATTTGGTGGCCATTACAGAAACGTGGTTGCAGGGTGGCCAAGACTGGGAATTAAACATACAGGGGTATCTGACAATTCGGAAAGATAGACAAGAAGGGAAAGGAGGTGGGGTAGCTCTGTTAATAAAGGATGATATTAGGGCAGTTGTGAGAGACGATATTGGCTCTAATGAACAAAATGTTGAATCATTGTGGGTGAATATTAGAGATAGTAATGGGAAAAAGTCACTGGTGGGCGTAGTTTATAGGCCCTCAAATAATAACTTCACGGTAGGGCGGACAATAATCAAGGGAATAATGGAGGCATGTGAAAAAGGAATGGCAGTAATCATGGGGGATTTTAACCTACATATCGATTGGTCAAATCAAATCGCACGGGGTAGCCTTGAGGAGGAATTCACAGAATGCATTCGGGATTGTTTCTTAAAACATTATGTTACAGAACCTACAAGGGAGCAAGCCATCTTAGATCTGGTCCTGTGTAATGAGACAGGAATAATAAACAATCTCCTAATGAAAGATCCTCTCGTAATGAGTGATCACAGTATGGTTGAATTTGTAATACAGATTGAGGGTGAGGAAGTAGTGTCTCAAACGAGCGTATTATGCTTAAACAAAGGGGACTACAGTGGGATGAGGGCAGAATTGGCTAAAGTAGACTGGAAACACAGACTAAACGGTGGCACAATTGAGGAACAGTGGAGGACTTTCATAGTGCTCAACAAAAATATATTCCAGTGAAAAAGAAGGGTGGTAAGAGAAGGGATAACCAGCCGTGGATAACCAAGGAAATAAAGGAGAGTATCAAATTTAAAACCAATGCGTATAAGGTGGCCAAGGTTAGTGGGAAACTAGAAGATTGGGAAAATTTAAAACGACAGCAAAGAATGACTAAGAAAGCAATAAAGAAAGGAAAGATAGATTACGAAAGTAAACTTGCGCAAAACATAAAAACAGATAGTAAAAGCTTTTACAGATATATAAAACGGAAAAGAGTGACTAAAGTAAATGTTGGTCCCTTAGAAGATGAGAAGGGGGATTTAATAATGGGAAATGTGGAAATGGCTGAGACCTTAAACAATTATTTTGTTTCGGTCTTCACAGTGGAAGACACAAAAACCATGCCAAAAATTGCTGGTCACGGGAATGTGGGAAGGGAGGACCTTGAGATAATCACTATCACTAGGGAGGTAGTGCTGGACAGGCTAATGGGACTCAAGGTAGACAAGTCCCCTGGTCCTGATGAAATGCATCCCAGGGTATTAAAAGAGATGGCGGAAGTTATAGCAGATGCATTCGTTATAATCTACCAAAATTCTCTGGACTCTGGGGAGGTACCAGCGGATTGGAAAGCAGCTAATGTAACGCCTCTGTTTAAAAAAGGGGGCAGACAAAAGGCAGGTAACTATAGGCCGGTTAGTTTAACATCTGTAGTGGGGAAAATGCTTGAAGCTATAATTAAGGAAGAAATAGCGGGACAGCTAGATAGGAATAGTGCAATCAAACAGACGCAACATGGATTCATGAAGGAGAAATCACGTTTAACTAATTTACTGGAATTCTTTGAGGATATAATGAGCATGATGGATAGAGGTGTACCAATGGATGTGGTGTATTTAGATTTCCAAAAGGCATTCGATAAGGTGCAACACAAAAGGTTACTGCAGAAGATAAAGGTATGTGGAGTCGGAGGAAATGTATTAGCATGGATAGAGAATTGGCTGGCTAACAGAAAGCAGAGAGTTGGGATAAATGGGTCCTTTTCAGGTTGGAAATCGGTGGTTAGTGGTGTGCCACAGGGATTGGTGCTGGGACCACAACTGTTTACAATATACATAGATGACCTGGAAGAGGGGACAGAGTGTAGTGAAACAAAATTTGCAGATGACACAAAGATTAGTGGGAAAGCGGGTTGTGTAGAGGACACAGAGAGGCTGCAAAGAGATTTAAATAGGTTAAGCGAATGGGCTAAGGTTTGGCAGATGGAATACAATGTTGGAAAATGTGAGGTCATCCACCTTGGAAAAAAAAACAGTAAAAGGGAATATTATTTGAATGGGGAGAAATTACAATATGCTGCGGTGCAGAGGGACCTGGGGGTCCTTGTGCATTATTTCCAAAAAGTTAGTTTGCAGGTGCAGCAGGTAATCAGGAAGGCGAATGGAATGTTGGCCTTCATTGAGAGAGGGATGGAGTACAAAAGCAGGGAGGTCCTGCTGCAACTGTACAGGGTATTGGTGAGGCCACACCTGGAGTACTGCGTGCAGTTTTGGTCACCTTACTTAAGGAAGAATATACTAGCTTTGGAGGGGGTACAGAGACAATTCACTCGGTTGATTCCGGAGATGATGGGGTTACCTTATGATGATAGATTGAGTAGACTGGGTCTTTACTCGTTGGAGTTCAGAAGGATGAGGGGTGATCTTATAGAAACATTTAAAATAATGAAAGGGATAGACAAGATAGAGGCAGAGAGGTTGTTTCCACTGGTCGGAGTGACTAGAACTAGGGGGCACAGCCTCAAAATACGGGGGAGCCAATTTAAAACCGAGTTGAGAAGGAATTTCTTCTCCCAGAGGGTTGTGAAACTGTGGAATTCTCTGCCCAAGGAAGCAATTGAGACTAGCTCATTGAATGTATTCAAATCACAGATAGATAGATTTTTAACCAACAAGGGAATTAAGGGTTATGAGGAGCGGGCGGGTAAGTGGAGCTGATCAGCCATGATCTTGTTGAATGGCGGAGCAGGCTTGAGGGGCTAGATGGCCTACTCCTGTTCCTAATTCTTATGTTCTTATGTTCTTATGCAGAAGGCCACCTCCGTGAGCCAGGCATTCATGACCTCAACCTGCGGCTCTTGGCAGATGACTCACCCTCAGGACTCAAACCCGGCAGGTACTGTGCACAGAGTGGTGCCGTTTAGAGGCTGGACTGTAGAATGTGAACCTTCTCAGGGAAGAGAGAACAGGCCCCCGAGTCCCTTAACTCAGAGTCCGCCGAGGGGGGCTAATCGAGTAGCACCATGCTAGCATTGCGGAGGGATTCATATGGGCTCACCGGTGCCGCTTTAAAGACTATGTATGCAAAGGCTGCAGCACAAAGGGCCACCTCCAGCGAATGTGTAAGAGAAATAAGACTCACTGTGTCAATGAAGAGTCTGCAGATGGCCATGAATCTAGCGCGGATTATGAAACGATAGGCAGAGAGGGAGCTCAGCCCCCGTTTAGGTATAGAGCATGTTTACCTACACCACCGAGTGTTCCCCGCTGAAGATGGAAGTCGAAATAGATGGCATTCCAGTCTTCATGGAAGTGGACACGGGGGCGAGCCAGTCAGTAATGAATCAAGAAGCCTTTGACAGGCTATGGGACAATCAAGCTGAACGACCCAAGTTGGTCCCGGTTCAGACAAAGCTGCGCACTTACACCGATGAAATTATCCCAGTCGTTGGTAGTGCGAATGTAAAGGTACTCCATGATGGCGCGGTGCACAATTTACCTCTGTGGATTGTTGCAGGAAATGGACCAACGCTGCTCGGCAGAAGGTGGATGGAGAAGATCCATTGGAAATGGGAAGACTTCAACCTTCCAGCGATCAACATCCACCGCGTTCGGGGGCACAGCAAGCCCTCACTTGAGGATGGACACGGCACCAGAGAACAGACCAGCACAGCACCCGAGGCACAGACCGCTCAGCATGACTGCGTGGAGATGATCCAGCTGAGACGACCCAAACATAACCCCCAGACTCCAGTGGCAGGACTCCAGAGGTACAAAATCGGATCCAAAGGTGACTTCCCAGCTTCGGTGGCAGAACCCAGGGAGAAGAGGATCACCGCAGTCGACATCGTGGATGGAGGAAAGATGGTGCCCAAACCACGAGGTGAGGAGCTGAAGAAAAAGATGGCCGCGGCCAGACCACGAGGTGCAGCGCTGCTGGAGCAACATGTGGCACCAAACAGAGAAGAGGATTAGGGTAAAGAAAGCAAGGCTCTCTTAAAGGAGGCCTGCAACCCACTACAATTAAAGGGACAGTTCCACACACTCAAGCAATGTAATAGCAACTGTAAGTTAGAGATAAAATGTGTAACTGACGATCAGAGTTGTGTACATGCAATAAGCAAGGAAAAGTCGCGCGATCATGTAAAATGTGTAATTGATGATCAGAATTGTGTGCATGCAACCAGCGAGGAAAAGTCACGCGATCACGATCAGAACTACAGAGTATCCACAATAAGTAATGAAAAGTTGTGCGATGCAGGATTTCAAGTGCACACAGCCAATGCAGCGGGCAGACACCCATTGGGAGCACACAGGTCCAGCGAGCTATCCAATGCTGTAGCCTGCATCCCGGGGACCAGAGTTATGCACCATGGAGTGTGGCCACAAGCAGCCAACACACGAGCTGCAGAGCAAGCGACCTCAGCAGGGCAACGGCACCAGTATCGATACCCCGCCTCTGATCGGCTCCGCCTCTCAGGCTCCCGAAGGCACCAACCGCCATGAGCCTGAAAGAGCAGACTGTGCTAGTGCGCAGTCCCCAGACTCCATTGCCACCAAGGCCATACCCGTAAACAAAGGGTCACCCACTACAGTCCCCCCAAAGTGGACCGGAACCAACCAGGATCCCAAACCAAATAACGCCCAGGCCAGCGAGTCAGCAGTTCCCTGTGCAATGCTAGACGACAGCTCCTCAGGGAGCAGCAGCGACCCAGGGTGCAAAGAAAGGACAGGGAGGTAATGTGCATCTGGTGAACCTGCTCGACGCTAGGAATGACGGCAACAGCCCCAAGAGCAGGCAACTTGAGCCAACCGGATTCCCACTGCCAGCACTGGGCACTGCGTGCCACCAGACTGCAGGGACACCATCCAGCAGTTCTGGAACTAGTTTGTCCTTACCCACCGGACACCGCATCGATAATGTATCTCACCACTCTAACGTACTTGTCTCACAACGGAACCACAAATGTAATGCAACCTTGTTTTTCTGAACTTGAATGTATATGAATGAAATGAGCCTCCGGCATAATCTATATATGTGGGGGTGGGGGGGGGGGGGGGGCGAAGAGAATGGAGTGGTCAGGGATGCACACAAACAGCAACCACCAGCACTCTACTGCACCAACCACTCACCCAAGATTGAAACGACCTGCCAAGGGTCAATCAGATAGAGCCCAAATAGAGCTAAGCCCAGAGCACAATCAATGCAGAGGCAATTTACACTAAAGGCTTCAGGGAGAGTGATGTCATGTATCCTACATGGCTATTGTTGGTACTATCAAAGATGTGCCACCAGAGAGCACAGCAGTGGGAGACTTGTAGGTTACTTGTACAGGTGTGCCTGGCCTAGTATAAAAGGCGTAATTCTCACTCTGGAGTTAGCAAATAAAGGACTAATGTCATCACAGTTCAAGTACAACACACTGCCTCGTGGAGTCATTATTGGAGCATCTAAGGACACAACAGAGGCAGAGGGACATATGCTTAATGCGGGAGTCAGAGCACGCAGGGAGGTCCTCTTCCCAACTGATGGGCAGAAGAGGACTCCCCAGGAGAGCAAGACAGCCTGATTGCAGATTACAGAGGAGGTTAAAAACAGGGATGTGGTCAGGAGGACCTGGGTGAAGTGCCACAATCAGTCAAATATCGCATTAGATCAGGAAAATTGAGTACAAAGCCACACTCAACTGCAATCTGCCATGCCTCTCATCACATCCCCATCACTCTGCCTTCCCTACCCTACTCCTGCATATCCTTATTCACACCAACTTACCTTGCACCTCCATCCATCCCTCTCTATCTACATTATCACATCCGCATCTCACTAGCCACCCCTCACACTCACCTTCATCCTAGTGCAATCATACCAACTAACAATGCACAAGGGTAGCAACTTGGGTGTTTTATCCAATGTTCATGTAAAGTTTCTATTAATGTGGTGTCAAACATAAGCCTTTATTTTCAACACTTTTATTCTTGGGCAGATTTATGTGCAGCTTTGGAAGTGGCTTAGTGAGTTGCAGTAAATGGTGAGACATAACGTTACCTCCCATAATAACGGTGAGTGTGAAAGGAATGGCTTGGTCATTGTAGGGATGCTTTATAGTGGGGTCAACCTGGCGTATCATTAGCCAGCCATATGGGTGTACAGCGTAATGTAAACTAAATCTGGCCATGATGAGGCCATCCCTGGCCTTCCGGGCAGCAATGTGCTCGGGTGCTAATGCCCTCTGTCTTGTGCAGCTTCAGGTGATTGCGGAGAAGGTTGGTGTAATTGTTGTTGGTGCAGCTGGTGTGCCTGGTGCTGCAGGTGTTGGGGCTCATCGTGGTAAGATTCTGAGGACTGAGGCGAGACAATATCAATGGCACCTATGTTGATGGAATAGATGGCAAGTGAAGTACAGATGACAGAAGCAATCTGTTAATGGTGAGAGAGTTCTTCCAATGAGGTGACACTGGATGGAGACTTTGCTGGAAACACTTGCAGCCTGCAGAATCTGTGCTGGAAATGGACTCAGCAGCAGCTTCTACCTGAGGAAAGTGATCATCTGTCTGTGGTAGCTTTTATTCTATATTTAATGCTGTTAAATAATCATCTGGAGCAATGGCCACTGAACTCCCGGCACAGGTTGACAGATACGGTACCCGACCTGCATGAATCCCTTGGCCATGCAAGGAAATTTAAAAGTAAATTAAAAAAGGCTCTTAAGTAAACTACCTGATAATCATCCCAATTAGGTCGCCTGCAGCTGCCGATCGGGTCAGCTTCCTGATGACAGACACGATTGGGGAAAAGGCAGTGGGAGCGAGGTGACAGCGGGCTCCTGACCCATTGTCAAAAATAACAACTTTCCCACTGACCTGCCACTGATTGAGCCTGCTAGCATGCTGGAAAATTCTGGACATGGAGTTGCACGAGTTTACTAAATGCATTGCGCATAGAGCTTTACAGCAAATCAAGAACGGGATTTTTACCCTGGCCATGAATTGAACTAGACCCCAGAGGTGAAAGAACTTTGTCTATTTTATCTATTTTTCATTAGCTACCTTAAATATCTAGCTCAGTTGCTCTTCTAAATATTAGTAAAAAAGCAACAAATGTAAAATATCACGGGACTGTAATCTAATTGTACGCTTTACCATTCTTCTCCAGTTCAATGAAAGAACTTATATGCGGACATATTTTTCACAATAAGTAGAATAGTCTTGCTGCCCTGGAATAGTAGAGCAGGGAAGTGTTATCTGTGTTGGCAATAATTATAAGAACATAAGAAATAGGAGCAACAGTAGGCCATTAGACGCCTCAAGCCTACCACCCCATTTAATAAGGTCATGACTGTAAGGATGTGGTCTCTATGAGGGAGTCAGGTTCCCTTCTGACCAACTTGAGCAGTTCGAATCGCTCCCACTCCCTTGGGTTCTGTACTCTGGATTTATTTGAGGGGTGTGACAAAAGTGCAAAGGACACTGGTTTGATGCAAAAGAACTTGGGTTTTATTACAGTCAAGGTAATACAAGTTTATTACTCTAGTAAGAAAATACAAGGCCAAACTTACAATCACTCTAACAAAAGACAATTCAAGGAAAGGTACAAGGTCAAACTTATAATCACTCGAATGAAGAACCATACACTACACATTCAAAGGGGGTGACAGTAAAATTATACCTCCCACCTCCCAATACCTAATTCTAGCGAGGTTGGACTCCAGGGCAGGCAGGGTCTATGCTTACCAATCCTTTTGACAGTTAACGGTAGATCACAGTTTCGGGGTACGCTGGATGTGGTAGGGTCTGCTTGCCGTACCCCGAACATCAGAGAAGACTTCTAGCTGTGCAATCTTCAGTTGGGTTGAGTCCGCTGATGCGGTAAGGTGCGTTTTGGATCTGTGGGGTAAGTACCCGTTTTCTTTGGCTAGAAATAGGTTTCTACAGTCTGTTAAATAATGTTTTACCCATTGGTAGGTCAGGATTAGATTGTAGAGTGGAAACTTTTTGATTCTTTGGTTTTTTCCCGTTCGAGTTTTGTTCGAGTTTGGTCGATCGCGGTGGTTTTTCCGTTGATACCACGTCGACTGTGGTCGGTCGCTGCCGCGATGGTGATGTTCTTCCTTCCTTCAGGACTTCAAGACTTCGAGGCTGGAGAAGTTAGTTTACAACTATCGCGTTGGTTTCTCTCCTTTCCTTGTCTTGATGACACAGCGTAGTGTGGCACTAATCTGTCAGTCAAAGTGTCATTTGAGGTAGCAGCAGGCTAGCAACCTAACCTCTGTTGAAAACAGGGGCCAGTTACACGATTTCAGTCTTTCTAATCTTGGAGCCAAATCTGTTCAAAATCCTTTGTATAATTTTGGCGGGCTTGGTTCTTCTTTGTAATATTTTGGCGGGCTCGTTAAAAGTTGATATGTTTTGGGTGAGTTGATGTTTGAAAACTGTTTCCTGATGGAAATATTAGTTTGGTAATTGCAATGTCCTTTTGTGCTTAGTCTTTCGCATACAGGCTGGATTGGTCCTCTTTGTGATGTATATGCTGAAATGGTTGTCCAGACCTATGTTGATGGGTAGCTACCTCTGGGTGATTTTGTGATGTAAATATTTCTTGTGGGGGAAGGATTTTCGAATACTCATTCTTCCAGGCAGGTTAACTTAGTCCTCACACCCAGGTAGCTTCACTTAATCAGACAGTCTCCTGCTAGTTCCTTAGGTCCGCCCACAGCCTTGAGTCTGTCATTTAAAATCCAAAATTCAATTAAAGTTCGTAGTTTCTTTCATAAGCACTTTAGAGTTCCAAACTTTTCAGTAGATAGTCCCAAATTAAATTTCCTTTTGAATGAGCCCAAACACAGGGAGGGTTTCTTGTGAATTTTGCACCTGCTTCAGTGACTGATCTGATCATGGACTCAGCTCCACTTCCCTGCCTGCTCCCCATAACCCTTTATTTCCTTATTGCTCAAAAATCTGTCTATCTCCATCTTAAATATATTCAATGACCCAGCCTCCACAGCTCTCTGGGACAGAGTATTCCATAGATTTACAACCCTCTGAGAGAAGAAATTCCTCCTCATCTCAGTTTTAAATGGGCGGCCCCTTATTCTGAGACTTTGTCCCCTAGTTTTAGTTTCCCCTATGAGTGGAAATATCAAGCCCAAATTGAGCCCTCCCGTTTTTTCGGCGCACTCGCATGTGATGCGCATACTTCCTAGGCTCAAAACGGCGCCAAAAAGATGACCCTGGATTCTGGCCGCTCTGTTGACTCTCCCGGAGCTTGGCGCGGCGTGGCGATTCCATTGGGGGGCAGAGCTAGGGTCCTGCACATGAAAGAGTGCCGGCAGGGGGCGGAGCTAGGGCCCTGCGTGTGAAAGAATGCCGGCAGCGCTGCGCATGCACATTGGAGCGTTTGCGCATGCGCAGTAGCGAATAACATTGGCAATGGGCCATTTTTAAAGAGAAAGGAAGCTGATTGATTTTTGGTGCCAGAAGGAGTGCTGTGAGGAGTGCTGTGGAAGAAATCAGCTGCTGGAATCAGTGAGTGCTCTGTGTTGCTGCTAAAGTTCCAGAAGGACAGTGTGTTTTGAAAAATCACTGAATGTCAATTCAATATAGCAATGCAACAACATGCACCAAGAACGAAGAATTTCTTGCATGACGAAGTGGAGATACTAGTTAATGTCATTGAGAACAGATAGCAGGAGCTGGATACCAGCAACAGAGGTCGCACAAACGTGCCACCCAAAGAAATGAAGAAACGCTGGAACCAATTTGCAGAAGATTACTGCGCAGTGGTGAATACGAGATCTGGAAGCCAGTGTAAAAAGAAATGGCAGGACCTTAGTCAAGTAGTTAGCGGAAGTAATATTTTCATTTATTCAATGCAATTGCAATTGTAAATGTGACCAGCTGTATATGTCCCACTCAGCAGAAAGACACCGTCTTTAAAATGTTGCATTTTCATCTTTGCAGAAGAAATTGGCCCAGAACTAAAGGGGAAGAACTGGAACAGGAGGAGGCCCGCTAAATCGGCACCAATTGACACCCTTGGAAGAGAGGATCGCTGCTTTAATGGGTCCTACCTGGAGAAAAGCAATCAGTACTGCACAAGCTGGGCCCACATGCGAGGGAGAGGGTAAGTCCTGAAAATTCATCGTGGCCCTTCAAATCAACCTGCTGCCTGGCCTGCTACATGTGAGCCTACTCATGCCACCCATCCTGCCCCCCCCCCCCTGTGCTGCTAACCATTTGACTGTTCTATTATATTTTGCAGAACCTGATGCCAATCCTGAAGATCCAGAAGAAGAATCAGACGCGTACGAGCCTAACCCTGCATCCACCTTGTCGAGCCCCCTCATTATCTTATATGGTTCAATAAGATCACCTCTCATTCTTCTGAACTCATATGATTATAGGCCCAACCTACTCAAGCTATCTTCATAAATACAGCTATTTACAATATACATTAATGATTTAGACGAAGGAATTGAATGTAATATCTCCAAGTTTGCAGATGACACTAAGCTGGGTGGCAGTGCGAGCTGCGAGGAGGATGCTAGGAGGCAGAGGGACTTGGACAGGTTAGGTGAATGGACAAATGCATAGCAGATGCAGTATAATGTGGATAAATGTGCGGTTATCCACTTTGATGCCAAAAACAAGAAGGCAGATTATTATCTGAATGGTGACAGATTAGGAAAAGGGGAGGTGCAACGAGACCTGAGGGTCATGGTACATCAGTCATTGCAGGTAGGTATGCAGGTACAGCAGGCAGTAAAGAAAGCAAATGGCATGCTAGCCTTCATAGCGAGGGGATTTGAGTATAAGAGCAGGGAGGTCCTACTGCAGTTGTACAGGGCCTTGGTGAGACCACACCTCGAGTATTGTGTGCAGTTTTGGTCTCCTAATCTGAGGAAGGACGTGCTTGCTATTGAGGGAGTGCAGCGAAGGTTCATCAGACTGATTCCTGGGATGGCAGGACTGACATATGAGGAAAGACTGGATCGGCTAGGCTTATACTCACAGGAATTTAGAAGAATGAGAGGGGATCTCATAGAAACATATAAAATTCTGACGGGACTGGACAGGTTAGATGCAGGAAGAATATTCCCGATGTTGGGAAAGTTCAGAACCAGGGGTCACAGTCTAAAGATAAGGGGTAAGCCATATAGGACTGAGATGAGGAGAAATCTTTTCACCCAGAGAGTTGTGAACCTGTGGAATTCTCTGCCGCAGAAAGTTGTTGAATCCAGTTCGTTGGACATATTCAAAAGGGAGTTAGATGTGGCCCTTACGGCTAAAGGGATCAGGGGTATGGGGAGAAGGCAGGGGTGGGGTTCTGAGGTTGCATTATCAGCCATGGTCATATTGAATGGCGGTGCAGGCTCGAAGGACTGAATGGCCTGCTCCTGCATCTATTTTCTATGTTTCTATGTTTCTATGTCAATCCCCTCATCTCCGGAATCAACCTAGTGAACTTCCTTTGAACAGCTTCCAACGCAAGTATATCCTTTCTAAAGTACGGAGACCAAATTTGTATGCAGTACTCTAGGTGTGGCTTCACCAATACCCTGGTAGTAGGACTTCTCTGCTTTTATACTCTATCCCCTTTGCAATAAAGGTCAACATTCCATTTTCCTTCCTTATTACTTGCTGTACCTGCATACTAACTTTTTGTGTTTCATGCACAAGGACCCCCAGGTCCCTCTGTACTGCAGCACTTTGCAATTTTTCGCCATTTAAATTATAATTTGCAATTCTATTTTTACTGCCAATGTGGATAACCTCACATTTTCCCACATTATACTCAATCTGCAAAATTTCTGCCCACTCACTTAGCCTGTTTATATCCCTTTGCAGATTTTTTGTGTCCTCATAATTTGCTTTCCCACCCATCTTTGTATCATCAGCAAACTTGGCTACATTATACTCGGTCACTTCATCCAAATCATTACTATAGATTGTAAATAGTTGAAGCCCCAGCACCGATCCCTGCGGCACCCCACTAGTTACTGCTTGCCAATCGGAAAATGACCCATTTATTCTGACTCTCTGTTTATCTGTTAGTTAGCCAATCCTCTATCCATGCTAATATATTACCCCCATCCCCGTGCACATTTAACTTGTGTAGTAATCTTTTATGTGGTACCTTATCGAATGCCTTCTAGAAATCCAAATACACCAGATCCACTGGTTTCCCCCTTATCCACCCTGCTTGTTAAATCCTCAAAGAACTCCAGCAAATTTGGCAAACATGATTTCCCTTTCATAAAACCATGCTGATTCTGCTTAATTGAATTATGCTTTTCCAAATGTCCTGCTACTGCTTCCTTAATAATGGACTCCAGCATTTTCCCAACGACAGATGTTAGGCTAACTAGTCTATAGTTTCCTGCTTTCTGTCTGCCTTCTTTTTTAAATTGGGGAGTTATATTTGCGATTTTCTAAACTGCTAAGATCACCCCAGAATCCAGGGAATTTTGGTAGATTACAACCAATGCATCCACCATCTCTGCAGCCACTTCTTTTAAGACCCTGGGATGTAAGCCATCAGGTCCAGGGGACTTAGCCGCCTTTACTCCCATTATTTTACCGAGTACTACTTCTTTAGTGATAGTGATAGTTCCTCCCTCCCGATAGCCCCTTGATTATCCACTATTGGGATGTTTTTAGTGTCTTCTAACGTGAAGACCGTTACAAAATATTTGTTCAACATCTCTGCCATTTCCCTGTTCTCCATTATTAATTCTCCAGTCTCATCCTCTAGGGGACCAACATTTACTTTAGCCACTCTTTTCCTTTTTAAAGACCTGTAGAAACTCATGCTATCTGTTTTTATATTTCATGCTAGTTTACTTTCATAATCTATCTTCCCTCTCTTTATATTTTTTTTAGTCAATCTTTGCTGGCTTTTAAATTTTCCCAATCCTCTGGCCTCCCATTAGTCGTGGCCACATTGTATGCCCTTGTTTTCAATTTGATACCAGCCCTTATTTCCTCAGTTACCATGATTGGTTATCCCTTCTCTTACAGTCTTTCCTTCTCATTAGGATATTTTTTTTCTTTCATGCACAGTCTTTAACTTGAATTCAATTTTTTTTACATATATTCAAAAGTCATGGAATCACAGATTTTAACTAGCTCCATAACAAATAGATTCATTGTGGTAAACATAAAGTAAAAATCTAAAAAATGCTGGAAATCAAAAAGAAAAACAGAAAATGCTAGAAACAGTCAGCAAGTCATGCAGCATCTGCGATGAATTAACATTTCAGGTGTTGACCCTTTGAGATCACAATTGAACAGGTTGGACAATGCACAGAGGATTTGCTTCACCAGATTACTATCCAGGTGAAAATGATCTCCACCGATATCTACACTATCTTTTTTCTTGACAAGTACATGACACAAAATGTGATCACATTTTGTACAAAAGCATAAAAATATGGCCCTCTTATCTGAGCTTCCTATTGGTATTTTTTCAGTCCTTTGGAAAAGCTTTTTTATCTCCCCTGCGGTTCACCATATGTTAACACAGACCGAGAAAGGCAGGAGAAGCTCCAAGCAGAATGTTAATTGATCATATTGCATAGGAGAGAAGCAGCAGTGAGAATCATATCCTGCAAATATACTGTCCTTTACCTGAACATAAATGCCTAAGTTTTTTTGAACCGTGGATAAAACGAACAACATTGCAATCAATGTACTTTTAGACAATATGCAAGTCTATTCTAATTGGTTGTGGAAAACATGAAGTCTTCTTTTTTTGATATGTAACAATTGATATACTTCCTGTATTACCTAAGACATCATTTTTCACGTTTTGGGATATGAGGGAATATTATTGCTTGCTTAACCCAAGGTGAACATGGTAATTTTGGAAGTAATTGGAATTTTTGATGACATTAATGCTATATCAACACAGCAGTTAGTGACTACCATTCCTTAACTTCAAATCACCAATTCAACAAATTATCTGAGGCAATCTTTTAACTTAGTTAATCTGTGATTTTCCCATTTTGAAATTCTTTGCTCCAAAAGTGATTTATGTTTAGATACAATTAGGTTCTGATACCTTTCATGGCATTAATCTTATAGGCCCAGAAGTTGTGGTCAGTGGTGAAGTGACGGCACTCGCCGCTGACTTCGAAGAAAGCTACCCACAAAGATCTAGCGATCTCTTTCACAAGAATTTCAGCTCTCCTGATCTTAGTTTGAATCTGGCGCCAAATCAAGTGAATCTCCAGAGTCCAGCAACAGTGATGTCATCAACAACCAATCATATTGAAGAATTCTCACAGTCAGCAAACCAGGAAGTAAAATGCATAGATTATAATTCTTTTTATTAATTTTACAGAGAGTAAAATAAAGATTGGGACATACACATAGGATTAAGGTAGAAGGTGAAATATCATAAACAAACTTTAAAAAATTTTTTAATGCCATGTAATTCTTATCATACTAATGGAAAAAATTGATATTCTACAAATATAAAATTTGTTTTTCAGGACCAGAACAGTTACTCAGCAGTGAATATGTCATTAAAAACACACCTCTTTCAACAAGGCTTAATTTTTTTGGGGGGGTGTGGGGGTGGAGGCGGTGTTTAACAGCGATGTTCCAGTGTATTAGGGAAAGTTTTCATCAGGTGCTGTGATTTGAATTGATTGCCAGTTCTGAGGAGTTGCACAGTTCAACATGTGGAGGAGCAGGTAATGACTGACCACAACTTCTGGATTTCCACCTTTATCTGCTCATGCACTGATTCCAGAATGAGCTGGCACTTTCAGAGGAGTAATACATAAGAAATAGGAAATAGGAGCAGGAGTAGGCCATATGGCCTACAGTGACAGTTTAATTACCACTGCAAAATCCAGTTCATAAGCTCTCTATTTTAAAAAAAATGCAGACTTATTGGTATATCTAAGTCTATGGTGGTCCATAAGAACATAAGAAAAGCCAAAGATAAAAAGAAATCCAGTTTATCAATTGAAGCTCAACTCTCTGGTACATTAATTAAATGTGTGAATAACTCTATTTATTGTGCCTCTATTAGAAGACTTGAAAAAAGTATTCCAAACATGTATCACTGAGTAAAGAACCTTCCTGTGTCATCCAAAGATAGATTTTACACAAGTACATCCAAAAGATGGAAAATCCCTTGAATCCCAATATACTTTTCTGGCAGGCAAGCCTCCATGTTTTAGCTGCATATCTTAGCATTCTATTGATTTCTTTAAATTGCTTCAGCACGTTATCTGGACGTTGAAAATAATGCAGCTTTTATAAACCCATGATTATAAACAGACCACTTTTAGGGAGTGCAATTGGCCTTGGCACCACCATCGAGGGAGGAGACAATTGAAAATTGAGCCAATTTAGCTATTTCTGATTATAATCCAGTGATCCCTGTTAGAAGGCTGCTTGTCATGCGAGGACACGATTGGGCTCAGCTGTGACACCCACCCATGTCAAAAGACCTAGCAACACTCACTGTCAAGGCTCATACACAAAGAATGGTCACTCAAGCAAATTGGTGGAGGGCACGTGGTACCTGTGGAACTGCAGCCTAGCAAAGAATCAACATCTTCATAAGAGAAAGAGAGAGAAGAAAATGAATGAGAAAGCATAAATATTTTTAAACAAGTCAAGGACATTTATCAGACAGTATCTTTCCCATTCTAAATCTTGACAGCTGCATTTTAAGCATCTTATTATGCCCAGTGGCATTGATGTGTATCAGGAGCCAGGATGGTTCCCTTTCATTAGTTCTCATATCTGCACCAGGAGGCTCAATTTGTGTGCTTGACTAACAAGCAAATAAGTGTTTATAGTGATATAAGAATGTTGCCTTTACATAGTCAATGTAACACTTTAAAAATGAAGACTATTGGAGGGTTTACAATCCAGATGGAATATTGTAAAACTAAGTAATGTATTCAGGGAATGCTAAAGTCCGTTTCTGGACTTATGCATTCTTCTACTTAGCATTGCAAACATAAAGAATCCCAGTTGAATTGAAGTTACATGAAAGAATGTTTTCCTGGTAATGAAATCCAGATTTATTATCTAATGTTTAATATCCTGAGTACAAGAAAATCATCTCACTAATTGGCAAGTTACTGAATGAAAAACTAATGAAAAAAAGTACATTTCAAACTTATTCATACATAATTGTGCATGTTTCTATTTGTGAAGTGAATATCAGATAGTGTAACATTGTAGCATTTACTACATATAAATGTATGAGCTCTGCACTCGCTATCGTTTATTCACAACACACTCAATGAAACGTAACAGTGTGCAAGTAACGTAATTGTTTTTTAATTGTGTTCAGTGCACAATAAAATGACGATTATATCTTTCGGCTTTACTCAGATATTTCTCCTACGCTCAACGCCAAAGACTCTGAAGCCATGTGTACTTCTCCTAACTCCTTTGTAGACACAAGATAGCCACATCATGTATGCTGTACATGTCACTAGCTAAGCTTTTGATCCTGTCATTATTATTTTCCTAACTTCTATGCTGCTCTATTTAGAATTAGAACTAATGTTTACTTACCTGCTTGTATATTTAGGCCCTGATTGATTAATACATAAGTATTCAGTTGCAAAAGCAGTCTTCTGATGCTGTCCTGAAAACTGAATTAAAATTAGAATCTATTTTTGAGTATTTACATTAAATGAAACATTTTGGCCAGAAATGTTATCTAAGCAGTGCTATAGACTTACGGCTAGTGGTATAATTTGAATGGAGAAGAAAGTGGCAAACTCTAACGCCATCTTTTGTGGCACTATCAGAGGTGGCTTCTCTACAATGCAGAGCATTGAGGAGTCAGTGACAGCACCAGGAACATCTGAATGTATCTCACAGAACACACCTGACACATAACTTACCTTTCCAGACAAATATAGAGTCAAATAGCATAAGAGTTGGAAAAGGCTACAAGGAAGAATAGAGAGATGGAGCTTTCAGATAAGTGGTGATGCAGGAAATTAATCTTGTTCCCTAAAAGCACCATAAATGAAATAAATCACTTTGCTTACTCGGGTCCAGAAAAGGCAAAACAGTGGGGTCAAGGAGTACTGCATCAGGAGACTGTGCATCAGTACACAGGCTGTCAGTGATCTGTGCCTCTTTCTCCTGGCCCAGGTGCTCATGCTTTGCCAGTGGCTGTCAAAGTTAGCACCGCCCTTAACATTTTTACCTCCGGTTCCTTCCAAGTTTTTGCAGGGGACATTATCTGTTATGTATTTAACCCTTTGTAACCTGCATGACACCTGACCACCAGAGGGCCCACCTGTTGGAGTCCCAAGGGATCCCAGCATCCCTTGGGAGCACAGTATATAAGTAGGCCAGCCACGAGGTACCTGAACTCTGGAGTCTTATTAAAGGAGCTAAGGTCACACTTGCTCATTGTACACAGTACTCAGTTTCATGCTTTATTATCGGAGTGCACCAATTGGCGACGAGGCAATGAACAACCGCGCAAAAATGCAAAGAACTATCAGTATCCTGGAGAAGTTCTCAGAAGGGGACGATTGGGAGGCCTTCGTGGAGAGACTTGACCAATAATTCAAGGCTAACAAGCTGGAAGGGGACAAGAATGCTACCAAACGAAGGGGATTAAGCCGTTCCACAGATGCAAAGATGCGTTGTCCCTGCAGGCTGACTGTCTATTGTGGGGCAATCACGTGGTCTTGCCCAAGAAAGGCAGAGATACGTTCATATGTGAACTGCACAGCACCACCCAGGCATCATAATGATGAAAGCCATAGCCAGATCCCATGTGTGGTGGCCCGGCATTGACTCAGATTTAGAGTCATGTGTGCGCCAGTGCAACACTTGCTCTCAGCTAAGCAATGCACCCAGAGAGGCACTGCTAAGTTTGTGGTCGTGGCCGTCCAAACTGCGGTTGAGGATCCACGTAGACTATGCGGGCTCATTTCTAGGCAAAATGTTTTTGGTTGTCGTGGATGCTTGCTCAAAATGGATTGAATGTTCAATAATGTCTGTAAGCACGTCCACAGTCACTATTGAAAGCCTACGAGCCATGTTTGCCACGCATGGCTTGCCTGATGTCCTAGTCAGTGACAATGGGCCATGCTTCACCAATGGGGAAGAGAACGCTACCTTATCTGGCGGGCCGTAACGGGGGACTTCTCGTTCTCGAATGCCTCCATGACCATGAATGAGCAAGTCCGCTGGCTGAGCCATTTCCACCCTGGTAGTGGGCAATGGCAGCTGACTGAGAACATCTGCGCAGTTCTCTATGCCCGGTCTGTGGCGGATTACATAGTTGTATGCCGACAGCGTGAGCGGCCCATCTTTGGATGCGGGCAGAGGCATTGGTATTTATCCCTTTGCTCTCAGAGAACAGTGATATGAGTGGTTTGTGATCAGTTTCAAGCTCAAACTTGAGGCCAAATAAGTACTGGTGCATTTTTTTCACCCCGTAAATGCATGCCAGAGCCTCTTTTTTAATCATGATGTAGGCCTTGGACAAACTCCTGGATGCATAAGCGACCGGTTGCAAAATCCCTGATTCATTAGCCTGTTGTAACACACACCCGACCCCGTATGATGACGCATCGCAAGCTAGCACTAATCATTTACAAGGGTTACACAGGACAAGCAGTTTGTTTGAACACAACAGATTTATGGCTTTCTAAAACATTTGGACCAAATCAAAATGCGGTTCACCAACAGCTACGAACAACCCAACGAGAACACCACTAACTTTGACCCTCCAACACACACACAAGTGGCAACTGACATCATGGTTGACCACGAAGCCGAACTCATCATCCCCAGCAGCCCGGCAAGGCCGGCTGCCCAGCAGCCCAGTGAAGAACTGACCAACCCACCCACACCCACATTTGTACTGAGACGATCGACAAGGGAGCGTAAAGCCCCAGATCGTCTCACCTTGTAAATAAGTGTACTGTTAACTTCATGGGGGAGTGATGTTATGTATTTAACCCTTTGTAACCTGCATGACACCTGACCACCAGAGGGCCCACATGTTGGAGTCCCAAGGGATCCCAGCATCCCTTGAGAGCACAGTATATAAGCAGGCCACACATGAGGTACCTGCACTCTGGAGTCTTATTAAAGGAGCTAAGGTCACACTTGCTCATTGTACACAGTACTCAGTTTTATCCTTTATTATGAGTGTACCATTACCCACATCTTCCAGTCTGCAGTTGCATCAAGCAGGTCACCAATGCTCTTCAATGAAAAGTCAAAGCGGGTGGGCTGTAAAACCAATGGACGATCTGATCCTTCCTGTTTCCCATCAGACGGATTAGGTTAAAATTACCCCTTTATTGTTTAGCAAATGGAGTGGAAGGGATTAACACTCACTTTTAACTAGAGGTCTGGTTGGTTAGAAAGTGCCTGGGGACCCAATAGAGCCCTTGAGCAGTTTGCAAACCAGATGTGACATCGCATTGGATTTATACTCCATGTAATGTTAAATTGGAATGATGGAACACTGCCCTCTCCAGGGATTCAAACTCGACTTATCAAATCCAGATTCCAGATCTGAACAGTAAACAATAATATGTATTTACACAGCACCTTTCATGTCCTCAGGAAATCCTAATGTGCTTTGCAGCCTTCAGAGTCAGAGAAAAGAATGCCTCCGCTGGGAAGGTTAACACCTACAAGCGAAGCATTGGTGCAAAGTGGAAACTACTTTGCACCAGTGCCAAAGTTACAGTGCAGATCCACTCTAAACACTTATAGAAGAAAATAAAGCCAGCTCAGGTTTGGGAAAACTGAACCCTTAATGTGTCTGGGGCAATAAGCAGCTATTGCAGAGCTTGGCCTGCCAGGGAGGAGCACATCTATAGTGTTGATGCTTCTTTTGAAACCACAGTAACTGTGAAAAGGACACAATCATGTCCAGCAAGGTCATGGCCAGGACTGTGTATAGAGCACCAGATACAAGTTACAACAGAAGAAACAATAAAAGCTTGGTAAAGATATAAAGAGAACTGCTACAATTTCCAAATAAAGGCAGACTCAAAAAATAAAGATGAAACATAATTTCTTCAAATAGGGACAGTTTTGTTGCTATAACTGTCTGTGGCTTTAAAAATCTTCATTGCTGTCCATCCTCAGTCTATGGTAATGAGCCAGCTGTCCACCCACAAACCCTAATGGGTTAGTAAGTGCACGACTGTCATGACACCACAAGATGTAATTAGAACGCCAAAGATTAATCCAGATGCTCATTAGAGCTATTCCTACAATTACTCGGGTTCATTTACATATCACCACTGGGACAAAAACTTTCACTTCAGCATACAAAGGTTAGAGCTGGAACATACGTGTTGGCAAAAAAGATGAAGTAGATTTTGTTAAATTGCAAAAATCTGGCTTATTCCCAAAATCTGAGGCTATCCTCTGATAATATTAATATTCAGCATCTGGCGGAGGGACATGCTTTAAACTCAATTTTTTCTACATAACTGTGTGTTGTCTTAAACAAAGTTCTGTTTGTTCACTTGAGTAGTAACTAATTCAGTCTTCATGTTATAACATTTTATTCTTTAACTTCAGCATAAAACTCAATTTACAAGCAGAGTACAGTCACAGATAGAGCTCGCGTACCTCGGCCTGGGTCTTTCGGTGCTCCTTCAACAAAGGAAAAAGCTTACACTTATACACTGTTTTCTTATCAAACTGGAGCAGGTATTGCCTAATATGGTAGTCTCTGGCTACTGCATAGTCCAGAGACACAAGTCAGTATTTTCTTCAGCATACATCAACAATGTTAGAAGCACATAAAAACATCGTGGCCTTGCTGTGGTAAAATATCCAAGGCCGGTTGGTTGCAAACAACAGCTGTTGCTAAGTGAAATCCATGTCTCTCTCTCTCTCTCTCTCTCTCTCGCTCCAATGATGCCAACCACATTTTTTTTCCCTATATCGAATGAACTAAACATGAACACCTTTCAAAAGCTGAATTAACCGAGTTCCATATGCCAACACCATGCCTTGAGGAGCTTTTCCCATAATTAAAGTTTATGACTTAAAGTCTTGTGAGAGTTCAGATATTAAACCACGCAAGACCCTTTTCAAGGGAGGCACTGAAGTCATTTGCAAGTCTCCAATAAGTGTAGACTCTCTCTCATCCCCATTTCTTTGTACCATCAGGTTCATCAGCTTATCGTTCCAATAATGAAATGAATAGAAAGCAATATCTTGTACTTTATTGCCTAACATTTTAGCAATAACTAGGCAACAATTGAGACATTGATATTTGTCTCCAAATAATGGGCCCAAGTTTCCACAGGATAAAAAACGGGCGCCCCTCCGAGCTGGGCGCCTGTTTTTCGCGCCTAAAACGGCGCCAGAAAAAAAACGCGCTATTCTCGAGCGCTGTGCAGCTTCTTGTCTGTTTGGCGTGGCGCCCAGGGGGGCGGAGCCTACACTCGCGCCGATTTTGTAAGTGGGAGGGGGCGGGTACTATTTAAATTAGTTTTTTTCCTGCCGGCAACGCTGCGCGTGCACTCGGCCATTTTTGTAGTTCTTTGTAGCTGTTTAATTTTTGAACATTTTTTAATAAAACCACATTGCCATCAGCACATCAGCACTGAGGCTTCCCTTCTCACTGTCTCCTTCCCCTCCCTCCCCTCCCTCCGTGGCAACAAGCCGCTGTCTCCTTCCCCTCCCTCCCCTGCGCGGCAACAAGCCGCTGTCTCCTTCCCCTCCCTCTCCTGCGCAGCAACAAACGGCGGTTTCCTTCGAACGATGGCTGAAGCACTTTCACACAGGTAGGAAGATGGTTTATTTAATCTTTTCTTTGCTTATAAATGTTTATTCAGGTTGGATTTATTTGTATAATATTTGTAGAAGTATAAATAAGGATTGATTGTAGAATTTAATGAGTTCCCTTCCCCCCCCCCTCCCCCCCCACCTCGTTCTGGACGCCTAATTTGTAACCTGCGCCTGATTTTTTAATGTGTAGAACAGGTTTTTTCAGTTCTACAAAAATCTTCACTTGCTCCATTCTACTTTAGTTTGGAGTACGTTTTCACTGTGGAAACTTTGAAATCAGGCGTCAGTGGCCGGACACGCCCCCTTTTGAAGAAAAAATTCTGTTCTAAAGTAGAACTGTTCTACCTCACTAGAACTGCAGAAAAAAAAATGTGGAGAATTGCGATTTCTAAGATAGTCCGTTCTCCACCGGTTACTCCTAAAAATCAGGCGCAAATCATGTGGAAACTTGGGCCCAATATATCTTGGAATTTGGTTCTAAAATGAAGTACAGTTTAATGGAACCAATTTATATGGATGTGTAAAAATAAAGGCGATGATTTCCAACGATGGTGCAAATTGGGTGTCCAGTGGGCAGGGTGTCCTTTATGCCCATCCGATGACATTGGCGTGAGGCCTGGTTTATTTTAATGGTTGGAGCGTGTTTTAATATTCAGGGAAAGCTTTCAGCACTAATTGTGCTTCCTGTACACAGCTCACCCATTAGGAGGGAGCGAAATCCAGTGGGGTAGCATTTCATATATAGATTGCCTCATATTTTAGCACCTAAAGTTGTTGGCATTAGAATCATAGAATCATAGAATGGTTACAGCACAGAAGGAGGCCATTCGGCCTGTCGAGCCTGTGCCGGCTCTCTGCAAGAGCACTTCAGCTAGTCCCACTCCCCCATCCTTTGCCCGTAACTCTGCAATTTTATTTATTTTACGTACTTATCTAATTCCCTTTTGAAAGCCATGATTGAATCTGCCTGTGCCACCCTTCCAGGCAGTACATTCCAGATCCTAACCACTCGCTGTGTAAAGAAGCTTTTCCTCGTGTTGCCTTTGGACCTTCTGCCAATCACCTTAAGTCTGTGTCCTCTGGCTCTCGACCCTTCCGACAATGGGAACAGTTTCTCTCCAGCTACTCTGTCTCGACCCCTCATGATTTTGAACACCTCTATCAAATCTCCTCTCAATCTTTTCTGTTCTAAGGAGAACAACGCCAGTTACTCCAGTCTATCCACGTAACTGAAGTTCCTAATCTCCGGAACCATTCTTGTAAATCTTATTAACTGCTGCAAGTAATCAAGAAAAATGATTAGCACATGAGTCTATTACTTATAATGTTATTAAGAATAAATAAGTACAGATATATTTCTGAGAGTTTAAGGGTGCCGCTATATCCAGATAACACTTAGAGTTCAATTTGCGCCACCATTGGGCGCCGTATTTTTGGTGTCCACTGATATTTTTGGAGCAATCGTGAATTTACAACTTTCCTCAAAGTTTGCATGCTGGTGGCTACTATCAGCACTGGATTTTTTTGTGGTACGGCAAATTTTTTGCCACAACTCTGGGTGAAAACTGATTTCCACGCCGTTTTTGGCCCTTTCTGACCATTTAAGTAACTTTTGTCAACACCGATTTTTTTTTTTAAGGACAGTGCAGTGTGGCCTTAAGTATTGATCAGAAAAGCTTTATGTTAACTTCAGAAAATCACCACTGAGTATATATCTTAGTTTTCAGAGCGAGGGAAAAAGACAATTTAAAACACAAATTCATGATGGTATTTGCAGAGGGAACTCTGAAAATAACCCAGAAAGTTAATTTTTCCCACAGAATGTTAGAAATGTAATTTTTCCCATAGAATGTTAGAAATTTAATTTTTTCCACATAATGTTTAGAATGTGAGAATGTTATGTGAGAAGGCAAATTGCGACTCCACCCCACCACAAAATCTCTGCTCACAGGGCTACAGGCACGGGTCGGAGGAGTGCCAGCTGGCCGGCGGCAGAATCACTCCCTCCCTCGACTGGACACAAGCACAGGAGCTCGGCGCTTGGATTCCACCCCTACCCCGGGCTTCTTTCCAAGCTGAGCGCTGATCTCCTGTGTTTCTGGTCAGCCGAGGGAGCGAATCCTGCTGGCCTGTCCTCCGACCTGTGCCTCGAGCCTGGTGAGCATTGGAGACGGCACTACAGTTTAGTGCATACACATTTCACCCAAAGTTATCATTAAAGTGCCATAAATCACTGTGCATTGTGTCTCCATTGAGACAGAGCCTAGTGTTGAGCATGCGCAAACCAGGTTCACAAGCTCTTGATCCAGACCAGGAAGTTCACTGTGGATGCGCAGACACACCAGTCACGTGGAAAACGTGATTTTTTTTGTCCCGGTGCATGCTCACAGACATTTTGGCGCACACTTGAAGCTCCACCCCCAGACTTAACTTCAGGTACCGCAGCACCAAAATGAAATTTTACTTAGGCGAAAGTTGGAACTTATTTTTTCAGCGCAATCAGGCACAAAAAAATCATCTGTTAATCTTCCTGGACGCCAAAAATCGGCAAAGAGGAAAATTGAGCCCACCGATTGGTGTCAATAGAGTCTGATTTTCAGTCGCAGCCATTGTATTGGATTCAAAGAAGCATTCACACAGTTCCAAACCTTAGGCAACTAATTATTGTAATGAAAAGAGTGGACAGAAGTGATGTTTCTATCATAAAATGAAATAGACTAAAAATCAGTTTCTAATGATCCCAAGAGCCCTGGTCACTTTTAAAATGAGGCTTGCAAGCATTGTGAAGTTATATTCCATCCTGTGCAATTCCAATGGTGAGAGACTATCTACCCAGTCACTCCTCTTGCTTTAGTGTGCTGGGGAAGTCATATCATAAGAACATAAGAACATAAAAACATAAGAAATAGGAAGGAGTAGGCCATACGGCTCCTCAAGCCTGCTCCGTCATTCAATAAGATCATGGCTGACCTGATCATGGACTCAGGTCCACTTCCCTGCCCGCTCCCCATAACCCCTTATCGCCTTATCATTTAAGAAACTGTCTATTTCTGTCTTAAATTTATTCAATGTCCCAGCTTCCACAGCTCTTTGGGGCAGCAAATTCCACAGATTTACAACCCTCGAAGAGAAGAAATTTCTCCTCATCTCAGTTTTAAATGGGCGGCCCCTTATTTGAAGATCATGCCCTCTAGTTCTAATCTCCCCTATCAGTGGAACCATCCTCTCTGCATTCAACTTATCAAGCCCCCTCATAATCTTATACGTTTCAATAAGGTCACCTCTCATTCTTCTGAATTCCAATGAGTAGAGGCCCAACCTACTCAACCTTTCCTCATAAGTCAACCCGCTCATGTCTGGAATCAACCTAGTGAACCTTCTCTGAACTGCAATCAAAGCATGTATATCCTTTCGTGAATATGGAAACCAAAACTGCACGCAGTATCCCAGGTGCGGCCTCACCAATAACCTGTATAGCTGTAGCAAGATTTCCCTGCTTTTATACTCCATCCCCTTTGCAATATAGGCCAAGATGCCATTGGCCTTCCTGATCATTTGCCGTACCTGCATACCATTCTTTTGTGTTTCATGCACAAGTACCCCCAGGTCCCACTGTACTGCAGCACTTTGCAATATTTCTCCATTTAAATAATAACTTGCTCTTTGATTTTTTTCTGCCAAAGTGCATGACCTCACACTTTTCAACATTATACTCCAACTACCAAATTTTTGCCCACTCACTTAGCCTGTCTATGTCCTTTTCCAGGTTTTTTGTGACCTCCTCACATGTTGCTTTTCCTCCCATCTTTGTATCATCAGCAAACTTGGCTACGTTACACTCGGTCCCTTCTTCCAAGTTGTTAATGTAGATTGTAAATAGTTCGGGTCCCAGCACCGATCCCTGCGGTACCCCACTAGTTACTGGTTGCCCACCAGAGAATGAACCATTTATCCCGACTCTCTGTTTTCTGTTAGTTAGTCAATCCTCTATCCATGCTAATATATTACCCCCAACCCCATGAACTTTTATCTTGTGCAGTAACCTTTTATGTGGCACCTTTCCAAATGCCTTCTGGAAATCCAAATACGCTTTATCCACCCTGTTTATTATATCCTAAAAGAATTCCAGCAAATTTGTCAAACATGACTTCCCCTTCATAAATCCATGCTGACTATGCCTGACCAAATTTTGCTTCTCCAAATGTCCTGCTACTGCTTCTTTAATAATGGACTCTAACATTTATCCAACCACACATGTTAGGCTAACTGGTCTATAGTTTCCTGCTTTTTGTCTGCCTCCTCTTTTAAAATTTGCAGTTTTCCAATCTGCTGGGACCTCCCCAGAATCCAGGGAAATTTTGTAAGTTACAACCAATGCATCCACAGTCCCTGCCATTACTTCTCTTAAGACCCTAGTGTTGTGTATGGAGAAAGAGTCAGACTGAACACTGTGAGCCCAAAGTAAAGTGTGACTTTATTCTTTTATTGCAGATCTCCAGAGTGGCTCTCCAACCTGTGAAGCCTTCTTAAATACCTGTGCTCCCAAGGGATTATGGGATCCCTTGGGACTCCAGGGGAATGAGCCCTCTGGTGGCTGTACAAAGTAAATACAAGTCCACATATATAACAACATTCCCCCACCAAAGTCAATAGTGTAACTATTTACAATGTGAATCGATCTGGGACCCTTCTTGCCCTGGTTGATCGTCTCGGTGTGAAAGCTGGTGTTGTTGAATCATTTGTTGGGCCCTCACTGGGCTGCTGTGCAGTAGGCCTTGCTGGGCTGCCTGGTGTGTTGGGCCCTGCAGGGCTGCTGTGGATGATGGGTTCTGCTTCATGGTCAACCGTGGTGTCGGTTGCCACTGGTGTGTGTGTTGGGGATCTAAAAAGGTAAGGTCCAAGGTGGGTTGCTCAGGGTAGTCCGTGATTCTGAGTTTGATTTGGTCCAAGTGTTTCCAGTGAATGAGTCCATTTGAAAGTTTGACCTGAAACACCCTGCTCCCCTCTTTGGCCATGACAGTGCCGGGAAGCCACTTGGGACCTTGTCCATAATTTAATACAAATACAGGATCATTGACTTCAATCTCATGTGACACATTTGTGCTATCATGGTATGCACTTTGTTGAAGCTGCTCTCTACCTGTTCATGTAGATCAGGGTGAACTAACGAGAGCCTTGTCTTAAGTGCTCTTTTCATGAGCAGTTCAGCAGGTGGGATCCCAGTGAGCGAGTGGAGTCTCGTGCGGTAGCTAAGCAGGACTTGGGATAGGTGAGTCTGCAGTGAGCCTTCAGTTACCCTCTTCAAGCCTTGCTTGATGGTTTGCACTGCTCTCTCTGCCTGACCATTGGACGCTGGTTTAAACGGGGCAGATGTGACATGTTTGTTCCCGTTACGGGTCATGAATTCTTTGAACTCAGCACTGGTAAAACATGGCCCGTTGTCGCTCACCAGGACATCGGGTAAGCCGTGTGTGGCAAACATGGCCCGCAGGCTTTCAGTGGTGGCAGCAGACATGCTAGCTGACATTATCTCACATTCAATCCACTTTGAGTATGCGTCTGCAACCACAAGGAATGTTTTACCCAAGAACGGGCCTGCATACTCAACGTGTACCCTAGACCACAGTTCGGAGAGCCAAGACCATAAACTTAGCGGCGCCTCCCTGGGTACATTGCTTAACTGCGAGCATGTATTACATTTGTGAATGCAAGACTCTAAGTCCGCATCGATACCAGGCCACCACACGTGGGATCTGCCTATTGCTTTCACCATTACGATGCCTGGGTGGGTAATTGATGAAGGTGTCTTTGCCCTTCTTGGGGACCACTACTCGATTGTCCCACGGAAGGCAGTCTGCCTGTATAGACATTTCATCTTTGTGCCGCTGGAACGGCTTTATCTCTTCCTGCATTTACACTGGGACACTGGACCAGCTCCTGTGAAGCACACAGCTTTTGACGAGAGATAATAAGCGGTCTGTCTAAGGCTGAGAGAGCCTACAGCATGATTGAAAAATAAGCGTTAGCCTGTGTCTATGGGGTAAGGAAAATGCATCAATACCTGTTTGGGCTAAAATTCGAATTGGAATCTGATCATTAGCCACTTATATCTCTATGCCCATGGCATAGTTGTATGCGGACAACGTGAGCGCCCAACTCTGGATGCGGGCCAATGCGTTGGTATTTATCCCTTTACTCTCGGAAAACAGGGATATAGGTGGCTAATGATCAGTTTCCAGTTCGAATTTTAGCCCAAACAAGTATTGATGCATTTTCTTTACCCCATAGGCACACGCTAACGCTTCTTTTTCAATCATGCTGTAGGCTCTCTCAGCCTTAGACAGGCTCCTGGATGCATAAGCAACCGGTTGCAGTTTCCCGAAATCATTAGCTTGTTGCAATACACACCCGACGCCATATGACGACGCATCACATGCTTGTACCAAACGCTTACATGGATCATACAACACAAGCAATTTGTTTGAGCATAACAATTTTCTCGCTTTTACAAAGGCATTTTCTTGGCTTTTGCCCCAAACCCATTCACCCCCTTTTCGTAGTAAGACATGCAGTAGTTCTAGCAGGGTGCTGAGACAGGGTAAGAAGTTACCAAAGTAGTTCAGGAGTCCCAGAAATTACCGCAACTCTGTCATGTTCTGTAGCCTCGGTGAGTTCTCGATTGCCTCCGTTGTTGCGTTGGTGACCCTGATGCCTTCCGCCGCAATCCTCCTTCCCAGGAACTCCACTTCAGGTGCTAGGAAAAAGCACTTCGAGCATTTTAACTTGAGCCCCACGTGGTTGATTCGATTAAGAACCTCCTTCAGGTTCTGTAAGTGCTCGACTGTGTTCCGACCTGTGACCAAGTTGTCGTCCTGGAAGACCACGGTGTGCGGGACCGACTTCAGTAAGCTTTCCATGTTTCTCTGGAATATTGCCGCCGCTGATTGGATTCCAAACGGGCATCTGTTATAAACAAAAAGGCCTTTGTGGGTGTTCGATGATTCCTCCAGTTCCTGCTTCATGTAGGATGAAGTCAGATGTAGCTTCGTGAACATCTTTCCTCCTGCCAGTGAAGCAAAGAGGTCATCGGCTTTTGGTAGTGGCTATTGGTCCTGCAAGGAAAAACGATTGATAGTTACTTTGTAACCGCCACAGATTCTGACGGCGCCATCTCCCTTGAGAATTGGGACAATAAGACTGGCCCACTCGCTGAACTCAATCAGTGAAATTATGTCCTCTCGTTGCAGCCGGTCTAGCTTGATCTCTACCCTTTCTCTTATCATGTACGGTACTGCTCTCGCCTTGTGATAGATGGGTCGCGCCCCCGGAATTAGGTGGATCTGCACTTTTGCTCCTTGGAATTTCCCGATGCCTGGTTCGAACAGCGAAGGAAATTTGTTTAAGATCTGGGCACACAAAGTGTCGTCAGCGGGCGATAGTGCTCGGACGTCGTCCCAGTTCCAGCGTATCTTTTCCAGCCAACTGCTGCCGAGCAGCGTGGGACCATCGCCTGGTACCACCCAGAGTGGTAGCTTGTGCTCCGTTCCATCGTAGGAGACCTTTACGGTAGCACTGCCGATTACAGGAATCAGTTCTTTTGTGTAAGTTCTTAGTCTCGTGTGAACTGGAGTTAAGACTGGCCTTGAGGCCTTGTTGCACCACAACCTTTCAAAAGTCTTTTTGCCCATGATGGACTGGCTCGCGCCCGTGTCCAGCTCCATTGACACCAGGATTCCATTTAGTTCAACATTCAGCATTATCGGGGGACAATTCGTGGTGAATGTGTGCACCCCATGTACCTCTGCCTCCTCTATCTGAGGCTCTGGTTTGTAGTGATCCTCCGTGGATCTGTCCTCCTCTGCAACGTGGTGGTTTGCAGGCTTAACAGGCTTAGCAGCTCGCCTGTACACTCGTTGAAGGTGTTCCATTGTTCCACAGCCCTTGCAAACATACTCTTTGAATCGGTATGAATGGAAACGATGATCACCCCCGCAGCACCAACAAGGTGTTAATGGCCTTGCATTCATCATCCTTGATGGTGGACTCTGAGACATCTGCGGACGTGTAGCTGCAGGTATGTGTGACCTGCCCTATGTGTTACGATTCAAAAACAACATCACTTTGTTCACATTACTTGTAGCAGCACTTGTGTGCTGAGAGATTTGCTTAGTATTGTCACAGGTGGCAATGAATGCCTGGGCTATCGCTATGGCTTTACTCAAGGTTGGGGTCTCTCCAGTCAAAAGTTTGCGAAGTATGGTTTCGTGGCCAATGCCAAGTACAAAAAAGTCTCTGAGCATGTGCTCCAAATGTCCTTCAAATTCGCAATGTCCGGCAAGGTGTCTTAGCTCTTCGACATAACTCGCCACATTCTGGCCTTCAGACCTTTTGTAGATGTAGAACCAGTACCTCGCCATCAGAACGCTTTCTTTCAGGTTCAAATGCTCTCGGACCAGTGTGCATAAATCGGCGTACGATTTCTCCGTGGGTTTCGCTGGAGTGAGCAAATTCTTCATGAGGCCATACATTGGTGCCCCACAGACGGTGAGGAGAATCGCTCTACGTTTGGCAGTGCTGCCTTCCCCACCTAGCTCGTTGGCCATGAAGTATTGGTCCAGTCGCTCCACAAAAGTTTCCCAAGCATCTCCCTCTGAAAATTTCTCCAGGATGCCCACTGTTCTCTGCATCTTTGGGTTCGCTATCTGTATCTCGTCGCCAGTTATTGTGTATGGAGAAAGAGTCAGACTGAACACTGTGAGCTCAAAGTAAAGTGTGACCTTAGTCTTTTATTGCAGGTCTCCAACCTGTGAAGCCTTCTTAAATACCTGTGCTCCCAAGGGATTATGGGATCCCTTGGGACTCCGGGGAATGAGCCCTCTGTACAGAGTAAATACACGTCCACATATCTAACACCTTGGATGCAAGCCATCAGGTCCAGGGGATTTATCTGCCTTTAGTCCCATTAACTTACTGTGTACCACCTCCTTAGTGATTGTGATTGTGTTAAGTTCTTCCCCCCATCCGCTCCCCCCCCCCCACCCCCATAACATCTTGACTATCCACTGTTGGGAAATTGTTAGTGTCCTCTACCATAAAGACTGATACAAAATATTTGTTCAGAGTTTCTACCAGCTCCATGTTCCCCATTACTAATTCCTTGGTCTCGTCCTCTAAGGGACCAACGTTTACTTTAGCCACTCTTTTCCTTTTTATATACCTATTTTTTTATATTTTGTGCTAGTTTACTTTCATAGTCTATCTTCCCTTTCTTAATCATTTTTTTAGTAATTCTTTGCATATCATTGACCTGTTTCCCAACTCATATCCGTGTGTACCTGAAACGGCTGTTTATTGGCATGGAACTGGCAGTATAGCTGCACTGTAATAATAACAACAACAACTTTTATTTATATAGCACCTTTAATGTAGTAAAACATCCCAAGGCGTTTCACAGCAGTAATATAAGACAAAACAGATAAATTTTACACTGAGCCACAAAATAAGAAATTATGGCAGATGACCAAATGCTTGGTTAAAGAGATAGCTTTTAAGGAGCATCCTAAAATAGGAAAGAGAGGTGGAGAGGTTTAGGAAGGAAGTTCCAGAGCTTAGGGCCCAGGCAGCGATTATAATCAGGGATGTTCAAGAGGGCAGAATTTGAGGAACGTAGACATCTCGTGAGGTTGTGAGGCTGAAAGAGATTTTAGAGCTGGGGAGGGGCGAGGCCATGGAGGAATTTGTAAACAAGGATAAGTTAAGTAAAAGTAAATAAACAGAATGTCTCAGCAACGGAAATGTTTTATAAGTTATTGTACTCTCAGAACACAATTTTTGTAGTGATTTGGTGTATGAACAGCATTGATGCTTATTTGAAAATATCCATTTTGTAGTATATCATCATTTTCTATTATGAAATAGCTCTTGTGGCTCTTTTGTGGTAACTTTGACTTCAGACTATAATGTAAAACGCACAATATCAGCTCTGCTGCCTGTTAAATACATTCTCACGATTATCGTTTCCATGGAAATGATGCAAATCAGCCAGGTACTTGTGGGGATTAGCAATTCATGGGTATCTCTTGCTCATCGTAAGTTCCTACGATTTACACATTAATAATGGTGAGCGCCATTAAACTCAGCGATATTTTGGCAGCAAATTCAGGCCCATTATTTTGTTAGTAATAGATTATTCTATAGATAGATTATGATTTCCTATTGCAGTTTTCAGTTCAGTTTAGTGTATTTTCTGTCATATGAAATAGCACACATCAGGAAATATTTATATAAATATAAAAAGTCTACTTCAAAAAGCAGATGATTCTGGTCATTCGCTTAATCCTTATTTATAACATAGGCTGCAAAAAAAAAATGCCCATCGTTATAGGTTGTCGAAAGGTAGGCATATTTTTGCATCAAAAATAAATAGGTTTTTACCCTTTAATACATCTCTAATAGTATGTTCACTTGACTGTATACAAAATCTATATACTGACCCCTGGTGGTGAATAATTATTGTTCCAGAGTTTTGTCAGACTCCGTTTACTTTTCATAGGCAACATCAGACATTACAGGGTTCACGTGAACACCTCCCAAAGTGAAGCTGTTCACTCATGCTAGCCACGGATTAGGAATTTTTTATCCTGACAGCTACCAGAAAATATTCTTGAATGTGGATTATGTCTGGATCAAGATGTTGACAGACTGAATACACAAAATAGCTACTTTGAGCATTTGAAGATCAGACATTCAAATTATTTTTTGCTATCTTTAAATATTTGCTGCTATAACATTTATTTTAGAATATACAAGAAAGCTTTAATGTTCAAATTTGTTGATGGCATTAGGGGAAGTCAGAGAATTAATTCACAAAGCTAAATACAGATATGGTCAGTTGTGCAGCTCATCTAGCTCAACCTTCCAGAAGTATGGTTCAAATTATGCATAAAAACAAAATAAAGTTGCCAAGAAAATGCCTACCACAGATCATGGTTTGGGCACCAAATTAAGCACTGTGGCAATATTTTTATTAGGATATTTGCAGTCCATTTTGTTGTTAATTCTCTGCTCTGCTCAAAGTGGTGACTTATGTTGGCATATGGCTGCTTGTGTTTCCTATGTGAGTTATATATGCGGACTCTATACAGCCACCAGAGGGCTCATCCCCTGGAGTCCCAAGAGATCGTATAATCCCTTGCGAGCACAGATATTTAAGGAGGCTTCACAGGTTGGAGAGGCACTCTGGGGACCTTCAATAAAAGACTACGGTCACACTTTACTTTGAGCTCACAGTGTTCAGTCTGACTCTTTCTCCATACACAAGTGTTAACAAGTTATTTGACCTTGGGAGCATTGAATCCAAGCCTTTTCCTATCCTCATCAACAATCCATGCCTACATATTTTCCTGAAAGATCAATCGATAAATTGAGGATGGGAACCCTGACTGATATTTCTCCTCATTATCCCAAACCACTTGTAGCACATTGACTGTTATCCTAGCTGAGACCAGCTAAGTCAGCACAGCTTAGTGACAGAAACATGGATGTTCCTGGTCTGTATAGCTCAGTATCACATTGGTGTAAGGGTGGTTTGCAGGGGGTCAGCTTTCCCTTCTGACCTTATATGAGTGGTTCCGAATCGCTCCCACACCCTTGGTTCTAGACACTGGAATTATGAAGGGACTGTGACAGACTTGGACAGACAATCGGTTTCAAGGTAGGAAGCAGGTATGGCTTTATTGTGTTTAAAAAGTAGTAAAAGGCACACCTTTAATAACACACACAGACCAATACACACTGAGGGGTACAAATCATTGAATAAAATGTCAAATTACAGCCTGTGGGGAAAAGAATACAGCTTAAACTCTAAATGGGGTAAAGAGGAGAATGCAGATACATTTACACAAGTTATCCCAGCCTCCCCGCTCCCAATTCCCCTAACTAACTAAGTTATAGCTCTGGGGGTTCAGGGGCTATGCTCACCAATCCCGGTTTCGGGTTTCGCTGCACTTGGCCTTCTAGGCGAGCCGTACCCCGGACGGAGGAGAGGACTTTGGACTGCATAGTCTTCGGTTGGGGTGCATCCGTTGATGCAGCAAGTTGCGTTTTGGATGTATGGGGTAAGTACCCACTTTCTTTGGTTAGGAATAGTTTTAGTTAGTCCCTTTTGGTAATTTCTCCTCTGCTGGGTCGTTCAGAAGTAGATTGTAGAGTGGTTGTCAATTTGGTAGCTGACAACCTTCCGTTTCGTGGGCCTCGTGCTCAGTCAGTTCCTGATGAGTTCTGGTAGTTTCCTTCACTATTCCATTTCTTCACTGTAGAGGAAGCAGACTGCTTGTGTCTGTGTCTGTGTTCCAGTCTGTGTCCTTGTTCGAGTCTGTGCGAGTTCCAGTCTGTGTTCTGTTAGTTTTTCCTTGTAAAACTGGGGGATGGATATATCCCAAAAAAAGGCTCCGTTATCTCCCATCAAATCTCTTGGGCTCTGTTTAAACTGTTCTGTCCATTGATTTTCAAATGTCTCCTTTGTCAGCAGTAACTCGATTAGGGTGTGAGAATGTGCTATCACTGGTTTTGCATTGTTTTAGGATTGTCCAGTTTCCTGACCATGATTTCCATTGTGCTTGATTGGGTAATTCGATTATCTCTTAGGGGGTGAATTGTTTCAGAGGTTAGCCCCACCTCCTGTATTTGGTAACTCTTTTTCGCAGCCAAAATGTTGTAGAATCTTAAAATTGATATGTTCCTTCCCACAGATGTTTAGGGGATCTCAAGCTTCTATAATTTAGGTCCATTTTGAATTCCCTTTCCTATGAGTTCAAATACTGTGGGGGGGGGGGGGTCTCCATGAATGCATCCCCTTTTATCCCCCGCAGGCTTCGTCTGCCCCTTTAAACTCATTTTAAAAGCCCAGAAAGGGATTCTTCTCCTCTGCAGGGGAAAGGTACCTGGAATCTTTGCGAGATATTGGTAAATTCTACATTGGCATGGTCATTTAACTACTAATCAGAAGATTGCTTAGTAAGATACACATTGCAATAGGACCTTGAGTAATTTTGTGCCTTCATTAAATAAGTATATATCCTTCTTTATTCCACTAGACGTCTGTGAACAGGCTGCGAAGTAAAACTCTCAGAGGTTTGGGTCAAATTCTGTGAGATTTTGTAAAACTCCAAAGCCATCTATATATTATATATCTCTATCTCAAACCTTAATGGCCACTTGCTTCCTCAATAGAATGCCCACCATATCGCGATCCAAGCTTTCTAACTGTGGCATCAGGAAATCCTGCAAATCGGTGGAAATCTCTTCTAAAAGTTTTCTCTGTTCTAGATTAAAGTCCAACAAATTATTGATCGAGTCTCCTGCTCTCAAGTTATAGACTAGAGATGTTCATGTAATACATCCTCGATAAACCTCAGGAGGCTCCCAGTGTTGGCTGTCAGAAAAATAATATATTACATGTCATTTGAACTATTCCACAGAAGAGTAAGTAAACTATCTGGTGAGATGATGAGAGCCCGTTAGTTGCCTGAAAAGAAAGCAGTTGAGAGTTGTCATTAGGGATGTATTTAGTCACGAAGATGCTGTGACGCATGGCAAATTTGTGACAGATATTTCTCACAACCACATCAGGACACAGTTGAGTGTACCAGGAAGAGATATATTGTGGGACTATGTGGAATTAAATTTGGCCCTGATGGTATTATTACATAAGTCTTATTATTAAATAAGTGGTGAGCCAAAAGCAGGCATATTCCATATTCCATTTTTAGGCAAATAAGTATTTCAATGCATGTGTCTGTATTTTAAAAAATTGTGTCTGTAACATCTGTATTTTCTTCATTGTGATCAGTTAAGTATATATTTTCTGCATTCAGATTGATTAATTCAAATCAAGTTCAATAAAAACAACCAATCAGATTCTACAAAGAAACACGATACAGCCACCGTGACTGTTCCCTGCTCAGCCTCAGCCTCAGCCCAACCTTCTCATTTTTTTAAATAGCATTGTCATGCCACCTCCTGAGCCTTGAAGTTGCACTCTCTCACAAAGCTGGGTGTTGGAGGCCAGAGGTAGGATATGGGGCTTTATTTTCCTCTTTGCCAATATCTGACTGCCAGGAGGATGAACGACCGAGTTTTTGTGCCCGATTGCGCAGAAAAAAAATACAACTTTTGCCAAAGTAAAAGTTAATTTTGGTGCTGCGGTACCCGAAGTTAAATCTGGGAGTGGAGCTTCAAGTGTGCGCCGCAAAGTGACGGGTGTGTCTGCAGATCCACAGTGAACTTCCTGGTCTGGATCAGCAGCTTGTGAGAACATATTGGGATCGGAGCTGGATCTGGACATTTAAATTTTAGCAGCAAAAAATGGATCCAAGGGAAGGGGAAGGAGAAGGAATAAGGAGAAGGGGAAAGAGGAAGGGCCAAGAGATTTCTAGCAGAAGAAATTGAGCCCCTGGCAGACATCATTGAGAGGAAATGGGATGTGTTTGAGAACAAAGGAAGAATGGGACAAAAGAAACTGAAACCCTTTCTACCAGCAAAACTTTGGTACCAAGTTGCAGAAGAGTTTATTGCAGGGCCCATGACCCCGAGAAGCAGCACGCAGGTCAAAAAGAAGTAGCAGGACCTTGGCCAAGCAGTTACTGTAAGTAATATTTTTATTTATGCAATGCAATTACATTTATAAATGTGACTTATGTGTGTGTGTGTTTATGTGTGTGGCCACCGCAGCAGAAGGACCCTCTCTTTAAAAGTTCTATCTTCATCTTTGCAGATGAAGGTGTCACAGATCAAGTGAGAAAGGTCAAAAACTGGAGGAGGTGCGCCAAGTAGGCTGCAACTAACAACCGTGGATCAGAGGATCGCTGATATGATCAAATCTCGCAAGAGAAGATCAACCACCAATGTGGACGCTGGGCCCAGGTTAACGACAGAGGGTAAGCCCTGCAAATTGAAGAGTCTGCGTTGGCATCGTGGACTTTGAAAAGAGCCTTCGCTGTGTGACCCATGTACTCAGGTCACCCTGCCCCCTCTGTCTCCTTCCTTGCTGCTAACAAAACATCTGCCCTGTCATGTTTTGCAGATGTTGCGCATCAGGAAGAGACAGAAGTTGAAGCTGAAGCAGCAGATCAGGAAGCTATCAGTTGGGTGAGCTGGATAATGAAAGGCAGCAGGAAGACCCCAATAATGAGATGGTTACATCGTAATTGGAGCCAGTGAACCCCCTGAATGTGCCAAGCCCTTTGCTGAGCGATACAATTGACGTGATATTTCATGGTGTACAGTCTGAGGCTGTGGATCCCAGTGGGTTGCAGTAAGCCACACCTGGGAGACAGCCGAGGAGGTTGGGAAGGGGAGCTCAACCTGAAATGCAGGATGCTGGGGACATAGGACAGTTCATGGGAATGAGTAGGGAGAGCACTGAGCTAACCAGATCACTCCTGGTCACCATGGGTGAGGTGAGGGTAGAATTAGCGGGACCGTCAGTAGAAGTAGCAACACTGGAGGAATGGGAGCAGTGTCGGGACAGCTGATGGCGGGAATGTCGGAGATTAAGGAGGGAATATCGGAGATTAGGGAGGGAATGTCGAAGACAGCTGATGCAGTGTTGGGACAGATTAGGGAAGGGATGTCGGAGATTGCTGCTGCACTGAGTGGACACACCCAGGCTGTCATTGCGCAACAGCAATTGGAAGCATCAACTGCTGACACTCACTTTCCAATCCCCAGACCAACCTCAGGTAGTGTGCCGTAGGTTGATCCACAAGTTGAAAAAGAGTCCGACGATGAACCCGGGCCTTCCACAATGCTGTCTGCTAGGTCAGTCCCTGTCCAACCCCACCAACAACAAATGCGCCCTCGCGCAGAAAACAGAAAAAACCTTGGGGTCAGGGGGAGGAAGCAGAAGTCTGCGACAATAGGCACGGGTAGGGGTAGAGGCAACAACAGGGGCAAGAGGGGTGCACAGTGCTAACGTCTTTGAATAAGGGGGAGGAGAGATGGCTGCAGCTGGAGTTTGTTTGTTTGTTTGCTGATGCTACTTGTTTTCTTCATTGAAAAGTTTACAATTTGACGTAATTTTTTGTATTTAATTTAAGTAAAACTGTGCAAATGTTTAATAAAACAAATTATTTTTAAAATTTCAGCAGAATCCTGCACGTTATTTTTTGAATTAAAGCAATATAAACCAACAGAACATCACGTACATATGATGTACATTATTTTTTCACACTAACAGGTGCAAAGAGTCAACACTGTCAGGCCGTATAGCCTTCAGGCAGCAACGTGATCACGGATTAGCCGCTGATGCAAGTCTCTAGCTATGGCTATAGGTGCACGAGGCCACCTCCCCCGCCATCATCCTGCGGGTTGAGGTGTGGCATGGGTTCATCCTCCCCCTCCTGCTGCTGCTGCTCCTCCTCCTCCTCCTCTTCCTCCTCATCCGCGTTGTTAGCCTCCTCGTCCTCCTCTTGCTCCCCCCTTCTCCCCTCAGGAGGATCTTCAGTATCTAGGGCCTGGCCCCTCATAATGGCCAAGTTGAGCAGCATGCAGCACATAACAGTGAACTGACCAACATGGTGAGGGGCGTATTGCAGGTAGCCTCCAGAGTGGTCCAGGCATCGGAAACGCTGCTTCAGTATGCCAATTGTCCGCTCTATGATGCTTCGTGTCATTATGTGTGACATGTTGTACTGACGCTCTGGTGGGGATTGGGTAGGGGGGGTCATAAGCCAGGTGGCGAGCCCGTACCCTTTGTCCCCGAGTAACCAACTGTGCCCTTCTGGCAGCTCCTGAAACATCGCAGATATAACCCTTTCACGTAGGATGAAAGCATCATGGATGCTACCTGGGTATTTGGCATCCACTGCCATGTTCCGATGCATATTGTCACAGATAAGCTGGACATTTAGGGAATGAAACCCTTTCCTGTTGCGATAAACCTCGGAGTCATCCAAAGATGCTCTCAAGATTGGGTACAGTCGATCGCAACCTGTACCTTTGGAAAGCCAGCAATTCTGGAGAACCTCACTGCCTTGTCTCGCACCTTTATAAGCTGAGCCCGGGGGAGAGGCTGGAATCCAAGCACCGAGCTCCTGTGCTTGTGCCTGGCCGAGGGAATTAACCTGTTGTCGGCTGGTTGGCACTGCTCCAGCCTGTGCCAGGAGCCCCGTTAGCAGAAATTCTGTGGTGGGGTGGAGTCGCAATCTGCCCTCTCACATAATATGGAAAAAATTACATTTCTGACATTCTGTGGGAAAAATTAACTTTTCGAGTTATTTTCCGAGTTCCCTTTGCAAAAATCATCATGAATTTGTGTTTTGGATTGTCTTCTTCCCTTGCTCCAAAAACTCAGAAATATACGTAGGTCAGTATTTAAGGCCACTTTGCACAGTCTTAAAAAAATCGGTGTTGCCGAAAATCGGTTAAATGGCCAAAAGCAGCCAAAAATGCCGCAGAAATCAGTTTTCAACCAGACCTGCGCCAAAAAACCTGCCATGCAAAAAATCCAGAGCTGACAGTCACCGCCGGCGTACAAACTTCGGGGAAAGTTGCAAAATCAAGATTGCTCAAAAAGAAATCAGCGGACGCCAAAAAAACTGTGCCCAATGGTGGCGAAAATAAAGCCCATGGATTCTTCATCAGAGATGGAATAAAAAAACACATTTAAAAAGAAACAAAAAAAGTGGAAGGGGAGGCATAAAAATATACACAAACACTCATACAAGAGGGGAAGTAGAATGACTTGGAAAGTGCTTACAAGAAAAATGAGTGTTTCCTGCATTTTTTGTTTTGGTGTCAGTATTTGCAGCTTTTTGCTTTGTATTTAGATTGTTTAATTTACTGCCACATCTTTTCCAAGAATTCCTGCCTTGAAGAAATTCAGTTCCTCTCCTTGATATGATCTCCATTTGTCTCTTTTACCCTGTTCACTTCCTTTGCTATTCCTTTCTTTCCCTTCTTGATTTTGATCATGCTAAGAAGCACTTTCACAGCCACATCTCTTTTCTTAGCTCCTGTCTCCAGCACCGACACAATCCGCAAGGATTCTTGCTCAAATTTCACCCTTCCTATCTCAACATTTTATTTTCAGACATCTTGTTCCAAATACTTTTACTGAAGATATGCAAATGTTCTCCTACTTACACAAATTCTGATGAACAATGAGCAACACCACAGGAGACCTGCCATCATATATTAAAATCTGTGCATCTGCGCATGTTGTATTCACTGCAACTGTCACAATCTCTTTATAGATACAAAACAATCTTAAAATGCTGAGAGCTTCTCAGCTGCATCTCAAAACAGATGAGCACATTTCAATTAACTTGAACAAACAACAGTTCCTCTCTGAATGACCTGAAGTTTGTTAGTAATTAGATTTCTGTGACCATATTTCCCAAAGCCAGGCAGCATTCTAGTGACCCCTAACATCCCTGGCAGCTCGCTGAAGAAGGGGCCTTGCGCCACTGGCAGTGGCTCTCAGGTAAGATCTGAAAGCAGGAGAGAGAGGGGCGACCAAGAAGAGCGATCGAGAGGGGAGGGTGGGGTGACCAGTAGGGAGGTGATTGGGAGGGGAGGGGGGTGATTGGGAGGGGAGCGATCGGGAGAGGGAGGGGATAATTGGGAAGGTGAGCAATCGGGAGGAGAGCTATCGGGAGTGGGGTGGGGGGGGAGGCGACCGGTAGGGGAGTGATTGGGAGGGGGTAGGAACAGTAGGGGGGTGATCAGGGGAGGGCGGGTGACCAGAAGTGAGGTGATTGGGGGGCGGTGCGGCGACCAATAGGGGGGGTGATTGGGAGGTGGGGAATGACCAGTAGGGGGGTGATCGGGAGGAGGGGAATGACCAGTAGGGGAGTGATCAGGGGGATGGGGGAGTGACCAGTTGGGGCATAATTTGGAGGGAGGGTAAACCTAGGAGTTGATTGGGGAAGGGGGACGACCAGTAGCGGGGGTGATCTGGTGGAGGGGACATGATATGGGGGTGTTCGGGAGAGGGGTTGACGAGTAGGTGGAAGATTGGGAGGGAGGGTAATGGTTGCTGGGGTGGGGGATTCAGCAAATAAACAGGATGGGGGCGAGGGTTGAGGGTTGTGCTGGCGGTCGGGTGGTCAAGTTCACAATCATTGCGGGGGTGGGGATAGGTTGGGGTGGTAGTAGTGGCCAGAAGCGGTTTCATGTGGGGTTGGGAGGAACACTCTTGCTCCTCCCAGCTCTATATTCAGGGAAGTAGTTTAGAACAAATGTACTTTTTTGGTGGCAGCCTGCAGTGGTCCCTTTAAGAACTTTCTGTTTGATCACATGTTGATCTGGATTTCCTGAATGCAGCCAGTGCTGCCTCAGGGCAAAGCAATATTGCAGAAGGGGCCTCAAACGGGCATTATACCATTTATTTGCATATGTAAAGTGACGAACATCGATACCAGGCACAGGCCCTGGACGCGTAATCTTTTGCCTACACCAATATAGCAAGTGACGCATTTCCAGCACATAATGAGCATGCACTACCTGACTGCCATATTAGAGGAATAGGCGCCCATTAAGCACAATCCAACTTCTAGGCCTATTTCTTTTTCTCACACAAATTTCTGTACTTCTGGGCCTGTAGCAGGCTTTCAAGTGCTACACGTAACGTGAGTTACGGATTGTACTAAACTGTACCTTGAAATGAAATGTACGCTAGTGCATTGTATGGGACTGCTGTCAGCATCCAAACGAATTGTATGGAATTACTGACCGCAAGGTACTGAGCTATTTTCCAGTGTATTGTGAAAATTTTATATGAATAAAGTATATTTTTGAAAAACAAAGCAGGCTTTCAAGTGCTGTAGCTAAACTGCTTTTCCCTTCTCCTGAGCGGCAGGGCACCAGTGAGGAGCAGGCATCCCTCTTTAAACCTGCCCTGTAATTGTCCCATTTCTCTCCAACATCATCACAATTTGCATAGCTACATCGAAGTTTGAAACACAAGACAATGATTGCCTAAAAAATGAAAGATCTCTGTCATTTTCAATGGTATTGGGGTATTAAGAAAAATAAGGATTGCTACTATTAGCTACTGGAAGGCAGTAAACTGTAAGCGTACAGTTGAATAGGTCTGAGGATTACATTGGTCCCTCAGATCCTGAAGAACATCCCAACACCACAGACTCTTCAGCTGTTGTTAAACAAGGAGCCAAATTGAATTTTTAAAAACCATCTGAGCCTCCAAAGTGTTCATAGACTGACAGGAGATGGTCTGCTTAAACCCAGCAGCCAGGCAAAAAGATTTTTTTTCCTTTTGAAATATTTTTTATAAATTGTGTGCATTTTGCAGGAACGCTTTCAGAAGATCTGAAATTAATTAGCTTTACAGACATTTATAAAATGTCAGATACAGCAAACATCTCATTTACTGTGACAGCTGGGTAATCATTCATTCAGTAGATTTCAAAGGTCATGAATGACCAATATGTTTTTAACCTACCAATGCCACAGTTATATGGTCACACATTGTTGAAAAGCTGTTGTTATATATGTAAACTTGTATATACTTTGTACAGCCACCAGAGGGCTCATCCCCTGGAGTCCCAAGGGATCCCATAATCCCTTGGGAGCATAGGTACTTAAGGAGGCCTCACAGGCTGGAGAGGCACTCTGGAGACCTGTAGTAAAAGACTAAGGTCACACTTTGCTTTGAATTCACAGTATCCAGTCAGACTCTTTATTCATACATAACAACTGGCGACAAGATACAAATGACAAACCCAATGATGCAGAGAACAGTGGGTATCCTGGAGAAATTCTCGGAGGGAGATGATTGGGAAACCTTCTTGGAGTGACTCGATCAATACTTCGTGGCCAATGAGCTGGAAGGAGGAGTGAACGCTGCCAAACGAAGGGCGATTCTCCTCACCGTCTGTGGGGCACCAACGTATGGCCGCATGAAAAACCTGCTTGCTCCAGCGAAACCCACAAAGAAATCATACAATGACTTGTGCACACTGATCCGAGAGCACCTGAACCCGAAGGAAAGCGTTCTGATGGCGAGGTACTGGTTCTACATCTACAAAAGGTCTGAAGGCCAGGAAGTGGCAAGTTATGTCACAGAGCTAAGAAGCCTTGCAGGACATTGCAAATTTGAAGGACATTTGGAATACATGCTCAGAGACTTTTTCGTACTTGGCATTGGCCCTGAAATGATACTTCGCAAACTTGACCCCAACCTTGAGTAAGGCCATAGCGATAGCCCAGGAGTTCATTGCCGCCAGTGACAATACTAAGCAAATCTCTCAGCACACAAGTGCCGTTACAAGTACTGTGAACAAAGTGATGTTGTTTTCAAATCGCAACGTACAGGACAGGCCCCACATGCCTGCAGCTGCACGTCCGCAGATGTCTCAGAGTCCACCATCAAGGGTGATGAATGCAAGGCCATTAACACCTTGTTGGCGCTGCAGGGGTGATCATCGTTTCCATTCATGTCACTTCAAAGGGTACGTTTGCAAGGACTATGGAACAATGGGACACCTCCAACATATGTGCAGGCAAGCTGCAAATCCTGTTAATCCTGCAAACCACCATGTTGCAGAGGAGGACAGATCCATGGCTGATCACGACGAACTAGAGCCTCAGACCGAGGAGGCAGAGGTGTATGGGGTGCACACATTCACCACGAATTGTCCCCCGATAATGCTGAAGGCTGAACTAAATGGACTCCCGGTGTCAATGGAGCTGGACACAGGTGCGAGCCAGTCCATTATGAGCAAAAATACTTTCGAAAAATTGTGGTGCAGCAAGGCCTCAAGGCCAGTCTTGACTCCAATTCGCACAAAACTGAGAATTTACACAAAGGAACTGATTCCCGTAATCGGCAGTGCTCCTGTAAAAATCTCCTACAATGGAGTGGTGCATAAGCTACCACTCTGGGTGGTACCGGGTGGTGGTCCCACGCTGCTCAGCAGGAGCTGGCTGTGAAAGATACGCTGGAACTGGGACAAGCGCTCTCGTCTGCTGACAAAACTCCGTGTGCCCAGGTCTTAAACAAGTTCCCTTCACTGTTCAAACCAGGAATCGGGAAGTTCCAAGGAGCAAAAGTGCAGATCCACCTAATTCCGGGGGCGCGACCCATTCATCACAAGGTGAGAGCAGTACCGTACATGATGAGAGAAAGGGTAGAGATCGAGCTCGACCGGCTGCAAAGAGAGGGCATCATTTCGCCGATCGAATTCAATGAGTGGGCCAGCCTGATTGTTCCTGTCCTCAAGGAAGACGGCACCGTCAGAATCTGTGGTGATTACAAAGTAATTATCAATCGTTTCTCCCTGCAGGACCAATATCCACTTCCAAAGGCCGACGACCTTTTTGCTATGCTGGCGGGAGGAAAGACGTTCACGAAGCTGGACTTGACCTCAGCCTCCATGACGCAGGAGCTGGAGGAATCATCGAAGGCCCTCACCTGCATCAACACGCACAAAGGTCTCTTCATTTATAACAGATGCCCGTTTGGAATTTGAACAGCAGTGGCAATATTCCAGAGAAACATGGAAAGCTTACTGAAGTCGGTCCCGCGCACGGTGGTCTTCCAGGATGACATCTTGGTTACAGATCGGGACACAAGTGAGCATCTGAAGAACCTGGAGGAGGTTCTTAGTCGACTCAACCACGCGGGGCTCAGCTTAAAACGCTCGAAGTGCATTTTCCTGGCACCTGAAGTGGAGTTCCTGGGGAGAAGAATCGCGGCGGAAGGCATCAGGTCCACCGATTTGAAGACGGATGCAATCAAGAACGCACTGAGGCCACAGAACGTGACGGAGCTGAGGCCGTTTCTAGGACTCCTGAATGATTTTGGCAACATCTTCCCGGGTCTCAGCACACTGTTAGAACTACTGCATGCCTTACTGCGTAAAGGAGATGAATGGGTATGGGGCAAAAGCCAAGAAAATGCCTTTGTAAAAGCTAGAAAATTGATATGCTCAAAGAAATTGCTTATGTTGTATGATCCATGTAAGCGTTTGGTACTAGCATTTGATGCATCATCGTATGGCGTCGGGTGTGTATTGCAACAAGTTAATGATTTGGGGAAATTGCAACCGGTTGCTTATGCATCCAGGAGTCTGTCTAAGGCTGAGAGAGCCTACAGCATGATTGAAAAAGAAGCGTTAGCATGTGTCAATATGGTAAAGAAAATGCATCAATATCTGTTTGGGCTAAAATTTGAATTGGAAACTGACCATTAGCCACTGATATCTATGTTTTCCGAGAGTAAAGGGATAAATACTAATGCATCGGCCCGCATCCAGAGATGGGCGCTCATGTTGTCAGCATACAACTACGCCATCCGCCACAGGCTAGGCACAGAAAACTGTGCCGATGCCCTCAGTAGACTGTCATTGCCCACCATGGGGGTGGAAATGGCGCAGCCTGCAGATTTAGTCATGGTTATGGAAGCATTCGAGAGTGAGCAATCACCCGTCACAGCCCGACAGATTAGAATCTGGATGAGCCAGGACCCATTACTGTCCCTAATTAAAAACTGTGATCTTCACGGGAGCTGGTCCAGTGTCCCAGTGGAAATGCAGGAAGAGATAAAGCCGTTCCAACGGCGCAGAGGTAAAATGTCTATACAGGCAGACTGCTTTCTGTGGGGAAATTGGGTCGTGATTCCCAAGAAGGGCAGAGACACCTTCATCAGTGACCTCCACAGTACCCACCCAGGCATCAAATGATGAAAACGATAGCCAGTCCTGCGTGCACAGATGTAACACATGTTCGTAGTTAAGTAATGCCCCCAGGGAGGCGCCACTAAGTTTATGGTCTTGGCCCTCCAGGATACATGTCAATTATGCAGGCCCGTTCTTGGGTAAAATATTCCTTGTGGTTGTAGATGCGTACTCCAAATGGATTGAATGTGAGATAATGTCGGCAAGCACGTCCGCTGCCAACACTGAAAGCCTGTGGGCCATGTTTGCCACGCACGGACTACCCGATGTCCTTATGAGCGACAACGGGCCATGTTTTACCAGTGACGAGTTCAAAGAATTCATGAGCCGCAACGGGATCAAACATGTCACATCTGCCCCATTCAAAACACGCATCCAATGGTCAAGCAGAGCCAGCAGTGCAAACTATCAAGCAGGGCTTGAAGAGGGTAAGTGAAGGCTCACTGCAGACTCACCTATCCCGAGTCCTGCTCAGTTACCACACAAGACCCCAGTCGCTCACTGGGATTCCACCTGCTGAACTGCTCATGAAAAGGGCACTTAAGACAAGGCTCTCGTTAGTTCACCCTGATCTACATGAACAGGTAGAGAGCAGGCGGCTTCAACAAAGTACATACCATGATTTATTTAGAGACATTTAGAGACCGCATGGATGAACGACATCCCTGTCTGGCGTAAAAATAAAAAAGGGAAGGTGGCTCAACCGTGGCTATCAAGGGAAATCAGGGATAGTATTAAAGCCAAGGAAGTGGCATACAAATTGGCCAGAAATAACAGCGAACCTGGGGACTGGGAGAAATTTAGAATTCAGCAGAAGAGGACAAAGGGTTTGATTAGGGCAGGGAAAATAGAGTACGAGAGGAAGCTTGCAGGGAACATTAAAACGGACTGCAAAAGCTTCAATAGATATGTAAAGAGAAAAAGGTTAGTAAAGACAAACGTAGGTCCCCTGCAGTCAGAATCAGGGGAAGTCATAACGGGGAACAAAGAAATGGCAAACCAATTGAACAAGTACTTTGGTTTGGTATTCACTAAGGAAGACACAAACAACCTTCCGGATATAAAAGGGGTCAGAGAGTCTAGTAAGAAGGAGGAACTGAGGGAAATCCTTATTAGTCGGGAAATTGTGTGGAAATTGATGGGATTGAAGGCCAATAAATCCCCAGGGCCTGATGGTCTGCATCCCAGAGTACTTAAGGAGGTGGCCTTGGAAATAGCGGATGCATTGACAGTCATTTTCCAACATTCCATAGACTCTGGATCAGTTCCTATCGAGTGGAGGGTAGCCAATGTAACCCCACTTTTTAAAAAAGGAGGGAGAGAGAAAACAGGGAATTATAGACCGGTCAGCCTGACATCGGTAGTGGTAAAATGATGGAATCAATTATTAAGGATGTCATAGCAGCGCATTTGGAAATAGGTGACATGATAGGTCCAAGTCAGCATGGATTTGTGAAAGGGAAATCATGCTTGACAAATCTTCTGGAATTTTTTGAGGATGTTTCCAGTAGAATGGACAAGGGGGAACCAGTTGATGTGGTGTATTTGGACTTTCAGAAGGCTTTCGACAAGGTCCCACACAAGAGATTAATGTGCAAAGTTAAAGCACATGGGATTGGGGGTAGTGAGCTGACATGGATTGAGAACTGGTTGGCAGACAGGAAGCAAAGAGTAGGAGTAAATGAGTACTTTTCAGAATGGCAGGCAATGACTAGTGGGGTACCGCAAGATTCTGTGCTAGGGCCCCAGCTGTTTACATTGTACTTTAATGATTTAGACAAGGGGATTAAATGTAGTATCTCCAAATTTGCGGATGACACTAAGTTGGGTGGCAGTGTGAGCTGTGAGGAGGATGCTATGAGACTGCAGAGTGACTTGGATAGGTTAGATGAGTTGGCAAATGCATGGCAGATGAAGTATAATGTGGATAAATGTGAGGTTATCCACTTTGGTGGTAAAAACAGAGAGACAGACTATTATCTGAATGGTGACAGATTAGGAAAAGGGGAGGTGCTGGGTGTCATGGTACATCAGTCATTGAAGGTTGGCATGCAGGTACAGCAGGCGGTTAAGAAAGCAAATGGCATGTTGGCCTTCATAGCGAGGGGATTTGAGTACAGGGGCAGGGAGGTGTTACTACAGTTGTACAGGGCCTTGGTGAGGCCACATCTGGAGTATTGTGTACAGTTTTGGTCTCCTAACTTGAGGAAGGACATTCTTGCTATTGAGGGAGTGCAGCAAAGGTTCACCAGACTGATTCCAGGGATGGCGGGACTGACATATCAAGAAAGATTGGATCAACTGGGCTTGTATTCACTGGAGTTCAGAAGAATGAGAGGGGATCTCATAGAAACGTTTAAAATTCTGACGGGTTTGGACAGGTTAGATGCAGGAAGAATGTTCCCAATGTTGGGGAAGTCCAGAACCAGGGGTCACAGTCTAAGGATAAGGGGTAAGCCATTTAGGACCGAGATGAGGAGAAACTTCTTCACCCAGAGAGTGGTGAACCTGTGGAATTCTCTACCACAGAAAATTGTTGAGGCCAATTCACTAATATATTCAAAAAGGAGTTAGATGTAGTCCTTACTATTAGGGGGATCAAGGGGTATGGCGAGAAAGCAGGAATGGGATACTGAAGTTGCATGTTCAGCCATGAACTCATTGAATGGCGGTGCAGGCTCGAAGGGCCGAATGGCCTACTCCTGCACCTATTTTCTATGTCTATGTTTCTATGATAGCGCAAATGTGTCACGCAAAATTGAAATCAATGATCCTATATTTGTATTGAATTATGGACAAGGTCCCAAGTGGCTTCCTGGCACTGTTGTGGCCAAAGAGGGGAGCAGGGTGTTTCGGGTCAAACTTTCAAATGGACTCATTCACCGGAAACATTTGGACCAAATCAAACTCAGATTCACGGACTATCCTGAGCAACCCACTTTGGACCCTACCTTCTTTGACACCCCAACATATACACCAGTGGCAATCGACACCGCGGTTGACCACGAAACAGAACCCATCATCCGCAGCAGCCCAGCAGGACTCACCACACCAGGCAGCCCAGCAAGGCCAGCTGCACAGCAGCCCAACGAGGGCCCAACAGATGGTTCACCAATAGCAGCATCTGCACTGAGACGATCAACCAGGCAAATAAGGGCCCCTGATCGTCTCACCCTGTAAATAGTTACACTGTTGACTTTGGGTGGGGGGTGGGGGAGTGTTGTTCTATATGTAACAACTTGTATATACTTTGTACAGCCACCAGAGGGCTCATCCCCTGGAGTCCCAAGGGATCCCAGGCTGGAGAGGCACTCTGGAGACCTGCAATAAAATACTAAGGTCACACTTTACTTTGAGCTCACAGTATCCAGTCAGACTCTTTATTTATACATAACAACTACAGTAATAATTTTTCATTGCTGATCTACTTTAGTTTGACTCTTTTGTATGTTGAAAATTCAGGGGGTTTGTTGAAACATTTTGAAATCTAAACCCAGGATGCCCGAGATGGCATTTATGCTTTCAATCTTACTAAATAGCTTAAAAGTATAGCTCAGTGTGTCCCGTACCAGAACAAGCTGATTTTGTGGACAGTACATCCACTTCCTGAAGTATGTTGAGGTTAGGGTTAAAAATTTACACAAGACCTACACTGTAACATGGAGGCAGTGGTGTGTTGAAAATATGTTATTATTTAAAGGGATACTGTTTCGTGAAAAAAAAATGCAATTTTTTTTTATTTGTGAAAGGAGAAGACCATTGATGTCTGACATATTGTCAATCTGTGAAGCCTGGATTAATAAGATCATCGACAGTAGTGAGGGCACTTGCCTCAAACTACTGCTAACATTGGGGCAGCGGTGGCGGGGCGGGATTGATGTTTAAAATCTTTCATACATTGTTCAAAAGAATTCAGCTGGTCCATGCAGTGAATCCTTGTAATTAGGACAACGCTGAATGATGAAAATGCCACAGAATGACTTGGAGACTATAGGGCAATACACAGTTATTCATTATAGGACTACGGTGGAAATCCCAGAGCAACTTCATTTCCAATGACCTTCCATTGCTAAGAGAGGGTTTTGTTGGTTCACAGCTTGGTCTCCAAACGAAGTAATGAACGGAAAAGTAGGTCAGCTCAGTCTGTAAGTGTAGCTGCTATTGGTCAATCATAGATTGTATTAACCACAGTGATGCAGAGGTCTATGGTCGAGACTGTGCTTGTGAAAAGCAATCTGTGCAGTAGCAAATGCCTCCTGTGGAGAAACTGAAGGGTGGGAAATACCTGAACAGCCCAAAGGATAATCAGATATGTCCGCATACACAGGCTGAACTATAATGATTACAAAATGTGTAATCTGGGCAAAAGGAGAATTTACAACTAAAATCATCTAGTGTTTTGGTTACTAGTTAACATATCTTGTAATTACTGAAATATAAATGAATATATTTCAGCCACAGTAAAGCCAAGAGGTAATTATATAAAATCTTGATAAGACTTCCAGTTAGAGTATTGTGTTCAGTGTTCGGGTCCACATGATAAGAAGCATATTAGAGAGGGTACAACATAGATTCACAAGGATGCTGCCTAGTATGAGGGATACAAATACAAAGAAAGACTTGAAAAATAGAGTCTTTGTTCATTCAAACAGCACAGATTATGGAGCAATATAAGAGAAATCATTCAAATTATGAAAGGATAGGACAGGGTATATAGAAATAGACTTGTTCCAGCAATTGTGGGGCCAAGAATGAGGGAATAAAGATAAAAGATTAATTGTAAGAGATTTTGAATAGAGAGTTGGAGAAACACCTTCACACAGAGAGATGTGAGGCTGTGAAATTAATTTCCAAAGATTATGGTTGAGGCAGAAGCTATGTCAACATTCCAAATTGGATTGTATAGATGGATGAAGGAAAAGGGATTGAAGGGATATAGGAACAGGATGGGTAAATGTGATTAGAATTATTTGTTTGCATGGAAGGTAAACAACAACACGAACTGGTCCGGCCAAATGGACTGTTTTGATGTTGTAACTTCTATGGGCTGGATTTTCGGGCTGCCCAGAAGAGGCGAGCCAGTGTGCAATGCCGCTGGTTGCGCCACCGGCTTGATTTTTGGCTGCCGCCCGACCCTTAGCACTATGTCGAGTGCCCTGCTGGGACCACCTGTGAAAGTGGACGGACCGAGCAGTAGCAGCCACAGTGAGGTAAGTATGATTGTTTTTTTTTTTGCGATTTATGTTGTGGTGGCATGAGTTATTTATTGGGAACGTTTTTGGTGTTTTTCTTTCAGGTTTCCCCCCTCACCCCCCACCCCTTGCCAGCTCTTACAACACTCCGAGGCCGGCTATTTAACTCGGTATTTTTGCTTGCTCAGCCGGCCTAGCGCTCTAAGAGAGGTGTGTAATGCCTCCCTTAGTGCTCCGCCCCACACTCAGGGCCCAGCTGATGAATTTTGCTGACTGAGGTGCAAACTGTTCCTGGGCGCAAACTTTACCGTCCCGTTGCCATTACCGCCCTGAAATGTGCAGAACCGAAAACCCAGTCCTCAGTATTATGTAAAGTAGGAATAACTGCACATTTTCAAATCCCACTGCATATTCCTTTCAGTTAACTCATGCAAGCATTCCTGTCTTGGTGCCCCATTAGTTCTAACCACAGATCATTAGAGTTCCAGAGAGCCAAAAATTTTAACACATTTTGTCTCCTTTCTTTTCATTCAAGTACCATTTTAATTCACCTGCTCTTTCTAGCTTGCCTTTCCTGTGCTTAGGTGAGTCAGTCAGTAGAGCACTGTGCAGGCAAGTGAGCACTCCATCGCAGAGTGAGGGAGGTTAGTCATCGGCCACTGAAGTTCACCCCTCATCAGTTATTTATCATGTCATTGGCTGCAAAGAAAAAGTGGAAAAAATAAGTAATGTAATTGTTTTGAAATGTGCGGCATTGCTTTTCATAGCTGGATCAAAATGATGTGAAATGCAGATGACTGTTGCTCCACTAGGTGGCAAGGCTTTCCAGCAATGTGCAGCCATGTTACTTTGTACATCATTCAGAGATTACTGGCATTCACGGCATTCATCGTCACCTCCACCATTAATTATTAGGCACGGACAATGGTCGGTCATTGATTTTAAAAATACACATACATTTTCTTTTTTTACAGAATAATATGAAATGAAATAAACGTGGAAAATGTATTAATTAACTAGCACCATGCTTATATAAAAATTATTTTGAACATTTATACATAAAAAGCAATGGACCAACATTCTTACTGTTGTTAGAATTTAATTTTATTCTTTGATTGATAAAATATACTGGTTCCATTTCTCAAACCTATGTGATGGTGGATAATGAACACAGTGACAGGACATGGGCTTTCAGTACAATTCCTAACATACCAAATTCCTTATTTCAGACAGCTTGATAAGAGAAGAGGCAAGACACGGCTCAAACAGGGGTGATGGGAATAAGAGGACAAGCCCCAGCAAACAAGTAGCAAACTTCTCAGATAATTATATAAATATTCTTATTACTGAAATTAAGCATGAAGACGTGGGGGGTGGGGGGCAGGGGGGAGAATGCAACAGTGGGAGTGAGGGGCAAGGGACTTGCCCATGTGGCAGCTCGAACCATGTGGAAGGAATTAGTATGGATAGTGAGTGGCAACTCCCTCACCCTCAAGACAAGTATCCATTGCAAGACAATATTTAAGATCCCACAAGGTTATATAAAGGTAAGATTTTAATGGCTGAAAGCTGACATTACGGCATATATGGAGCAGACCTATATTTAAGCCAAAATTCATTCATAAATTTAAGGGTATCATTCTGAGCACTAAATGTACTTAGTAACACCTGCACATGGAAGACTTCAATTAACTATCAAAAATATCTCATGGGAATAGGTAGCAGAGGCATTACTACACATATTTATTAATTCATTAGAAAAAGGTGTAGTGCCAGAGGACTGGCAGATAGCTCACACAATACCTGTATTTAAGAAGGGGGATAGAACATGTCCAGGGAATTATAGGCCAGTCAGCTTAACATCGGTGGTAGGAAAAATAGTGGAATCCCTACTAAAGGAGAAAATAGAACATCTAGAAACCAAAAATATAATAATGAATAGTCAGCATGGATTTCAAAAGGGAAAGTCTTGTTTGACCAACCTCATTGAATTTTTTGAAGAGGTAACAGAGAGAGTAGACAATGGTAATGCAGTAGATGGTAATTTATCTAGATTTTCAAAAGGCCTTCGATAAGGTACTCCATAATAGACTGATGAACAAGGTCAGAGAATGCGGAGTCAGGGGAAAAGTAACAGAATGGATAGCTAGCTGGCTTCAAGACAGAAAGCAGAGAGTAGGGGTAAAGAATAACTATTCACAGTGGCAGAAGGTGGGTAGTGGTGTTTACAAGGATCAGTGCTGGGTTCACTGTTGTTCACAATTTATATTAACGGTTTAGACTTTGGAATTAAAAACACAATTTCTAAATTTGCGGATGGCACCAAATTGGGGGGGGGATAGTCAATACTGAAGAGGACTGCAACAAATTACAGGAGGATATTAATAAACTTGCAGGATCGGCATATAATTGGTAAATTATATGCCGATACAGATAAATGTGAGGTATTTCATTTTGGTTGGAAGAATAGGGAGGTCACATATTACTTGGAGGGTGCAAGTCTAGGTGGGGTAGAGGAACAAAGGAATCTCAGAGTACAAATACACAAATCCCTAAAATTTGTAACACAGGTTAGTAAGGCCGTAAGAAACCAAACCAAGCACTAGGGTTTATTTCTAGAGGTATCGAATTGAAAAGTAGGGCAGTTATGTTAAACCTGTATCGAATCCTGTTAGACCACATTTACTGCATACAGTTCTGGTCGCCATATTATAAAAAGGATATAGAGGCACTGGAGAAGTTGCAGAGAAGATTTACAAGGACGATGCCAGGAATATGAGGAATATCAGGAAAGAATGAACAGGCTGGATCTCTTTTCTCTTGAAAAAAGAAGGCTGAGGGGTCACCTAATAGAGATCTTTAAAATAATAAAATGTTTTGATAGAGTCGATACAGAGAGAATGTTTCCACTTGTGGGGAAGAGCATAACTAGAGGCCATCACTATAAGATAGTCACCAAGAAATCCAATAGGGAATTCAGAATGAACTTCTTTACCCAAAGAGTGGTAAGAATATGGAATTCGCTACCACAGGGAGTGGTTGGAGCAAATAGTATAGATGCATTTAAGGGGAGGCCAGACAAGCATATGAGGGAGAAGGGAATTGAGGATCATGCTGATAGATTTAGATAAGGAAAGACGGGAGGAGGCTCGAGTGGAGTATAAATGCTGGCATGGACTGGTTGGGCCGAATGGTCTGCTTCTGTGCTATATATCCTGTCTAATATTAATTAAATGCATGTGTGTCTGTGGAAATTCCTTCGGAGAAGTAATGGGAATTCTCAAACAGTTGTCAAATTCAACAGTCTCCGACTGACAACAACAAGCATCCTTTTGTCATGTAGCAAGTGATTGCACACAATTCCCGAGAAGGACAGGTAATGCAAATCCTGGGACCTCACCAAAGATGTGACTCAATGCAATAGGTGCCAAACAAATTAGTTCCAATCATGAACTGGAATAAATAGACACGAAGCTTACAGCATAATACAGGCACATCTTTGTACAGCAAATGTAAACCATGTGAAGCAGAACCCTGGAATCCTCTAAAGCACAGACACTAAATATGTAGGGGATGGAGATGTAGGGGAGAAACTGCCCATTGGGCGGAAACATTTTGCAGACTTCCCCATCATTTTAAGGAAAATTCCCCAAACAAGAAACTGTCTTGAGGGAGACTTCTAAATGAAGCTAAGAGCCTCAATAATTAAGTGCAAACATATTTAAAAAAACACTCTAGAGTAAAATAATGACTCTATACAACACCACAATAAAACATGAATTCACCTTTAAGATTCCAGTATCAGACTTCCACAGCCACTGTACTAAGTTGCCCCCATGTTATAGTGGCTTACGCCAAGTGTACAGACCCGAGGGTGGAAATGACAGAATTTAGAATTAATGATGTCATTCTGGCCTAAACCCATAACACCATTTTTTAGGCTAGTTTATCTTCTGCTGGAAGTGACAGCAGACAGGCATATTTACAGGCAAATGACATTCAATAATGATGGAATGACATTTTACATCTTTGGATAGAGCACTTTATTACAGCCATTTTAATCGACAGAGGGAGGACTGAGGGAGATGTCCTAATTGCAGCAAAATCCGCTCTTCAGTGGAGGCAGCAGGATTGAGAACTGCTGCCAGGCCCTCTAAAGTGGTGTAGGCGTTGAACTCCTGTAGCAACCCTTTCCCGTTCCCCAGAGCAACGAGTTATTGAGTGCAGGTGGAAACAAGGCCAAGGAGCCTGCTGAAAACATTTTTATGATGCCGACCCTGGACACCTTGGCAGGGTTAGCACCATCAACTGAGCAGAAGGAAACCATTTCTTCACTTGTACAGGAGGGGAAAAAAGTAAGTCCCTGAAAGCCTGAATGTCAAATGCTTAAGGTACAAAATTGGTGCATTTCTAGGGGCATCGGCCCCACACTCGCCCCTCACCTCTCGGGACAATAATTACTGTTAAAAAGCTGTAACTGCTTTGAGCAATGTTACTTTTTAACTATTCCTGCAATCATTTACCATGTCACGAATATGTATATTGAACTGGATCTTAAAGGAGGTGACAATAAATACTAGTTGACTGTGTAGCCTGTCTTCTTTGAGCAACATCATTAAACCAAACCAAATGATCTCTGATCGTGGCATTCTGATGTTTAAGACTGACTATTTCTCTGCAATTTTAATGTAAGTGGAACCATGCTGGGTTAATGTCTTTGTTAAAAAAGCTGACAAAGGGATTTAATGGGAATGTGTTAGGATTCAGGTGATACTATCATCTAATCCTATATGTTATATTGCAGGATTTAATTTGTGCTCAGCATATATAACAAATGATCAGCATTCACAGATAACACATCTGAACATTGGGCTTCATACAAATGGATGCAGTGAATTACTTATCACTTTTGATCTCTTTTCCATCAGAAAACAATAAGCCAATTCCTCCCAGAATACTCTAAGCTTTCACAGGCCAGCTTCTGAGATGCACATCTGCTGTTGGTGTTAAATCTCGAACAACAGACTATAGTTCATCGCTTCAAGGTCAAAACTGTAAAAGGATTCAGCTTTCATCTCACTGACTGGAGTGAGCTGGCAAATGGATATTAGACCAAGAATGACTGACGATTAAATGAACCGTGCAATCCCAATGCTGTGAAGAAGGTAAATCTGAGTTTATAAAGATGAGAAATGTAGCTTAGCCATCTTTAAAGCAATATCTACGTTTCTTCGGCAATGACTTTTAATTTGTTAATGGTCTGGGCTTTTAGTCCTTTTATTAGTGATGCAATAATCTGGTTACATTTAATAACGGCACATTACAGCTTCTTCCATTACTATCTAGTGATATTTGGAAATATTATTTCATATTAATTCATAATACTAGATATTTTTGAGAATAATAGTTATATAAGGAATATTAATCATTTGTATCCGCAAGAGTTATGAACATTTTTCAACAACATTTGCAGAGTCCTCAAAAAATTTATAATGCAGTTAGGTTGCAATTAGAAATAATTTAGAGACTTTTTCAAAGTAGTTGCTACCCCTACGTTTCTATTACATCATAACATTGGATGTGTTCGGGAGGGAGTTGGATGTGGTCCTTGCGGCTGGGGAGGTCGGGGGGTGTGGAGGGGGTGTGGGAGGGAGGTGCTGGGGTGGGTGATCAGCCATGATCTTGTTGAATGGCGGGTGCAGGCTCGAAGGGCCGAATGGCCTACTCCTGCACCTATTTTCTATGTTTCTATGTTTCTATAACGTTCTGTTCACCATTATTTTTACTCTTCCTAATTTTATAATATATTCTTGTTCATTTTCTCCTCCTCTCTATTGGCTATTTGCATTCTCTGGTACCTCACCCATTTATGTGTCGGCAGGCTATTTAACTGCAGAAGGCACCACTGCTGAACTCGATACTCTCTTTGCCCAACATCCACACGTAGCAGAAGTCCTGATGATGATTGGAAGCAAAATGATGGACTTCTGGTGATGTCAAGGCCCAGACAGCTGCTTGACGCCAAGCGCTCTGGAACCATCAACAAATTCTACCAGAAAGTACATTCACAGAGGTTAAACAAACAGCAGAAATAATTTAGACTTAGCCTCTCACATGCGCTGGAAAGCCCCCCATACCTCCCCCTCCATGAGCCAGCTCTCCATGTGAGTCAGCAGAATCAGCGATCAAAAGAACAGTTGATCTGCCGGCTTCTCGCATCTCACCCTGCCTGCCTCAATGATGTCAACAGGAGTTCTGAGTGAAGTGCTAATTTTGTCAGCCAACCTGCCTACTGCAGCCTGCCTGAATATTTGGCTCTGACTCAGCACAGGAGAACACAAGTGAGATGAACACTAGTGTTGAAATGTCTTTACCTCTCAGGATCCTGCTAGTAGCTCCGACAACATTTTCACCAATGCAGCCACTGACCTGCTATCCCTCTCGATCAGAAACATTGATCAATATGGTAAAAGGCTGAGGTCTCAGTACAGATTCCTAGGGAACACCACTTGTCATATCCCACCAAACAGAATACGTACCCGTTATCCCTACTCTCTGTCTTCTACCTCATAACCAATTCACTACCCATGTCGCCAGGTTGCCTCCAATTTGTGCATTTTCATTTTTGCTAATAATCTCAAAAAGAGAAACAGCAATGCATTTAGTTCTAGCAAGATATAATTGAGAATAAATTAGCAGAGCTCCAAAGTCCATACTAGAGTAGCATCACATTTTGGGTATCCAAAATATTTTGCTTTTCTCTTTTCAGGTGCTGACAGACCTGTTACACATTTACAGCATCTTTTTTGTTTCAGATTTCAGAATACGTTTTTTTTTTCTGTATCTTTATCTTCACATCACAGTTTCTATTTTTAAACCTAGAGCGAAATGTTAACACAAAAAGGGATACAACTTCCTCCGTGTGCAATATCAGAGAAAAAACTTTAACTGGTTCAAAAAATATTTGGGGGCTGAAATTGCCCCGCGCGCCGATTGGGGGAGGTAACTTTCCGGGGCCGAGACTTTTATCATATGGTCCGGACAACTCGCCCCCAGCGTGGAATTGGGCTTTGTGCCCCTGAAACGAGAGGGAGCTCTGTCTCAGGCACTCCACCTTGTTGGAGGGGCGCTCCCAGGGGGGCAACGTGGTGCTGAGTCCAGTGGGAAACTGGTGTGGAAACCCCAGGAAAACAGCAGAGATCTGCTTGTGCCGGGCCTTCACCAGTTGCAGGAGTTTCCTGGTGGTCTTGTAAAACGCGGAAGCTTTGACCGGACAACACAAATGATGGCAAGGGGGTGGAGCCAGGGGCGAGGACTCTCTAAACCAGGAGTTACTGCACCTTGGGCTGGACTGTGATTCTGTACATCAGTGCAGGCCTCCACCAGGGTAGATTTGGGGCCCCACCAGTGAAGTCCTGGCCAGACAAGCAAATTCAAACCTTGAAAAAAATAAATTTTAAATAAAACAATTTAAACAGATCAACACCTTTGCTCAGGGCCTATGGAGACTATGGCTGGCATTGGGGGAGGGGGCCTGGGCAATTCCCTCCCCACCCATGAACAGGTGGAGGCCAAAGTTGCGCATACAGCAAACACGTGCCAGAGATGCAGCCAAAGTGATGCTTGAGCCGCCTACACCGTGCTAATTAGGTGCCATTCCACCAAACTCGCAAACTTCGGTGGAGTTAGCGATGAAAGATTGGCGTGATCCGAGTGTAACCACCAGGTTTACCACCTGCAGATTTTTGGCCCCGTGAACATTAACAGAGGATTACAGTATAACTCGTATTTCACAGACCACAGAGTAATTTGTGATCCTGACACCTGCTTTAGGGTATCCAAATTCATTGAAGATCTCATCCTGCCCAAGCTGATTTCCATATTAGGTCTCAACAAATATATTCTTAGAATCGGAGTATATCCACTCAACAACAGCAACAACTTTATATAGCACCGTTAACTTAGTAAAACATCCCTAGGCCCTTCACAGGAGCCTTATCAGATAAAGTTTAACACAGGGCCATATAAGGAGGTTTTAGAACAAGTGGCCAAAAGCTTAGTCAAAGAGGTAGGTTTTAAGGAGGCTCTTAAAGGAGGAAAGAGTTGGAGAAAGTTTAGGGAGCGAATGGGACAACAGGACTTGGTGCAAGTTTGGAACGTAGAGTTTTGGATGCTCTGAGGTTTACAGAGGGTGGAAGATGGGAGGCGTGCCAGGAGAGCATTGGAATAGTAAAATTTGGAGGTAACAAATGGATGAGGGTTTCAGCTGCAGATGAGCTGAGGCAAGGGCAGCAACAAACAATGTTACAGAGATGGAACTAGGCAGTCTTGGTGATGGAGTGAATATATGGTTGGAGGCTTAGCTCAGGGTCAAATAGGATGGCAAGATTGCGAAAGGTCTGGTTCAATCTCAGAGAGTGGGCAGGGAGGGAGATGGAATTGGTGGCAAGTGGAATGGAGTTTGTGACAGGGGCCAAAGGCAATGGCTTCGGTTTTGCCAATATTTAATTGGAAGACATTTCTGCTCATCCAAAACTGGATGTCAGACAAGCAGTGTGATAAATTAGAGGCAGTGGAGGGGTTGAGAAAGGTGCTGGTGAGTTAAGGCTGGGTGCTGTCAGCATCCATGTGAAATCTAATGTGTTTTTGAGGATGTCGCTAAGGGGCAGCATGTAGATGAGAAATAAGAGGGGGCCAAGGATCGTGTGGGAGCAGCAAGAGAAGCCATTGCAGGAGATTCGGTGGCTACGACTAGATAGATAAGAATGGAATTAGGCGAAGGCAGTGCCACCCAGCTGGACAACGGAGAAGGATGAGGAGTGATAGTGCACCATGATCACAGTCATATGGGATGTCACCCTTCTGGATGAGGATGTGTTGAGGATGTGTCCATATTCATTGTCGAGCTTCAGTGTCAAGGCAGGAAAGATGGGACCAAGTGATTCCTGATGAAAAGAATGAAGTAAAAGTGAAGATGGGTGGAGAAAAAAACCAAGAGATGTTCTAACTTTGACAACACAAGCAAAGGCCACACACAGTGAATCCATTTTGTAAGTTACAAATTAGAAAATCCGCAGATGACTGTGGTGTTGACTCAAAGGGTGGAGTGATGACCAAGTGAATAAGAACATAAGAAATATCAGCAGGAGGAGGCCATACGGCCCCTCGAGCCTGCTCCGCCATTTAATACGATCATGGCTGATCCGATCATGGACTCAGGTCCACTTCTCTGCCTGCTCCCCATAACTCCTTAATCCCTTATTGGTTAAGAAGCTGTCTAACACTGTCATAAATTTATTCAATGTCCTGGCGTCCACAGCTCTCTGAGGCAAAAAATTCCACAGATTTACAACCCTCTGAGAGAAGAAATTCCTCCTCATCTCAGTTTTAAATGGGCGGCCCTTATTCAAAGATTATGCCCCCTAGTTCTAGTCTCCGTGGATCAGTGGAAACATCCTCTCTGCATCCACCTTGTCAAGCCCCCTCATAATCTCATACGGTTCGATAAGATCACCTCTCATTCTTCTGAATTCCAATGAGTAGAGGCCCAACCTACTCAACCTTTCCTCATAAGTCAACCCCCTCATCCCCGGAATAAACCGTGTGAACCTTCTCTGGACTGCCTCCAAAGCAAGTATATCCTTTCGTAAATATGGAAACCAAAACTGTACGGAGTATTCCAGATATGGCCTCACCAGTACCCTGAATAACTATAGCAAGACTTTCCTGCTTTTATACTCCATCCCCTTTGCAATTAAGGCCAAGATCCCATTGGCCTTCCTGATCACTTGCTGTACCTGCATACTAACACAATACCCCCAGGTCCTGCTGTACTGCAGCACTTTGTAATTTTTCTCCATTTAAATAATAACTTGCTCTTTGATTTTATTCTGCCAAAGTGCATGACCTCACACTTTCCAGCATTATACTCCATCTGCCAAATCGTTGCCCACTCACTTAGCCTGTCCATGTCCTTTGGCAGATTTTTTGTGTCCTCCTCACACATTCCTCCCATCTTTGTATCGTCAGCAAACTTGGCTACGTTACACTCGGTCGCTTCTTCCAAATCATTAATGTAGATTGTAAATAGTTGGGGTCCCAGCAATGATCCCTGTGGCACCCCACTAGTTACTGATTACCAACCCGAGAATGAACCATTTATCCCGACTCTCTGTTTTCTGTTAGTTAGCCAATCCTGTATCCATGCTAGTTTATTACCCCCAACCCTGTGAACTTTTATCTTGTGCAGTAACCTTTTATGTGGCACCTTGTCAAATGCATTCTGGAAATCCAAATACACCACATCCACTGGTTTCCCTTTATCCACCCTGTTTGTTACATCCTTAAAGAATTCTAGCAAATTTGTCAAACATGACTTCCCCTTCGTAAATCCAAGACTCTGCCTGACTGAATTATGCTTTTCCAAATGTCCTGCTACTGCTTCTTTAATAATGGACTCCAACATTTTCCCAACCACAGATATTAATTTCCTGCTTTTTGTCTGCCTCCTTTTTTAAATAGGGGTATTACATTTGCAGTTTTCCAATCTGTTGGGGCCTCCCAGAATCCAGGGAATTTTGGTAAATTACAACCAATGCATCCACTATCCCTGCCGCTACTTTTCTTAAGACCCGATGATGCAAGCCATCAGGTCCAGGGGATTTATCCGCCTTTAGTCCCATTATCTTACTGAGTATCACCTCCTTAGTGATTGTGATTGTGTTAAGTTCCTCCCCCTACACCGCCCCCCCTCCCCCCATAGCACCTTGACTATCCACTGTTGGGATATTGTTTGTGTCCTCTACCGTAAAGACTGATACAAAATATTTGTTCAGAGTTTCTACCATCTCCATGTTTCCCATTATTAATTCCCTGGTCTCGTCCTTTAAGGGACCAACATTTACTCTAGCCACTCTTTTCCTTTTTATATACCTATAGAAACTCTTGCTATCTGTTTTTATATTTCATGCGAGGTTATTTTCATAATGTATCTTCCCTTTCTTAATCATTTTTTTAGTCATTCTGGCTGGCTTTTAAAAGTTCCTCAACCTTCTATTCTCCCACTAGTTTTGGCCACTTTGTATGCCTTTGTTTTTAATTGGATACCGTCCTTTATTTCTTTAGTTAGCCACGGATGGCTATCTTTTCTTTTACACCCTTTTCTCCTCACTGGAATATATTTTTCTTGAGAGTTGTGAAATATCTCCTTAAATATACACCACTGTTCATCAACTGTCCTACACTTTAATCTATTTTCCCAGTACACTTTAGCCAACTCTGACCTCATATCTTCATAGTCTCCTTTATTTAAGTTTAGTACATTGATTTGAGATCCAAATTTCTCACCCTCCATCTGAATTTGAAATTTAACCATGCTATGATCACTCATTCCAAGGGGATCCTTTACTAGGAGATTGCTTATTAAATGGTCTCATTACACAGGACCAGATCTAAGATAGCCAGCCCTCTGATTGGTTCCGTTACATACTGCTTAAGGGATCCATCCCTTATGCACTCTATGAACACCTCCTCAATGCTACCTTGACCAATTTGATTTGTCCAATCAATATGGAGGTTAAAATCACCCATGATTATTGTTGTTCCCTTTTTACAAACTCCCAATCTTTCCTGTTATGTAAGAATAGATTTGAACATTGCACTCCCCATGCAGCTTGATGACCGCTTACTCTTAAGGAAGCCATTTTTCTACACTGTAGGCTCTGAACAGCACAATAGACTCATAGAATGATAGAACGTTACAGCACAGAAAAAGACTGGAAACAATCAGTTTCCAGTTATTATCATAACCCCTCATAATCCTGAAGACCTTGATCAGGTCACCCCTTAACCTTCTCAGCTCTAGTGTAAAATCCCTAACTTTTCAAGTGTTTTTTCATAACTACAACCTCTTACCCCTGGTAACATTCTGCTGAATCTCTTGGTCTTCATCATCCTTCTCATCTATTTCCTGCCTTGCCGTCTGTGGAGGAAAAAACACGATTGTTTCCTTGGATCTACTTGAGCATCATGCTATCTTAAACAGCTAATTTTTGGATCTTTTTTCAAGAAATGGATAGCTGATATAGAAATTGAAGAAAACATAGAAGCATCATCATCATTATAGGCAGTCCCTTGAAATCGAAGAAGACTTGCTTCCATTCTAAAAGTCTCTGTCACAGGTGGGACAGACAGTTGTTGGAGGAAAAGACGGGTGGGGAGTCTGCTTTGCCGCACACTCCTTCTGCTGCCTGCGCTTGGTTTCTGCATGTTCTCGGCGATGAGACTCGAGGTGCTCAGCGCCCTCCCAGATGCACTTCCTCCACATCGGTCTTTGTCCAGGGACTCCCAGGTGTCAGTGGGAATGTTGCACTTTATCAAGGAGGCTTTGAGGGTGTCCTTGAAATGTTTCCTCTGCCCACCTGTGGCTCACTTGCCATGTAGGAGTTCCGAGTAGAGCACTGGCTTTGGGAGTCTCGTGTTGGGCATGCGAACAATGTGGCCCATCCAACGGAGCTGGTAGAGTGTGGTCAGTGCTCCGATGTTGGGAATGTTGGCCTGATCGAGAACACGGACATTGGTGCATGTCTCCCCCCAAGGGATTTGCAGGATCTTGTGGCAGCATCGCTGATAGTATTTCTCCAGCGATTTGAGTTGAATACTATATATGGTCTGAGCCATACAGGAAGGCGGGTATCACTACAGCTCTGTAGACCATAAGCTTGGTGCCAGATTTGAGGGCCTGATCTTCAAACAGATCTTGGCTGTATTCCAAGTCATCGTCAACATCTTCACCGAGGTGTACAAAAGCATGGGCCTTACACAAAGGTCCTCCACCAACCTGACCCTGCCACACAGCACTGGCCCCCAGTCATCAAGATCCACAGTGCAGCCCTGGACAACGTGGACCATTTTCCATACCTCGGGAGTCTACTATCAGCAAGGGCAGACATCGAAGACGAGGTTCAACACCGCCTCCAGTGCGCCGGCACAGCCTTCGGCCGCCTGAGGAAGAGAGTGTTTGAAGACATAGAAGCATTATATAAGAAAAGGTAGAGGGGGCGAAATTGGCCCTTTTTATAGACTCGTAAGTGCCTCTGGGGGTCACTAATGGGGCGCAATGCCGTTTTTGCCTCGGTGCGGGTGGGGTGGGGTGCAACCGCCTCCTGGGAAATTGTGCCGGTGGTTTGGGGGGTGATTTCCCGGCAGCGCCCTAGGTCAGCACGCAACCGGTGATAACTTCATCACCGTGCACGCTGACCCTTCACCGCCTCGTGCCGACCCCTTTGCACCCCATGTGGGAAATTACCCCATGGGCCACGAGGCTGGCAGACATCTCAGACATCTACCACCAGGGCGCCCCGGGCCGCCTCCATCATGCAGTCTAGTCCGGTCGATCGCCTCCCTGCTGGCTCAGTGGCGGCTACCAAAGGACCTACAGAATGCGCAGCGGCCCTCCCCTTTAATTGAAGGGGGTCATTGTAGCGCACTGGCATGGCGCTGGCCTCCTCTGTGCGGCACTGGACTCAGCGGTGCATTGCTGCCACGGCAATGCCCCTCCAAGGAAGCAGAGCATCAAAGACAGCGCTGCGCTTCCTTTGAGGGGCACACAGCCCAATTCCGCGTTGGAGGCAGGATGTCCAGGCTCCGGAAGGTTACCATCCCCAATCGGAACTTCCAGGCCCTTGTGTTCAAAAAACAGCGGGAGGCACATTGGGGTGTTAATTCATTTCCATCCGTTATTCCAGAATTCCTCAGAAAATACAGTAAGGAATCTGCCAGGAATTGATAGGATAATTCAAAGACTCTGTGCACTTTAACATTCTGAAATATTAGATTTCCTATCATTTACATTCTATCTGGCCCACTGCACACAAAAGAGGACAGAATCACTCTGAAAATTTATAATTTTAGCATCATTCTGATTAACTGTATTTGTATATACTAATTAAACTCGACCAGTCTTGTGCGCAATATCAACCCTCTGTATTTGTATTAATCTATATGATATTGACATCAATTCTGTTATGGAGAATTCTTCCTGGTGCACATTGGTACCAACGACATAGGTAAAAAAAAAGGGATGAGGTCCTACGAAACGAATTTAAGGAGCTAGGAGTTAAATTAAAAAGTAGGACCTCAAAAGTAGTAATTTTAGGATTGCTACCAGTGCCACGTGCTAGTCAGAGTAGGAATCGCAGGATAGCGCAGATGAATACGTGGCTTGAGCAGTGGTGCAGCAGGGAGGGATTCAAATTCCTGGGGCATTCGAACCGGTTCTGGGGGAGGTGGGACCAGTACAAACCGGACGGTCTGCACCTGAGCAGGACCGGAACCAATATCCGAGGGGGAGTGTTTGCTAGTGCTGTTGGGGAGGAGTTAAACTAATATGGCAGGGGGATGGGAACCAATGCAGGGAGACAGAGGGAAACAAAAAGGAGGCAAAAGCAAAAGACAGATAGGAGATGAGGAAAAGTGGAGGGCAGAGAAACCCAAGGCAAAGAACAAAAAGGGCCATTGTACAGCAAAATTCTAAAAGGTCAAAGGGTGTTAAAAAAACAAGACTGAAGGCTTTGTGTCTTAATGCAAGGAGTATCCGCAATAAGGTGGATGAATTAACTGTGCAAATAGATGTTAACAAATATGATGTGATTGGGATTATGGAGACATGGCTCCAGGATGATCAGGGCTGGGAACTCAACATCCAGGGGTATTCAACATTCAGGAAAGATAGAATAAAAGGAAAAGGAGGTGGGGTAGCATTGCTGGTTAAGGAGGAGATTAATGCAATAGTTAGGAAGGACATTAGCTTGGATAATGTGGAATCTATATGGGTAGAGCTGCAGAACACCAAAGGGCAAAAAACGTTAGTGGGAGTTGTGTACAGACCTCCAAACAGTAGTAGTGATGTTGGGGAGGGCATCAAACAGGAAATTAGGGGTGCATGCAATAAAGGTGCAGCAGTTATAATGGGTGACTTTAATATGCACATAGATTGGGTTAACCAAACTGGAAGCAATACGGTGGAGGAGAATTTCCTGGAGTGCATAAGGGATGGTTTTTTAGACCAATATGTCGAGGAACCAACTAGGGGGGAGGCCATCTTAGACTGGGTGTTGTGTAATGAGAGAGGATTAATTAGCAATCTCGTTGTGCGAGGCCCCTTGGGGAAGAGTGACCATAATATGGTGGAATTCTGCATTAGGATGGAGAATGAAACAGTTAATTCAGAGACCATGGTCCAGAACTTAAAGAAGGGTAACTTTGAAGGTATGAGGCGTGAATTGGCTAGGATAGATTGGCGAATTATACTTAAGGGGTTGACTGTGGATGGGCAATGGCAGATATTTAGAGACCGCATGGATGAACTACAACAATTGTACATTCCTGTCTGGCGTAAAAATAAAAAAGGGAAGGTGGCTCAACCGTGGCTATCAAGGGAAATCAGGGATAGTATTAAAGCCAAGGAAGTGGCATACAAATTGGCAGAAATAGCAGCGAACCTGGGGACTGGGAGAAATTTAGAACTCAGCAGAGGAGGACAAAGGGTTTGATTAGGGCAGGGAAAATGGAGTACGAGAAGAAGCTTGCAGGGAACATTAAGACGGATTGCAAAAGTTTCTATAGATATGTAAAGAGAAAAAGGTTAGTAAAGACAAACGTAGGTCCCCTGCAGTCAGAATCAGGGGAAGTCATAATGCGGAACAAAGAAATGGCAGACCAATTGAACAAGTACTTTGGTTCGATATTCACTAAGGAGGACACAAACAACCTTCTGGATATAAAAAAGGGGTCATAGGGTCTAGTAAGGAGGAGGAACTGAGGGAAATCCTTATTAGTCGGGAAATTGTGTTGGGGAAATTGATGGGATTGAAGGCCGATAAATCCCCAGGGCCTGATGGACTGCATCCCAGAGTACTTAAGGAGGTCGCCTTGGAAATAGCGGATGCATTGACAGTCATTTTCCAACATTCCATTGACTCTGGATCAGTTCCTATCGAGTGGAGGGTAGCCAATGTAACCCCACTTTTAAAAAAAAAAGAGGGAGAGAGAAAACAGGGAATTATAGACCAGTCAGCCTGACCTCAGTAGTGGGTAAAATGATGGAATCAATTATTAAGGATGTCATAGCAGCGCATTTGGAAAGAGGTGACATGATAGGTCCAAGTCAGCATGCATTTGTGAAAGGGAAATCATGCTTGACAAATCTTGTGGAATTTTTTGAGGATGTTTCCAGTAGAGTGGACAAGGGAGAACCAGTTGATGTAGTATATTTGGACTTTCAGAAGGCTTTCGACAAGGTCCCACACAAGAGATTAATGTGCAAAGTTAAAGCACATGGGATTGGGGGTAGTGTGCACACATGGATTGAGAACTGGTTGTCAGACAGGAAGCAAAGAGTAGGAGTAAATGGGTACTTTTCAAAATGGCAGGCAGTGACTAGTGGGGTACCGCAAGGTTCTGTGCTGGGGCCCCAGCTGTTTACACTATACATTAATGATTTAGACGAGGGGATTAAATGTAGTATCTCTAAATTTGCGGATGACACTAAGTTGGGTGGCAGTGTGAGCTGCGAGGAGGATGCTATGAGGCTGCAGAGTGACTTGGATAGGTTAGATGAGTGGGCAAATGCATGGCAGATGAAGTATAATGTGGATAAATGTGAGGTTATCCACTTTGGTGGTAAAAACAGAGAGACAGACTATTATCTGAATGGTGACAGATTAGGAAAAGGGGAGGTGCAACGAGGCCTGGGTGTCATGGTACATCAGTCATTGAAGGTTGGCATGCAGGTACAGCAGGCGGTTAAGAAAGCAAATGGCATGTTGGCCTTCATAGCGAAGGGATTTGAGTACAGGGGCAGGGAGGTGTTGCTACAGTTGTATAGGGCCTTGGTGAGGCCACACCTGGAGTATTGTGTACAGTTTTGGTCTCCTAACTTGAGGAAGGACATTCTTGCTATTGTGGGAGTGCAGCGAAGGTTCACCAGACTGATTCCCGGGATGGCGTGTCTGACCTATCAAGAAAGACTGGATCAACTGGGCTTGTATTCACTGGAGTTCAGCAGAATGAGAGGGGACCTCATAGAAATGTTTAAAATTCTGATGGGTTCAGACAGGTTAGATGCAGGAAGAATGTTCCCAATGTTTGGGAAGTCCAGAACCAGGGGTCACAGTCTAAGGATAAGGGGTAAGCCATTTAGGACCGAGATGAGGAGAAACTTCTTCACCCAGAGAGTGGTGAACCTGTAGAATTCTCTACCACAGAAAGTTGTTGAGGCCAATTCACTAAATATATTCAAAAAGTCCTTACTACTAGGGGGATCAAGGGGTATGGCGAGAAAGCAGGAATGGGAAACTGAAGTTGCATGTTCAGCCATGAACTCATTGAATGGCGGTGCAGGCTAAAAGGGCCAAATGGCCTACTCCTGCACCTATTTTCTATGTTTCTATGTTTCTATGTTTCTAAGGCCTCCTCCTCCTCCTCAGCAACATTCTCCTCCATTACCCTTATAACTCTGCTCAATAAACTTCCTCACATCTGGTTCCTCCATTAGACAGGTTGTCAGCAATACAGGCTGAGATAACACAGGCCCCATTCTTTTTAAATCTCCACGATATTTTTCGATTAAAAAAATATAACTAAAACGCTTTTCTATCTTAATAAGTTACTCAGTAATAGTAAATATACCTTTTGAAATCAAAATCACATTCTCAAATCACTGTTCACCTCAGAGATACAGAGGTGCTGCTTTCCCGATTTCCAAAATGGCGGATCTGTGCACTCCGTCCATTCACCATTGCGTAAACGGAATGGAATGTAACTCCGGTGGTATGTCGGCCGTATGCAATGAAAATCGAACTTTTGGGCGGTATGCGGGCGGTCCTGCATGGCGGACGGTGTACATACCGCTCGGTGGTATGTCAATGATGAATATTCTGCTGAGCGGTATGTCAGCGGTATGTAGGTGTATTTTGACCAAAATTGCATTTTTGGGTGATATGTCGGCGGTACGCAGGTGGTAGGGGCCGGTATGTTGACCAATTTCGGCCCCATAGTGTATTGTTAATAAATCTCAATAATAAAATATCCACCAAATTAGTTAAAGTGGTTGGATAAAATCAGACAAGAAACTGCTGATCATTTGTCTCTAATTATCATGTATCCCCTCAAAAAATACATTTTGAATAACAGCATCACAAGCAGAATAACAAGTGGTCCTGCATAAAACACAAAAAGTGAGAATGCAGGTACAGCAAGTAATCAGAAAGCAAATGGAATGTTGGCCATTATTGCAAAGGGGATAGAGTATAAAAGCAGAGAAATCCTGCTACAACTGTACAGGGTATTGGTGAGGCCACACCTGGAGTACTGCGTACAGTTTTGGTCTCCGTATTTAAGGAAGGATATACTTGCATTGAAGGCTGTTCAGAGAAGGTTCACTAGGTTGATTCCGAAGATGAGGGGGCTGACTTATGAGGACAGATTGAGTAGGTTGGGCCTATACTCATTGGAGTTCAGAAGAATGAGAGGTGATTTTATCGAAATATATAAGATAATGAGGGTCCGGACAAGGTGGATGCAGAGAGGATATTTCCACTCATAGGGGAAATTAAAACTAAGCGACATAGTCTCAGAATGAGAGACCGCCCATTTAAAACTGAGATGAGGAGGAATGTTAACGTAATTTCATACCGAGGACTGATAGATCCCAACAGCTGTCACCCTGATACGAACTAAAAATAAGAGGCAAGAAACATATGAAGGTTAGTAGCACAGAAAAAAACAGGAGAAATATCAAAAATATATAAAAGAGAAGCAAAAGGAGAGATTAAAAACTCAGAGAGTGTATAAATCAATACTAGCAGTCAACATAAAGAGTAAAAGAAAAGCCTTTTATAAGTACATCAAAAGCAGCAACTAGTGAGTCAATGAAGAGATCGGGTCACATAGGGATGAAAAGGCAATCATATAAAACAGACTAAAGGAATGACAGCAATGCTTAACAAGTATTTTAGTTAGAGAGGGAGCTGAATATAGACATCAGGAGTAATAGAAAAAGACATGAAAATTAACAAATATATATAAATATTAAAAAGAAAACAATATTAAAAGCGTTAATGCAACTTAAAGTTGATATGTCAGCAGGCCTAAGCTCCAGAATACAAAGGGAGATTAGCACTTAAATAGTAGAGATAGCAACCATAATTTTCCAAAATTCTTTAGAAATAAGAATTGTATCGAAGAACTACAAGGTTGCAAATGTTCCACCCTTGTTCAAAAGCAGGTCAAAGGGATCTGGTTTCTTCACTTCAAGATCCCGCAATCCATGCAGAGCGTAAGAATAAAATCATAGTTGATCAATTAGAACCCTGATCATAATTAGAAGTGTGAGAGAATAGATCCAGTTGTAGATAATTTGCTCAATGCTGTAAAAAGCATGCGAGATGATGGAGGTACAACCTTGTAAAAGAGTTTCAGGGCAGGAAGAGTATCTTCTCCACTGCCCAGCTAATTGGACCTTGCATTTTACATTTTGAAAACACTTCTGTTGTGCAGTTAAGGATTTATCATACAGCACAGAAGCAGGACAGTTGTCCCATTCTGCCTATGCCAGTCCTTTGAAAGAGCTATCCAAGTAGTCTCACTACCACGCTTTTTCCCCATAACCTTGCAAATGTTTTCCTTTTAAAGTATGTATCGAATTCCTTTTTGAAAGTTACTATTGAAACTGCTTCTACTACCCTTTCAGGCAGTGCATTTTTGATCATAACAATCAATTGCCAATTACCTTAAATCTGTGTCCTCTGCTTACCATACTGTAAGGGATAAATTGTAAGGTTGCAGATAGGGGGTCAGAATTATGCTGAAGGTAGTGAACTTATAAATTGCTTCTGTATGTAACACTTGCTTATATAGGTATAGCACACTTATACGCATTAAACTATAGCTTAATCTTAGTAACACTTAAACAGCCGAAGTTAGCAGTTTTGTTTAGAAGTCCCTGAGGAAGAGATAAAGAAGCCAGTACAAACCACCCTAGGCGTCAGATAGACTGGGGTAGAGGGCAAAATGGAACAAAACAATGATGAGAGATGGACAGTTGCATGTACCACTCAGAGCCCGTCTGATAAGAGTCGACAAATCAATGTAACTTCACTGATAGCAATAGACTTATCAATGATTTTGTAGGAGGATAGTTCCTCTCCAAAACCTGTATAAATTATGCTTGAAAACTCTTGTATTTTGGAGGTTCCATGACTGAACCTTCCCTTGCAATTGCTCGAAATAAAAGCCGGTTGAACCTGGAATTTCGTTTGTTTACTTCCGTGGTCATTATACAGCAGAAGACGGGCAGGTGTCAATTAACTATATCAGTTAGTCCACCATGAAGGAGAGAAGCCTCCTTTTTACCCCCTACATTTGGCGTAGTCGGCAGGATGCAGACCCTCTGACCTGGATGATGTGACAGCTGAATGGCAGTGAGTATGTTTTGTACCACCTGCAGCTGTAGCATTGACGGGGAAGGAGGTAATCTGTATAAAGAATTAGAAGTGGTAGTCTGTAGAACAAGTTATAGCGAACCACGGAAGGACGAAAACCAAGGGTGGGATAGGTGTATTGCCTGTAAAAGAAGGAATACAACCTAAGGGGGAGAGGACCCCAGCAATCGTTAGAGGAAAAATAAGGTGTATGTCCCGAAACGTGACACGGTAATAACACGGAGAAACCGTATTGATCGTGTGCACCGCAAACAAAGAAGAAATACAACCTAAAAAGTGGGATGGGACCCCAGGATCCTAGGAAAACTGGCCAGTGGGATAAAATACGAGCTGAGAAAAATGGAAAATTAATGAAAGAAAAGAAAAATGTTGGAAAAACACATTGAATTTACAAAGGACAGCGTGTTTTTATCAAAAGATAAAAATGCGACCTTGAAAGCTGCAGCTGCTAGAGAGAGAAATAAAGATGTTTAGGAAAATGGACTGGAGGAAGATCATCAAAATACAAAACTTAATTTGAAGAAAGGAGACTTAAATTGGCTGTGAGAAAGATATTTGTTTAAATATAAAAACTTACGAGTTAAACCCGACACAGAAGTTTTGTGCCGAGAAAGAGAAACAATGATGTTTAACTATGGACTAGAGGAAGGTCAGCAAAAAAAAATTATTATGCTCGGATTCAAAAGGGGAAAAAAAAATCCAAGTTATGCGTACTCAACAAAGGACGGAAAAAAGTGGGAATTAGAGAATTCTTAAAAAAGATGGAACCGGCATGCAAGTTTAGATGTTGTGCCAAGAGATTTGCTCAGTGAACGGGACCATAAAAATGAAATGTATATAGATTGTGAGAAAATTGGATTTCATAAACAAAATAGCTATTAAAAATGTGTGATTTCGTTTTAAATCAATGAAAAAATCTTTGGCAAGTATTTGAATTGAAAGTTTAGAGAAATTGGAGTTTAATCTAAAATGCTGTCTTTCCCGATGAGAAGGTTTTATTATGACATCTTTACTAATGATTTCTGTTGTTTTAACAGATTCCTAATTTCTAAGCAAGTTTTGAAAGCACAAAGATTGAGAAAAAAAATTTCGGATGATTACGCAAAGTCATGTAATGACGTCAGGCCTTCTTACAAACCTGTAAAGGAGTTAACTCTTTCCATTGACAGATGTTTTATCCTGGACATTATTAATTTGGATTTCTTAATGAAAGAAAGAAGACTCACCTGACAGACAGAGGAAATGGTGGGATAGTCAGAATAAAAATAAAACGAAGAAAGCCTATGTAATAATACTCGCCTGCTACAGAGGACGATAGATACTCAAACAAAACAAATTCAAGAGTTAGAAGCTAAGATAAATAAGCCGGAAGAGATAAAGACAGGACCAGATGGATGGTGCAGTGTGCAGCCATAGCACCATCATCTACAACAATAGAACCAATGTATTCCACGGTGGGTAAGTGTAGTCCACAAACCCAACCTAACAGTAAACCAGATTGGGATAATGAGTGCGGAGTAGAGTGGCCCCCGGCACATGATAATGGCTACGTATCAGCGGCACCAATGCGCACTACCACCATTCCCTCCAGCAGACATAGAGCAGCCCAGATTACCATACAGGAGGTAACCCTCAGCCCACAGGAAAGACAAATTCTATTGAATGAGTTACCAACCCCTAAAGCAAATAGTAGGAATGCAGAATTCTGGCAAAAGGTGGGAGAACTTCTAGACGCCCATAACCTAACCTTAGCAGACATTCATAATCTGGTAAAAGCCAAAACGGGTCCTGTTACGTCCATAATAAAGTGATGTGATTGAGTACCGTAGACGTGAGTAAGTGTGACCTTAGTCTCTTTATTCTAACTCCAGAGTGTTGGTACAGCATGGGAGGCCTGCTTATATACAGTGCTCGCAAGGGATGCTGGGACTCCAACAGATATGCTCTCTGGTGGCGGTAGAATGCTGGTTACATAGGGTTGCATACATATCACTCCCTCCCAAAGTCAATAGTACACTTATTTACAGGGTGAGATGATCTGGGGCTTTTCGCTCCCTAGTCTCGGTACAAATGCAGCAGCAGGTGAGTTGGTTGGTTCTTCGCTGGGCTGCTGCGTAGCTGGCCTTGCTGGGCTGCGGGGATGATGAGTTCAGCTTCGTGGTCAACCGTGATGTGGTTGCCACTTGTGTGTGTGTATCGGAGGGTCGAAGTTGGTGGTTTCCTCTTCAGGTTGTTCATGGCTGTCTGTGAATCGCAGTTTGGTTTGGTCCAAATGCTTTCTGCAAGTTAGTCCATTTGCGAGTTTGATCTAAAACATCCTACTCCCTTCTTTGGCTATGACAGTGGCAGCAAGCCATTTGGGACCATGTCCAGAGTTGAGTACAAATACAGGGTCATTGACTTCAATATCGCGTGACAAATTTGCGCGATCATGGTACATGTTTTGTTGATGCCGCCTGCCCGCGACGTGATCATGGAGATCAGGGTGGGTGAGAGAAAGCCTTGTTTTGAGCGCCCTTTTCATGATCAGATCGGCTGGGGGAACCCCGGTGAGCGAGTGAGGTCTGGTGTGGTGGCTGAGCAGGACTCAGGACAGGTGGGTCTGCAGGGAGCCTTCCGACACACGTTTCAAGCTTTGCTTGATGGTTTGGACTGCCCGTTCTGCTTGGCTGTTGGATGCGGTCTTGAACGGGGCAGATGTGATGTGCTTGATCCCATTGCGGGTCATGAATTCCTTGAATTCAGCGCTGGTGAAGCATGGCCCATTGTCACTGACAAAGACATCAGGCAGGCCGTGCGTGGCAAACATGGCTCGTAGGTTTTCTGGTGGCAGTGGATATGCTTACAGACATTATTACAAACTCAATCTACTTTGAATAAGCATCCACAACAACCAAGAGCATTTTGCCTAGAAACGGGCCAGCGAAGTCAACGTGGATCCTAGACCACGGTTTGGAGGGCCATGACCACAAACTTAGCGGTGCTCCCTTGGGTACATTGCTCAGTTGAGAGCAAGTGTTGCATTGGTGCATGCAAGACTCCAAATCTGAGTCGATGCCGGGCCACCACACATGGGACCTGGCTATAGCTTTCATCATTACCATGCCTGGGTGGGTATTGTGTAGGACACGTATGAACGTTTCCCTGACTTTCTTGGGCAAAACCACGTGATTACCCCACAAAAGACAGTCCGCCTGTATGGATATTTCATCTTTACGCCACTGGAACGGCTTGATCTCTTCATGCATCTCTGCTGGGATGCTGGACCAGCTCCCATGGAGGACACAGTTTTTTACAAGGGACAGTAAAGGATCCTGGCTGGCCCAGGTCTTGATCTGGTGGGCCGTAACGGGAGACTTTTTGTTTTCAAATACATCTATCACCAAGAGCAAGTCTGCAAGCTGTGCCATTTCCACCCCGGTGGTAGGCAATGATAGCCGACTGAGGGCATCAGCGCAGTTCTCTGTGCCTGGCCTGTGGCGAATTACATAGTTATATGCAGACAGTGTAAGCGCCCATCTTTGGATGCAAGCAGAGGCATTGGTATTGATACCTTTGCTCTCTGAGAATAGCAATATGAGCGGCTTATGGTCAGTTTCCAACTCGAACTTAAGCCCAAACAGATACTGATGCATTTTTTTTACCCCGTAAATGCATGCCAGAGCTTCTTTTTCAATCATGCTGTAGGCCCTTTCAGCCTTGGACAAGCTCCTGGATGCATAAGCGACCGGTTGCAATGTTCCCGATTCATTTGCTTGTTGTAACACACAACCGACCCAATAAGAAGATGCATCGCAAGCTAGCACTAAACGTTTACAAGGATCATACAGGACAAGCAGGTTGTTGGAACATAACAGATTTCGGGCTTTCTCAAAAGCTGTCTCTTGTGATTTCCCCCAATACCCAGTCATCTCCCTTGCTTAGCAACACATGTAGAGGTTCTAGCAAGGTGCGTAACCCGGGTAGGAAATTACCAAAATAATTGAGGAGCCCCAGGAATGACCGCAGCTCCATCACGTTCTGTGGTCTCAGCGCGTTCTTGATGGCCTCCGTCTTGGCGTTGGTGGGTCTGATGCCGTCTGCCGTAATTTTTCTCCCGAAGAACTCGACCTCTGGCGCCAGGAAAACACACTTCGAACATTTCAACCTGAGTCCCACACGATCTAGCCGTCTTAGAACCTCTTCCAGGTTCTGTAAGTGATCGATGGTGTCCCGACCTGTGACCAGTATGTCGTACTGTAAAACCACGATGCGCGGAACCGACTTTAGCAGACTCTCCATGTTCCTTTGAAAAATAGCTGCGGCCGATCGAATCCCAAACGGGCATCTATTGTAGATAAACAGACCTTTGTACGTGTTAATGCACGTGAGGCCTTTCGAAGATTCCGCCAGCTCCTGCGTCATGTAGGCCGAGGTCAGGTCCAACTTGGTGAACGTCTTTCCTCCTGCCAGCATTGCAAATAGGTCGTCTGCCTTGGGTAGCGGGTGCTGGTCCTGCAACGAAAAACAGTTAATCGTTACTTGATAGTCCCCGCAAATTCTGACCGTACCATCGCCGTTGAGAACAATCGGACTGGCCCACTCGTTGAACTCCACTGGTGCGATGATGCCCTCTCATTGCAGACTGTCCAGCTCGATCTCTACTTTCTCCCGCATCATATATCGCACCGCCCGTGCCTTGTGGTGGATGGGTCATGTACCGGGAATCAAGTGGATCTGCACCTTCGCCCCCGAGAAACTTCCAATGCCTGGCTCAAACAACGACAGAAACTTGCTCAGAACTTGGGCACATGAGGCGTCGTCGACGGCCGTCCCAGTTCAAGCGGATTTTTCCCAGCCAACTTCTGCCGAACAGTGTGGGGCCATCTCCTGGTACAATCCATAGTGGTAGTTCGTGCACTGCTCCATCACAGGAGACTTTTACTGCTGTGCTGCCAATAACAGGGATCACCTCTTTAATGTAAGTTCTCAGCTTGGTGTGAATGGGGCTCAGCTTGGGTCTGTTGCCTTGTTGCACCACAGCCTGTCGAAGGCCTTTTTGCTCATGATAGACTGACTCGCACCCGTGTTCCAATTCCATGGATATTGGAATTCCGTCCAGTTCAACTTTTAACATGATCGGTGGACATTTCGTGGTGAAGGTGTGTACCCCGTACACTTCTGCCTCCTCGGTTTGAGACTCTAGTTCAGTTTGATCTGCAATGGATCGGTCTTCCTCTGCAACGTGCTGGTTTGCAGGGTTTGCAGCTCACCTGCACATTCGCTGGAGGTGTCCCATTGTTCCACAGCCTTTGCACGCATAGTGTTTGAAGCGGCATTGATGTGCTCGATGATCACCTCCGCAGCGCCAACAAGGTGTTAACTGCCTCGTATTAATGCTTGATGGCGGACTCTGAGTCATCTTAGGTCGTGCAGCTGCAGGCATGTACGTTCTGCCATATGCATTCCTGCCTGAAACCGATGTTACTTTGTGTACAGTACTTGCTGAAACATCTTTATACTGCGAAATTTGTTTGGTGTTATCGCTGGTGGACATAAATGCCTGGGCTATCGTTATGGCTTTGATCAGGTTCGGTGTTTCAACAGTCAATAGTTTGCGAAGGATAACCTCATGGCCAATGTCAAGCACATAAAAGTCTCTTAGCATTTGCACCAGGAATCCATCAAATTCGCAATGTCCTGCAAGGCGCCTTAGTTCGGCGATGTAGCTCGCCACTTCCTGGACTTCAGACCGTTGACATGTGTAAAAGCGATACCTTGCCATCAGAACGCTCTCCTTCGGATTTAGGTGCTCCCGGACGCGCGTACACAGTTCTTCATACGATTTGGTTGTTGGTTTCACCGGAGCAAGAAGATTCTTCATGAAGCCATAGGTTGTTGCCCCGCAGACGGTGAGGAGGATCGCCCTTCATTTGGCAGCGTTCTCATTCCCTTCCAGTTCATTGGCCACGAAGTATTGGTCGAGTCACTCCACGAAGGCCTCCCAATTTTCCACTTCTGAGAATTTCCCCAGGATACCAACAGTTCTCTGCATTTTGGCATGATGGTTCATTATCTCATTGCCAGTTGTTACGTCCATAATAAAATAATGTGATTGAGTACTGTAGACGTGAGTAAGTGTGACCTTAGTCTCTTTATTCTAACTCCAGAGTGTTGGTACAGCATGGGAGTCCTGCTTATATACAGTGCTCCCAAGGGATGCTGGGATCCCTTGGGACTCCAACAGATTTGCCCTCTGGTGGCGGTAGAATGCTGGTTACATAGGGTTGCATACATAACAGGTCCGATAAATTGGCACAAAGCGACACCAGAGGTATAATATGGGGAATGGCAAAATAAGGGCAGAGTGGATCTAGCAAAAATGCAAAGATTGGAATTCCTCAAATACTGGATGGAAGGATGCTGGGGACCAATTAGAACCAATTGGAGTAGAATACTGAATGTGACTGAAAAGGCAGGCGAAAGGGTAGGGGAGTATGGGGAACGAAAGTGGATTGAATACAAAGACCATTCTGGAGCTGATGACCCCGACAACAATATGCAGCATTCTTGAAAATTATTAAAGAAGGACTAGGAGAGACACATCAAAAGATAATTAATTTAGGATTTAAGATAGGAGATGATTACGATGAAACTTTGGAATGGGCAGAACATGTAGAGAAGTTAAAGTTAGAACAAAAGGAGAAAATAGAAAAAATAGCAGCAGCGACGGTAGCAGCAGAAAGGAAGGGGGAGGAGACACACCCCCGCGCAGCTCCCATGATATGTTTTAACTGCAATAAGGGAGGCCACTGCAGTAGGGAATGCCTGCAGAAAAGAAGAGGTTATGGAAATTCTAAAGGGAAATGTCATAATGTGGTAAACTTGGACATTTGACCAAAGATTGCTGGAGTAAGGGGGGAGGCACGGGAAGGCGGAGCCCCAACAGGCAAAGAAGGGAACACCATTAACCAGGGAAGAGCTGATGGACATGCTCAGAAAGGTACCAGCACCACTGCTACCACTGCCATCACCGCCCCAACCTGAGACACCCTCTAACGAGGATATTATCAATATGCTCCGATTAACCAGTACACACTAGGGGTTGCCGGCCCTCGGCGGAGGAGATATGGGACGGCAGCTAGAGTAACCAAGGATGTTTATTAGTGCAGTGTTAGGGGGCCGGCACTGCGATATACAAGTAGACACAGGAGCGTCCGTTTCCATAACCAACTTACATTTGCCCCTGACCCGCAGGACTGTAAACATACAAGGAGTAGGTGGGGGATATCGGAAAGGAGCCCGAAGTGAAATAGTGTTGTTAGAAGTACAGGGGGTAATGTTACCTATTCAGTTTTGGTGCTGTCAGAACACAGAGGGCACCATATTGGGCATCGATACCTTAAGGGAGATAGGGGTATTGGTAGATCCCCAGCGTAACCGGATAATTTTGGCTGATAAGCACAGAAACCGAATTAAGTTCGAACACCCGAGACACCAGCAGCAACGAGTGGCCGGGATAACCCCGAACCAACCCGAGTGGGAAACAAAGGGTGTATGGGGTAGCGTGTGTCAATTATACCCGACTCTGTGGGCACAATACAAGCAGGATTGTGGATTAGCAGAGATACCACTCATCAAAATTCCCGGTCCCGAACACAAAACTCACCGACAGTACCCATTGAGACCCGAAGCTGAGGCAGCGGTCTGTCAGATATTGCAGGAATTAGAGGAGCAAGGGGTAGTGAAACAGGTAATAGCCTTCACTAATTCACCTGTGTGGCCGGTAAAGAAACCCGACAGGTCTTACCAACTAACTATCAATTATACGGCCCTGAATAAGGTGACTCCCCGAGAACACTCAATAGTGGCAAGTCCGGCCACAATTTTTAATGGCCTGGATCCCGAACATAAGATATTCACCGTGCTGGATATAGCGAATTGATTTTGGGCCATACCCTTAGACGAAGAGTCCCAGGGAAACTTTGCCTTCACCGTAAAGGGAAAACAATACACATGGACCAGAGTGCTACGGGGATTTCATAATAGCCCGAGCATATTTCATCGAGTACTGTCAGGGATTTTGGAACCAGTAGACATAGGAGAAGGGAGCACCCTTTTTGCAGTATGTGGATGATATCCTTATTGCCTCCAGCACAGAACAACAACACATACTAGCTTTAACTACAGTGCTAGGAGCTCTACAGAGCGTAGGATTAAAAATAAATCCTAGGAAGGTGCAGGTGGGAAGGAGCGAAGTAACATATCTAGGATACATAATATCACAAGGGAAGAGACAGATGCCCGAGGACAGAAAGGAAGCAATTCAATCAATCCCCAGGCCAGGAACCGTGAAAGGGGTCAGACAGGTACTCGGGCTATTCAACTACTGCAGAAATTTTATTCCTGAATATGCCGAGACGGCCCAACCTACACAGGACCTGGTCAAAGGGGGGAAACCCTCCCAAGAGCCAGTAAACTGGGGCCCAGATCAGGAAACTGCATTTGTGCGGTTAAAACAAGCTCTCACAAGTGCTCCAGCCCATGGACTACCGAACCAGAACAGGCCCTTTCACGTCTATATCTACCACAGTAACGATCATTATAACGTGGTAGTGACTCAATTACATGGGGATAGGCATAGACCAGTGGCATATTATTCAGGTAAACCGAAACCTGTAGTCGCAGGACTGTCAAGGTGCATTGCTGCCCTAGACTGTGCAGCATGGGACATCAGTGTTAGTGAACCAATAATAACGTCAGGACACATTATTCTACATACCCAGCATACGTTAATAGAATTGTTTAACACAGGAAGGCTAAAAACAGTATCCGACGCACGAAGGGCTAGGTGGGAAGCAATGCTCTTACCTCCCAACGGGACGGTAACAATAATAAAAGATAACTGTAACAACCCTGCAGGGTGGATCATTACGGAGGGAGAAGAGCATCAGTGTAGCCCAACAGGAGAAGACGAGGGAAGTAGCCAGGCAAGTGAAACCCCGCTTGAGGAGGCAGACATGGATCTATATGTAGATGAGTCTCGGCGCTATATCGATGGGACACCACGGACGGGATGGGCCGTGGTAGAAAGCAGCGGACAGGTCAAAGGGGAAGGATGGTTAGAAGGGGGTCTATCAGCTCAACTGGCTGAATTAGTGGCTCTCACTGAGACTCTGAGGCTGGCTAGGGGAAAAAGAGTAAACACATCTATACAGACAGTCGATATGCTTTTGGAGTAGTGCATGATTTTATGATAGCCTGGAGCAGACGGAGGAGGGCCGATTAAACATGAGATTGTTAAACACCTAGTGGAAGCCTCCCTCCTACCCCAAGAGTGTGCAATAATAAAGGTTAAAGCACACATAAAAATTAATGATCAGTATCAACAGGAAATGCATGGGCAGATGAAGCAGCCAAGTGAGTGGCAGAGACAGGTACGCTGGCCGGGGAAGCCCAGGTCGGAGCATGCACAATCGGGCCTGAGGAAGGAAACATGCTTAAGGTACAGGGAGAAGCCACTCCACAGGAAAAGGCGGGGTGGAAACAGAGAGGGGCCCAACAAGGGACCAACGGGATATGGAAGAAATAATGAGAATGTGGCTGCCCCGGAATGCATCCAGGGGAGCCTATTAAATTTATACCACGGGTATGTTCATACTGGTAGAACCAACATGATAAGCTCGATGTCAAGATGCTGGTGGTGGAAGGAAGTGGATAGAGATATAGAGGACAACCCAGAGGGGAAAGTAAAAGTCAGAATGGGACATCAGCCCTGACCGAAAGTGTAGTGAATGGAGAAAGAGTAAGACTGAACACTGTGAGCTCAAAGTAAAGTGTGACCGTAGTCTTTTATTGCAGGTCTCCAGACTGCCTCTCCGACCTGTGAAGCCACCTTAAATACCTGTGCTCCCAAGGGATTATGAGATCCCTTGGGACTCAAGGGGGTTAGCCCTCTTGTGGCTGTACAGAGTAAATACAAGTTTACATATACAACAACACTCCCCGCCAAAGTCAATAGTTTAACTATTTACAATGTGAGTCGATCTGGGGCCCTTCTTGTCCTGGTTGATCGTCTCAGTGTGAAAGCTGGTGTTGTTGAATCATTTGTTGGGCCCTCACTGGGCTGCTGTGCAGCTGGCCTTGCTGCGCTGCCTGGTGTGTTGGGCCCTGCTGGGCTGCTGTGGATGATGGGTTCTGCTTCGAGGTCAACCATGGTGCCGATTGCCACTGGTGTGTATGTTGGGGAATCAAAAAAGTAGGGCCAAGGTGGGTTGCTCAGGATAGTCTGTGAATCTGAGTTTGATTTGGTCCAAGTGTTTCCGGTGAATGAGTCCATTTGAAAGTTTGACCCGAAACACCCTGCTCCCCTCTTTGGCCACGACAGTGCCGGAAAGCTACTTGGGACCTTGTCCATAATTTATACAAATACAGGATCATTGATTTCAATCTCGCATGACACATTTGCGCTATCATGGTATGCACTTTGTTGAAGCCCCCTGCTCTCTACCTGTTCATGTAGATCAGGGTGAACTAACGAGAGCCTTGTCTTAAGTACTCTTTGCATGAGCAATTCAGCAGGTGGGTTCCCAATGAGTGAGTGGGGTCTCGTGCGGTAGCTAAACAGGACTCGGGATAGGCGAGTCTGCAGTGAGCCTTCAGTTACCCCCTTCAAGCCTTGCTTGATGGTTTGCACAGCTCTCTCTGCCTGACCATTGGATGCTGGTTTAAACAGGGCATGTATGATCCTGTTACAGGTCATGAATTCTTTGAACTCAGCACTGGTAAAACATGGCCTGTTGTCGCTCACCAGGACATAGGGTAGGCCGTTTGTGGCAAACATGGCCCGCAGGCTTTCAGTAGTGGCAGCGGATGTGCTAGCCGACATTATCTCACATTCAATCCACTTGGAGTACGCGTCTACAACCACAAGGAAAATTTAACCCAAGAACGGGCCTGCATCGTCAACGTGTACCCTAGACCACGTATTGGAGGGCCAAGACCATAAATTTAGCAGCGCCTCCCTGGATGAATTGCTTAACTGCGATCATGTCATCATCATACCTTCATCATCATAGGCAGTCCCTCGTAGTCGAGGAAGACTTGCTTCCACTCTTAGCAAGAGATCTTAGTGGCTGTACAGTCCAATACGTGAACCATCAGTCCCTGTCACAAGTGCGAGCATGTATTACATCTGTGAACGCAGAACTCTAAGTCCGCATCGATACCAGGCCACCACTCGTGGGATCTGGCTGTCGCTTTCATCATTACGATGCCTGGGTGGGTACTGTGGAGGTCATTGATAAAGGTGTCTCTGCCCTTCTTGGGGACCACTACTCGAGTGTCCCACAGAAGGCAGTCTGCCTGTATAGACATTTCATCTTTGTGCCGCTGGAACGTCTTTATCTCTTCCTGCATTTCCACTGGGACACTGGACTAGCTCCTGTGAAGCAAACAGCTTTTGACTAGAGATAATAAGGGTCCTGGCTTGTCCAGGTTTTGATCTGCCGGGCAGTGATGGGTGATTGCTCACTCTCAAATGCTTCCATAACCATGGCTAGATCTGTGGGCTGCACCATTTCCACCCTGTGGTGGGCAATGGCAGCCTACTGAGAGCATTGGCGCAGTTTTCTGTGCCTGGCCTGTGGCGGATGGCATAGTTGTATGAGGACAACGTGAGTGCCCATTTCTGGATGTGGGCCGATGTGTTGGTATTTATCCCTTTACTCTCGAAAAACAGGGATATAATGGCTTATGGTCAGTTTTCAATTAGAATTTTAGCTCAAACAGGTATTGATGCATTTTCTTTACCCCATAGACACACGCCAACGCTTCTTTCTCAATCATGCTGTAGACTCTCTCAGCCTTAAATAGACTCCTGGATGCATAAGCAACTGGTTGCAGTTTCCCGAAATCATTAGCTTGTTGTAATACACACCCGACGCCATATGACGACGCATCACATGCTAGTACCAAACGCTTCCATGGATCATACAGCACAAGCAATTTGTTTGAGCATAACAATTTTCTCGCTTTTACAAAGGCACTTTCTTGGCTTTTGCCCCAAACCCATTTGTCCCCTTTTTGTACTAAGACATGCAGTGGGTCTAACAGTGTGCTGAGACCCGGCAAGAAGTTACCAAAGTGGATCAGGAGTCCCAGAAACGACCACAGCTCTGTCATGTTCTGTGGTCTCGGTGCATTCTCGATTGCCTCCGTCTTCGCGTTGGTGGACCTGATGCCGTCTGCCACGATCCTCCTTCCCAGGAACTCCACTTCAGGTGCCAGGAAAACGCACTTCGAGCGTTTTAACCTGAGCCCCACGCAGTTGAGTCGACTAAGAACCTCCTCCAGGGTCTGCAGATGCTCGACTGTGTTACGACCTATGATCAAAATGTCGTCCTTGAAGACCACGGTGTGCATGATCGACTTCAGGATGCTTTCCATGTTTCTCTGGAATATCGCTGCCGTTGATCGGATTCCAAACGGGCATCTGTTATAAACAAAAAGACCTTTGTGCGTGTTGATGCAGGTGAGGGCCTTCGATGATTCCTCCAGTTCCTGCGTCATGTAGGCTGAAGTCAGATCCAGCTTCGTGAACGTCTTTCCTCCCGCCTGCGTTGCAAAGAGGTCATCAGCCTTTGGTAATGGGTATTTGTCCTGCAGGGAGAAACGATTGATAGTTACTTTGTAATTGCCACAGATTCTGACAGTGCCGTCTCCCTTGAGGACTGGGACGATAGGACTGGCCCTCTCGTTGAACTCGATTGGGGAAATGATGCCCTCTCTTTGCAGCTGGTCTAGCTCGATCATGTACGGTACTGCTCTCACCTTGTGATGGATGGGTTGTGTCCCCGGAATTAGGTGGATCTGCACTTTTGCCCCATGGAATTTCCCGATGCCTGGTTCGAACAGTGAAGGAAATTTGTTTAAGACCTGCGCACACAAAGTGTCATCAGCGGGCGATAGTGCTCGGACGTCGTCCTAGTTCCAGCGTATCTTTCCCAGCCAGCTCCTGCCGAGCAGCATGGGACCATCGCCCGGTACCACCCAGAGTGGTAGTTTATGCACCGCTCCATTGTAGGAGACCTTTACGGTAGCACTGTCGATTACAGGAATCAGTTCTTTCGTGTAAGTTCTTATTATCGTGCGAACTAGAGTTAAGACTGGCCTTGAGGCCTTGTTGCACCACAACCTTTTGAAAGTCTTTTTGCCCATGATGGACTGGCTCACGCCTGTGTCCAGCTCCATTGACACCGGGAGTCCATTTAGTTCAACATTCAGCATTATCGGGGAACAATTCATGGTGAATACATGCACCCCATTTACCTCTGCCTCCTTGAGCTGAGGCTCTGGCTCGTCGTGATCCTCCGTAGATCTGTCCTCCTCTGCAACATGGTGGTTTGCAAGTTTAACAGGCTTTGCAGCTCACCTGCACACTCGTTGGAGGTGTCCCATTGTTCCACAGCCCTTGCAAACGTACTCTTTGAATCGGCATGAATGGAAACGATGATCACCCCCACAGCGCCAACAAGGTGTTGATGGCCTTGCATTCATCATCCTTGATGGTGGACTCTGAGACATCTGCGGACATGTAGCTGCAGGTATGTGTGACCTGCCCTGTACGTTACGATTTGAAAACAACATCACTTTGTTCACAGTACTTGTAGCAGCACTTGTGTGCTGAGAGATTTGCTTCGTATTGTCACTGGTGGCAATGAACGCCTCAGCTATCACTATGACCTTACTCGAGGTTGGGGTCTCTCCAGTCAAAAGTTTGTGAAGTATGCCACGTATGAAAAAGTCTCTGAGCATGTGCTCCAAATGTCCTTCAAATTTGAAATGTCCTGCAAGGCGTCTTAGCTCGGCGACATAACTCGCCACTTCCTGGCCTTCAGATCTTTTGTAGGCGTAGAACCGGTACCTTGCCATCAGAACGCTTTCCTTCGGGTTCAAATGCTCTCGGACCAGTGTGCACAAATCGTCGTACGGTTTCTCTGTGGGTTTCACTGAGTGAGCAGATTCTTCATGAGGCCATACGTTGGTGCCCCACAGACGGCGAGGAGGATCGCCCTTCGTTTGGCAGCGTTCTCTTCCCCATCTAGCTCGTTGGCCACGAAGTATTGGTCGAGTCGCTTCACAAAAGTTTCCCAATCATCTCCCTCCGAGAATTTCTCCAGGATGCCCACTGTTCTCTGCATCTTTGGGTTTGCTATCTGTATCTCGTCACCAGTTGTATTGTATGGAGAAAGAGTCAGACTGAACACTGTGAGCTCAAAGTAAAATGTGACTGTAGTCTTTTATTGCAGGTCTCCAGAGTGCCTCTCCAACCTGTGAAACCTCCTTAAATACCTGTGCTCCCAAGGGATTATGGAGTGCCTTGGGACTCCAGGGGATGAGCCCTCTGGTGGCTGTACAGAGTAAATACAAGTCCACATATATAACAGAAAGGACCCTGGGAAAACTTGCAGATAGATTTTACTGGACCGTTACCCCGCAACAAGGGAAAGATATACTGCCTAGTTATAATAGACCAGTTTACGAAGTGTGTAGAAGTTTTCGTCATTAGAAATTGTTCAGCAGCAACCATGGCCTGGATCCTAGCAGAAGAAATAATGCTACTACAGCTGAACTCAGATCAAGGTACACACTTCATGAGAAAGATAATGAAACAGGCCTGCGCTTTACTAGGGATTAGGCAAAAATATCTCATATCAAAGAGACTGGAAAGGGATGGATAGACAGGATAAACTGAGTACTAATGAAGCCCAAGGCAACCCCTAGTCGGACGACACGACTGACACCCTTTGAGCTATAAAAAAGACAGGATACGGAAATTTGTAATGGAACTCTGTAAGCAGTTACATGATTTAAAGACACAGGCTAGAGATTAGCAAATCAAGGACTTAGAGACCGAAACTAAGAAACAGAAGGTCCAAACACCCCAAATGGGCAGTCAGGTGATATCCCCAGAGAGGTCCGGGCTCACACCCAATTACCCTATCAGGTAATAATGGTAGGTTATGGTAGTTATAAGGGGTATCATCAAGTGGAAACACGGACTCAGTTAAAAAAGCATGGTCATTAAATAACCGGTGACGACCGGGAAATATTGTTTTTTGCAGGATTCTAGTGCTCGTGGAAACAACATGGGGAAATGCAGCCTCTTATCAAGGAAAACAGGCTGAGGGCAAAGCCTGTATTACAGGGACTCGGGCGACATTAGTTTAATAAGGAATCAAAAACACTGATGGTAACGGATGGAGCAACAGTAGACTTAAATAACGCATAAAACAACGCAACAAAGAAACGATACAACATTGGGGATGGGCCAGTAATACGGGACCAATAATTAGTGGGAATAAGACCACGGTGTGTTTTATAATCAGGAGGGACAAAGATACTGCACCCGGGGGAAGGGGGTGCAGGTTTCACTCAACATCTATGAATGGTGGTAGAGGGATATCTCCCGAGATAGACCCATCAACACGGCCCCAACAACTACTTTAGCAACAGTGAGCAATACCAGGGCCCCGACCATCACACCCCCAACGCCACAAACGTGTCCAACTATGAATGCTGGGGCAAAAAAGAAATTGATAAGGCAGACCAAAGGTAAGATACACTTTGGGGTGTGTCAGCGAATAATTACTGCATTCCTAAATTTAAACACTATAGTTAAAACATTGAATAAAGGGAAATCAAATAGTCCGGCAGCAAGGACTTACTTAGTATAACCTTGATAGGAAAGCCAACAGGTAAATCCTGCAGCTCGGGAAGCAGCTCTACCCAAGTGAAAGGACAACCCTGGAAGCTCACCTATGAGGTATTAATTGGGAAATGGCCGATCTTGGGCATATAGCCAAGGGCCATTAGGGGGGAATTGTAAGGGATAAATTGTATGGTTGCAGATAGGGGGTCAGAATTATGCTGAAGGTAGTGAACTTATAAATTGCCTATATATGTAACACTTGCTTATATAGGTACAGCACACTTATACGCATTAAACTATAGCTTAATCTTAGTAACACTTAAACAGCCGAAGTCAGCAGTTTTGTTTAAAAGTCCCTGAGGAAGAGATAAAGAAGCCAGTACAAACCACCCTAGGCGTCGGATAGACTGGGGTAGAGGGCAAAATGGAACAAAACAATGATGAGAGATGGACAGTTGCATGTACCACTCAGAGCCCGTCTGATAAGAGTCGACAAATCAATGTAACTTCGCTGATAGCAATAGACTTATCGCTGATAGCTCCTCTCCAAAACCCGTATAAATTATGCTTGAAAACTCTTGTATTTCTGAAGTTCCACGACTGAACCTTCCCTTGCAATTGCTCGAAATAAAAGTCGGTTGAACCTGGGATTTTGTTTGTTTACTTCCGTGGTCGTTATACAGCGGAAGACAGGCAGGTGTCGATTAACTATATCAGGTAGTCCACCTTGAAGGAGAGAAGCCTCCTTTTTAACCCCTACACATAGGGTGACCATATTTTCTAAACCTAATTCAGGGACACACGGGCCAGGATTTTGCCAACCGAGGCGAGTTCGGTGCGGGCAGTATTGGTGCAGCGCGGGAAACCCGTTCCGAAGTGCAGGCCGCCCTCTCCCTTCAATCTTCGGTAGCTGGGGCTTGTTAAGCCCACCCTGCGGGTTTCCAGGCCAATTAACCGGAAGCCGGTCCGATGAGGTCAACTAATGATGCATTATCAGCCGGTTTTCTTTCTGTGCTATATGATAAATCTTTAACTGCACAACAGAAGTGTTTTCAAAATTGTCCCATTCCCTACTTTTTTTTGACAGTTCTGTCAGTCTTTTGCAGCATTGAGCTACTGCAAACACTGACAAACACTACACAAAGGTACATGGCTGCATTCAAGCTCTCCTACGACTCCCTCCAGATTCTTAAGGAGGGAGTTACAGCACACGGGGAGGTTCTCTTCCATTCCAAGGGCACAAGCAGGGATGTCATCTAGAGGAGCTGGCTGCAGTGGTACAAACCTTTCAATGATCTCTCAATGCAAGGAGTATAGCGAATAAGGCAGGTGAGCTGAGAGCTAAGAGCACAGGTAGACACTTGTGAGTATGATATTATAGCTATTACAGAGACATGGCTAAAAGAGGGGCAGGTATGGCAGCTCAACATTCCTGGTTACAGGATTTTCAGACAGGATAGAGAGAGGGGTAAAAAGGGACGTGGGGGTGGGGGGGTGGTCGCGGTATTGATTAAAGAAACTATTACAGCTGTGAGGAGGGATGATATGTTGGAGGAATCATCAAACAAGGCCATATGGGTTGAATAGATAATAAAAAGGGGCGCTCATACTGCTGGGAGTGTACTATAGAAGAGCATATATAGGTTCATTTCTGTGAAGTGCAAAAACTTTAGGGCAGTAATAGTAGGGGATTTCAACTACCCTAATATTAACTTGGATAAAATTAGTGTTAAAGACATACAGGGTGTGGAATTCTTAAAATGGATTCAGGAGAACTTTGTTAGCCAGTATGTAGCAAGCCCAACATGGGAGGGGGCAGTTCTGGAATTAGTTTTTGGAAATGAAGCTGGGTAGGTGGAAGGGGTAGCAGTGGGAGAGCATTTAGGTGCTAGTGACCATAATTCAGTTAGATCTAGGGTAGTCATGGAAAAGGACAAGGATAGACCAGGAATAAAAGTTCTAAATTGGGGAAAAGCCAATTTTGCAAAGCTGAGAGGTGATCTAGCCATAGTGGACTGGAAACAGCTACTTGAAGGTAAATCAGTGTCAAAGCAGTGGGAGGCATTCAAGGAGGAAATCTGGAGGGTTCAGACCAAATATGTTCCCTTAAGGAGGCTTTAGATTTGTTCGTTCCTTAAGGTGATCTCAGTAGATCATGAAACGTTACTGCAAAGCCACACTCAACCTCATCCTGCTGTGCCACTCATCACATCCCCATTGCTCTGCGTTCCCTACTCTACCCCTGCACATCCTTACTCAGACCAACTTACCTTGCACCTATACCCATCCCTCTCTCTCTCTATCTAACTTATCAGTTCCCTATTTCACTATCCACCCCTCACACTCACCCTCATCCTTGTCCAATCATACCAACTAATAACGCACAAGGGCAGGCACTTTTGTCCTTTAGCCAATGCTCATGTATAGTTAATGTTGATGTGTTGTCAAACATTGAAATCTTTATTTTCAGGCCTTTGCGTTCTTGAACAGATTTATGGGCACCTTTGGAAGTGGCTTAGTGAGTTTTAGTGAATGGTGAGACATAAGAGTACCCCACACCCCACACACGCACACACACAATGGCCATGAGGTGTGAAAGGAATTAGGGAGGCAATTATACTTTTGTGTAGCAGATTGGTTCAATTGAGTGGCTTGCTAGGCCATTTCAGACTGTGCATCTGGAGTCACCTATAGGCCAGACCAGGCAAAGACAGCAGATTTCGTTTCCGAAAGAACAGTAGTGAACCAGATGGGTTTTTACAACAATCTGGTAATTTTATGGTCACCATTACAGATGCTAGCTTATTATTCCAGAATATTTAATTAAATGAATTTAAATTCCCCAGTTGCTGGGGAGGGATTTGAACTTATATCTCTGGATCATTAGCCCAGGCCTCTGCATTATTAATCCAGTAACATAACCACTATGCTACCTGACCCCTCCACAGTGACTGAGGTCACACCTGACCCCAACCCCCAAGTGACTGAGGTCATACTTGACCCTTTCCCCCAGTGACTGAGGTCATACCTGACCCCGACTCCCCTCCCCGTGACTGAGGTACACCTGAGCCACCACCTCTCCCAATGATTGAACTCACACCTGATCCATCGCCCATGACTGAGGCTACAGCTGAACCTCCACCAGTGACTGAAATCACTCCTGCACCCCAATTTGTGACTGAGGTCACACCTGATCCCCTCCCCCAGTGACTGAGGACACACCTCATCCTAACCCACTTCTACCCCGCCCCCTCCCTCCAGTGACTGAGGTCACACCTGACCCCCTCAGTGACTGAGGACACACCTTACCCCAGCCCACTTCCCCACTCACCCCCTAACCCTCAGTGACTGAGGTCACACCTGGTCCACCTCCCTGCAGTGATTTAGGTCACAGCAGAACCACCCACTGCCCCCCACCCTCAAGTGACTGAGGTCACTCCTCACCCCGACCATCCATATGATATCTTCGGTATGACCTCACAAACACACAGACTTTAAAATGGCTGATAACTTCAGGAAACATGTCAAGTGACCTGTTCCCTCTTTATTGTTGTAAACAGCAATGGCTGCATTACCGCAGTAGTCCACTGGGTGGAGCTACTATATATTACACTTCTCCCTCCTTAATGAAGAAATAATTATAACAAGCAATCATCATACATAACTTACATGGTTATACATAACAAATGATATGGACTTATTTTCCCAATATTTACAAATCAAGCTTAACCATTTGTTTTCAGTTTCAAAGATGATACCTTTACTCTCGAACAGAACCTTCTAAACATGGTGTCAAACTTAAACTTATTCTAGGCTGATCCTGAGGAAAGTTTTTCTCCAAGGGATGCCCTTGATTTACATTTGAACTCTCTACAATTTCAGACTGTTTGTCTGCCTGACTCAGACTTAAATTCTGTCTTTCTTGTGGACTTGTTTCTAGTGCATTTGATGTAGGATTTGCTACTGGTACTGTACTTGTAATATGACTATCTGATGAGTCAGAAATAATTGACCCTGACACTCGCCTTGAAGCCTTGGATTGGATTGCCTGTTTCACAGAACACCTTCAGATACTTCTCAATGACATCATCCTTCGATGCAAATCTCGTTTCAACACGAAAAATCTCACTCCAATCCAGCTTCAGTGATCCCAACCAATTTCTTCCTAGTAAGGCAGGCTTGTCTCCTGCCACTACTAAGAGAGGCAAGCTCTGAAATTGAGCCTAGTATTTCACCAGTACGGTGATACGACCTACCACAGGAATGTTCTCTCCTGAATAGCCTCGCAGCTCTATCTTACATTTCTCCAATGGGAAATCACGCAATTTATCGTGATATAGTGATTCCGGTACTACGCTCACGGATACAACAGTGTCGATTTCCATGGGATCTTGTTTCTTGCAACATCTACTTGGATGATGATACTTTTCAAATCGCTGTTAGATAACCCTCGTGCTCCTGATGATGTGTATCTCTTCATCCTGTTGCTTTTCTTCCATGCTATGTAGTTCCTGGGGATTTCTACTTATGGCCTTGAAAGTTGGTTTACACCAGTCGGCATGCCTTTGCAAGATGCCCAGTTTTTCTGCAGAAGAAACACTCTGTCTTCAAATATAGACAACTTTGAATAATGTGTTGTCCCAGGCACCGATAACATGACTTCAATGTATTGTTATCATGGCCAATTTCTGAGGCCTTGGGGCCCAACTGCCTTTTACTTTTAACCTGCAGGCGATTCACCTCGGTTGTCTGACTCGAAAGGGTACGAAATTCTCGGGAATATTGGTCGGCCATGTCCATTGACATAGCTGTCTGACACGCTAAATCTAAAGTCAAGTTAGGAGTTGTCAATAACTTTCTGCTGATTGCATATTTTTCATTCCACACACAAAGCGGTCATGCAATGTTTGGTCCTGAAAGTTTCCGAAATGATGGTGAATAGATAGCTTTTTTAATGCTACAATATACTCACTGATACTTTCATCAGTTAACTGATCTCGTATTCCGAAATGTAACTTTCAGCAATTTCCAGGGGCTCAGAACTTTAGTACTCTTCCTGCTTAAGTGATGTGTCCTTTGGCCTGACGGGAACAAGCACATTTTTCAGGGTTTCAAACACCTCGGGCCCTGCTTCAGTTAAGAAAATAGCCCGTTTTCTTTCCAATACCACCCGGTTAAGGTTTTCACCCTCGGGGACTTCGATTATACTATTCGCAGTGAAAAATATTTCTAGCTGCTCCGAAAGTTTCACGGTCTCAATTGAATTTCCTCAAGCACCCTATTATTCCCATAGGCGCAGCCATCTGGACTCTGGCAGTTCAGTCAAGTGTGCTTGTAATTTACCTTGAAATTTTAGCTGTTAATCAAAACAGTGAAGCCCTTAAAGTCTCTCTGTCAGTTGGCTGAATCATCCACCAACAAAAAATTCAGCTAGGTTATCCCATTATTCTATCCTTCGTCGCCAATGTAATATCTTCGGTATGACCTCACAAACACACAAGCTTTAAGATGGCTGATAACTTCAGGAACCTATCAGGTGGCCTGTTCCCTCTTTATTGTTGGAAACAGCAATGGCTACATTACCAAAGTAATCCACTGGGTGGAGCTATATATATTAAACCCCAGTGACTGAGATCACACCTGACCCCTCCTCCAGAGACTAACCGAGGTCACACATCACCACCGCCTCCCCCCCCCTCCCTCTCTAGTGATTTACTGATGTCACACTTGACCCCCAACCACTCCAGTGGCTGACTGAGGTTATACCAGATTTCCCCTCCACCCTCACCAGTAATTGATGTTACATCTGACCCCCTGTCCCTGTAGTGGCTGAGGTCACACCTCACCCCGACCATCCCCCAACATGACTGAGGTCATACCTGACCCCCTCAACAGTGTCTAGGATTAGCCCGACCCCCCCCTCTCCCCTACCCGCGGTGACTGACCAGGTTCTTCCCCCGTCACCTCTCCCTGGCACTTCTGGCACTGACAATCCAGCAGCACGAGCCCGGCCAGGAACTCATAAACAACAATCGGCACATGCTGGAGAAGCGCACATGCGCATTGAGTCACTTTGGCCATTGTACAAATAGTTGTTTAGTTTAGCCTTAGAGCCGCAAACTGACAGCTCAGGGAGGGTTACTCTCACTGTCCAGCGGACGGGTTTTGTGATCCAGGGACTTTTCTGTGGACATTGTTTGCCAGAAAACGGGGACATACGGTCACCATAGGTTACCGACCCTCCTGGAAGTGGAAATAATTTCTCCTTATTTATTCTATCAAAACCCTTACTGTAAAAATGCACTTTAACAATGTAATGTTATATCGTGCTTTTGTTCAAAGGGTGCCTGTTGGAACACCATTAGCATTTTGCTTGTGTTTATAATCTCCTTGTAGCAGAGGCGGCAGCCTGTCACTCACCACCTACTTTCACATTTCCCCCGCACCCCCCTGCCACAGATTCCCTGCTTAACGCCACTAGCTTCTACTCACATGCTAGATGAGATTCTTTCTCTGGGGGTGGGTGCCATATTGTAACTGTAAAAACCTATTAATTATATTTGACTGAGACATTATAAACAGAAGACTGTAGAATGCTTTGCCTTTCTGGGTGCTTACTTCTCCCTTAACTCCAATTTCATAATATTCCTAGTTAACCTTTGAAGTGCTGGAGTACCTGTTGTTTTAATGGTTGTAAAAAATACCATTTATTAAGTTGGGTAAATCATTTTTGGCACTGAGGAGTTAAATACTTTGAATGAACTGAGCATTAATGTGAAAATATTTTACCTGAATGCTAAAAATAAAATAAATCCTATGTGAAAATGACAGGACCACAAGCCATTTTACTTCTAATTGATATTTTGCCTACGCCCACTTCAAAGGACTTATTGATCTGATGCTCTGCTGCTGTGGCTGGTTCTGTAGAAACATAGAAACATAGAAAATAGGAGCAGTAGTAGGCCATTCGGCCCTTCGAGCCTGCACCATCATTCAATAAGATCATGACTGATCCTCTATCTTAACACCATGGCCCCAAGTTTCCACATGATTTGCTCCTGATTTTTAGGAGCAACTGGTGTAGAACGGAGTATCTTAGAAATCGGAATTCTCGTCATTTAGTTTGCTCCAGTTCTAGTCAGTTAGAACAGTTTCACTTTGGAACAGAATTTTTTTTTCAAAAGGGGGCGTGTCCGGCCACTTACGCCTGATTTCAAAGTTTCGTGAGTGAAAACTTACTCCAAACTAACTTAGAATGGAGTAAGTGAAGATTTTTGTACGCTCAAAAAAACCTTGTCTACACTTTAGAAAATCAGGCGTAGGTTACAAATTAGGCGTAGGGAACGAGGTGGGGGTGGGGGGGGGGGGGGGGGGGGAAGGGAAGTCATTAAATTCTACAATCAATCCTTAGTTATACTTATACAAATATTATACAAATTTATCCAACCTGAATAAAAATTTATAAACAAAGAAAAGATTAAATAAACCATGTTCCTACCTGTGTGAAATAGCATCAGCCTTCGAGCTGCTGTGCTTCAGGCAGGCCTTTCATGTTGGAGACAGGCAGGGGTGTGGCGTCAGTGTCTCGACGGCAGCGGCAGCAAGCTTCGAGCTGAGCTGCAGTGCTTGAGGCAGGCCTTCATTCTCTTCGTGGCTGGCCGCGAAGAAGCAGCACCGGACGGACCCGAGGCCATTCGGCCATGAGATATCAGCGGCGTCAGTGGCTGGCCGGCAGCCGAAGAATCAACACCTGACACACGCAGCTCTTTATGGTGCTTGAGGCCATTCGGCCACGCTTTAGGGGCGGCGTCAGTGGCTCGACGGCAGCCGAAGATACAGCAGCAGCCTTCGAGCTGTGAGGGGGACTGAGGCCATTTGGACAGGGAGAGGCAGCCACATCGACAGTTTTATATTTAAATTTGCAGAATGGGTGCTGCATTGTCAACACCACGTATTATGCAATGGTTTGCCATCTTTGTTCTTGGTGGACGTTGATCCATTGCAAAGTTGAATTGGCACTCTTATTTCTCCAAACACACAGTCCTTAATTTGCATGTACCAATGCAGCACCGGTTCTGCAAGTTTAGCAGTGAAAAGCTGAACTCACTGATTTCAGCAGGTGATTTATTCAGCAGTGCTGCTAAAAGCACTCCCTCACATACAGAAATATCAAAAAAAATTAAATTACAAGCCTTTGCAGGAGTTCAAGAAACAAATCTTCACTTTTTCTGCAGTATTTTTAAAAATGGCCGAGTGCCAATGTTTGTGTGAGACTGCGCGTGCACGCACGCTCCAACGCGCACGCGCAGGGTTGCCGGCACCACGAAGGCTAATTTAAATTGTACCCGCCCCCTGCTACTTAGAAAATCGGCGCAAGTGTTAGGCTCCACCCCCTGCTGCGAAGAGCGCGCTGCGCCAAGCAGACATCGAGCTCCAAGGAGCTCGAGAATATCCGACTTTTTTTTAGGTGCAGTTTTCGGCGCGAAAAACAGGCGCCCAGCTCGGAGATGCGCCGTTTTTGCCGCGGGATGAAACTTGGGGCCCATATTCCCGTTTTCTCCCCGTACCCCTTGATGCATTTTGTGTCTCGAAATCTATCTATCTCTTTCTTAAATATATTCAGTGACTTGGCCTCCACAACCTTCTGTGATCGAGAATTCCACAGGTTCACCACCCTCTGAGTGAAGAAATTTCTCCTCATCTCAGTCCTAAATTCTCTACCCATATCCTAAGACTGTGACCCCTTGTTCTAGACTTCCCAGCCAGGGGAAACATCCTCCCCACATCAAGTATGTCCAACCCCGTCAAAATTTTATACATTTCATTCTTCTAAACTCTAGTGAAAACAGGCCTAGTCAACCTAATCTCTCCTCATATGACAGTCCTGCCATCCCAGGAATCAGTCTGGTGAACCCTCGCTGCACTCCTTCTATGGCAAGTATATCCTTTCTTAGGTAAGGAGACCAAAACTGCACACAGTACTCCAGGTGTAGTCTCACCAAGGCCCTGTATAACTGTAGTAACACATCCTTGCTTCTGCACTCAAATCCTCTTGCAATGAAGGCCAACATATCATTTGCTTTCCTAACTGCTTGCTGCACCTGCATGTTTGCTTTCAATGACTGGTGTGCAAGGACACCCAGGTCTCTTTGTACATCGACATTTCCCAAGCTATCACCATTTAAATAATACTTCGTCTTGATGTTTTTCCTACCAAAGTGGATAACTTCACATTTATACACGTTATACTGCATCTGCCATGTGTTTGCCCACTCACTCAACCTGTCTAAATCGCCTTGCAGCATCTTTGCATCCTCCTCACAACTCACAATCTCACCTAGTTTTGTGTCGTCAGTAAACTAAGAGTGGGGATAATAAAATATCTTTCACATGAACTGCTGAACTTATGAATGATATATGAATTCACAAATGTTCAAGTTTAAGAATCAATATACTGAAAGGAATACATTGAGTTGCATGGACTAAAGGAGATAAACTCCCAATAGGTGATTTGTCAGCCTGACATAATCAATACTGTGAAGTTGTAACATGTGCTGATGTAATATTGACGCTCGTGTTGAAATTAAACTTTAAGTGAAAGCAAATCTTTTGTCAGTCTCTCTTAATAAGTTATCACATTATGATATCGAGGATACACTCCCAACAATAAGTTATCACATTATGTTATCTAGGTGTTATGTATTTATGCTTGGATCACAAGACACCAGGGGGCGCCACTGTCGGAAGTCATCGGGCTGTACGCGCGCGTACGCGGTCACTGGTATATAAGTGTGGGTACCATGTCACGCAGGTGACTTTGGGCACGAATAAAGTTGGATCAGGTTTACACCTGAGGTAGTTTACAGTAACAAGTCTTTTGAGTCATTACATTCATTACATTTTGCGACGAGGTAACTTAAGAACCTTCGCATGTACAATGGGTACTATTGGAATTCTGGAGAGATTCGCAAATGGCGAGGATTGGGCTGATTTTATCGACCACCTGGATCAGTATTTTGTGGACAACAAAATGGAGAGCGAGGCTGACGCAGTTCGGTGCAGGGCGGTTTTCCTCACCGTTTGTGGTCCAAAAATTTATGGCTTGATGAAGAATCTTCTCTCGCCTTTACGTCCACCGGACAAAGAATATGGGGATTTGTGTGCTTTGGTGCGTGACCATCTTAAACCAAAAGAGGGGATCATCATCTCATGCTATCGCTTCTACACGCATGTTCGTGCTGAGGGCTAGGATGTGTCGGGATTCGTCACTGACCTGCGACATCTTGCTGAGCCGTGTAAGTTCGGGAACATGTTGGAAGACATGCTACGAGATTTCTTCATGATAGGCATCAAACATGATGTGATTCTTCGGAAGTTATTGGCCAAAGAGAAACTGGATTTGAGCAAGGCCATCGCGACTGCCCAGGCATGCATGACGGCTGATGATAATTTGAGGCAGATATCATCGAAGAGTTGGGGCTCCACGGCAAGCACTGTAAACAAGATTGTGTCGTCGTCTTGCAGAGCTGCTTATGGCAGGGCCTACTCGACTGCTTATGTGAAACCTGTAGCTGCTCAAAGTCCGCCAACTGGTACGAATCCGATTTCACCCTGTCGACATTGTGGGGGCAATCATCGGCCTCATCGGTGTCAGCTTAAACAGTACTCCTGTAATGGCTGTTCGAAAGTGGGGCATCTTCAGAGAATGTGCCGACAACTGAGCAAGCCTACTGCTGCTCATCAGATTGCTGATGATGACCAGTCCAGTGCTGGCCAGGATACACAACCCAAGGAGGAAGTGTATGGTCTGCATTCGTTCTTGGGAAAGAGCCAGCCGATAATCGATAATGTGAAGCTGAATGGCGTGCCTGTATCAATGGAGCTGGACACGGGTGTGAGTCAGTCGTTAATGAGCCAAAGGATATTCGACAAGCTGTGGGACACTGAGGCTGTGAAGCCTAAGCTGTGAAGCCTAAGAGTCCAGTCAATGACAAGTTGCGTACTTACACTAAAGAACTCATACCGGTGATTGGTAGTGCAATAGTCAAGGTGCCATATGATGGTGTGGTTCATGATCTACCATTATGGATCGTCCCAGGTAATGGTCCAACGCTGTTCGGCAGGAATTGGCTCGAGAAAATCAAGTGGAATTGAAATGATATCAAAACGTTGTCATCGGTGGATGATACTTCTTGTGCTGAAGTGTTGAAGAAGTTTCCTTCTTTGTTTGATCCAGGCATTGGTAATTTTACTGGAGCCAAGGTGCAGATTCACCTGGATTCTGATGCAAGGCCTGTCTATCATAAAGCTCGGTCAGTTCCATACATGATGAGGGAGAAGGTTGAAATTGAACTTGACAGACTCCAACGTGAAGGGGTCATATCACCGGTCAAGGTTAACAAGTGGGCCAGCCCTATTGTTCCTGTGTTGAAGAGTGATGTCACTGTCAGGATTTGTGGAGACTACAAGGTTACGATTAACCGATCTTCGAAACAGGATCAGTACCCGTTACCGAAGGCTGATGACCTGTTCGCTATGTTAGCTGGCGGAAAGTTGTTCACTAAACTGGATCTGACGTCAGCCTATATGACACAGGAGCTTGTCGACACTTCGAAGAAACTCACCTGCATCAACACCCATAAAGGACTGTTTGTCTACAACAGGTGTCCTTTTGAAATATGTTTGGCTGCAGCCATATTTCAGAGGAATATGGAGAGTCTACTGAAGTCCATTCCTAAAACTGTCGTGTTTCAAGATGACATTCTGGTCACAAGTTGCAACACTGCTGAACATCTGAACAATCTTGAAGAAGTCCTACAACGTCTGGACGAAGTGGTACTCAGGCTGAAATGCTCAAAGTGTGTATTCATGGCACCTGAAGTTGAATTCCTGGGGAGGAAGATTGCTGCTGATGGCATCAGACCTACTGATTCGAAAACCAAGGCCATCAAAAATGAACCCAGTCTTCAGAATGTGACGGAGCTGCGTTCATTCCTTGGGCTACTCAACTACATTGGTGATTTCTTACCCAAATTGGGCACTTTGTTAGAGTCACTGCACGTGCTACTCAGAAAAGGCAACAACTGGGTCTGGGGTGTGTCTCAAGACAGAGCCTTTGAGAAAGCTAAGAATCTGCTCTGTTCAAACAAGTTGCTTGTTCATTATGATCCGTGTAAGCGTCTTGTATTGGCCTGTGATGCTTCATTATATGGGGTTGGCTGTGTACTCCAACAAGCAAATGAGTCGGGTAAGCTACAACCTATTGCGTATGCTTTGAGAAGTTTGTCGATGGCAGAAAGAGCTTACAGCATGGAAGAAAAAGAAGCTTTGGCCTGTGTGTATGGGGTCAAAAAGATGCATCAGTAACTGTTTGGTCTTCGTATTGAACTCGAAACGGATCACAAGCCAGTCATTTCATTGTTTTCAGAAAACAAAGGGATTAATACCAACACATCGTCCCGTATCCAGAGGTAGCCGTTGACATTGTCAGCCTATGATTATGTTATTCGTCCTAGACCTGGCACTGAGAATTGTGTCGATGCACTGAGCCATCTGCCATTGCCCACACCTGAGGTGGCGATGCCTCAACCTGCAAATCTATTGTTAGTAATGGATGCTTTTGAGAATGTCACTGCTCAACAAGTTAGGACCTGGACCAGCCATGACCCTATTTTATCAGTTGTGTAACATTGTGCCCTCAGTAGTGATTGGTCTGCAATACCTATGGAAATGTGTGATGAGACCAAACCTTAGAAACGTCGCAAAGATGAACTGTCCATTCAGTCAGATTGTTTACTGTGGGGTAATCGTGTTGTTATGCCGAAGAAAGGTAGAGAAAAATTTGCATGTGAACTACATAGCACTCATTCTGGTATTGTCATGATGAAAGCTAGGGCTCATGTATGGTGGCCTGGAATTGACTCTGATCTGGAATCATGTGTGCATCAGTGCAATACTTACATGCAGCTAAGTAAAGTACCAGCGGAATCTCCGCTGAGTCTTTGGTCGTGGCCATCTCAACCATGGTCGAGGATCCACATCGATTTTGTGGGCCCTTTCCTGGGAAAGTTGTATTTTGTTGTGGTGGATACATATTCAAAGTGGATAGAGTGTACTATTATGTCATCCAGTACGTCTACAGCTACTATTGAGAGCCTTCGTGTCATGTTTGCTACTCATGGTTTGCCTGACATTGTTGTGAGCGACAATGGATCTTGCTTCACAAGTCTGAAGTTTCAAGAGTTAATGAAACTCAATGGTATTAAACATGTGAGGTCAGCCCCATTCAAACCTGCTTCTAATTGTCAAGCAGAGTATGAAACGTGTAACTCAGGGTTCACTGCACTCTCGCTTGTCCTGTATACTGCTCGATTACAGGACCAGACCTCATACGCTTACTGGGGTCTCCCCTGCTGAGCTACTGATGAAGAGAAATCTCAAGACCAGGCTTTTTCTTGTTCATCCCGATTTGAATGATCGTGTTGAAAACAGACGTCATAGTTAGTAAGGGTATCATGATCGTGCTGCTGTGTCACGTGACATCTCTGTCAACGATTCGATTTATGTACTGAATTATGGTCAAGGTCCAAAATGGATCGCCGATAGTGTTACAGCAAAGGAGGTAACAGAGTGTTTATTGTCATGCTCAAGAATGGGCAAACATGCAGGAAACATGTTGATCAGATAAAACTGCGGCACAAGGATGAACTGGAACCGCTTCAGGAAGATGCAGTCAGTGACTAACTAACCAAAGTTCATTCATCAGTGGACTTTGCTATCATTATTGAAACTGGACCTCCAGTCCCTGATGTGGCCACTCCCATCAGATCAGTTACTCAGCCTTCAGTCACAACCGACTCAGAACGCTCGCCTAGAACTGAAGTTGAACGGAGACGATCAACTTGTGAGCGGAAAGTCCCAGACCATCTTAATTTGTAAAAATACTGATATTAAGATCCTGAAAGGGGATGTTGTTATGTATTTATGCTTGGGGTCACCAGACACCAGGGGGCGCCACTGTCGGAGGTCATCGGGCTGTACGCGTGCGTGCGCGATCACTGATATATAAGCGTGGGTACCATGTCACGCGGGTTACTTTGGCTGTGAATAGTTGGATCAGGTTTACACCTGAGGCAGTTTACAGTAACAAATCTTTTGAGTCATTACATTCATTACACTAGAATACACTCCGAACAAACTACAAGTACTCAACATAACCATGTATTTTTCTGCAAAGCGAAAGTGTGTTTAGAATTGAATACCATTTGATGAATATTATCGCTTGAAGACATGGAGAATTTGAGATTTTAATGAAGAGGATTCCTTGCTAGTTATTGTAATCTCTGCTTATAGCACACTTCCAGACTATGGTATTTCTTGACTGGGGCTGTACATGGAAAATTAGGTCTGATTTATGCCTGATCAAATGCCAATTTTGTCGATGTCAATTCACACTGAAATTTCCTGTGGAACTAATTATACTATGCTGGAGCATAAAAAATCAGTATGATTTAAGCATGGTCCGGATTGTCAAATCTATTTTTCTACTTTGAGAAAAGAAGGTCACAGTTATGTAGTTACAGCCTGTCCCAGTTTGACAATAAATACATAATGGCCCAAAAACTCTTGTGGGTGCCAATGAAGAGTGCCCGCCATTAGTTAGACTTGCCTTTGCCCGTTTAATGTCAACGATGTTTGGCCTTGCAAGTGACTAGAAGCATGAGATGGAAATAGCGTGGTGCCCTCTCCAGGGCTTCTGGGATCTGAGTGAACAGGGAAAGCAACTGTGTATCTCCTTAACTAATCAGATTGAAGTATTATGACATGAACAACACAAGTTCTGAACAAGGAAGTGCAAGTTAGAATGGGTGAATTCAATGTCAAATCTGGTACAGAAATAGGGAAAGAAGAATTGGATTAAGAGAGAGAGAGAGAAAGAGACAGAAAAAAAAGTAATTTAAAAGAAAATCTCCAATGACAATTAAAACCTGAATGAATAATAATCCACACTTGTAATAGTTAATTTTCAATGCCAGAGAGGTTGACTGGCAGAAATTAACAATTATCACATTGTTAAGTGGGTACTTAGATTTGAAATAACATGACTTAACTTTCTGTAGCAAATTGTCTTCCTATCTACCGTGCAACTACAGCAACTTCACACTGCTCAATGCATTTCAATGGTGAGCCAGACAGCAAGATGCCATTTTTGCGAAGCTAACGACAGAGCGCCACAAATAGGATAACAAATTTTCAATTTTCACGCTTGACTGCATATTTACCCTCACCTGAAATTACTGTGGCATTTGCACATAAATAATGGCGAGTGCCCTTAGCCTCACAGTTACTTTCACAGCTATTTTTGGGCCTTTAAAATGCTTCATAGATTTGTCATTGGAAATGTAACCAAAAGATTACAGAACCATTCTGGTAGTGTGGTAGTAAACCTTGGTGACTAGTGGCTAGTATCCAGGAATATTTCTTTCAAAGCCAGCTGGAAACATGTAAATGAGATTTCACGCCCTTCAAATCAAAAAGGCTAATGGAAAGTTGGCCTTTATCTCCCTGGGGCTGGAATACAAAGATGAGGAAGTTATACTTCAGTTGTATAGGGCCTTAGTCAGAGTTTACAAGCTGGACAGGTTGCACATCAACGGAGCAGGGACCAATACCAATATCCTTGTGGGGAGTGGGGTTGCTAGTGCTGTTGAGGAGGGTTTAAACTAGTTTGGCAGGGGGATTACATAGAAAATAGGTGCAGGAGTAGGCCATTCGGCCCTTCTAGCCTGCACCGCCATTCAATGAGTTCATGGCTGAACATTCAACTTCAGTACCCCATTCCTGCTTTCTCGCCATACCCCTTGATCCCCCTAGCAGTAAGGACCTCATCTAACTCCTTTTTGAATATATTTAGTGAATTGGCCTCAACAACTTTCTGTGGTAGAGAATTCCACAGGTTCACCACTCTCTGGGTGAAGAAGTTCCTCCGCATCTCGGTCCTAAATGGCTTACCCCTTATCCTTAGACTGTGACCCCTGGTTCTGGACTTCCCCAACATTGGGAACATTCTTCCTGCATCTAACCTGTCTAACCCCGTCAGAATTTTATATGTTTCTATGAGGTCCCCTCTCATTCTTCTGAACTCCAGTGAATACAAGCCCAGTTGATCCAGTCTTTCTTGATAGGTCAGTCCCGCCATCCCGGGAATCAGTCTGGTGAACCTTCGCTGCACTCCCTCAATAGCAAGAATGTCCTTCCTCAGGTTAGGAGACCAAAACTGTACACAATACTCCAGGTGTGGCCTCACCAATGCCCTGTACAACTGTAGCAACACCTCCCTGCCCCTGTACTCAAATCCCCTTGCTATGAAGGCCAACATGCCATTTGCTTTCTTAACCGCCTGCTGCACCTGCATGCCAACCTTCAATGACTGATGTACCATGACACCCAGGTCTCTTTGCACCTCCCCTTTTCCTAATCTGTCACCATTCAGATAATAGTCTGTCTCTCTGTTTTTACCACCAAAGTGGATAACCTCACATTTATCCACATTATACTTCATCTGCCATGCATTTGCCCACTCACCTAACCTATCCAAGTCGCTCTGCAGCCTCACAGCATCCTCCTCGCAGCTCACACTGCCACCCAACTTAGTGTCATCCGCAAATTTGGAGATACTACATTTAATCCCCTCATCTAAATCATTAATGTACAGTGTAAACAGCTGGGGCCCCAGCACAGAACCTTGCGGTACCCCACTAGTCACTGCCTGCCATTCTGAAAAGTACCCATTTACTCCTACTCTTTGCTTCCTGTCTGACAACCAGTTCTCAATCCATGTCAGTACACTACCCCCAATCCCATGTGCTCTAACTTTGCACATCAATCTCTTGTGTGGGACCTTGTCGAACGCCTTCTGAAAGTCCAAATATACCACATCAACTGGTTCTCCCTTATCCACTCTACTGGAAACATCCTCAAAAAATTCCAGAAGATTTGTCAAGCATGATTTCCCTTTCACAAATCCATGCTGACTTGGACCTATCATGTCACCTCTTTCCAAATGCACTGCTATGACATCCTTAATAATTGATTCCATCATTTTACCCACTACCGATGTCAGGCTGACCGGTCTATAATTCCCTGTTTTCTCTCTCCCTCCTTTTTTAAAAAGTGGGGTTACATTGGCTACCCTCCACTCCATAGGAACTGATCCAGAGTCAATGGAATGTTGGAAAATGACTGTCAACGCATCCACTATTTCCAAGGCCACCTCCTTAAGTACTCTGGGATGCAGTCCATCAGGCCCTGGGGATTTATCGGCCTTCAATCCCATCAATTTCCCCAACACAATTTCCCGGCTAATAAGGATTTCCCTCAGTTCCTCCTCCTTACTAGACCCCCCGACCCCTTTTATAACCGGAAGGTTGTTCGTGTCCTCCTTCGTGAATACCGAACCAAAGTACTTGTTCAATTGGTCCGCCATTTCTTTGTTCCCCGTTATGACTTCCCCTGATTCTGACTGCAGGGGACCTACATTTGTCTTTACTAACCTTTTTCTCTTTACATATCTATAGAAACTTTTGCAATCCGTCTTAATGTTCCCTGCAAGCTTCTTCTCATACTCCATTTTCCCTGCCCTAATCAAACCCTTTGTCCTCCTCTGCTGAGTTCTAAATTTTTCCCAGTCCCCAGGTTCGCTGCTATTTCTGGCCAATTTGTATGCCACTTCCTTGGCTTTAATACTATCCCTGATTTCCCTTGATAGCCACGGTTGAGCCACCTTCCCTTTTTTATTTCTATGCCAGACAGGAATGTACAATTGTTGTAGTTCATCCATGCGGTCTCTAAATGTCTGCCATTGGGTACCTGAGAGTTGATTCAGTAGGGAGGGGAGAAAAGCGGAAATTAAAAAGCAAAAATAAAGAAAGTGAGTTTGAAGGAGAGAGGAAACAAGCAGGAAAAAAGGGTAAAATAACAAATTTAAAGGCACTTTGTCTAAATGCACGTAGCATTTGCAACAAAATAGATGAGTTGACGGCACAAATGGAGACAAATGGGTATGATCTGATAGCCATTACAGAGACGTGGTTGCAAGGTGACCAGAATTGGGAATTAAATATTCAGAGGTATTTGACAATCCAGAAGGACAGACAGAAAGGAAAAGGAAGTGGGGTAGCTCCATTGATAAAGGATGGAATCACTACAATAGTGAGAAACGATATATGCTCAAAAGACCAGGATGTTGAAACAGTTTGGGTGGAGATAAGGAATAATAAGGGGAAAAAGTCACTGGTGGGCGTAGTATATAGGTTCCCTACAGTAGCAACTCTGTTGGTCGGAGCATAAACCATGAAATAGTGCGGCTTGTAAAAAGGGAATAGCAATAATCATGGATGATTTTAACCTCCATATTGATTGGACAAATCAAATTGGTCAGGGCAGCCGTGAGGAAGAGTTCATAGAATGCATAAGGGACGGGTTCCTTGAGCAGTATGTAACGGAACCAACCAGGCGGCAGACTATCCTAGATCTGGTCCTGTATAATGAGACAGGATTAATAAACAATCTCCTAGTAAAGGATCCCCTTGGAATGAGTGATAATAGCAGATTGAGTTTCAAGTTCAGATGGAGGGTGAGAAAGTTGGGTCTCTAACCAGCATAATAAGCTTAAATAAAGGAGACTATGAAGGTATGAGGGCAGAGTTGGCTAAAGTGGACTGGGAAAACAGATTGAAGTGTGGGACGGTTGATAAACAGTGGTGTACATTTAAAGAGATATTTCACAAATCTCAAGAAAAATATATTCCAGTAAGGAGGAAAGGGTGCAAGAGAAAAGAAAGCCATCTGTGGTTAACTAAAGAAATAAAGGACAGTATCCGATTGTGCACAGACCAGCAAACAGTAGTAGTGAGGTTGGGGACAGCATCAAACAAGAAATTAGGGATGCGTGCAATAAAGGTACAGCAGTTATCATGGGTGACTTTAATCTACATATAGATTGGGCTAAACAAACTGGTAGCATTACGGTGGAGGAGGAGTTCCTGTAATATATTAGGGATGGTTTTCTAGACCAATATGTCGAGGAACCAACTAGACGGCTGGCCATCCTAGACTGGGTGATGTGTAATGAGAAAGGACTAATTAGCAATCTTGTTGTGCGAGGCCCCTTGGGGAAGAGTGACCATAATATGGTAGAATTCTTTATTAAGATGGAGAGTGACACAGTTAATTCAGACACTAGGGTCCTGAACTTAAGGAAAGGTAATTTCGATGGTATGAGATGAGACTTGGCTAGAATAGACTGGCAAATTATACTTAAAGGGCTGATGGTGGATAGGCAATGGCAAACATTTAAAGATCACATGGATGAACTTCAACAATTGTACATCCCTGTCTGGAGTAAAAATAAAACTGGGAAGGTGGCTCAACCGTGGCTAACAAGGGAAATTAAGGATAGTGTTAAATCCAAGAAAGAGGCATATAATTTGGCCAGAAAAAGCAGCAAACCTGAGGACTGGGAGGAATTTAGAATTCAGCAGAGGAGGACAAAGGGTTTAATTAGGAGGGGGATAATAGAGTATGAGAGGAAGCTTGCTGGGAACATAAAAACTGACTGAAAAAGCTTCTATAGATATGTGAAGAGAAAAAGATTAGTGAAGACAAACGTAGGTCCCATGCAGTCAGAATCAGGTGAATTTATAATGGGGAACAAAGAAATGGCAGACCAGTTGAACAAACACTTTGGTTCTGTCTTCACGAAGGAAGACACAAATAAACTTCCGGAAATACTAGGGGACAGAGAGTCTAATGAGAAGGAGGAACTGAAGGAAATCCTTATAAGTCGGGAAATTGTGTTAGGGAATTTGATGGGATTGAAGGCCGATAAATCCCCAGGGCCTGATAGTCTGCATCCCAGAGTACTTAAGGAAGTGGCCCTAGAAATAGTGGCTGCATTGGTGATCATTTTCCAACAGTCTATCGACTCTGGATCAGTTCCTATGGACTGGAGGATGGCTAATGTAACACCACTTTTTAAAAAGGGAGGGAGAGAGAAAATGGGGCACTATACACCGGTTAGCCTGATATCAGTAGTGGGGAAAATGTTGGAATCAATTATTAAAGATGAAATAGCAGCGCATTTGGAAAGCAGTGACAGGATCAGTCCAAGTCAGCGTGGATTTATGAAAGGGAAATCATGCTTGACAAATCTTCTAGAATTTTTTGAGGATGTAACTAGTAGAGTGGACAAGGGAGATGTGGTGTATTTGGACTTTCAAAAGGCTTTTGACAAGGTCCCTCTCAAGAGATTGGTGTGCAAAATTAAAGCACATGGTATTGGGGGTAATGCATTGATGTGGATAGAGAACTGGTTGGCAGACAGGAAGCAGAGAGTCGGGATAAACGGGTCCTTTTCAGAATGGCAGGCAGTGACTAGTGGGGTGCCGCAGGGCTCAGTGCTGGGACCCCAGCTATTTACAATATACATCAATGATATAGATGAAGGAATTGAGTGTAATATCTCCAAATTTGCAGATGACACTAAGCTGGGTGGTGGTGTGAGCTGTGAGGAGGATGCTAAGAGGCTGCAGGGTGACTTGGACAGGTTAGGTGAGTGGGCAAATGCATGGCAGATGCAGTATAATGTGGATAAATGTGAGGTTATCCACTTTGGTGGCAAAAACACGAAAGCAGAATATTATCTGAATGGCGGCAGATTAGGAAAAGGGGAGGTGCAATGAGACCTGGGTGCCATGGTACATTAGTCATTGAAAGTTGGCATGCAGGTATAGCAGGCAGTGAAGAAGGCAAATGGCATATTGGCCTTCATAGCTAGGGGATTTGAGTATAGGAGCAGTGAGGTCTTACTGCAGTTGTACAGGGCCTTGGTGAGGCCTCACCTGGAATATTGTGTTCAGTTTTGGTCTCCTAATCTGCGAAAGGACATTCTTGCTATTGAGGGAGTGCAGCAAAGGTTCCCCAGATTGATTCCCGGTATGGCAGGACTGACATATGAGGAGAAACTGGATCGACTGGGCCTGTATTCACTGGAGTTTAGAAGGACGAGAAGGGATCTCATAGAAACATAGAAAATTCTGATGGGACTGGACAGATTAGATGCACCTGATGTTGGGGAAGTCCAGACCAGGGGACACAGTCTAAAGACAAAAAGTAAGCCATTTAGGACTGAGATGAGGAGAAACTTCTTCACTCAGAGAATTGTTAACCTGTGGAATTCTCTACCACAGAGAGTTGTTGATGCCAGTTCATTGGATATATTCAAGAGGGAGTTAGATATGGCCCTTACGGCTAAAGGGATCAAGGGGTATGGAGAGAAAGCAGGAAAGGGGTACTGAGGTGAATGATCAGCCATGATCTTATTGAATGGTGGTGCAGGCTCGAAGGGCCGAATGGCCTACTCCTGCACCTATTTTCTATGTTTCTATGTTACTAATAACAAGGGCATACAAAGTGGCCAAAACTAGTGTGAGGACAAAAGGTTGTGAAACTTTTAAAAGCTAGCAAAGAATGACTAAAAAAATAATTAAGAAAGGGAAGATAGACTATGAAAGTAAACTAGCACAAAATATAAAAACAGATAGTAACAGTTTCTATAGATATATAAAAAGAAAAAGAGTGGCTAAAGTAAATGTTGATCCCTTAGAGGATGAGACCGGGGAATTAGTAATGTGGAACATGGAGATGGCAGAAACTCTAAGCAAGTTTTTTGTATCAGTTTTTACAGTAGGGGACACTAACAATATTCCAAAAGTCGATAGTCAAGTGGCTATAGGAGGGGAGGAACACAGTCACAAGCACTAAGGAGGCGGTGCTCAGTAAGATAATGGGACTAAAGGCAGATAAATCCCCTGATCCTAGGGTCTTAAGAGAAGTAGCGGCAGGGATTGTGAATGTATTGGTTGCAATTTACCAAAAGTCCCTGTATTCTGGGGAGTTCCCAGCAGATTAGAAAACTGCAAATGTAACACCCTACTCAAAAAAGGAGGCAGACAAAAAGCAGGAAACTATAGACCAGTTAGCCTAGCATCTGTGGGTGGGAAAATGTTGGAGTCCATTATTAAAGAAGCAGTAGCAGGACATTTGGAAAAGCAAAATTCGGTCAGGCAGAGCCAGCTTGGATCTATGAAGGGGTAGTCATGTTTGATAAATTTGCTGGAATTCTTTGAGGATGTAACGATCAGGGTAGATAGAGGGGAACCAGTGGATGTGGTGTATTTGGACTTCCAGAAGGCATTGACAAGGTGCCACACAAAAGGTTACTGCACAAGATCAAAGTTCACGGGGTTGGGGGTAATATATTAGCATGGATAGAAGATTGGCTAACTAACAGAAAACAGAGAGTCGGGATAAATGGTTCATTCTCAGGTTGCCAATCAGTAATGAGTAGGTTGCTGCAGGGATCAGTGCTGGGACCCCAACTATTTGCAATCAATATTAATGACTTGGAAGAGGGGACTGAGTGTAACATAGCCAAGTTTGCTGACGATACAAAGATGGAAGGACAAGCAATGTGTGAGGAGGACATAAAGAGGCTGCAGGAGGGCATAGACAGGCTAAGTGAGTGGGCAAGAATTTGGCAAATGGAGTATAATGTTGGAAAGTGTGAGGTCATGCACTTTGGCAGAAAAAAAATCAAAGAGCAAGTTAATATTTAAATGGAGAAATATTGCAAAGTGCTGCAGTATAGCGGGAGCTGGGGGTACTTGTGCATTAAACATAAAAGGATAGTATGCAGGTACAGCAAGTGATCAGGAAGGCCACTGGTATCTTGGCCTTTATTGCAAAGGGGATGGAGTATCGGAGCAGGGATGTCTTGTTCCAGCTGTACAGGGTATTGGTGAGGCTATACCTGGAATACTGCGTGCAGTTTTGTTTTCCATATTTACAAAAGGATATACTTGCTGTGGAGGCAGTTCAGAGAAGGTTCACTAGCTTGATCCCAGGGATGAGTGGGTTGACTTATGAGGAAATGTTGAGTAGGTTGGGCCTCTACTCATTGGAATGCAGAAGAATGAGAGGTGATCTTACAGAAACGTATAAGATTATTGACAAGGTGGATGCAGAGAGGATGTTTCCACTGGTGGGGGAGACTAGAACTATAGGGGATGATCTTAGAATAAGGGGCCGCCCATTTAGAACTGAGATAAGGAGAAATTTCTTCTCTCAGAGGGTTGTGAATCTGTGGAATTCACTGCCTCAGAGAGCTGTGGAAGCTGGGACATTAGATAAATTTAAGACAAAAATAGACAGTTTCTTAAACGATAAGGGGATAAGGGGTTATGGGAGCGGGCAGGGAAGTGGACCTGGGTCCATGATCAGATCAGCCATGATCTTATTGAATGGTGGAGCAGGTTCAAGGGGCCTTATGGCCTACTCCTGCTCCTATTTCTTATGTTCTTATGACTCCGCCTGGAGTATTGTGTTCAATTCTGAGCGTCACATCTCAGGAAGGATTCACTAGAATGATACCAGGGCTTAAAGCATTAAATTATGATGACAGGTTGCATAAACTTGGGTTGTATTCAATTGAATTAGGTGATCTAATTAAGGTGTTTAAAATGATAAAAGGATTCGATAGAATAGATACACAAAAGCAATTTCCCCTAGTGGGGGGAATCCAGAACAAGGGGACACAAAATTAGAGCGAAGCCATTCACGAGTGAAATCAGGAACCAATTTTTCACAGAAAGGTTAGTGGAGATGTAGAATTCTCTCCCCCAAAAGGCTGTGAATGCTGGGATGATTGAAATTTTCAAGGCAGATTTCTATTAGGTAAGGTTATCCAGAAATATGTATTAAAGGCGGGTAAATGGAGTTGAGGTACAGATCTGCCATAATCTAATTGAATGAAGGAACAGGCTCAAGGGACTAAATGGCTTACACCTGTTCCTATCTTCCTATATGTCAGGACAGGTCGAAGTCGAGTTGCGGGAAAAAATGACTGAAATGTGGGTGGGCCGTGCCGAACGGCACCTTAGTGAGGGCGCTGGTGTCGACACTGGCAGCGTGCGCCAGAAGTATGTAGCGTAGGCAGACTGTGAGGTCAATCAGCACGCAATGCTGATTTGACACCAGCACTGCGCTAGAACTAACGCCCTGTGTTAATCTCACACAGTTGAACATGCATTCAACAGCTGCAAGGTCCCCCTACCAGCAATAGTTAAAGGGATCATCGACCACTCTAAGTTGAGTTGCTGATTAATTTTTACTGGTTCTGTGTAGTTTGTGGTGCTTTGTGGAGTTGTTTAAAGTTGGTGTTGTGACAGGGAGTGATGCTGCAAGTAGAGAAGACCTTGCTTCTGAATTCAAGGGTTCTGGGCAGACCATTTGCTTCCAGTCATGGGTGCTCTAGTTGTCATCCTCCTTGGCCTGCAACGTGACAGGGCGATGAAGCAAAGGCAGTGAAGAAGAGGACAAGCTGCTCGCGGAGGGAGGAGGAGGAGGGGTAGATGGGCCCTCAGCAGGAGATCTTACCCACGTAGGATCTTCCAAGAGCAATTCTCTTACCTCAGCCTGAGCCAGGAGCAGTGTGTGAGGCATCTGTGCTTTATGAAGGAGGTGCACACAGCAACCAGGCCTGCAGCCTCACACCAGGGCAAGGGCAGTGATGCCAATGGCTGTGAAGGTGACTGTGGCCCTGAATTTCTTTGCATTGGGCTGGAGCAGGTGATATCTGTAACATCTCCCAGTTTGCCATCCACTGCTGCATAAGAGAGGTGATAGATATTCTTTATGCCAGGAGAGGGGAGTTCATTATCTTCTCTCTGACTAGAGAGAAAAAGGCAGAGCGTGCACGTGGCTTTGCCAGGATAGTGGGCTTCCCCATTGTGCAAGGCACCATCGACTATATGAATATGGCTTTGCATCTAAATGCTGAGATGTACCACAATTGCAAACGTTAACACTCGCTGAATGTGCAATTGGTGTGCGACCATGCTCAACACATCACGATGGTGAATGCCCGGTATTCTGGCAGCAGTCATGATGCTTTTATTCTGCACCAGTCCACTGTTCCTTTAGTCTTTAAGTCACCACGACATACCAGAGGGTGGCTACTGGGCAACAAGGGCTATCCGCTGACCACCTGGTTCATGACTCCACTCCGCAACCCAATCATAAGTGGGCAGAATGCGTATAATAAGAACCATGCTGTCACTCAAATTCTGAAAGAGCAGACCATTGACATCCTTACATGTTCACTGCCTGGACCACTCTGATTAGACTTTTGTCAGGCAAGGGTATTAAACGCTATAGAACCAAGGTGGGTATATGGGGCTAGAACCTCCACTTTTTTTGCATGCTTAATGCCCACTTATTGCCCATTTTACCGCTGAAATGACTTATAACGCCCATATATCGCCCATTTTGGCACAAAATGAAAACTTATTGCCTAGCGTTACTTTCCCCATGTGCTAACGCCGGGAAAAAATATTACCACCCAGACACATTTTTGGGGCGGAATCATCAGAATGCGCGAAATCAACGCCCATAATATCGCCCAGCATTACTTTCCGTACGGAATTAACACCGAGATTCAATAATACCGCCCGCCCAATATTTTTTGTCGTAAAGAGCACCTTTGGCGAAACTAACGCCAGGAGATTGCCCACTGGCACTTTCACCACCTCGCACAGATATCGCCCACAATTTCGCTCACGCAACAAACCGCCCAGAAAAAGTGGAACTATTCTGAATGAACACCAGCGGTGTGGCTGGCATTTTGTAATTTACAGGTCGCTTCTTTCAAAAGGCTGCTTCAACTTCGGGGGATTTTGCATTGACAATGGAGTTCTTCGCAGGTAAAGTGAAGAACTCAACAGACATATTTTCAGATTCTGGGCTATTGGGGGTTTACTCTAGGTGTATTTTAGTGAGGAAATCATTGCTTCTGATCAATCGCTATTATACTTTCAATGCAATGGGGCCAGCAAACAATAACTCAGCAATAACATAGAAATATAGAAACATAGAAAATAAGTGCAGGAGTAGGCCATTCGGCCCTTCGAGCCTGCGCCACCATTCAATGTGTAGCGAGTTGGTCTTACCGCAGGTGAAGAGTCCACAGCCAGATAGGGAATGGAAGACCAGCAGGAAGAGCAGTGCAAGGAAGGTAGTGCAGGGGTCCCCTGTGGTCATCCCCCTGCAAAACAGATACACCGCTTTGAGTACTGTTGAGGGGGATGACTCATCAGGGGAAGGCAGCAGCAACCAAGTTCATGGCACCGTGGCTGGCTCTGCTGCACAGGAGGGCAGGAAAAAGAGTGGGAGAGCGATAGTGATAGCGGATTCAATTGTAAGGGGAATAGATAGGCATTTCTGCGGCCGCAACCGAGACTCCAGGATGGTATGGTGCCTCCCTGGTGCAAGGGTCAAGGATGTCTCGGAGCGGGTGCAGGACATTCTGAAAAGGGAGGGTGAACAGCCAGTTGTCGTGGTGCACATTGGTGCCAACGATATAGGTAAAAAAAGGGATGAGGTCCTACGAGACGAATTTAAGGAGCTAGGAGCTAAATTAAAACGTAGGACCTCAAAAGTAGTAATCTCGAGAGCTAGTCAGAGTAGGAATCGCAGGATAGCTCAGATGAATACGTGGCTTGAGCAGTGGTGCAGCAGGGAGGGATTCAAATTCCTGGAGCATTGGAACCGGTTCTGGGGGAGGTGGGACCAGTACAAACCGGACAGTCTGCACCTGGGCAGGACCGGAACCAATGTCCTCGGGGGAGTGTTTGCTAGTGCTGTTGGGGAGGAGTTAAACTAACATGGCAGAGGGATGGGAACCAATGTAGGGAGACAGAGGGAAACAAAATGGAGACAAAAGCAAAAGACAGAAAGGAGATGAGTAAAAGTGGAGGGCAGAGAAACCCAAGGCAAAAAACAAAAAGGGCCACTGTACTGCAAAATTCTAAAGGATCCAAGCGTAATAAAAAGGCAAGCATGAAAGCTCGGTGCCTCAATGCAAGGAGTATTCGGAACCCAGGAGAGGGCTCTGAGCTAGTTAGAGCGGGTGAGAGCTCAGATGAATGGGACCCCAAGAAAGAATGCAAAAGGCAGGAGGCAACAGAGCAGAGTAGCACTGGGGTAAGTGTAAACCACAAGGTGATAGGAAGGGACAATATGTATGAATATAAAGGGGCTGCAGGAGGGGTCAAAACTAAAAATCATGGTTTAAAAACTAGTATTAAAACACTCTACCTAAACGCACGCAGCATTCGAAATAAAGTAAATGAGTTGACGGCACAAATCATTACAAACGGGTATGATTTGGTGGCCATTACAGAAACGTGGTTGCAGGGTGACCAAGACTGGGAATTAAACATACAGGGGTATCTGACAATTCGGTAAGGTGGACAAGAAGGGAAAGGAGGTGGGGTAGCTCTCTTAATAATGGATGATATCAGGGCAGTTGTGAGAGATGATATTGGCTCTAATGAACAAAATGTTGAATCATTGTGGGTGGAGATTAGAGATATTAAGGGGAAAAAGTCACTGGTGGGCGTAGTTTATAGGCCCCCAAATAATAACTTTATGGTGGGGCGGACAATAATCAAGGGAATAATGGAGGCATGTGAAAAAGGAACGGCAGTAATCATGGGGGATTTTAACCTACATATATATTGGTCAAATCAAATCGCATGGGGTAGCCTTGAGGAGGAATTCACAGAATGCATAAGGGATTGTTTCTGAGAACAGTATGTTACAGAACCTACAAGGGAGCAAGCTATCTTAGATCTGGTCCTGTGTAATGAGACAGGAATAATAAACGATCTCCTAATAAAAGATCCTCTCGGAATGAGTGATCACAGTATGGTTGAATATGTAATACAGATTGAGGGTGAGGAAGTAGTGTCTCAAACGAGCGTACTATGCTTAAACAAAGGGGACGACAGTGGGATGAGGGCAGATTTGGCTAAAGTAGACTGGAAACACAGACTAAACGGTGGCACAATTGAGGAACAGTGGAGGACTTTTAAAGAGCTCTTTCATAGTGCTCAACTAAAATATATTCCAGTGAAAAAGAAGGGCGGTAAGAGAAGGGATAACCAGCCGTGGATAACCAAGAAATAAAGGAGAGTATCAAATTAAAAACCAATGCGTATAAGGTGGCCAAGGTTAGTGGGAAACTAGAAATTTTAAACAACAGCAAAGAATGACTAAGAAAGCAATAAAGAAAGGAAAGATAGATTACGAAAGTAAACTTGCGCAAAACATAAAAACAGATAGTAAAAGCTTTTACCGATATATAAAACAGAAAAGAGTGACTTAAGTAAATGTTGGTCCCTTAGAAGATGAGAAGAGGGATTTAATAATGGGAAATGTGGAAATGGCTGAGACCTTAAACAATTATTTTGCTTCGGTCTTCACAGTGGAAGACACAAAAACCATGCCAAAAATTGGTGGTCACGGGAATGTGGGAAGGGAGGACCTTGAGATAATCACTATCACTAGGGAGGTAGTGCTGGACAGGCTAATGGAACTCAAGGTAGACAAGTCCCCTGGTCCTGATGAAATGCATCCCAGGGTATTAAAAGAGATGGCGGAAGTTATAGCAGATGCATTCGTTATAATGTACCAAAATTCTCTGGACTCTGAGGAGGTACCAGCAGATTGAAAAGCAGCTAATGTAACGCCTCTGTTTAAAAAAGGGGGCAGACAAAAGGCAGGTAACTATAGGCCTGTTAGTTTAACATCTGTAGTGGGGAAAATGCTTGAAGCTATCATTAAGGAAGAAATAGCGGGACATCTAGATAGGAATAGTGCAATCAAGCAGACGCAACATGGATTCATGAAGGGGAAATCAAGTTTAACTAATTTACTGGAATTCTTTTAGGATCTAACGAGCATGGTGGATAGAGGTGTACCGATGGATGTGGTGTATTTAGATTTCCAAAAGGCATTCGATAAGGTGCCACACAAAAGGTTACTGCAGAAGATAAAGGTATGCGGAGTCAGAGGAAATGTATTAGCATGGATCGAGAATTGGCTGGCTAACAGAAATCAGAGAGTCGGGATAAATGGGTCCTTTTCAGGTTGGAAATCGGTGGTTAGTGGTGTGCCACAGGGATCGGTGCTGGGACCACAACTGTTTACAATATACATTGATGACCTGGAAGAGGGGACAGAGTGTCGTGTAACAAAATTTGCAGATGACACAAAGATTAGTGAGAAAGCGGGTTGTGTAGAGGACACAGAGAGGCTGCAAAGAGATTTACATAGGTTAAGCGAATGGGCTAAGGTTTGGCAGATGGAATACAATGTCGGAAAATGTGAGGTCATCCACCTTGGAAAAAAAACAGTAAAAGGGAATATTATTTGAATGGGGAGTAATTACAACATGCTGCGATGCAGAGGGACCTGGGGGTCCTTGTGCATGAATCCCAAAAAGTTAGTGTGCAGGTGCAGCAGGTAATCATGAAGGCGAATGGAATGTTGGCCTTCATTGCGAGAGGGATGGAGTACAAAAGCTGGGATGTTCTGCTGCAACTGTATAGGGTATTGGTGAGGCCGCACCTGGAGTACTGCGTGCAGTTTTGGTCACCTTACTTAAGGAAGGAAATACTAGCTTTGGAGGGGGTACAGAGACGATTCACTAGGCTGATTCCGGAGATGAGGGGGTTACCTTATGATGATCGATTGAGTAGACTGGGTCTTTACTCGTTGGAGTTCAGAAGGATGAGGGATGATCTTTTAGAAACATTTAAAATAATGAAAGGGATAGACAAGATAGAGGCAGAGAGGTTGTTTCCACTGTTCGGGGAGACTAGAACTAGGGGGCACAGCCTCAAATTACGGAGGAGCCAATTTAAAACCGAGTTGAGAAGGAATTTCTTCTCCCAGAGGGTTGTGAATCTGTGGAATTCTCTGCCCAAGGAAGCAGTTGAGGCTAGCTCATTGAATGTATTCAAATCACAGATAGATAAATTTTTAACCAATAAGGGAATTAAGGGTTATGGGGAGCGGGCAGGTAAGTGGAGCTGAGTCCACGGCCAGATCAGCCATGATCTTGTTGAATGGCGGAGCAGGCTCAAGGGGCTAGATGGCCTACTCCTGTTCCTAATTCTTATGTTCTTATGTTCTTATGTTCCTATGTTCAATAAGATCATGGCTGATCATTCACCTGAGTACCCCTTTCCTTCTTTCTCTCCATACCCCTTGATCCCTTTAGCCGTAAGGGTCATATTTAATTCCTCTTGAATATATCCAATGAACTGGCATCAACAACTCTCTGCGGTAGGGAATTCCACAGGTTAACAACTCTCTCAGTGAAGAAGTTTCTCCTCATCTCAGTCCTAAATGGCTTACCCCTTATCCTTAGACTGTGTCCCCTGGTTCTGGACTTCCCCAACATTGGGAACATTCTTCCTGCATCTAACCTGTCCAGTCCCATCAGTATTTTATATGTTTCTATGAGATCCCCTCTCATTCTTCTAAATTCCAGTGAATACAGGCCCAGTCGATCCAGTCTTTCCTCATAAGTCATGCCATCCCAGGAATCAGTCTGGTGAACCTTCGCTGCACTCACTCAATAGCAAGAATGTCCTTCCTCAGATTAGGAGACCAAAACTGAACACAATATTCCAGATGAGGCCTCACCAAGGCCTTGTACAACTGCAGTAAGACCTCCCTGCTCCTATACTCAAATCCCCTAGCTATGAAGACCAACATACAATTTTCCTTCTTCACCACCTGTTTTACCTGCATGCCAACATTCAATGACTGATGTACCATGACACCCAGGTCTTGTTACACCTCACCTTTTCCTAATCTGCGGCCATTCAGATAATATTCTGCCTTCGTGTTTTTGCCATCAAAGTGGATAACCTCACATTTATAACATTATACTGCATCTGCCATGCATTTGCCCACTCACCTAACCTGTCCAAGTCACCCTGCAGCCTCTTAGCAGATGACACGAAGCTGGGTGGCGGTGTGAGCCTCGCAAACCGCCACCCAGCTTAGTGTCATCTGCAAATGGAGATATTACACTCAATTCCTTCATCTAAATCATTGATGTATATTGTAAATAGCTGGGGTCCCAGCACTGAGCCCTGCGCCACTCCACTAGTCACTGCCTGCCATTCTGAAAAGGACCCGTTTATCCCGACTCTCTGCTTCCTGTCTGCCAACCACGTCAATACATCACCCCCAATACCATGTGCTTTAATTTTGCACACCAATTTCTTGAGTGGGACCTTGTCAAAAGCCTTTTGAAAGTCCAAATACACCATATCCACTGGTTCTCCCTTGTCCACTCTACTAGTTACATCCTCAAAAAATTCTAGAAGATTTGTCAAGCATGATTTCCCTTTCATAAATCCATGCTGACTTGGACTGATCCTGTCACTGCTTTCCAAATGCGCTGCTATTTCAGCCTTAATAATTGATTCCAACAGTTTCCCCACAACTGATGTCTGGCTAACCGGTCTATAATTCCCCATTTCCTCTCTCCCTCCCTTCTTAAAATGTGGTGTTACATTAGCTACCCTCCAGTCCATAGGAACTGATCCAGAGTCGATAGATTGCTGGAAAATGATCACCAATACATCCACTATTTCTAGGGCCACTTCGTTAAGTACTCTGGGATGCAGACTATCAGGCCCTGGGGACTTATCGGCCTTCAATCCCATCAATTTCCCTAACACAATTTCCTGACTAATAAGGATTTCCTTCAGTTCCTCCTTCTCACTAGACCCCCTGTCCCCTAGTATTTCCGGAAAATTATTTGTGTCTTCCTTCGTGAAGACAGAACCAAAGTATTTGTTCAATTGGTCTGCCATTTCTTTCTTCCCCATTATAAATTCACCTGATTCTGACTGCAAGGGACCTACGTTTGTCTTCACTAATCTTTTTCTCTTCACATATCTATAGAAGCTTTTTCAGTCATTTGTTATGTTCCCAGCAAGCTTCCTCTCATACTCTATTTTCCCCTCCTAATTAAACCCTTTGTCCTCCTCTGCTGAATTCTAAATTTCTCCAAGGCCTCAGGTTTGCTGCTTTTTCTGGCCAATTTATATGCCTCATCCTTGGATTTAACACTATCCTTAATTTCCCTTGTTAGCCATGGTTGAGCCCCCTTCCACTTTTTATTTTTACTCCAGCACTTCAGATGTCTTGACCACTCAGGAGGCTAGCTACAATAGAATCCTAAGCAAGTAGGTAAATTCGTGGTCGTGTGCTCGATGCTGCACAACCTGGCTATCAGGAGGGGCCAAGAATTGCCAGAAGGCACTGATGCTCCACCTCAGGAGAGAGAGGAAGAGGATGACGAGGGTCTGGACGCTGATCTAGGACCAGTCAATCAGGTTATCTATGCAACCATGCCCACGACCCCCTCTAGAGCGCAGGAAAGGGCCCGTGGTGGCTACATAGCTGAAAACTCTTACGTGAGGAGCTGATAGCTGAACGATTTGCCTGAAAGAGCATTGATGTGAGTGACAACCTGCTGTGTATGTGCAGCTCAGATATCAATGGTGTCCATCACCTTGGTGCCAGTTAAACTTTACTTTGATTGAAGTTAAGTTGTATAACAGTCCAGCTTTCTGAGACAATGCACAACAAAGTTATGTTCAATAAAATAAATTTTATGCAGAATATTGTTCTGAAATCATAAGTATCACAGGCAATAACCTCCAACCCCCGCCCACACCCCACCTTTTCCGCCATTGACATCAATCAAATGTTCAACATGTCCAGCAACACAGAATACAAAGGCAAAGCAGGAGGGTGGTCCCCAGCCCCCATACAGTACAACAAATTGCATATGGAGCTATAACACAGCCATCACCTGCGGACATGCAACTCACTTTCCGTCCCCCCTCCCCTTCTTCTTCCCACCTCTAACCCTTCCTCTCCTCACTCCATGGTGCCTGGCTGAGGAACTCCTCAGGTGGTGCCTCACTGGGAGGTATTAAGGCAGATGCGGTGGTTGCACGGGTACGGGAGCGGGGCTGCCGAGGGGGCAACATTCTCTGATGTAGAAGCAGGATCTTGTTTCTTTCTCTCATCTGTCGTTCGCAGTGGTGGTGCGGAACTTAGGGGTGGAGTGCCGCGCTTGGGGACCACTGGGAGGCCTGTTCCAGCAGTGTTCCGGGCTATCACATCCAGGGCCTCTGCCATCCGCGGAATGTACTCGGTCATGGTGGCCAGCAGTCGGGATAAGCCCCCCAATGCTTTGATGAGCTGGTCACCAATGTCTTCAGTCCTACTGGACAACTGTACCATCTCTCTGCTCTTACTACCGCGTCTACGAGACCTCCGCGGGGTCGGCGCCGTCCTGGGGACAAACGGAGTGCCCTGTGGCAAGGTGCTTGGGGCCGATACCTCCAGAGTGGAGGTGGGAATGACCGGAGGATCACTAGATGGCCTTGGGGTGGAATGGCTTCTGGAGCGTGGCGATGCAGGTTCCTCGAAGTACGCGCTCTCATCCGTGGAGAACAGACCCAGCGGATTGACGAGCGAGAATCGGAGCTCCTCAGCAACAAATGTAGGATCGTCCAGAGAGTCAGGCCCCATGCCCCCATCTTCTGGCCTCTGTGGTCTTGCCTTGGGACATGCTGCTAGCTGAGCTGCAAATCACAAGTGAGGTTATTAGTGGAGAAGGGGGTGCGAGGCTCACAAGGTGAGTCCAGCGCTACACACAGCATATGCACAACAAAAGCACCATTGCTATTAAAATCATCACAGACAGCACATTTCATGACCATCAACATATTTGCATTGCAATGATTTTCATTAGGCCAGCATTATTTCTATGACAATTTTAGAAATCTATCATATATGATTGTTCGGATATGAGTGGGTGTGGCATCTATTGATTTTACATCACGCAATGGTATAAGCTTTACTCACGTGGCATCACTTCAGAGTCTGCAGATGCGTCTGTGGCTGTCGAGGTGTGCTTCCCCACAGGTGCGAGCACCTGCTCCTCCATCTCAGTGATGTCGCTGGGGACTGGTGGCCCCCCCCCACCTGTTCACCTCTGCACGGACCTCATCATCGATAGCTTCTTCTGTAAAAGGTGACAGGACAATATGGCGTGAGATCATTGCGTGATATCATTGCTAGGTACTGACACAGAGACTGATACAACACATAACCGACAGATGTCATCATGATTATTATGAAAATTATCATTCTTGACCTAAAGACGTACACCGTGACCGCAGGCTTTGAGTAAAACATTCCCGGTAAAAGTGAAAGACCTCACGTCTGCTGATAGTCACTCATGAGTGCTGATAGTCACTCAAATTATATAAATATATAAGTATATGTAAATCAATGTAATACTTACCCTTGCGGATCCCACAAGGTCGTTCCATCGTTTGCGGCATTGGTTGCCTTCACGAACCTCGTTGGTCGCCGACGAGACCACCTCTGCTATCTCGGTCCATATCCTCTGGTAGGCCTTTGGGGTGGGCTTCCCATGCCTACCCTGTGTCAAATCACCCCAGCATAACTCGACCTCCTGCAGGAGGGAGGCATTTGCCTTGTCCGAGAACCTCCTGACTCTTTTGTTCCCTCCAATATGCTCCTCTCCCACCTCACTGCTCTCTCCAGTGTCAGTCTCCACAGCGTGCTGTGATGCCTCCTCCTCTCTCTCCATTATAGGGCAAATTTGGGCAAATATGCGGCTGGTAACAGCTAATTTTTGTTTCCCTACTTGCTGTGAAGCTCTAAAGTCTACCTCCTTCCTCCTCCCAAAGCAGCCACACCACACCCAGACACGCCTTCAGTCCCTCTGAGCTCCCTCTCTCTGTCTCCCCTTCTGCGCTTGTCATGATGACCCTTGACCTCCTGAATCGCGGGAATCGAGCGTTGCCATGCCGTTGCTAAGGATGGCACTTTACGGCAGAAGGTCAAAAAAATTTAACGCTACCGCCCATTTTATATCGCTCGCGGTAACGTCCATTTTTAAAAATGGAGACTAGGTGCTTTGAGAATGGACGAGAAGCCGGCGACCTGAAAACCCTTTTTTACTGCCCATGCTGGAAATAACACCTAATTTTGGGCGATAAGCACAAAAGTGTAAAATCTAGCCCATGGAGTTGATTTGGACTGCCAAATCCTGGTAACTTTTTGGACTGAGTAACAACTTTTTATTGAGAAAGCATTACAGTTAAGTCTGTAACCAAGCCATACAGAATGGTTTTGCAAAGCTCCCAATTTACAACTGCAAGAAAATGAATGCGGCTTTTGTGAAAGCAGTACAACATGAAAATAATGCATAATTCACTGCAACAATGGCAACTCAGAAATGTAAACAGATTTTAAAGTGTTGGAAAGTAACCAAAGCATTTGTCAATGAGGAATATTTATCAAGAGTTGTCAAATGCTCTACAATGCATCAATTGGAGTGGTTGTGAATTAGATGAGTCTGGTGGGGTAAATGATTCATTTCCCTCAGGTTATATCGGCAGTGTAAGAAAAGGCCTCTGGTATATTTGCTGCAGCTCAGCGTACTGATATTAAATGACTACAGTTTTCAGGAGTGCCTGCTTAAGCCAGGTTCTGTGGGGGAGAAAGCGCCCCATTTGAGACGCTAACTTTTTAAATTTTGACAATTTAGCGCCAGACGCTAAGGATTCTGAACTTCTTCCAAATTGGGCTTTAGCGCCCCAGAAAGAAGAGGGGCTGTAAATCAAGTGCTAATGACATCAGTGGGGCGCTTCAGGGGCGCTACCACCAGAGAACTACCGAATTTCAGGTGACTTGCATTCAGCAATCATCCTTCAATCCATTACACGGACTCATTCCAGCTCTTAAAGGGAAGGTTGTATCAATATGAAGCTGCTCATTTTCAGCATTCCTGGGACTGAAGACGACCTGAGGGCAAGTGAAACACCTCATGGCTATGGCTGCTCCCAATCCAAATCCAAGGGAGAGAGCTCATTGATTCACTGACGTGGCAATGGAGACATTGGTGGAGACACTGGAGTAAAGGAGGGAAGCGCTGTTCACGGCAGGTGGAAGGAGGCCATTGCCCCAGGTCTTCAGGGCAATGTGGAGGGAAGTGGTCCAGGTGTTCTTGGCCAGTCGTGTCATGGAACAAAACCTGACACAGTGTTGTAAAACATTCAACGACCTCAGTCAAGGTGAGTACATGCCTCAACAAATTATACATACCAGCATCTGAACAGCTGTCTGCGCAAAACACCACTCCCCCAACAATCATCCACCTAACATCTGCACCTACTCAAACTGACATCCTCATCTCACGTCTTGCCTACATTCACAGCTATTCAACAAGAGCAGGCATATCTCCCAGACACATGGCTGGACTCTGACTCACAAACATTCCTTTCTTTTGCAGGCGAAAATGGCACATGATACGAGGCAGCAGCAGAGAACAGGCGGGGGTGAACCGCAGCTGCAGCAACTCTCTGACCTGGAGGAGCAAGTGCTGTGACTCATTGGGCAACAGGTGGTGGACGCCATGGCCGTCGGTGACATCGACCCTGCTGGGGCCAACAGTGGTATCTTCATCCCCTCTCCTTTTCCCATACTACTTCCCCCTCACTTTACTCCTTTATCACTTTTCAGATCCTGATACTGCCTCCTGGCCTTACCTTAACGAGACTATTATGCCTTTATGCTTTCAGATAATCAGCCAGTAGATAACAAAAAAAGAACATAAGAAATAGGAGCAGGAGTAGGCCATTTGGCCCCTCGAGCCTGCTCCACCATGTAATAAGATCGTGGCTGATCTGATCATGGACTCAGCTCCACTTCCCTGCCCACTCCCCATAACCGTTTATTCCCTTATCGCTTAAAAATATGTCTATCTCCGCCTTAAATATATTCAATGACCCAGCCTCCACAGTGCTCTGAGGCAGAGAATTCCATAGATTTACCACCCTCTGAGAGAAGAAATTCCTCCTCAACTAAGTTTTAAATGGGTGGCCCCTTATTCTGAGACTAGGCTCCCCAGCTCTAGTTTCCCCTGAGTGGAAACATCTTCACTGTATCCACCTTGTCAAGTCCCCTCAATATCTTACTTGCATCAATAGGATCACCTCTCATTCTTCTGAACTCCAATGAGTATAAGCCCAACCTACTCAGCGTTTCTTCATAACTCAACCCCCTCATCTCCATAATCAACCTAGTGAACCTTCTCTGAACTATCTCCAATGCAAGTATATCCTTTCTTAAGTACGGAGAACAAAACTGTATGCAGTACTCTAGGTGTGGCCTCACCAATACCCTGTACAATTGTAGCAGGACTTTTCTGCTTTTATACTCTATCCCCTTGCAATAAATGCCAAAATTCCATTTGCCTTCCTGATGAATTGCTGTACCTGCATACTAACTTTTTGTGTTTCATGCACAAGGACACCCAGTTCCCTCTGTACTGCAGCACTTAGCAATTTTTCTCCATTTAAAATATAATTTGTTTTTCTATTTTTTCTGCCAAAGTGGATAACCTCTGTAATAACTCGATAGACTGAATACTGTAAACTAACACAGGTACAAACCTGACTTTGCTTTATTAGGGCCCAAAGTGATTACATTACATGATGGCTTGCCTTTTATACCTGGGCTGCACGCAGACCTCCGACAGTGGCGCCACCTGATGGCTAGTAACTCCAAGCATGCATACATGACAATATCCCCCTTTAAGATATTAGTAGCAGTCTTTTTACAAATTGAGGCGGTCGTGGCTTTCCACTCCTGTGTTGATCGTCTCAGTTCAACTCCAGCCTTGGGCGAGCGTTCTGAGTCTGTTATGACTGGGGGCTGGGTAGCCGATCTGATGGGAGTGGCAATGACCATGTCAAGGATTGAAAGTCCAGATTCATTGATGACAGCGGAGTCCTCTGATGACTGAGGGTAGGTTGGCTGGTCACTGATTGTGTCTTCCTCAAACTGTTCCGGTTGATCCTTGTGCCGCAGCTTTATCTGATCAACATGTTTCCTACATGTTTGCCCATTCTTGAGCTTGACGATAAACACTCTGTTAGCCTCCTTGGCCGTAACAGTACCAGCGATCCACTTGGGACCTCAACCATAATTTAGTACATACACAGGATCGCTAACAGAAATGTCGTGTGACACAGCAGCGCGATCATGATACCACTGTTGACTTTGACGTCTGTATTCAACATGATCGTTCAAGTCAGGGTGGACAAGAAAGAGCTTGGTCTTGAGACCTCTCTTCATCAATAGTTCAGCAGGGAGGACCCTGGTAAGCGTGTGGGGTCTTGTCCAGTAACTAAGCAATATGCATGACAAGCGAGCCTGCAGTGAACCTTGAGTTACACGTTTCATACTCTGCTTGATGGTTTGGACAGCACGCTCTGTTTGACCATTAGATGCGGGTTTGCATGGTGCTGACCTCACATGTTTGATACCATTGAGTTTCATGAACTCTTGAAATTCCAGACTAGTGAAACAAGGTCCGTTGTCGCTTACAACGATGTCGGGCAGACCATGAGTGGCAAACATGACATGAAGGCTCTCAATGGTAGCTGTGGATGCACTGGATGACATGATTATACACTCTATCCACTTGGAATATGCATCCACCACAACTAAAAATATCTTTCCCAGGAAGGGACCTGCAAAGTCGATGTGGATCCTGGACCATGGTTTAGATAGCCACGACCACAGATTCAGCGGCGATTCCGCTGGTGCTTTACTAAGCTGCATGTAAGTGTTGCACTGATGCCCACATGATTCCAGACCAGAGTCAATTCCAGGCCACCATACATGAGACCTGGCAAGGCTTTCATCATGACAATACCGGGATGAGTGCTATGTAGATCATGTACAAATTTCTCTCTGCCTTTCTTAGGCATAACAACACGATTATCCCACAGTAAACAATCTGACTGAATGGATAATTCATCTTTGCGACAGTTGTAAGGTTTGGTCTCATCACCCATTTGCTTGGTTATGACGGACCAATCACCACTAAGGACACAACATTTCACAACCGATAATATCGGGTCCTGGCTGGTCCAGGTCATAACTTGTTGAGCCATGACAGGGGTTCCTTCACTTTCAAAAGCATCTGCAGGTTGTGGCGTCTCCACCTCCGGTGTGGGCAATGGCAGATAGCTCAGTGCATCGGCACAATTCTCGGTGCCAGGTCGCTGGTGAATGACATAATCCTAGGCACATAATGTCAGCACCCACCGGATGCAGGATGATGCATTAGTGTTGATACCTTTGTTTTCCGAAAACAATGAAATGAGTGGCTTGTGATCTGTTTCCAGTTCAAACTGAAGACCAAACAGGTACTGATGCATCTTTTTAATCCCATACACACAGGCTAATGCTTCTTTTTCTACTCTTCTGCCTTTGATGAACTTTTAGAAGCATATGTAACAGATTGTAGTTTACCCGACTCATTAGCTTGTTGGAGCATGCAATTAACTCCATATGACAAAGCATCACAGGCCAATACCAGACGCTTACACGGATCATAATGTACCAGTAGCTTGTGATAGCAAAACAGATTAGTAACTTTCTCAAAAGCTCTATCTTGAGACGCATTACAAACCCAGTTGTTGCCTTTTCTTAGCAGCATGTGCAGTGGCTCTAATGAAGTGCTCAATCTAGGTAGGAAATTACTGAAGGAGTTGAGTAGACCAAGGAACGAATGCAGCTCCATCACATTCTGAGGCTTGGGTGCATTTTTGATGGCCTTGGTTTTTGATTCCATAGGCCTGATGCCATCAGCAGCAATTTTCCTCCCCAGGAATTCGACTTCCGGTGGCATGAAGACGCACTTCGAACGTTTCAGTCTGAATCCCACTTTGTCCAGACGCTGTAGAACCTCTTCCAGGTTGTTCAGATGTTCGGCAGTGTCACAACCTGTGACCAGGATGTCATCTTGGAATATGATGGTTCTAGGGATGGACTTCAGTAGACTCTCCATGTTCCTCTGAAATATGGCTGCAGCTGAGCGAATTCCGAAAGGACACCTGTTGTAGATAAACAGTCCTTTATGAGTGTTGATGCACGTAAGTTTCTTCGACATCTCGACCAGCTCCTGTGTCATGTAGGTCGACGTCAGATCCAGTTTTGTGAACAAATGCCCCCTGGCTAGCGTTGCAAACAGGTCATCAGCATTCAGTAACGGGTATTGATCCTGTTTCGAAACTCGGTTGATCGTAACCTTGTAGTCTCCACAAATCCTGACAGTACCATCATTCTTCAACATAGGAACAATGGGGCTGGCCCATTCGTTAAATTTGATTGGTGATATGACCCCTTCATGCGGGAGTCTGTCCAGTTCAATTTCGACCTTCTCCCTCATCATGTATGGAACTGCCCGAGCTTTATGATGGACGGGGCTTGCATCCAAGTCCACGTGAATCTGCACCTTGGCTCCCGTGAAATTGCCGATGCCTGGTTCAAACAGCGAGGGGAACTTGCTCAGCACTTGAGCACATGGAGTATAATCCTCCGACAACAAGGCTTTGATATTGTTCCAATTCCATTTGATTCTAGCCAATTCCTGCCGAACAGCATTGGACCATTGCCTGGAACAATCCATAATGGTAAATCATGAATCGCACCAACATACGACACCTTGATTACTGCACTGCCAATCACCGTTATGAGTTCTTTAGTGTACGTAAGCAACTTGGCATTGACTGGACTCAGCTCAGGCCTCACAGCCTTAGTATCCCACAGTCTGTCGAATGTCCTCTGGCTCATTATTGATTGCCTCGCAACTGTGTCCAATTCCATCAGTACCGGCACACCGTTAAGTTTCACATTCATCATTATCGGTTGGCTCTTTGTTAGCAACAAATATAGTCCATACACTTCCTCCTTTGGTATCTCGGATTGCATATCCGGATCCGTGCTATACTGGTCATCATCCTCTATGTGGTGTGTCACAGCATGCTTGCTCAGTTGCGGACATATGCACTGGAGATGTCCCAGTCTTGAACAGCCTTTACAAATGTACTGTTTAAACCGACACTGATGAGGCCGATGATTGCCCCCACAATGCTAACACGGTGAAATCGGATTCATTCCCATTGGCAGACTTTGGGCAGCCACAGGTTTCGCAACTGTAGTCAAGTAGGCCCTGCCATATGCAGCTCTGCCAAACGACGATACAATCTTGTTTACAGTACTTACCGAGTTCTGATTTTTCGATGATATCTGCTTTAAGTTTTTGTCCGTCGTCATGCACGCTTGGGCAATCGTTATGGTCTTGCTCAAATCAAGCGTCTCCGCCGCCAGTAGCTTATGCAGGATCACCTCGTGGTTGATGCCGATTACAAAGACGTCCCGCAGCATGTCTTCCAACCTGTTTTCAAACTTACACGGTCCAGCTAGACGTCTTAGGTCGGCAATGAATTCTGACACATCCTGGCCCTCAGAACGAACGTGCTTGTAGAATTGATATTGTGAGATGATGATGCCTTCTTCTGGTTTGAGATGGTCATGTACCAGAGGACACAATTCCTCATAATCCTTGTCCGTTGGACTTGCAGGCGAGAGAAGATTCTTTATGAATCCATAGATTTTCAGACCGCAAACCATGAGAAAGACCGCCCTGCGCCTAACTGCATCAGTGGGTTCCTCCATTTTGTTGGCCATGAAGTACTGGTCCAGGCGAGCTACAAAATCTGCCCAGTCCTCTCCCTCCACGAATCTCTCTAGAATTCCAATTGTGCTAATTTTTGCATGTGAAGGTTCTTAAGTTACCTCGTCGCCAAATGTTATATATGTAATAACTCGATAGACTGAATACTGTAAATTAACACAGGTACAAACCTGGCTCTGCCTTATTAGGGCCCAAAGTTATTACATTACATGATGGCTTGCCTTTTATACCTGGGCCGCACACACGTGCGTACAGCCCAATGACCTCTGACAGTGTCGCCACCTGGTGGCTAGTAACCTCAAGCATACATACATGATACTCACATTTTCCCACATTATACTCCATCTGCCAAAATTTTTGCCCACTCACTTAGCCTGTCTATATCCCTTTACAGATTTTTTGTGTCCTCCTCATAATTTGCTTTCCCACCTATCTTTGTATCATCAGCAAACTTGGCTACATTACACTCGGTCCCTTCATCCAAATCATTAATATAGATTGTAAATAGTTGAGGCCCCAGCACCGATCCCTGCGGCATCCCACTAGTTACCATTTATCCCGACTCTCTGTTTTCTGTTAGTTAGCCAATCCTTTATTCATGCTAATATATTACCCCCAACCGTGTGAACTTTTATCTTGTGCAGTAACCTTTTATGTGGCACCTTATCAAATGCCTTCTGGAAACCCAAGTACACTACGTCCACTGGTGCTCGTTACATCCTCAAAGAATTCCAGCAAATTTGTCAGACATGATTTCCCCTTCATAAAACCATGCTGACTCTGCTTGATTGCACTATGCTTTTCCAAATGTCCTGCCACTGCTTCCTTAATAATGGACTACAGATGTTAGGCTAACTGATCTGTAGTTTCCTGCTTTCTATCTGCCTCCTTTTTTAAACAGGGGCGTTAAATTTGCGGTTTTCCAATCCGCTGGAACCTCCCTAGAATCCAGGGAATTTTGGTAAATTACAACCAATGCATCCACTATGTTTGCAGCCACTTCTTTTAAGACCCTCGAATGTAAGCCATCAGGTCCAGGGAACTTGTCCATCTTTAGTCCCATTATTTTGCCGAGTAATACTTCTTTTGTGATAGTGATTGTTTTAAGTTCCTCCCTCCCAGCAGCTCCTTGATTATCCACTATTGGGATATTTTTACTGTCTTCTACCGTGAAAACTGATACAAAATATTTGTTCATAGTCTCTGCCATTTCCCTGTTCCCCATTATTAATTGGTCCATCTTATCCTCTAAGGGACCTACATTTATTTTAGCCACACTTTTCCTTTTTATATACCTGTAGAAACTCTATCTGTTTTTATATTCCGTGCTAATTTATTTTCATAATCTATCTTCCCTTTCCTTATTTTTTTTTTGTCATTCTTTTTTGACTTTTTAAATTTTCCCAACCTTCTGGCTTCCCACTAATTTTGGTCACTTTGTATGCTGTTTTTTTCAATTTGTTACCCTCCTTTATTTCCTGAGTTAGCCACAGATGGTTATCTCTTCTCGTACAGTCCTTCCTTCTCATTGGAATATATTTTTGTTGAGAGTTATGAAATATCTCCTTAAATGTCCGCCACTGCTCATCAACTGTCCCACATTTTAATCTGTTTTCCCAGTAAACTTTAGACAACTCTGCCTTCATACCTTGGTAGTCTCCTTTATTTAAGCTTAGGACACCGGTTTGAGATCCAAATTTCTCAACCTCCAACTGAATTTGAAATTCATCCATGCTATGGTCACTCATTCCAAGAGGATCCTTTACTAGGAGATCATTTATTAATCCTGTCTCATTACACAGGACCAGATCTAAGATATCCTGCACCCTGATTGGTTCAGCAACATACTGTTCAAGGAAACTATCCTGGATACACTCTATGAACTCTTCCTCAAGGTTACCCTGGCCAATTTGATTTGTCCAATCAATATTAAGGTTAAAATTGCCATGATTATTGCCATTCCTTTTTTACAAGCCTCCATTATTTCTTGATATATACTCCGCCCAACGCAGTGTAGCTATTTTTAGGGGGCTTATAGACTACACCCACCAGTGACTTTTACCCCTTATTATTCCATATCTCCACTGATTCAACATCCTGATCATTTGAGCCAATATCGTTTCTTACTATCGCACTGATCTCATCCTTTATTAACAGTGCTATCTCACCTCCTTTTCCTTTCTGTCTGTCCTTCCGAATTGTCAAATTCCCCTGAATATTTAGTTCCCAGTGTTGGTCACCTTGCAGCCAGGTCTCTGTTATGACTATCAGATCATACCCATTTGTAACTATTTGTGCCGTCAACTCATCTATTTTGTTACGAATAAAGTGCTTTTAAATAAAGTGCTTTTAAATGTGTTTTTTTACCATTTTTTCTTGCTTGACCCCACTTTCTGATACACTTTTATGTTTATACATTCGGTCCCTTCCTGTCACGCTCTGATTTTATTTTCCCCCAGTGCTACCCTACTCTATTGTCAGATGGCCAGCTTGTCGCTGAGCTCCCGCCCCCCCCACCTCCCATGAGAGTGACGAAGGAAAAGAGGCGGAGGACCCAAGAACCGCGTCACTGCATCTCTCACCTGGTCTCTCGTTTTGGGATAATCTGGCAGAACATTCACTTCGCGTGGGCCTGCATCAGCAGCTTAAAGGGGAGGGCTAGACACATTGGGACGGGGGTGATGGAGGGCATAATTTAAGGACCTGAGGATTTTGCAGAAAGAACATGGAGGAAAATCCAGGTAATCCTGATGGCTCAAAATGACAAATCAATAAATTATTAATATTCACTGACCAGCCTCCAGTGGACCTGGTCACCTCCTGAACTATTAATAGTGGCTAGGTTTACTGCTGAGTGGACACTTCTTGGGGACTGCAAGAATGACATTGGGGTCTTGAAGACATCATAGGTCCTCAATTTGTACTGTTAAATGAGGATTAACGCTTGCTCGAAAATTGCTTTTGCAGCCCGAGGGCAGGAATTCAGCAGTAAGTTTATTTTTCCTACTTTTATCCGGCTGCCATCCTACTCATGCTGAAAAACAAAATGGTAGAGACCAAAATCGCCCCAATGGAGTTGAAAGCTCATCTCAAATTTGAATAGGATGCCAAGGCTCAAAGCAGTCTGGTCCAGTCTGAGATAGTGGCCGGGTAGAGGGATTGAAGTGGTGGTGAGGGTAAGGAGTTTGTTGCAGTACATGCGGAAGTGATTCTATGTCTATGGATCCTGCCCAGTTCCAAACAGTAGCATGAGGATGAGAAAAAGGTGGAGACCAAGGATGGATCATTGGGGGCCTCTTGAGGTGAAAATGTAATGATGGGAAGAGAAGCCATTGCTGGAGGTGCAATGGCTATGATTAGATAGGTAAGAGTGGAACCAAGCATGGGCAGTCCCACTGAGCTGGACAATTGAGGAAAAGCAGTAAAGGAAAATGGCATTGTCGGCCACATCAAAGGTTCTGTTCCACACCCTGGGATGTTAAAAATAACATTTAAAAAAAATTTTCTTTACATAAAATCCTTTGAAACGAGGGCACATTGAGCTTCTAGTTTCCGATAATTAACTATTTAATTAACAGTATTTAGAACAACAGATTTGATATTAAGGGGGGTGGGGGGGGGAGAAATTCACTGGCGCCCCGCTAATTTTAAAAAGTTTGAAAAGTTAACGCCATTTAAAAAAAATTCACCATTTGTGCTCCAAGAAGGAAGTGGAGCTAAAAGCGCCAAATCAAACGCTCCAATTCCTTCTTGGAGCGCATTTGGCAGCAGGCGGGGCAGAGATTTCAGCAGCGTTGCACACTGGGCTGTGCAGCGCTGCCACGTACAAAGGCTCCTTCCTCTCTTAAAGGGAAGGGCCATCGCTGCAGACTCTGCAATATAAAAAGTACCAACCAGAACCACCAAGGCAGCCACAATCCTGTGTGATCAGCCCAGCACTCAAGCAGAGTGACGGGCTGATTGATCGCAGGCAGGATCCCGCAAACAAAACTGGAACAGGAAAGGAAAGGTTTTTTTTACTTACCTCGGCCACCTCGCCTTTAATCATTGCCCCCAAAGCGGGCGACTAAAATGGTGAGCTGCCTGTCAGCACTCAAATCGGGAGGGGACTCGCCAACGACGCTTAAATGACGTTCAACAGTCAAAATGGTTCTGGCCTCTCACCAGCAACATTGGGCAGGCATTGTGATTGCTCCACCTAGCAATGTACATCCTATCTATCATGGACATCTTCTTCCAACTCTGTAACAATATCTGCTTCCACCACACCTCAGCCCAGCTTCACCTGAAACCCTCATTCATGCCTTTGTCACTTTGACTATTGCAATGCTATCCTGGCCGGCCTCCCATCCTCCATCCTCCATGAACTTCAGCTAAACCAAAATTCTGCTGCCCATATTCTAATCCACACCAAGTCCCGTTCATCTATCACCCTGTCCTCACTGATCTCCATATTCTCCAATACCTGAGAATTAAAGTCATCATTCCTGTGTTTAAATCCTTCCATGGTGTCACCCCCCCTTTATCTCTGTAACCTCATCCAACACTACAACCTCCCCGAATTCTCAGTTCTCTAACCCCAGCCTCTTGTGAATCCCTCTTCTCTTCACCAACACTGCGAGCCATGTCTTCAGCCGCCTAAGCTCCACACTCTGCAACTGCTTCCTTAACTCTATCCTTCCATCTCTCTACTTCCCTCTCCTCCTTAAACACCTTCCTTAACCTCCATCTCTTGGACCAAGCTTTGCCTCGATGTATAATGCTTTCCTTATGTCTCTATGAAATGCCTTGAGATGTTTTTCTAGTTAAATGTGTTATCTAAGCACGTTGTGGTGGTGAATAAATAATGTGCTGTGAAATAATTATGTTCTGGTTTGGGTCAATAAGTCCTCAGGGAGTGTATTTCCAGTCTCACTGCGAGAAAGGTGGCAAGGAGCTTCCCCACAAGCAGACAGGTGACATTGGAGGAAACTCACTTCACATCACTTTGGCAATATCCTGGTGTGAAATTCAGCAGCTGCCCAGAATAGGACAGTGTACAAGTTACCTACTGATTTATAAAGGTGTGTATACAGTAATTGTTATGTCTTGAATAAAGAATCTGACCAGATACTGTAAGCTTAAAGTAATGTGTGACCGTAGTCCTTTATTAGAGGTCTCCAGAGTGCCTCTCCAGCCTGTGAGGCCTCCTTATGTACAGATGCTCCCAAGGGATTGTGGGATCCCTTGGATTCTCCAGGGGATGAGCCCTCTGGTGGTTAAACAAAATATTTACAGGTTTACATGTATAACAGTAATGTTGCAATCGGCACACGTGCCTCACATCACACACTCACTTCAATCTTATTAGCACCAGATATCAGTGAATGTGGAATGTACTGCAGCTTCCATTACAAAAAGATATTTGAAGGAGATCACCAATGCCTAGATCTGTCGACTAAGCAACCTGGGAGAGGTGGGAGTGGGTGCCAATCGTTTCCCTTCCTATCTAGTAATTCAAGGCAATGTCCTTTTACAATATGTGACTTCTTTTGTCAAATTAGTACTCATGGCAAAAGTGATGTACAGGAAGTGCCTATGCGGTCCATCGCCTAACATTACAAAATATCCATAACCACAACCACAACCGCACTCATTGAGAAAAAGGAATCCGGAAACAGTATTCAGGGAAAATAAGCTTCATGTGGAGAAACTTTGAAAGCACATCAACCACACTGTGGTAATTTATTGAATCATTACCAATTATTTTATACTAAAGGAAATCTCTTCTACTTAATGACAATATGAAAATACTTTTATTCATGTTTTAAGCTCACTGAGGACACCCTGATGGGGTTTCAGCAACACTTATTATTTGATCTCTAAAATTAAATAAATTAAATAGTGATCCTAGTCAGTGAAACATAAAAATATTGACTGTTAAACAATAAATTTGCATTGTGACTAAATCTAAAATAAAAACAATTTGACATTTTCTTCAGTCAATTTATCAAAGTTAATTTTAGCTGGCAACTATGAACGCAATAGCACCCTAGTGACAGAAAGACCTTTAAGGAGATGAGAGGTAATACCATGGCATGTAAAGGTCACCACAAACAGAAACTCAATTGATAATAAACAGCTCAGAAAGAAGTATATAATAGCTTTTGTCATTTGCGAAAGATAAAATGGACAGCTAAGACATCTCTGTTCAGACTTAAAGAAACATTTTAGGAAAAACAGTTATTGAATTTTTAGGTCTTTTCTAACCTTTTTATTCCAGATAATTTCAGCTCTTGTGTCTTTGATCACTCTCACGGGTGAATCCCAACTCCCTGAAACATTGAGAATGTTTATTCTGGCGTTGAGATTTAGGTAAGCTTTCAGCAGCATGCCTAGGATAATGAACAGCAAACTTTCTTTCGTAATTGCTTATCACCTCAGGATTTTAATCAAGTTTTTCTTCTCGGAAAAAATGTGGGATTGAGTTATGTTTAAGTGTGCATTTTTAAAAAAGGCAAATTTCCACAGTTTTTTAAAAAGTTATAGATTGCCGGCATTTTAGATATGTACTAAAGCCAGTCAGGCCAGTTTGTGAATGTCACAGCTCATAGTCAGTCTATGTGAAACCGAAACAATGAATGACAACTGTTTCACCCAGGGCCATTAGTCAGGGTAGCCCCATTCTTTCTGAGAGCAGCAGATGTTTTCTTTAAATCCACATCCCAAGGGAGAAAGAGAATTAGCCGATGTTATTGACAGACTACCTGTGTATCGCACAGTGGGGAAGAAGTCAGTATCTGCCCAGCTGGAAAGGACAAAAGGGCACATGGGTAGTCAGTCAGATTTCTAAACAAGAGACTGAGCTCCAGGCTTGGGACTAATAAAAGGGACAGGGTGTATAATTTTTTTTCCCATTTTTCAAAGATAGAAGTGAGATTGGATGAAGTAAGTGTGATTTTCTTTGACTGTTCTTCTGTACAATAGAGCAATTTAGTGACTTGCATTTCACCTCGATTGACTAAATGTTTCTCAGTCCCCCTTCGGAAATATTGGAGCAACATGCATGAACGCACTTGTAAAAGACACAGGGGCCGCCATTACTGTCGCTATGGTTGCGGCGGCCATTTGATCGAAATTCAGCTATTTTTTTTTTAAATGGCGGCCAGCGGTATTGTTTGACGGGAATCGGCACTTTACAGCGGTGTGGCTGGGGAGCGTGGAGCAGAGTTTGCACGGGGAAATTCACCTTCTGGTGATTTAGTGGTAATGAGCCCGCTAGTCCCTGGCCTTCTTAAAGGCCACAGTTTGCAGCTAGGTCCCGAGGAAGGAAGGCCTTTCAGTGACGGCCATGGCTGCTACACCTGTAGCTAGGAGGGCAACCTGTTTCTCAGATGCCGAGCTGGAGACACTCATGCAGGGTGTAGAGGGAATGAGGTAAGTTCTGTACTCTGATGCAGGCAGACCGACTCAGGGTGAATGTGTGGGAACCTTCATTCATGATCAGACTGCCACCCAATGCTGAAAAAGGATGAACAACATCATTCATCTGATGAACGTGAGTACCTCTTCCACCAACTGCTGACCTTCCATCTGCGAGCCTGTCCTTCATCCTTCTCTCATTTCCCACCTTCACTATATAGTCACTGAAGCAGCATTTCATTGTTGAGGCCGATATATATGTGTGCATTCTCACAATGGAGGCTCCCATTCATGTCACAGTTACAGCTGCATGTCAGGAACACACACTTGTCCACTCATTTCTGATGCCTTATGACACTGCTACTCAGCAACCATTTTTTGTTTTGCAGGCCAAGGTTGCACACAATCGAATGAAACAAAGGAGGACTGGTGGTGGCGAGTCTGAGATTCAGATCCTGACACCTCTGGAGGAGAGGGTCCAGGCTCTAGTGGGCAGACATCCTGCCTTCCCTGTGGCCACGGTACTGCCAATCCCGCTGTGGGCAGCGTGGGTAAGTGAAGGCCCTCCTTTAATGCTCTCTCTCCCTGAAAGCGCCAGCGTCTACTGTGCCTGTCCTTCTGAAAGTGTGCAAGCTGCAACCTCCATGCATCAATTCCCTACCTCCCCCTCATGGCAGCCCTTGTGCCAGTTATGCTTGCAGGTGAGAGGCCAAGTGAGAGCCAAGGTGAGGGTCCTAGCGCTGGTGTGAGTGGGAGGGCAATGCAAGACGACAGCCTTGAAGGCAGTGGCAGCCGAGGCCAGGGAGAACATGAAGTTGAGACTGAGAGGCGAGACCTGGGGGACAGCCAAGAGGGCAATGATAGCCATGGCGATCCTGACACCCTGGAGGACATTGGGGGCTGGAGTCTGGATGAGAGCCTGGAGCTCACGCCATCTGTTGGTGCCATATCAGATGAGGCAGAGGAAGAGGGGGACAATGCTGTCAGCACCATGTCACTGCTTCCTATAGTCACACATGCCAGCTCAGATACTGGGAGCACGCGGTCCGATCTAATAGATATAGCAGAGGGGCCTGCACTGGGTGTTGCACCGGGGCCTAGAGGGCTGCAGCATGGTGACGGACAGAGGGAACCTCAGGTGCGAGCTCTCCAGAGGGGTGAGTGCACACCAGAGTTCTGCTGAGAAGGACTCAGCCAAGCCCATCAATGTTGGCGCTTACGAAAGAAGGATGGAGACCATGCATTCCCAGATTTTGAGGGCAGTGGCAAAGGTGCTGGACAAGCTGTCAGAGGTGGTCAGGAGCGTGGAGGAGTCCACCTCTCGCATTGTCAACAACTCTGCGCACACCATGGAGCCCATCATTGCTAGTGTGCAGGTGATACTGGACTCCCAGAGAGACCGTGCAGATCCTTGACTTGTTGGCGATGTGGCAGCTGCCATTAAAGCACAGGTGCAAGTGAACAAGCGTATTGGTGCTGGTTTGGAGAGGATGGCGGTGGCCCTAGAAGCTCAGGATGCTCGTATCCACTCTGGGCAACCGGCCACGGAGCATCTAACTGCTGTCATCTCTGGTGGCTTTGAGACTGTGGCTGCTCTCATGCAGTCTCAGCTGGATGCCACCTGACACCCCGGTGTTGCCTTTGCAGCTGGGTCCAACACGGTGTCACGCCACAGTACCGACCTGAGTTCCCTCAGATTGGTGCTGGTGGTGGTAATGTGCCGCCCCTGGGGAGTGACTCAGGCTCCTCAGACCAGGATCCTGATGATGTGCTCTCTCAGGATCACACCATTCCTGGACTCAGACCTGTGACTCCGCCATTGCCTCCAAGTGTGGAGTCGCCCGAGCCAAGGCCGACTGAACCCTCTTCAGCCGGCCCTTCCACGGTCAAAGCTTGTCGAGGACATCCCAGAGGGACATCTGTAGCTTCGACACAGAAACACAGGGAATGCACAAGGGTGAGAAATGATTTTATGTATGTTTTTTGCACCTTTCTTTATTATGGAATAAATTCTTATTTTGTGTTCCTATATCTGGGCAGGCATATCATTTGATGGTGGGCAATGATGTATGAAGGGATTCAGTGGGATGGCCATGGAAAAGCAAACATGAAGGGTCATGTGGGCATTAACTCAGTGGAAACGAGCAGCAATGAGACGGGTCTGTACTTCCCTTGCAGGTTGGGATGGTGACAACATCTCCTGGGTGGCTGGCGACGCGCATCCTGGGCCTCCTCCTCCTCTTCCTCCTCCCGCTGCGGCTCCCCCTCTTGCTGCCACGTCTCCTCCTGAGGTGCTTGTTATGTCTGCAATGTACTTATGAATGACTCCACGAGGCAATGTGTTGTACTCAAACTGTAGTGACCTTGGTCCTTTATTCGTAACTCCAGAGTGAGGCAAAACCTTTTATACTGGGCCCTGCACACCTATGCAGATGACCCTCAGGTCTCCCACCGCAGTGCCCTCTGGTGGACAGCCTCTGCCACAGGGGCAGGAAACCCCAGTCTCAACCAGTTGCACCCTCTAGTGGTGCCAGCATAATATATACACAGTGTAAACCTTATTGATAGTACATCAGGTAACAAGTCTCCATCTTATGCAACTATACAGTGACTACTATACAGAGAGTATACCTATAGTCTGCATATATAACATCACTCTCCCCCAAGTCCTTTGTGCCGATTACCGTTGCACTATATGCTCTGGCTTAGCTCTCCCCAGACATAAGTGCCAATAGCTCTTGCACCCTGGCTGTGCTTTGGCTTGGCTCTCTCCCTGTTAACCTCCAATTCCTTTTGCCACAACGTAGGGTAGTGGTTACCAGTTTGGATGGTTCAATGATGCAATAGGGGTTCTGGGTGTGATCCATGTGTTTGTTTACGGCTACATACATCCATTCCCCACCCCCCGCCCGCCTCACACAGTGAGATTTTGCAGCAGGCCTGTTACATTAACATACAAGATCAGCACAGTGTAAGTACAAAAAAAGGAAGTTACAGTTTGTATTGTGACTTACATTCGTTATGTTTTGTGGTCGTGCACCAGGATTGGGTAGATTGCATTCATGGTTCAGTAATGGTAAGTACTGAGGTAGCAGTACAGGTATGTAAGGACGCAGGTTCCAGAGCAACCAGACAGGGTCTTAGTCCTCTGATAGCGGCGCTGCGACCCCTGCTGGCAGGCTGGGCTTGGTTTGCTCACCTAACCAGGACTCAGGGCCTTTGCCGTTGCCTATTGGTGGGCAGAGCCACAGATGTGTGTGGCCTCCCTGTCCTCTTTTGAGGGCTGCAGAATCTTCTAACTGCTCTCTAACGGTGTTGGGAACCTGGCTGTTGCCGGTCCCGTTTGGGGAACTCGTTGGTTCTGACCTTTCGCTCCAGGACGTGGACGAGATAGCGACTGGGTCTGGGGGCTGCGCCATCTCCACCCGGGTGGTGGGTAACGGCGGCCGACTGCGCATATTGGTGCTGTTTTCGTTTCCAGGTCCGTGGTGAATAATGCCATCGGGTGCTTGCAGCATGGGATAGACCTGGGGCAGGGTATCAGGATCAGTGCCTGAGGTCGCTGGCTTATAACTTGTGGGCACACTTGGAGCAGCGCATCAGGATCACCGCCTTTATCCTCCCGAATTTGCTCGCTTGCTACTTTTGGCAACACTCTATTCCCAACATCTCGCAGCAACATTTTGTTCTTTACATTAGGACTGGTACCGACATCTCGCAACAACATTTTGTTCACAATCTTAATCAGTTCGTTACATTGATTGCCTTGCATAAATCTGTTTCTTTAAGTTCCTGTTATGTCCTTGGATGCTCTAACAATGACTCCACGAGGCAATGTGTCGTAGTTGAACTGTAGTGACCTTAGTCCATTATTAGTTGACTCCAGAGTGAGGATCACACCTGGTAGCCTGCCTCTTTACTAGGCCAGGCACACCTGTGCAGGTAACCTACAAGTCTCCCACTGCTGTGCCCTCTGGTGGCACACCTTGATATAGTACCAACTCGGGCCATATAAGAAACATGACATCACTCCCCCCTGAACCCTCAGTGCAAATCGCCTCTGCGTTAACTATGCTCTGGGCTTAGCTCTATATGGGTTCGATCTGGTAAACCTCTGGCGGGCCAGCTCAACCATGGGTGGGTAGTTGGTGCAGTAGCATGCTGGTGGTTGCTGTTTTTGTGTGTGTGTGTGTTCCTGACCACTCCATTCTCCTCCCCTCCCACGTTGGTGTGGCGGAGGCTCCTGGCATTCATGTACCTACAAGTTCAGGTGAGTGGGTTTTGCGTTTTTCTTTTTTTTTGTGGTTCCGTGGTGCGACAAGAGCGTTAGATGCCTTGTCGATACGGTGATCGATGCATGAGGACGGCTAGTTGCCGAGCTGCTGGGTGGTGTCCCTGTAGTCTGGTAGCGGTTCAGTGCCCGCTGCTGGCAGAGGGAAGCCGGTTGGCTCGCGTAGATTGCTCTCAGGGCTGTTGCCATGGTCCCTAGCGGCAGGCAGGTTCAGAGATGTCTGTGACCCCCCTCCCCGTCCCTACTTTATGCCCTGGGTCCCAGCTACTCCCTGAGGAGGTGCTGACTAGCAGTGCACAGAGAACTGCTGACTCGCTGGCCTGAGCGTCGCTTGGTTTGTGATCCTGGCTGGTGCTTGTTTCCTCTGGGGAAACATTGGCAGGTGACCCTACATCTAGGGGTGTGGCCTTGGGGCAATCTACTCCTTCAGGCTTTTGGCCGTTGGGCCATCGGTTGCCAGAGAGAGGGAACCAACCCAGGGCATGGTATCACTACCGTAGCCATTGTCCTGCTGAGGTCACTTGCCTTGCAGCTCGTGTGTGTTGGCTGCTTGTGGCCACACTTTGTGGTGCCTGACTCTGGTCCCCGGGACGCAGGCTACAGCATTGGGTAGCTCGCTGGACTTGTGTGCACCCGACGGGTGTCTGCCCGCTGCATTAGCTGCATGCAGTGAGAATCCTGCATTGCACAGCTTTTCCTTGCTTATGATGGACACTCTAAGGGTCCGAAAATGATCTTTTCCTCGCTGGTTGCATATGCACAGTTCAAATCATCAATTACACATTGTACATAATCGCGGAACTTTTCCTCGCTGGTTGCATGTATACAATTCCGATCATCAATTATGCATTTTACATGGTCAGTTACACATTTTACATGATCCCTTGCACTTTTACTCTCTAACTTACAATTCTTGTTACATTTGCTTAATTGTGTGGAACTGTCCCTTTAATTAAAGTGGGTTGTCGGCTTCATTTAAGAGAGCCTTGCTTGCTTTACCCCAATCCGCTTCTCCGTTTGGTGCCACATGTTGCTCAATCAGCACTGCACCTTCTGGTCTGGTCGAGGCCATCTTTGTCTGCAGCGCATCGCCTCGTGGTTCGGGCGCCATCTTTTCTTCATCCCCAATGTCAACCACGGTGATCCTCTTCTCCCCAGGTTCTACCTCCGCATTAGGGAAGTCGCTGTTGGATCCGATTTTCTCCCTCCTGAGTCCTGCCACTGGAGCCTGGAAGATGCGTTCGGGTCGTCTCAGCTGGATCCTCTCCATGCAGTCGTGTTGAGTCGTCTGTGTCTTGGGTGCCGTGCTGGTCAGCTCATTTGTGCCAGGTCCACCCTCAGGTGAGGGCTTGCTTTGCCTCTGAGCGCAGAGGGCTTCGATCGCTGGAGGGGTGAAGTCTTCCCACTTCCACTGGATCTTCTCCATCCACCTTCTGCTGAACAGTGTTGGTCCATCACCTGCAACAATCCACAGAGGTAACTTATGTACCGCTCCATCATGGAGTACTTTTACATTCACACTACCGACGACTGGGATGATTTCATTGGTGTAGGTGCGCAGTTTTGTCTGAACCAGGGCCAACTCGGGTCATTCAGTCGGATTGTCCCATAGCCTCTCAAAGGTTCCTTGATTCATCACTGACTGGCTCACTCCCGTATCCACTTTCATGAAGACTGGAACGCCATTTATCTTGACTTCCATCCTCAATGGGGAACACTCAGTGGTGCAGGTAAACATCATCGTGGGGCTGTGCTGCCTGGCTGTCTGCGATTCGTAATCCACGTTGGATTCATGGCCATCTGCAGACTCCTCATCGACACAGTGAGTCCTATTTCCCTTACACATTCGCTGGAGGTGGCCCTTTGTGCCGCAGGCTTTGCAAACATAGTCTTTAAAATGGCACTGGTGAGCCTTGTGATTCCCTCCGCAATGCCAGCATGATGCTACTCAATTAGTCCCCTTGGCGGACTCTGAGTTAAGGGACTCGGGGGCCTCCCCTGAGAGGATGCGTGCTTTACAGTCCAACTCCTGAACGGCGCCACTTGGTGCATGGTACCTGCCGGATTTGAGTCCTGAGGGTGAGACATCTGCCTAGAGCCGATGATCAAGGTCATGAATGTCTGGCTCACAGAGATGACCTTCACCAGTGTGACTGTGGTATCTGCCGACAGTAGCTTGCGAAGAAGGCCCTCATGACCAATGCCAATGACAAAAATGTCTCGCAGCGCTTTGTTGAGGTGGGTGCCGAACTTGCACGGTGCGGCCAGCCTCCTGAAGTCTGCGGCGTACTTCGCGATTTCCTGACCTTCAGGCCATCGGTGGGAATAGAACCGGAGTCTGGCTGTGAGGATGCTCTCCTTGGGCTTGAGTTGCTCCTGGATCAGGGTTACGAGCTCCTTGTATGACTTGATCGTTGTCTTTGCTGGTGCCAGCAAGTCCCTGATGAGGCCATAGATGTTGGGCCCACAACTGGTCAGTAGGATAGCGCTGCGTTTATCAGCCAGCATGGCCGGGTCGTCTCCTGCCAGGTCGTTTGCTGTAAAAAAGTGTTCGAGCCTCTCCACAAAGGCGTCCCAATCATCACCATCAGCGAACTGCTGCAACGTACCAAGGGTAACCATTTTCGCGTGAAAGTTCGTATTCCCGTCACCAGTTGTTATGTCCTTCGATGCTGTAACAAAGTCTCCACAAGGCAGTGTGTTGTACTTGAACTGTAGTGACCTTAGTCCTTTATTAGTTAACTCCAGAGTGATGATCACACCTGATGGCCTGCCTTTCATACTAGGCCAGGCATACCTGTACAGGTAACCTACGAGTCTCCCACTGCTGTGCCCTCTGTTGGCACACCTTGATATAGCACCAACAGGGGCCGTTGGTTGCAGGTCTCCTTTAAGAGAACTCTGCCAGCTTTACCCCAATCAAATCCTTTGTTAGACACCACGAGTTTGTCCCTCAGCATTGCACCTTGTGATATGGCCGCGGCCATCTATTTTTTCAGCCACGCCGCACCTCGCTGCAGCAGGGACACCATTTTGCCTCTGTCCGCGAGGTCGACTGCCTTGATCCTTCTCTCCCGTGATTCTGCCACAAAAGCTGGAAGAGTGCCTGTGAATTCAATCTTCCTCCCCAGGAGTCCTGCCACTGGAGCCGGGAAGATATTTTTTGGTCGTTCCAGTCAGATCATTGCCACTCAGTTGTGATGGACAGGCTGTGCCTCAGGTGCTGTGCTGGTCTGTTCTCTGGTGCCTGGCCCAAGCGAAGGTGAGGTTTTGCTCTGCCTCTGAGCATGGGGGACATCGATTTCTGGAGTGAAGAGGTCTTCCCATTTCCACTGGATCTTCCCCATCCACCTTCTTCCGAGTAGCGTTGGACCATCACCTGCAACAATCCACAGAGGTAACTTGTGCACCATGCCATTATGGATTACATTTACATCCGCATACCAAGGACTGGGATCAGCTCCTTGGTGTAGGTGCACAGCTTTTCCTGTACTGGAACCAGCTCGGGTCGTTTTTCATTCCATAGCCTCTCAAAGGCATCCTGGCTCATCACTGACTGGCTCACTCCCGTGTCAACTTCCATGAAGACTGGAATGCCGTTTATCTCGACTTTCATCTTCACTGGAGGACAATCGGTGGTGCAGGTATACACTCCATACACTTCTTCTTGGGGCTGAGCTGCCTCTCTGGCCAAATCATCATACTCCCCGCTAGATTCAAAGTCATCTACCGACTCCTCTGCTAGACGGTGAGTCGTATTTCTTTTACACATACGCTGGAGGTGGCCCTGCGTGTTACAGGCTTTGCATACGTACTCCGCAAACCGACACTGGTGAGCCCTATGGTTTCCTCTGCAATGCCAGCATGGTGCTACTCGATTAGCACCCCTCGGCGGACTCTGAGTTCTGGAACCCTGAGGTCTATGCTCTCTGCCCTGGGCAGAGCCACGTTCTGCAGTCTTGCCTTTGAAAGGCACCATTCTGCATACAGTACTTGTCGGGTTTGAGTCCACAGGATGAATAAGTTGCTTGGTGCTCCAGGTCGAGGTCATGAACGCCTGATTGATGCTGATGGCCTTCTGCAGGTTGACTGTGGTGTCGGCAGATAATAGCTTGTGAAGGAGGCCCTCGTGGCCAATTCCCATAACGAAGATGCCTCGCAATGCTTCATTGAGGTGTGTGCCGAAATCACACGGTGCCGCAAGTCTCCTGAGATCGGCAGCATATTTTGCAATCTCCTGGCCCTCAGGTCTGCGGTGAGCGTAGAATCTGTGCCTGGGATGCTCTGTTTTTGTTTTAGTTGATCACGAATTAGTTCAGTCAGCTCATCGTATGTCTTATCCTTGGCCTTCATGGGTGACAGCAAGTCCCTGACGAGGCAGTAGACCTCGGGCCCACAACTGGTCAGCATTATAGCCTTGCGCTTCTGCGCCAATGTGTCCGTCTCCCCTGCCAGGTCGTTTGCCACGAAATAGTGCTCGAAGCTTACCATGAAGGCATCCCAATCATCACCCTCTGCGAAGTCTTTTAGTGTGCCAAAGGTAGCCATAATCACGTGAAAGTCCGTATTCTCGTCGCGACTTGTTATGTCTGTAATGTACTTATGAATGACTTCACGAGGCAATGTGTTGTACTCAAACTGTAGTGACCTTGGTCCTTTATTCGTAACTCAAGAATGAGGCACAAGTATGGTGGCAGCCTTTTATATTGGCCTCTGCACACCTATGCAGGTGACCCTCAGGTCTCCCACTGCAGTGCCCTCTGGTGGACAGCCTCTGCCACAGGGGCAGGAAACCCCGGTCTCCACCAGTTGCACCCTCTAGTGGTGCCAGCATAATATATACACAGTGTAAACCTTATTGATAGTACATCAAGTAACAAGTCTCCATCTTATGCAACTATACAGTGACTACACAGAGAGTATATCTATAGTCTGCATATATAACAGTGCTACTGTTGGATCAACCTCCATCGGCTATCCCCTCATGATTGCCAGGTTATACAGCATGCAGCAGACGACTGCAAATAGGGAGACCCACTCAGGCGAGTACTGCAGAACTCCACCAGAGCAGTCCAGGCAACGGAATCTTTGTTTGAGGATCTGGATGCAGTGCTCAATTATGCATCTGGTGTTGGTATGAGAGTCATTGTAAACATGTTCAGCAACAGTCCTGGGGTTGTGAAGGGGAGTCAGAAGCTAAGTGCACATGGGAGGCCCTGACCTGCGAGAAAACACCAGCTTCAGGTCAGGGTCATAAAAAGAGTGGAGGTGCGGTGGCCGAGGAGCAGCGTGGAGGCATGCCACTTCAGGGAGCAGCGCGAGCAGGTGCAGGAGGGCAATGACCTGGAGAAGGGCAACTGGATTTGACGTCACCAAAGCCAAGGTCGCTGATTGGAGCGTGGGCAGGTACAGCAGGAGAGGCAAAAAGCAGCAGAGGAGCGGCGAGGTCGGGCGTAGGAGCGGCGAGAGATCGTAGAGCAACGTGATCGGGGCCCAAGAGAGGCGTGAGTTCAGGGCCCAGAAGAGGCGAGGGCCCAGCGGCAGCACAGGCCAGCCCACACTGCGATATGTGTGTGCACTAGGTCCGTGCAGCAGAGCTGGTCTCCAGTCGTCTTGGGTAATCCTTGCCACTGGACCAAGATCTAGCTCCGTCAAGCCCGTGTGGTGGCTGATGTGCAACGACCATCACATGTTAAAAAAATCCACGCACAGGTATCTTCCTCCCTTGATTATATAATTCTGGACCTGGAATGTCAGGTCCCTCATTGAAACACCTGTGACCTCATCTCTTTTGGATATGGAAGCAAATCATCCTCGATATGAGGGACCGCCTAAGAAGGCACAGAGAATATCCCTTATCACCAAGCAGCCATCCACAATCCTGGTCTGGGCCCGAGAAGACGGCGGGCACACTGTTCTGGCGCAGGATGAAGACATTGTGACTGATGCCTGGATACCGGGCATCGACTGCCATGGTCTTGCGCTGGTGGTCGCACACCAGCTGGACATTGAGGGAGTGGAATCCCTTTCTGTTCATAAACATCTCAGCATGGGTTTGTGGCACCCTCAGTGCGACGTGTGTGCAGTTGACGGCGCCCTGCACCGTGTAACCCTGCAATCCACACAAATCCAGTCTGCCGCTCCACCTGCTCATCGGGAAAGAAATGTATTGCAGTCTTCTCCTGTACAGAGCATCGGTGACTTGACGGATGGAGCGATGGGTGGAGAGCTGAGAGATGTTAGATATGTCAACAGTTGCAGACTGGAAATAGCCAGCTGCATAAAAGCTGAGTGCAATGGTCAGTTTGGTTTCAACGCTCAGAGCTTTCCTCAACCTTGTCCGAGGCTGCAGATCTGGCCGCGGGAGAGTGCACAGCTCCGTCAGGATGTCCGCTCCATCAGCGTCTTCGGCCTGAACAGCACTCCTGGGTTACATTGCGCTGCTATCGAAGAAGAAGGAAGAACATCATCAAAAAGGAAGAGAAAAGCAGCTCCCAGTGACTTCGGACCTCACCAACTCATCGCGGCAACAACTGACCACAGCCAACGTGGTAACATCGAACCACCGTGATTGACAAATCCTAAGAAAGAAACTATTCGAGAAGAATCCGAAGATTCGAAAGTTTTCCACTCGACAATCTATTCCTGGCTTACAACGGGTGAAACATTACCTAAAGTAACCCAAAGCCCTACTCCTACAAGAAGAATGTGGGTACTCACCCCATAAATCCAAACCGTACCTTATCGCATCAGTGAACTCAACCCAACTGAAGACTACGCAGCAAGAAGTCTTCCACGACATTCAGGGTACCTACAGAGTCCAGCGAACACCGAAACCGCGAACCACCGTCAACTATCAATAAGAGGATTGGTGAGCATTAGGTTAACCTAGTCAGATTTAGGCATTGGGAGGTGGGAGGTGTATTATTTTCTGTAACCCCTTTTGTATGTGTAATAACATGTTCCTTATTCTAGAGATTGTAAATTTTGACATTGTACTTTTCTTTCCTGAATAAAATCAAAGTTTCTTGCACTAAAACCAGTTGTCTGCTGCACTTTGTCACATCCCCAAATAAATCCAAAGTCTAGAACCCAGGGAGTGGGAGCGATTCGAACCGCTCAGAAGGTCAGAAGTGAACCTGACCCCATACACCACCCTCTACACCAATCTTTCTGGCTTAAGGTCTATGGCCATCTCCAGATCCTACTCCATGTTGGGCAGCCATGTCTGCTGCCTCCCTTGCCCGCTGCCTCTGGACACGTTGCTTACGGTGCCGCCTTCTGCTGCGTGTCTCCCTGCTACGCACAATGTGGATAAAGCGTTCCCCTGCTAGTGTTGAGCTCATTGTGTCTGCAGGCTCAACCCTCACTATGAGGCCTCTGTGGATTGGGGCCCCTAGTCCACTAGTAATCACTGCCGCTGTCAAAAGGCGAGTGAGAAACTTTTCACAAGTCTGCAAAAAAATTTCCAAGTCTGATAAATTTTTTCCAAGTGAATAAATTTTGGTCCAAAAAAATGGCGATCCAACCAACCAATCTCTGCTGGTGGTCTTGAGCCGGCCGGCACAATACTCTGACACAAAAAGCTGTCGGGGCACCGTCAGGCAGCAGGTTGTATTTCTTGTACTGAATATAGCTTCCGGGGCGGAGAGGCAGCGGTGTGCGCTCTGATTGCGTCATTACGGCTGCATCCACAATACCGCGGTGGAAGTAGGGGAAGTGGGGTGGAAGTAGGGGGAGAGGGGTGGAAGTGGGGGGAGCAGGGTGGAAGTAGGGGGAGAGGGGTGGAAGTAGGGGGAGAGGGGTGGAAGTGGGGGGAGAGGGGTGGAAGTAGGGGGAGAGGGGTGGAAGTAGGGGGAGAGGGGTGGAAGTGGGGGGAGAGGGGTGGAAGTAGGGGGAGAGGGGTGGAAGCAGGGGGAGAGGGGCGGAAGTAGGTGGAGAGGGGTGGAAGTGGGGGGAGAGGGGTGGAAGTGGGGGGAGAGGGGTGGAAGTAGGGGGAGAGGGGTGGAAGTAGGGGGAGAGGGGCAGAAGTGGGGGGGAGAGGGGTGGAAGTAGGGGGAGAGGGACGGAAGTAGGGGGAGAGGGGTGGAAGTGGGGGGAGAGGGGTGGAAGTGGGGGGAGCGGGGTGGAAGTAGGGGGAGCGGGGTGGAAGTGGGGGGAGCGGAGTGGAAATAGGGGGAGAGGGGTGGAAGTGGGGGGAGAGGGGTGGAAGTGGGGGGAGAGGGGTGGAAGTAGGGGGAGAGGGGTGGAAATAGGGGGAGAGGGGTGGAAGTGGGGGGAGAGGGGCGGAAGTGGGGGGAGAGGGGTGGAAGTGGGGGGAGCGGGGTGGAAGTGGGGGGAGCGGAGTGGAAATAGGGGGAGAGGGGTGGAAGTGGGGGGAGAGGGGTGGAAGTGGGGGGAGAGGGGTGGAAGTGGGGGGAGCGGAGTGGAAGTAGGGGGAGAGGGGTGGAAGTGGGGGGAGAGGGGTGGAAGTGGGGGGAGAGGGGTGGAAGTGGGGGGAGAGGGGTGGAAGTGGGGGGAGAGGGGTGGAAGTAGGGGGAGAGGGGTGGAAGTGGGGGGAGCGGAGTGGAAGTGGGGGGAGAGGGGTGGAAGTGGGGGGAGCGGGGTGGAAGTGGGGGGAGAGGGGTGGAAGTGGGGGGAACGGAGTGGAAGTGGGGGAAGAGGGGTGGAAGTGGGGGGAAAGGGGTGGAAGTGGGGGGAGAGGGGCAGAAGTGAGCACCGCTGCAAAAACCCCCGAGGACAATTTCGCTGGCAGCGGCCATTGGACTGGAAGTCGGAGGCCACTTAACTCCGCCGCTTGGCTGCTGCTTTCCGGCGGTAAGAGGCCTTTTCGAGAGGCTGAATTTCGGCCCCACAATATCCAGTTCAAATTCCAAGGAGCTCTTACTGTTACACAACTGGGTTACCCAGTCATATAATTGGATATTGAACAGTACAGGGACACTCCTGATCACAAGATAGCCAGAGTGCTTATGACAGTGACCAGCACCACTGAACCTAAGAAAGTATCGAAGGCAGACCCAAAATTTCTAACATAGCTTTTAGTTACTAGACTTACTTTATGTTTCCATAAATCTTACCGCAGTCTTCAAAAATTGTAATTCATCACATCAGACCCCACTTTAAGTTGGAAATAGTTAAGCAAATGTATTAAGCAAATGGTGAACAGTACATAAGTAGCTGTCATATAACATAATTGTACATTTATAGTCGAATATTTTCCATCCAACTCTTCAAATCGATATTGTTAAGTCCTGACTCTAATGTACTGACTTACACGAGACACATGCTGAAGTCAAGGTCACTCAGAACTGCACCTTTAATTCACAGCTCTCCAGTGCTGCACTTGCCTGAGACCTCCCGTTATATACCTCAGTGGGACAGGTATGGAGTGTCTCCTGCAACTGCACCCCTGGTGGTAAGGTATGCTTATTGTTATAGGTCATATCCAGTTATAGTCATGTATAGCATGGTAAGATACAGTTATATACAGTAATGTGAGATATATGACATCACCCTCTTCCAAGGTCTTATTGCCTTTATAGATTCAGTCTCTCAGGTGGAGCGTGGAGCGTCTTAGTTGTGGTTCAGTTGACGGGTATCCCGTTGAGTAGAACCCTAATCATAATTGGAGGCGTCTTGGTGTAAGAACAGTGGACATTGATCGTGTTAACCCGCTGTACCTCGGCGTCCCGTGCACTGTTCCAACCGTCTTCTGGTCCGCTTTCCAACCCTTCCGATTCGTATATCAGCCAAGCTGCTGTTTTTCTGCACATGAGAACCAGATGCCCTGTGTAGTTGCAGTTTCTGCAAATGGCATGCTGAAATCGACACACCCTGGTTGGGTGCCTTCCCCCACAGCTCCAACACAGACGGTTTCCATTGTTTCCGAAGGATGAGCTGCGTCTGGCTGATCTCCCTTGAGCTTCTCTCAATCTGTTGTTGATTGCTCGCATTGTGGGTTGATGAGGTGTGATCGGTCGTTCATGTGGCCCTTGATTTTGATAGCTTCTGGCGCCACTGTCTGCTGTTGAAGGCCTGCTGTCCTGCCTTTGTCTGTGTGTGGGGGTAGCAGTTTGTTTCACAATGTGAACCCCTTGTTCCGATGCCTCGTTTGTTGTCGTATCCGAAGTATAGATCAGCCTCGTTTCTTCTTCACCTGCCAAGATGGTCTGTGCGACCAGTGCTGGTGCCTTTAGAGTCAAGTTTTTAGTCTCTATAAGCTTTCAGAATATGCCTGCGTGGTCTATTCCTTCAATAAAAAAGTCTCTCAGTACTTTGCTCCTTAGTTGATCAGGGAACTCACATGAACTAGCCAGCCTCCGAAGTTCCGCCACGCAGTCGGGTATGTTTTGGCCCACACAGCGTCTGTAGTTGTAGAACCTGTGTCTGGCCATGTGTAGGCTGCTCGCTGGCTTCAGGTGGTCTCTCACCAGTGTGCTCAACTCCTCAAACGACTTGCTTGCTGGTTTCTCGGGTGCCAGCAGGTCTTTCATTAAAGCGTATGTTTTCGAGCCACAGCTGGTCAAGAGATGGGCTCTTCTCTTGTCTGCCTTATCGTCGCCCAGCCAGTCTTTGGTCACAAAGCTTTGCTGAAGCCTTTCTATAAAGTCATCCCACTTGTCTCCAGCATTGCATTTCTCATCTGAGCTGTTGGTAGCCATTCTGTGGATTCTGTGATCCCGTAACTCATCGCCATTGTAAAGTCATGACTCTAATGTACTGACTTACACGAGACACATGCTGAAGTCAAGGTCACTCAGGACCTGCACCTTGATTTCACAGCTCTCCAGTGCTGCACTTGCCTGAGACCTCCCTTTATGTACCTCAGTGGGACAGGTATGGAGTGTCTCCTGCAAGTGCACCCCTGGTGGTAAGGTATGCTTATTGTTACAGGTCATATCCAGTTACAGTCATGTATAGCATGGTAAGATACAGTAATGTGAGACACATGACATATAATAATAAAAAGATTGTAACTCTAAGAATTAAACTAATCTCTGTAAGTAACTTTTAAAATAATATCTTATTACTTTTCCTTAAATTTCTTACCAGTGTGCTAGTTTAACTAATCTGTACAATTCCTTGGAAAACCAAACCAATTTTTTGCTCGTTCAGGACTTTCAAGTTGATCAGTTATTTTCAAATTGACTCCTTGATTTGAACCTAATAGATCCTTTTTATTTCCAGGAAAAGTGCTAGCGGCAATTCCTGATTTTAAATATCTGACCCATTAAATTGAAAAAAGAAACTGTCAATCATAAAGAAATTGAACCAATTACACAGCATTGTTTAAGATTTAATTATTTCTCTCTCCAGCCAGTAACCAATGAAAATTGCAACATTGTATCAATACAATCTTAGTGCAGGAATATGAACTGTAGTCAATTTTTAAACAGCTTATGTACTATGATCATATCTAAAAGGATAACTACTAAATCGCAATTTGAAAAAATACCTAATTTCTGTCCCAACAGTGTTGATAACGTTAGAATATAGCCATTTCGATGTTTCTGTAAAGTGCCAATTGCAAATACCATGAAATATCTTTAAAATCTAGTTGTACTGTTGACTATTACCACCTAATAGTGAAACGGAAGTAGAGGAAGAAATAGGTAAGCGAATCTTATGAAATGAGTAAAAGTATAGAATAATAATCAAGGAAATTTCAGATACCCCAAAATATACTGCAAAGAAGAGGTAGGGAAAGGGGAAATTGGAATGCAGTTTTTGCAGTGTGTTCAGACTGCTTTCTTACCCAGTGCATAAGAAGCCAAACCAAAGAGAAATCACTGCTAGATCTAATAATGGGAAATGAATCAGAGCAGATAAGAGAAGTAAGCATAGGGGAACTTCTACACAATAACAATCATAACATTATGGGCCTGAAATTGCGGTCGGAGGCTTCCTTCGAACGAACGCCTCTGACCTGAAAAAAATCTACGAAAGTACCTGGTGGTCTCGGAAGAACGTAAGATCCCTGTTGGAGGCCTAGATTCACTGTGTAGTGCATGGGGAGATGGCTTTCAGGTACGTCAGTCCAAACTGGAATCATGTGGGTCTAGGCAACTAATCACGATGCAATAATCTCATTGATAAAAATGGGAACTCTGTACGAATTCCCATTACTATCAATGAAAAAAAACCCTAAAACACCAAAACACAGCATGATAAATAAATAAAACACCTCACGTATTTAAAATTAATTGTTTTAGAAAAAAAAATATTTGGGGGAATTTTTTTTAATGTGTTTTAATAGTTTTAAAAATAAACTTACCTTAATGGACAGGGTTTTTACTATAAAAATGTGTATTTAAATTAAATTTTAATATGTTTTAAAACTCTTATGCTGGTAAAAGTAGGCTGCGTGCCTGCTTTCACCAGGCGTAAAAGTTTGAAGGACATTTGCTGGGCATGAGTTGGGCAAATAGCCCAATCTCTCCCACGCGGATGTCCTTTTCTCGGGGATGCGGAGGATCTGCCAAGAGACATCTTTGACAGATCGGAAAAAGCCCCGAAAACCGGCTTTTGCGAGGCCTCTCTGGGTCCGTGCATACTCCATATGGGGCCAGAATTTTAAGTCCAATATGGTTCAAAATAATGATTGAGAAAGATATAAGTAAGACAAAGTCGTCATCATCATCACAGGCAGTCCCTCGGAATTGGGCAAGACTTGCCTCCACTCTAAAACTGAGTTCTTAGGTGACTGAACAGCCCAATACGGGAATTAGACTCTCTGTCACAGGTGGGACAGACAGTCGTTGAAGGAAAGGGTGGGTGGGGAGTCTGGTTTGCCGCACGCTCCTTCAGCTGCCTGCGCTTGATTTCTGCGCGCTCTCGGCGACGAGACTCGAGGTGCTCAGCATCCTCCCGGATGCATTTCCTCCACTTAGGGCGATCTTTGGCCAGGGACTCCCAGGTGTCAGTGGAGATGTTCCATTTTTTCAAGGAGGCTTTGAGGGTGTCCTTGAAATGTTTCCTCTGCCCACCTTAGGCTCGCTTGCCATGTAGGAGTTCTGAGTAGAGCTTTGGGAGTCTTGTGTCAGGCATGTGAACAATGTGTCCCCCCCAGCGGAGCTGGTCTAGTGTGGTCAGTGCTTCAATGCTGAGGATGTAGGCCTGGTCAAGGACGCTAATGTTGGTCCATCTGTCCTCCCAGGGGATTTGCAGGATCTTGCGGAGATATCGTTGGTGGTATTTCTCCAGCGATTTGAGGTGTCTACTGTATATGGTCCACGTCTCTAATCCATACAGGAGGGCGGGTATCACTACAGCCCTGTAGACCATGAGCTTGATGGCTGATTTGAGGGCCTGATATTCAAACACTCTTTTCCTCAGGCGGCCGAAGGCTGCGCTGGCGCACTGGAGGCGGTGTTGAATCTCGTCGTTGATGTCTGCCCGTGTTGATAATAGGCTCCCGAGGTATGGAAAGTGGTCCACGTTGTCCAGGGCTGCGCCGTGGATCTTGATGACGGGGGGTACTGCTGTGTGGCGGGGACAGGCTGGTGGACCTTTGTCTTACGGATGTTTAGTGTAAGGCCCATGCTTTCGTATGCCTTAGTGAAGATGTTAACTATGGCTTGAAGTTCAGTCTCTGAATGTGCGCAGACGCATGCGTCGTCCACGTACTGTCGTTCGACGACAGAGGTTGGGACGGTCTTGGATCTGGCCTGGAGACAACGAAGGTGAACAGGTTCCCACTGGTTCTGTAGTTTAGTTTCACTCCAGCGGGGAGCTTGTTGACTGTGAGGTGGAGCATGGCAGCGCGGAAAATTGAGAAGAGGGTTGGGGCGATGACGCAGCCCTGTTTGACCCAAGGCCGGATGTGGATTGGGTCTGTAATGGATCCGTTGGTCAGGATCATGGCTTGCATGTCGTCGTGGAGCAGGCGGAGGATGGTGACGAACTTTTGGGGGCAGCCAAAACGGAGGAGGATGCTCCATAGCCCCTCGCGGTTGACAGTGTCAAAGGCCTTTGTACGGTCAAAGAAAGCCATGAACAAGGGTTGGTACTGTTCCCTGCTTTTTCCTTGCAGCTGTCGCACTGTAAAAATCATGTCCGTTGTACCCCGAAGAGGACGAAATCTGCACTGTGACTCCGGGGGAGCTCCTCAGCCACAGGAAGAAGATGGTTGAGGAGGATTCTAGCGACAACTTTCCCAGTGGCTGATGTAATAGACAGTGACCAAAGTAATAGACTGGAAAAAAGCTGATTTTGAGGGGATGAAGGTAAACTGGAAAAGAAATGACAAAGAGCTTGAACAGTAGTGGGACATACTTTTAAAAGGCGATCAATAGATTTCAGGAAAAAAATATTCTGCTAAAAAACAAGAACAATCTAGCCAATAATCAAACAACATGGATGAATCAAGCGATAATGATAAAATTGAAACTAAAGAAGAAGGCCTACATTTAGTTCATAGACAAAGGAGAGGATACGTAAATGGATAGTTAGGAAAGAATCAGAAAAACAATTAGGAAAGCAAGGAACAAAATTAAATGATCAAAGAATATAAAAAGAATAGTAAAGTATTCTACAGACACATAAATAACAAAAGAAAAATCAGGATATGGACAAGGCTACTAAGGGAGACACAAGATAAACTCACAGGTAATGACAGCGAAATGACAGAAATTTTGAATAGTTACTTCCCTCAGTATTTACGGGGGAGACTAACAAGATGGACAAAACAATAGAAGAATATATTATAAAAGATATAAAGACATTTAAGATCGAAAGGGTGAGATAATTGATAAACTAATCAAACTTAGAGAGGATGAAACCCATCGTCTGGTTGGATTACATCTGTGCATATTAATAGAAGCTAGGGAAGAGATAACAGAGGGAATATTACATACATATAAAAATTCATCAGAAAAGGAATAGTGCTAGATGACTGGTGGACAGCTAATGTTATCCGTACATTTAAAAAGGGAGTTAGAACAAGTCCAGGGAATATAGATCAGTTAGCTTAATGACAGTGGTAGGAAAGATGATGGAATCTTTACACAAAGATATGATAGAAAAACATCTAGAAACTGAAAATATAATAGAGTAGTCAGCATGGATTTCAAAGGGAAGTTCATGCTTGACCAACCTTATTGAATTCTTTGAAGAAGTAACAGAAAGTAGATAATGGTAATATAATATATTTGGATTTCCAAAAGGCCTTCGATAAGGTACCACAATGAGTAAAAAATATAGAATAATAATCATGGGGATTTCAACTATCCCAAAATTAATTGTCCAGAAGAGATAGGTAAAGAGGATAAGAAAATTGAGTTCCAATAATGTGTAAAGGACTCCTTTCTAAAAGAATCCAATACGTAACCCAATTATGTAAGAAGCTCGACAAGGGAGGATTCGCTATTGGATCTAGTAATGGGGAATGAACCAGAGCAGATAAGAGAAGTAAAAGTAAAGGAACATCTAGACAATAGTGACCATAATATAAGACACTTTAAGATAATAATTGAGAAGGAAGAAAACCAAGGTAATAGAGTAGAGAAAAAACGATTTTGAAGGGCTGAGAATAGAACTTGGGAAAATAAAATTGTCATGTATGTAGTCCATGCATACTAACTGTATAGTCACAGAAGGTGTGCCACCAGAGGGCGATGGGAGACCTGAGGGTCACCTGCATTGGTGTTCAGCGCCCAGTATAAAAGGCTGCCCACCATGCTTGTGCCTCACTCTGGAGTCAAAATAAATGGGACTAAGGTCACAATTGCTCAAGTACAATACTAAACCTCGTGGAGTCATTCATAAGAGTATTAAAGACATAACAACTGACGACAAGATTATGAACTTTCATTCAAAAATGACTAACGTTGGTGCATTAGAAAAGTTTTCAGAGGGTGAAGATTGGGAAGCCTTTATGGAGCAGCTTGACCAATATTTCATAAGAACATAAGAACATAAGAATTAGGAACAAGAGTAGGCCATCTAGCCCCTCGAGCCTGCTCTGCCATTCAAAAAGATCATGGCTGATCTGGCCGTGGACTCAGCTCCACTTACTCGCCCGCTCCCCATAACCCTTAATTCCCTTATTGGTTAAAAATCTATCGATCTGTGATTTGAACACATTCAATGAGCTAGCCTCAACTGCTTCCTTGGGCAGAGAATTCCACAGATTCACAACCCTCTGGGAGAAAAAATTCCTTCTCAACTCGGCTTTAAATTGGCTCCCCCATATTTTGAGGCTGTGCCTCCTAGTTCTAGTCTCCCTGACCAGTGGAAACAACCTCTCTGCCTCTATCTTGTCTATCCCTTTCATTATTTTAAGTGTTTCTATAAGATCATCCCTCATCCTTCTGAACTCCAACGAGTAAAGACCCAGTCTACTCAATCTATCATCATAAGGTAACCCCCTCATCTCCGGAATCAGCCGAGTGAATCGTCTCTGTACCCCCTCCAAAGCTAGTACATCCTTCCTTAAGTAAGGTGACCAAAACTGTACGCACTACTCCAGTTGCGGCCTCACCAATACCCTGTACAGTTGCAGCAGGACCTCCCTGCTTTTGTACTCCATCCCTCTCGCAATGAAGGCCAACATTCCATTTGCCTTCCTGATTACCTGCTGCATTTGCAAACTAACTTTTTGGGATTCATGCACAAGGACCCCCGGTCCCTCTGCACCACAGCATGTTGTAATTTCTCCCCATTCAAATAATATTCCCTTTTACTGTTTTTTTTTCCAAGGTGGATGACCTCACATTTTCCATCATTGTATTCCATCTGCCAAACCTTAGCCCATTCGCTTAACCTATCTAAATCTCTTTGCAGCCTCTCTGTGTCTTCTACACAACCCGCTTTCCCACTAATTTGTGTCATCTGCAAATTTTGTTACACTACACTCTGTCCCCTCTTCCAGGTCATCTATGTATATTGTAAACAGTTGTGGTCCCAGCACCGATCCCTGTGGCACAACACTAACCACCGATTTCCAACCTGAAAAGGACCTATTTATCCCAACTTCTGCTTTCTGTTAGCCAGCCAATCCTCGATCCATGCTAATACATTTTCTCTGACTCTGCGTACCTTTATCTTCTGCAGTAACCTTTTGTGTGGCACCTTATCGAATGCCTTTTGGAAATCTAAGTACACCACATCCATCGGTACACCTCTATCCACCATGCTCGTTAGATCCTCAAAGAATTCCAGTAAATTAGTTAAACATGATTTCCCCTTCATGAATCCATGTTGCGTCTGCTTGATTGCACTATTCCTATCTAGATGTCCCGCTATTTCTTCCTTAATGATAGCTTCAAGCATTTTCCCCACTACAGATGTTAAACTAACCGGCCTATAGTTACCTGCCTTTTGTCTGCCCCCTTTTTTAAACAGAGGCATTACATTAGCTGCTTTCCAATCCACTGGTACCTCCCCAGAGTCCAGAAAATTTTGGTAGATTATAACGAATGCATCTGCTATAACTTCTGCCATCTCTTTTAATACCCTGGGATGCATTTCATCAGGACCAGGGGACTTGTCTACCTTCAGTTCCATTAGCCTGGCCAGCACTACCTCCCTAGTGATGGTGATTGTCTCAAGGTCCTCCCTTCCCACATTCCCGTGACCAGCAATTTTTGGCATGGTTTTTGTGTCTTCCACTGTGAAGACCGAAGCAAAATAATTGTTTAAGGTCTCAGCCATTTCCACATTTCCCATTACTAAATCCCCCTTCTCATCTTCTAAAGGACCAACATTTACTTTAGTCACTCTCTTCCGTTTTATATATCGGTAAAAGCTTTTACTATCTGTTTTTATGTTTTGCGCAAGTTTACTTTCGTAATCTATCTTTCCTTTCTTTATTGCTTTCTTAGTCATTCTTTGCTGTCGTTTAAAATGTTCCCAATCTTCTAGTTTCCCACTAACCTTGGCCACCTTATACGCATTGGTTTCTAATTTGATACTCTCCTTTATTTCCTTGGTTATCCACGGCTGGTTATCCCTTCTCTTACCGCCCTTCTTTTTCACTGGTATATATTTTTGTTGAGCACTTTGAAAGAGCTCCTTAAAAGTCCTCCACTGTTCCTCAATTGTGCCACCGTTTAGTCTGTGTTCCCAGTCTACTTTAGCTAACTCTGCCCTCATCTCACTGTAGTCCCCTTTGTTTAAGCATAGTATGCTCGTTTGAGACACTACTTCCTCACCCTCAATCTGTATTACAAATTCAACCATACTGTGATCACTCATTCCGAGAGGATCTTTTACTTGGAGATCGTTTATTATTCCTGTCTCATTACACAGGACCAGATCTAAGATAGCTTGCACCCTTGTAGGTTCTGTAACATACTGCTCTAAGAAACAATCCCGTATGCATTCTATGTATTTCTCCTCCAGGTTACCCCATGCGATTTGATTTGGCAATCGATATGTAGGTTAAAATCCCCCATGATTACTGCCATTCCTTTTTCACATGCCTCTATTATTCCCTTGATTATTGTCCGCCCCACCGTGAAGTTATTATTTGGGGGCCTATAAACTACGCCCACCAGTGACTTTTTCCCCTTACTATCTCTAATCTCCACCCACAATGATTCAACATTTTGTTCATTAGAGCCAATATCGTCTCTCACAACTGTCCTGATAGCATCATTTATTAACAGAGCTACCCCACCTCCTTTCCCTTCTTGTCTATCCTTCCGAATTGTCAGATACCCCTGTATGTTTAATTCCCAGTCTTGGCCACCCTGCAACCACGTTTCTGTAATGGCCACCAAATCATACCCATTTGTAATGATTTGTGCCGTCAACTCATTTAGTTTATTTCAAATGCTGCGTGCGTTTAGGTAAAGTGTTTTAATACTAGTTTTTAGACCATGATTTTTAGTTTTGACCCCTCCTGCAGCCCCTTTATATTCATACAAATTGTCCCTTCCTATCACCTTGTGGTTTACACTTACCCCAGTGCTACTCTGCTCTGTTGCCTCCTGCCTTTTGCATTCTTTCTTGGGGTCCTGTTCATCTGCGCTCTCACCCACTCTAACTAGCTCAGAGCCCTCTCCTGGGTTCCGAATACTCCTCACATTGAGGCACCGAGCTTTCATGCTTGCCTTTTTATTACACTTTGACCCTTTAGAATTTTGCTGTACATTGGCCCTTTTTGTTTTTTGCCTTGGGTTTCTCTGCCCTCCACTTTAACTCATCTCCTTTCTGTCTTTTGCTTCTGTCTCCATTTTGTTTCCCTCTGTCTCCCTGCATTGGTTCCCATCCCCCTGCCATATTAGTTTAACTCCTCCCTAACAGCACTAGCAAACACTCCCCCTAGAACATTGGTTCCGGCCCAGGTGCAGACCGTCCGGTTTGTACCGGTCCCACCTCCCCCAGAACCAGTTCCAATGCCCCAGGAATTTGAATTCCTCCCTGCTGCACCACTGCTCAAGCCACGTATTCATCTGCGCTATTCTGTGATTGACTAGCACGTGGCACTGGTAGCAACCCAAGATTACTACTTTTGAGGTCCTACTTTTTAATTTAGCTCCTAGCTTCTTAAATTCGTCTCGTAGGACCTCATCCCTTTTTTTTACCTATGTCGTTGGTACCAATGTGCACCACGACAACTGGCTGTTCTCCCTCCCTTTTTAGAATGTCCTGCACCCGCTCCGAGACATCCTTGACCCTTGCACCAGGGAGGCAGCATACCATCCTGGAGTCTCGGTTGCAGCCTCAGAAACGCCTATGTATTCCCCTTACAATTGAATCCCCTATCACCATCGCTCTCCCACTCTTTTTCCTGCCCTCCTGTGCAACAGAGCCAGCCACGGTGCCATGAACTTGGCTGCTGCTGCCCTCCCCTGATGAGTCATCCCCCTCAACAGTACTCAAAGCAGTGTATCTGTTTTGCAGGGGGATGACCACAGCGGACTCCTGCACTACCTTCCTTGCACTGCTCTTCCTGCTGGTCTTCCATTCCCTAGCTGGCTGTGGACCCTTCACCTGCGGTAAGACCAACTCGGTACACGTGCTACTCACGTCATTCTCAGCATCGTGGATGCTCCAGAGTAAATCCACCCTCAGCTCCAATTTCGCAACGCGGACCGTCAGGAGCTGGAGGCGGATACACTTCCCGCACACGTAGTCGTCAGGGACACCGGAAGTGTCCCTGAGTTCCCACATGGTACAGAAGGAGCATATCACATGACCGAGCTCTCCTGCTTAACCCTTAGATACACTTAATTCGGCGACAACAATGTTAACAGGTTACTGACTGATATAAAAAAGACCTGATAGGTGATGATCCGGCCACGCTGGCAGATAAACGCAGAGCTAGCCTGTTGACCAGTTGTGGGCCCGCGGTCTACGGCCTCGTCAGGGACTTGCTTGCACCAGAGAAAATAATGACCAAGTCATATTGTAAGGGGTTTTCACAGGGTTGTTGTGCCTTGGGTCTCTCTCTCTCTGGGCTTCTGCCCTCACAGCTGATGCCTGGCCTGTGAGGTACCCTGAGTGCTGCAAGAGCACCCCTGGAGAGACTGTGTCCACAGCTTATGAAGGGGGTTTTGAGACTCGTGCGTCCCCACAGCTTATGCCTAGCCTGTGAGACACCTGTGAGTGTCAAACACTCCTAACCCCTTCTTCCCTAGCCTGTGACACACAGTTGAGCATTTTCGAGGCGCTCCTAGCTCCCCTTACACGGTTCTGACATAAGACTCACGATCAGGAGATGTAATACAATAGAACTGAGACAAGGTGATTCCAAGAGGAACTTTAGGCTTCCAATTTATTTGACAAGGTGTAACTCAACAAACAGCAATACACCAACAAAACAATCCCCCTAAATCCCACTAAAACGGACCCAACGAAAATCTTTACACAAGTATAGCAGTACAATGCCCAACCTCCCACCTTTCCTGGCCTAACCGAGTTGGGAGTTCTGGGGACCAGAGGTTATACTCACTACTGTGCCTTCCGCAGTCTGGTGGTTTGTTTCTTCTATCTTCGCTGTCTTCGGACACTGGTTTTCCTTCAGTGTCGAGAGGCTTGCTGGTTGTGGTTGTTGGATGACGAGGGCAGGGAAAATCATCACTTCTTTTCACTACATCAGAAACCCCTTTTTTATAGCCAGATTATCCAGTCCACCTCTCCTGCTGAAGTCGATTCTTCTCATTGGTGGACTTTTGATTTTGAAAAATGCAGCAGTTTTAGATTGGTGTTTTTTTTTCCACTGATCTTAACCTACTCAAGATTTGAGTGGGTGTTGATTGCATTGGCCTCCTGTAGCCATTGTGCTAGTCTGGCCTGAGCCAGATATTTCTATGCCTGATGAAAAAGGTGTTGTAATATGTATGTGGCATTGTTTAAATGCTAATGTTTTCAAGGGGCAAGTTTCGAGGGTATACAGTTCCCAGACAATTTGATTAGTTCCAATGTCCAAACTGGCCCTTTTGATATTGACTCCACCCCTTTTCTTGCAGACCCAACATACACCTTTTAAAAATCCCAAATTCGATTAAAGTTCGTAGTTTCTTCCATGTGCACTTTAGGATTTCAAACTTTCTGGTAGATAGTTCCAAATTAAATTCCCTTTCCTATAAGTCCAAACACTGGGGGGGGTCTCCATTCATTTGTGTCCCAAAGTTTTCCTTCCATCGGTTTCAATTCACAGCACAGACTGATCCCACAGCCCTTTTCCTTCTGGGTAAAATAAGGGGGTTTTTGTCCTCCCCTACAATATGAAGAGCTGAAAGTGCTAATTCTGGACCAACTCAAACTGAAGGAGAGCATCCTCATGGCCAGGCATCAATTTTATACACACCGCCACCCCGAGGGCCAGGAAATCGCGAAGCACGCTGCCGACCTCAAGAGGCTGGCAGGACCGTGTGAATTCGGCGTATCCCTTGCCGATGCGCTACGGGACGCCTTCGTAATTGGCATCGGTCATGAGGCCCTTCTTCACAGGCTACTGTCTGCCGAAACCACCGTCACTCTGCAGAAAGCCTCAAGCATCAGCCAGGCATTCATGACCTCAAGCTGCAGCTCCAAGCAGATGATGACTCACTCTCCGGGCTCAAACCCGGCAAGTACTGTAAATAGAATGGTACCTTTCACAGGCAGAACTGTTGAATGTGAATCTGCCCAGGTCAGGGCACCCAAGCCCCTGAGTCCTTTAACTCAGAGTCCGCCAAGGGGGACAAACGTAAGTCAAGTAGCACCATGCTGGCGTTGCGCAGGTAATCACAGGGCTCATCAGTGTCGGTTCAGAGACTATGTGTACAAAGGCTGCAGCACAAAGGGCCACCTCCAGCAAATGTGCAAAAGAGCTGTGACTCACCACATAGAAGAGGAGTCAGCAGATGGCTGTGAATCCAGCGTGGATTACGAGAAGATGGCTAGAGAGGCAGCTCAGTCCCAGGACGAAGTGTATGGAGTATATACCTGCACCACACATTGTCCTCCAGTGATAATGGAAGTCGAGATAAATGGCGTTCCAGTCTTCATGGAAGTGGACACGGGGGCGAGTCAGTCAATAATGAGCCAGGAAGCCTTTGACAGGCTATGGAAAGATCAAGTTGAACGACCCAAGCTGCTCCCAGTTCAGGCAAAGCTGCGTACCTACACCAAGGAACTGATATCAGTTGTTGGTAGTGCAGATATAAGTGTATCCCAAGATGGCGTGGTGCACAATTTATCATTGTGGATTGTTTCAGGTGATGGAGCAAAGCTACTTGGAAGAAGATGAATGGAGAAGATTCTTTGGAATTGGGAAGACTTCATCCCTCCAGAGATCGACGTCCTCCTTCACCTTCACCTTCAGTTGGACTAGGCACCGGAGAGCAGATCCGCGCAGGCCCCGAGGCACAAACCGCTCATCATGACTGCGTGGCGATGATCCGGCCAAGGTGACCCGAACGCACCTTCCCGGTTTCAGTGGCAGGATTCCTGGGGAGGAAGATTGGATCTGAGGGCATCTTCCCAGCTTCAGTGGCAGAATTCCTGGGAAAGAAGATCGGGGCAGTCGACATCATGGACAGGAAAAAGATGGCGTTCAAACCACGAGATGCAGCGCTAATGGAGCAACGACACGTGGTTCCATACAAGGAAGATGATTGGGGTAAAAGTAGTAAGGCCATTTTAAAGGAGGCCAGCAACCCGCCATTTTTGAATGAACTGCTTGAAATTGGTAACCAATGTAAAAGTCCAGCTGTAACGAGCAAAATGTTGTTGAGCGATGTCGGGTGCAAATTACAATCAGTCACTGTAGCGGGCGAACACCTAACGATTGTATACATGTCCAGCGGGCTACCCAATGCTGTAGCCTGTGTCCCCGGGACCAGAACGATGTATCATAAAGTGTCCCCACAGCTGACAGAAGTAGACAAGCCGCAGAGTAAATGATCCCCGGAGAGCAGAGGCACCGGTAGCGATACCCTGCCTCAGATCGGTTTAACATTGCAGGCACCCGATGGCATGAACCGCCACGGGCCAGAAACAGTAAACTGCACCAATGCTCGCAGTTGGCTACCGTCACCCACCACCCGGGTGGAAAAGGCGCAGCCCACAAACCCACTCACCACCACGGCAATGCCCAAGAGCGAAGGGTCACCCGCAACGGCTCCTCCGAACGATACCTGGACCAGCCAGGATCCCAAACTAGAGAGTGCTCACAATGGTGCGCTCAAGGAAAGGGAGTCAGCAGTCCCCTGTGAACTGCTAGACAAGGCGAGGCAGCCCCACCGTCGCTTAGACGAAACGCTCACTCGCTCAGACCGCTTCCCAGGAGCAGCAGCGACACTATGCAAACGAAAAGGACAGGGAGGTCACAGACACATCAGCTGTCTTTGGGCCTGCCGACACTAGGAGTAACGGCAAGAGCCCTGAGCTCCGGCAACTCGAGCAAAATGAGCTCACCTCGCCCACAGACCCACTAGCATGGGGCGCTGCACCGCCACAAGACGACCGGGATCTCATCTGGCCATGCTGGAACTAGACTGTCCTTGCCATTAGAAGGCCATTAGCATGATCTCTGTGTAGCGGGGGAGAATGGAGTAGTCATGGACTCACAACCAGAAACCACTGGGACCTCCACTGGCAACAAATCTTACCACCAACCCACCCAAGCTAGAAGCGACCCTCCAATGGTCAACCAGGAAGAGCAAAGCCCAGGTCACCGTCAACATACGAGTCAATTTGCATTAAAGACTTGGGGGGAAGGGATGTCATGTATGTAGACCATGTATACTAATTGTATAGTCACATAAAGTGTGCCACCAGAGGGCACTGCGGTAGGAGACCTGAGGGTCACCTGCATAGGTGTGCAGGGCCCAGTATAAAAGCTGCCCACCATGCTTGTGCCTCACTCTGGAGTTACAATAAATGGTACTAAGGTCACAACAGCTCAAGTACAATACTATACCTCATGGAATCAATCAAAAGAATATTAAAGACATAACAAAAATAAACAACAATCATGGCAAACAATGATATAGAACAGCAAAGGGAAACTTTTAAAATGGAGTTCAGCAGAGTCCAGGAAAAATATGTTCCACTAAAACACAACAAACCTAAACACTAATGAGACGCCATGGATGAATAAAGCCATATGGGGAAAATTGAAGGTAACTTAAGAACAAAAGAACATAAGAAAAAGGAGCAGGAGTAGGCCATTTGGTCCCCTGAGCCTGCACCGCCATTCAATAAGATCATGGCTGATCTGATCCTGGCCTCAATTACACTTCCCCGCCCGCTCCACATAACCCTTGACTCCCTTATTATTTAAAAATCTGTCTATCATCACCTTAAATACATTCAATGACCCAGCCTCCACAGCTCTCTGGGGTAAAGAATTCCAAAGATTCATGACCCTCTGAGAGAAGAAATTCCTCCTCATTTCCATTTTAAATGGGCAATTAATTATTGTGAAACTATGGCCCCTAGCTCTGGATTCCCCCATCAGGGAAAACATCCTCTTTGCATCTACCCTGTCAAGACCCCTCAGAATCTTATACGTTTCAATAAGATCACCTCTCAGTCTTCTAAACTCCAATGAGTATAGGTCCAATCTGTTCAACCTTTCTTCATATGACAACCTCTTTCATCTCAGTGAACCTTCTCTGAACTGCCTCCATTGCAAGTATATCATTCCTTAAGTAAGGAGACCAAAAGTGTATGCAGTACTCCATGTGTAGTCTTACCAATGCCCTATACTCCATCCACCTTGTAATAAAAGCCAACATTACATTTGTCTTCTTAATTACTTGCTGTACCTGCATGCTAACTTTTTGTGTTTCATGTACAAGGACCCCCAGATACTGTAGCATTTTGTAATAATGTAAATAATTTTCTTTTTTCTTTTTCCTACCGAAGTGGATAATCTCACATTTTCCCACATTATACTCCATCAGCCAAATTTTTACTCTCTCACTTAGCCTATCTATATCCCTTTGTAGATTATTTGCATCTTCCTCGCAACTTGCTTTCCCACCCATCTTTGTACCATCAGCAAATCTGGCTACATTACACTCGGTCCCTTCATCCAAGTGATTAATATAAATTGTAAATAGTTGAGGTCCCAGCACCGATCCCTGTGGCACCCCACTAGTTACATTTTGCCAACCTGAAAATGACCCAATTATCCCAACTGCTTCTTTTAGTTAGCCAATCCTCTATCCATGCTAATACATTACTCCCAACCCCATGAGCTCTTATCTTGTGCAGAAACTTATGCGGCACTTTATCGAATGCCTTCTGGAAATCCAAGTACACGACATCCACTGGTTCCCCCTTATCCACCCTGCTTGTTACATCCTCAAAGAACTCCAGAAAATTTGTCAAACATGATTTCCTTTTCATAAAACCATGCTGACTCTGCTTGACTGCATTGTGATTTTCTAAATGTCCCGCCACTACTTCCTTAATGATGCACTCCAGCATTTTCCCAACTACAGATATTAGGCTACTGGTCTATAGTTTCCTGCTTTCTGGCTCCCTCCTTTCTCAAATAGGGACATGACATTTGCAGTTTTCCAGTCCACTGGACCTCTCCAGTATCCAGCGACTTTTGATCGATTACAACCAATGCATTCACTATCTCTGCAGCCACCTATTTTAAGACCTTAGGATGCAGGCCATCAGGTCCAGGGGACTTGTCTACTTTTAGTCCCATTCGTTTGCTTGGTATTTTTTCCCCAGTGATAGTGATTGTTTTAAGTCCCCTCCCCCCCACCCCAATAGCCCCTTAATTATCAATTAATCGGGATGCTTTTAGTGTCTTCTACCGTGAAGACCAATAAAAAATATGTGTTCAAAGTCTCAGCCATTTCTGTTTCTCATTATTAAAGAAAGAGGCATGCACTATGTATATAGATAGCATAACAACAGAGAATATGAAGAGATTAGGAGAGATTAGGAATTAGGAAAGCAAAGAGGAACTATGAAATTAAATTATCAAGGGACATAAAACAAAAGAGTAAAATACTCTACAGGTGCATAAATTAAAAAAGGATGGGAATAGGGTCACTGTTGTTCACAATTTGGACTCAGGAATCGGAAGACAATTTCAAAATTTGAATACGATACCCAATTGTGGAATAGTTAATACTGAAGAAGAAAGCAATAAAGTAAAAGAGGACATTACTAAACCTGCAGAATGAGCGAGTAATTGGGAAATTAATTTCAATATAGATAAATCTGAGGTGCTGTATTTTGGTAGGGAGAATAAGGAGGACACATACTGCTTGGATAATAAGAATCTAAATGGGATAGAGAAGCAAAGGGATCTAGGGGTACAGATACACAAATCACTAAAAGTAGCAACACAGGTTAATAAGGCAATTGAAAAAAGAAAACAAGCACTGGGGTTCATTTCCAGAGGAATAAAATTGACAAGTACAGAAGCTAAGTTAAATGAGTATACAACCTTTGTTAGACCACATTTGGAGTGCTGTGAACAGTTCTAGTCTCCATTTAAAACAAAAGGATATAGAGGCACAGGAGAAAGTGCAAAAATCATGGGCTAGAATCTCCACTTTTTTTGCATGTTTAACACCCACTTAACACCCATTTTACCGCTGAAATGATATATAACGCCCATATATCGCCCATTTTGGCACAAAATGGAAACTGACGGGCATTTTTAGGAAACTTATCACTGAGCGCTACTTTCCCCATGTGCTTAACGCAGGAAAAAATATTACTGCCTGCCCATTTTTTGGGGGCGGAATCATCAGAACGGGCAAAATCAACGGCCATAATATAGCCCAGCATTACCTTCCGCACTGATTTAACGCCGAGATTCAATATTAACACCCGTCCACTGTTTTTAGTCGTAAAGAGCGTATTTACCCAAACTAGCGGCCATGGAGATCACCTAGCGGCAATTGCACCACCTCGCACACATATCGCCCACAATATCGCTCGCCCAAAAAAACGCCCAAAAAAGTGGAACTATTCTGAACAAACCCTAGTAGTGTGGCTGGCATTTGTTAAATCCCACTCTTATGTGAGGAGCTGATATCTGAAAGATTTGCCTGAAAGAGCGCTGATGTGAATGATAACTCTGACACACTGCTGTGTGTGTGCAGCTCAGACATCAATGGTGCCCGTCACCTTGGTGCCAGTTAAAGTTTACATTGATTAATGTTAAGTTGTATTTAACCCTTTCATGGTAAGGAATCACCAGTACCTAATGATCCAGCTATCTGAGACAATGCACAACAAGGTTATGTTCAATAACAAACATTTATTACCAACATTGGTCTGAAATCATAAGTACCACAGCCAATAACACCCAACCCCCGCTCACACCCCACTTTTTCCACCATTGACATCAATCACATGTTCAACATGTCCAACAACACAGAATACAAAGGCAAAGCAGGAGCGTGCTTCCCAGCCCCCATACATTGCAACAAATTGCATACACCCAGATGGAGACATAACAGAGCCATCACTTGCAGACATGCACCTCACTTTCCTTCCCCCCCTCCCCTTCTTCTCCCCACCTCTACCCCTTCCCTTCCTCGCTACACGGCGCCTGGCCGAGATGCTCCTCAGGTGGTGCCTCATTGGGGGGGAGGATGAAGGCAGATGCGGTTGTTGCACGGGTACGGGAGCGGGGGGTGCCGAGGAGGCAACATTCTCTGATACAGAAGCAGGATCTTGGTCCTTGCTCTCATCTGTCGTTCGCAATGGTGGTGCAGAACCTAGGGGTGGAGGGCCACGCTCGGGGACCACTGGGAGGCCTGTGGCAGCAGTGTTCCTGGCTATCGCATCCAGGGACTCCGCCATGTGCGGAATGTAATCGGTCATGGTGGCCAGCTGACGGGTGACGGGATATGCCCCCCAATGCTTCGATGAGCTGGTCACCAATATCTACAGTCCTCCTGGACAACTGTACCATCTCTCCACTGTCGTGTCACGCTCGTGGAACAGACCTGCCACGTGCACGAGGCCTCCGCAGAGTCGGCGCCGTCCTGGGGACAAACGGGGTGCCCTGTGGCTTGGGGCCGGTACCTCCAAAGTGGAGGTGGGAAGGACCGGAGGAGCACTAGATGGCTTTGGGGTGGAATGGCTTCTAGAGGGTGGCGATGCAGGTTCTTTGAAGTCCACACTCTCATCCGTGGAGAACAGACCCAGCGGATTGACGGGCGAGAATCGGAGCTCCTCAGCACCAGATGTAGTAGTATCGTCCACTGAATCCTGGCCCGCGCTCCCACCTTCTGGTCTCTGTGGTCTTGCCTGGGTCCATGCTGCTGGCTGAGCTGCAAAACACAAATGAGGTTATTGGAGGAGAAGGGGGTGCTAGGGTGACAAGGTGATTCCAGCGCCATGCACAGCATATGCACGACAAAAACACCACCGCTATCAAAGTCATCACAGACATCACATTTCATGACCATCAACACATTCTGCATTGCAATGATTTTCATTAGGCCAGCATTATTTCTATGACAATTTTAGAAATCATCTATCATATATGATTGTTCAGATATGAGTTGGTGTGGCATCTATAGACTTTACATTACACAATGGTGTAAACTTTACTCCCGTGGCATCACTTCAGGGTCTGCAGATGCGTCCATGGCTGTCCGGGGGTGCTTCCTCACGAATGCGAGCACACTCTCCTCCATCTCTGTGATGTCGCTAGGGACTGGTGGCCCCCTACCTGTTCGCCTCTGCATGGACATCATCGTCAATAGCTTCTTCTGTAAAAGGTGACAGGACGACATGGCATGAGATCATTGCGTGATATCATTGTTAGGTACTGTCAAAGAGACTGATACAACACATAACCGACAGATGTAATCATGATTATTATGATTATTATCATTCTTTACCTAAAGACGTACACCGTGACCGCAGGCTTAGAGTAAAACATTCCCGGTAAAAGTGAAAGATCTCACATCTGCTGATAGTCACTCATGACTGTTACAAATCAAATTATATAAATACATAAGCACATGTCAATCAATGTAATACTTACTCTTGCGGATCCCACAAAGTCATTCCATCGTTTGCGGCATTGGTTGCCCTCATGCACCTCGTTGGTCACCGATGAGACCACCTCTGCTATCTCGGTCCATATCCTCTGGTGTGCCTTTGGTGTGGACTTCCCACGTCCTCCCTGTGTCAAATCACCTCAGCGTAACTCGACCTCCTGCAGGAGAGAAGCATTTGCCTTGTCCGAGAACCTCTTGGCTCTTTTGCGCCCTCCAATGTGCTCCTCTCCCAGCTCACTGCTCTCTCCAGCATCAGTCTCCACGGCGTACTGTGATGCCTCCCCCTCTTTCTCCATTATAGGCCAAATTCTGTCAAATATGTGGCTGCTAACAGCTACTTTTTGTTTGTCTACTTGTTGTGAAGCTCTAAAGTCTCCCTCCTTCCTCCCAAAGCAGCCACACCACACCCAGCCATGCCTTCAGACCCTCTGAGCTCCTTCTCTCTCTGTCTCCTCTTCTGTGCATGTCATGGTAACCCTTGACCTCCAGAATCATGGGAATTGTGCATTGCCATGCCTTTGCTAAGGATGGCCACACTTTACGGCAGAAGGTCAAAAAATTTAACGCTACCGCCCATTTTATATTGCTCGCGGTAACGGCCATTTTCAAAAGTGCCGACTAGGTGGATTGAGAATGGGCAAGAAACTGGCGATCTAAAAATTTTTCTTTACCGCCCATGCCGGAAATATCGCCCAAACCACAAAAGTGGAGGTTCTAGCCCCATGAAACCAGTACTGAAATGTATTCTTATCGGGAAAGGTTGAAGTGGCTGGAGCACTTTACTGTAGAAAAGAGAAGACTGACGGGTGGCCTGATAGAGATCTTTAAGATTATGAAAGGGTTTGATAGGGTAGACGTAGAGAAAATGTTTCCACTTGTGGCGGATTCCAAAACTAGAGAGTATAATTATAAGATTGTCACTGATAAATGCAATAAGGAATTTAGGAGAAACTTCTTTATCCAAAGAGTAGTAAGCAATATTCCCCAGCATTTTTTGGGGGTCACATGGCCCCTTCTACGGGCCGCGCGGCCTATTCAAAATTCCACTCATGCACTGTTTTTTTAATTTAAAAGCTTGCTCACTGGCTGCACAGGACCTCTGGAGCTTTGCGCAGCCATGCAGCTTAAAGGGAATATTGCCGGTAAGAATGTTGATCTCGTTACCACAAGGAGTAGCCGAAGCAACTAGCATAGATTCATTTAAAGGGAAGCTAGATAAGCACATGTGTGAGATAGGAATAGATGAATTTGCTGATAGTGTTAGATGAATAGGGATGGGAGGAGGCTCATGTGAAGCATAAATGCCAATATAGAGCAGTTGGGCCAAATGGCCTGTTTTGATGCTGTAGACTGAAGGGCCGGAATCTTCCCAACCCTTTGAGTGTGGGTTTGGAGTTGGGCCCACTGTCAAAATGGCTTTGATTGACAGTTGGTCGGGATCCCGCTGTAAACCCGCCTCCGTGTGAGTTTCTCAACTGTAAGGTCGGTGTTCGGAATGCCGACCCGATAGCAAGCGGCGGGACAGGAAATTAACATCATTAAAAGGTATTTAAATGGTAGTTAAGATGGTTAAAAGCAGGCACTTACAATTTTATCAACCTTTTGACAGGTCCCTTGGGTTTCACGCAAGGTAAGTGTGTTGGGTTTTCAGTGACTCTCTATTGCTTTGGCTAGTTGACAGCTGCAGAAGTGATATAAAAGCTACCATTTCACAGCTGTTCGCTTTCTATGGTCAGAAGCTGAAGCCTTCAGATTTTGGAAGAGATTTTTGAGCTGTCTGCACTTTGGAAGTGTTTGCAGTGAACTCTCTATTCACTGTCACCTCCTTAGGGCAACCTCTCTCACCATTGACAGAGCGCTTCTGCCTTCTCAACCACACCTGCCATCTATTCCAGCAGCATTGGTGCCCTTAAAAAAATCTCACCTTCGTCCTCAGAATCCTACCACAATCAGCCCCAATACCAACATCTCTAAACACACCAGCATCACCATCAACAGCACCAATCTTCTCCGCAATCACCTGATGCTGCACAGGACACAGGGCATCAGTACTCGACCACATTGCTGCCCGGAAGGCCACATTTACGTCACTTCATGCTATGCCCCCTGACTGCCACGTGATGCACCACATTGGCACCACCCCACAGCAGCTCCATAAAGTAACCCTGCAATAAACAACCCATTCCTTTCACATTCATCACCATTGTGGGGGGGGCGGGGGGCGGGGGCGGTACCCTTATGTCTCACCATTCACTACAACTCACTCTGCCACTTCCAAAGCTACTCACAAATCTGTCCAAGAATGCAAAGTCCTGAAAATAAAGATTTCAATGTTTGACAACACATCAATATTAACTATACATGAACATTGGCTAAACAACCCAAGTGCCTACCCTTGTGTGTTGTTAGTTGGTATGATTAGACAAGGATGAGGGTGAATGTGAGGGGTGGTTAGTAATACGGGGAACTGATAATGTAGAGATAGAGCGAGAGAGAGGGATGGGCAGAGGTGCAAGGTAAGTTGGTGTGAGTAAGGATGTGCAGGGGTAGAGTAGAGAAGGCAGCGTGATGGGGATATGATGAGTGGCACAGCAGGATGAGGTTGAGTTAAGTCAGATGTACTGGGTCGCAGCCTTGTGATGAAGTTTTCTTCATAGACTGTTGGGAGTGGAGCTTCCCTCCACAACAAGCATCGATATCGAAGGGGGAGGAGGAAAGGGGCGAGGACTCTAAATATTACAACTCCCACATCCCAGGCCTTCAGTGTGGCCAGGTGTGCGGTTAAGAATATCTCCAGCTGGTACTCAGCTGAAGGTCCAGGCCAGGATTGTGGGGTAAAGGACAGTACTTTATGCAGCAATTAATTTTGTTCATGAGAAATTATTTGCTGCATTTAATATTTCTACTTATTACCATTTGGATTTCCAATGGTACTGGCCAATTTCCCATTTTAATTCAACAAGTTAAGTCTCCCATGGTATTAAGGGTTCAGCTCCACGGTTAAAAATAAATTAAACTTGCTGACCTTTTATGGACATCATGAGGCCGAAATTGCCCCTTTCCTTAAGGCCTGTTATCACCGCAAATCAGTGGCCACGCTGCGGAGCGGAGTGACCGCTGATTTTTGGTGGAATGGCCGCTGCTAGCCCAATTGTCCTCCCGAGTTTTCCTGGTGGTGCCCCGATCACTGCTTTACCGCTCCACTGCTGCCGATCGGTGTTAAGCACATCATCACCGTGCGCACCACCGATCGAACCCCACGATGGCGACATTCCCCTCGGAAAATCTTCGACGCCCGGTGGTGCCAAAACAAGCTTTTCCACAGTGGTCCAGTGAGCCTGTGGCCTTCTGCAGTGGCAGTGCGGCTTCTCTTAAAGGGGAGGGCTCACTGTCGCTGCTGCCATGTTTTTTTTTTCAGCCGACTGCTAGGTCGGCCCAACAATTATGCCTCCGGGTTCGGCCAGATCGCCAACATGGTGCCAAGCCACTGGACTGGCCAAAACCCTCCCTGGTGGCCCAGTGGGCCAACATTTAAAAAGCGCGGAGCTCTCCCCTTTAAGTGAAAGGGAGAGCCATGATGACATCATCACGGCGGTGACTCCACACCACCCCCAACGTCCACCCCTCAGTTGCTGTCACCGTTGCATCTTTGCCCCTCAGGTATTGTCACCGGCCCCATTAAGACCAACTTCTGGATCAAAACAAAAAAAAACAAAGAGCGGAATTTCGCGAAACAGTCGACCTGAACCGCAGCTGCGGTAAAAACCACCGAAACGAGGCGGGAGTGCCCCATTTCAGACGGGGGCAATTTGTACCCCATCAGCTTAACAGAGTCAACATTATTAAAAGTTAAACTCTATGGAGTTCAATTATGATTCCACAGGGACAAATTATCAATTTCATGAAAACATACAATTTTTATTTACGTTTGTTGTAAAAACGTTTGTCTTTGTAATAGTAAATGGCCTATCAACTGATCTAAATGACAACTTTGTCCCTTAGAAAGTTTATTTAAAATTGATGTTCTTAAAATATAGTGCACATTCAATATGTCCTTCAACTGGACAAATATAAATGTGTAGTTCTTTGTTAAATGCAGGGTATAACTATACAAGTAAAAATTCAATCCACATCATGGTGACCAAAGCTGTTCTATACCAGAAATGTTGGTTCAATGAAGAGGTGAAGAGTTAAATTATAAAAACATTTCATATTCTGAAACATCAAAACCAGTTTGACAGTGAGCCAAATTACACTGTTCTGAACAGGAAAAAAAATGCTTTCAAATTGTCACGTACAGTTTGGTTTTGCCTCAGTCTCTGGATGTTTTGCATTGATATTCTGGGCAAAGCTCTTAACACCAATGTAATTGGCATCACGGTTCACAGGCTGCAGTGACCTCTTCCTACAGTGTCTAATGAACTACATGCTGCTCTGCATTGCAAGAAAACACTCTGTTGATCACCATTACTAGAGTGATTGCTGCTTCAAGACAGTAATATTACTGACATGACCCTGACTACTTGATTTTATTCATTGTCCTTAGAGCTTCTTCCTGCTCATAGGGTTTATGTGGCACCTCTAGCTCTTCTTCACATTAACTTTTTTCTGAAATGCGCCTACTTACACTGATTTTGCATTACATTTTCATTACTGTCAACAGAATTGTGCCCTTTAAATGTAAATATTGAGTTGAATTTTCACTGTCACCCGTTTGGGTGGTAAACTGGTGAGTGGATCACTTGTCCGTGAAAGAATTTGTATTTCCATGGTTCCATAACAGGCAGGCGATTCATTCCACCAGCTTGCTGCTCAAGCACTGAAGGTGAAAATTACCTTCACTGAGCCCTCTAAACAACAAAAACAACAACAACTTGCATTTATATAGCGCCTTTAACGTAGTGATGCATCCCAAGGCACATCACAGGAGAATTATGTGCTAAAAAATTTGACACCAGCTGCATAAGTAGAAATTAGCTCAAGTGACCAAAAGCTTGGTCAAAGAGGTATGTTTTAAGGAGCGTCTTGAAGGAGGACATTAATATGTCCTTACTATGCAGTATAAATGCACACGAGGCCCATACTTGAGAGAAGGTCACTCTGTGACTAGTCCTTTATTCGCCAGCACTGAAGTGGAGAAGATGGGTGGAGCTTCCCCTTTTATACCTGAAAGTCCAGGTTAGGAGTGTCTCCCACAAGTTCACCATCTAGTGGTCAGTGTTCTCACGGTTACAACTTAGGTCAGTTTATACATGGATTACAATGACAGTAGAATACATGACATCACCACGCCCCCAAAGTCTTATTGGGATCACAGGTTAAGTCTCTCTGGTGGTTTACGCTCCCTTGTAGAGCGCCTGAGTTGGGGCTCCGGTTGTTGGGCGCTGGTCTGAGTGTCTGCTGTTTGCGGTGCCTCAGGCCTGTCCGGACTGCCCACAGTGACTGGGCTCTCCTCCACTTGGTTCCGGTGTTCGGTCACCTGTGGTGGAGTGAACTCTACATCGTGTTTTTCATCTGCTTCTTCTATGGGTTTGGTGAACCTCCATTTTGTTTGATCCACATGTTTGTGGCAGATTTGTTCATTGGTAAGTTTAACTGCCAGAATCCTATTCCCCTCTTTGGCAATCAAAGTGCCTGTGAGCCATTTGGGCCCTGCAGCGTAGTTGAGGACAAAGACAGGGTCATTGACATCAATACATCACGCCCTCGCATTCTCGTCATGGTAGTCACATTGTGACCGGTGCCTGCTCTCAACAATTTCTTTCATGGTGGGGTGTATAAGGGATAATCTGGTTTGAGCGTCCTTTTCATTAGCAGCTCTGCGGGTGGAACCCCTGTGAGCGAGTGTGGTCGGGATCTATTGGCCAACAGGAGGCGTGATAAGCGGCTTTGTAGGGAACCCCCTTGGATTCTGAGCATCCCCTGTTTGATTATCTGCACTGCTCGTTCTGCCTGGCCGTTTGAGGCCGGCTTGAACTGTGCCGTTCTGACATGGTTGATACCATTTCCTGCCATGAAGTCTTGGAATTCAATGCTTGTAAAGCACGGGCCATTGTCGCTGACCAAGACATCCGGTAGACCATGGGTGGCGAACATTGTCCGTAGACTTTCTACCGTGGCAGAAGATGTGCTTGAATTGAGAATGTCACACTCGATCCATTTGGAGTAGGTGCCTACTACAACCAAAAACATTTTTCCCATGAAAGGACCTGCATAGTCCACATGGATGCGTGTCCATGGCTTGGCAGGCCAGGACTAGGGGCTAAGGGCAGCTTCCCTGGGCACATTGCCCAGCTGGGCACACATGTTGCACCTGCGAACACAAAGTTCCAGGTCTGCATCTATCCCTGGCCACCAAACGTGTGACCTGGAAATTGCCTTCATCATGACAATGCCCGGGTGCTCATTGTGGAGTTCTCAGATGAACGCCTCTCTGCCCATCTGGGGCATGACTACTCGGTTTCCCCACTGTAGGCAATCGGCCTGAATCAAGAGTTCATCCTTGTGAAATGGTATACATTCCTCAGGGCATGCCCTGTACGTGGCTGCCCAGTCCCCATTCAGGACACATTTCTTGACTAAAGACAGTAGCGGGTCTCTATTTGTCCAGACTTTGATCTGACGGACTGTCACGGGTGAGCCTTCAACAGCCATGACCATCTCAGCAGCATGCTCGGTTGCCCCCTCGGTGGTGGCTAGTGGGAGCCTGCTGAGTGCATCGGCGCAGTTTTCAGTGTCCGGTCTGTGCCGAATTGTATAGTCATAGACGGCCACCTCTGTATGTGGGCTGATGCATTTGCATTTATGGCCTTGTTGTTGGCCAAAAGGGACGTTAGGGGTTTGTGATCCTTCTCCAGCTCAAATTTCCTGCCAAACAGGTACTGGTGCATTTTCTTTACTGCATATACACAAGCTAGCGCTTCCTTTTCTACCATCCCGTAGCCCCTTTCTGCCTGGGTCAGACTTCTGGAGGCATAAGCTACCAGCTGTAACTGACCCTTGGCTTTGGGAAGAAAGTTACCAAATAGTTCAGGAGCCCCAGGAACGAACGCAGCTCCGTCGTGTTACGGGGTTGGGGTGCTCTCTGGATCACTTCCGTTTTGGACGCAGTAGGTCTGATCCCATCTGCTGCTACCCTCATCCCCAGGAATTCTACTTCTGGAGCTAGGAAGACGCACTTCGCCTTTTTCAGTCGCAGACCTACTCGGTCCAGTCTGCGTAGCACCTCCTCCAGGTTGTGGAGGTGTTCTTCAGTATCGCAACCCGTGATGAGGATGTCGTCTTGAAAAACCACCGTCCTTGGAATCGACTTGAGGGGACTTTCCATGTTTCGTTGAAAGATCGCGGCGGCCGAGCGAATCCCGAACGGACATCTGTTGTACTCAAACAACCCCTTGTGTGTCGTGATGGTGGTCAGCTTCTTCAACTCATTCGCCAGCTCCTGGGACATGTAAGTTGAGTTCAGGTCCAATTTTGAAAAAGGTTTGCCACCAGATAACGTCGCAAAGAGGTCCTCCGCTCTCAGTAGTGGGTACTGGTCTTGGAGTGACACCCGATTGATGGTGGCCTTGTAATCGCCACATATCCTGACTGACCCATCCGCCTTGAGCACCTTCACAATCGGGGTCGCCCAGTCACTGGCGAGATGATTCCTTCCCTCAGCAGGCGGTCCAATTCGCCTTCTATCTTTTCCCGTATCACGTACGGCACCGCTTTGGCCTTGTGGTGTATTGGCCTGGCTTCCGGGTTTATGTGAATCACTACCTTGGTCCCCATGAAAGTGCCAATGCCGGGTTGAAATAATGAGTCAAATTTGTCCCGGACCTGTGAGCATGATATTCGCTCCACAGAATAAATTGCATTGACATCGCCCCATTTCCAGTTCATGACAGCAAGCCAACTCCTCCCCAGCAGTGCGGGACCGTCCCCCGGGACAATCCAGAGTGGCAACCTGTTCTCCGAATCTTTGTGGGTCACGACTACCGTGGCGCTGCCTAGCACCGGAATGATCTCCTTTGTATATGTCCGTAGCTGTGCGTCAATCGGCAATAGTTTTGGCCTCCTGGCCTTGGATGCCCACAACTTGTCGAACTATTTGATACTCATCAGGGACTGGCTGGCCCCTGTGTCTAGCTCCATTGATACTGGGATGCCATTGAGGAGCACTTTCATCATTATCGGTGATGTCCTGGTGTATGAACTGTATATGTGCTCCACATGAACTCGCTGAACTTCACCTTCCAGCGATTTCCCCCAGTTTTCATTTGGCCTCGTAGGGCTTACATCGGGCCCGTCCTCCTCGTACATCAACCTGGCTGCAGGCTTTCTGCACATACGCGCCAAGTGACCGCTGACATTGCAATATCTGCAGGTATATTGCTGATACCTGCAAGCTCTGGCTGGGTGTTTGCCTCCACACCTCCAACATGAGCCATTGTTGGAAACAAAAGGTCCATTAGCAGTCAATCGTCTCTGACTGTCTCTGTAACTGTCCTTAAATGCACCATTGACAGGTGTTGATGGCCCCATTACTGGCCGCATTGTCCCTTGCGATGGCATGAATCGCTCATCAGCTGGCCATTGTCTCTGTTGAATTCCCCCTTTGGGTTCGACTACATGCTCGGGCATGTCCGATTGTCTCTGTCTGCCTGGAGAACTGTATGTCAACGTTAACAATGTTGACTGCTGCATTTAAACCAAGATTTTTGTCAAACATCATTCTGGTCTCTTCCTCCCCTGAGATAAATGTCTGGGCCATCAAAGCCGCCGTTTCCAGGGTCAAGTCTTTGGTCTCAATCAGTTTCCTGAAAACCCCAGTGTGCCCGATGCCCTCAATAAAAAAGTCTCGCAGCATCTCTGCTCTGCATGCATCTGGGAACTTACATAGGCTCGCCAGTCGCCGGAGGTCTGCCACGAAGTCTGGAACGCTTTGCCCTTCTCGTCGCCGGTGCGTGTAAAACTGGTGTCTCGCCATGTGCACGCTGCTCGCCGGTTTAAAGTGTTCCCCGATCAACTTACTGAGCTCTTCAAAAGTCTTGTCCGTCGGCTTCTCTGGCACTAGAAGGTCCTTCATCAGGGAGTGCGTCCTGGATTCACAAACTGTCAGGAGATGAGCCCTGCGTTTGTCGGCCGAATCCTGTCCCAACCATTCCTTAGTGACGAAACTTTACTGTAGTCTCTCAATAAAATCGTCCCAATCATCACCAACACAGTACCTCTCGTCTGTGCTGCTAGTGGCCATGCTCGCGTGGTTTAAATCCCAGTTTCTCGTCGCCAATAATATGTCCTTACTATACAGTATAAATACTTGAGAGAAGGTCACTCTGTGACCAGTAACCTTTATTCGCCAGCACTGAAGTGGAGAAGATGGGTGGAACTTCCCCTTTTATACCTGAAAGTCCTGGTTAGGAGTGTCTCCCATAAGTTCACCACCTAGTGGTCAGTGTTCTCACGGTGTACAACTTAAGTCAGTTTATACATGGATTACAATGACAGTAGAATACATGACAGACAGAGAAGTAAAGAAGCAAAGAGGTTTAGGCAGGGAGTTCCAGAGCTTGGGGCCTTGGCAACAGAAGGCATAGCCACCAATGATTGAACGATTATAATCAGAGATGCTCAAAAGGGCAGAATTAGAGCAATACAGACATCTTGAGGTGTTGTGGGGCTTGAAGAGATTACAGAGATAGGGAGGGGTGAGGTCATGGAGGGATTGGAAAATAAGGATGAGAATTTTGACATCGAGATGTTGCTTAACCGGAAGCCAATGTAGGTCAATGAGTACAGGGATGATGGGTGAGTGGGACCTGTGCAAGTTAGGACACAGGCAGTCGAGTTTTGGATTACCTCTAGCTTACCTAGGGTAGAATGTGGGAGGCCAGCCAGGAGTGCATTGGAATAATCAAGTCCAGAGGTAACAAAGGCATGGATGAATGCTTCAGCAGCAGATGAGCTGAGTCAAGGGCAAAGATGGGCGATGTTACGGAGGTGGAAATAGGCGGCCTAAGTTATGCTACGGATATATGGTTGAAAGCCTATTTCAGGGTCAAATATGAATGAGTATAGCAGACAATCCACACAGGATTTCTATAGAGGCATCCTCAGGATCCAATACAACGAATCCAATGTGATGGATTTCAGTATTTGGGGGACACTGGTGTAGGATATCTTCCTTCATGTGTCTCTGGTGACTTACTGCCCTGTGTGGCACTGAACTGTGCAGACCAGCTCCTATTTTGATCCTGGTCATCAGCATAGTTAGGACCCTGATGCGAGATAAGTTAATATTGACTCAACTGTTTGCTTCTTTATGAATCAAAATTGAGCAGGCATTCAAGACGTAATGTGTGTGATCCAAAATGTATGAACTTCATTATTATACATGATGCAAAAAACTTGGAAAATTAAAAATGTGTAAATATTCTCTATCTAATCTAACCTAATCTATTTGTAATCCATCTTTTCTAAAATGTGGGAACATTGATGTTCCAAGGCCAAACAACACTGGCACAGCAAAGTTCCCACAATTATACCCTGTACTGTTTATCTCAGTGAGCTACCAGCTGCACCGGCAAATGGTAAAGACATGTTTGCAAATAATTAATCAAACTTCCTTATATTTTACTTTAATTAACAAAGCAGATCAGTTTTCATTTGCAAAACTGTTATTTTTCTGCCTTTGAATTGACCTATCCAACTATAGGCCCGACTTTCATCAATGTCCCGCCCGCAGCCGCCGGAAATGGACGTTGTTTGAGCGATTCCTCTGAAACCGTCCATGTCCTGTCGAGGATCCGCCCGGCAGAAGATTGGTGGGGAAGGATCCCGCCCACATCGCAGCGTCCCACCCGCCCAGGCCGGAAGTCAGATAATCGCCATTTTGCGCACTTTTGCTGCACTCCCGCTGACCTGCCGCCCGCCAGAAGGACCGCTCTGGAAAAGTAGGTCTGAGCTGGGTGGCAGTGGGCCAGCAATCGCACATTGGGCGGGAGGCAGCACTATTAGCGACTTGAATCGGGAGGGCGGGAAGGAGGGAGGGCGGGAGTAGTGTGAGCAGCGTCAATCGGGAGATCGGGAAGAAGGCAGCACTATTTCGGCATCAATCGGGAGGGTGGAAGCAGTGTGAGCGGCGTCAATCGGGAGGGAGGGAGGGAGAGGTGGAGACATTGGGACATCGACTGGGAGGGAGGGAGGGAGAGGTGGAGGCATTGGGACATCAGCTGGGAGGGAGGGAGGGAGAGGTGGAGTGCATTGGGACATCAGCTGGGAGGGAGGGAGGGAAAGATGGAATGCATTGGGGCAGCTCTGGCACATTGGCTGGGAGGGAGTGCTGGTGGCTATCACATCACGGCAGTCAGTCGGATTCTGCACCATAGTGGGATTGCTGGAAAGAAGTTAGGTCAATGTTGCATTACTTTCTTGTTGATGGTGATGTTTAATTTGGATGTGATAAAACCAACTGAAATGTGTGTAAGCTAATGGAGGCTTTTTTGTTGCACCTTGTTGAAAGTCCTTCATTGAGAAGGCCAATGGCGAAGGGAAAATTATTATGAGTGACCGACAAGTGTTCAGCATCTCACATGTTGTACATCCAAGCTGATTCATTAATTGTGTCACACAATGTACTGCAATGTAACTGATGACCATGTCATCTCAGGGGTGGCACTCCTCCATCTTTGGCCTCGCAAAAAGAGGGTTGAAGTGCAAGCTTGATAAACCAGACTAATTGAATGGCAGCCTTCCTGCATTCATTGTCGTCATGCGATGGCCTGATGACAGGACCCATTATACACTGCAGTCAGATGTGGATGGGAAGATATTCCTGATGAAGCAGATGACCTGAGGGCCAGATTTGTGGTTGGCACAGCGTACCACAAATATGATGTTAAAATGACATGCTCACAGAGAGTCAACAATGTGAGTGTATTTACATAATATTATCACATATACATGCATTTAGACCTACCCCCTGCCCGGCACAACCACCTCTCTCCCCCCGCCCCCCCCCCCTTGCAGCGATGCCCAATTTCCTCTTCCTCCCCACGCCTGCACGACTGAGTGGCCCTCCCCTGCCCCTCACTGCCTCTGGTTCAGGAGGTTGTGCAGAAGGGCAGCGCGATGTGTGTCGACGTGTACGTCTCGGTGACAACGTAGGGCGCGGGACTGAAGGCGCCGGGATCTCCTGCTCCTCCGCATCTGTGTCCCTTGAGGGTGTGGAGTCGGCGGCTTGCACTACATGTGCAGAAGCCATCTCCTGCCTTAGGGCCTCAACGCTTTCTGATGTGCGCTCCAACACTGTGAGGAGGCGCTCCATCCTTTTGTCGTGCTGCTGAGTGATTGTGGCGATGCTGGCAGCTATCCCAGCCATGGTCTACTGCATCTCGCTACCTACCTCCACGCTGGCGGTTGAGAGTTGGACTATCTGGCTCAATAGAGCGAGCCGTCCTGCATCCGCAGGTAGTTGCTCGATGTTGCTGGATACTGGGGCCTTGCTTCCCTTTGCACCACGGATTCTGCGCTTGCTTGAGCTTGCTTGAGTGGAGTCTCTTGGAAACCCCAGGAAATCTGAGCCCGGCGCCGAGATTCTGCAGACACTTGGCTGATTTGGCAGGGGGCTGATGTCAGGCGCTTCCGGATCCTCCAAGTGAAGGGGCACAAATATGGACCTTTCTCCCTCCTCTCTCTCCTCTTCTTCCTGGCCCTGGGTGGCAGAGGTGGGAGCAGTGGACATGGTTGATGTGGGCTGAGGGTGAAGGAAGGATCCGGTGTCCGTGGGTGTGGAGAACATCGGGGTGGGAGAGATGCTAGGGTGTGATGGCTTCTGTGAAGGCCAGAGGTCGATGATCTCTAAAACCGTGGCGTCTGAGTCAGCATCTGCAAGTAGAGGACAAAATTTCAGTCTGTAGTTGGGGGAGGCGGGGGGGAGTGGTGGTGGTGAAAGTGAGATGTGAGCTATTCCATCTCACATTATGCCAGCAAGGAGTCCCATCCCAACATGTCCACAACACTAATGGGTGACAAAGTCTGCGTTCAACCACGAGTGCATTAACATTGCAAGTACTTTCATGCCATGAGCGTCGCTGATACCAGAGATGAGTGTAGCCTTACCCTGCGGTAGCACCGTATCTGCAGAAACGTTTGTGGTTGGAATGCGGCAATGTCCCACCAATGCCAACGCACGCTCCCCCATTGTCAATTCCACCACATCTTGTGGGCCCTCCCCCCCGCCGGTCACACTCAGACTTGCCTGTTTGGCTGCTTGTTTTCTCTACACAAAGAAATGTTGCAGTCCTTACCACCTTTGCTCATTGCCCCCCACACACACTCCCACACACTCACACATCGCACGCACAACCTTTTTGGCCTTGGACAGGAGGGGCCGAATAAATTTGTACTCACTTTAGCCGCCGCCACCAAATCGTTCCACCGTTTGCGGCATTGGTCCCCATCCCGCTCCCCATAATCCTTTACTCCCTTATCGCTCAAAAATCTGTCTATCTCTGCCTTAAATATATTCAATGATCCAGCCTCCACAGTTCTCTGGGGCAGAGAATTCCATCGATTTACAACCCTCTGAGAGAATAAATTCCTCCTCATCTCAGTTTTAAATGGGCGGCTCCTTATTCTAAAACTATGTCCCCTAGTTTTAGTTTCCCCTATGAGTGGAAATATCCTCTTTGCATTCTCTTTTGCAGTAGTGCAAAACTGGCGATAGCAAATCAGCAGCCTGTTTTACAAACTGCCCCATTTTCTTTTCCTATGACGTTAATGGAAAGAAAATCCGGCAGGGAGTAAATTTGACTATGGCTCATTTTGGTCAGCATTCCTTCAGGAAACACATACAGATAAACATTAAGGGGTCAAAGTTCGGTTGCTTGAGCCAGCTGATATCACCTGAGTGAGACGGCAACGGGGCGTGAACGGTTGGGTGGTGGCGTTAGGCGTGGGTGTCACCTGATGGGAAATTTGGTTGTCCTTTTTCAAGGGCATAAAGATTTGCCATCCCGCCGACTACCAGCATGGAAATCCTGATGTCAGTTCGCGTGCACGTCTCCTTAGCGCCGGTCTCAACAAATTCACTTTTGCCACCTCACTTACCGGCTGACGGAGAACACTCCACAAAAAGTTGGCGTTCACAAGTAGTAGTAAAGGTTCTGGGGCGGTATTTAAAGGGAGTTGCAGCCGGGCCACAGAGGTCGCGGCCAGTGCTGTGTTCTCTCCTCGGAGAGTGCGTAGGTGTTGGGGTGCTGTCACTACTCAGCTTCACAATTACCATTTCGTAAACATTGGTAGCTTTGAGGTCAGATACATTGGCGACTAGCGCATTGCAGCTGCCTTCTGCAACTTATCATCATCATCATAGGCAGTCCCTTGGAATCGAGGAAGACTTGCTTCCACTCTTGACATGAATTCTTAGGTAGCTGTACAGTCCAATACGGGAACCACAGTCTCTGTCACAGGTGGGACAGATAGTCGTTGAGGGAAGGGGTGGGTGGGACTGGATTGCCGCACACTCTTTCCACTGCCTGCGCTTGATTTCTGCATGCTCTCGACGACAAGACTCGAGGTGCTCAGCGCCCTCCCAGATGCACTTCTTCCACTTAGGGCACTCTTTGGCCAGGGATTCCCAGGTGTCAGTGGGGATGTTGCACTTTATCAGTGAGGCTTTGAGGGTGCTTTTGTAACGTTTCCACTACCCTCCTTTGGCTCGTTTGATGTGAAGGAGTTCTGAGTAGAGCACTTGCTTCGGGAGTCTCGTGTCTGGCATGCGAACTATGTGGCCTGTCCAGCAGATCTGATCAAGTGTGGTCAGTGTTTCAATGCTGGGGATGTTGGCCTGGATGAGGACGCTAATGTTGGTGCATTTGTCCTCCCAGGGGGTTTGTAGGATCTTGCGGAGACATCGTTGGTGGTATTTCTCCAGCAACTTGAGGTGTCCTCTGTACATGGTCCATGTCTCTGAGCCATACAGGAGGGCGGGTATTACTACAGCCCTGTAGACTATGAGCTTGGTGGCAGTTTTAAGGGCCTGGTTTTCAAACTCTCTTTTCCTCAGGAGGCTGAAGGCTGCACTGGCGCACTGGAGGTGGTGTTGGATCTCGTCGTCAATGCCTGCTCTTGTTGATCCTGCTTTACAACGACATGCAGGCCATGATCCTTACTAACGGATCCATCACAGACCCAATCCACGTCTGGACTGGGGTCAAGCAGGGCTGTGTCATCGCCCCAACCTTCTTCTCAATCATCCTCGCTGCCATGCTCCACCTCACAGTCGACAAGCTCCCTGCTGGATTGGAACTAAACTACAGAATCAGTAGGAACCTGTTCAACCTTCGCCGTCTCCAGGCCAGGTCCAAGACCACCCCAACCTCTGTCACCGAGCTACAATACGCGGATGACGTCTGCATCTGCGCACATACAGAGGCTGAACTCCAGGACATAGTTGACGTATTTACTGAGGCGTACGAAAGCATGGGCCTTATGCTAAACATCAGTAAGACAAAGGTCCTCCACCAGCCTGTCCTCGCCACACGACACTGTTTCCCAGTCAGCAAGGTCCACGGCACGGCCCTGGACAAAGTGGACCACTTCCCCTATCACGGGAGCCTCTTATCAACAAGTGCAACTTAATGGGGACAGTGATGACACACCATGTCGTCCTGCGGTGAAGACGTGAAAGGCGCCGTCTACCGAGACGGCTTCAGGCCAATGTGGGTCCATGCCAGAGGAGAAGCCCCAGACCTCGGGGCAGAAAGCTATACGGATGCAGGGCTTACCGTTCACATTATTCTTATCTTGATACGTCCGAGGAGCAGTGCATAAGAAGGCTGCGGTCCTGTAAGAAGATGGTCACCGAGCTCTGCCACCTCCTGCAGACAAACCTCGAAGCTGACATCAGCATCAGGACCTCGCTGTCAGTGCCAGTGAAAGTGACAGTTGCCCTCAACTTCTATGCTACGGCTCCTTCCGATCTCTTGTAGGCGATATATGCAACGTCTCGCAGTTTGCAGTACATTGCTGCATTCACCAGGTGACCAACGCTCCCTACAGCTGACGCATGGATTACATAAAGTTCAGCATGTCCAGGCAGAGCCAGGATGAGCGTTACCGTGGCTTCAACAGGATTACGGGCTTCCCCATGGTTCAGGGGGCCATTGATTCTACGCATGTGGCATTGCGGGCCCCGCCTCATCTGGCCAACCTATTCACCTGGCCATCTGCTGAAGACATCACACCCCACCCTCCAAGCCTCCATGTATATAAGTGGCAAGACAAGATTGTGACAAATTAAAATAATTTTTATTTACAACAAAAACCATAGAGTACTGTAAAGAAGCACTAAAGGACGCCATCATCCACAGCAAACAGTAATTGAAACCTGACCCCTTGAAACATTACCACTCAATCCACGTGCAACTATTCACATTAGTTAATAATCGAACAACGACAGCATCTCTGGCCACTATCAGACAATTCTTTATTGGCTCATCCAAGTGCAACTACTTACATGAGTTCATATTCGAGCAAGGTTACCATTTCTGACCAATAGCACACACATATTTAGCGGCTCCTGCTCAGTGCTTTCCCACTCCTTCCCTTCTCCCCCCTCTCACGCCTACTGCTCCTCCTCAATGGGGTCTCAGTGCTTCAGCAAAACTGGTAGAAGGTCACACTGTTGGTGCTGCTACTACAGCTGATGGCCTAGCAGGACGGCCCGATTGCGAACTGCATCACCTCAGCATGGGCGGCAGAACTCTGTGGTGGATGGGTTGCAGAGAGCGGCAGGGGCAAGGGCAGAATGATGTCATCCTTAGAGAGGATATCATGTTGCAACAGGCCTGACATGCTGCTACACCCTCAGAGCAGAACCTCAGCTTCTGGAGCTATCTGGCTGAGCTATCTGGCTTCGCCAACGTTAGTTCCCCATGCAAGTGATGGGGCCCCAGACATGATGGTCAGTGCCTGCGTGGATTCAAGTTGGCTCTGCATCAGGGCAGACTGTGACTGCAGCACACCACAGCGCTGATTGATGCCACCATGCATTGATGACATGACAGTCTGCAGGCCTATCATAGCATCGCCCTGCTGCTCAATGGCTACTGCCATGGCAGCCATAGCCCATGCCGCCATGTCTGGGACCACATGGTCACTTGAAGCAGCCAACATCTGTTGGTATCTACCAAGGCTGGCTCGATGGGCTGCTAAAATACAAATACAAAGGTTGCAATGGATTCCTCCATCCTCACAGCAAGTGCATCGACACTCTCGGGCACCCTTGACAATACACCCAGCAGATCGCTGTGCATCTGCAATGATTTTCTTGCCAGATCCTCTAATTCAGGTTCATCATCAGAGTGCTGCTGAGCATCACGCCAGCACGCACTCACCGTCCGGGGAGCTGGCCCCCTGATCTCCCCTCCCCAATGGTGTTGGTGCAGGTCACTGGGTCCCGGAGCATCACCCACCTCCATATCCATGACCACGCCTTCTGCAAAAATGCTGCTCTCTGAGGGCGCTGGATCCTTCGTCGCGTCCAGAGAGGCATCCTCCGCCTCCTCTCCACTGACACCCGCAGTGGAAGGCTGATGTACAGGCCCATGACCTTCTGAGTCATTATCTGAAAGCACAAAGCCATAGAAGTGTGGTTACCTGCAGGGAAGGGAGCCAGGATTGCGAAAGGCATTCAGAAATGCCAGTCTCATGGAAAATGGTGAAGGATTATTGTGTCAGGGCTAAGTGGCCTGCTAGAGGCTGCAAAGGAACTCAACATACCATCACTGTCCCAGGGGGGCTCAGCCTCACCCACATCCACCGCACCCACTTGTGCGCCCATCAGGGCCAAGATGTGTTCGTCAACAGGAGTTAGGGGTTGCACCTCAGAGTCCCCTCCTCCCGTTTGAATCTGGTGTGTTCTGATCTGTGCCAGTTTGGCCTGCAAGATTAACGAGAACTTCAGAGTTAGTGTCCTTCTATCCATCTGTCCAAAGTACCTTACATAGTTCAGAACATGCCAGTGTATGAGAGTCTTTACAGGTCGATATAACTTCCATTACCTGTGTCCACTTGGTGTGGCAATGCTTGCATGAAGGGGTGAGGACCTAACTGTAATGGTAAGGATAGCGTCTTTCAGATGGACATGAAGACTGAGGAGGTAACAAGATGAGGGGTGGATCTCCACAACGGAGGAGGAAGATTAACAGCACATGCAGGCCCTTGGAGTGGGTGAGGCTGCAAATGCAAACCTTGCGTCTGGCCCCACCCACGTAGAACATGGGGTCAGACACATTCACATTGAGGAGAGACTGCATATTGAGCTCAGAGCATGGCATGGTCAGGTTAATGTAAAATATACTCAGCCTCAGCAACAGAGTCATACCCATGCCAACATTGGGTCGCTGTCCTGGGCACCGTGGCAGCCGCTGACACTATTTCAGTGACTTCCCGCCAGAGCCTTTGAGACATGTGGGCCTGTGGCCTCCTTCCTGAGGATATAATGAGCATGGTGGATAGAGGTGTACCGATGGATGTGGTGTATTTAGATTTCCAAAAGGCATTCGATAAGGTGCCACACAATAGGTTACTGCAGAAGATAAAGGTACGCGGAGTCAGAGGAAATGTATTAGCATGGATAGAGAATTGGCTGGCTAACAGAAAGCAGAGAGTCGGGATAAATGGGTCCTTTTCGGGTTGGAAATCGGTGGTTAGTGGTGTGCCACAGGGATCGGTGCTGGGACCACAACTGTATACAATATACATAGATGACCTGGAAGAGGGGACATAGTGTAGTGCAACAAAATTTGCAGATGACACAAAGATTAGTGGGAAAGCGGGTTGTGTAGAGGACACAGAGAGGCTGCAAAGAGATTTAGATAGGTTAAGCGAATGGGCTAAGGTTTGGCAGATGGAATACATTGTCGGAAAATGTGAGGTCATCCACCTTGGAAAAAAAAACAGTAAAAGGGAATATTATTTGAATGGGGAGAAATTACAACATGCTGAGGTGCAGAGGGACCTGGGGGTCCTTGTGCATGAATCCCAAAAAGTTAGTTTGCAGGTGCAGCAGGTAATCAGGAAGGCAAATGGAATGTTGGCCTTCATTGCGAGAGGGATGGAGTACAAAAGCAGGGAGGTCCTGCTGCAACTGTACAGGGTATTGGTGAGGCCGCACCTGGAGTACTGCATGCAGTTTTGGTCACCTTACTTAAGGAAGGATATACTAGCCTTGGAGGATAAGAGGTAAGCCATTTAGGACCGAGATGAGGAGAAACTACTTCACCCAGAGAGTGGTGAACCTGTGGAATTCTCTACCACAGAAAGTTGTTGAGGCCAATTCACTAAATATATTCAAAAGGGAGTTAGATGAAGTCCTTACTACTAGGGGGATCAAGGGGTATGGCGAGAAAGCAGGAAGGGGGTACTGAAGTTGCATGTTCAGCCATGAACTCATTGAATGGTGGTGCAGGCTGGAGGGGCCGAATGGCCTACTCCTGCACCTATTTTCTATGTTTCTATGTTTCTATGAGGGGTACAGAGTCGATTCACTAGGCTGATTCCGGAGATGAGGGGGTTACCTTATGATGATAGATTGAGTAGACTGGGTCTTTACTCGTTGGAGTTCAGAAGGATGAGGGGTGATCTTATAGAAACATTTAAAATAATGAAAGGGATAGACAAGATAGAGGCAGAGAGGTTGTTTCCACTGGTCGGGGAGACTAGAACTAGGGGGCACAGCCTCAAAATACGGGGGAGCCAATTTAAAACTGAGTTGAGAAGGAATTTCTTCTTCCAGAGGGTTGTGAATCTGTGGAATTCTCTGCCCAAGGAAGCAGTTGAGGCTAGCTCATTGATTGTATTCAAATTACAAATAGATAGATTTTTAACCAATAAGGGAATTAAGGGTTACGGGGAGCGGGCAGGTAAGCGGAGCTGAGTCCACGGCCAGGTCAGCCATGATCTTGTTGAATGGCGGAGCAGGCTCGAGGGGCTAGATGGCCTACTCCTTTTCCTAATTCTTATGTTCTTATGTTCTTATGTTCCAGCCTCCATGCTGAGTAATTCTCGATGCCTCTCCAGGGCACCAAGCAGTGCATCGAGGGCGGCGACGGAAAAGCGGTGAGCTCACTGGCGAGCTGCTGCTGTATCTGCCATCTTCACCCTGTGAGTGAGTGTGTAGGAAGGGTAGATAGGCACGAGGCAGTGCCACGCCCAATCACCGCCTCAACTGAATCCAGATGGCGGCAGTATGTCTGCGGCGCAGTTACAAATGATGATTGCCACCTAGATGTTGCCGCCTCACTTGTCACCACTTACCGCCTCCAGAGTAGATGCAACGCTAGATTTAATGCTGCAATCCCCTTTTCAGGCAGAAAAACTGAATTTTGCAGTTGAAGGTGACGTTAAAATCTCCATTCAGATGGTGACACCGCCTCAAAAATGGCATAACCAAATTTTGACCCTTAAAAGTAAAATAAATTAACCATCAGATTAGCTTTGTCAGCAGTGGCTTAGTGGGTAGCACTCTAGTCTTTAAATCAGAAAATTGTGGGTTTAAGTCCCACTTGAGCATAAAAAGCTAGGCTGATGTGGCAATGCAGTACTGAGGGAGTGCTGCACTGTTGGAGATGCTGACTTTTGGATGAGACATACAAGTGAGGCCCCGTCTGCTCTATCTCTAGACATAAAAGATCACAAGGCACTATTTCGAAGAAGAGTAATGGAGTTATTGAATAGTTATCACAGATTATTGCTGTTTGTGGGTCCTTGCTGAGTGCAAATTGGTTGTTGCATTTCCTACATTACAACAGTGACTACACTGCAAACGTACTTCATTGACTGTAAAACGCTTTGGGATATCCTGAGGTAGTGAAAGGCACTCTACAAGTCTTTATTTATTTTACTGCATATATGTATGTGTTATATTGCATTGAATAATAATTGCAAGTAAAATACTTTTTCCATAACTGTTTATTATTTAATTTTGCATATTAGGCACATTAAATAAACTTTCAAAAGTAATACACTGTATATTTTACATGAAATTCAGTAAAAGAAAGTGATAGAACTGCATTGGAACTGGAGCCACCAGATAAGAGGGGCTGGCAGCAGATCAAGATGCTGCACAAGAGCATAACTGTGTGTCACTCTGGAATGCCAAGGTGAGAAACTGTTACCTCACCTGATGCACCGACATTCTAGGTGCTTGACAATGAGCCAAGTGATGGTAGAAAGCCAGAAAGTTGGTTGTATTCTTTTGGTCCTTTGACTGCAATGATGTGGTTTTTGGACTGAAGGGTTTGATCAAGGGAACTGTTGATCCTGTTGGTAACTTAATTCAAATCACGCACAATATTCTTGCTTTCTAAACTATATGGCCCCAAGTTTCCACACGCGACGAAAAAGTCGCACCTCAGAGCTGGGCGCCTGTTTTTCGGAAAAAAAACACGGTATTCTCGAGCTCCTTTGAGCTCAATGTCTGCTTGGCGCGGCACACAGGGGGCGGAGCCTACCACTCGTGCTGATTTTGTAAGTAGGAGGGGGCGGGTACAATTTAAATGAGGCTTTTTGGTGCCGGCAACCCTGCGCGTGCACGTTGGAACGTTCGCGCATGCGCAGTCTGAAGTAAACATTGGCACTCGGCCATTTTTAAAAATGCTGCAGAAAAAGTGAAGATTTGTTTCTTGGACCCCTGCAAAGGCTTGTATTTTAATTTTCTTGATATTTCTGTGTGTGAGGGAGTGCTTTTAGCAGCACTGCTGAATAAATCACCTGCTGAAATCAGTGAATTCAGCTTTTCACTGCTAAACTTGCAGAACCGGTGCCTGCAAATTAAGGACTGTGTGTTTGAAGAAATAAAAGTGCCAATTCAACTTTGCAATGGATCAATGTCCACCAAGAACAAAGAATTTCCTGCATGAGGAAGCAAACCATTGCATAATATGTGGTGCACCCATTCTGTAAATTTAAATATAAAGATGCCGATGTGGCTGCCTTTCCCTGTCCAAATGGCCTCAGTCAGTCCCCCTCACAGCTCGAAGGCTGCTGCTGCTCCTGACCAGCCACTGATGCCGCTGCAATCCCATGGCCGAATGGCCTCAAGTCCGTCCGGGTGCTGCATCTTCGCGGGGAATGAAGGCCTGCCTCAAGCACCGCAGCTCAGCTCAAAGGCTGCTTGCTGCCTGCCCCTGCCATCGAGACGAGACACTGATGCCACACCCCTGCCTCAAGCACTGCAGCTCAGCTCGAAGGCTGCTGCTGCTCCCGGCCAGCCACTGACGCCGCTGCAATCCCATGGCCGAATGGCCTCAAGTCCGTCCGGGTGCTGCATCTTCGCGGGGAATGAAGGCCTGCCTCAAGCATCGCAGCTCAGCTCGAAGGCTGCTTGCTGCCTGCCCCTGCCACCGAGACACTGACGCCACACCACTGCCTGAAAGGCCTGCCTGAAGCACTTTCACACAGGTAGGAACATGGTTTATTTAATCTTTGCTTTGCTTATAAATTTTTATTCAGGTTGGATTTATTTGTATAATATTTGTATAAGTATAACTAAGGATTGATTGTAGAATTTAATGACTTCCCTTCCCCCCCTCCCCCCCCCCCTCACCTCGTTCCCGACGCCTAATTTGTAACCTGCGCCTGATTTTTTAAAGTGTAGACAAGGTTTTTTCAAGCGTACAAAAATCTTCACTTGCTCCATTCTAAGTTAGTTTGGAGTACGTTTTCACTGTGGAAACTTTCAAATCAGGCCCCCTTTTGAAAAATAAATTCAGTTCCAAAGTGAAACTGTTCTACCTGACTAGAACTGCAGAAAACTAAATGTGGAGAATTCCAATTTCTAAGATACTCCGTTCTACACCAGTTGCTCCTAAAAATCAGGAGCAAATCATGTGGAAACTTGGGGCCAGAATGTGCACAGCAGTTGCACTTCTCTCCTCACTTTTGAAATATACTTTATTTTTAAATTTAATTCAATCAACTAATAATTATTTAGATGACTATGTTGCACCTTTAACCGATTCCTCAAAATAACTCGATGAGAACAAAACAGAATAGAAATTGGTATGCGGTGTGCCTGCTTTTTGGGCATAAAATGGTGCAAAGCATAGCAATTTAGCAGTGGGACTTCCCCCTATCCACAGGTGTTCCAATCGTCCCTTTCCCGGAGACCACTCCAACCCCCATCCAGAGACTTCCCTAAGGGCCAAAGTGCCCCGCCGGCAGTTCTGGTGGGAAGCTAAGGAGACTCAAACCTCCTGTCGACAATAAGGGCTGGCCGACCAGTTAATAGTTAATAATTGTCCAGAGTTATCAGTAAAGTGACTCACACCACAAAGCTAGTCTGATCTGGCTAACAATTGTAGCAAACATTCCCTCAACGCCTAGGCTAGATTCTTTGTCAGATCTTTAAATCAATACACAACAATCCTATTGAAGTAAGGGTACAGTAGTGTTATGGACTAGTAATCCAGAGGCCTGGACTAATAATCCAGAGAACGTAAATTATAATCCCATGATGGTTGTTTGAGAATTTCAATTGAGTTTAAAAGTATCTTAAAATAAAATGCTGATATCAGTAAAAGTGACCAAAGCTGTTGGATTGTTGTAAAAAAAACAACAGGTTCACTAATGGCTTTTAGGGAAGAAAACCTGCTGTCCTTACCCGGTCTGGCCTATATGTGACTCTAGTCCCACACCAACATGGTTGACTCTTAACCGCCATCTGAAGTGGCTTGAAAACCACTCAGTTGTACCAAACCACTAAAACAAAACACCACCTTCTCAGGGGAACTAGAGTTGGCCAATATAGTTGGCCTTCCCAGCAATGCCCACATTCAAAGAATGAAAATTAACTATTGGCCTATGTGGTCAACACCTAACCGAATCCTCACTCTTTTAGTATTTTGGAATTTTGCTTGATTATTTTCAAGGGTTGAGGACATTTCACAGAGCTTTCGCATCTTGGAGGTCTAGTCCCACAAGTCAGATTGAGGCCATGTCAGAGCAAACTAGATATGGTCTGTGGAGGGAATGGGCTTGATGAACTGAACAACCTTTTCTTATTTTATGGCAAGACGATTGAGCAGACTATGGGGTAGAATTTACACTTTTGTGCTTATCGCCCAAAAATGGGCATTATTTCCGGCATGGGTGGTAAAAAAGAGTTTTCAGATCGCGGCTTCTCGCCCATTCTCAAAGCACCTAGTCTCCATTTTTGAAAATGGGCGTTACCGCGAGAAATATGAAATGGGCGGTAGCGTTACATTTTTTTGACCTTCTGCCGTAAAGTGTCGCCATCCTTGGCAATGGCATGGCAACGCTCGATTCCCGTGATTCAGGAGGTCAAGGGTCATCATGACATGTGCAGAAGAGGAGACAGAGAGGGAACTCAGAGGGACTGAAGGCGTGTCTGGGTGTGGTGTGGCTGCTTTGGAAGGAAGGAGGGAGACTTTAGAGCTTCACAGCAAGTAGGGAAACAAAAATTAGCTGTTACCAGCCATATATTTGCCCGAATTTGGACTATAATGGAGAGAGAGGAGGAGGCATCATAGCACGCTGTGCAGACTGATGCTGGAGAGAGTAGTGAGCTGGGAGAAGAGCACATTGGAGGGCACAAAAGAGCAAGGAGGTTCGCGGATGAGGCAAATGCCTCCCTTCTGCAGGAGGTCAAGTTATGCTGGGGTGATTTGACACAGGGAGGGTGTGGGAAGCCCACCCTAAAGGCCTACCAGAGGGTATGGACCGAGATAGCAGAGGTGGTCTCGTCGGAGACCAATGAGGTTCGTGAGGGCAACCAATGCCGCAAACGATGGAACAACCTTGTGGGATCTGCAAGAGTAAGTATTACATTGATTTACATGTACTTATGTATTTATATAATTTGATTTGTAACAGTCATGAGTGACTATCAGCAGATGTGAGGTCTTTCACTTTTACCAGGAATGTTTTACTCAAAGCCTGCGGTCATGGTGAACGTCTTTAGGTAAAGAATTATAATTTTCATAATAATCATGATTACATCTGTCTGTTATGTGTTGTATCAGTCTCTGTGACAGTACCTAGCAAAGATATCACACAATGATCTTGTTATGCTCATAACAAAGGATGAAACTGAGTACTGTATGCAATGAGTAAATGTGACCTTAGCTCCTTTAATTAAACTCCAGAGTGTTGGTACAGCGTGGGAGGCCTGCTTATATACAATGCTCCCAAGGGATGCTGGGATCCCATGGGACTCCAACAGGTAGGCCCTCTGGTGGTTGTGGTGATACAGGTTGCCAAGGGTTACATACATAACATCACTCCCTCCCAAAGTCAATAGTCCACTTATTTACAGGGTGAGGCGATCTGGGGCTTTTCGTTCCCTTGTCGATCGTCTTGGTACAAATGCACATGTGGGTGAGTTAGTTAGTTCTTCATTGGGCTGCTGGGCAGCTGGCCTTGCCGGGCTGCTGGGGATGGTGAGTTCGGCTTCATGGTCAATTGTGATGTCGGTTGCCACTTGTGTGTGTGTTGGAGGGTCGAAGTTGGTGGTGTCCTCTTCGGGTTGCTTGTAGCTGTTAGTGAACTGCAATTTGGTTTGGTCCAAATGCATTCTGCATGTTAGTCCATTGGCCAATTTGACTTGAAACACCCATCTCCCTTCTTTGGCTATGTCCGTGTCAGCGAGCCATTTGGGACCATGTCCATTATTGAGTACAAACACGGTCATTGACTTCAATATCGCTTGACAAGTTTGCGCGATCATGGTACATGCTTTGTTGATGCTGCCTGCCCTCGACGTGATCATGGAGATCAGGGTGGACAAGAGAGAGCCTTGTTTTGGGCGCCTTTGCATGAGCAGCTCGGCTGGGGGATCCCCGGTGAGCAAGTGGGGTCCGGTGCGGTAGCTGAGCAGGACTCGGGACAGTCGGGTCTGCAGGGAGTCTTCCGACATGTTTCAAGCTTTGCTTGATGGTTTGAACTGCCCGTTCTGCCTGGTCATTAGATGCGGACTTGAATGGGACAGATTTGACGTGCTTGATCCCATTGCAGGTCATGAATTCCTTGAATTCAGCACTGGTGAAACACAGCCCATTGGCGCTGACAAGGACATCAGGCAGGCCGTGCGTGGCGAACATGGCTCGTAGGCTTTCGATGGTGGCGGCGGACGTGCTTACAAGCATTATTACACATACAATCCAATTTGAATAAGCATCCACAACAACCAAGAACATTTTGTCTAGAAATGAGCCCGCAAAGTCAACGTGGATCCTAGACCACGGTTTGAAGGGCCACGACTACAAACTTAGCGGAGCCTCTCTGGGTGCATTGCTCAGTTGAGAGCAAGTGTTGCACTGGCACACGCATGGCTCTAAATTTGAATCAATGCCGGGCCACCACACATTGGATCTGGCTATGGCTTCCATCATTACTATGCCTGGGTGGGTACTGTGTAGGTCACCAATTTCTCTGCCTTTCTTGGGCAAGATCACGCGATTACCACACAAAAGACATTCCGCCTGTAAGGACATTTCATCTTTGCGCCTCTGGAACGGATTGATCTCTTCCTGCATCTCCGCTGGGACGTTGGACCAGCTCCCATGGAGGACACAGTTTTTTTACCAGGGACAGTAAAGGATCCTGGCTGGTCCAGGTCCTGATCTGGCGGGCCGTAACGGATGACTTTTCGTTTTTGAATGCATCCATCACCAAGAGCAAGTCTGCAGGCTGTGCCATTTCCACCCCGGTTCTCTATGCCCGGTCTGTGGCGGATTACATAGTTGTATGCCAACAGTGTGAGCGCCCATCTTTGGATGCGGGTAGAGGCATTGGTGTTAATCCCTTTGCTCTCTGAGAATAGTGATATGAGCGGCTTATGGTCAGTTTCTAGCTCAAACTTGAGACCAAACAGATACTGGTGCATTTTTTTCAACCCGTAAACGCATGCCAGAGCTTCTTTTTCAATCATGCTGTAGGCCGTTTCAGTCTTGGACAGACTACTGGACGCATAGGCGACCGGTTGCAATGTTCCCGATTCATTAGCCTGTTGTAACACACACCCGACCCCGTATGATGATGCATCACAAGCCAGCACTAATCGTTTACATGGGTTATACAGAACAAGCAATTTGTTTGAACATAACAGATTTCTGGCTTTCTCAAAGGCAGCCTCTTGTGAATTCCCCCATATCCAGTCATCTCCCTACATGTAGGGGTTCTAACAAGGTGCTTAACCCGGGTAGGAAATTATCAAAATAGTTGAGGAGTACCAGGAACGACCGCAGCTCAGTCACGTTCTGTGGTCTCGGCGCGTTCTTGATGGCCTCCGTCTTGGCGTCGGTGGGTCTGATGCTGTCTGCTGCAATTCTTCTTCCTCAGAACTTGACCTCTGGCGCCAGGAAAACACACTTCGAGCATTTCAGTCCCATACGATCTAGCCGACTCAGAACCTCTTCCAGGTTGTGCAAGTGTTCAATGGTGTCCCGACCTGTGATCAATATGTTGTCCTGAAAAACCACGGTGCACTGAACTGACTTTAGCAGGCCCTCCATGTTCCATTGGAAAATTGCCGCGGCTGAACGAATCCCAAACGGGCATGTGTTATAGATGAACAGAATTTTGTGCGAGTTGATGCAGGTGAGGCCTTTCGAAGATTCCTCCAGCTCCTGCGTCATGTAGGCCGAGGTCAGGTCCAACTTGGTGACCATCTTTCTTCCAGCCAGGGTCGCAAATAGGTCGTCTGACTTGGTTAGCGGGTACTGGTCCTGGAGTGAAAAACAGATAATCGTTACTTTATAGTCCCCACAAATTCTGACCGTGCCTAAACCTTTGAGTACTGGGACAAATGGACTGGCCCACTCGTTGAACTCCACCGGCACGATGATGCCTTCTCGCTGCAGCCTGTCCAGCTCAATTTCCACTTTCTCTCGCATCATATACAGTACCGCTCGTGCCTTGTGGTGGATGGGTCGAGTACCAGGAACCAAGTGGATCTGCACCCTCGCCCCCGAGAAACTTCCAATGCCTGGCTCGAACAATGATGGGAATCTGCTCAGAACCTGGGCACATGAGGCGTCGTCGATGGACGAAAGCGCTCGGATGTCGTCCCAGTTCCAGCGGATTTTTCCCAGCCAGCTTCTGCCGAACAGTGTGGAGCCATTTCCTGGTACAATCCATAGTGGGAGTTCGTGCACTGCTCCATCATAGGAGACTTTTACTTCTGCTCTGACAATTACAGGGATCAGCTCTTCGGTGTAAGTTCTTAGCTTGGTGTGAATGGGGCTAAGCTTGGCCCTGTGTGCCTTGTTGCTCCACAGCCTGCCAAAGGCCTTTTTGCTCATTATGGACTGACTCGCACCCGTGTCCAGTTTCATGTATACTGGAATTCCGTTCAGTTCAACTTTTAACATGATCGGTGGACATTTTGTGGTGAAGGTGCACACCCCGTACACTTCTATCTCCTCGGTTCGAGTCTCTAGTTCAGCCTTATCCACCATGGATCGATCTTCTCTGCAAGGTGGTGGTTTACAGGGTTTGCAGCTCACCTGCACATTCGCTGGAGGTGTCCCATTGTTCTGCAGCCATTGCACGCATAGTGTTTGAAGCAGCATTGATGGGCCCGATGATCACCTCCACAACGCCAACAAGGTGTTAACTGCCTCGCATTAACGCTTGATGGCGGACTCTAGGTCAGCTGAGGTCGTGCAACAGCTAGTGTGTACGTTCTGCCATGTATATTGCTGCTTGAAAACGACGTTACTTTGTGCACAGTACTAGCCGAAACATCTTTATGCTGCGAAATTTGTTTGGTGGACATAAATGCCTGGGCTATCATTATGGCTTTGCTCAGATTCGGCGTTTCAACAGTCAATCGTTTGCAAAGGATAACCTCATGGCCAATGCCAAGCACAAAAAAGTCTCTTAGCATTTGTTCAAGGAATCCATCGAATTCGCAATGTCTTGCAAGGTGCCTTAGTTCGGCGACATAGCTCGCTACTTCCTGGCCCTCCGACCGTTGACACGTGTAGAACTATCAACTCGCCATCAAAACACTTTCTTTCCATTTAGGTGCTCCCGGACCAACATACACAATTCTTCATAGGATTTGGTTGTTGGTTTCACTGGAGCTAGAAGATTCTTCATGAGGCCATAGGTTGTTGCCCCACAGATGGTAAAGAGGATCGCCCTTCGTTTGGCAGCGTTCTCCTCCTCTTCCAGCTCATTGGCCATGAAGTATTGGTCGAGTCGCTCCACGAAGGCCTCCCAATCGTCGCCTTCTGAGAATTTCTCCAGGATACCAACAGTTCTTTGCATTTTCGTGTTGTTGTTCGTTATCTCATCGCCAATTGTGACGCTCATAATAAAGGATGAAACTGGGTACTGTATGCAATGAGTAACTGTGACCTTAGCTCCTTTAATTAAACTCCAAAGTGTTAATACAGCGTGGGAGACCTGCTTATATACAGTGCTCCCAAGGGATGTTGGGATCCCTTGGGATTCCAACAGGTAGGCCCTCTGGTGGTGGTAGTGATACAGATTGCCAAGGGTTACATACATAACAGATCTCATGCCATGTCATCCTGTCACCTTTTACAAAAGACGCTATCGATGATGAGATCCGTGCAGAGACGAACTGGTGGGGGGCCACCAGTCCCCAGCGACATCACTGACATGGAGAAGCGGGTGCTCGCACTTGTGGGGCAGCACCCCCGGACAGCCATGGATGCATCTGCAGACCCTGAAGTAATGCCACGTGAGTAAAACTTACACCATTGCGTGATGTAAAGTCAATAGATGCTACACCCACTCATATCCAAACAATCATATATGATAGATGAATTCTAAAATTGCCATAGAAATAATGATAGCCTAATGAAAATGATAGCAATGCAAATGTGTTGATGGTCATGAAATGTGATGTCTGTGATGATTTTTATAGCGGTGGTGCTTTTGTCGTGCATATGCTATGTGCAGCGCTGGACTCACCTTGTGAACCGAGCACCCCCTTCTCCTCTAATAACCTTATTTGTGCTTTGCAGCTCAGCCAGCAGCGCAGCCCAAGGCAAGACCACAGAGGCCAGAAGGTGGGGGCGCGGGACCCAACTCTCCGGACAATACTACATCTGGTGCTGAGGAGCTCCGATTCTCGCCCGTCAATCTGCTGGGTCTGTTCTCCACGGATGAGAGCACGGACTTCAGGGAACCTGCATCGCCAAGGCCATCTCGTGGTCCTCCGGTCATTCCCGCCTCCACTCTAGAGGTACCGGCCCCAAGCACCTTGCCACAGGGCACCCCATTTGTCCCCAGGATGGGGCCAACCCCGTGGAGGTCTCGTGGACGTGGCAGGTCTGTTCCACGAACGCCACATGAGAGCAGGGAGATGATACAGTTGTCCAGGAGGACTGTAGACATTGGTGACCAACTCATTGAAGCATTGGGGGGCATAACCCGACAGCTGGCCACCATGACCGAATACATTCCACGGATGGCAGAGGCCGTGGATGCGATAGCCAGGAACACTGCTGGCACAGGCCTCCCAGTGGCCCCGAGCGTGGCCCTCCACCCCTAGGTTCCGCACCACCACTGCGAACGACTGATGAGAGTAAGGACCAAGATCCTGCTTCTGTATCAGTGAATGTTGCCGCTTGGCACTACCCACGCCTGTACCCGTGCAACGACTGCACCTGCCTTTATCACCCCCCAATGAGGCATCACCCGAGGAGCTCCTTGGCCAGGCGCGTGGAGCGAGGAGGGGAAGGGGTAGAGGTGGGGAGAAGGAGAGGGGGGAAGGAAAGTGAGGTGAATGGCCACAGGTGATGGCTGTGTTATATCTCCATCTGGGTGTATGCAATTTGTTGTAATGTATGGGGGCTGGGCACCACACTCCTGCTTTGCCTTTGTATTCTGTGTTGCTGGACATGTTGAACATTTGATTGATGTCAATGGTGGGAAAAGTGGGATGTGGGCGGAGGTTGGGTGTTATTGCCTGTGATAGTTATGATTTTTGACCAATGTTGATTTAAAAATGTTTTTATTGAACATAACCTTGTTGTGCATTGTCTCAGATAGCTGGACTGTTATACAACTTAACTTCAATCAATGTAAACTTTAACTGGCACCAAGCTGATGGGCACCATTGATGTCTGAGCTGCGCACACACAGCAGTGTGTCAGCGTTGTCACTCACATCAACGCTCTTTCAGGCAAATCATTCAGATATCAACTCCTCACGTAACAGTCTTGCAGCTATGTAGCCACCACGGGCCCTTTCTTGCGGTCTGAAGGGGGTCGTGGGCATTGATGCATAGCCAGCCCGATTGTCTGAAACATAGAAAATAGGTACAGGAGTAGGCTATTCGGCACTTCGAGTCTGCACCACCATTCAATATGGTCATGGTTGATCATGCAACTTTAGTCCCCCATTCCTGCTTTCTCTCCATACCCCTTGATCCCTTCAGCCGTAAGGGCCACATCTAACTCCCTTTTGAATTTATCTAACGAACTGGCCTCAACAACTTTCTGTGGTAGAGAATTCCACAGGTTCACAATTCTCTGAGTGAAGAAGTTTCTCCTCATCTCGGTCCTAAATGGCTTACCCCTTATCCTCAGACTGTGACCCCTGGTTCTGGACTTCCCCAACATCGGGAACATTCTTCCTGCATCTAACCTGTCCAATTCCGTCAGAATTTTATATGTTTCTATGAGATCCCCTCTCATTCTTCTAAATTCCAGTGAATATAAGCCTAGTCGATCCAGTCTTTCTTCATATGTTAGTCCTGCCATCCTGGGAATCAGTCTGGTGAACCTTCACTGCACTCCCTCAATAGCAAGAATGTCCTTCCTCAGATTAGGAGACCAAAACTGTACACAATATTCAAGGTGTGGCCTCACCAAGATTCTGTACAGCTGCATTAAGACCTCCCTGCTCCTATACTCAAATCCTCTCGCTATTAAGGCCAATATGCCATTTGCCTTCTTCACCGCCTGCTGTACCTGCATGCCAACTTTCAATGACTGATGTACCATGACACCCAGGTCTCGTTGAACCTCCCCTTTTCCTAATCTGTCACTATTCAGATAATATTCTGCCTTCCTGTTTTTGCCACCAAAGTGGATAACCTCATATTTATCTACATTATACTGCATTTGCCATGCATTTGCCCACTCACCTAACCTGTCCAAGTCACCCTGCAGCCTCTCAGCATCCTCCTCACAGCTCACACTGCCACCCAGCTTAGTGTCATCTGCAAACTTGGAGATATTACATTCAATTCTTTCATCTAAATCATTAATGTATATTGTAAATAGCTGGGGTCCCAGCACTGAACCTTGCAGTGCCCCACTAGTCACTGCCTGCCATTCTGAAAAGGACCCATTTATTCTTACTCTTTGCTTCCTGTCTGCCAACCAGTTCTCTATCCACGTCAATACATTACCCACAATACCATGTGCTTTAATTTTGCACACTAATCTCTGGTGTGGGGCCTTGTCAAGAGCCTTTTGAAAGTCCAAATACACCACACCCACTGGTTCTCCCTTCTCCATTCTACTAGTTACATCCTCAAAAAATTCTAGAAGATTTGTTAAGCATGATTTCCCTTTCATAAATCCATGCTGACTTGGACCGATCCTGTCACTGCTTTCCAAATGCGTTGCTATTTCATCTTTAATAATTGATTCCAACATTTTTCCCACTACTGATGTCAGGCTAAACGGTCTATAATTCCCCGTTTTCTCTCTCCCTCCCTCGGTTAGTGTCCAACGCCTCGTTGTCCTTTTCCTCTCTCTTCTGAGGTGCCTTCTGGCAATTCTTGGCCCCTCCTGATAGCCAGGTTGTGCAGCATCGAGCACACGACCACGAATTTACCTACTTGCTCAGGGTTGTATTGTAGCTCCCCTCCTGAGTGGTCAAGACACCTGAAAGCGCTGCTTAAGCACAGTTATTGTTTGCTGGCCCCATTGCATTGAAAGTATAATAGCGATTGTTCAGAAGCATTGATTTCCTCACTAAAATACTGCTCGAATAAATCCTCAATAATCCAGAGTCAGAAAATATATCTGTTGAGATGTTCACTTCACCTGAGAAGAACTCCTGAGTCAATGCATACTCCCCCAAAGTTGAAGCAGCCTTTTGAATGAAGCGACCTGCGATTTAAAAAATGGCAGCCACACCACTGGTGTTCATTCAGAACAGTTCCACTTTTTCTGGGCGTTTTTTTGGGTGAGCGATATTGTGGGCGAAAGTGCCGGTGGACGATCTCCTGGACGTTAGTTTCGCCAAATGTGCTCTTTATGACAAAAAAAAGTGGGCTGGCGGTATTATTGAATCTCGGCGTAAATTCCGTGCGGAAAGTAACGCTGGGCAATATTATGGACTTTGATTTCACCCAATCTGATGCCTCCGCCCAAAAAAAGTGGGGCCAAATGGGCGATATATGGGCGTTAAACGTCATTTCAGCAGTAAAATGGGCGTTAAGTGGGCGTTAAGCATGCCAAAAATGTGGAGGTTCTAGCCATATTTTCTTTAGAGTGTAGTTATACTGCCACTTTCACATTTGTGTACAGTGGTTTTGGCTGTAATATGGAAAGTAGCAATATAACAGATTTTGACTTGACATCCAAACACATTTTATGTTCATTTACACTCTTACACTAGTAAAAGCAAGCCGTATTCCCAAGGATGGCTTTGATTCTTGACAGATTGCAAGTTCTGGGTTTTTGTGCATGTACCTCATTCACACCCGTAGGGGCCACAAAATACCAGCCATTAAAACCATGCAGTATGAGACACCCTCCAAGAACACTTCTCGCATCATCTTCCAGGTAAATGCGAAACTGCATTTCCAAAATATGAATAGATATGATAAAACTTTAAATGGGATGTTTATTAATGTTGTGTAAAAGCAGACACTCCCATAACTCTCTCTTAACATTAATAATTTGCTATTGGAGAAAAGGGCACACCTGCACAAAGCTCAGTTGTCACTGCACTTGTGTGCTAATCAGACTCAGGTCAGCATGGATTATAACAAGAGTTTGCAAACTGTGCATCACAGGTCATTAGCTGGGTAGTTATGTTATTTGTTATCCATTTTCCATTTTTTCCAAAAGAGAATATTTAGAAATTTGCATCTGTGAGGGAGAAAATTCAAAGAAAAGCTGGAACTGAAGAAAGTGTTTATACTTCATTGCATTTTGGCTTCCTTTTTCTATTCTCATTCATCTTCCTCAGAAACATGTACTGAACATCCCTTCATAGTAGAGTCAAGAAATTGTACCAGGCATTGTTGCCAAATTTACCAGTTATTCCCAAATATAAAAAAATTTTAAAAAAGAAAGACATGAATTTATATAGCGCCTTTCACAACCACCAGACGTCTCAAAGCGCTTTACAGCCAATGAAGTACTTTTGGAGTGTAATCACTGTTGTAACATAAGAAACGCGGCAGCCAATTTGCGCACAAGCAAGCTCCCACAAACAGCAATGTGATAATAACCAGATAATATGTTTTTTTGTTATGTTGATTGAAGGATAAATCTTGGCCAGGACACTGGGGATAACTCCCCTGCTCTTCCTCGAAATAGTACCACGGGATCTTTTACGTATACTTGGGAGAGCAGACGGGGCCTCGATTCAACATCTCAGCACTGCACTGGAGTGTCAGCCTAGAATTTTTGTGCTATAAGTTCCTAGAACATAAGAATTAGGAGCAGGGGTACGCCATTTGGTCCCTTGAGCCTGCTCTGCCATTCAATAAGATCATGGCTGATCGTCTACCTCAACTCCACTTTGCTGCACTGTCCCCATGTCCCTTTGTTGTGTATCTGTAAAGCATGCACTCCCATGTTCCACCACCAGGGAGCGCATCCCCTGAAGTCCCAAGGGATCCCAGCATCCCTTGGGAGCACTGTACATAAGCTGGCCCCTAAGGCCTGTTATTCACTCTGGTGTCTTAATAAAAACTGAGGTCACTGTTACTTTAACCTCCCTGTGTGCAGTCTCATCTGTGTTAGGAACCTAATACCCTTGATTTCCTTAATATTCAAAAATCTATTGCTCTCTGTCTTGAATATACTCAAAGATTGAGCCTCAAAAGCCTTCTGGGATAGAAAATTCCATAGGTTCACCACCCTCTGAATGAAGAAGTTTCTCCTCATCTCAGTCCTACTCAGGCTGACCCCTTATTCTGAGACTGTGACCCCTGGTTCTAGACTCCCCAGCCAGAGGAAACATCCACCCTGCATCTACCCTGTTTAGCCCTGTAAGAATGTTGTATGTTTCAATGAGATCACCTCTCATTCTTCTAAACTCTAAAGAATATAGGGCTAGTCTACTCAATCTCTCCTCATAAGACAATTCCCCCCATCCCAGGAAACAGTCTGGTGAACCTTAGTTGTGCTCCCTCTAAGGCAAGTCGGTAAGGAGATCAAAACTTTACACAATCCTCCACATACGGTCTCACTAGGGCCCTATATAATTGCAATAAGATGTCTTTACTCTTATACTCCAATCCTCTTGTAATAAAGGCCAACATACCATTTCTGTTCTTCATTGCTTGCTGAACCTGCATGTTAAATTTCAGTTATACGTGTACAAGGACACCCAGGTACCTCTGAACACCAACATTTCCCAATCTCTCACCATTTAAAAAATACTCTGCTTTTCTATTTTTCCTACCAAAGTGGATAACTTCGCCTTTCTCCACATTATATTCCATTTGTTATGTTCTTGCCTATTCACTTAGCCTGCTTATGTCCCCTTGAAGCCTCTTTGCATCCTCCTCACAACTTACATTCCCACCTAGCTTTGTATCATCAGCAAACTTGGATATATTACATTTGGTCCCCTCATCCAAATCTTTGATATAGATTGTGAATAGCTGGGGCCCAAGCACTGATGATTGCGGCACCCCACTAATTACAGCCTGCCATCCCGAAAATGACCCGTTTATTCCTACTCTCTGTTTTCTGGTCATTAACCAATATTCAATCCATGCTTGTATATTACCCACAATCCCATGAGCCTTAATTTTGTTTAATAACTATTGTGTGGCACCTTATCGAATGCCTTATGAAAATCCAAATACACTACATCCACTGGTTCACCCTTATCTATTCTACTAGTTACAACGTCAAAAAACTCTAACAGATTTGTCAAACATGATTTCCCTTTCATAAACTCGCGTTGACTCTGCCCAATCCTATTATTATTTTCTAAGTGCCCTGTTACCACTATGACTGATGTCAGGCTAACTGGTCTGTAGTTCCCCCTTTTCTCTCTCTCTCCTTTTTTAAATAGTGGGGTTACATTATCTGCGGGAGCCATTCTAGAATCTATGGAATTTTTGGAAGATGACAACCAATGCATCCACTATTTCTATAGCCACCTCTTTCAAAACCCTCGGATGTAGGCCATCAGGCCCAGGGCATTTATCGGCTTTCAGTCCCATTAATTTCTCCAGTACTATTTTTTTACTGATACTAATTTCTTTCAGTTCCTCATTCTCTTAGTTTGCCACTATTTCCGTGAGGTTTTGTGTCTTCTTCCGTGAAGACAGATACAAAGTATTTGTTTAATTTCTCTGCCATTTCCTTATTTCCCATTATAATTTCTCATGTGTCAGTCTGTAAGGGACCCACATTTACTTTCACTAATCTTTTCCTTTTTACATACCTATAGAAGCTTTTATGTCTCACAATAGTTTAATCTCATTCTATTGTCCCGTTCTTTATCAATTTATTGGTCCTCCTTTGCTGAATTCAGGCTTACTGTTCTTTTGGCAACATTACAAGCCTCTTCCTTTGATCTAATACTATCTCTAACATCTCTTGTTAGCCATGGTTGGACCACTTTTCCTGTGGGGTTTTTGTGCCTTAAAGGAATGTATCTTTGTTGTAAATTATGTATTAATTCTTTAAATGCTAGCCATTGCTTGTCTACCGTCATACCTTTTAATGTAGTTTCCCATCTACCTTAGCCAACTTGCCCCTCATACCGATGTGGTTTCCTTTGTTTAGATTTAAGACCCTTGGAGTGGGACTTGTACCCACAACCTTCTGATTCAGAGGTGAGAGTGCTGCCCACTGAGCCACAACTGACACTGTACAAGAGAAGTTAACATTTCAGGCTTGTGCCCTTTATCAGAACTGGAAGATATTATAATTGAACAGCATTTAGAAAGCTATACAACAAGGGGAAAGGGAGAGATAAACAAACACACACAGGAAAACAAATAGACTGACCTGTTATTTGCTTACGTGGAAAACAGGAGATCGTTAAATGGCAGAAGTGATATTAGCATGAGACATTAGGAGACATAAAGAGAAAAATTAAAGAAAAGGCATATATGAAACATAGAAAGGGATGGGTGGGAGCAGGCTTGTGAAAGAGAAGCACTGATATAAAGAATTGAATTGACTTTGCTTCAAATTTCACGCCTCCTAGCCTTTAAGTGGTGAAGCTCGCCGACCCCAGAATCACCTGGATTAAACTTCTGCACATTCCTTTCACAATGCTGTTCATTTGTAATATCTTCCAGTTCTGACAAAGGGTGCAAGCTCGAACCATCAACTGGTTTGTTCCCTCCACAGAGGCTGCCTGACCAGAGTGACCTGAGCTGACAGGCTGGGTCTTTCCAGCATTTTCTGCTTTTGGTTTTATTTGATCATGTTGCACAATTTTTGCAAAACATATTGCACAACAAAAGGAAAACCTTGCATCCTTGCTAAAAGAAACAAGGTGCCCTTAGTTCCACATATACATTGACAATTGTCTTATTATTTTGACATTGTCCAATATTATCTTTTCATTTGGAAGCAAAGGAAAAAGGAACTGGATTTCTACGTGGTTAGTAATTGTGACCAAATATTAGTTAATATCACCAAATATCAATCATCCAGCAACTTGTCTTTGGCAGAATACTGACTGCATCTTGAGCTATGAAATGTTGTATGTACATCACGTATAATGCTTCAAAAAGATTTCAGATCAAACCTAGAAAAATACACCCATCATTTCAGTGCTAAATCCTGAAACATCTCTGATCTAAAACAATGTAAAATTATTTTGGATTGAAATATTTGATATTGCAAAAAAAAATGTTCAAACAGAACAGGCTGAGCTTATTTTGACGCAGCTTAAAAAGATTCATTAAATGTCTTGGTAGCGATCCAAGTCTTGAGCAATTTGCAAATACTAAAGCCATGACATCTCCTTTAATTTAATGATAGCAGTGGATAATGTATAATCAAGAACTGGTACGAGTAAAAATGAATTGCTTAAAATTCACTGGACTTTTCCCAAGATTGATAAATATTGGTTTCAATGCCTTCTAATCAATGAGTAAGGGGAAATTTTAAAAATGTAAAAAGTAAAGCTGAAAGCAATCGTTTAACACATTGTTGGCTGTAATAAGACTTTGAACTATACCCCAGTGAAGATAATACAATTCATTGAAGCTTTGGTAATTTAAAAACTATTCAAAGGTGATGACTAGCCATATTTATTTTTAATTGCTTCAAGTGAATAAAAATGTAGAATTTTCACAGTAAACAATAATGAAATAATGTTTTTGGAAATGTCAGAAAAAAAACTAAAAATGTCTGAATATGCCCTTCTAGTTATTCAGATAATGCTTCATAATATTGGTTTGGTAATTCTAGTGAAAATTCAGTATGATTTATTTTGTATTCTTATGTAGACCTGCAGGTAACTATATTTACATTTTAGCTATTATAATGTTCAATATAAATCAGACCATCTGTAGGATATGGAGACACTTCTCCAAATTCTACCCTGTCCCCAGAAAATGTGTTTACTGGTGCCTTGGTGAATTTGTAGTCAGCCTCCACACCAACCCCCTGCCCCCCAGCCCCCCAAAAAGACAGTTCATTCCATGTAAATGTTGTTGTTTTGGTATCTTCACACTCTACCCTTGGAGAATCATGTGAAGTAGTGGAAACATTCACCAGCTGATTAACAGTGTGACATGCTATGAGGAGAAGACTCCTTCCATTGCTGTGACAGTCATTATACCAGCCGATAGGGTGGTTAGTTCTATACGGCGGGAGGGTTTTCCGAGTTCCCACAATCCATATGTTGAAGTGGAGGGGTTGCCCCCCCACACCCACCAGGCGCTGAATGTCAACCCAGAAATCCGAGCCAGAGTTCCGGTTTCTACTCACTGGACTGTCTGGAATGGGATTCGAACCCTCCACCTTCCGATTCAGAGGCAGGAATCTGCCACTAAACCAAAGGCTTGCTTCATTCCATGTAAATTTAAATTTCCAATAAGTGCTGACTAATATCTATAAATGTCAGAAATGTGACAAAAGTGTTCCCTTCCTAAAGTAAGAAAATTAAAACATTTAGCAAATTAAATTTGCATCACTGCCTTGAAAGATAAAAATTGCTTTTTGATCATCTTGTTTTTTTCCTGTTTTTTATATTACCATATTTTATTTACTGTATAACCCTCTTTACCATCTGAAAGAAACAGTAACCAGCCAACTCAGCTTGTTGCTAGGCAACTAACTGCATGGTGCATCCTGATTGGATTAGAGTGCCATGCATCCAGTGAAAAGCAGAACAATTGGAGCAGATGCTATTGCTGAAGTAATCAGTCTGACTCATCTAACACCAGCATCCTGACATCCATCACAATGAAACACAGAGACAACCTGAATAATTAGATAAACTGGATTCTACATAACATGTTCAGTCTCTTCACAATTTACACCACCTTGTTTTCAATAGGATTTATTTTATCCCTGGACTGTATATTAATACTAAGCATATTATTTGAAAATGACTCATTTATATCCATGCTAAAATCTGTGCGGGAATCATCTATTAAGAGCTGGGTGTAAAGTTGTAAGAAATGTGAGAGTCAAATTCTATGGCAACACAATTAAGAATGTATTTTTTTTCTCTCAAATAAATATGTCCAAAATTAGGCTGTGCATTTACTTCAAATACTTCAAATTCCCTGCTGCGAGATCAAAGTTAATGCACTCAGCTTCTGAGTTTGAGAAATCACAGAAAAACACTTTGTGCTTCACCTAGTTGCATCATAATTAAAACAAAATATAGTCAATATAACACTAAATGCATTTTTACAAATAAAAAAATCCAAACCCATTGTGCCATTATGAATAGTTTTTAATGCAGACTATAACTTATAATGTACTCGATTTTCCATAACAAATATTTAATATCTTCAAGATATTATTGATATCAATGAACTACCGCTTTGCAATGTTATCATTCTAGCCTGCTTCATTTTATTTTGAAAAAAATCCACGTAACAGATACAAGTAGCATTGACCAGCATACCAGCCGAGCTGAATTTCAGGAAATGAATAGTGCATTCCAAACATAATATTATCATCCTCCAGAAATTATCTCAAATCCTAATTAGTTTATACATTGTAAATGTTTCTCATTCATTCTTTTTGACAACTGGCCTTAAAATCTCTTTTGTCCAGTGTGTTTTGCACTACAATTCCACTGCAGAATGTCATGTGAAATTTCAAAGCCAGTGCATAAGAAGTATTTTAATATAAGCCAAAACTACATCAGCTGTGTCCAAGTACAAATAACTCAACCAAACTGTTGTGGCTTGGTTCAGGCTGGACTACTTCGGTTTAAATTTTGCATATCAAAATCGAAATCTGCACTTACCAAATTTTCACTTAGTAGCTGAACCAGACAGAAATATAAATTTTAATACTTCAGGGTTAGCCCCAATTTGGCCAAAGTCCATTGCTGAGGCTTACTTAAAAAACATTTCTTACATTAATTTGTAAAAGAGTCTCAAAATGATTTACTAACACATCCTTGTATTCTTTCCTATTGGGGGCTTCACATATTGAGATTTGTTTGACATGGCTCAGCTCGAACCTTTGGGCACAAGAAAACTATGGGGTTGATTTTCAGTCCCCCCCTTCCCCACCACCCACCGCCCTCCCAACTGCCCGTGCTGTATGCAAGTGCCTGGCTTGACCTAGGCTGAAGCTGGCTGTTTTTTAATGTTTTATTAGTGCAAAGCAGGTCTGCAACCTGAGAGTCATCATTTGCTCCAAAGTGGGATGGAAAGTTGTGTGCTGCAACAGAATTCCCTCTCCATCCACACAATGGCCAGAATGTTGCTAGCGTTCAGTGGACAGGATGGGTGGCGGGTCAGCTGTTAATTTTAAAATGATTGACAGTGGGTCAGGGCCCTGCTGTCAACCCGCCGTCATGCTACTTTCTCAGATATCGGGTCTGTCAATGTTGAACAGACAATTTAGGTCATTATGACTTTGTTGAGAGCCTATTGAAAAGAATTTTAAACTGAAGTTACCATTTTACCAGTTTGTCCATGGGGATTAGGCTGTTCAGGGATCACATCAGGACATCGGGAGTTGTGTGACTATGAATTCATTTCTTTCATTGACAACTGCAATTGTGCTATAAAAGCTCCCATCTCACAGCTGTTCACCTTCCAAGATCAAAAACTGTGGCTTAGTGAATTTGGAAAACACATTGAGCTTTATGCAGGTTGCTAGAGTTTGGAGCAATCCTCTATCCAGTGTCACCTCACTAGAACAACCTCTCTCACCATTGGCAGATCGCTTCTATTACCTCAACTTCACCTGCCATCTATTACATTAGCATCGATGCCCTTGAAACTTTCTCACCTTGGTCCTCAGAAACCCACCACGATCAGCCCCAACACCAGCAGCAACCTTACATGGACATTGACTAAAACATACAAGTGCCTACCCTCATGTGTTGTTAGTTGGTATAATTGGACTAGGTTGAGGGTGCATGTGAGGGGTGGCTAGTGAGATGGGGAAGTGATAATGTAGGTAGAGGGAGAGGATGTGTAGTAATAGGTTAGGGAAGGCAGAGTGATAGGCATGTGATGAGTGGCACAGCAGGATGAGGCTGAGTGTGGCTTTGTTTCGTGATCTACTGAGATCATTGAAAGGTTTGCGCCACTGCAGACTAGTCCTCCTTAGCACATCCCTGCTTGTGTCCACCTATGCAATGTGCAACCAGGCTGTGTTGATCTCCTGGGGAAGACTCTTCCGCTCATTGGAAGGGAAGAGGACCTTCCTGCGTGCTGTGACTCCCTCCATAAGCATATGGAGGGAGTCATGGGAGAGCCTTGCTCAGCCATACACCTCTTGTCAGTGTTTGCAGCAGTTCAATGCTGTAGAACACTGACAGCACAAATGTCAAAGTAAATTTGGACAGGTTCCCCTAAAGGAAACCGGCTGATGACGCATCATGAAATGACATCATCAGACCCGCTTCCTTCAATTGGTTGAAAAACCACTGGGTGGGCTTAAAAAGCCCAATCAGCGTAAAATAATTTCTACACAGCAGGCTGGAGCCAACAGCAAGGTTGGGACCTGCCACCGAGCCCGCCCGCACCGGACCCACCGAGGAAGGGGAAATCGTGGCCAATGAAACCCTGCTGTAATGAAAAAAAATAAAAACTTACCTTCCCAGAGGTAATAGAAACATAGAAACATAGAAATTTACAGCGAAAAAGGAGGTAATTCTGGCCCATCGTGTCCACGCCAGCCGACAAAGAGCCACACGGCCCTTGGTCAGTAGCCCTAAAGGTTACATATGAACCTATGAATAATGACGGAAAGGCAAAGAGCACCCAGCCCAAACAATCCGCCTCACCACAACTGCGACACCCCTTATACTAAAACATTCTACACTCCATCCCAACCGGAGCCATGTAATCTCCTGGGAGAAGCAAAAACCAGATAAAAACCCAGGCCAATTTAGGGAGAAAAAATCTGAGAAAATTCCTCTCCGACCCATCGAGGCGATCGAAACTAGTCCAGGAGATCACCCTGGCCATATTCTATTCCCTGCAGTACTTACCATTATATCTGCTCCGTCCAACAAAAAGTCATCCAGTCTAATCCCAATTATCAGCTCGAGTGCAGGTTACTGCACTTTAAGTGCCCATCCAATCATCTCTTAAAAGTGGTGAGGGTTTCTGCATCCACCAAACTTCCAGGCAGCTAGTTCCAGATCCCCACAACCCTCTGTATGAGGTGGTTTTAATAAAAAGTGAAAGTGATCTTATTCTTCAAAGAAAACCACTGGGGATGGATTTTTATAATTTATTTTGTTTATTGGTGTTTGTCCTCAACCATTGTAACAAAAACAGATTATCTGGTCATTATCACATTGCTGTTTGTGGGAGCTTGCTGTGCGCAAATTGGCTGCCACGTTTCCTGCACTACAACAGTGACTACACTCCAAAAAATACTTCATTGATGTAAAGCGCTTTGGGACGTTCAGTGGTTGTTAAAGGCACTATATAAATGCAAGTCTTTCTTTTTTATGGTACAATTCCAATATCTTGTATTAAGTACATTTAGTTTAGCAAATAAGATCATATTTAAATCCGTACTTGCTTTTGCAAAATAATTTCCCTAAACAACAAAAAAATTATAATTTTTAGATAAGCAGGGTACTGTGCTTGTAGAATTCATTGCAATACTGAATGCACAGACGCACCCTACCAACAAATAGTATAATTTATTATTTATTATTGAGTTCAATAATAGTGTATAAAGAACTTTGGGAAAACATCAAGACAATTTAATACAATTGGGTAGTAATTGCTCTCCCGAAACATAGCTATTACCTAATACTGTGTAAGAAAAAGAGACAGTGCATTATAGCAGGGCACATTGGTCATTGTACGCGCTCAAGCACCAAGACAAGATACTGTGCCAGGAGCTTTTAGTTCGTTCTGACACTAATTACTTTGTAGCAATTCCCTCTCCTAATGAAATAACTTTGCTGCTCTTGGATTCGTAGTTCTATGAAGCTTCCGGTGCCTATTAAAGTGCTAATTACAAAGTCTTATTCATTTTGTGAATGAGCTAATTTACTACAAGTATTCTGCTGAACTATAGGCATTCCTAATTGTTCATGATTACAACAAATGTGCTTTATAGTTTATATTCCTTATTTACATAGCTGTATAATTTGTACAGTATGGAACAGCAAGGAAATGAGGAATTTTTTTTTTAATTGAACCTAAAAACCAAACCATTGCCAGTTTGTTCCAACTATGTCTCACCCCAAATATTTTTGCATTTGGAAACATGACAAGTGTTGATATTTCAGTCACTAAGGCCAGTAATGCAGCAGTGGGACAGATATTACTGGCTCAGAGTATATAGGCAAATTTGTACCACTTTATAATAATAACTTTTATTTATATAGCACCTTTAATGTAATAAAATGTCCCAAGGTACTTCACAGCAGTGTTACAAGACAAAACAGATAAATTTGACACCGAGCCACAAAAGAAGAAATTACGGCAGATGACCAAAAGTTTGGTTAAAGAGGTAGGTTTTAAGGAGCGTCTTAAAGGAGTAAAGAGAGGTAGAGAGGCGGCGAGGTTTAGAGAGAGAGTTCCAGAGCTTAAGGCCCAAACAGCTGAAGGCACGGCCACCGATGGTTGAGCAGTTATAATGAGGGATGCTGAAGAATTTGAGGAGCGCAGACATCTTGTTGGATTGTGAGGCTGAAAAAGATTACAGAGCTAGGAAGGGGCAAAACCATGGAGTGATTTGTAAATAAGGATGAGAATTTTGAAATCGAGGCATTGTTTAACCAGAAGCCAATGTAGGTCAGAAAGCACAGGGGTGATTGTGACTTGGTGCAAGTTAGGACACGGGCTGCTGAGTTTTGGATGACCTCAAGTTTACGTAGTGTAGAATATAGGACGCCAGCCAGGAGTGAGTTGGAGTAGTCAAGTCTAGAGGTAACAAAGGCATGAATGAGGGTTTCAGCAGCAGAAGAACTAAGGCAGGGGTGGAGGCAGGCAATGTTACGGAGGTGGAAAAAGGCGATTTTAGATATGCCGCAAATATGTGTCTGGAAACTCATTTTCGGGTCAAATATGACATCCAGGTTGCAAACAGTCTTGTTCACCCTCAGATTGATGCTAGGGAGAGGGATGGAGTCAGTGGTTAGAGAACGCAGTTTGGGGCAGGGACCAAAGATAATGGCTTCGTTCTTCCCAATATTTAATTGGAGAACATTTCTGTTCATCCAGTACTGGATGTCGGACAAGCAATCTGACAATTTAGATACCAAGCAGAGGTCGAGAGAAGTGGTGGAGAGGTAGAGCTGGGTGTCGCCAGCTTACATGTGGAAACTGATTCCGTGTTTTCGGATGATGTCGCCAAGGAGCAGCATATAGATGAGAAATAAGAAGAGGGGGCCAAGGACAGATCCTTGGGGGGCCACCAGAGGTAACGATGCAGGGGTGGGAAGAGAACCAATTGTCGGAGATTTTCTGGCTACGATTAGAAAGGTAAGAATGAAACCAGGCGAATGCAGTCCCACCTAGCTGGATGATGGTTGAGAGGCATTGGAGGAGGATGGAGTGGTCAACTGTGTCAAAGGCTGCAGACAGGTCCAGAAGGACAAAGAAGGATAGTTTACCTTTGCCACAGTCACAAAAGATACCATTTGTGACTTTAATGAGAGCCGTTTCGGTACTGTGGCAGGGGCGAAAACCAAATTGAAGGGATTCAAACATTGAATTCATGAAAAGATGGTCACGGATTTGGGAGGCAACAACGTGTTCAAGGACTTTGGAGAGGAAAAGGATGTTTGAGATGGTGGCGATAGCTAGCAGGCAAAGTGGGGTCAAGGGCTGTTTTTTTGAGGAGAGGGATGATGACGGCAGATTTGAAGGAGAGGAGGATCTGTACCAGAGGAGAGAGAACCGTTAGCAATGTCGGCTAACATGGGAGCCAAAAAAGGAAGTTTGACGATCAGCAGTTTAGTGGGAATAGGGTCAAGGGAGCAGGAAGTGGACAAGATGAGCACGGAGGGATCAAGAGGGGCGATCAAAGAGAAACTAGAGAAAGATGTGAGTTTAGGGCTTGGGCAGGTGGGGGCCTCAGATGAAGTTTGGCCCGATGGGCTAGGTGAAGGAAAGGAACTCGCAGAGGCAGCTGATTGGATGGTCTCAATCTTTGAAACAAAGAAGTCCATGAACTGCTCACACTTGTTGGAGGTGAGTGTGGTGAAGACAGGGGAGAGCGGTTTGAGGAGACGGTTAGCAGTAGAGAGTAGTATCTGGGGGTTATTTTTGCAATCCAGAATGATCTTGGAATAGTGAACAGTTTTTGTAGGCAAGAGTAGGAACCGATAATGTTTTATGGGTTCAAGCAATGAATGGCTAAACCAGTTGTCTGCCACATCCATTCAAGTCTGTGCCCTTTTGACTTGAGGGAGCAAAGATGAGGGCTGTACCAGGGGGAATGGCCAGCGTGGGAGAGAGTAATCGTTTAAATAGGAACTAGGGTGTCAAAGGTGGTGGTGAGTGAGTGAGTGAGTGAGCACAGTGCTGAGCACAGTCTTCCACTTAAAGAAGTCTCGCCAAAAAGCAGCCTTGATTTCATTTAAATGTTAAATTAAATTTAAATGACGCCTGGCTCAATTTTCCATCTGGTCATGCAGTATCTGTGGAGAGATGCTGCCTGAACTGCTGAGTATTTGCACCATATTCTCAGATTAATTTCAGATTTCCAGCATGTGTAATATTTTGCTTTTGTATCAATTTCCCATCTACTCCATGTGGGATTGGGTTGGGTGCTTTATTTTTCTACCTGGAGTGGGTCTACAGGAGGCTCCATGCATGAGAGAACTTCTGAAAAAATTATAGTCTAGACAAAAAGGTTGCTTGGGGACTGTGTTGGAAGCCTCACAACAGAGTTATCCAAACTTTATGGAGGGAGGTTGCAGAGGCAGTGACCATCACCTCCACTACCCTACAAATTGCCACATTGTGCAGGAAGAAGTTTAGTGGCTTCAAGGTTGGCCAAGGTAAGTGAAAGGACTGTTGTCCATGCACATCCTGTAGGATATCAGTGTCATTACCTGGGTGGCAGAAAAACTTACTTGTTCACAGGGAACCTCTGGAAACAATAATGCACCATGTTAACTCCAAACCATCAGATTGCCTGCCATAAAGAGTTTTACTGCTCTTAAAGAAGGTGCTTAAAAGGAGCCTGCACCTGCAAGTCTGATAACAACGGTGTGTATGCAGACATATGGGTGACAAGGAATATCCTTACCACTCAGTCCTTCAACTCTGTGCTCTCTCATTGCAATAGAATATGTAGCACATAACAGCATGAATAAACTGCTACTGGAGAAAACACACTAATCTTTAAAATTTAACTCTTCACAAGAAGGAAGTTTTGCAGTTCATAGAATGAGAAACAGGAGAGTTTGTACTAGTTTGGGGAGTAGGAGGCAAGGTACCAAGATCAGGTTGGTAAAGGCAGGGCTAAGCAGAGTATAGGTTGTTTCAGTTGTATGTGGATTGTTAAGGTATCGCAGTTGTTATGCACTCAGTTGCTATCTCGTCAAGGAGCGAAGTAAGTGTTTACATTGCTAAATAAGGCTCTGTGTTTTTGAAATCCCAGTGAAAAACTCCAATGTCAGCACCTGAAGGAGCTTCAGATCTGGGCCTGCCCCTCCCCTTAACAACACAAGAATATGGTAACTGGAAGCAGGTGCTTCAGACAGACATCCTCACCCCTCACCCCCTGACCCTCACCCTCTCATCCCATTTGCATGTGGTAGATTCTAGGCAGGCACAACTGCAGAATCTCAGAAGGAAGACTTATTTTGGGGCCATTACAGCAGTGGTAGGCAAAACTGTTCTATTTTACTGGTTTTAATGTTCCAACACCACCCAAGTAAAAAGACAAAGCAGCCCTTCTATTTCCCCTATAATTCTCTTCAGAAGTCCCAATCAGTCACCCTCTCCTAAAAGGCTTCAGATCAAGCATGATATTGTGTTCCTAACACAGGGAGGTTAAAGAAACAGTGACCTCAGTCTTTATTAAGACACTCCAGAGTGAGGAACAAGCCTTAGGGGCCGGCTTATATACAGTGCTCCCAAGGGATGCTGGGATCCCTTGGGACTTCAGGGGATGCACTCCCTGGTGGCGGAACATGGGAGTACATGCTTTACAGAAACACAGCATCACTCCCCCCCGCAAAGTCAAAGTGAAAACTATTTACAAGGTGAGACAGTCGGGAGCCTTTCATTCCCTGGTGGACCGCCTTGGTACAACTGTCTGTTCTGGGGTGTTGGCTGTGCCCTCGCTGGGCTGGCGCGTTGTTGGCACTGCAGCGCTGCTGGGTGAGCCCGGCCTTGCTGGGCTGTTTGGCGTGATGGGTACGATTTCCTGGTCCGGGGTGGTGTCATTGATCCTTTAGGTGTGTGTTGTGGGCTCGAAAAAGGAGGTGCCTGCTGTGGGTTGTTCAGGGCAGTCTGTGAACCGCAGCCTCGTTTGGTCCAGGTGCTTTCTGCAAATTTGTCCATTGTCTAGTTTGACTACAAGCACCCTACTCCCTTCTTTAACTATCACCGTGCCCGCGATCCACTTGGGACCATGTCCATAATTTAGCACATTCAGATCAATTTCCTGCGACAGAGTGGCGCGACCATCGTTTACATTTTGTTGTTGCCGCCTGCTCTCTACCTGATCATGCAGGTTGGGGTGAACCAGTGAGAGTCTGGTTTTAAGTGTCCTTTTCATGAGTAGCTCAGCCGGGGGCACCCCTGTGAGCGTGTGGGGTCTCGTGCGGTAGCTGAGCAGTACTCGGGACAGGCAGGTTTGGAGTGAGCCTTCCGTTACTTGTTTAAGACTCTATTTGATTGTTTGTACTGCCCGGTCTGCCTGCCCATTGGAGGCTGGTTTAAACGGGGCCGAGGTGACATGTTTGATCCCATTGCGGGTCATGAATTCTTTAAATTCGGCACTGGTGAAACATGGCCTGTTGTCACTGACCAGTATGTCAGGCAGGCCGTGGGTGGCAAACATGGCCCTCAGGCTTTCAATGGTGGCGGTGGCGGTGCTTCCCGACATTATTTCACATTCAATCCATTTTGAAAAAGCATCCACCACCACCAAGAACATTTTACCGAGAAACAGGCCCGCATAGTCGACATGGATCCTCGACCATGGTCTGGAGGGCCAGGACCACAAACTTAGTGGTGCCTCTTTGGCGCGTTGCTCGACTGAGCACACACGCTGCATTGCCGTATACAGGACTCTAAGTCAGAGTCGATACCGGGCCACTACATGTGGGATCTGGCTATCGCTTTCATCATTATTTTCCCGGGTGTGTGCTGTGGAGATCCGAGATGAACGTCTCCCTGCCCTTTTTGGGTAGCACTACGTGGTTACCCCACAACAGGCAGTCTGCCTGAATGGACAGCTCGTCCTTTCGTCGCTGGAACGGCTTGATTAGCTCTTGCATTTCAACGGGGATGCTGGCCCAACTCTCATGCAGTACACAGTTTTCTACTAGGGACAGCAGAAGATCTTGGCTGGTCCAAGTCCTAATCTGGCGGGCCGTGACAGGTGATTTATCATTTTCAAACACTTCCATGACCATCAACAAGTCTGCGGGCTGCGCCACCATCAACAAGTTTGCAGGCTGCGCCATTTCCAACCCCGTGGTGGGCAATGGTAGCCGACTGAGAGCATCCGCACAGTTCTTGGTGCCTGGCCTGTGGCGGATGGTATAGTTATACGCTGATAGCGCGAGTGCCCACCTTTGTATGCGGGCTGAGGCATTAGTATTTATCCCCTTGTTTTCAGCGAACAGGGATATGAGGGGCTTATGATTGGATTCCATATCAAATTTGAGGCCAAACAGGTACTGATGCATTTTCTTTACAACAAACACACACGTTAATGCCTCTTTCTCAATCATGCTGTAGGCCCTCTTGGCCTTAGTCAAGCTCCTGGAAGCATAGGCGACAGGTTGCAACTTCCCCGCAACGTTAGCTTGTTGTAATACACACCCGACTCCATATGACGACGCATCACATGCTAGCACAAGTCTTTTAGACAGGTTATGCAATACAAGCAGCTTGTTGGAGCATAAAATGTTTCTGGCTTTCTCAAAAGCAATAACTTGTTTTTTCCCCATACCCAGTTCTCACCTTTGCGCAATAACACATGTAGGGGCTCTAAGAGGGTGCTTAACCCTGGTAGGAAGTTACCAAAATAGTTGAGGAGTCCCAGGAACGACCGCAGCTCCGTGACGTTCTGTGGCCTGGGCGCGTTCCTGATAGCCTGTGTCTTGGTGTCTGTGGGCCGAATGCCGTCCGCTGCGATCTTTCTCCCCAAAATCTCCACTTCGGTTGCCATGAAGATGCATTTCGATCTCTTCAGCTGCAGCCCTACGCGATCCAGTTGCTGGAGGAATTTCTCCAGGTTTTGTAGGTGCTCGGCGGTGTCCCGACCCGTGACCAACCACCGTTCGTGGCACCGACTTGAGTAGGCTCTCCATGTTTCTCTGGAAGATCACTGCAGCCGACCGAATTCCAAACGGGCATCTGTTATAGATGAACAGTCCCTTGTGCGTGTTGATGCAGGTGAGGCCCTTCGAAGACTCCTCCAGCTCCTGCGTCATGTAGGCCGAAGTCAGGTCGAGCTTGATGAACGTCTTGCCTCCTGCCAGCGTTGCAAATAGGTTGTCTGCCTTAGGTAGCGGGTATTGGTTCTGTAGCGAGAAACGATTAATAGTTACTTTATAATCGCCGCAAATTATGACCGTGCCATCAACTTTGAGTACTGGAACAATCGGGCTGGCCCACTCGCTGAATTCCACTGGGGAGATGATGTCCTCGCGGTGCAGCCTGTCCAGCTCGATTTCCATTCTCTTCCTCATCATGTGAGGTACCGCTCGCGCCTTGTGGTGAATGGGTCATGCCTCTGGGACCAAGTGGATCCGCACCTTCACCCCGGAAAAGTTTCCAATGCCTGGCTCAAAAAGGGAATGAAATTTGTTAAGAACCTGGGTACATGAGGCCTCATCGACATGTGATAGCGCTCGGATGTCATCCCAGTTCCAGCGGATTTTGCCCAGCCAGCTCCTTCCAAGCAGTGTGGGGCCATCGCCCAGGACAAGAGTGGCAGTTCATGCACCGTGCCCTCATAGATGACCTTGACCATGGCGCTGCCCAGGACAGTGATAAGCTCTTTGGTGTACGTTCTCCGTTTCGTGTGGCTGGGGCTCAGGGCTAGTCTGAGTGCCTTGTTACACCACATTCTCTCAAACATCTTTTTACTCATGATGGATTGGCTAGCGCCAGTGTCCAGTTCCATGGCTACGGGTAAGCCATTCAATTTTACATTTAGCATTATAGGTAGACATTTCGACGAAAATGTGTGCACCCCGTGTACTTCAGCATCTGCCTCCTCTCTCTGAGGCTCGAAATTGCTTTGATCCACCATGGACTGATTTTCCTCTGCCATGTGGTGGTTAGCAGGTTTTGCAGAGCTTGCAGCTCATCTGCAAGCTCATTGGAGGTGCCCCATTGTTCCACAACTCTTGCAAACATACCCTTTGAAGCGGCATGAATAGGCTGAATGGAAGCCTCCACAACGCTAACAAGGTGTGAATTGCCTTGCATTCATCCTTTGTTGCGGACTCTGAGTCATCTGGGTCACCTGAGGCCTGCTGGCAGTTGCAGACTCGTGGTTTCTGCCCTGTACATTTCTGCTCGCAAACACCGTTCCAGTTAATTTATGAACATTGCTAGCACTTGTGTGCTGGGAGATTTGTTTGGTGTTATCACTGGTGGACATAAACACCTCTGCTATCGCAATGGCCTTACTGAAGGTCGGTGTCTCTACAGTCAAAAGTTTTCGTAGGATGGTCTCATGGCCAATGCCCAGTACAAAAAAGTCTCTGAGCATTTGCTTCAGGTAGCCATCAAACTCACATTGTCCTGCAAGTCGCCTTAGCTCGGCGACATAGCTCGTCACTTCCTGACCTTCAGATCGCTGGCACGTGTAGAACCGATACCTTGCCATCAGCATGCTCTCCCTCGGGTTAAGATGCTCCCAAACCAGTGTACACAGCTCCTCATACGACCTATCTGTGGGTTTCACCGGAGCCAGAAGATTCTTCATGAGGCTGTAGGTCGGTGCCCCGCAGACCGTGAGGAGGACCGCTCTCCTTTTTGCAGCTCTTCCTTCTCCGTCCAGCTCGTTGGCTACAAAGTACTGATCTAGCCATTTGACATAGGCTTCCCAGTCCTCACCCTCCGAGAACTTCTCCAGGATGCCCACAGTTTGCTGCATCCTGGCGTTGGATTTGTATACTCGTCGCCAGTTATTGTGTTCCTAACACAGATGAGACTGCACACAGGAAGGTTAAAGTAACAGTGACCTCAGTCTTTATTAAGACACTTCAGAGTGAGGAACAGGCCTTCGGGGCCGGCTTATATACAATGCTCCCAAGGGATGCTGGTATCCCTTGGGACTTCAGTGGATGCACTCCCTGATGGTGGAACATGGGAGTGCATGCTTTACAGATACACAATACATGCTGATTTGAAAAAAGGCTGGCTGATAAGGTCCTTCAAAATAGCAATTGGGGCAGAATTCCAATAATTGTTTTATTCAAATACTACTAATCAGGTACTCATATGAGCCAATCACACAGCATGTTCGTACTTTAATTGAATAGCTTGGTTCCTTTCTCAAGCAACTGCCTGTGACCAACTGACAAATCATTGCAACCTTGTATTCAGTTAAGCTCGGACATGATTTCTGTGAGTGAAGCTGATAGAATCAAGAAAGCTAATATTGAGCTAAATCTTAGACAGAAATACGGCATTATCTTAGTATTAGCTTCCTTCAACCAACATGACCATAGGGATAACACTTCCAGTAATAGTGAAGAGCACACTCTCCCTTAATTTGCTTTACCTATACTTCCTTCCAAGCTAGCATAGGAATAATCTATAGTATCAGCCAATATGCTTCCCACACAGATATCAAGCATGGGACTGATGCATGGATCAACATGGCCAGCACTTTCTGCTCCTTTTCCACTGACTCAGCTGATTAATATCACCAAATGTCTACTTCTCCTAAAGTAGAAGGGTTATTGATGGCAGCTATTGTGTCATCCTGTAGCCCATTCTTTGTATCCGTAAGAGACCACAGTTGGGTTTTAAAATCATAATGCTGACAGTAACCCACTCATTTTACAGCTTTTTTATTGCTTATCATGCATTTTGATATTCTAGCGGGGCACATATTCAAGCTGCAATTTACAACTGCCACCTTTGGCATACTCATAACTATAAAATCAATCTTGAGAGCTTAATTATTCCAAATCTGAAGCCAAATAGACATGGGACCCTTCAATGAAGTATCCAAATGCTTAATCATTTTTACACTGTGTCTAATTAATGGGGCATTTTAAGCTATCCTAATACCATGAGGATTGAATCTTTGCGTTGTTCATCCTATCCACCGCCACAGCAGAGGAAGTTGGTCAGTTACTTGAGTGACTGGAAGCCTTGATAGTATAAAGACAGACTGAGCGGTGACAATTCCGATATTTTTTCCTTTTTGATATATTTTAGATTTTTCAGTTATGTAAAGTCTTCAACTAACTTATTAATTTTGAAAGATATTTTATGTGAAGGTGAGCTATCATCATAGAAAGATAGTTGATTTAAGAGATTCTAATAATTTTAATTATACCTATTTTTCCTACAACAAAAGCAGACGTGCCTTACACCTTAACAGATCATTTTTTAGTTTGTTACATGAAGGCATGTAATTTGCCTTTGGAACAGTTATAAAGCCAGGCATAATTATAATATCTAAGACCCTCAACTCTGTCATTTGTCAGAAGAGTGATGAAATAAAAAGTACAGAATGCAATATTTAGGTGGGAAGAGTCCCCAACTTGATCCAATTGACTGTGTGCCTGAAAGAAAGCAAAGGGAGTCTACCAACCTCAAGTTTTGGAGATTAGTCAAAATTAACATTATGTCATTTACATAAAGATACAACTTATGGTCTACATCACTTACAATGACTCTGCGATATTACTGAATATTGCCTTATTGCCTGCGTAAATGGTTCTAAAGCTATCACAAAGAATAGGGAAACGAGACAATGTTGATAAGTGCCAGGACCAAGTTTGAAAAGGAGAGCGTTGGCGCATTAAACTATGTAAGTTTTCTTCTAAGCAGCTTGTATGTTTAAAATGAAAATATTTGATCAGTCTCAAACATTTTCCTGTACTTCGACCTGTCATACCTTCACCAACACTTTCAGTCTGTGTCAAGATGGAATTGGGTTTGTAACAGCTGCATTTCTCTGGCATTTTCCTTCGGTTAAGGATAACTGAAATAATTACTGGAGGGCACAAAGATCCCTTAATGTAGCTTTCTCAAACATAAGAATTAATGTGAAGATTACCTCTACATTCAAAACTTTACTTGGATCAGTGAGAAACAATTGGCATCTGAGGTTTTGGGTTTTGATCAAATTCAAGGAGCTGATGGCTGATAAGTAAGGCATGCTGTCTTACGCCTTTTTCTTTGCTCTCCTAGCTTTGACTCTGTGCTCCTTTTCTTTCTGGTCAGCTTGATTGAAGGATCAGGTGAAGCATGACTAGTGTCAGCAGGTTGTGAGCTGATTAGGTCACTGAGCACTGAGGATCTAGTGGAAGCAACAGAACACTAAAGTTTAGTGCATGAACCATATATTTCAATGGGAGCCCAAGACATATCTACTGGCTTGCCTCAGAAATCATCAAAATCCAGGAGACCATGGGCTAGAATTTCCAGTGCTTCACTGCCCGGTTTCTTGCCGGTATTTGCCATTTTGGGCGAGAACCGGGTCGGCAAAAAATTCCCCAGCTGAGTTCCGCCGGCGGTTTCGAGGTACCGCTGGGGAGCGGACCATCGGCGTGCACTGTCCACAGATCGCCATGACGCAATTTTTGGCTCAGCGATGGCCCGTAGGTAAATTGGAAAAAAAACGCCCACGAGAAGCAGCGGAGCTGGGCGGTAGGTAAGTAGCCCTGCAAGAAAAAGGTAAGTAATTGGTCTCTTACTAATTAGTTTTAAATTATTTTGTAGTGATTTAAGTGAAAATGTTTAACTGAGAATGTTTTTATGATTTTTTATTTTATATTTAAAAAATATATATTTTGTGTGTTTTTCTCCTCTTAGGCGCAACCCGCAGCCTCGGTGTAAATTTATGGCACAATGCTCACTGAATAAAAACACAATGGCCGAAATTTTCTCGTGTCCATGTGGGTGGGATTGGAGGTGGGTCGGAGAGGGGTGGAAATTTGAAATAACTTGTAGCGGGTCAGGAAAGTGTCATCCTGCCCCCATGTGCCTTTCCCTCAGGCTTGTTTACCAGCTCGACCCAAATGGCAGAGGCGGCCGAGCTAAACTAGATGATTATTAGGTACTTGTCAGATTCTTAAGCTCCTTTTTAACTCTACAATTCAAATTTCCCTGGATGACCATGGGAATCATGCAGCTAAGGAACCCATCTGTGAACCTGAGGCAGAAGTTGAGTGGCCATTGATCCAGCTCATTAGAGCACGGCACAATAAAAACTCCCACCTGACACTTGCTTACTTTCCTAAGGCAGATGCAGTTGCTGAATGCATTGTCAGCACAGATGTAGCTTTCTGGAGGTTGCAAGTGTTTTCAGCAAAATCAGGATCCACTGTAACTTCATTGGTACAACCTATTACACCATTGACAGATTGTCTCTTTCATCTCTACTTGACCTGCCATCTATTACATAAGCATGGGTGCCATTTATACTGTCTCACCTTGATCCTCAGAATGGGATCTCGATGAGCCCCAACACCAGCAGCACCAATAACAACATCATCAACCTTCTCCTCACCAACCTGATGCTGCATAGGACAGAGGGCATCAGCACAGTGCTACACCATGCCAGAGGCGATACCCCCAATACAGGGTATACAGGCAAAGGATGAGCTTCCTCAACATGTCTGAGCAGCAATGCTAAAGGAGGCTCAGACTATCGCGCCAGGCCATCGCAGACATTTGCAGTTTGCTGGAGCAAGACCTGCAGTACAGAGGAGTGGGTGGACATGCCTTACCAGTGGCTGTCAAAGTCACCAGTGCCCTCAACTTCTTCGCCTCAGGCTCCTTCCAGGGATCTGCAGCAGACATTTGCGTCATCTCGCAGTCGGCCGCCCACAGATGCATCACACAGGTCACCGATGTCCTCTTTGACAAGTCAGCCAATTATATCAACTTTGCCACAGATGAAACCAGTGTTACTGAGCAGGCGCTTGGCTTTGCTGCTCTGCCTGGCTTCCCTCGGGTGCAGGGCATCATTGACTGCACACAAGGGCCATCAGGGCACCCCATCATTACCTAGGAGTCTTTATCAATTGCAAGCGCTTACACTCCCTCAATGTGCAGCTCGTCTCCAACCATAGAAGATCATCATGCATGTGTGCGCCAAATTCCTTGGCAGCTGTCATGACTCTTTCATCCTGCGCCAGTTCACCCCCCTCAGCTCTTCGTTCCTCCAAACAGACTTTCTAGCTGGCTGCTTGGAGACGAGGGCTATCCACTGATGACGTGGCTCATGACACCCTTGAGGAGGCCAAGTACTGAGGCCCGGGAGCGATACAATGAAAGCCACGTTTCCACCAGGTGTGTTATAGAGCAGACAATATGCATGCTGAAAATGCAGTTCAGATGCTGTAAAGTCCTGTCCCCGTAGTACAGATTCACTCAAGGCACATACTGAAATCAAGGTCACTCAGGACCTGCACCTTTATTACACAGCTCACGAATGCCACACTTGCCTGAGACCTGTCCTTATATACCTGTCTGGGACAGGTATGGAGTGTCTCCTGCAAGTGCACCCCTGGTGGTAAGGTATGCTTATTGTTACACGTCATATCCAGTTACAGTCATGTATAGCATGGTAAGATACAGTTATGTACAGTAGTGTGAGACACATGACATCACCCTCCCCCAAGGTCTTATTGTCTTTATAGGTTCAGTCTCTCAGGTGGTCTACGCTCTCGCGTGGAGCGTCTTAGTTGTGGTTCAGTTGTTTGCCTTGGTGCCTGTTGTTCTATCGGGATGATTGCTGATATCTCGTCTGGGCTGTCTGTTTCGTTCAGTGTGATTGTTGGTGTCTCGCGTGGGCTGTCTGTTGGGATTGCTCTTTCCTCAAGTTGTTCCCTCTGTCTGTCCACCAGGTGTGGTGTGAATTCCACATTGTAGTCTGCCTCTGGTTCAGCAGTGTTGTTGGTAAATCTATTTTTGACTTGGTCTACATGCCTCCGGCAGGTTTGGCCATTGTCCATTTGTACCACCAGTAGCCTGTTTCCTTCCTTGTCTGTTACTGTCCCTGCAAGCCATTTGGGACTCCTGCCATAGTTTAGCACAAACACTTTGTCCCCTATCTCATTCCACCTCCCCCTAGAATTTCAGTCATGGTACTCGGTTAGCTTACGGCGCTTTGCCTCAACGATTTCATGCATGTCTGGGAAGATTAATGAGAGCCTTGTCTTTAAGGTCCGTTTCATTAATAGTTGCGCGGGAGGAACTCCAGTCAATGAATGTGGACGAGATCTGTATGCCAGCAGCAGTCGCGACAGGTGGCCCTGTAGTGAGGGACCTTGGATTTTGAGCATGCCTTGTTTAATGATCTGCACTGCTCGCTCCACCTGACCGTTGGAGGTCGGCTTGAACAGTGCCATCTCAACGTGATTTATGCCGTGGTCACTTATAAAATCTTGGAATTCTGCGCTGGTGAAGCATGGACCATTATCACTGACCAATATGTCAGGAATGCCGTGCGTTGCAAACATGGTTCCAAGGCTCTCCACAGTGGTGGAGGTGGTGCCCGAGTTTAAAATGGTGCATTCGATCCACTTAGAAAATGCATCTACAACTACAAGGAACATTTTGCCCATAAATGGGCCCGCATAGTCTACGTGCACCCGCGACCACGGATTGGTGGGCCAGGGCCAGGGGCTCAGGGGGGCCTCCCTGGGGGCATTACTGAGTTGGGCACAAATGGTGCACCATCGGACGCAGAGCTCGAAGTCCGCATCAATGCCAGGCCACCAGACGTGGGATCTGGCTATGGCCTTCATGAGAATGATCCCCGGGTGCTCGCAGTGGAGCTCCCGGACAAATGCCTCTCTGCCTTGCAGAGGCATAACTACTCGACTGCCCCACATCAGGCAGTCTGCTTGAAGTGACAGCTCATGCATGTGCCTATGGAAAGGTTTTATCTCCTCGGGGCAGGCATCGCGAGCCTCTGCCCAGTCACCAGTTAGGACACATCTTTTTACTAGGGATGACGTGGGGTCGCTGGTCGTTCAGGCTCTGATTTGGCGAGCCATCATGGGAGAGCCTGTGGACTCAAAGGCATTGATTGCCATGACTATCTCACAGTCCTGTTCGTCAGACGCTTCCATGGTCACCAGGGGTAGCCTGCTAAGCACGTCAGCACAGTTGTCTGTGCCTGGTCTGTGCCTTATAGTGTAATCGTAAGACGCCAGCATGAGTGCCCACCGTTGAATGCGCGTCGAGGCGTTGGCGTTTATTGCCTTGCTTTCGGATAGTAGGGGCTTGTGGTCGGTTTCTAACGTGAACTTGGCCCCGAAAAGGTATTGGTGCATCTTTTTGACACCGTACACACACGCGAGCGCCTCCTTCTCAACCGTACCGTACCCGCGCTCCGCCCGCGAAAGTGACCTGAAGGCATAAGCTATGGGTTGTAATTTACCCGCACTATTGACATGTTGTAAAACGGACCCGACCCCGTACGCTGACGCATCACATGTAAGACCTAGCTTTTTACCTGAATCAAAGAAAGCCAAAACACTGTTGGAACACAGAAGGTTGCATGCCTTATTGAAGGCACGTTCCTGGGCGTCCCACCAAAACCAATCGCACCCCTTCCTGAGTAGCACGTGGAGAGGCTCCAGCAGCGTGCTTAAGTTCTGCATAAAGTTCCCAAAGTAATTGAGTAGCCCGAGAAAGGCGTGCAGTTACGAGACATTCCGGGGCCTGGATGCCAGGTGAATTGCTTCGGTTTTGGACTCTGTTGGGCGGATTCCATCAACGGCAATCCTTCTGCCCAAAAATTCAACCTCGGGCGCAAGAAACAGACACGTGGATTTCTTAACTCTTAGGCCTACCCGATCCAACCGCTTTAGTACTTCCTCCAAATTGCGGAGATGGGAGTCGGTGTCCCTGCCCATGATAAGTATGTCGTCTTGAAATACAACCGTCCCCGGGATGGACTTGAGCAGACTCTCCATGTTGCGCTGGACTATGGCAGCTGCCGACCTGATGCCGAATAGGCATTGATTGTACATGAAAAGGCCTCGATGTGTGTTGATGGTGGTGAGTAGCTTGGACTCATCGGTCAATTCTTGCGTCATATACGCAGATGTGAGATCTAGTTTTGAGAAAAGTTTTCCTCCAGCCAATGTGGCAAATAAGTCCTCCGCTCTGGGCAGCGGGTATTGGTCCTGTAGGGAGATTCTGTTTATGGTAGATTTGTAATCCCCACAGATTCGCACGGATCCATCAGACTTCATGACTGGGACGATGGGACTTGCCCAGTCGCTAAATTCCACGGGTGAGATAATGCCTTCCCGCAGAAGCCGGTCCAGTTCATGTTCAATCTTTTCCCTCATCACATAGGGCACAGCTCTAGCCTTGTGATGGACCGGTCTAGCATCCTGTGTGATGTAGATTTTGACTCTAGCCTCTTTGAAGGTGCCCACACCTGGCTGAAAGACATGTTCAAATCGACTTAGAACTGTTGAGCAGGAGGTCCGTTCCTCTGACGACATGTCGTGAACATCATCCCATCCTCGTCGCCACTGTAAAGTCTTGTCCCCGTAGTACAGATTCACATGAGGCACATACTGAAGTCAAGGTCACTCAGGACCTGCACCTTTATTACACAGTTCTCGAATGCCACACTTGCCTGAGACCTGTCCTTATATACCTGTCTGGGACAGGTATCCAGTGTCTCCTGCAAGTGCACCCCTGGTGGTAAGGTAAGCTTGTGGCTACAGGTCATATCTAGTTACAGTCATGTATAGCATGATAAGATAGTTATGTACAGTAGTGTGAGATACATGACAGATGCCTTGACAGATCTGGAGGAGCCCTTCAGTAAGCACCAGCCAGGGTCTCCAGAATTATTGTGGTCTGTTGTGCCCTGCAAAATATAGCGCAGCAGTGAGGATTAGCACTGCATGAGGAGCAAGGTACTGAGCGCACAGCCTCTTCAGAGGAGGAGGAGCAGGAGGAGGAGGAACATCAGCTGGAAGATGAGGAGGATGAAGAGCAGGAGGAATCTATAATCCAGATCCCACCAGCACCCGAGCACATTGCTGTCCAGGAGGCCACGGATGGCCTCATCATGTCCAGATTTACTTAACTTCAGGCATTACATCCATATGGCTGCCAAATGCTATGCCAGGCTCCTAATACTCAACGGCAACAGCATAAAGTATCCTTACAATTTCCAGGCCAATCCTTTCACACTGACCACCATTGCTGGAGGTAACGTTATGTCTCATCATTCACTCCAACTCACTGAGGCACTTCCAAAGCTGCACACAAAATTGTGTGCAAATAAGAATTTTTATCTGTAACATCACATTAACGGAAACATCACACAATCAGTTATTAAGACATCCAAGTGATTACCATTGTAAATCTATTTGCGTGTCACCTTTCTCTTACCCATGCTTCTATAAGGTGCTACCCGTGTGGCTTCAGCAGCCTGTTCTCCGCCCTGCTATTGAGGGAGTGCAGCGAAGGTTCACCAGACTGATTCCCAGGATGGCAGGACTGACATATGAGGAGAGATTGGATCGACTGGGCCTGTATTCACTGGAGTTTAGAAGGATGAGGGGGGATCTCATAGAAACATATAAAATTCTGACGGGACTGGACAGGTTAGATGCAGGAAGAATGTTCCCCATGTTGGGGAAGTCCAGAACTAGGGGACCTAATCTAAGGATAAGGGGTAAGCCATTTAGGACTGAGATGAGGAGAAACTTCTTCACTCAGAGAGTTGTTAACCTGTGGAATTCCCTATCGCAAAGAGTTGTTGATGCCAGTTCATTGGATATATTCAAGAGGGAGTTAGATGTGGCCCTTACGACTAAAGGGATCAAGGGGTATGGAGAGAAAGTGGGAAAGGGGTACTGACATGAATGAGCAGCCATAATCTTATTGAATGGTGGTGCAGGCTCGAAGGGCCAAATGGCCTACTCCTGCACCTATTTTCTATGTTTCTATATTTCTGCTGCGACTGCATAGACACTTTTAGCGGATGTCCTCTGGGTCTTGGAGCCTGTGATGGTGCAGGGGCAGACTCAACCATCGCAATCCCAGGAGGCATGTGGGGCTCTGACTGAAGGGGAGGCAATGGGAGAGACGTGTGAGTGATTTGAGAGGAGCCCACACTTCCATGGCCCTTCTCACATCATACCTCTGATGGGCCACCAGCACGTCCCTGCTAGCAAGGAGCTAGAGAGCACCTTACTGCACAGCAGTGGGGCCTTGAGACCTAAGAGTATGTTTACATCCCTCCTAGAGAGGAGGTCTATGAGTGTCTGCCATCTATTCTCTATAGAATCCATGTGCTCATGTGAATGGCGGATTAGCTGCGCTGGTGGTGGATGCGCTCATGTCTGATGACGCTGCACCCTCAGAGGCTGGAGGCTCCTCTGAGGAGTTGTCTTCCTCTTCCTCCTGAACAGTTGGGGGGAGGGGGCTTGATGAACCTGTGGGAGAGTAAAGAGATGATTTTGAAATGTCATATCAAGAATGGGTAACGATACCATTATGCACATGATGAACATGCTGATATCAGTCCCCATGTAAGTGACTGCTGTATGCCATAGAAACATAAAAACATAGAAAATAGGTGCAGGAGTAGGCCATTCGGCCCTTCGAGCCTGCACCGCCATTCAATGAGTTCATGGCTGAACATTCAACTTCAGTACCCCATTCCTGCTTTCTCACCATATCCCTTGATCCCCCTAGTAGTAAGGACTACATCTAACTCCTTTTTGAATATATTTAGTGACTTGGCCTCAATAAATTTCTGTGGTTGAGAATTTCACAGGTTCACCACTCTCTGGGTGAAGAAGTTTCTCCTCATCTTGGTCCTAAATGGCTTACCCCTTATCCTTAGACTGTGACCCCTGGTTCTGGACTTCCCCAACATTGGGAACATTCTTCCTGCATCTAACCTGTCTAAACCCGTCAGAATTTTAAACATTTCTATGAGATCCCCTCTTATTCTTCTGAACTCCAGTGAATACAAGCCCAGTTGATCCAGTCTTTTGTCAGTCCCGCCATTCCGGGAATCAGTCTGGTGAACCTTCGCTGCACTCCTTCAATAGCAAGAATGTCCTTCCTCAAGTTCGGAGACCAAAACTGTACACAACACTCCAGGTGTGACCTCACCAAGGCCCTGTACAAGTGTAGCAACACCTCCCTGCCCCTGTACTCAAATCCCCTCGCTATGAAGGCCAACATGCCATTTGCTTTCTTAACCGCCTGCTGTACCTGCATGCCAACCTTCAATGACTGATGTACCATGACACCCAGGTCTCGTTGCACCTCCCCTTTTCCTAATCTGTCACCATTCAGATAATAGTCTGTCTCTCTGTTTTTAACACCAAAGTGGATAACCTCACATTTATCCACATTATACTTCATTTGCCATGCATTTGCCCACTCACCTAACCTATCCAAGTCACTCTGCAGCCTCATAGCATCCTCCTCGCAGCTCATACTGCCACCCAATTTAGTGTCATCCGCAAATTTGGAGATACTACATTTAATCCCTTCATCTAAATCATTATGTACAATGTACAATGTAAACAGCTGGGGCCCCAGCACAGAACCTTGCGGTACCCCACTAGTCACTGCCTGCCATTCTGAAAAGTACCCATTTACTCCTATTCTTTGCTTCCTGTCTGACAACCAGTTCTCAATCCATGTCAGCACACTACCCCCAATCCCATGTGCTTTAACTTTGCACATTAATCTCTTGTGTGGGACCTTGTCGAAAGCCTTCTGAAAGTCCAAATGTGGTTGTATGAGATGTAATTCTGTCGCCAGGTTGCTGAGATGTCCCCCTCTCTCCATCTCTCACCATCAGCTGCTCTGTGACTCCTGGGACTTCCAGGGTGACCTCCTCTGCTGCAGTTAAGATGGCCAATGGTAGAGTGCCACCACTGGTTCTCTCCCTCTTCATCCTATTGTGTGCTCTCTTCACCTGCAAGGAGGCAAAGAAGAGAAGTTTGAGTGAGAGTGATGGAATGAGTGTAAGGAATAGATGGGTAACATCTTTAGCGGGTGACTATGATAGATTGGGGTGCCAATACCAAATGGTCTCCTTGTGCGTTGTTAGTTCGTATGATTGCATTAGGATGAGGGTGAGTGATGGTTCATCAGATGGGGATGTGATAGTGTAGATAGAGAGGGATGGGTGGGCATACAAGGTATGTTAGTTTGAGTAATGGTATACAGGAGGATACTTGGGAAGGCAACATGCTGGGGATATGATGAGAGGCACAGCAGGATGAAGTTGAGTGTAGCTTTACACTCACTTTTCCTGATCTAATGAAATCATTGAAGGGTTTGTGGCACTGTACACAGGTCCTCCTCACAACATCACTGCTGTTGACCTCCTCTGCAATTTAGAGCCAGGCTCCTTTGGTGTGCTGTGCAGGTCTCTTCTGCCCATTTCAAGGGAAGAGGACCTCCCTGTGTGTTCTGACTCCATCCACAAACATATGGAGGGAGTCATCTGAGAACCTGGGTGCAGCCCTCTGTCTCTGTGCAGTTATGTTTGCAAGTGTTTGGAACACTCTAATGCTGCAGTGCAGTGCCTGCACGATCCTAGATGAACCTTCAAATGAAATGTGGCCATGGCTCCTTTAAATATCCGGCTGAAAACGCGTCATTGATGATGCCATCAGAACCGCACCATTGAATAGGGCTGAGTAACGTGCAGGGTTGCCTTAATAAGCACCATTAAGGGAAAGTCGATTTCAGGAGCAGGATGGAATGAAGAACAAGGTTGTGACCCACCACGGCAATTGCCCGCACCCAACCCGCCCAAGTACAGAAATCTCTGGCCAATATAATTCAACAAGGGTTTCAATCCAGCATTTTCATTTTTCTCAGGCATTCCCAAATAAATTGTTTTTTTTCATCATAAAATAACAGATACCTATGATATAAATATAATGCCTCTGGTGGTATACCCAATTGATTCTGTTTATGGCCCTGCTCATTGTAACCACAAGCACTTTAATTATGTTCAGGTAATGTGTTTGTGTCAGTTATAAAGCACAAGAAATTATTCTGTGCTCCATAGTTACCATAGCAATGCTTTTGCCTTATTTTAAAGAGACATCAAGGTTCACGTTTATCAGTTTATTCAAGGTCTAACACATATATTACATTTTGTGTTTTTCCATTTTTTTTTTTGCATTTAAAAAAAGTCCTTCTGTAGCACTGCAGTAAACGATTAAAAATGTTATTCAGCACTAACTTAATGAATATTTCTTTATTCACAAAATGAATCAAAATTAAAATCCCAATGAAAGTAAAGAGAGTCAATTATGTGTGAAGAAGTATTCTTTCTGAGCTTCATTTTAGTCCAGTTTATAACAAATCATATTAATATAATTCCTGTGAATATGGGAGAATGGTCTTGAGAGTTCTATCGTGAAATGCTGAATTTCACAAATTAATTATTGTTTCAGGTAATGTCTGACTTCATAAATAATGTACTAAACATAATGAATAAGTTAATATAATTAAACTGAGCAAATTATTTTTCTAATTTCTGGGCCATACAATGAAACAATATTGTTTTCCGTATCATTCACAGCTGCAGCTATCACATGCCTCGTACATCCAGTCCGCAAAGAAATTGATTGGTTTGCACATGAAGCTGGAGTAATGCAAAACTGTCTCTATTACCTGAGGTGGGAAGTTGAGGCTTCCAAGGCCTGTCACCATTGTATACATCATTTTTGATATATTGCTGTAATACAGGAAACAGTCTGTATCAATATTTCTCAGAAGAACTATCATGGAGTGCCTCAGCGATTCAGCGGATTTTTTTGCCATTAATTAGCATTCTAACATGTCTCACATCACAATTTCTGGTGCAGTTGCTGTGCAGTAATTTGTAATTTTCTGATGATATTTTCTAAAATAAACTATCTGTAACACAATGGGAAAATACAGTGTCATGAAAAAATTAAGGGTAGACATTTTACAACACATTAGACTAAATCCTTTACACACTTGCCCTGTGCAATAATTGATATGAACTGAACTGATATACTATTACTGAAAGAAAAGAAGCCTTTCCGGGTATTTGATATGAACTAAGAGTCAGAGTGAGTGTAGGACATTTTGAGATACTTTATTGTAATTTAAACACTTCTTATGGGTCTATTAACAAACTGCTGTACAACTTTAAGAGCAAAACAATGAACTGTACAATCACAGTATAATCACAATTAATTGAGCAATTTAGCATATTGATTCCAGAACCATGAACAAACAAAACAAGTTAGCATTATATTGCTCTTTTCAAGATAGATATTTGAGTGCATCTGAACTCTTCTAATAGTATTTATGCAAATCTATTACAAATTACAATTTGTTCTTACTTAGTCAATACTGGTATATACCCTTTTCTGAAATTTAGTTCTAATTATAAGTAACATTTTTATTCATCATTTTTGTTCCTCATTTTAATTCATCACAATTTGCCAGGTATAAGTTTATTTGCGTCACGGGCATGTCTTTAACACAGTGCATATTTTCTTTATACATTTCACATTAAACTTTTATAGAAATTCTTTCTAATTTATAATTCATATTATTCCATTTGCTGAATGGGATTTATATCATCATATTTAGACTCTCAAAAGAAACAACATGTTAACAGTATTCAATTCAGTTGTTCAAAATCACACAATAAGAACATTTGCTTCCCATTCTGCTTCTAATAAATTAAATTCAAGTTGGTTAGTTATGACTGTATTATCATAGAGCTTTGAGCTTCAGTTACTCTTAGATAATCCAAGATAGCCTATAGATAACTGATATCTAATGTATCTATCAAATAAATATCGCTTCAATGTTTGCATTCTTTGCAGTTACACATTTTCCAAAATTACAGACTGCAAATTTCCCAAGTTCTTACATGTTGCCATCTTTCTCGGCTTTAACTGGTTAATGACACAATAAAAAACTAACCGCAATGTAGCACAATTTTATTGCACCAATCTTAATATCTGGGTTCTCTGCCCAGTGACCTGATATTGCATCTATGAGGAAAACTCCCAGTTACTATCTAACTATTTAAAGAAACAATGCACATTACAATTGAAGTTTAACTTGCCTTATTACAATATATTTAAGAGCAAAGGAAACCTCTAGTATCTGTACAAATAATTATAAGAACATAAGAACATAAGAAGTAGGAGCAGGAGAAGGCCATACAGCCCCTCGAACATGCTACGCCATTTAATATGATCTTGGCTGATCCAATCATGGACTCAGGTCCACTTTGCTGCCCGTTCCCCATAACGCCTTATTCCCTTATCAGTTAAGACACTGTCTATCTCTGTCTTAAATTTATTCAATGTCCCAGCTTCCACAGCTCTCTGAGGCAGCGAATTCCATAGATTTACAACCCTCTGAGAAAATAAATTTTTCCACATCTCAGTTTTAAATGGGCGGCCCCTTATTCTAAGATTATGTCCCCTAGTTCTAGTCTCCCCATCAGTGGAAACATTCTCTCTGCATCCACCTTGTCAAGCCCCCTCATAATCTTATACATTTCAATAAGATCACCTCCCAATCTTCTGAATTCCAATGAGTAGAGGCCCAACTACTCAACCTTTCCTCATAAATCAACCTCCTCATCTCCGGAATCAACCTTGTGAACCTTCTCTGAACTGACTCCAAAGCAAGTATATCCTTTCGTAAATACGGAAACCAAAACTGCACGTAGCATTCCAGGTGTGGCCTCACCAATACCCTGTATAACTGTAGCAAGGCTTCCCTGCTTTTATACTCCATCCTTTTGCAACAAAGGCCAAGATACCATTGGCCTTCCTGCTCACTTGCTGTACCTGCATACTATCCTTTTGTGTTTCATGCACAAGTGCCCCCAGGTCCTGCTGTATTGCAGCACTTTGCAATCTTTCTCCATTTAAATAATAACTTGCTCTTTGATTTTTTTTCTGCCAAAGTGCATGACCTCACACTTTCCAACATTATACTCCATCTGACAAATTTTTGCCCCCTCACTTAGCCTGTCTATGTCCTTTTGCTGATTTTGTGTGTCCTCCTCACACATTGCTTTTCCTCCCATCTTTGTATCATCAGCAAACTTGGCTACTTTACACTCAGTCCCTTCTTCCAAGTCGTTAATATAGATTGTAAATAGTTGGGGTTTCAGCACTGATCCCTGAGGCACCCCACTAGTTACTGATTGTCAACTCGAGAATGAACTATTTATCCCAACTCTCTATTTTCTGTTCTTTAGCCAATCCTCTATTCATGCTAATATATTACCCCCCAAACCCGTGAACTTTTATCTTGTGCAGTAACCTTTTATGTGGCATCTTGTCAAATGCCTTCTGGAATAATTATCTTATTCTTATGCTCAAAATCTAACTTCTGTACATAATTCTTGAATGGTTTACTCTTGTTATATGACATACTTTATGCTTAGCTGCTTTATAAGAACATTCACAGAGTGAATGTTTTCGGTCCTTGTAGTTCACATTACTGTGCCAACCTGAATATAAAGATCATACTAAAGAGATGTTTTCACCTTCAGTCTTATGCTTCCAGTTGCACAACCCACATCCATTTCTTCTGACACTGTACATGCACACTATTTATTATTTAATTATTTCAAATGGCAAACAGCAAATTTTGACGATGATGAGTTAAAAAGGTTTAATTAAAGCTGGTTAATTAATTAGGCGGTATTAGAATGCTGTAGTGGCACATGACATAATGCAGCTTTTGTGTTCTTCATGGGTTGGGGTATTATTGACCTCCTAAAGTTACAATTAATGTAAAAAAAACATAGTCCGAATTGAAATGGTGTTTTACTATAATTTGATGTTAAATTTTGATATAAAAAATTATCAAATTTGACATACCATCTTAACGGAATCAGCCTGCATAATGTATTGAATTTCAGATGTAGAAAACATGCAGGTTTTACTATCAATGTTGAAAACCTTGTCCTTAAGTATTTATGGTAATCTTTTAGATAATGCAGGATAAAGATTAATTCACGTTTTAATTGGCAATATAATACTGTTCCTTCAAATCCAAATACTAACATTTTACATAATATGCCTACTTTTTTCTGGTTCACAAATATTTTGCAAGAATTAACAGCAATCATGGAAAATCTGACACAATTAGTGATAAGCTTTTTCATTTTCTTCAGAAAATCTAGTTTCCACAACAATTTAGAGTATTGAAGAATAACTGCTAACTACTTAGTACTTTTTTTTAGTAAACTTCTTCATAAATAGACTTGTTAATAACCTAACATGTTATTGAATTGCTTAATGCATTAGCCTAATGCATGAGTAGTTTCCTATGTTGATGAAAGACTTAAGAGGTGATATTTATCACAGGATCTAAACGATTTCCATCATTGGAGTCACTACAGTGTATAACTATTTATGTTTTCAAATTTATCCTGTCATTATTCAGGCAGTCAGGCCTAATTCATTAATTGATTATTGAAGTTCTTAAAACAAATGTTCCCCTGCAATCACCTTATTGGCTACATACAGGAAATCCTTATTAGTCGGGAAATTGTGTTGGGGAAATTGATGGGATTGAAGGCCAATAAATCCCCAGGGCCTGATGGACTGTATCCCAGAGTACTTAAGGAGGTGACCTTGGAAATAGCGGATGCATTGACAGTCATTTTCCAACATTCCATTAACTCTGGATCAGTTCCTATCGAATGGAGGGTAGCCAATGTAACCCCACTTTAAAAAAAAAGAGGGAGAGAGAAAACGGAATTATAGACCAGTCAGCCTGACATCAGTAATGGGTAAAATGATGGAATCAATTATTAAGGCTGTCATAGCAGCGCATTTGGAAAGAGGTGACATGATAGGTCCAAGTCAGCATGGATTTGTGAAAGGGAAATCATGCTTGACAAATCTTCTGGAATTTTTTGAGGATGTTTCCAGTAGAGTGGACAAGGGAGAACCAGTTGATGTGGTATATTTGGACTTTCAGCAGGCTTTCGACAAGGCTCCACACAAGAGATCAATGTGCAAAGTTAAAGCACATGGGATTGGGGGTAGTGTGCTGACATGGATTGAGAACTGGTTGTCAGACAGGAAGCAAAGAGTAGGAGTAAATGGGTACTTTTCAGAATGGCAGGCAGTGACTAGTGGGGTACCGCAAGGTTCTGTGCTGGGGCCCCAGCTGTTTACATTGTACATTGTACATAATGATTTAGACAAAGGGATTAAATGTAGTATCTCCAAATTTGCGGATGACACTAAGTTGGGTGGCAGTGTGAGCTGCGAGGAGGATGCTATGAGGCTGCAGAGTGACTTGGATAGATTAGGTGAGTGAGCAAATGCATGGCAGATGAAGTATAACGTGGATAAATGTGAGGTTATCCACTTTGGTGGTAAAAACAGAGAGACAGACTATTATCTGAATGGTGACAGATTAGGAAAAGGGGAGGTGCAACGAGATCTGGGTGTCATGGTACATCAGTCATTGAAGGGTGGCATGCAGGTACAGCAGGCAGTTAAGAAAGCAAATGGCATGTTGGCCTTCATAGCGAGGGGATTTGAGTACAGGGGCAGGGAGGTGTTGCTACACTTGTACAGGGCCTTGGTGAGGCCACACCTGGAGTATTGTGTACAGTTTTGGTCTCCTAACTTGAGGAAGGACATTCTTGCTATTGAGGGCGTGCAGCGAAGGTTCACCAGACTGATTCCCGGGATGGTGGGACTGACATATCAAGAAAGACTGGATCAACTGGGCTTGTATTCACTGGAGTTCAGAAGAATGAGAGGGGATCTCATAGAAACGTTTAAAATTCTGACGGGTTTAGACAGGTTAGATGCAGGAAGAATATTCCCAATGTTGGGGAAATCCAGAACCAGAGGTCACGGTCTAAGGATAAGCGGTAAGCCATTTAGGAGCGAGGTGAGGAGAAACTTCTTCACCCAGAGAGTGGTGAACCTGTGGAATTCTCTACCACAGAAAGTTGTTGAGGCCAATTCACTAAATATATTCAAAAAGGAGTTAGATGTAGTCCTTACTACTAGGGGGATCAAGGGGTATGGCGAGAAAGCAGGAATGGGGTACTGAAGTTGAATGTTCAGCCATGAACTCATTGAATGGCTGTGCAGGCTTGAAGGGCCGAATGGCCTACTCCTGCACCTATTTTCTATGTTTCTATGTTACTATGTTTCTAAGTCTGGCTATAATGATTCAAGCATTTGAAATATTATTTTATTTTTCACTTAACACTTCTCTTGACTGGTTCTTTTGCTCAGAACAAAGGTGTGTATATGGAGTTAGGTTACAGATCAGCTATTATCTCATTGAATGGCAGGACAGGCTCGAGAGTTTAAACGGCCTACTCCTGCATCTATATTCCCCATAGATAGGAAGTGTGCTTCTTATAGGTTTTGTCCGCATTAGGCTTAAAAATACTACGCACTTTATGTAAGCACATCTCAAGACTTCGGTCTGTTCTGAATGGCAGTTATAAAGCTAAACTTAGCCACCAATTTATTTGCAAATTAAACAATTTAGCCTGATAAGTTGGTAAATACACTACAATATAGCACTTACAGAGACCTGTAAGGGTTAGTTTTCTCTTTTCAAGCTCTTCCTTTAATCCTGAGGTGGACTTTGGTCTTCTTTTAACGTGAACTTCGCCCCAATCAGCTTCTATTTTTAAGCTGAACTCATAGATAATAATCTCTTCCAGTAGCCAAAATGTCCTGACTTTAGGCTAAGATTCTCTTTGATACTAGAATTGCATACCAAAGGAACAGTACTACTTTGATATGAAACAATAATACAATCCCTCCTAATAGAAATGTAAGTGCCTTGGGCTGTTTTGCTACTTTAAAGGCACTATATAAATACATGTGTTGTCGTAATGATATGATGCAAATAGAGCATTACAAAATATACTGTAGAATGCAAATGTGGAACTTCAGCACAGAGCTTTATTCATTTGCTCAGCTGTGATAACCCACAAACTAACAAACCAATACACTATGTCTGACCCTTTGCTTACTTTACTCCATCTCATTACTCCATTTTCTTAATTAAGCACCAGATCATAGCACTAGCCAAACGGATTGAAGTCTATCGGCCATGTTACAATGGTAATAAAAGCACAGAACCTATTTTGATTCTAGTTGCATCAGATTATAAAAGTATACACATACATAACAGAAAACATTTTCAATTATCTTCACACCTGCTATGTACAATGAACGCCTTAAGGCCTCCAGAACTAGAGTCAGTAATCAGACTACAAGTCCCAAGCATGCATTGCAGACTTTGTCGCAGTTTAAAAACTAGTTAGAGGGCTGATGCAAAAAGTCTTAAGCTTTTCCCCTCAAGTAATTATGTTAATATGAAACCATATAATTAATATAAATTATACATTTTCTATTAGGTCAATTGTAATAAATACAGTTGCAATTGTTTTATATTTTGCTCAAACAAATTACTGTAATATTGCTGAACCTTGGGTGCTTTTTGCAAGACTGGATGTTATAGATAAAAAATACATTAATATACATTGACAGATCATCTTAGTCTTCGCCAATCGAGTGCACCCATTTTTCAAAACGATCCTGAAGGTGCACCCAACAATCCCTACAGAACCTGCTTTTCTCACACACATCATTTTCCACTGCAATGGGAATTACACTGTTTCCTCTTTGAACAGAAGATGCTTGCAGCTCAGGATCAAGATGTACATGTACTAGGATTCTGTACTTGCTAGCAACGTCGTTCTACATGTGCTATATACCAAATGCTGCACAAGCTAACCGGATTTAGGAATTACACATGTATACAAACTTCCTGTTAGTAAAGTGCCCACGGGGCACTGTACCACGGGGAGTTTTTTTGTGTTATTTGCTAAAGTTCACTGAGGATATGCAGCTTGTACAAATATTTTCACAGCCTTGGTAGTAGTTGAAATGATGCACTTTACACTTGTCACTCATCCTGTTAATAATCAATCATTTCTATGCAAATCAGACATACGTCACTTACCCGAAAGCATTTGGGAATTTTTGGCACCTTCGTGAGGAAGGCTCAACATTTAAACAATTGTTCAGATGAGAAACCACTAAAAAGTAGACAAATAGATTTGTGCAGTGCTGTGTTATGTACCATAACCAAACATGGAGACATTGTGGATAAAAGGAAATTGAAATAATAGCCAGCAAGGAAATATTTTGTTAAGATTTTTATATAGTGGGTTTCACATCCTTATGGTATCCAAAGCGCTCCATAGCCAGTGAATTGGGTTTGAGCTGTGATCACTGTTCTGTAAGTAAACACAGCAGCCCACAAATAGCAATGAGATGGATGGCCAGTTAATCTGTTTTGGTTATGTCAGTTGGAAGAGGAATGTTGCCCACTTTGTTTTGTCAACACTGATTTGGGACTTCCACGATTTACCTTTTTGTAGCAAGGATGCGATCATTATTGACGCGTTTTACTTGAATTACTGCATTCAATTAATATAAAAACAGTTTGATTCAGAGTGATGTTAAGTCATAATATTGAAGCCATTGCTACAAAAAGTAGTTCAATAATTTCAAAGTTAATCCGTTTCAGTGCAGTTATTTTTCTATCTGATCTAGTATAATCAGATCCAGCCGGATTACTCTAGATTTAACAATTTTATGTGCGGTATTCAGATTTTAAAATGCATAATGGCAGTCAATAATTATGCTCATGTTTTTCTGCAATATGGTAGCATTACATCCAGTTTGATCATGTAGAATTTGGAATTTATTACAAGCCACGAGGATAATCTCAATATTACTTATGTGTCGAACTATCCCAATTAATTTTAGTAGTGTTAACACACTGCCGGCTTTTCGCGGAATTAGCTGGGTGGCTATTTCAAAAACCATTTCAGATCTGGGATCATACTTCATACTTCCAGTTCTGTCCTTCTTGAATACCTGTACAACTTGTGTTTCTAACAATAAGTGGGTATTTCTATAGCAGATTTGTGACAGGTTGGTATTAGTTTCTAAACTCTAATTCCTATAAAATTATCCACATAACTTTGAACATGAATATATGTTGATCACGTCTTTCGCAGCATCCGACTTCACAAACATTATTAACTGCAAATTTTAAAATTAAAATGTGTGTTGTTGTATGTTAAAGGCACACTGTGTTTATGTAAGTATCATCTGTGGTTTCCCTCTAATTGCTTCTTGACCCGCTATTCCCTGCACTAAATAATATAACGATTTATTATTTGGGAAGTGTAATTCACAGTCGCCTGCTGGGCACGAGTGCTACATTTCCTCCACTATTAAACGCCAGCTTCGGGGCAACTGCAGCTTGCAACTGCAGGCTCATAAATTGAGTCAATGATGCAGTCACTATTTTATTTGTTGGAGTCAATATTTCTAACATTTTACAATCTGTCCACTGCTACTTTCAAATCAGGCCGAATAATAACTTAAAATGTCAGAGTATGAACAACAGTGGATGTTACACATACCCAGCATTTATTTTCGAGACAGGCTATGGTTGAAGTGGCGACCAGTTATGAACGAGGTACTGAAATTGATGCACAGTTGCAAATAAAATATTCGGCACGTTGACAAAAACACGAAACAATGTGAATTGCACAAAGCAAGTGCCGATTGTGAAGACCAGAATTATATTCGACACATATCCGATTTTCAGTTAATTTCTCTGATCTTTCAATATCCCACTTTTATTCAACCCTGTATTCGAGCCTGAGGGTTCTGTCGTTCCCTGTAGGCTGTTTTTAAAGGCAAGGTATCAATTTACTAATTAACTTCATGTGGTTGTGATCAGGAAGATTGCCCGGAATTTCCAACACTTTGCAATAGCTGAATTGCACATCCTGATCCCCAAACACCTCCCCCACCCCTGTATAAACAGCGACTCCCCGCCCAACGTTAACATCTTATCTTTAAGAGTCTTTCATTTCTAATGATTGTGACTGGAGACATAACAGAACTCCGGCTGACAGAAAAGATCGCTTGTTACTTAGTTAATTATTCATATTTTCTTTGAAACGTCCCTTTCCCCGCACCGTGCTGGCGTGAACCTTGCCAATACATTTGGAAATCTGAAGGATTGTCGGGGAACTTGGCACTGCCCTCAATCATTCATTGCAGTCAAAACAAACCGAGAACGTTGTTAAAGGGGGTGTTGTCTCCAGCCCTCCTTGGCGAGATACTCTCCCACACATTGCTGTTACACGCATGCTCTGCCAGGGCACTGCATGGCCATCCCAAGCGGCATTTGTTCAGACCGCTTCTTGTCTTTATTCGCAAAAGATCCGAGTTGTGAGCGCGGATTGTGTGTGGTGCGGCTGGTGGGAGGGAGGGAGGGGGGCACGGCCCAGTGTGTCGGTGAAATGCTGATAAAGGGGCCAGGTGTCAGTAAGGAGACACACACAAAAAAGGGAGGACGTTTCCAGGGAGACGGGTGCCTCCTCCACAGTAACTGAAAGAGTTCTTCCGCATGTAAAGCGGGAGTAACCCAGAGAAGCAACAAGCCGGGCAAAATTCGTGTCCTTTCAGGCAAGTCCCGATCTTCGGCAGGATCTCGGTGCTGTGCGTTTCTCTAGCCCGCTGGCAGCCTCCTCCCTCACCCCTGCCATATTCCTCCCGGAGGGCGACTGTAGGCTTGTGGCCAGTGCCCCCTGGGTTGGAGAAGGAAGCGCCGGCTCCGTGTGCGAGAGGCGAGCCCTCAGGTGGGGAGGTGAGTGAGTTCGTTCCCCATTCCCCTCTCCTCCGGTTCTCCAGCCCCGCCGGGTTACAGCGGCAGACAGGTTTAGCCAAACAAGTGTTTGGTGTGTTTTGTTTTGGTGTAGGGAAAAGGACAACGGAAGTCCATCGTGTGTGCTGACAGTACGGTCGAGATTGAGATTGCGACTCGCATCTAAAATGCAGGCAGCTGTGGAGGCGCAGGGGAAGCGGGAGATGTTGTTCAGTAGTAGCGGGCGGGGCAATGCCCTGTTTTTGGGGCTTGTTGATTGCAGGGTCAAGGGCTGCAGGTAATACCAGTCATAGGGAGCAATGCTCAGCAGAAGCTTCTGTTATTACTGTCCTTACAATCAACCTCAATACCGCGATCAGCCGAGAGTAATTTAAACATTAAAAGCCAATTGATTTTTTTGTTTCATTCTTGCGTTAGATAAGACGACTGACTTTTTGAAAGAATTGTTCTTAAAAATCTGCATTTTCATTTTGTGCATGATTTTTCTCTCTTTCAGACTTGAATGCTTCCGTTTTCCGATGGAAATCTCCAGGGGATCTGAGCAAAACACAAACAGCCCATTGTAAGAGCCGAGAGCCCCGCCAGTTTAGTGAAAGCGCCACGTTACCATGAAACAAGATGGGGACCATAACAGATCTCACTAGTTTGCAGGTTTCAGTATCAGATCCAGTTGAGATGGAGAGTACGTGTTTGCCAGAGGCTGGCGTTGTCGCTGCCTTCTGTAATAACCAAGAAGAGAAAGATGGAAAACCTGCAACTCATTCCAACTGCCAGAGTCTTTGTTCCAGCACTTGTACAGCTAACAACCTGAGCGATCTAAGAAACAGCCATCTGGTGGAGATCAGCGTTAATGTGCCTCAATGTGCCAACGCAGAAATGAGCACGTACTGTAAAAGCTCAGAGAAAGCGTTGGATTTAAGCAAGGAACGGGGACAAGAAGAGTCCAGTGGTACTGACGACACTAACACAGCGACAGGCCTAAATATAAAAGATGCCATACAGTTGGATATTGACAGTTCAGAACCCAACGCTGAGGCTTCCTTGACGGGATGTGACCAAGAGACCAGGGGGATGGAAACATCCCGTTGTACTTCCCCTCAACAGCCTCTTAACCCGATAGAGCTAACAAAAACTACAGATGCTGAATCGATCGTTCAGTCAGATAAGAACATGCTTGAAAATCGTCAGCAGAGCAAGAAAGAGAATAAAAACATGGGGAGAATTGTATGCATTTCTCAAATATCAGCATATGCCCCCACAAGCCAAGATGCCGAGGTCCAGGTAGCTATCCCAGTGCAGAGTAGATCAATTGCCACCAGCCCCATGGCTCCTTTAGATAACTGCCCGGTATTTAAAATCCCTGACGTCAGATTAAGAGATCAAGAAGTTGAGAAGCCAACTGCATGTCTGGTGAACACATCATCTTTTACTGCACCATCCAGGAAGGATGTTGAGATGCAGGTGGATATAACTGTGCAATGTAAATCAGTAGCCACTGGCCCAATGACTCCATTGGAGAAGACTCCCCTGGCCACCCTCCCAGAGGTTTATGTCGAGGCAATGGAAGAGGACCAACCAGAGCCAGTGCGTGAAGTCCAGTGGGATGAAAAAGGTATGACGTGGGAAGTCTATGGAGCATCCATGGATGCAGAAGTGCTTGGACTCGCTATCCAGAAACATTTGGAAAAACAAATAGAGGAGCACGGCAAACAAAATACTGAAGTGTGCCAAAATGATAAATCCAGTTCATTGAAAGGATCTTTGAGAAAAGAAGAAAACAAGAGAAGACAAAGCAATGTTTTTCAAGCAGTTCTGCATAACATAAGAAGTCCACAGTGCTGCACTCGTGGAAGCACAGCAGCAGAATAATATCGGTTCGAGCTAGACCGTCCACTACATGATCATGAAACATGAAAAAGTTTGTGTTTCTCTGGCACATTTCCTTTCAGTTCCCAATCTTTATCATGTTTTACCTGGGCAAGTTGATAAATCAGCAAAATTAATCTGCATCGCAGAGATAAATATAGGATTATAAATACATAAGCAAGTGAAACATGAATATACTTAAAGCTGATAATCTGTTTCACTTATCGTACAGTATCTTTTATCGTAACTGATATTAAATTGAAACTATTAAACAATAGTCTTTTGCATTTTCTAGTATTGCAGCAGTATGTATGTAACGGTGAACATGTACATAGGTTCATTGGTTTCACAAAAATTCAATTAAGAGTGCTATTTTCGCCCCAATACCTGGTCTTGCTAGTTGCAGACCAGCTGCTAGCAACAGGATGGCTGGCAGAGTGGATCCCTTGCATCTACCACCACCGCTCTGAAACTGTCCTCAGAAAATGCATGGCAGTTCCCCAGGAATAATGCAGCCTCCCTTATTTCCCAGAGCCCACCTCACCTGTGGGGAATGACTGGCCTCGAGTTAGTGCAACCCACAGTGATGTAGCTATAGTTGGGGAACTCAAGATATGTGATTGAGGATGGAAGCCAGTTCCATATTATTCTGTAGTGCCATTAATTGATATTCATTGGGCAGCACCGCCATATCATCCGTATCTTTTTATAAAAAATAAATTTAGTTGGAAATGGGGCTGATATTAAAAAAAATCATTTTGGTGTTTTTTATTTTATTTTTATATGTAATATGTATCACTAGAAAAAAATATGGCCTCCTTTTTCAAAAGAAATGTCACCTCATAATTTGCGAAACCCTTTATGAAGTAGACAAATTCGTGTTAATTTACACAAAATAGGGGCTTGCCAAAAAGCATTTTAAAACTTTAACTGAAAATAAAATAATTGGTTATTTGTTGCATTGTTAACAGAACTGAAACAGTATGAAAACTGAACACTTAAATAACATTGTTTAACACAGTTGTATTAGGGTATTTTAAGATCAATAACTTGTAGAATCTGAATAGAATCCTGTTACTTCTTGACAATTTTGTTTCTATTTTTCTAAATATTTCTAGCTTTCCAGTGTGGCTGTTATTCTAATTGGAATGGGTATAACTTGTCAGTTGAACAATACAAAAAACACCCAAAAAACGTATAGTTGCCTCAGTTTAGTTAATGTCTGAAGTCATTTTCCTTATATAATAACTTGCTGGCTGTTGTTTTTAGAGTTGAATAGTAAGTATGACAGGATAATTATGGACTCAAGGTTTTGTACTTTGTCACTTCACAATGATATAATGTTATTATTGATCCTTTAGATGCCCACAAGCAGAAATCTGAAGGAAAGTGGTTGTTGAATGTAGTCATGTGTGTTTGAATTGATCCTTTGGGTACTATTTGTTGAATGGATAGAAATAACCATTAAATAGTATAGTTTATTCCATACTCTCGTCAGGAAAGTCTGTAACCTCTCGACTGTGATTTGTTTTTCTTTGTGGGTAATGCTCCTTTTATTCACTCCATATAATCTATCTGTAAAAACCTTGCAGCTTTGTGACCAATCTCAATGCCAGAACTTGTTTCTTAAAAATATGCCGAGGTCAAGTTTCTGTTCCATTGTTATGAATGTTTTCTGCGTGGGTTGTTAAAATAATGTAATCTCAAATATTACAAGACCACATAAAAGATGGGAAGGATTGAAGTATCAGTCAAACTCTTCGGTTGGAACACTTTTTCCTTTAGTTTTAATAATAACAGGAATACTGTTGCATTGCAATTGACACAGTACTTTCTTTGTAACGCATCACTCAGCAAAAACTGAAATGGATACCAAAGTATGGAAACTATTTGTGATCTTTTTTGCTTGAAATCACAATTTCTGGTGCTGAAACTGCAGATAAGAACTGTTTTTTTTAATGTAACAATTTGTGGCATTGGACTATGTACAACACTACATTTATACCGTGAGTGGTTTATTCTAACATGAACCATCTTTGCACCTATGCTGGAACATTCTCCTTTTTTCTCACATTCTTTCTCCCTCTAATTGTCCCTACAAAGTATTATCTCCAGCTTGTTACTCATTCTTGTTGCTATAAGAACTTTTCTCATGCAACCTACTATTCATCTTGTTCTCTCTTTTCCATGTCTGATTTTTAGAATTCAGATGTACTGATTTGAATTCTAGTTTTCTATCCCTGATTCATAGTTTTTCACTTTCCAAAGCATCTGGAACACCATCCCTAGTATCCTCAGCTGTGTAATAGGTATTTATTGAGCAGTTATGATGTTTACTCCATGTAACTCATGTATATTCTATTTCACATGTACTTATATGGAAATTCTTTTTCAGATGTTATTTGAAGTTTAGAAATAAACAGAACCTTACCACTGATCTATCCCTTTTATGTGTTTGCTGATGAAATAACAAGCCTTGAAGACACCCATTGAAGCCTCAGAATTCCACTGAACTGTAAGGGACTGCCACATGGATGTCCTCAAGTGTATATTGCCAACCATTCATTCCACCTCTGCAAAATTAAATACAAAGAATAAACACAATTTTATACTAATAAGGAAACAACCTTATATAGAATGTATGTAATAATATTGAAAGGTGTTACAAATATAATGGACTACTACTACTTTCAAGTTATCTATCTAAAAATAAGGTATCTTGGCACAGCATAACTCACTCGACCTTTGAGCTTGTTTATGGCTCACATCATTCAGTGGTTTATTTTTAGGTAAATAGCCACTTCCTCCACTTCCTTGTTGTGCATCATCTGTGTTACTAATGCACTGATGAAATACATCATATTGCTTTGTCTTACATGTTTCCAACTAATTATAATCAGTAAGTTGAGTATTTGTACCACATGGATATTAAGTCATTAACACTAATGTCGATGCAAATCAAACTTTCACACGTGTAAAACAAGCAAATAATAAAAATTAGATTCATTGATATTTACTTAATAAGGTTATTAGGAGACACTATAAACTAATTGATCAGCCATACAGCTTTTCAGAGCCAAAAGTTAATCTGGTTTTGGATGTTAAACTATGTTTTAGTGTTTCAAAGCAGAAAGATCCCATGTTGCAATTTCACCATGTGGACTGAAATAATATGTTCAATTTTCCAGATACCCCTTGTGATAGATCAGAGCCTTGTCCGGTTTCAGGCTTTAAGAATATCAATATTATGTATTTTAAATAGTTCAGTGCAATTTTTTTTCCTAAGGGGATTCCATGTGGCATCTATTGTCTCTAACTTGCTATGTCAAGTCAGATCATCTGAGTTAGGCATTTAAATGGAAGGGGAGGATAAACGTATATCTGTAGCTACCACGTGATGTCAGAGGGACAAGTATTGCAAAAGCGTTATCTGGGCCATTCTTCCAATGGAAAACAGCATTGTTTTGTTCTAAAGGTATTAAAGATGGAATCAAGAATCTCCTCAAGTAGTCATTGTGCTTTTGAACCTTCCTTCAGTTGTCAGTTTTGTTGAATTGTGAGGATACCCTTTTTTTTTTGTCTGTCACAGCTTGAACTTCAAAGAAAAGACAAATGTGTAACCAGCACTAATTGTCTACATGCTTTAGTATTTGCTGATTTGACTTGAGCTGCCATACATGCTAAAAGGTACTCTGTGGTTTGATGTAAAGCATTTCCTCACAGACTTTTGATCAAACTTACAAGGATTACCGCAACTTCAGGACTTTTATTGTTTTAAAAGAGTGAAGTGTTATAATTAATTTAAATCAGCTGGTTTTAATCTTGTTTCTGTTAATCTTTTTTTTAAAAAGCTTGATTCATAGTTTTCAATGTAAGTGACTTGTTATCATGTTAGGATGGTATTTGCCATCAGTCATGGTGATCAGGAGTGTAGTGTAGGAACACGTATTATTTCCAATGCTTAAATTAACAATAAAAAGTACACCCTGTGGCATGCTGTGCCAAGATACTTCTTGCACAAGATCACTTTCTCTTTCACAGGGATTGTAGAGACAGACTTTGCATTGGACACAGGGAAAGAATATCTCAAACAAGTTTGCACTGTAGTATTGGTGGCAGTTATGTAGGATAAGGTATCGCCTACAGACAAAAGCAGGCTGTTCAAATTGTAACTCTGATTGCCTTTGGGGATCAGAGAAGGATTTCCCACAGTTCTTTTTCTCTAAATTGGTCTAAAGTTTTTTGCCTCTCTCAGGACAGTGTGTGGCAGCGTGGGGGAGGAATGGAATTGACGATCTATAGAAGTTACACCATGCCTGTATAAGACAGGCTAAATGGACCAGCTGGTCCTCACCTGTCCTTTTTCATATGGTCATATGTAAAAGGTTTGGTACATGCCCAATGTTGTACACTGGGCTCTGGCTTTTTCAATAAGTGTAATTTTTACATTTGCTCGATTTGTTGTTTAAAAATGATGTCATGTGTAGCAACACTACTGCCAGTATTTCCAGCAATTCCATCCAACTGTTAGCTAACATTAAAACTCATGGAATTGAAGGCAATTTATTGACCTGGTTAGGAGATTGGTTAGACGGTAGAAGACAGAGGGTAGGAATAATGGTTATGTACTCAAAGTGGAACGAAGTGACTAATGATGTCCCACAAGCATCTGTGTTGGGGCCTCAACTATTCACTATATTTCAAAATAGGTAAGTGTGAGGTCATCTGTTTTGAACCAAAAAAGAATAGATCTGAGCAATATTTAAATGGGAAAAGCTAGGAACAGTGGAGGTCCAAAGAGATTTAGGGGTCCATGTACTATGATCACTAAAATATAGTACAAAAATATTCAAAAACACTATGAAATGTTAGTCTTTATAACTAGAAGATTAGAATATAAAGGGGAGAAAGTTTTACTCCAGCTAAATATAGACCACATCTGGAGTATTGTTTACAGTTCTGGGCACCGTATCTAATAAAGGATATATTGACTTGAAAGGAATACAGATTCATCAGAATGTTACCAGGTTCCAAGGGTTAGAATATGAGGAGATTACATAAATTAAGTTCGTATTCCCGAGAATATAAAGTTTGAGAGGTGATTTGATTGAGGTTTTTAGGATTTTGAAAGGAATTGATAGGATAGATAGAGATAAACTGTTTCTGCTGGTAGGGGAGTTCAGGACAAGGGGACATAGCCTTTAAACCAGAGCCAGGCCATTCAGGAGAGAAGTTAGCAACACTTCTTCACAAAAAGCTTGTTTGAAGTGTGGAACTCTCTCCCACAAATAGCAATAGTTGCTAGCATAATTAATAATTCTTAATCTGCGTTCGATAAGATTTTTGCTAGATGAGGGTATAAAAGCATAAGGAGCCAAGGCAGGTGGATGGAGTTAGGATACAGATCAGCCATGATCTCATTGAATGGCAGAACAGGCTCGAGGGGCTGAATGGCCTGCTATTGTTCCTATGTTCCTACATTTTTTTGTCAGATTCTTCTCTTCATTGCACAAGCCATATTGCATAAAGATTGTGTGATGTGCTTTGTAACTGCAGTATTAGCACATTGCATATATCAAACAACTGGAAGTACATTATAGAAGAACATATTATGACTGCTCTGCTCTTTGCAAATGGGAAGGAATTGCAATAAAATTGATTTTATGTAAACTTTGCCAGATTTGATGAATAGTGTTACATCCAGAAGGCATTGTATTATGAACATGAATATACGAAAATGACCGGCAGAAAAAGACCAGCAGGTCCATCAAGCTCACCCTACACCACGATAGCACAACCATCATGGTTAAACACCCCTTCCCTCTGATCTCCCCATCTCACGCCCCAACCCCGCAATCATGAAATCTCCTGGGAGATGCGAAAAAACTGAGGGCCAATGGAAAAAATACCATGTAAAATTCCTCTCCAACCACCTCAGGTGATCAAAACCATTCCAGGAGATCACGTGGACCAAGTATTACCTATAAAGACACTTACCTTCTATATGATGCAGCCTCTGCCCAAATCAGGAACTGGCCCAGCTCCCTCTTGAAAGTGTGCAGAGAGTCAGCACCTACCACACCAGCCGACAATGTATTAAAAACTCACAATTCTCTGAGAAAAGAAGAACCGTCCAACATTCAGTCTATTCACAGAATCATATAAATTTATAGCACAGAAGAAGGACATTCAGCCCATCGTGTCCTTGCCAGCCGACAAAGAGCTAATCCCATTTTCCAGCGCTTAGTCTGTAGCCTTGTAGGTTACGGCACTTCAAGTCCAAATCCATGTACTTTTTAAATGCAATGAGGGGTTCTGCTTCTATCACCCCTTCAGGCAGTGAGTTCCAGACAACTATGAGCCTCTGGATGAAAAAAAAATTCTCAAATCTCCTCTAATCTTTCTACCAATTACTTTAAATTAATGCCCCCTTATTCTGAAACTATGCCCTCTATTTTCTAGGCTCACCCACAAGGGAAACAGCATTTCTGCATCTACCCCATCAAGTTCCCTCAGAATCTTATATGTTTCAATAAGAACATCTCTCATTCTTCTAAACTCCAATGAGTATAGGCCCAACCTGCTCAACCTTTCTTCATAAGACAACCCCTTCATCTCAGGAATCAACTAGTGAAGGTTTCTATGAACTGCCTCCAATGCAAAGATATCCCTCCTTAAATAAGGAGACCAAAATTGTATGCAGTGCTCCAAGTGTGGTCTCACCATGTACAAAACTGTACAGCTGTAGCAAGACTTCCCTACTTTTATACTCCACCCCCCCATGCAATAAAGAATAACATTCCATTTGCCTTCCTAATTACTTGCTGTGCCTGCATGCTAACTTATTGTGTTTCATGTACGAGGACCCCCAGATTCCTCTGTACTGCAGCATTTTGTAATATCTCCCCATTTAAATAATAATTTTCTTTTTTCTTTTTCCAACCAAAGTGGATAACTTCACATTTTCACACATTATACTCGATCAGCCAAATTTTTGCACACTCACTTAACCTATCTGTATCCCTCTGTAGTTTATTTGTGTCCTCCTCAGAACATGCTTTCCCATCTATCTTGGTATTATCAGCAAATTTGGTCCCTTCATCCAAGTCATTAATATAGATTGTAAATAGTCCTTCATCCAAGTCATTAATATAGATTGTAAATCATCCTTCTCAGAGTCTTTGGGGCCGAAATTCATCATTCACTGCCCGCTGCCGCCGACTGCTGCCCACTGCTGCCGACATTCCTCCTGAAGATCTGCCCAGTGCCACTTTCGGGTGGCCTGGAACAAGTGGGTCGGAAGGGCCGCCAGGAACCGCCCGCTGATGTCAGCGGATGGCCGAGTGGCGCAACTGAGTTCCCAACTGCCGAGATGCCAGATTCCTGCGGGCAGGAGTCGGCGGGACTCAGCAGCAGAACAGGGGTGGACTGCTGGCTGGAGGCTAGTCTGTCCCCGACGGTTAATATGAAGAACCTGAAAAAAAGGTAAGTGAACATTTTAATATTTTCTTTCAACAGTGACTTACCTGCATGGGGTCCCCTGAAGGTCTTCAGATTTTAAACATTTTTTGCTGTTTTTTTTCAGGTCTTCGACCCTCCATGGGCCCGATTCCATCCGCGACGGCACTTGGGCGGCAAGCGCCTCTGCCGCTGAGAATGAGACCTCGCGCCCGCTGCTGCCAAGATTAGCGGCGAACGTCATCCATTTGCCACCCGCTGACCTTCAAGGGACCTCGTCCATGAATATCCCATCCAAAGTGCCGTCCGGTACCTCAGTGGTCATCGGCGGCACTTTGGGCGGCAATTGGGCAGGCAGAGGCCTTGATGAAAATCGCCCCCTTCCTTTCTCACTGGAATATATTTTTTCTGAGAGTTATGAAATATCTCCATAAATGTTTGCCAATGCTTATCTACCGTCTTACACTTTAATCTATTTTCCCAATCCACTTTAGCCAACTCTGTCTTCATACCTATGTAATTACCTTTATTTAAGTTCAGGACATTAGTTTGAGACCCAAGTTTTTCACCCTCAAAATGAAGTTGAAATTTTAACTGGCTATGATTACTCTTCCATGGAAGATTCTTTACTATGAGATCATTAATTAATCCTATCTCATTACCAGATCTAAAATAGCCTGCTCCCTGGTTGGTTCCACAATGTAATGTTCTAAGAAACCATCATGAATACACTTTATGAACTCGTCCTCAAGGCTACCTTCACCAATTTGTCTTGTTCAATTTATATGAAGATTAAAATCACCCATGATTATTGCTGTACCTTTCTTACAAGCCCCCATTATTTCTTGATTTATACTCGGTCCTACAGTGTAGCTAAGGTTAGGGGGCCTATAGACCACTCCCACCATTGACCTATTTCCCTTATTATTTCTTATCTCCACCCAAACTGATTCTACAACTTGATCTTCTGAGCCAATATCATTTCTCACTAGTGCACTCCAGTCCAAGCAACATCCTCGTAAATCTCCTCTGTACCCTCTCTACTGCAATCACATCTTTCCTGTAACGTGGTGACCAGAACTGCTCGCAGTAGGCTGTGGCATAACTAGTGTTTGATACAGTTGAAGAATAACCTCCCTGCTCTTAATCTCTACGTCTCGGTTAATAAAGAAAATATCCCATATGCTTTCTTAACCACCTTATCTACCTGTCCTGCTACCTTCAGGGATCTGTGGACATGCACACCAAGTTCCCTCTATTCCTCTACATTTCTCAGTGTCCTACCATTTATTGTGTATTCCCTTGCCTTGTTAGCCTTCCCCAAATGCAATACCTTACACTTCTCCAGATTGAATTCCATTTGCCACTGCTCTGCCCAACTGACCAGTCCACTGCTTTCTTCTTTATTATCAACCACACGGCTAATTTCTATATCATCTGCAAACTTCTGAATCATACCCCCTACATTCAAGTCCAAATTATTGGTATATACCACAAAAAGCAAGGGACATAGTACTGAGTCCTACGGAACCCCACTGGAAACAGCCATCCAGTCACAAAAACACCTATCAACCATTATCCTTTGCTTCCCTGCCACTGAGCCAATTTTGGATCCAACTTACTGCTTTGCCTTGGATCCTATAGGCTTTTACTTTCATGCCCAGTCTGCCATGTGGGACCTTATCAAAAAAATCCATATAGACTACATCAAATGCACGACCCTCATCGATCCTCCTTGTTACCTCCTCAAAAAATTCAATCAAGTTAGTCAGACACGACCTTCCCTTAACAAATTCATGCTGACTGTCCTTGATTAATCGGTGTCTTTATAAATGAAGATTTATCCTGATTCTCAGAATTTTTTCCAATAATTTTCCCACCACCAAGGTTAGGCTGACTGACCTGTAATTACTTGGTCTTCTCTTTCTCCCTTTTTAAACAGCAGTGAAACTTTGGCAGTCCTCCAGTCCTCCGGCACCACACATGTAGCCAGAGAGGATTGGAAAATGATGGTCAGAGCCTCTGCTATTTCTTCTCTTGTTCCTCTTAACAGCCTGGGATACATTTCTTCCGGGCCTAGAGATTTATCCACTTTTAAAGATGCTAAACCCATTAATACTTTCTCTTTCCCTATATTTATTTCATTTAATATTTCACACTTCTCCTCCCTGATTGCAATGTCTGCATCATCCCTCTCTTTTGTGAAAACAGACGCAAAGTATTCATTAAGAACCATACCACGTCTTCTGCCTCCACACGCAGGTTACTTTTATGGTCCCTAATAGGCCCTGCTCTTTCTTTACGTATTCTCTTCCTCTTAATCTATTTACAAAACATCTTTGGGTTTTCCTTGATTTTACTTGCCAATATTTTTTCAAGCCCTCTCTTTGCTTTCCTAATTTCATTTTTAATTTCACCCCTGCACTTTCTATACTCCTCTAGGGTTTTTGCAGTATTGAGCCCTCAGTATCTGTCATAAACTCCCTTTTCTTCCTTATCGTACCCTGTATGCCACATGACATACAGGGGGCTCTGGATTTATTAGTCCCATCCTTTTTTTTTTAAGAGAACACTCTGACCGCTCACTATCTTCTCCTTGAATGCCTCCCACTGCTCTGACACTGATTTACCTTCAAATAGCCATTTCCAGTCCACTTTGGCGAAATCACATCTCAGCTTAGTAAAATTAGCTTATCCTCAATTGAGAACTTCTATTATCCTTTTCCATAACTATCTTAAATCTAACTGAATTATGATCACTACCATAAAAATGCTCTTCCACTAACACCCCTTCCACCTGTCCAGCTTCATGCCATAAAACTAAGTCCAGAACTGACCCCTCTCTTGTTGGACTTGCTACGTACTGGCTAAAAAAGTTCTCCTGAATGCATTTTAAGAATTCTGCTTCCTCTATATCTTTCACCTAATTCTATCCCAGTTAATAGTAGGGTAGCTGAAATCTGCTACTATTGTTTTTGTACTTATCAGAAATTTGCCTACATATTTGCTCTTTTATCTTCCTCTGGCTGTTTGGGGGTCTATAGCACACTCACAGCAGTGTGATTGCCCCTTCTTTGTTCTTCTGTTCAACTCATATTGCCACATTTGATGATCCTTCTAACATATCATCCCTCCTCATAGCTGTAATTGTTTCTTTAATCAATATTGTGACACCCCCTCCTTTTTTATCCCTGCTCCTTCTTGTCTGAAAACCCTGTAACCAGGAATGTTGAGCTGCCATTCTTGTTCTTCTTTCAGCCATGTCTCAGTAATAGCTATAATATCATACTCTCACGTCTCCATCTATGCCCTCATCTCATCTGCCTTATTCCTTCGACTCCTTGCATTGAAGTATACACCATTTAGCACTGCCAAACACCCTTGTTTTCTATTTTAACATAAGAACATAAGAATTAGGAGCAGGAGTAGGCCATTCGGCCCCTCGAGTCTGCTCCACCATTCAATGAGATCATGGCTGATCTTCTACCTCAAATCCACTTTCCTGCACTATCCCCATATCCCTTGATTCCCTTAATATCCAAAAATCTATCGATCACTGTCTTGAATATAATCTGAGCCTCCGCAGCTCTCTGGGGTAGAGAATTCCAGAATTTCTGAGTGAAGAAGTTTCTCCTAGTCTCAGTCCTAAATGGCTGACCCCTTATTCTGAGACTGTGACCTTTGATTCTCGACTCCCGAGCCAAGAGGAAACATCCTCCCTGCATCTACCCTGTCAAGCCCTGTACGAATTTTGTATGTTTCAATGAAATCACCTCTCATTCTTCTAAACTCTAGAGAATATAGGCCTAGTCTACTCAATCTCTGCTCATAGGACAATCCCCCCATCCCAGGAATCAGGCTGGTAAACCTTTGTTGCACTCACTCAATGGCAAGTATATCCTTCCTTAGGTAAAGACACCAAAACTGTACATAATACTCCAGGTGCGATCTACTAGGGCCCTATATAATTTCAGTAGGACGTCTTTACTCTTATACTCAAATCCTCTTGTAATAAAGGCCAACATGCCATTTGCTTTCTTAATTGCTTGCTATATCTGTATGTTATCTTTCAGTAATTTGTATACAAGGACACCCATGTCCCTCTGAACATCAACACTTCCCAATCTCTCACCATTTATAAAATACTCTGTTTTTCTATTTTTTCCTACAAAAATGGATAACTTCACATTTCTACAAAATTATATTCCATTTGCCATGTTCTTGCCCATACACTTAACCTGTCTATATCCCCTTGAAGTCTCTTTGCATTCTCCTCACTCCTGCACCATCTCTCCAGCCACACATTCATCTGCTCTATCCTCCAATTTCTATACTCACCAGCACATGGCACCGGGAGTAATCTGGCAATTACAACCTTTAAGGTCCTGCTTTTTAATTTATTTTCTAGCTCCCTAAAATCTGCCTGCAGGACCTCATCCCTCTTTCTACCTATGTCATTGGTGCCGCTATGGACCATGCCCTCTGGCTCTTCACCCTCCCCTCCACCCCAGAATGTTCTGCAGCCGTTCAGTGACATCGTTGACCCTGGTACCAGGGAGGCAACATACCATCCTGGAGTCACGTCTGCGGCCATAGAAGCACCTGTTTGTTCCCCTAACTATCGAATCCCCTACCACTATTGCTCTTCCACTCTTCTTCCTCCCCCCCGTGCAGTTGAGCCACCTATGGTGTCATGGACTTGGTTCTGGCTGCACTCCCCAGAGGAACCATTGCCCTCACTAATATCCAGAACTGAAAACTGGTTAGCGAACGAGATGCACTCAGGGGATTCCTGCACTATCTGCCTGGTCCTCCTTGTCTGTCTGGCGATCAGCCATTCCCTCTCTGCATGCACACTCTTAAGCTGCGGGATGACCACCTCCTGAAATGTGCTATCCATGAAGTTCTCATCCTTGCAGATACACTGCAGTGAACCCAGCCTCTGCTCAAGCTCCGAAAACCAGAGCTCGAGCTGCTCCAGCTGGTGACATTTCCTGCACACGTCCAGGCTACGAGAAGCGCGCAGGACTTCTCACATGGCACAGGAGATGCATTCCATGAGACTGAGCTGCCTTGCCATGGCTCTATTTATTACATTATTAACTGAAGTTTTTAGTATACCCATCTACCCTAACTTAGAGAGAAGAAAAGTCAACAGTGATACTCACCAAACAATCACCTACCTGCTGTCCTGTGACGTCCCTTCTTTATTTTCTTTTGCTCTCTCTCTCCCCGATCTCGCTGCTCTCGCTGCTCTTGGGCCTCCGCTGCTCCTTATACTCCTTATACTTTTTCTCTCTCAACCTCTCTCAGTATGGTTCCTTACAAATGATACGTGTATTCTGTGTTGGCCCGACCAACCCGCATGACACTACATTTATCTGAATTAAATGCCATTTGACAATGTGTGGCCCACTCCCCTAGCCCGCTAAATCTTTTTGGATTTGATTGCATTCTTCTACCACCTTATGCCTTGCACAGATTTTAGTGTCATCTGCAAACTAACTTCCATACTCCTAACACCGCTGTCCAAGTCATTGATGTAGACCGTGAAGAGTAGCGAGCTTTGAACCGATCCTGGGGGACACCACTAGCAACATGGCTCCAAGCAGAGGCACAATTTTAAAAGTCGTTCATGGGATGTTGACAAGGCCAGAATTTATTGATCATCCCTCATTGAGCTTGAGAAGGTGATGGTGAGCTGCCTTCTTGAACTGCAGTAGTCCGTGTGGTGAAGCTATGCCCACAGTTCTGTTAGGTAGGGAGTTCCAGAATTTTGACCCACCGATGATGAAGAAAGGACGATATATTTCCAAGTCAGGATATGTGACTTGAAGGGAAATTTGAAGCTGGTGGTGTTCCCATGTGCCTGCTGCCTTTGTCCTTCTAGATGGTAGAGATTGTGTCTTTAGGAGGTTCTATCAAAGAAGCCTTGGCGAGTTGCTGCAGTGCATCTTATAGATGCAGCCACAGTGCACCAGTGGTGGAGGGAGTGAATGTTTACAGTGGTGAATGGGGTGCCAATCAAGCCGGCTACTTTGTCCTGGATAGTGTTGAGCTTCTTGAGTATTATTGGAGCTGCACTCATCCAGGCAAGTGGAGAGTATTGTATCACACTCCTGACTTGTGCCTTGTCGATGGTGGAAAGGCTTTGGGGAGTCAGGAGGTGAGACACTTGCCACAGAATACCCAACTTCTGACCTGCTCTTGTGCCATAGTATTGATGGGGCTGGTCCAGTTGAGTTTCTGATCGATGGTTACCCCAGGATGTTGATGGTGGGGGATTCAATGATGGTAATGCCATTGAATGTCAAGGGGAGGTGGTTAGACTTTCATTTGTTGGAGATAGTCATTGCCTGGCACTTGTGAGGCACGAATGTCACTTCCCACTTATCAGCCTAAGCCTGAATATTGTCCAGGTCTTTCTGCATGCAAGCAAGGACTACTTTATTATCTGAGATGTTACGAATTGAACTGGACACTGTACAATCATCAGCGAATATCCATTTTTCTGACTTTATTACAGAGGGAAGGTCATTGATGAAGCAGCTGAAGATGGTTGGGCCATGGACACTGCCCTGAGGAACCCTTGCAGCAATGTCTTGGGGCTGAGATGATTGGCCTCCACCTTCTTCAACAATCACAACCATCTTCCTTTGCGTTAGGTATGACTCTAGCCAGTGGAGAGTTTTCCACCTGATTCCCATTTATTTTAGTTTTATTAGGGCTCCTAGATGCCATACTCGGTCAAATGCTGCCTTGATGTCAAGGGCAGTCACTCTCACGTCACCTCTGGAATTCAGCACTTTTGTCCATTTTGGACCAAGGCTGTAATGAAATCTGGAGCCGAGTGGTCCTGATGGAAACCAAACTGGGCATCGGTGAGCAGGTTACTGGTGAGGTAAGTGCTGCTCGATCGCACTGTCGACGACACTTTCCATCACTTTGCTGATGATTGAGAGTAGACTGATGGGGTGGTAAATGGCCAGATTGGACTTTTTCTGCTTTTTGAGTACAGGACATACCTGGGCAATTTTCCACATTGTCGGGTAAATACCAGTGTTGTAACTGTACTGGAACAGCTTGGCTAGAAGTGCAGCTAGTTCTGGAGTACAAGTCTTCAGCACGACAACTGGAATGTTGTCGGGGCCCATAGCCTTTGTTGTATCCAGTGTGCTCAGCTGTTTCTTGATATCACATGGAGTGAATTGAATTAGCTGAAAACTGACTTCTGTGATGGTGGAGACCTCAGTAGGAGGACGAGGTGGATCATCCTCTCAGTACTTCTGGCTACAGATGGTTGCAAACGCTTACTACAACTTTGTGGCTGCGAGATTGGAGCCAATTCCTAATGCAGCGCTTCAAATTTCTACTGATACCACAAAATTCCATCTTGTCAAGTAACCTAGCGTGAGGTAACTTATCAAAGACCTTCTGAAAATCCAGGTCGACAATATCTACTGGGTTTCTCTCATCCACTACTCCAGTGACTTCCTCAAAAAACTCGATCAAATTTGTTAGGCGCAGTCTATTTTTTCGGAAGCCGTGTTGTGAATTTTTGATGGCCCATTCCCTTTCCCAATGATCATAAAGGGCATTTCTTATGACCCCTTCTAGCATCTTTCCAATAATGGATGTCAGGCTGATAGGCCTGTAGTTCCCTGGCTCTGAATTGTCCCCTTTTTTGAAAATAGGAACTGGATGAGTTAGCTTCCAGTCTAACGGCACTATCCCTGACTCTAGTGAATGATTGAAGGTAGGAGCATTGAAAGAAATACACTTCCAGATGCTGAAAAAAAACTTCATTGCAATCAGACAGTGGTATGTCCTTCAAATTCAGAAGGCATTTGACAAGGTGCCACATAAAAGGTTACTGCACAAGCTAAAAATTCACGGGGTTGGGGAAAAGATATTAGCATGGCTAACTGACAGAAAACTGATTCGGGATAAATGGTTAATTCTCTGGTTGGCAACCAGTAACTAGTGGGGTGCCGTAGGGATCAGTGCTGGGACCCCAACTATTTACAATCTATATTAACGACTTGGAAGAAGGGATTGAGTGTAATGTAGCCATGTTTGCTGACAGTGCAAAGATGGGAGGAAAAGCAATGTGTGAGGAGGACAGAAAAATTCTGCAAAAGGACATAGGCAGGCTTAGTGAGTGGGCAAAAATTTGGTAGATGGAGTATAATGTTGGAAAGTGTGAGGTCATGCACTTTGGCAGAAAAAAATCAAAGAGCAAGTTATTATTTAAACGGAGAAAGATTGCAAAGTACTGCAGTACAGCGGGACCTGGGGGTACTTGTGCATGAAACACAAAAGGTTAGTATGCAGGTACAGCAAGTGATCAGGAAGGCCAATGGTATCTTGGCCTTTATTGCAAAGGGGATGGAGTATAAAAGCAGGGAAGTCTTGCTACAGCTATATAGGATCTTGCTACAGCTAAAGAGGGTATTGGAATACTGCGTGCAGTTTTGGTTTCCATTTTTAAGAAAGGATATACTTGCTTTGGAGGCAGTTCAGAGAAGATTCACTCGGTTGATTCCGGGGATGAGGAGGTTGACTTATGAGGAAAGGTTGAGTAGTTGGGCCTCTACGCATTGGAATTCAGAAGAATGAAAGGCGATCTTATCGAAATGTATAAGATTATGAGGGGGCTTGACAAGGTGGATGCAGAGAGGATGTTTCCACTGATGGGGGAGACTAGAAATAGAGGGCATGATCTTAGAATAAGTGCCGCCCATTTAAAACAGAGATGAGGAGAAATTTCTTCTGAGGGTTGTGAATCTGTGGAATTCGCTGCCTCAGAGAGCTGTGGAAGCTGGGAAAGTGAATAAATTTAAGACAGAAATAGACAGTTTCTTAAACGATGAGGGGATAAGGGGTTTTGGGGAGCAGGCGGGGAAGTGGAGCTGAGTCCATGATCAGATCAGCCATGATCTTATTGAATGGCGGAGCAGGCTCGAGGGGCCGTATGGCCTACTCCTGTTCCTATTTCTTGTGTTCTTACGTTCTTATTAAATACGCTACTTGCCTTGATAATCATTATACACTTCCTGCTTGATGATCCCACCTATTAACCCTTCAAGCGTATTATCTGCCTTGATAATTCCTTCAAACATAATGCTTTCTCCTCCATATCTACATTCTGATGCCTCTATACATGTATCTCCTGTGCTAATAACACCTCTGTGTGCACTATCTGCCCTGATAAATGCTCCAAAACTATTGATAACCTACCAATTTTTTTATTTTGCATCTTATTAAAGCAAGGGATGTAAGTAAAAGGAAATCGGAACATAGGAATTGCTAGAAGAAAAAAACCACGATCCATCTAGTTTGCCTTCTACCATCCTGATGTAAGATGATACAATGATAATTGAGTTGATGACTATTCTATTCTAAGCAATCAATTTCTAATTTGTTTTGGCTGGCTGGCTGCTCAGCCCTTTCAATTTTTCGTGCGTGTGCGGGTATTTCAATTGTAAACCGGTGAGTTGCCTGCGTGGGACCTCCGGATCGCTGCGTAGCCACGCAGCGTAATGGGAACATTGGCGGAGTGCTTTGGGAACCATAGCTGCCATAGTGGTTATGTCACTGGACTAGTAATCCAGAGGCCTGGACTAATGATCAGAAGACATGAGGAGTAATTTTTCAGGGGGTCAACGGGCGCATTTGGTGGCGGGTTGGATGGGAAAAATTGTTTTTTGACAGCAGGTCTGGAACCCGCTGTCAACCGGCCACCATACTACTTTCCCAGATGTCGGATCTGTCAGGGCTGAACAGACCCAACACGTAGTGGCAGGGGCTGCAATTTAGGTCATTATGACCTTGTTAAGAGCCACTTAAAAAGTATTTTGAACTCACGTTCAGAGTTTACCAGATTGCTCACGGCGTCTATGCTGCTTGGGGGTCATGTCTGGTAAGGTGGTTGGGAGTTGTGTTACCATAAAATGATCTCTTTACTTGACAGCTGCAAATGTGCTATAAAAACTCCCATCTCACAGCTGTTCACTTTCCAAGCTCAGAAGCTGTTGCTTACTGCATTTGGAAGACAGATTGAGCTTTATGCAGGTTGCAAGTGTTTGGAGTAAACTCTGTATACAGTGTCACCTCATTGGAACAACATCTCTCACCATTGACAGTTCACTTCTGTCATCTCAACTTCACCTGCCATCTATTACATCAGCATCAGTGCCATTGAAACTACCTCAACTTGGTCCTCAAAATCCCACCACGATCAATCCCAACACCAGCGCACCAACAACAACATCAATCTTCTCCGCAATCAACTGATGCTGCACAGGACACAGGGCATAAGCACACGACCACATCACTGCCCAGGAGGCCAGGGATGGCCTCACTATGGTCAGATTTACTTCACTTGATGCTGTACACTGTGGCTGCCACATGGGTGCACCAGGTTGGCACCATCCCACACCAGTACCATAAAGCATCCCTACAATGCCCAAGCCATTCCTTTCACACTCATCATCATTGTAGGAGTACCGTTATGTCTCACCATTCACTGCAATTCACTAAGCCATTTCCAAAGGTGCACACAAATCTGCCCAAGAACGCAAAGTGTTGAAAATAAAGATTTCAAAGTTTGACAGCATATTATCAGAATCTTCACATGAACATTGGCTAAAACACACAAGTGTCTACCCAGGTGTGTTGTTAGTTGGTATGTGTCATGTATGCAAACTCTTTGTATTCACTATCTAACCCTGTACGATGTACCACCTGAGGGTACTGCTGTTGGAGACCCAGGGGTTTTCTGCCCTGATGTGCAGGGGATATACAAGGCAGCCAGCCATGCTGCTCCTCCTTTTGCAGTCGTATTAAATGGACTGAAGTCACACAGCTCTTATTCACAGTACAAGGCCTCGTGGAGTTATTCGATGGTAATTGCAGACATAATAACTGGCGACGAGAATATGGACTTTCACGCGATTATGGCTACCTTTGGCACACTAAAAGACTTCGCAGAGGGTGATGATTGGGATGCCTTCACGGAAAGGCTCGAGCAATATTTCGTAGCAAACGACCTGGCAGGGGAGACGGACACATTGCCTGAGAAGCGCAAAGCTATACTGCTGACCAGTTGTGAGCCTGAGGTCTACCGCCTCATCAGGGACTTGCTGGCACCCACAAATGCCAAGGATAAGACATACAATGATCTGACTGAAGTAATTCGCGATACCATACAGATGACCTCCTACCAGAATCGAAGCTCGCTGGCAAGTACTGTACGTAAAATAACGCCGATTGCAGTCAGAACTGTTGAACTAATAAGAACTGTACAGAACAGAGCCTACATGCCTGCTGCTGCTAGGCCGCCAAGGGGTGTAAATGCGAAATCATTAACACAATGCTGGCGTTGCGGGGGTAATCATGGGGCCCATCAATGTCGATTTAAAGACTATGCTTGCAAAAGCTGCAGAACAAGGGGGCACCTCCAGCGAATATGCAAACGTACTGCGACTCACCACATGGTAGTGGAGTCAGCAGAAGAGGCCCGATCCAGCGTGGATCCCAAAGGACAAGCTAGAGAGGCAACTTAGCCAGAGGGAGCAGAGTGCAGGGTGCACATCCTCTCCACAAAAAGTCCTCCCATGATGATAAAAGTCAAATTAAATGGCATTCCTGTATCCATGCAGCTGGATACGGGGGCAAGTCAGTCAATTATGAGCCAGAAGACATTTGAAAGGCTGTGGGGCAACAACAAAGCACAAAGACCTAAGCTGAGCCCGATTCAGATAAAGCTGCGCACTTACACCAAGGAACTGATACCAGTTATTGGCAGTGCGAATGTAAAAGTATTCTATGATGGAGAGGCACACGAGCTGCCACTGTGGATTGTACCAGGCCAACGCTGCTTGGCAGAAGCTGGATGGGGAAGATTCGGTGGAATTGGGAAGACGTCAAAGTATTATCGTCAGTGGAAAATGCTTCCTGCGCTCAAGTGCTGAGTAAGTTCCCATCTTTATTTAACCAGGCATCGGCAACTTCACAGGCGCCAAAGTACAGATCCACTTGGTCCCCAAGACATGGCCCGTTCATTACAAGGCTTGAGCGGTCCACTGCATGATGAGGGAGAAAGTGGAGATCGAAATGGACAGACTCGAACGCGAGGGGATCATATCGCCAGTCGAGTTCAACGAGTGGGCCAGCCTGATTGTTCCGGTACTAAAGAGCGATGGCACGGTCAGAATCTGCGGCAACTACAAAGTAACAATCAACAGGACCAGTACCCACTACCCAAAGCCGATGCCCTTTTCACGACATTAAGGGGGAAAGGCGTTCACCAAGCTGGATCTAACCTCTGCTTACATAACCCAGGAGCTGGTTGAGTCGTCAAAAAAATTGACATACATTAACACATGCAAAGGACTGTTTGTGTACCATAGGTGCCCATTCGGGATTCACTCAGCTGCAGCCATATTCCAAAGAAACATGGAGAGCCTTTGAAATCGGTTCCACGCACCATCATATTTCAGGACTATTATGTATTGAATAAAGTCTGACCAGATACTGTGAACTCGAAGTAAAGTGTGACATTAGTCTTTTATTGCAGGTCTTCAGAGTGCCTCTCCAGCCTGTGAGGCCTTCTTAAGTACAGGTGCTCCCAAGGGATTGTGGGATCCTTTGGCACTCCAGGGGATGAGCCCTCTGGTGGTTAAACAAGGTATTTACAGGTTAACATATATATAACAACACTCCCCGCCAAAGTCAATAGTGCAACTATTTACAAGGTGAGTCGATCTGGAGCCTTTCTTTCCCTGGTTGACCGTCTTGGTGCAAATGCTGGTTTTGGTGAGTCATTTGTTGGGCCCTCGCTGGGCTGCTGTGCTGCTGGCCTTGCTGGGCTTGCTGGACTGCTGCGGGTGATGGGTTCTGTTTCATGATCAACCTCTGGGTCAGTTGCCACAGGTGTATGTGTTGGAGGGTTATAAAAGGTAGGGTCTATTGTGGGTTGCTCTAGATAGTCCGTGAATCTGAGTTTGGTTTGGTCCAAGTGTTTCCTGTAGATGAGTCCATTAGAAAGTTTGACCCAAAACATCCTACTCCACTCTTTGGCCACGACAGTGCCAGGAAGTCACTTGGGACCTTGCCCATAGTTCAACACAAATACAGGATCATTAATCTCAATTTCGCGAGACACATTTGCGCGATCCTAATATGTACTTTGTTGAAGCCGCCTGCTCGCTACCTGTTCGTGTAGATCAGGTTAGACTAACGAGAGCCTTGTCTTAAGTGCCCTACTCATGAGCAGTTCAGCGGCTGGAATCCCAGTGAGCGAGTGGGATCTTGTGCGGTAGCTCAGCAGGACTTGGGATAGGCGAGTCTGCAGTGAACCTTCAGTTACCCACTTCAAGTTCTGCTTCATTGTTTGCACTGCTCTCTCTGTTTGACCATTGGCTGCTGGTTTGAACGGGGCAGATGTGACATGTTTGATCCCATTACGGGTCATGAACTCTTTCAACTCGGCACTGGAGAAACACAACCCGTTGTCACTCACAAGGACATCAGGCAGGCCGTGCAAGGCAAACATGGCCCATAGGCTTTCAATGGTGGCAGCGGACATGCTTGCCGACATTATCTCACATTCAATCCATTTGGAGTATGCATCTACAACCACTAGGAACATTTTTCCCAAGAACGGGCCTGCATAGTCGACATGAACCCTAGACCACGGTTTGGAGGGGCAGGACCATAAACTTAGTGGCGCCTCCCTGGGTGCATTGCTTAACTGTGAACATGTATTTGTACACGCAGGTCTCTAAGTCTGCATCGATACCAGGCCACCACACATGGGACCTGGCTATCACTTTCATCATTACGATGCCTGGGTGGGTACTGTGGAGATCACTAATTAAAGTGTCCCTGCCCTTTTTTGGTACCACTACCCGATTGCCTCACAGAAGGCAGTCTGCCTGTATAGACATTTCATCATTGCGCCGCTGGAACGGCTCTATCTCTTCCTGCATTTCCATTGGGACACTGGACCAGCTCCCATGAAGCATACAGTTTTTTTTACTAAGGACAGTAAGGGGTCCTGGTTCATCCAGGTTTTAATCTGTCGGGCGGTAACAGGTGATTGCTCACTCTTGAATGCTTCCATTACCATAACTAAATCTGTGGGCTGCGCCATCTCTACCCCTGTGGTGGGCAATGGCAGCCTACTGAGAGCATCGGCAATTTTCTGTGCCTGGCCTGTGGCAGATGGCGTAGTTGTATGCGGACAACCTGAACACCCATCTCTGGACACGGGCTGATGCATTCGTATTTATCCCCTTACTTTCAGAAAAGAGGGATATCAGTGGCTTATGGTCGGTTTCCAATTCAAATTTGAGCCCAAACAGATATTGATGCATTTTTTTTACCCCATAAACACATACTAATGCTTCTTTTTCAATCATGCTGTAGGCCCTCTCAGCCTTAGACAGACTTCTGGATGCATAAGCAACCGGTTGTAATTTCCCAAATTCATTAGCTTGTTGCAATACACACCCGACACCGAATGACGACGTATCGCATGCTAGTACCAAATGCTTACATGGATCATACAACACAAGCAATTTGTTTGAGCATAATAGTTTTCTAGCTTTTACCAAGGCATTTTCTTGGCTTTTACCCCATACCCATTTGTCTCCTTTACACAGTAAAGCGTGCAGTGGTTCTAACAGTGTGCTGAGACCCGGTAAGAAGTTATCAAAGTACTTCAGGAACCCTCGAAATGACCACAGCTCCATCACGTTCTGTGGTCTCAGTGCATTCTCAATTGCCTCCATCTTTGAATTGGTGGGCCTGATGCCGTCTGCCGCGATTCTTCTCCCCAGGAACACCACTTCAGGCGCCAGGAAAACACACTTTGAGCATTTTAACCTGAGCCCCACGCAATTGAGCCAACTAAAAACCTCCTCCAGGGTCTGCAGATGCTCAACGGTGTCCCAAACTGTAACCAAGATGTCGTCCTGGAAGACCACGGTGCACGGGACCGACTTTAGTAAGCTTTACATATTTCTCTGGAATATCGCCGCCAGTGATCGAATCCCAAATGGGCATCTGTTGTAAATTAAGAGACCTTTGTGCGTGTTGATGCAGGTGAGGCCCTTCGATGATTCCTCCAGCTCCTGCGTCATGTAGGCCGAGGTCAAGTCAAGCTTCATGAACGTCTTTTCTCCTGCCAGCATCGCAAATAGATCGTCTGCCTTTAGTAGTGGGTATTGATCCTGCAGGGAGAAACGATTGACAGTTACTTTGTAATCACCACAGATTCTGAAGGTACCGTCTCCCCTGAGGACAGGAACCATCGGACTGGCCCACTCGTTGAATACAATCGGCAAAATTATGCCCTCTCGTTGCAGACGGTACAACTCGATCTCCATCCTCTCTCTCATCATGTACGGTACTGCTCTCGCCTTGTGATGGATGGCTTGTGCCCCCAGAATTAGGTGGATCTGCACTTTTGTTCCTTGGAACTTCCTGATGCCTGGTTCAAACAGCGAGGGGAACTTGTTTAGGACCTGGGCACACGAAGTGTCGTCGACGGGCGAGAGTGCTCGTACGTCATCCCAGTTCCAGCGTATCTTCCCCAGCCAGCTCCTGCCGAGCAGCATGGGGCCATCGCCCGGTACCACCCAGAGTGGTAACTTGTGCAGTGCTCCATCGTAGGAGACCTTTACAGTAGCACTGCCGATTATGGGAATCAGTTCCTTTGTATAAGTGCTCAGTTTAGTGCAAATGGGAGTCAGGACTGGCCTTGAGGCCTTGCTGCACCACAATTTATCGAAAGTCTTTTTGCCCATAATAGACTGGCTCGCTCCCATATTCAGCTCCATTGACACCGGGAGTCCACTTAATTCAACCTTCAGCATTATCGATGGACACTTTGTGGTAAATGTGTGCAACCCATATACCTCTGCCTCCTCGGTCTGAGGCTCTGGTTTGTCGTGATCTGCTGTGAATCTGTTCTTCTCTGCAACATGGTGGTTTGCAGGATTAGCCGGGTTTGCAGTTCGCCTGCACATACATTGGAGGTGTCCCATTGTTCCACAGCCCTTGCAAATCCTTTGAAGCGGCATGAATGGAAATGATGCGCCAACAAGGTGTTAATAGCCTAACATTCATCACTCTTGATGGTGAGCTCTGAGATATCTGCGGATGTGCAGCTGCAGGCATGTGAGGCCTGCCCTGTACGTTACGATTCAAAAACAACATTACTTTGTTCACAGTACTTGTAGCAGCACTCATGTACTGAGAGATTTGCTTGGTATTGTCACTGGTGACAATGAATGCTTGGGCTATCGCTATGGCTTTACTTAAGGTTGGGGTTTCTACAGTCAAAAGTGTGCGAAGTATTACTACATGGCCAATGCGAAGTACAAAGAAGTCCCTGAGCATGTGCTCCAAATGTCCTTCAAATTCGCAATGTCCTGCAAGGCATCTTAGCTCGGCAACATAGTTTGCCACTTCCTGGCCTTCAGACCTCTTGTACCTGTAGAACCGGTACCTTGCCATCAGAATGCTTTCCTTCGGGTTAAGGTGCTCCTAGACCAGTGTGCACAAATCATCATACGATTTCTCTCTGGGTTTCGCTGGAGCAAGGAAATTTTTCATGAGGCCATATGCTGGTGCCCCGCAAACAGTGAGGAGAATCGCCCTTCATTTGGCAGCATTCCCTTCTCCTTCCAGCTCATTGGCCACGAAATATTGGTTGAATCGCTTCACAAAGGTTTCCCAATCATCTCCCTCCGAAAATTTCTCCAGGATGCTCACTGTTCTCTGCATCGTTGCGGTGGGTTTCGTCATCTGTATCTCGTTGCCAGTTATTATGTATTGAATAATGAGTCTGACCATATACTGTGAGCTCAAAGTAAAGTGTGACCTTAGTCTTTTATTGCAGGTCTCCAGAGTGCCTGTCCAGCCTAAGAGGCCTCCTTAAGTACAAGTGCTTCCAAGGGATTGTGGAATCCCTTGGGACACCAGAGGATGAACCCTCTGGTGGTAAAACAAGGTATTTACAGATTTACATATATAACAAGGACGACATCCTCATCACTGGCCGCGACAACTCCGAACACCTGCACAACCTGGAAGAAGTTTTAAGTCGACTAAACAGAGTTGGACTCCGGTTGAAACGTTCCAAGTGTGTCTTCCTGGTGCCAGAGGTAGAACCCCTAGGGAGGAAGATTGTGGCATACGGCATCAGACCCACGGACTCGAAGACAGAGGCCATCAAGAATGCACCCACACCACGAAATGTAACGGAGCTGCGCTCATTCTTGGGACACCTCAACTATTTCGGTAACCTTCTTCCAGGGTTGAGCACGTTGCTGGAACCGTTGCACAAGCTGTTACACAAGGGAGACGACTGGGCTTGAGGTAAAAATCAAGGGTCCACCTTTGAGAAGGCCAGAAACCTGTTGTGTTCGAATAAGTTGCTGGTAGTATATGACCCATGTAAACGTTTATTTTTAGCATGTGATACATCATCGTACGGTGTCAGGTGAGTTTTGCAGCAAGCCAATGCAGTGGGCAAGCTCTAACTGGTTGCATATGCATCCAGAAGCCAATCAAAGGCTGAAAGAGGCTACAGCATGGTCGAAAAGGAGGCTTTAGCCTGTGTTTACGGTGTAAAAAATTCACCAATATTTGTTTGGAATCAGGTTCGAGTTAGAGACGGACCACAAGCCCCTAATCTCACTGCTTTCGGAAAGCAAAGGCAGAAACACCAATGCTTTGTCTTGAATCCAAAGATGGGCACTAACACTGTCTGCCTACGACTATGTGATCCGCCACAGGCCAGGCACCGAAAACTGCACTGATGCTCTCAGCTGACTTCCGTTGCCCACAACCGGGTGGAAACGGCGCAGCCCGCAGACCTGCTACTGGCCATGGATACCTTTGATAGTGAAGGGTCACCCGTAACGGCCCGACAAATTAAGACCTGGACCAGCCAAGATCCTCTGCTATCCCTTGTAAAAAGTTGCGTCCTCAATGGGAGAAAATCAGCGGTCCCTCGAGATATGCAAGACGAGATCAAGCCGTTTCACCATCGTAAAGACGAAATGTTGATCCATTCAGATTGCCTCTTATGGGGCAATTGCGTTATCTTGCCGATATATTTTACCGATATATTTTACCGATATATAAAACGGAAAAGAGTGACTAAAGTAAATGTTGGTCCCTTAGAAGATGAGAAGGGGGATTTAATAATGGGAAATGTGGAAATGGCTGAGACCTTAAACAATTATTTTGCTTCGGTCTTCACAGTGGAAGACACAAAAACCTTGCCAAAAATTGCTGGTCACGGGAATGTGGGAAGGGAGGACCTTGAGATAATCACTATCACTAGGTGGGTAGTGCTGGACAGGCTAATGAGACTCAAGGTAGACAAGTCCCCTGGTCCTGATGAAATGCATCCCAGGGTATTAAATGAGATGGTGGAAATTATAGCAGATGCATTCGTTATAATCTACCAAAATTCTCTGGAATCTGGGGAGGTACCAGCGGATTGGAAAGCAGCTAATGTAACGCCTCTGTTTAAAAAAGGGGGCAGACAAAAGGCAGGTAACTGTAGGCCGGTTAGTTTAACATCTACAGGGGGAAAAATGCTTGAAGCTATCATTAAGGAAGAAATAGCGGGACATCTAGATAGGAATAGTGCAATCAAGCAGACGCAACATGGATTCATGAAGGGGAAATCATGTTTAACTAATTTACTGGAATTCTTTGAGGATATGACGAGCATGGTGGATAGAGGTGTACCGATGGATGTGGTGTATTTAGGTTTCCAAAAGGCATTCGATAAGGTGCCACACAAAAGGTTACTACAGAAGATAAAGGTATGCGGAGTCAGAGGAAATGTATTAGCATGGATCGAGAATTGGCTGGCTAACAGAAAGCAGAGAGTCGAGATAAATGGGTCCTTTTCGGGTTGGAAATCGGTGGTTAGTGGTGTGCCACAGGGATCGGTGCTGGGACCACAACTGTTTACAATATACATAGATGACCTGGAAGAGGGGACAGAGTGTAGTGTAACAAAATTTGCAGATGACACAAAGATTGGTGGGAAAGCGGGTTGTGTAGAGGACAGAGAGAGGCTGAAAAGAGATTTAGATAAGTTAAGCGAATGGACTTAAGATTTGGCAGATGGAATACAATGTTGGAAAATGTGAGGTCATCAACCTTGGAAAAAAAACAGTAAAAGGGAATATTATTTGAATGGGGAGATATTACGGTGCAGAGGGACCTGGGGGTCCTTGTGCATGAAACTCTTTGAGAGTCTACCTGTAAAACAAAAAACATTAAACCGTGCCACCCGCCCTGGATGACACAGCAGACATTTACAAGGCCCTTTTTTTTCCTTTTTTGTGTTTTTTTTTGTGTTTTTCTTTTTTTTGTTTTTTTTTGGGCGCTAAAATCACATTTTTTCCAGTGCCCCCTATAAAAGGGGAGGGGGACACTAAAAGCACCGGCAATTAAAACAAATTAAACTTTAAAACGTAAAATCAAATTAAAATTTGGTTGCCGGGCGTGATGATGCACTCCAGTCCCTCCGGTGCCCACCTCTCGCGGAAGGCCGCGAGCGTACCAGTGGACACCGCGTGCTCCATCTCCAAGGACACCCTGGACCGGATGTAAGAGCGGAAGAGAGGCAGGCAGTCAGGTTGAACGACCCCCTCGACCGCCCGCTGCCTGGACCGGCTGATGGCACCCTTGGCCGTGCCCAGGAGCAGTCCTACGAGGAGGCCTTCGGACCTACCCACTCCACTCCGCACAGGGTGCCCAAAGATCAGGAGAGTGGGACTGAAGTGCAGCCAGAATTTCAGGAGCAGCCCCTTCAAATAATAAAACAGGGGCTGCAACCTCGTGCATTCCATAAAAACATGGAACACGGACTCTTCCAGACCGCAGAAATTGCAGGCGGCCTGGGAGTCCGTGAACCGGCTTAAAAATTTGTTGCATGGCACTGCTCCGTGCACCACCCCCCAGGCCAAGTCCCTCCTTGTGCATGAAACTCTTTTAGAGTCTACCTGCGAAAACATAAACATTAAACTGTGCCACCCGACCTGGGTGACACTCCAGACATTTACAAGGCCCATTTTTTTTTTTCCCCCCTTTTTTGTGTTTTTTTTTTTTGTTTTTTCTTTTTTTTTTTGTTTTTTTTTTGGGCACTAAAATCACAATTTTTCCCCAGTGCCCCCTATAAAAGGGAAGGGGACACTAAAAGCACCGGCAATTAAAACAAATTAACTTTAAAACGTAAAATCAAATTAAAATTTGGTTGCCGGGCGTGATGATGCACTCCAGTCCCTCCGGTGCCCACCTCTCGCGGAAGGCCGCGAGCGTACCGGTGGACACCGCGTGCTCCATCTCCAAGGACACCCTGGACCGGATGTAAGAGCGGAAGAGAGGCAGGCAGTCAGGTTGAACGACCCCCTCGACCGCCCGCTGCCTGGACCGGCTGATGGCACCCTTGGCCGTGCCCAGGAGCAGTCCTACGAGGAGGCCTTCGGACCTACCCACTCCCCTCCGCACAGGGTGCCCAAAGATCAGGAGAGTGGGACTGAAGTGCAGCCAGAATTTCAGGAGCAGCCCCTTCAAATAATAAAACAGGGGCTGCAACCTCGTGCATTCCATAAAAACATGGAACACGGACTCTTCCAGACCGCAGAAATTGCAGGCGGCCTGGGAGTCCGTGAACCGGCTTAAAAATTTGTTGCATGGCACTGCTCCGTGCACCACCCCCCAGGCCAAGTCCCTCCTTGTGCATGAATCCCAAAAAGTTAGTTTGCAGGTGCAGCAGGTAATCAGGAAGGCGAATGGAATGTTGGCCTTCATTGCGAGAGGGATGGAGTACAAAAGCAGGGAGGTCCTGCTGCAACTGTACAGGGTATTGGTGAGGCCGCACCTGGAGTACTGCATGCAGTTTTGGTCACCTTACTTAAGGAAGGATATACTAGCTTTGGAGGGGGTACAGAGATGATTCACTAGGCTGATTTCAGAGATGAGGAGGTTACCTTATGATGATAGATTGAGTAGACTGGGTCTTTATTCATTGGAGTAAAGAAGGATGAGGAGTGATTTTATAGAAACATTTAAAATAATGAAAGGGATAGACAAGATCGAGGCAGAGAGATTGTTTCCACTGGTTGGGGAGACTAGAACTAGGGGGCACAGCCTCAAAATATGGGGGAGCCAATTTAAAACCGAGTTGAGAAGGAATTTCTTCTCCCAGAGGGTTGTGAATCTGTGGAATTCTCTGTCCAAGGAAGCAGTTGAGGCTAGCTCATTGAAAGTATTCAAGTCACAGATAGATAGATTTTTAACCAATAAGGGAATTAAGGGTTATGGGGAGCGGGCGGGTAAGTGGAGCTGAGTCCACGGCCAGATCAGCCATGATCTTGTTGAATGGCGGAGCAGGCTCGAGGGGCTCGATGGCCTACTCCTGTTCCTAATTCTTATGTTCTTATGTTCTTGCCAAAGAAAGGCACAGAATCCTTCATACGTGACCTACACAGCACACGCCCAGGCATAGTCATGATGAAGGCTATCGCCAGGTCCCACGTCTGGTGGCCCGGCATTGACTCGGACCTAGAGTCGTGCGTGCATCAGTGTAACACGTGCTCACAACTGAGCAATGCTTCCAGGGAGGCTCCACTTAGTCTCTGGTCCTGGTCCTCGAAATCTTTGGTCCAGGATCCATGTGGATTATGCGGGCCCCTTTCTGGGAAATGTGATATATTCACAAAACACAAGCACACACAATTTCCTACATGGCAGGGAGCTCTCTCTCGGACGCCTCCGGAATCTGCCTGGTTCTGTTTATTATTAACGATGCAGTTGCAGTATACAATATGTCCACATCCACAGCGTGGAGCTACAAACATTACAAGCTTACAGACATTACACTTCTCCCTCCTTAATGAAGAAGTTATTAAAACAAACATCATACATAACTTTCATGTTTGTACATAACACAGAATATAGACTTATTTTTTTTCATATTTACAAATTTAACTTTACCACTTGTTTTCTGTTTCGAAGAGGATACCTTCGCTCTCAACCAGAACCTTTAAAACATGGCGTCGAATCTAAACTCATTCGAGGCTCATCCTGAGGAACGTTTTCCTCCATGGAATTTCCTTGATTTTCATTTGAACTCACTCTAACTTCAAGCTCTTTAGTTTCCTAACTTGGACTCAGGCTTTCATTCTGATTCTCTCCTGGATTTGTTTCCAGTACATTGGATTTAGGATTTGCTACTGGTGTATCAAAACTACCTGATGAGTCAGAAATAATTGAATCATTCCCACCTTCAACTCCTTCCATGTCTGTCGGTAAAATATCAATATGAACAAACCTAACCTGTCTATTATCAAATATCTTTACCAAATATGTGCGAGGACCACATATCTTCTCCACTCTTCCTTGTAACCACTTTAACCATTTATGGTGATAGTTCTTCACTCTCACCTTCTGGTTTAATTTCACACTTCTCTCTTTTACTCTACCTCTACCATGATTCTCTTTCTGTCTTAATTGTGTCTCTTCTACGGACTGTGCCAAATTTGACTTTAACAACGAGAATCTGGTTCATGGCTGTCATTTGAGAAACAACTCTGCTGGTGTCCTACCAGTAGTTGTATGAGGAGTATTTCAATATGTAATCAAAAAATTAGCCAATTTATGATCCAATGACAACTGTCGTTTCCTTGGATTAGGATCTAACATTTGTTTTATGAGGGCACGTTTTACAATTTGTACAGTGCGCTCTGCTGCACCATTCGAAGCAGGATGATATGGTGGAACCTTGATATGTTTCACACCATTTTTGCTCGTGAATTGTGCAAATTCTTCTGAACAAAATTGTGGTCCATTATCCAAAACAATTTCTTCAGGGAGGCCAAATGAAGAAAAGAATTTTCGTAAAATGTCCAATGTTTTACTTGTTATTTTCCACATTGGAAACACCTCAACCCACTTTGAATGACTATCAATCACAATTAATAATTGTTGTTCTTCTAACTCAGCAAAATCAATATGTAGCCTTTGCCACACCCTGGGAGGCCATTTTCATGGCTGTAATGGTACTGGTGGTGGTTGCTTGCTTACCGATTGACATGTCGTACACTGACTCATGATGTACTCTATATCTTTATCAAGACCTGGCCTCCATAAATAACTGCGTGCAAAACTCTTGGTCAAGCACATTCCCAGGTGCTGGTCATGGAGGTCTCCTAATAATTTGGACCTGAATTTATTTGGTATAACCACTTTTGCACCCCACATGATAAAGATTGTATCAACTGATAATTCATTCCTACGAATGAAGAATGGATGTGTATCTTTGTCTGTTTTCTGTTACTCATACGCCTTTGACATCACTGGGTCACGTTTGCTCTACCAATCTCTTCAGCTGTGACTGGCAGTTCATCAATGTATGAAAAATAAAACACTTCTTCCCTATCGGGTGTAACTTGTGATGGGGAAGGCAATCTAGACATTGCATCAGCATTACTGTGATCAGCTGTTCATCTGTATTCAATATCATATGTATATGCTGACAAAATTATTCGGGCTGCAGCTAATTTTGGAACTGGGGACTTTGGATGGAGGATTGTTGTTAGGGGCTTATGGTCCATAACGATGGTAAACTTACAACCATACAAGTATTTGTGAAACTTAATTAATGCCAAAGGTTAAAAATTAATGCCAAAGCTTCCCTTTCAATTTGCGCATAATTACTCTCACTGGCACTGAGAGTGCGTGAAGCAAAAGCAATTAGTCTCTCCTCCCCACTACATGATACATGAGACATCACTGCCCCAACTCCATATGGAGAGGCATCACATGCTGGCTTAATCTCCTTAGATATGTCATAGTGAACTAGGATGGTGCTCTCTACAAATTTGCTTTTATACTCCTTGAATGCTGTATCACATTCTTTTGACAACTTCCAATAGACCTGTTTTTTCAAAAGTTCATTCAGTGGATGTAATACTGTAGCCAAATTTGGTAGGAACTTCCAATAATAGTTCAAAAGACCCAAGAATGAACGAAGTTCAGTGACATTCCTGGAAGTGGGTGCATTTCTGATCGCATCCAATTTTTCCATGGTTGGATGTAAACCATCTTTGTCTACTCTGTACCCTAAGTACTCCAATGAGTTTTTAAATAACTCACACTTACGAGCAGACACTCGTACTCTGTGCTTCTCTAGCCGTTTGAGGACTTCATTCAATATGTTATTATGAATGTGCCTATTTGGAGCTGAAATTTGTATGTCATCCAAATAACACACTACCCCTTCAATACCTTGCAAAATCTGGTCTATCACCCCTTGGAATATGACAGGGGCAGAAGATACTCCAAACGGTAGCCTATTAAATTAATATAGGCTTAGATGAGTATTTGTAGTCAAACATGACTTGGACTCCTCATCTAGTTCAAGCTGTAAGTAGGTATTCGTAAGATCTAGTTTTGAGAAGATCTGACCACCTGTTAGTATTGTAAACAAATCTTCTATATTCGGCAATGTATTGGGGACATTACCTTCTAGAATCTGGTTTACGGTTACTTTATAATCACCACACAATCTTGCCTTACCATCGGACTTAGGTACAACAACAATGGGTGTAGCCCAATTACATTGATTTATTTTACAAATAATGTTCTCAGTCTCTAGTCTTTTGAGTTCTTGCTCAACTTTCTCCTTGAGTGCATATGGTACAGAACGTGGCTTGTAGTTAACCGATCTAGCGTCCTTCTGTACCGACACTCGCCTTGAAGCCTTGGATCGGACTTCCCTTTTCGCAGAACACCTTCAGATACTTCTTGATAACCTCATCCGTTGATGAAAATCTTGCTTCCGCACAGAAAATCTTACTCCAGTCCAACTTCAGTGAGCTCAACCATTTTCTTCCTAGTAAGGCAGACTTGTCTCCTTTCACTACTATTAGAGGCAAGTTCTGAAATTGATCTTTATATTTCACCGGTACGGTGATACGACCTACCACAGGAATTTTCTCTCCCGAGTAGCCTCGCAGCTCTATATTGGATTTCTCCAGTTGGAAATCACGCAATTTGTCGAGGTACAGGGACTCCAGTACTATACTCACGGATACACCCGTGTCAATTTCCATTGGTATCTTGAATCCCGCAACATGTATGTGGATTTTGATGCTTTCCGAATTGCTGTCCATTAACCTCATGCTCCTGATGACGTGTAACTCTAACATCTCCTCATCCTGTTGCTGTTCTTCCATGCTATTTAGTCTCTTGGGATTTCTACTCATAACTTTGAATGCTGAACTCAGCTTTAAAAACTGGTTTACCCTTCAGTCGGCATGTCTTCACAAGATGCCCAGTCTTTCTGCAGAAGAAATACTCTGCTTCACGTATGGACAACTTTGAGCAATGTGTTCTCCCAGGCACCTATAGCACAACTTCGATGCTCTGTTAGAATTTCCAGTTTCTGAGACTTTGGGCCCCCACCGTCTTTTACTCTGAACCTGCAGGTGATTTACCTCGGTTGACTGATGACCGTCATCATTATTTAATTCTCGGGAATATTGTTCGGCCATGCCCATTGACCTCGCTGTCTGACAAGCAATCTCAAAAGTCAAGTCATCTGTCGTTAATAACCTCTTTCTGATCGCATCATTTTTCACCCCACAAACAAAATGATCCCGTAATGCTCGGTTTTGAAAGTTTCCAAAATTACAGTGCATCGATAGCTTTTTTAATGCTACGATGTAATCACTGATATTTTAATCAGCCTTTTGATTCCGAATCCTGAAACGATAGCTTTCAGCAATTTCTAAAGGTTTGGGGTTATATTGCTGCTCCAGCTTCGTTAAAATCTCTAAGCGTTGTGTCCTTTGGCTTGTCAGGCACAAACAGATTTACAAGAGTTTCGTATAATGCCGGACCCGCTTCCGATAAGAAGATCGCTTTCTTCCGTTCCAACACAGCCACACGGTTCTGGACTGCATTGTCTGGGACTTCGATTATGTTATTTGCAGTGAAATACATTTCTAGCCGATCCACATACACTTTAAAACGTTCCCGGTCATGTCTATATTCCCCCAAATGTCCGATTACACCTGCCATTTTAATCTCTAGCTGTTCACACCGTGTGCTGTATTTTACCTCGGATTTTGTAGCTTTTTTCCAAAGACAAAAACTTCACCAGCTTGGAATTCAATGAATTCATGACCAATAATGGCATCAAGCATGTCAGATCTGCCCCATTCAAGCCCGCATCCAACGGCAAAGCGGAGCGAACAGTCCAAACCATAAAGCAGAGCTTGAAACGTGTCACGGAAGGCTCCTTATAAACCCGCCTGTCCCGGGTACTGCTCAGCTACAGGACACGACCCCACTCACTTATCGAGGTTCCCCCTGCAGAATTACTAATGAAACGAGCACTCAGAACCAGGCTCTCCTTAGTACACCCTGACCTCAGTGATCAGGTGGAAACCAGACGTTATCAGCAAAACACGTACCATGATCGCATCGCTGTATCACGCGACATCACTGTAAATGACCCTGTGTTGCGCTGAATTACGGTCAGGGCCCCAAATGGGTCGCCGGCACTGTATTAGCCAAGGAGGGGAATAGAGTGTTTGTTGTCAAACTGCTTAACGGTCCAATGTGCAGAAAACATTTGGACCAAACCAAGTTACGATTCACCGATAACCAAGAACCACCGGAAGAGGACCTCATCTTCAGCAACCCTCCGACACACGCCCAATCGACAACAGACCTCGCTGTCAACCACAAGGATGATCCCGCCATCCCCAACAGTCCAGCCCAAACAGTCGCGCTGTAAGACAGCAGTAGCCCAACCAACTCATCCAGGCCAGAAGCGACACTCAGACGGTCAACCAGGGAGCGCAGGGCTCCGGTTTGCCTTAACCTGTAATCAACTCGCATCAAAGACTTTGCGGGGGAATTGGTGTAATGTATGCAAACCCTTTGTGTTCACTATGTAATTATGTATGATGTACCACCTGAGGATGCTGCTGTTGGAGACCCAGGGGTTTCCTACCCAGGTGTGCAGGGGATATAAAAGGCAGCCAACCATGCTGCTCCTCACTTTCCAGTCGTATTAAATGGACTGAAGTCAATCAGCTCTTACTCACAGTACAAGGCCTCGTGGAGTTATTCGATGGTAATTGCAGACATAATAGTATGATTGGACAAGGATGAGGGTGAATGTGAGGGGTGGATAGTGAGATGGGGAAGTGATAATGTCGATAGAGTGAGAGAGGGATGGGCGAGGGTGCAAGGTCAGTTGGTGTGAGTAAGGATGTGCAGGAGTAGGGTAGGGAAGGCAGAGTGATGGGGATGTGATGAGTGGCACAGCAGGATGAGGTTGAGTGTGGCTTTGAGGTAACGTTTCGTGATCGACTGTAATCATTGAAAGGTTTGCACCACAGACCCCACCGGACCCACCGAGGTTGGGGAAATCGTGGCCATGAGTTCCAATCCTACCACGGCAACTGGGGTATTTAAATTCAGTTAATTAAATAAATCTGGAATAAAAAGCTAGTATCAGTAATAGTGACCATGAAACTATCAGATTGTCGTAAAAACCAATCTGGTTCACTAATGTCCTTCAGGGAAGGAAATCTGTTTCCTGCTTTACAACAGTGACTACACTCTAAAAGTACTTCATTGGCTGTAAAGTGCTTTGAGATGTCCGGTGGTCTTGAAAGGCGCTATATAAATCCAAGCCGTGCTTATTTTTATTTCCTTACCTGATCTGGCCTATACGTGATTCAAGACCCACAGAAATGTGGTTAACTTTTCACTGCCCTCTGAAATAGCCTCGCAAGCCACTCAGTTGTATAAGATGGCTCGCTACTACCTTCTCAAGGACAATTAGGGATGGACAATAAATGCTGAACGAATAAAAAAAAAGTTCAAAATTAACTTTTTCCTCCCCAGCATGTTACACTTACCACACGTCATATCTCAAATTGCTCATATCCTATATCCCCGAATGTTATTTTCTGGAAATGGTAGTATAGTATTAAACAGTCCCTCATGTCGAGGATGACCCATTTTGTTACTTAAAAAAAATTAGGATTAACGTCAAACACTCTCAAGTCAGATCTTTCAAAGAACATCCCTTACTCTGCTAATGTAGCATTTATTTTAACATGTCTTGTTTTTTCATAAACTGAGAAGTTTTACAATGTAGACTCACACCCATGTGGAACTGCATTGAGACTTGGCAAACATACTTCACAATAAATCTTTTCAACCAAAGGGGAAAGAAGAATATCATTATGTGGCTCGGTGTCAAATTTATTTGTCTCATAATACTCCTGGTGAAGTGCCTTGGACGTTTCACTAAAGACACTATATAAATACAAGGGGCTAGATTTTCGGTTAATGGCACCCCATTTAGCTCCTCGGCGGAGTGCAAAAAGGTGTTTTGGGCATCAAATGAAGTGCCTGGATGGAACTTTCGCCAATGGTTTTGCGGCGGCACTAAAACTTTCCGCCCCGCCGCCGTCTTGACCGTTAGGATGACATAAATCGTCGTGCACTGCCGCGCTAATGTCCCGGGCGGAACTTTTGTGCATTTCACCTGATTTAGCATCCGCCCCAGGACTCTCCCAGAAAAACCAGAGGGACCCAGGGCGCACCAGGCACTATAGGCGCCATGTTTAAAGCGAAGTTGAAAGTCGCAGTTGTGAATGACTGCGACGGTTGGGAGAAGAACGCTGCATTACTGCATACTTAATTGTGAACTCTTGTGAGTTTCTAGTTTCTAGTTGTTTTAAAGGTCATTAAGATAATAGAAAGGGGGCCATGCTAGGTCAGGGGCCATTCATGCTGGCTGCTATTGCCATACGGCTTCAAGCTGGAAGTAGGCTTATTGCTGATGGTTTGCAATGGAATCGAGGAGGTCGCAGACGTTTGGGGAGGAGACCTTACCCCCCACAGGTTTACAGGGAACATCAGTCCTACCTATACATTTCTGATGCGTTCGAAGGCTGCTTTTCAGAAAAGAGGTGGTCAGAGATATGCCAGCTCCTACAGGCAGACCTACAGCCTACCAGCAGCAACAGGACTGCACTGCCCATCGAGATGAAGGTGACTATGGCACTTGCCTTCTATGCCTCTGGCTCCTTCCAGGTATCAGTGGGGGACATATGCTCCATCTCGCAGCACGCTACACATTGCTGCATTCACCAGGTGATTAATTCACTGTACGCATGATGGACTTCATAAACTTCCCAAATGACCAGGGAGACCCAAAATGAGTGGGCTATAGGTTTTGGACAATTTGCTGACTTCCCTAAGGTTCAGGGTGCTGTGTGAGCACCTTTACAGAATGCAATGGTTTTCCAAAACCGAAAGGGATTCCACTCCTTGAATGTACAGATCACTTGCAACCATATTCAGTGCATCATGGCAGTCAATGCCCAATGTCCAGGGAGCATCCATGATTCTTTTATCTTGTGTGAGAGCAATGTCTCAAGCATATTCCAGCGTCAAGCACATGGTCATAGCTGGCTGATCGGGGACAAAGATTATAGCCTTGCCACATGGCTTGTGATCCCCCTCCGAAACTCTCAGACAGAAGCCAAGCATCGCTATAATGAGAGCCATGCAGCCACCCGCAACATAATTGAACAGACAATTGGAGTGCTCAAACAGTGCTTCCAATGCCTGGACCACTCTCGAGGCTGCCTACAATATTCCCCTCAGCAGGTCTTGGAGTTCATTGTGGTGTGCTGCATGCTACACAACTTAGCCATCATGAGGGGACAGGAATTGCCACCGGGGATTGCAGGACCACCTCAGGAGAAAGGAGGAGGAGGAGGAGGAAGACGAGGAAGAGGAGCCTGGCGAGGAACCCATTCCACCACCACCACCCTCACCACAATCACAGGCGAGGTATCGTGTAGATTTGGCTGCTGCAAAAGCTTTACGTCGGCAGCTCATAATTGAACGCTTTGCTTGAAGAGTGAACAGCAGGTTTAAGCGTTGCCTGGCCACTCTATCCCACCATGTTGACAATTCCCCCTCTTATCCTGCAAATGAGACACTGGACAGGAATGGTTAAGGTGAAGCAAAAATGTATTCAACATTTATGACAATTCAGGATGAAATGTTGCAATGAAATAAATATTCATCTCCATCTACATCCTTGATTGTGAAACTTAATCAAAACAATCATCTGCATCCTTCATTGTGATAAATACACAAACTAATAATCTACATCCTGCATCCTTACGCTAAGCATCCGTAATACAAAGGTCCTCCACCAGCCTGTCCTCGTCACACAGCACTGCCCCCGAGTCAACAAGATCCACGGCGGGCCCTCGACAACTTGCACCATTTCCCACACTTTGGGAGCCTTTATCAACAAAAGTAGACATTGATGAAGAGATTCAACATCGCCTCCAGTGCAGCCTTCGGTCGCCTGAGGAAAAGAGTGTTCGAAGACCAGGCCCTCAAATCTACCATCAAGCTCATGGTCTACAGGGCTGTAGTAATACCCACCTTCCTATATGGCTCAGAGGCACGGACCATGTACAGTAGATACCTCAAGTCGCTGGAGATATATTACCAACGATGTCTCCGCAAGATCCTACAAATCCCCTGGGAGGACAGGCAGACCAACATTAAGGACTCTCTCAAAGCCTCCCTGATAAAGTGTGACATCTCCACTGACACCTGGGAGTCCCTGGCCAAAGACCGCCCTAAGTGGAGAAAGTGCATCCGGGAGTTCAAAGCACTTTAAGTCTCAACGCCGAGAGCTTGCAGAAATCAAGCGCAGGCAGCGCAAAGAGCATGCGTCAAACCAGTCCCACCCACCCCTTCCCTCAATAATTATCTGTCCCACTTGTGACAAAGTCACAAGTTGTTCAGCCACTAACGAACTCACTTCAGGAGTGGAAGCAAGTCTTCCTCGATTCCGAGGGACTACTTATGATGATGATGACATAAACAAAGCAATCATCTGTATCCTGCAGTGTGATAAATACTAGAGTCCTCCTCAACCGTCTTCTCCCTGTGGCCAAAGAGCTCCTCCTGGAGTTACAATGCGGATTTCGTCTCCTTCGGGGCACAACGAACATGATTTTTGCAGCATGACAGCTGCAGGAAAAATGCAGGGAACAGCACCAGCCCTTACATATGGACTTCTTCGACCTTACAAAGGCCTTTGACACCATCAACCGCGAGGGTCTATGGAGCATCCTCCTCCGTTTTGGATGCCCCCGAAAGTTCGTCACCATCCTCCACCTGCTCCATGACGACATGTAGGCCGTGATCCTTACCAACGGATCCATTATAGACCCAATCCATGTCCGGACTGGGGTCAAACAGGGCTGAGTCATCGCCCCAACTCTCTTCTCAATCTTCCTCGCTGCCATGCTCCACCTCACAGCTGACAAGTTCCCCGCTGGAGTGGAACTGAACTACAAAACCAGTGGGAAGCTGTTCAACCTTCGCTATCTCCAGGCCAGGTCCAAGACCACCCCAACCTCTGTCGCCAAGCTACAGTACGCGGACGACGCTTGCGTCTGCGCGCATATAGAGACTGAACTCCAAGACATAGTCGACGTATTTACTGAGGCATACGAAAGCATGGCCCTTACGCTAAACATCAGCAAGACAAAGGTCCTCCACCAGCCTATCCTTACCGCACAGCACTGTCCCCCAGTCATCAAGATCCATGGCGCAGCCCTGGACAACGTGGACCACTTCCCATATCTCGGGAGCTTCCTATCAACAAGAGCAGGCATTGACGACGGGATCCAACACTTCCTCCAGTGCGCCAGTCAGTTTTCGCTCGCCTGAGGAAAAGAGTGTCTGAAGACCAGTCCCTCAAAATTACCACCAAACTCATGGTCGACAGGGCTGTAGTAATACCTGCCCTCCTATATAGCTCAGAAGCATGGACCATGTACAGTAGGCATCACAAGTCGCTGGAGAAATACCACCAAGACCTCCGCAAGATCCTACAAATCCCCTGGGAAGACAGATGCACCAATATTCGCGTCCTCGACCAGGCCAACATCCCCAGCATCGAAACACTGACCACACTTGATCAGCTCCACTGGGCAGGCCACAAACCGAACATAAGAACATAAGAAATAGGAGGAGGCGGCCATATGGTCCTTCAAGCCTGGTCTGCCATTCAGTAAGATCATGGCTGATCTGATCATGGACTCAAATCCACTTCCCTGTCCATTCCCCATAACCCCTTATCATTTAAGAAACTGATTATTTCTGTCTTCAATTTTTTTAATGTCCCAGCTTCCACAGCTCTCTGAGGCAGCGAATTCCACAGATTCACAACCCTCAGAGAATAAATTTCTCCTCATCTCAGTTCTAAATGGGCGGCCCCTTATTCTAAGATCATGCCCTCTATTTCTAGTCTCCCCCACCAGTGGAAACATCCTCTCTGCATCCACCTTGTCAAGCCCCCTCATAATCTTATACGTTTCGATAAGATCACCTCTCATTCTTCTGAATTCCAATGAATAGAGGCCCAACCTACTCAACCTTTCCTCTTAAGTCAACCCCCTCATCCCCGGAATCAACCTAGTGCACCTTTTCTGAACTGCCTCCAAAGCAAGTATATCCTTTCGTAAATATGGAAACCAAAACTGCACACAGTATTCCAGGTGTGGCCTCACTAATACCCTGTATAGCTGTAACACCACGAGACTCCCAAAGCAAGCGCTCTACTAGGAACTCCTTTACGGCAAACAAGCCAAAGGTGGCCAGCAGGAACATTACAAGGACACCCTCAAAGCCTGCCTGATAAAGTGCAACATACCCACTGACACCTGGGAGACCCCTAAGTGGAGGAAGCGCATCCGGGAAGGTGCTGAGCACCTCTAGTCTCATCGCCGAGAGCATGCTGAAATCAAGCACAGGCAGCGGAAAGAGCGTGCGGAAAACCTGTCCCACCCACCCCTCCCCTCAACGACTATCTGCCCCACCTGTGACAGAGACTGTGGTTCTCATATTGGACTGTTCAACCACCTAAGAACTCATGTTAAGAGTGGAAGCAAGTCTTCCTCGCTACCGAGTGACTGCCTATGATGATGATGAATCATCTGCATCCTTCATTGTGATAAATCCCTGGGAGCCTGGGAGGACAGACGCACCAACATCAGTGTCCTTGTCCAGACTAACATTCCCAGCATTGAAGCACTGACCACACTCAATCAGCTTCGCTGGGCAAGCCACATAGTTCGCATGCCAGACACGAGACTCCCAAAGCAAGTGCTCTATGCAGAGCTCCTTCACAGCAAACGAACCAAAGGTGGGCAACGGAAGCATTACAAGGACACTCTCAAAGCCTCCCTGATAAAGTGCAACATCACCACTGACACCTGCGAGTCCCTGGCCAAAGACCGTCCTAAGTGGAGGAAACGCATCCGGGAGGGCGCTGAGCTCTTCGCGTCTCATCGCCGAGAGCGTGCAGAAATCAAGCGCAGGCAGCAGAAAGAGTGTGCGGAAAACCAGTCCCACCCACCCCTTCCCTCAACGACTATCTGCCCCACCTGTGACAGAGTCTGTGGCTCTTGTATTGGACTGTAGTGTTTTGAATCGTGCGATCCACTTACTTACCTCAGTATCCGAAGGGAGCTCAGCACCTCCCCGGCAACTGTCTGACCTGGGGCGCTGATGAGGCCTGCCACTCTCTCCTTGACATTGGTCAGTGGCAGGGTCTGAGGCGGACCGCCGCCTGTCCACAGCTGCTCCCAGCGAGTGTGTGATTTCTTCGCCTGAAAAGATGAAAATGGGTATGGTTACAAGAGGCTCCATCTGCTCTTGTGGCACAGATGGCCACCACTGTCTGAATGTACTAGAATCCTCTGTTTAATGGCCTTGAATGTTGCACGTGGTTCATCAGGAGGACATCAAAGTGGGGAGTCCATCTTATGAAATCTTTCAAAAAGCAATCTTAATAATGTGTAAAGATCATTCATGGCAAATAGGGTGCCAAACTAAGCCTACCCATGTATCATGCATTTTGGTAGGCAACCCACAGAGTGTTGAGGCACCAACAACATGAGAACAAATAGTGTGTCTGTTAAGTCCTGACTTTAATGTACTGACTTAAACGAGACACATGCTAAAGTCAAGGTCGCTCAGGACCTGCACCTTTAATTCCAGCTCTCCAGTGCTGCACTTGCCTGAGACCTCCCTATATATACTCAGTGTGACAGGGATGGAGTGTCTCCTGCAAGTGTACCCCTGGTGGTAAGGTATGCTTATTGTTACAGGTCATATCCAGTTACAGTCATGTATAGCATGGTAAGATAGTTATATGAGATACATACATCACCCTCCCCAAAGGTCTTATTGCCTTTATAGATTCAGTCTCTCAGGTGGTCTGCGCTCTCGCATGGAGCGTCTTAGTTGTGGTTCAGTTGTTTGCCTTGGTGCCTGTTTTTCGTTCAGTGTGATTGCTGGTATCTCGCCTGGGCTGTCTGTTGAGACTGCCCTTTCCTCAGGTTGTTCCACCTGTCTGTCCACCAGGTGTGGTGTGAGTTCCACATTGTAGTCTGCCTGTGGTTCTTCAGTGTTATCAGTGAATCTACTTTTTACTTGGTCTACATGCCTCCGGCAGGTTTGGCCATTGTCCATTTGTACAACCAGTAGCCGGTTTCCCTCTTTGTCTGTTACTGTCCCTGCAAGCCATTTGGGACTCCGACCATAGTTTAGCATAAACACTTTGTCCCCTATCTCATTCTACCTCCCCCTCGAATTTCAGTCATGGTACTCAGTTAGCTTTTGATGCTTAGCCTCAACAATTTCATGCATGTCTGGGAGGATTAACGAGAACCTGGTCTTTAAGGTTCGTTTCATCAATAGTTGCGCGGGGGGAACCCCAGTCAATGAATGCGGACGAGATCTGTATGCCAGCAGCAGTCGCGACAGGCGGCTCTGCAGTGTGGGTCCTTGGAATCTGAGCATGCCTTGTTTAATGATCTGCACTGCTCGCTCTGCCTAGCCATTGGAGGCCGGCTTGAAAGGTGCCGTCTTAACGTGATTTATACCGTGGTCAACTATAAAATCGTGAAATTCTGCGCTGGTGAAGCACAGACCATTATCACTGACCAATATGTCAGGAATGCCATGCGTTGCAAACATGGTTCTAAGGCTCTTCACAGTGGTGGAGGTGGTGCTCGAGTTTAAAATGGTGCACTTGATCCATTTTGAAAATGCATCAACGACTACGAGGAACATTTTGCCCATGAATGGGCCCGCATAGTCTACATGCACCCGCGACCACGGTTTGGTGGGCCAGGGGCTTAGGGGGGCCTCCCTGGGGGCATTACTGAGTTGGGCACAAATGGTGCACCGACGAACGCAGAGCTCCAAGTCCACGTCAATGCCAGGCCACCAGACATGAGATCTGGCTATGGCCTTCATAAGGACGATCCCCGGGTGCTCGCGATGGAGCTCACGGACAAATGCCTCCCTGCCTCGTAAGGGCATAAATACTCGGCTGCCCCACATCAGGCAGTTTGTCTGTAGTGAGAGTTCATGCATACGCCGATGGAAGGGTTTGACCTCATCGGGGCAGGCATTGCGAGCCTCTGCCCAGTCACTGGTTAAAACGTATCTTTTAACTAGAGATAATGTCCAGGCTCTGATTTGGCAAGCCGTCATGGGCGAACCTGTGGATTCAAAGGCATTGATTGCCATGACCATCTCACAGTCCTGTTCGTCGGACCCTTCTGTGGTCACCAGGGATAGCCTGCTAAGCGCGTCGACAGTTATCTATGCCTGGTCTGTGCCTTATCGTGTAGTCATAAGCCGCCAGCATGAGTGCCCACCGCTGAATGCGTGCCGAGGTGTTGGCGTTGATTGCCTTGCACTCAGATAGTAGGGACGTGAGGGGTTTGTGGTCGGTTTCTAATGAAAATTTGGCCCCGAAAAGGTATTGGTGCATCTTTTTGACACCGTAAACGCACGCGAGCGCCTCCTTCTCAACCATACCGTACCTGCGCTCCGCCCACGAAAGTGACCTGGAGGCATAAGCAACGGGCTGCAATTTACCCGCATCATTGACGTGCTGTAAAACGCACCCGACCCCATACACTGATGCATCACATGTAAGGACTAACTTTTTAACCTGGCTCAAAAAAGGCTAAAACACTCTTGGAACATAGAAGGTTGCGTGCCTTATTCAAGGCGCGTTCTTGGGCGTCCCCCCAAAACCAATCGCACCCCTTCCCGAGTAGCACATGGAGAGGCTCCAGCAGCGTGCTCAAGTTCTGCATAAAGTTCCCAAAGCAATTGAGTAGCCCGAGAAAGGCGCGTAGTTCCGAGACATTCTGGGGCCTGGGTGCCAGGTGAATTGTTTCGGTTTTGGATTTGCTTGGGTGGATTCCATCAGCGGCAATCCTTCTGTCCAAATATTCAACCTCAGGCGCGAGAAACAGACACTTGGATTTCTTAACTCTTAGGCCTACCCGATCCAAACGGCTTCGTACTTCAAGATTGGGGAGATGAGAGTCGGTGTCCCTGCCCGGGATGAGTATGTCATCTTGAAACCGTCCACGGGATGGACTTGAACAGACTCTCCATGTTGCGCTGGAATATAGCTGCTGCCGACCTGATGCCGAATGGGCATCGATTGTACACAAAAAGACCTCGGTGTGTGTTGATGGTGGTGAGTAGCTTAGACTCTGCGGTCAATTCTTGTGTCATATATGCAGATGTGAGGTCAAGTTTAGAGAAAAGTTTTCCTCCAGCCAACGTGGCAAATAGGTCCTCCGCTCTGGGCAGCGGATATTGGTCCTGTAGGGAGACTCTGTTTATGGTAGACTTGTAATCCCCACAGATTCGCACGGATCCATCAGGCTTTATGACGGGGATGATGGGGCTTTCCCAGTCGCTGAATTCCATGGGAGAAATTATGCCTTCCCGCAGAAGCCGGTCCAGTTCGTTTTCAGTCTTTTCCCTCATCACATAAGGCACAGCTCTAGCCTTGTGATGGACCAGTCTGGCATTCCGTGTGATGTAGATTCTAACTTTAGCCCCTTTGAAGGTGCCCACACCTGGCTGAAAGAGATGTTCAAAACGGCTTAGAACTGTTGAGCAGGAGGTCCGTTCCTCTGACGACATGGCGTGAACATCATCCCATTTCCAAATAAGTTCTGCTAGCCAGCTTCTCCCCAACAGTGCTGGGAGATCCCCGGGGACAATCCACAGGGAAAGTCGGTTCACCATCCCTGTGTGTGTGACCGAGAGCATGGCGTTGCCAAGGACTGGGACGATTTCTTTAGTATAGGTCCTTAGTTTGGTGTCGATCTTTGTGAGTTTTGGTCTGTTGCTTTTGTGTGGCCACAGCTGTTCAAATTGTTGAACGCTCATGAGGGATTGACTGGCCCTTGTGTCCAGTTCTATGTTGATGGGTATCCCGTTGAGTAGAACTCTCATCATAATTGGAGGTGTCTTGTTGTAAGAACAGTGGACATTGATCGTGTTAACCCGCTGTACCTCGGCGTCCCGTGCACTGTTCCAACCGTCTTCTGGTCCGCTTTCCGACCCTTCCGATTCGTATACCAGCTGAGCTGCTGTTTTTCTGCACATGCGAGCCAGATGACCTGTGTAGTTGCAGTTCCTGCAAACGGTATGCTAAAATCGACACACCCTGGTTGAGTGCCTTCCCCCACAGCTCCAACACAGACCGTTTCCATTGTTTCCAAAGGATGAGCTGCGTCTGGCTGATCTCCCTTGAGCTTCTCTCAATCTGTTGTTGATTGCTCGCATTGTGGTTTGATGAGGTGTGATCAGCCGTTCATGTGGCCCTTGATTTTGATGGCTTCTGGCGCCACTGTCTGCTGTTGAAGGCCTGCTCTCCTGCCTTTGTCTGTGTGTGGAGGGAGCGGTTTGCTTCACAATGTGAACCCCTTGTTCCGATGCCTCGTTGGTTGTCGTACCCAAAGTATAGATCAGCCTCGTTTCTTCTTCGCTTGCCAAGAACGTCTGTGCGACCAGTGCTGCTGCCTCTAGAGTCAGTTCTTAGTCTCTATAAGCTTTCAGAATATGCCTGCATGGTCTATTCCTTCAACAAATAAGTCTCTCAGTACTTCTCTCCTTAGTTCATCGGGGAACTCACATGAACTAGCCAGCCTCTGAATTTCCACCACAAAGTCAGGTATGCTTTGGCCCACACAGCATCTGTAGCTGTAGAACCTGTGTCTGGCCATGTGAAGGCTGCTCGCTGGCTTCAGGTGGTCTCTCACCAGTATGCTCAACTCCTCAAACGACTTGCTTGCTGGTTTCGCGGGTGCCAGCAGGTCTTTCATCAAAGCGCATGTTTTCGAGCCACAGCTGGTCAAGAGATGGGCTCTTCTCTTGTCTGCCTTATCGTCACCCAGCCAGTCTTTGGTCACAAAGCTTTGCTGGAGCCTTTCTATAGTCATCTCAATTGTCTCCAGCATTGTATTTCTCATCTGAGCTGTTGGTAGCCATTCTGTGGATTCTGTGATCCCGTAACTCGTCGACACTGTTAAGTCCTGACTCTAATGTGCTGACTTACACGAGACAAATGCTGAAGTCAAGGTCACTCAGGACCTGCACCTTTAATTCATGGCTCTCCGGTGCTGCACTTGCCTGAGACCTCCCTTTATATACCTCAGTGGGACAGGTATGGAGTGTCTCCTGCAAGTGCACCCCTGGTGGTAAGGTATGCTTATTGTTACAGGTTATATCCAGTTACAGTCATGTATGCACGGTAAGATACAGTTATATACAGTAATGTGAGATACATGACAGTGTCAGATTTAACCTTGAAGTAATGAAAGAGTGCATGAATGAAAATGGTACTCACTCGGAGGACCCTGGTGAGATCATTAAACTTCTTTTGGCACTGTGTGCCAGCCCTGGCCACTGTGTCTGAGGCAGAGACTTCCTCTGCTACCTCCCTCCAAATTGTTTTAAAGATAACGAGCAGTGGTCTTGAACCATCCCAAAGATATCATTCCTGCCATCTCCGTTCAACAGCCCCCCACTTGTGATGTATGTAGCACTCAAATCACTGACTCCACACGGTCTGATGTTGTAGTAACTGCTGTGACCTTAGTCCTTTATTGTCTGACTCCAGAGTGCCTCTCAGGTGTGGTGGGCAGCCTTTTATACTCTGTCTTGCAGGTACTTTCAGGTCTCCCACCACAGTGCCCTCTTATACATTTAATGTGCCTGGACAATACATACCACAACTAAAGCTTCATTTGCCTCCTGGCTGAAGTGCCTGACATGCTGTCTTCCCTCCTCCTCCTCCTCCATCATCTCTTCAGAAATGGCTGAACTATTCCGGTTGCGCATGCGCTTGCGTGCAGGAAGTGGCCATACCCTGCATTAACGTTTGGAACAGGATCGGAAACAGAAACTAAAAGGTGGAAGTGTGGGTAAAAAAGCGCATGAGTAAAACGGTAGACTGCATCAATGCCAGAACTTTCGGTTTCAGCACACAGAGTCTGTGGTGCAATGCCACACTTAACGCTAACGCTCCTTGGGAGCTTTCACTCTAGCGCTAATATTATCCCGGCTCTAAATTTTGTGCTCTGTTACAAATTGCGCCCAGAAACACTAAAAACTGAAAATCCAACCCAAGTTGTTGTTGTTATTTATCTCTGGGCTGTGCTTGCACCCAGGTCAAGTAGTGAATACTTGTGCTAATGCCCAGCACCTACAGACCACATGACTGTAGGCTAATGGCAGCTTGAGCATTGTACACTTGGCAACATAAGCAACATGCACAGACTGCCACATATTGGTAAATGGAATACCACTTGCACTGCTGTTGTGGCCTATAGCTGAACAGTGAACAACACAGCTGCAATCCATATAGAAATCCCCAAGTGTACTCAGCAATAAATACCTCAGCTAATAAACAAGGAAGACCGGCTCATTTAACGCCTCAAACTCCTGGGCTGCATTTTAGGCTTTTCTGTTTTCCGGGCGAAAATGGAGGCGGGGTGGGAAAGTTACCAACCAGGAATAGTTTGCGCTTTGCTAAGGAAGTTTCGGCATCTGGGCCCTGCGTCAGCCTCCCTGCGAAGGGAGGCGTTATAAGCTTTTCATGGGGCAAGGATGGCAAACTAAAGAGCCGGGTTGTGTGCACTCCAAGAGAGGCCTGGGAGGAGGGGCAGAAAATCTTTAAAAAAAAACACAAAAACATTCCCAAAACGTTATCCACGCCACCACAACACAAATCGGTAAAAAAGTTAAAAGAACAAGCAATCGCACTTACCTTTGGAGTACTTTAACTTCCTCACCGCCGTCGGCTATGCCGGACCGCTCTAATTTCCCAAGCGTACTTCTGGGTGGACGGATCGGGCAAAAGTCAAAACTACTGCCGGTGTCGCATCCAGAGGCTCTTTCCGGCGGTGCTGCTAAGCGCCGGCACAAAACCGGACCGGAGGATCGCGATGGTTCGCAGGAGACCTCAACGCCGCCTTTCACGCCGCTCCGGGGGCGAAACCCAGACTGCAAAGGATGGAAAATTCAGCCCAGGATGTCCTCAGAAAATATGCAGAGCTGTACATATAGCAGCAAAATTGCAAGAAATAATACTAGAAATTCCAATTTAATATTTGGCCAAAAATTCCAGCCTCACCGGGTGAAGTGCGCACAGACCCGGCGAGGCCTCGCAAAAGTTGGTTTTCGGGGCGAGATGCGCATGCACCGAAAACCAGCTTTTCCGATCTGTCGAGGTTTCTCTTGACAGATCCTCCACATCCTCACAGGAGAGATTGGGCTATTTGCCCAACTCATGGCCAGCAAATGTCCTTCAAACTTTTACGCTTGGTAAAAGCCGGCCCATAGCTTACTTTTTAACCAGCATAAGAGTTTTAAAACATAAAAATTAAATGTAATCACTCATTTTTATGTTAAAAATCCTGTCCATTAAGGTAAGTTTATTTTTAACCCTATTAAAACATATCAAAAAAATTCCAAAAATTATTTTTTTTCTAAAACATTTAATTACATTTAATTTCAATTCATTTTAAATATGTGAGGTGTTTTTTTTATTTATTATGCTGTGTTTATTTTTTTAGGCGGGTTTTATCATTGATAGTAATGGGAGTCCGTACAAACGGAGTTCCCATTATCAATAAGAATATTACCAATAAGTGATTGGTGGTCCAAGCCCATGTGACTCCAGCATTTCCCTACGTACGGGGGTGTCATCTCCCCGTACACTGCCCATCGAATGAAGGCCTCCGGCTGGAATTGAAGATGCTTTCGTAAAAAAAATTCGGGTCAGAGGCGTTCGTCCGAAGGAAGCCTCCGACCACAATTTTTCCCCCCAATATATTAACTCTTGGGAGCAGAAAAATATAACTGTCAACACGCCTGCCTTGTGTATTATGAGCATATTGTAGATATCAAAAATGTACTGTTCTTCAGTCCACTTAAATAGATAATTGAAAAGGAATGATGTATACCAGAAGAGCTGATCGCAATCATTTTGTGTTGCAGTATCCCCCTAGCCCCCACTTCCGCAACTTTCACAAACACATTAAGAACTTTTATGTTAAGAAACACTGTTGCTGTTAATCATAGGCATTGTTTAACTGGCTGTGAGATTAATAATTAAAAAGAACAATTGCTAATATTTCAAATGTGAACTAGCCTGAACTAATATTTTAAGAATTTGATCTCCAATTTGTTTTGAAGTCATTTAGATAAAGCAAAACAAAAATCATGAATTCTTCCTAGGATGAGGGTCTGCACTCTTGTACTTCAACTCCGAGAAACCTACTGATACAGGCTGGAAAATACTGAAATCTGTGCACGTTCAGCATTTCACGGACGTGGTCGGTAACTCGGTAACTCCCCAGCTGCCTGCCTAGCTCGGTCTCCTCCTTCAAAAGCCTCCATACAGCCTTTGAGTTTGCCTTCAGGACTCCCACCAATGTTCAGTGTCTGGTTATTTTTCTTCACGTTTGTGAAGCATTTTGGAATATTTTATTAAGTTAAAAGTGCTTCATAAGTGCAAGTTATTGCTGATTGAGCTTTGCATCTAATTTTTGCAGCATGCCAGCAAACCTGTTGTGGGGAGTTGCAACCTTTGGACCAAAGGTGGAGCTAATGACAGTGCGGTGAGAGAATGAGAGAGAGACCTTAGAATGTCAAGAGCTCCAAAATACAGAATGTCAATCAATTGAGCTGTGAGTAATGCAAAGGATGACTACTACAGTCAGAGAATGAAAGACTGGTTGGCTGAAAAGGGAAAGTGAAACATTAAATGTTGCTAATGAGGGACATTTCAAGTAGACAATTATAATTACAAGAGAAATGTAAATCAGAGGTTTGAGACAAACAAATTGGAAATATGTGTTGTAAGGCATTAAGGGAAGTGTTAGGAATTAGAAAAAGGAAGTGAACCCAGCACATTGCTCTGAAGCAAAATCTATTCTTGTTACTGTAATGCAAGGCTAAGAACAAAATAAAAGAATGTCAAACACCCAAGTCAGGTACGTGGGCTGAATTTTCAGCACCATTCTGCGCCGTTTTTTTTTCCTACGCTGTTTTTTTAGCAGACTAAAATCTGCAAGTTTCACAAAAGTTTCTGCGTCATTCTAAAGTAGATAAGTCCGATTTTTTTAGTTCCCGATTTTTTTACGTCACTGGGCGGAACCTGCGGGATGGGCCACTTCTGGCAATTTAAGCGAGTTTGGCCAAGTACGATTTTTTTCTAGAACGACGCACTGCACCCTTGTGAAAAACCTTCCCTACAATTAAGAAAATCGGCGAAGAGAAGCGAAACTCGGCAAAGAGAAGACGCCATTGTATCAGCCGAGCTGAAGACACGGTACCGGGAGGGGGGGGGGGGCTTTTTGGCCTGGGATAGAAGGCCGGAGCAGGGACCTTTCAGCCTGGGACAGAAGCGGGCCGGTGCGAGGGGGGCCCGGGATAGAAGCGGCTGGGGCGAGGGGGGGCCCGAGATAGAAGTGAGCTGGTGCGGGGGGGGCAGGATAGAAGCAGGCTGGAGCAGGGGCCTTTCAGCCTGGGATAGAAGCGGCCGGTGCGGGGGTTGGGGGGTCCGGGATAGAAGCGGGCCGGTGCTAGGGGGGGTCCGGGATAGAAGCGGTTTGTGTGTGTGTGGGGGGATAGAACTGGGCTGGTGCGGGGGGCCGGGATAGAAGCGGGCCGGTGCGAGGGGGGGGTCCGGGATAGAAGCGGTTTGTGTGTGTGTGTGGTGGTGGGATAGAACTGGGCTAGTGCGGGGGGCCCGGGATAGAAGAGGCAGGCACCAAGTGCTGCGGGCGGAGGTGGGGAGGTGGCAGAGTGGGGGGGGCATCATGGGGTCATGGCTGAGTTTACAAAAAGACAAATCATTTTTTTTTAATTAGGCTCTTGGCATGCTTACACCTGTTATAAAAATAGAATTTCTTGGGGAGGGAAAAATCAGCAATGACACTACAGAATAAATTCAGCATCCCTCATTACCCTGGCAACCTCAGTTTTTTGACGCACACCTTAAGCTCCATCCACAGAGCTTAAGGACATCTGTACCGTTCCAAAATGAAAGGTTTTGCCGGCGAAACTTGGAATTTTTTTTTGGTGCAGTCGGGCCACTAAAAAATCGGACTTACCTCTACAACTGCGGCAAAAAAGTCCACGTGGAATGTTGGGCCCATAGAATGCTTCAGCTGACGTGCACGACTGAAGGAGAGCCTATAAATATAGAAACAAATATTTACTATGCCCAGAGTGTGTGCAAGAACAAACACAAGTAAACCTGGAAGAGAGTGAAAATCCTAATTTAAAATTAAGTAGAAGAGAACCAGTGAAGAAAAAGACTGTATTTTAGCGGAAAAAAATCAATAAAACCAAAAACAAGTTCAAAACTAAGGCGGCTATTTTCCCCATTGTAGCACCGTTAGTTTAGGCACGAAAGAGTCTTTGAGGTGGCCAAGATGGGGTCTTGAGCTGCAACATCTGGTTAGCCCACCCTTAGCGCGAGGCGCCATCTTGGTAAAGCGTTTAAGTGCATGCGAGGAACGGCCGCCCGAGGATCATTAAGGCTCTGATGAACAATTAAAGTGGCTCCTAATGCTCATTAAAGTGGCTGCATGCCATTTTTCTGACTATAGCTGAAATTACCAAACAGCGACCAGCTGAACAGGAATAATGAAGTCATTGGTGAGGATTGCAAGCGCTAATTAAAGTCATGTTCAGCTTTCACTGTTCACTTGCTGATTGAGATCGACTGACTATACTAAGTTTGAAGAGGACTTTTGAGACACATCCGGAGACTTTCTGGGACACTTTGTCAAGAGTTCACTAATACTCTATCAACAGATATATTCTGGAAATTCTCTGAGGACATCACCTGAAGAGAGTGAGTGCTGTGCTACTGTATCTTATTGGAGACCTTACATGAGTCACCAGGAGAAAGGGAGTGCTAGGTCATGGGGATCTTGCTAGGGGTCCCCCTTGGTCTGGCGAAGGAATGGAAAGAGTAAGTAAGGCCAGGCAGAGCAGCATGAGCTGCTGGAGGAGAGAGTGAGAGGAGGACCAGGATGGCTCAAAATTCGTGGTGACTTGCTGCATGCTCCACATTCTGACGATCATGAGAGACCAGTCATTAGCATCAGCAATTGTACCAGAGGATCAAGCTCAGGAGCCACAAAAGGAGGAGGAGAAAGAGGAGGGGAGAAGGTTGAGGAGGAGGAGGAGGAGGAGGAAGAGAAGGAGGAACGGGGTGTGGGGGGCACCAGAGGGCTCCAGGTGGATGGCCTGCATCTAGGAGGGACACTTGCCGCCATATTGAAGACTTCTTTTGAGAGACATCCTCCACCATCAGACTTCTGTTACCTCCATGCCTTACCTTCCATGACTGAAGATCCATCAAGAAGTCCACCATCTGCACTCAATCTTTTCAACCCCTTCCCCATGAAGAAAACCATAAAAAAGGCCACCAATTCCACCACTACCTCATTACCATAATCACTCTTTATCTAGAGCAAAAACAAACAATGAAACCATGACACAACCAACAGCACTTACAAATATTAAACTATTCACCCTGGTTCTTACCCTTAATAGCTATCCTATAAGTGTTTTTGCCTACTCTGGTGCTGCTACGAAGTGCAACCCAAGTGGCAGCAGCACTTGTGCTGGATGGGTGCTGAGAATATGAAGAAAGCAGTTCAAATGTCCTCCTAAGACACCTTCGAGAGATTGTAGACCATGATGGCCCACCTCAGACTTCACCACATCAGCATGGGCTTGCCTGGCTAACGGGCAACTACAAGGACAATGGTGGAGTGCCGGGGGAGGAAGCAGGAATGCTGCCATTGGAAAGAGCCCAGTAGTTTCCTGCTCCATTATTCCCACGCCACTAGTTCAGGGCATCTGTTCAGCCAGTCTACTGATCTGCTGGAGGTCCGACCTCTGGGCAGCTGAGACACTCTGCAAGCCTCTTTCAACCGAGGCGCCCAGAGCCACCATGGCAGATTCCTGAGCTTCCATTGCAACAATTTACCATTCTATGGATGATGCTAGTAGTGCAATGGAAGCTGTTTGGGATTCCATTGCAGCACTTTTCCATTCCATGCAAGCTGTTTGGTGTTTCTTGGAAACCAAAGTCATCAGACGCTACCTGATTGAATATGCCAGCCTCTCCATGCTGGAGACCATGGGTTCCAGGATCTGTGTCAAGCCACGGGCCAAACTGGAGGCAGACTTACAAACTTTCAGGCAGGGTGTCCATTGCACCAAGCATTTGGTTAGTCAAAGCTATCAGCCTTTTTCTGAAGCTTGGTACTGTGAGGTCCTCATATGACTCCTCTGCAGGAGAACTATTCTGAGATCTTGCTCCCTGGCAAGGTGGGACCTCCGGTGTCCCTTTCATGAAGCGTGGCTGTTGCCCACTATTGCCCAGTGCGTGCAATGCTGTGAGGTTCCATGTTCTACCCTAGCCTCTAAGTTACGCATGGTGCCAGTCTCTGAGCTGGTGCCTGCGACATTGGTAGAGATTGACGCAGTGCCTTCTTCCTCAATCTCCTCCTCCTCTTCCTCCAAGGCATGAAGTTGCTGTTCCTCCGGGGTATGATGTGTATCTTGCTCCTGGGAGCCTGCAATAATAACGCTAGATGGGTTAGGGTGCAGCATGGGTGGCCAAAATAGGAGGATCTCTGTGATGAGAACATAAGGAGCTTGAGAGTGAGGATAGGTTAGGATGATTAGGGATCAGGAATAGTTGTGGATGTCTAAGGAAGTTAGAGTGGTCACATATCTCTAAGCAATATGTCCTATGCTCTCTCTGTGGCCACGGTGTCTGCCACTCCCTTCCCTTTTGCTGCCTGCACTGCCTCCTCAAGGGGAGTGATCTCATTGAGTTGTGCTTCCCCTCCCCCAGTTGGGTCCTGCTGGTGCCTGTTATGTGCTATCCTGGAAGAGAAAGAGTGGTGATTGTGAATGAGTGTATTGACAGGTGTGTTTGGCTGTGTGATGCCTCTCATGGTTGAAAAGCTGTGAGATATGCCTGAGGTGTGAGTATTGCCTGTGAAGGATGCAATAGTGTGGCTTAGTGTGACTATTAGTGTATGGTTAGATGGTGGATGCAATGTGGTGCGGTTAAGATGCTGGTGGTGCTGCAGTTGTTGAGAAGTGTGCTTGTGAGATGGGATCTTACCTTGACCATAAAATCATAGAATCATAAAAATTTATGGCATGGAAGGAGCCATTCGACCTATCATGTTTATGCTGGCGGAAAAAGAGCTATCCAGTCTAATCACACTTTCCAGCTCTTGGTCCATAGCCTTGTAGGTTACGGCACTTCAAGTGCATATCCAAGTACTTTTTAAATGCAATGAGGGTTTCTGCCTCTACCACCCTTTCAGCAGTAAGTACAAGACTCCCACCACCCTCTGGGTGAACAAAGTTCTCCTCAACTGCCCTCTAATCCTTCTATCAATTATTTTAAATCTATGCCCCCTGGTTATTGACCTCTCTGCTAGGGGAAATTGGGTCCCCCCCCAAATCCACTCTACCTAGGCCCCTCATAATTTAGTCCTCCCTTCACCTACACCTCACTTAGTCTCCCTTCAGCCTCCTCTGTTCCAAAGAAAATAACCCCAGCCTATCCAATCTTTCCTCATAGCTAAAATTCTCCCTTACTGGCAACATCCTCCACCTTATCTACCTGTCCTGGTACCTTCAGGGATCTGAGGACCTGCACTCAAAGGTCCATTTGTTCCTGTAATATCGAGCTCCACCTAGTGGACTACTGCTCCACCTTGCGGACCACTACGGTAATGAAACTGGGTGTAAAATAATAAAAAGATCATGAGACCAGGTCACCTGACAAGTTTTCTGTAGAGCCATCTTGTATTTATGATGTTGTAAAGAATATATCACATTGGCGAATGAGGATAGGATAATCGGATTCCCTAGCTGAAATTTTTGTTGGTGGATGTTTCCAGACAAACAACAGAGAGACTTTGAGAGGTTCATTATTTTGCAGCACAGCTAAAAATCCAAGGTAAATTTCAAGCACACTGTTGACATGGCTTTGGGAATAATAGGGTGATTGGGTGAGTTCCATCATGACCGAGAGACTTTCAGAGTGTATGTGGAGTGGCTAGAAATGTTTTTCATCGCAAATAGTATCATCGAAGTCCCTGATGATGAAAACTATAACCGGGTGGTGTTAGAAAGAAAATGGGTTATTTTCCTGACTGAAGCAGGCCCCGAGGCATATGAATCCCTGGGAAATGTGCTTGTTCCTGTCAAGTCAAAGGAAATGCCACTGAAGGAGATTGCACTACAGTCCTGAGCCCCTGGATTTTGCTGAAAATTATCCTTTGCAACACGAGATCAATTCTTGATGAGAGTATCAATGAGTACATTATAGCTTCAAAGAAGCTATCCATTCATTGTCATTTTGGGAACTTTCAGGACCAAGCATTGTGTGACCGCTTTGTGGGATGAAAATGAAGCAATCAGAAGAAAGTTATTGACAACCCGTAACTTGACTTTTGATTTAGCTTGTTAGCCTGCTATGTTAATGGATATGGCCAATCAATACTCCTGAGAATTTGGTGCCATTTCCAGTCATCAGACAACCGATGTGAATCGCCTGTAGGTTAAAAGTAAAAGGTAATTGGGCCCCAAGGCCTCAGCAACTGGCCACGGTAACAGAGCATTGAAGTCATGCTATCGGTGTCTGAGACAACACATTGCTCAAAGCTGTCCAAATGTGAAGGCAGGGTGTTTCTTCTGCAACAAAAGTGGGCATCTTACGAAGGCATGCCGATTGAAGAGTAAACCAACTTTCAAGGCTATAAGTAGAAATCACCAGACACTACATAGCATTGAAGAGAAGCAACAGGATGAGGAGGTTCTGCAGATACACGTCATCAGGAGCACAAGGGTACCTAATAGCGATTCGCAAAGTATCATCATCCAAGTAGGTATTGTAGGTACTAGGATACCCACGGAAATGAACACTGGTGCATCTGTGAGCATGGTACCAGAATCGTTATATCTCAACAAGTTGAGTGATTTTCCACTGGAGAAGTCAAAGATAGAGCTGCAAGGCTACTCAGGGGAGCAAATTCCTATAGTAGGATGTATCACCATACCGGTGAAATACAAGGATCAGTTTCAGGGCTTGCCTCGCTTAGTAGTGTCAGGAGACAAGCCTGCCTTGATAAGTAGAAATTGGTTGAGATCACTGAAGCTGGATTGGAACGAGATTTTTCGTGTTGAAATGAGATTTGCATCAAAGGATGATGTCATCAAACAGTATCCAAAGGTGTTCCGTGAACCAGGCAGTCCAATCCAAGGTTTCAAGGCAAGTGTCAGAGTGCAGAAGGACATTAGACCAGTTTACTGCAAGCCACGTCACGTACCATATGCACTCAAAGAGAAAGTTGAGGAAGAAACTCAAAAGACTAGAAACTGAGAACATTATCTCTAAGGTAGATCAAAGTAATTGGGCTACACCCATTGGTGCTGTACCTAAGTCCGATGGTAAGTTAAAGTTGTGTGGTGATTACAAAGTTCCACCATACCACCCTGCTTCAAATGATGCAATAGAGTACACAGTACAAATTGTAAAACGTGCCCTCATCAAACAAATGTTGGATCTAAATCCAAAGAAACGGTAGTGGTCGTTGGACCACAAATGAGCTATTTTTCTTATTACTTATTGTAATACTCCTCATACAACTACTAATAGAACACCAGCAGAGTTGTTTCTCAAACAACAGCCACGAACCAGGTTCTCGTTGCAAGCCAAACTTGGCACAGTCAGTAGAAGAGAAACAATTAAGACAAAGAGAATCATGATAGAGGTAGAGTAAGAGTGTGAAACTGAATCAGAAGATTAGAGTGAAGAATCATCACCATAAATGGTTGAAGTGGTTACCAGGAAGAGTAGTGAAGATATGTGGTCCTCGCACATGTTTGGTCAAGATGTTTGATCATGGACAGGTTAGGTTTGCTCACATTGATTGTATTTTACCTACAGATGTGGAAGGAGTTGAAAGTTGGAATGCTTTGATTATTGCTAATGAGTCAGATAGTCATGTTACAAGTAGAATATCAGTAGCAAATCCTACATCAGAAACAAATCCAAGAGAAAGTCGGAATTTAAGTCTGAGTCCGAATCAAGCAGACAAACAGTCTGAAGTCGTAGCGAGTTCAAATATAGATCAAGGGTTGCCCTTGGAGAAAAACTCTCAGCAGGCTCAGCCTAGAATGAGTCTAAGTTCGACACCAAGTTTGAAAAGTTCTATTCAAGAATGAAGATATCCTCTTTGAAACAGAAAACCAGTGCTTAAGTTTGATTTGTAAATATGGTAAAATAATTCCATGGGCCTAATTTTCCTCTTTGCCGATTTTTGGCATCCAGGAGAATGAACGGACGATTTTATTTTGTGCCGATTGTGCCGAAAAAAAAATACAACTTTCGTCAAAGTAAAATTTAATTTTGGCGCTGCGGTACCCGAAGTTAAGTCGGGGTGGAGCTTCAAGTGTGCACCGCAAAGTCTCTGAGCATGCGCCGGGGGAAAAAAAAATCACTTTTTCCACGAGATGGGTGTGTCTGCGCATCCACAGTGAACTTCCGGTCTGGATCAAGAGCTTGTGAGATCACATTAGGATCAGAGCTGGATCTGAATATTTACATTTTAGCTGCAAAGGGAAGGAGAAGGAGAACGAGAAGGACAAGGAGAAGGAGAAGGAGAAGGGGAAGGGGGAAGGGCCAAGAGATTTCTAGCAGAAGAAATTGAGCCCCTGGTAAACATCATTGAGAGGAGATGGGATGTGCTTGAGAACAAAAGGAGAATGGGACAAAAGAAACTGAAACCCTCTCTACCAGCAAAACTTTGGGAACAAGTTGCAGAAGAGTTTAATGCAGTGACCATGACCCCGAGAAGCAATCTCGCTGGTCAAAAAGAAGTGGCAGGATCTTGGCCAAGCAGATACTGTAAGTAATATTTTTATTTATGCACTGCAATTACATTTGTAAATGTGACTAATATATATGTGTGTGTGGCCACCGGAGCAGAAGGACCCTCTCTTTAAAAAGTTCTGTTTTCATCTTTGCAGCGGAAGGTGTCACAGATCAACCGAGGAAGGTCAAAACCTAGAGGAGGTGTGCCAACTAGGCTGCAACTAACAGCCGTGGAACAGAGGATCGCTGATATGATTAAATCTCGCAAGAGAAGTTTAACCACCAATATGGACGCTGGGCCCAGGTTACCAACAGAGGGTAAGCCCTGCAAATTGCACAGTCTGGGTTGGCATCATGGTCTTTGAAAAGAGCCTGCGCTGTATGACCCATGTACTCGGGTCACCCTGCCCCCTCCCCTGTTGCCAACAAAACATCTGCTCTGTTATGTTTTACAGATGTTGCTGGAAGAGACAGAAGCTGAAGCAAAATAGAAGTAGAGCATGATCAGGAAGCCGTCAGTTCAGATATTCTTCATCAACATCAGGACGAGGATGAGCTGGAGAATGCAGGGCTGCAGGAAGACCCCCAATACAGAGATGTTTACATTGGACTTGGAGCCAGTGAGCCCCTTGAGGGCGCCAAGCCCTTTGCTGAGCGATACAACCGATGCGACATTTCATGGTGTACAGTCTGAGGCTGCGGGTCCCAGTGGGTTGCAGCAAGCCACACCTGGGAGACAGCCGAGGAGGGTGGGAAGGAGAGCTCAACCTGAAATGTAGGATGCAGGGGACATAGGACAGGACAGCTCATGAGAATGACTGGGGAGAGCATTGAGCTAACCGGATCGCTCCTGGACACCATGGGTGGGGTGAGGGTAGAATTAGCAGGATTGTCCGTAGAAGTAGCAACACTGTCTGGAGGAATGGTAGCAATGTCAGAACAGATGAAGATGGGGACGTCAGAGATTAGGGAGGGAATGTTGGAGATAGCTGCTGCAATGAGTGCACACACCCAGGCTGTCATTGCCCAACAGCAATTGGCAACATCAACTGCTGACACTCACTTTCCAATCCCCAGACTAGCCTCAGGTAGTGTGCCACGGTTTGATCCACAGGCTGAAGGAGAGTCCGAAGATGAACCCCAGCCTTCCACAATGCTATCTGCTATGGCAGAAAAAATCAAAGAGCAAGTTATTATTTAAATGGAGAACGATTGCAAAGTGCCGCAGTACAGCGAGACCTTGTGTATGAAACACAAAAGGATAGTATGCAGGTACAGCAAGTGATCAGGAAGGCCAATGGTATCTTGGCCTTTATTGCAAAGGTGACGGAGTATAAAAACAGAGAAGTTTTGCTACAGCTATACAAGGTATTGGTGAGGCCACACCTAGAATACTGCATGCAGTTTTGGTTTCCATATTTACGAAAGGATATACTTGCTTTGGAGGCAGTTCACAGAAAGTTCACTAGGTTGATTCTGGGGATGAGTGGGTTGACTTATGAGGAAAGGTTGAGTAGGTCGGGCCTCTACTCATTGGAGTTCAGATGAATGAGAGGTGATCTTATCAAAACGTATAAGATTATGAGGGGGCTTGACAAGGTGGATGCAGAGAGGATGTTTCCACTGATGGGGAACACTAGAACTAGAAGGCATGATCTTAGAATAAGGGGCCGCCCATTTAAAACAGAGATGAGGAGGAATTTCTTCTCTCAGAGGATTGTAAAGCTGTGGAAGCTGGGACATTGAATAAATTTAAGACAGAAATAGACAGTTTCTTAAACGATAAGGGGATAAGGAGTTATGGGGAGCGGGCGGGGAAGTGGAGCTGAGTCCATGAGCAGATCAGCCAGATCTTATTGAATGACGGAGCAGGCTCGAGGGGCCGTATGGCCTACTCCTGTTCCTATTTCTTATGTTCTTGTGTTCTTATGTCTGTCCCTGTCCAACCCCGCCAACAACAAATGCGCCTTCACGCAGAAAACAGAAAAAAACCTTGGGGTCGGGGGGGAAGAAGCAGAAGTCTGCGACAATGGGTATTGGGAGAGGTAACAAAAGGGGCAAGAGGGGCGCACAGTGCTAAGGTGTTTGAATAAGGGGGAGGAGAGATGGCTGCAGCTAGAGTTTGTTTGTTTGTTGCTGCTACTTGTTGTTTTCTTTATTGAAAAGTTTAAAGTTTGATAGAAAATGTTTTATTTAAGTTAAGTTCAACTATACAAATGTTTAATAGACCTAATTATTTTTTTAATGTAACCAGAATCCTGCACATTGTTTTTTGAATTAAAGCAACATAAACCAACACAACATTACGTGCAATATTATGTACATTATTTTTTCAGACTAACTGGTGCAAAGAATCAACACTGTCGGGCCATTTAACTTCAGGCAGCAAAGCGATCACGGATTAGTCATTGACGTAGGTCTCTAGCTATGGCTGTAGATGCATGAGGCCGCCTCCTCCGCCTTCATCCTGTGGGTTGAGGTAATGGCATGGGTTTGTCCTCCTCCTGCTGCTGCTGCTCCTCCTCCTCGTCCTCATTGTCAGCCTCCTCCTCTTCCTCCCCCCTTCTCCCCTCAAGAGGATCTTCAGTGTCCAGTACCTGTCCCCTCATGATGGCCAAGTGGTGCAGCATGCATCACATGACAGTGAACTGACCGACATGGTGAGGGGCGTATTGCAGGTAGCCTCCAGAGTGGTCCAGGCATCGGAAACATTGCTTCAATATGCCAATTGTCTGCTCTATGATGCTCCATGTCGTTATGTGCGACATGTTGTACCGACGCCCTGGCTCAGTGTGGGGATTGCGTAGGGGGGGTCATAAGCCAGGTGGCGAGCCCATACCCTTTGTCCCTGAGTAACCAGCTCTGCCCTTCTGACAGCTCCTGAAACATTGCAGATATAATGTCCTTACATAGGGGCCAAGTTTCGGCTTGAGTTGCTCCTGTTTTTTTGGAGCAACTAGTTTAGAATGGAGTATCTTAGAAATTTGAATTCTCGGCATTTAGTTTGCTCCAGTTCTAATCAGTTAGAACAGTTTCACTTTGGAACAGAATTTTTTTTTCAAAAGGGGGCGTGTCCGGCCACTTGCGCCTGTTTTCAAAGTTTAGGCAGTGAAAACTTACTCCAAACTAACTTAGAATGGAGTAAGTGAAGATTTTTGTACGTTCGAAAAAACTTTGTCTACACTTTAGAAAATCAGGCATAGGTTACAAATTAGGCGTAGGGAATGAGGGGGGGGGGTTTAAAGGGAAGTTTACAAACATTAAACACTTCAGTTTTACAAATAAAGAGCCATCAATAATTGATAAATACATCAATAAATCAACCAATAAATCAATCAAAAAAAATTAATAAAAAATTAAAAAAATCAATAAATAAAACATTTTCTACTTACCGACTGCAGCACCGGGAGCCCTCCAACAGTATGCTGGGATGCCCCCCCCCCCCCCCCCCACTCTGTCTCTGTCAGTGTCTCTCACTCTCTATCTGTCAGTGTCTATGTTTCTGACAGTGAGGGGAGGGTGAGAAGGGGGATGGGACGGAGAGGGGGAGAAGGGGGTCAGGTGGGGAGGTGGGGGTGAGGGGGAGAAGGGGGTGGGGTGGGGGAGAGAAGGAGGAGGGAGGTAGAGGAGGTGGAGGTTGGGGGTAGGGGGGTGGGGTGGGGGAGGAGGAGGGGTGGGGGGTGGGGTGGGGGGGAGGAGGGGTGTGAGGTGGGGGAGGAGGAGGGGTAGGGTGGGAGAGGAGGAGGGGTAGGGGGGGAGAGGGGGAGAGGGGGAGAAGGGAGAGGATGAAGGGAGGGAAGGAGAGAGGAGGGAGGGAGGGAAGGAGAGAGGAGGGAGGGAGGGAAGGAGAGAGGAGGGAGGGAGGGAAGGAGAGAGGAGGGAAGGAGAGAGTGGGGAGGGGAAGGGAGAGAAGGAGGCTGAACGGCCGGGCCCAAGACGTCGGGCTGGATTTACATGTCGGTGGCGTCGGGTCTCGGGGGGGGGGGGGGTCGCGGAGGTCCGGGGGGGGGAGAGTCGCGGAGGTCCGGGGGGGTGGGGGACAGTCGCGGAGGTCCTGGGGGTGGGGAAGAGTCGCGGAGGTCGGTGGGGGGGGCGAGTGGATGTCGGGTCGCCGAGGGGGGGCAGGAGGCGGGTCGCCGGGGGGGGGGTGGGAGAGCGGGGTTCGGGTCCGGTCAGGTGGGAGGAGCCTTATCCACGCAGCCCCAGTGAGGCCATTCGGCCAGGGCTAGGGGCTGCGTGCTTCGGGCCCCTCCCACAGTTTTGGGCGCCTGGAGCTACTGCACATGCGCGCCCACTGTAGCGCGCATGTGCAGAGGTCCCGGCACTGTTTTCAGCACAGGGACCTGGCTCCGCCCCCCACAGCTCGTGCTGCGCCGCGCCCAGCGGCAGAAGACCTGCAGGGAGCCGGAGAATAGGTAATTTTTTTTAGGCGCACTTTCTGGCGCGAAAATGGCGCGGCCCGAAACTTGGGCCCATAGGATGAAAGCATCATGGATGCTATCTGAGTATTTGGCATCCACTGCCATGATCTGATGCATATCATCGCAGATGAGCTGGACATTTAGGGAGTGTAACTCTTTCCTGTTGTGATAAACCTCAGAGTCGTCCAAAGGTGCTCTAAAGACGATGTGGATACAGTCAATCGCACCCTGTACCTTTGAGAAGCCAACAATTCTGGAGAACCCCACAGCCCTGTCTCGCATTGCCTGCGTGGTCATAGGGAAATTGATGAACTGGTCCCTTTTGCCAAACAGTGCAGCAGTTATCTGTTGAATGCAGCAATGTGTGGCGTGCTGCGAGATGCAGCATATGTCCCCAGTTGGTGCTTGAAATGAGCCAGAAGCATAGAATGCAAGTGCTTCAGTGACCTTCGTTTCCACAGGTAGTGCAGTTCTCCTGCCACTTCTTGGCTGTATGTCTGCCCTGATTAGCTGGCAGATCTCGGTCATGACCTCCTTTCTAAATTGCAGCCTGCGAATGCAGCCTACCTCACTCAGGTGTAGGTATGAGCGCCTTTTCCTGTAGATTCGATCAGGGTATGGCCTTCTCCCCATCAATGCCCGAATGATCTGGTTTCTGCGATGGTGGCATTGTATTATCCATCGCCTCTGCATTGTATGCATGCAAATTAACCTTATGACATGTAAGGTTTATACACATTCACAAAAGGCACAGCAAGATGCCATGAACTAAAAATGATTTAAAGTAAGCTTTTGGGACTAACTGGGTAAGGGAGGAAAAGGCGCCAGCCTGGGGCAGATGGTGAATCATCACCAATTTAAAGCAACCTCTGCGGTCAAGAGCCAGACCTATTTATGCATCAAAACAAAGGGACTGATACAATCCCACCAAGGAGCCCCTGGATTGATTGGCCAGAGGGGGAAAAACAGATCCCTCTAGAGACTAACAAAGGATCCCACAAGGCGGCATTTTTTGAGAACAGGGCACTTAAGATAAGGAGTTATCTTTTGCCCTGTCGACTCTGTGTGCAAATTGTGGCCATCCAAACCCATCACCGTTTCCAGTCAAACAGATCACCACAACCAACGAAACCAATCCAGATGCATTAACAGAAACCTCAGCTCAGCGGGACATTTATTTATAAAATAGATATATGTACATGAGCTGGAAGCAGCTCGTCGCGAACAAAAAGGAACGGACGAACACGGAAGAAATGGAAGAGAAGTGAACGACCAGAAGAGGGAACATCAAAGAGGAACAACCGGTCACGGAACCAACGACCATGAACCGACAATCTACGAGAACAGCAACTAACTGGACGGGTGATTGTATGTCTTCGGTCAATTCTCTCAAAAGTCTTGTTCTGTCATTTTTAGTTTGTTTATGCGTAATAAAACTGACAGTTGGGTTAAACCTAAACTTTGCATCACATGCAGTCCTTTCCTGTAATTCCCGAAGTCTATGAATCAAGGTAGAGTGTAAAACGAATGCCCTACAGACATGAGGCATAGTCAGTGTTGCATCCATAATTATTATTGTTAATTTTGTTATTCTTGTTATCATGAGACAGTATTTAATGAAGCACTCACACCTTTGCTGGGTGACGCCATAGTAGAACGGACCACACCCTGGTCTGCGCATGCACAACACTAAGCTCTGTCTCTAAGAAGACCCGACTCACAGTGATTTATGGCACTATTTATAGCTTTTGCCAAAATGCGTATGTTAGCTGCTGTGCCGTCACCGATGCACAGTTCGGAGTGCATGTCAGCAGGATTGCTCCCTCGGCCGGCCAGAAACACTGGAGATCGGCGCTCAGCTTGGAAAGAAGTCCGGGGGAGGGGGTGGGGGTGTGGAATCCAAGCGGCAAACTCCTGTGCTTGTGTCCAGCTGAGGGAGCAATCCTGCCGCCGGCCGGCACTCCTCCGACCTGTGCCTGGAGCTCCGTGAGCAGAGATTCTGTGGTGGGGTGGGATGGAGTCGCAATTTACCCATTCTCAAAAACATTCTGTGGGGAAAATTAATCTTCCGAGTTATTTTCCGAGTTCCCTCTGTAAATGTCATGTATGTAACCAGCATACTACTGTAACCCTTACACAATTGTAACCCTCATGTAACCACTACATACTGTACATACTTACTAGAAATGCACACCTTGACCACAGGAGATACTCCTTACCTGGAGATTCAGGTATATAAGGGGTGGTCCCTCGCAAGGTCAGATTCCTTGGTCCAGGTAATAAAGGTGAAGGTCACAGAGTGACTGTGTCTGCAATACGTGCCTCGTGTGATTATGTTTAAGAGTTAAGGACCCAACACCAGGCGACGGGAAGCGGGACTCACTGAACCCAGAGAATGGCCACCGGTAGCTCAGAGGAATGTTACTGTGTGGATGAAGACTGGGATGATTTCGTGGAGAGACTCCAGCAGACCTTTGTCACGAAGGACTGGCTGGGATAGGATGCAGCTGACAAGTGGAGGGCGCATCTACTCACAAGCTGCGGGACAAAAACGTATGCGCTGATGAAGGACCTGCTCATATCCCACAAACCGGCCGACAAGTCTTTTGAAGAACTCAACCAGCTGATCAGTGAACACTTAAAACCAGCGAGCAGCATACAGATGGCCCGGCACCGGTTCTACACACACCAACGTCGGGAAGGGCAAAACATCTCGGACTTCGTGGCAGACTTGCGGCGCTTGGCCAGCCTCTGTAAGTTCTCAGACGCCTAAGGGATTTTTTCATTGAGGGCATTTGCCATGCCAGGACCTTCAGGAAGCTCATAGAGACCAAGAACTTAACTCTAGAAGGGATAGCATTGATAGCTCAAACTTTCATAGTGGGAGAAGAAGAGACCAAGCTAGTTTACGTGAGTAGTCCTGGGTCCAACATGGCGACGGACCAAGGAATTAACGTGATCTATATGGGTAGAGCTGCAGAACACCAAAGGACAAAAATCGTTAGTGGGAGTTGTGCACAGACCTCCAAACAGTAGTAGTGATGTTGGGGAGGGTATCAAACAGGAAATTAGGGGTGCATGCAATAAAGGTGCAGCAGTTATAATGGGTGACTTTAATATGCACATAGATTGGGCGAGCCAAACTGGAAGCAATACGGTGGAGGAGGATTTCCTGGAGTGCATAAGGGATGGTTTTCTAGACCAATATGTCGAGGAACCAACTAGGGGGGAGGCCATTTTAGACTGGGTGTTGTGTAATGAGAGAGGTTTAATTAGCAATCTCATTGTGCGAGGCCCCTTGGGGAAGAGTGACCATAATATGGTGGAATTCTGCATTAGGATGGAGAATGAAACAGTTAATTCAGAGACCATGGTCCAGAACTTAAAGAAGGGTAACTTTGAAGGTATGAGGCGTGAATTGGCTAGGATAGATTGGCGAATGATACTGAAGGGGTTGACTGTGGATGGGCAATGGCAGACATTTAGAGACCACAAGGATGAACTACAACAATTGTACATTCCTGTCTGGCGTAGAAATAAAAAAGGGAAGGTGGCTCAACCGTGGCTATCAAGGGAAATCAGGGATAGTATTAAAGCCAAGGAAGTGGCATACAAATTGGCCAGAAATAGCAGCGAGCCCGGGGACTGGGAGAAATTTAGAACTCAGCAGAGGAGGACAAAAGGTTTGATTAGGGCAGGGAAAATGGAGTACAAGAAGAAGCTTGTAGGGAACATTAAGACGGCTTGCAAAAGTTTCTATAGGTATGTAAAGAGAAAAAGGTTAGTAAAGACAAACGTCAGAATCAGGGGAAGTCATAACGGGGAACAAAGAAATGGCAGACCAATTGAACAAGTACTTTGGTTCGGTATTCACTAAGGAGGACACCAACAACCTTCCGGATATAAAAGGGGTCAGAGGGTCTAGTAAGGAGGAGGAACTGAGGGAAATCTTTATTAGTCAGGAAATTGTGTTGGGGAAATTGATGGGATTGAAGGCCGATAAATCCCCAGGGCCTGATGGACTGCATCCCAGAGTACTTAAGGAGGTGGCCTTGGAAATAGTGGATGCATTGACAGTCATTTTCCAACATTCCATTGACTCTGGATCAGTTCCTATGGAGTGGAGGGTAGCCAATGTAACCCCACTTTTTAGAAAAGGAGGGAGAGAGAAAACAGGGAATTATAAACCGGTCAGCCTGACCTCAGTAGTGGGTAAAATGATGGAATCAATTATTAAGGATGTCATAGCAGTGCATTTGGAAAATGGTGACATGATAGGTCCAAGTCAGCATGGATTTGTGAAAGGGAAATCATGCTTGACAAACCACCTGGAATTTTTTGAGGATGCTTCCAGTAAAGTGGACAAGGGAGAACCAGTTGATGTGGTATATTTGGACTTTCAGAAGGCTTTCGACAAGGTCCCACACAAGAGATTAATGTGCAAAGTTAAAGCACATGGGATTGGGGGTAGTGTGCTGACGTGGATTGAGAACTGGTTGTCAGACAGGAAGCAAAGAGTAGGAGTAAATGGGTACTTTTCAGAATGGCAGGCAGTGACTAGTGGGGTACCGCAAGGTTCTGTGCTGGGGCCCCAGCTGTTTACATTGTACATTAATGATTTAGACGAGGGGATTAAATGTAGTATCTTCAAATTTGCGGATGACACTAAGTTGGGTGGCAGTGTGAGCTGTGAGGAGGATGCTATGAGGCTGCAGAGTGACTTGGATAGGTTAGGTGAGTGGGCAAATGCATGGCAGATGAAGTATAATGTGGATAAATGTGAGGTTATCCACTTTGGTGGTAAAAGCAGAGAGACAGACTATTATCTGAATGGTGACAGATTAGGAAAAGGGGAGGTGCAACGAGACCTGGGTGTCATGGTACATCAGTCATTGAAGGTTGGCATGCAGGTACAGCAGGCAGTTAAGAAAGCAAATGACATGTTGGCCTTCATAGCGAAGGGATTTGAGTACAGGGGCAGGGAGGTGTTGCTACACTTCTACAGGGCCTTGGTGAGGCCACACCTGGAGTATTGTGTACAGTTTTGGTTTCCTAACTTGAGGAAGGACATTCTTGCTATTGAGGGAGTGCAGCGAATATTCACCAGACTGATTCCCGGGATGGTGGGACTGACCTATCAAGAAAGACTGGATCAACTGGGCTTGTATTCACTGGAGTTCAGAAGAATGAGAGGGGACCTCATAGAAACGTTTAAAATTCTGACGGGTTTAGACAGGTTAGATGCAGGAAGAATGTTCCCAATGTTGGGGAAGTCCAGAACCAGGGGTCACAGTCTAAGGATAAGGGGTAAGACATTTAGGACCGAGATGAGGAGAAACTTCTTCACCCAGAGAGTGGTGAACCTGTGGAATTCTCTACCACAGAAAGTAGTTGAGGCCAATTCACTAAATATATTCAAAAGGGAGTTAGATGAAGTCCTTACTACTCGGGGGATCAAGGGGTATGGCGAGAAAGCAAGAAGTGAGTACTGAAGTTGCATGTTCAGCCATGAGCTCATTGAATGGCGGTGCAGGCTAGACGGGCTGAATGGCCCACTCCTGCACCAATTTTCTATGTTTCTATGTTTCTATAAACGCGGCTCAAGATCTCGCAGCCAGGCAAAGGCATTTTGAAACTGCAGCAGTCAGACAAAGGCATTTTGTAACTGCCCAAGCTAAAACCGACACTAAGATGGGCCCCGACAGGGACAATGGAGAGGGGAGCAGCAATTCACGCCATCAAGGGGACCATTAACACCCACCATCAGAGTGTTTAGAAACAACCAAGGGAACAATCACAGAGGAATGCCTGCTAACTGTCCTTTTGTGAACAACGATCTCAGCCAATGCTGGAGATGCGGGGGCAGACATTATGCGAAAAGCTGCAAATTTCAGCAGTTCGTCTGTAGGAATTGTAATGCTAGAGGACATTTGGCTAGGGTTTGCAAACAGCCAGTAGCGAGGCTAAGCTATGAGACAGAGGAATCAGGCGAGGGGCTTGCAGTGCAGGACAATACCTGGGGTAAAGCCATGGATGCTGAAGTTCAGCGGGTTCATGTGGCTGACATCCACAGCTCATACACCAAAACACCACCCATGATGATGAAAGTTTTATTGAATGGCATCCCGGTGCGCATGGAGCTGGAAACGGGAGCTAGCCAGTCCCTCATGAGAGCACAACAATTTGAGAAACTATGGCCACACAGAGCTAACAGGCCCAAACTGGAACGAATTAATACGCAGCTACGGTCGTACACCTAAGAGATCATTCCAGTGCTAGGCAGTGCAAACGTGGTGGTAACACACAATGGGTCACAGAACCGGCTTCCACTCTGGATTGTTCCAGGAAATGGCCCCGCGCTTTTGGGAAGGAGCTGGCTAACTGAGATGAACTGGAAATGGGGGGATGTGCATGCCATTTCATCTGTGGAGCAAAGCTCATGCCCACAGCTACTACAAAAATTCGGGTCACTGTTTCAACCCGGTGTCGGAACGTTCAAAGGCACAAAAGTAGTTATATGCATCACCCCGGACGGCAGACCAGTGCACCACAAAGCCAGAGCGGTGCCGTACGTGAGCAGATTGAGAGTGAACTGGACAGGCTGCTCAGAGAGGGCATAATTTCGCCCATTGAATTCAGTGACTAGGCAAGTCCCATCGTTCCTGTCCTTAAAGCGGACGGCTCGGTTACGATCTGCGGTGACTACAAAGCCACCATCAACCGGGTGTCCCTGCAGGACCAATACCCGCTCCCGAGGGCGGAGGATCTTTTTGCCACGTTGGCAGGTGGCAAGCTGTTCACTAAATTGGACCTCACTTCGGCTTACATGACTCAGGAACTGGCTGAAGAATCCAAGCTTCTGACCACCATCACGATGCACAAGGGTTTATTCATCTACAACAGGTGTCCTTTTGGCATCCGTTCTGCGGCCGCCATCTTTCAGAGAAACATTGAAAGCTTGCTGAAATCCATTCCCGGCACAATCGTATTCCAGGACGACATCCTAATAATGGGCCGAGACACCGAGGAACAACTCCACAACCTGGAGGAGGTGCTACGCCGACTGGACCGGATAGGCCTATGGCTGAAGAAGGCCAAGTGTGTGTTTTTGGCCCCAGAGGTCTAATTTTTGGGCAGGAGGATTGCCGCAGACGGGATCCGGCCTACCGAATCCAAAACGGAGGCGATCCGTCGTGCACCCCGGCCCGGCAACACATCGGAGTTGCAATCGTTCCTGGGACTTTTGAACTATTTCGGGAACTTCCTGCCGAACTTAAACACATTTTTAGGCTTTCAACAGGGCGCGGAACCTGCTTTGTTCCAACAAACTGTTAATGTTGTATGACCCCTGTAAAAAACTAGTTTTAACATGCGACGGATCATCATACGGGGTTGGGTGTGTGTTGCAGCAGGGTAATGGAGACGGACAACTCCAACCGGTGGTTTATGCCTCCAGGTCGCTCTCCCAGGCAGAGCGTGGATACGGCATGGTCGAAAAGGAAGCACTCGCTTGCGTTTATGGTGTGAAAAAAATGCACCAATACCTTTTCGGCAGACAGTTCGAGTTAGAAACGGACCACAAGCCATTAACTTCTCTGTTGTCCGACAGCAAGGCTCTCACGCTGGCTGCGTATGACTACACCATACGGCACCGGCCAAGCACCGAAAACTGCGCTGACACGCTCCGCAGGCTTCCCCTGGCCACCACCGAGGGGGTGGCGGAGAAAAGCGCTGAGATAGTCATGGCCATTGAGGCTTTTGACACCGCAGGCTCCCCCATCACAGCCCGCCAGATCAAAATCTGGACCAACAGGGACCCCCTCCTATCCATGATTAAGAAATTTGTCCTGACGGGGGATTGAGCGCCCGCACATGGGGCATGCCCCAAGGAGGTCAGACCTTTTCAGAGATGGATGGATGAGCTCTCCATCCAAGTTGACTGCCTGCTATGGGGCACCCTGGAATTGTGCTAATGAAGGCAATTGCCCGGTCACATGTGTGGTGACCGGGGATTGACTCAGACCTGGAACAAAGGTGCACGACATGTGCCCAGCTGGGCAACGCCCCCAGGAAGGCCCCGCTCAGCCCATGGCCCTGGCCCACCAAGCCTTGGTCACGCATTCACGTGGACTATGCGGGCCTGTTCATGGGAAAAATGTTCTTGATAATTGTCGATGCATACTCGAAATGGATCGAGTGCGACATATTAAACTCGTGCACAACATCCATCACCATGGAGAGCCTGCGCACGGTTTTCATGACCCACGGCTTGCCGGACATTCTGGTCAGCGACAATGGCCCGTGTTTCACCAGCCATGAATTCCAGGTGTTTATGTCGGGTAATGGCATCAAACATGTCCGGACGGCGCCATTCAAGCTGGCTTCCAATGGCCAGGCGGAACGTGCAGTCTAAGTCATAAAGCAAGGCATGCTCCGCATCCAAGGACCCTCTCTGCAGTACCGCCTATCACGCCTCCTGCTGGCCTATAGGTCCCGGCCGCACTCGCTCACGGGAGTTCTGCCAGCGGAACTCCTCATGAAATGCACGCTCAAAACGCAGCTGTCCCTCATCCGCCCAACCCTGGCTGACATTGTTGAGGGCAAGCGCCAGTCCCAAACCGAGTGCCATGATTGTAACTCAAGGGAGAGGTGTATAGAAATGGATGATCCGGTATTTGTACTTAACCATCCATTGGGACCCAAGTGGCTGGAGGGCACCGTAATTGATAAAGAGAGAAACAGGGTCATAGTGGTCAGACTCAATAATGGGCAGATATGCCGCAAACACTTGGACCAATTAAAGAAAAGGTTCAGCATAGACACCGATGAACATGAAGAAGAGCATGAGATGTCAACCACACCACTGCCAGTGGACGAGCAACAAGGACAATCACCAGCATGCACAGTCCCGGCGGCCAGCCCAGACAGGCCGGAATCACCTCAGGTGACATAAACGCATGCCAAGACTCAGCCACCAGAGCCTCAACTGCGGCGCTCCACGAGAGAGCATCGACCACCTGTTAGACTCAACCTTTGAGTCAAAAAGACGTGAGGGGGAAGGTGATGTCATGTATGTAACCAACATACTACTGTAACCCTTATACAATTGTAACCCTCATGTAACCACTACATACTGTACATACTTACTAGAAATGCACACCTTGACCACAGGGGGTGTACTTGTGGGAGACACTCCTTACCTGGAGATTCAGGTATATAAGGGGAGGTCCCTCGCAGGGCCAGCATTCCTTGGTCCAGGTAATAAAGGTAAAGGTCACAGAGTGACTGTGTCTGCAGTACGTGCCTCGTGTGATTATGTTTAAGAGTTAAGGACTCAACAAAATTGTCTTCTTCACTCGCTCCAAAAACTCAGAAATATACTCAGCGCCGATTTCCTTAAGTTAACGTAGGGTTTTTCTGATCGGTACATAAGGCCACTGTGCGCTGCCCTGAAAAAAATCTGTGTTGGTGAAAATCGGTTAAATGGCCAAAAACGGTGCGGAAATCAGCTTTCACCCAGACCTGCGTCAAAAAATCTGGCACTGACAGTCGTTGTCGGCATACAAACTTTGAGGAAAGTTGCAAGATCAAGATTGCTCAAAAAGATTGCTCAAAATGGCCGATATTTCCGGTGTGGGCGGTAAAAAAGGGTTTTCAGATCGCCGGCATCTCGCCCATTCTCAAACCACCTAGTCTCCACTTTTGAAAATGGCCATTACCGCAAGCGATATAAAATGGGTGGTAGCATTAAATTTTTTTGACCTTCTGCCTTAAAGTGTGGCCATCCTTAGCAACGGCATGGCAACACTCGATTCCCATGATTCTGGAGGTCAAGGGTCACCATGACATGTGCATAAGAAGAGACAGAGAGAGAAGGAGCTCAGAGGGACTGAAGGCATGGTTGGGTGTGGTGTGGCTGCTTTGGGAGGAAGCAGGGAGACTTTAGAGCATCACAGCAAGTAGACAAACAAAAAGTAGCTGTTAACAGCCACATATTTGACTGAATTTGGCCTATAATGGAGAGAGGGGAGGAGGCATCACAGCACGCAGTGGAGACTGACGCTTGAGAGAGCAGTGAGGTGGGAGCATATTGGAGGCCGCAAAAGAGTTAGGAGATTCTCGGACATGGCAAATGCCTCGCTCCTGCAGGAGGTCAAGATACGCTGGGGTGATTTGACCCAGGGAGGGCGTCGGAAGCCCATTTCAAAGGCTTACCAGAGGATATGGACCGAGATAGCAGAGGTGGTCTCATCTGCGACCAACGAGATGCATGAGGGCAACCAATGCTGCAAACGTTGGAATTACATGTACTTATGTATTTATATAATTTGATTTGTAACGGTCATGAGTGACTATCAGCAGATGTGAGGTCTTTCACTTTTACCGGGAATGTTTTACTCAAAGCCGGCGGTCACAGTGTACGTCTTTAGGTAAAGAATGATAATAATCATAATAATCATGATTACATCTGTCGGTTATGTGTTGTATCAGTCTTTGTGACAGTACCCAGCAATGATATCATGCAATAACCTCATGCCATGTCGTCCTATCACCTTTTACAGAAGAAGCTATCGACGATGAGGTCCGTGCAGAGACGAACGGGTGGGGGGCCACCAGTCCCCAGCGACATAACTGACATGGAGGAGCGTGTGCTCGCACTCGTGGGGAAGTACCTCTGGACAGCCACGAACGCATCTGCAGACCCTGAAGTGATGCCACGTGAGTAAAGCTTACATCATTGCATCATGTAAAATCTATTGATGCCACACCCACTCATATCCGAACAATCATATATGATAGATGATTTCTAAAAGTGTCATAGAAATAATGCTGGCCTAATGAAAATCATTGCAATGCATAATGTGTTGATGGTCATGAAATGTGATGTCTGTGATGATTTTGATAGCGGTGGTGCTTTTGTCGTGCATATGCTGTGTGTAGCGCTGGACTGACCTTGTCACCCTAGCACCCCCTTCTCCTCTAATAACCTCATTTGTGTTTTGCAGTGCAGCCAACAGCGCAGCCCTAGGCAAGACCACAGAGGCCAGGAGGTGGGGGCGTGGGGCAGGAGTCGGCGGACGATCCTACTACATCTGGTGCTGAGGAGCTCCGATTCTCGCCCATCAATTCGCTGGGTCTGTTCTCCACGAATGAGAGCGCGGACTTCGAAGAACCTGCATCACCACGCTCCAGAACCCATTCCACCCCAAGGCCATCTAGTGGTCCTCCGGTCATTCCTGCCTCCACTCTGGAGGTACCAGCCCCAAGCACCTCTCCACAGGGCACCCCATTTGTCCCCAGGATGGTGGCCTCGTGGATGCGGCAGATCTGTTCCACGAGCGCGACATGACAGCGGAGAGGTGGTACAGTTGTCCAGGAGAACTGTAGATATTGGTGACCAGCTCATCGAAGCATTGGGGGGCATATCACGACAGCTGGCCACCATGACTGAGTACATTCCGCGCATGGCGGAGGCCCTGGATGCGATAGCCAGGAAAACTGCTGCCACAGGCCTCCCATTGGTCTCGAAGTATGGCACTCCAACCCTAGGTTCCGCACCACCAGTGCGAACGACAGAGGAGAGCAAGGACCAAGATCTTGCTTCTGCATCAGAGAATGTTGCCTCTTGACACCCCCCGCTCCCGTACCCATGCAACGACCGCATCTGCCTTCATCCCCCCCAATGATGCACCGCCCAAGGAGCTCCTCAGCCAGGCGCCGTGGAGCGAGGAGGGGAAGAGGTAGAGATGGGGAGAAGATGGAGAGGGGGGAAGGAAAATGAGGTACATGTGCGCAGGTGATGGCTGTGTTATATCTCCATCTGGGTGTATGCAATTTGTTGCAATGTATGGAACTGGGAACCACGCTCCTGATTTGCCTTTGTATTCTGTGTTGCTGGACATGTTGAACATGTGATTTATGTCAATGGTGTAAAAAGTGGGGTGTTGGCGGGGGGGGGCGGGGGTTGGGTGTTATTGGCTGTGATACTTATGATTTCAGACCAATGTTGGTATTACATTTTTGTTATTGAACAAAACCTTGTTGCGCATTGTCTCAGATAGTTGGACCGTTACACGCTGGTGATTCCTTACCATGAAAGGGTTAAATACAACTTATCAATCAACGTAAACTTTAACTGGCATCAAGATGATGGGCACCATTGATGTCTGAGCTGCACACACACAGCAGTGTGTCAGCGTTATCATTCATATCAGCGCTCTTTCAGGCAAATCGTTCAGATATCAGCTCCTCACGTAAGAGTGGGATTTAACAAATGCCAGCCACACCGCTGGCGTTCGTTCCGGTTAATTCCATTTTTTGTGTGTGTTTTTTTGAGCGCGTTTTTTTGAGCGAGCGATATTGTGGGCGATATGTGTGCGAGGTGGTGAAATTGACGATGGGCGATCTCCATGGCCGCTAGTTTGGGTAAATATGCTCTTTACGACAAAAAACAGTGGGCGGGCGTTAATATTGAATCTCGGCGCCAATTCCATGTGGAAAGTAACGCTGAGCGATATTATGGCCATTGATTTCGCCCATTCTGCTGATTCCGCCCAAAAAAAGTGGGCGGTCGGTAATATTTTTTCCCGGAGTTCACATGGGGAAAGTAACGCTTGCCGATAAGTTTCCTAAAAAAGCCAGTCAGTTTCCATTTTGTGCCAAAATGGGCGATATATGGGCGTTATACGTCATTTCAGCGGTAAAATGGGCGTTAAGTGGGCGTTAAGCAGGCAAAAAAAAAGTGGAGGTTCTAGCCCATAGTCTTTTGTTGTGTATAACCATGCACATTATGTATGATAATTATTTTGTTGTGATTACTTCTTTAAGGAGGCCACACCTGGAGTATTGTGTACAGTTTTGGTTTCCTAACTTGAGGAAGGACATTCTTGCTATTGAGGGAGTGCAGCGAATATTCACCAGACTGATTCCCGGGATGGTGGGACTGACCTATCAAGAAAGACTGGATCAACTGGGCTTGTATTCACTGGAGTTCAGAAGAATGAGAGGGGACCTCATAGAAACGTTTAAAATTCTGACGGGTTTAGACAGGTTAGATGCAGGAAGAATGTTCCCAATGTTGGGGAAGTCCAGAACCAGGGGTCACAGTCTAAGGATAAGGGGTAAGCCATTTAGGACCGAGATGAGGAGGAACTTCTTCACCCAGAGAGTGGTGAACCTGTGGAATTCTCTACCACAGAAAGTAGTTGAGGCCAATTCACTAAATATATTCAAAAGGGAGTTAGATGAAGTCCTTACTACTAGGGGGATCAAGGGGTATGGCGAGAAAGCAGGAAGGGGGTACTGAAGTTGCATGTTCAGCCATGAATTCATTGAATGGCGGTGCAGGCTAGAAGGGCTGAATGGCCTACTCCTGCACCTATTTTCTATGTTTCTATGTTTCTATGTTTATTCACTGGAGTTTAGAAGAATGAGAGGGGATCTCATAGAAACGTATAAGATTCTGCGGGACTGGACAGGTTAGATGCGGGAAGAATGTTCCCAATGTTGGGGAGGTCCAGAACAGGGGACATAGTCTTGGGATAAGGGGTAAGCCATTTAGGACTGAGATGAGGAGAAACTTCTTCACTCAGAGAGTTGTTAACCCATGGAATTCCCTGCCGCAGAGAGTTGTTGTTGCTAGTTCATTGGATATATTCAAGAGGGAGTTAGATATGACCCTTACGGCTAAGGGGATTAAAGGGTCTGGAGAGAAAGCAGGAAAGGGGTACTGAAGGAATGATCAGCCATGATCTTATTGAATGGCGGTGCAGGCGCGAAGGGCCGAATGGCCTACTCCTGCACCTATTTTCTATGTTTCTATGTTTCTATATAAGTGTGATATAGAGCTCCCCCTAGTGGACTACTGCTCCCCTAGTGGACCACAGGTAATGCAACAGCTAATGTATAATAATAAAAGGGTCATGTGACCAGGTCACCTGACAAGTTTTCTGTAGAGCCACCTTGTCGTCTGTGTGTTTATGATGCCATAAAAAAGATATCAAAGTTCCTCTAAAGTTTTCAATATCCTACCATTTATTGTGTATTCCCTGGCCTTGGTGGCCCTCTCCAAATGCATTACCTCACACTTCTCTGGAGTGACTTTCAGGTGCCACATATCTGCCCATCTGACCAGTCGATTGATAGCTTCTTGCAGTATACAGCTTTCTTCCTCACTATCAACCACACAGATATTATTTACATCTGTGGCTTGCTTCCCTCCTCTGCTGTACCTCCTCCACCAGGACTTGTAGTGCTGTGTCCGAGAATCAGTGAGCCAGCCCTCTCCCTCAGACCCTGAGCTATCCTGATAAATGCCGTTGTCTGTCAGCCAGAGCCCTCCACACCTTCATTGGAAGTGCGTACTTATACTGTCTGGAAATATTGCTCCTCATCATCATAGGCAATTCCTCAAAATCGAGGAAGACTTGCTTCCACTCCAAAAGTGAGTTCTCAGGTGACTGTACAGTCCAATACAGAAATTACAGTCTGTCATAGGTGGGACAGACAGTCGTTGGAGGAAAGGGTGGGTGGGGAGTCTGGTTTGCCGCACGCTTCTTCCGCTGCCTGCGCTTGTTTTCTGCATGCTCTCGGCGACGAGACTCGAGGTGCTCAGCACATTTCCGGATGCTCTTTCTTCACTTAGGGTGGTCTTTGGCCAGGGACTCCCAGGTGTCGGTGGGGATGTTGCATTTTATCAAGGAGGCTTTGAGGGTGTCCTTGAAACATTTCCTCTGCCCACCTGGGGCTCGCTTGCCGTGTAGGAGTTCTGAGTAGAGCACTTACTTTGTGAGTCTTGTGTCGGGCATGCGGACAATGTGGCCCACCCAACGGAGTTTGTCAAGTGTGGTCAGTGCTTCGTTGCTGGGGATGTTGGCCTAATCAAGAACACTGACGTTGGTGCGTCTATCCTCCCAGGGGATTTGCAGGATCTTGCGGAGACATCATTGGTGGTATTTCTCCAGCTACTGCATATGGTCCACATCTCTGAGCCATACAGGAGGGCAGGTATCACTACAGTCCTGTAGACCATAAGCTTGGTGCCAGATTTGAGGGCCTGATCTTCGAACACTCTCAGGCGACCGAAAGCTGCGCTGGCTCACTGGAGGTGGTGTTGAACCTCGTCGTCGATGTCTGCCCTTGCTGATAATAGGCTCCCAAGGTATGGAAAGTGGTCCATGTTGTCCAAGGCCACATCGTGGATCTTAATGACTAGGGGGCACTGCTGTGTGGCGGGGTCAGGTTGCTGGAGGACCTTTGTCTTATGGATATTTGTCTTATGGCTTTCGCACGCCTCGGTGAAGATGTTGACGATGGCTTGGAGATCAACCTCTGAATGTGCGCAGACACCAGCATCATCCGCGTACTGTAGTTTTATGACAGAGGATGGGACGATTTTGGTTCCACTCCAGCGGGCAGCTTGTTGAGCGTGAGTGGAGCATTGGAAGTGCGTACATATAGTGCCTGGGGAATATTGGTCCTAATCAGCACTTGAGTGCTAACTGTGCAGGTCTCCGGTTTAGCGCCTCCAGGCATGTAACTGTGGCAGTAATGAGAAGAGTTTTTTTAGTTATGTGAAGAGTCAGAGAACTATCAAAGATTGTATTGGGCCACTGAAGGGTGTTCAAGGACAGGTTACAAAGGAGTCACTGAGTATGGCAGAAATATTAAATGAGTATTTGATATTCATATTACCCTTGAAGATAATGCTCAAATTTTAGAATTTAATAATACTAGTTTTGTTAGTAACATTAACATAGATAAACATATTGTTTTAGAAAGAATTAACAACTTGAAAATAGATAGAGCAGTCGGGCCGGATGTTTCCCACCTGAAGGTCCTCCGAAAGATGGGACATGTGTGATGCGAGCCCCTGGCCTCTATTTTTAATAGCTCACTGCACTTTGTAATGGTGCCTACAGATTGGCAGGCTAATGTAGTCCCTATTGTTTTTTAAAGTTGACAAGACAGACCTGGGTAACTATAAGCCCATCAGTTTAACATCAATAATAGGCAAGATGCTGACGAAGGGTCGTCGACCCAAAACTTTAACTCTGTTTTTCTCTCCACAGATGCTGCCTGACCCGCTGAGATTTCCAGCATTCTCTGTTTTTATATTATATTATATATAATACAGTTGTCTTCATTCTGTCCAATTGACGAATTGTAATAAACTAGAAGCTGAAAAATAGAACAGTTGAAGCAAATAGGAAATCATTTATTGGAGTTTGTGTACATTGCAGGTAATCATGTACAGAACATTCAATTACAATAATTTATAAATATTCAACTATGCAATGTTTATATTTCCTTCTGTGATAAAATACACATTTAATTGTATTTATACAAACTTTAATTTTAAGAAGCATATATTTTGTATTATACCACGCATGTGACTAAAATGTTATATTTTAAATAACTGCACAACTAAAGCAATGTTTCGATAGGCTTTTTCAGTCAAACAGATGAGAATTTTCTCTCTTCCGTAGACATGAGACAGAGTTCCCAAACCTCTCAGATCAGTTTACATGCTGACTGCTAGACTCGCCTCTTCCTCCCAGATCAACTCTCAGTTTACAGGATCTTACTGCATTCTCTCATTCTCAGGATAATGTTTCTCTGCCATTTGTTGAGTTAGTTACTAATGTCCTAGCCAGTTATTCTCCTAAAATGATTTGCAAATATAATGAACAACTGTGAACCTCTCAATGCTAAGACCACTGACACATAACTTCTCTCTTTGTCAATAGGTAACTCTACCAAGTTATCCACCTTCCAGCCTCTATCTTGTTCCACTCAGTGCATAACCTTCCTCCCAGCACTTAGCAAGTTCCTCTCAGCTTCTAATCTCTCAAGTAATGATTCATCTCTCCTCGTCAGTGTGCTTTTCTTGGAGGTCATCTCCTTACAGTTTTTATATCAATCGATCCTCATTGTTGCTGAGGAGGCATTTAAACCTTGAAAATTTTGGAAATATTTTACCACTTTTCACATACACACAATAGGTCCTTATTAAAGCAATTTAAGTTGTTTAATAAAAGTGTAAAATCATATCAGATAGTTGGTAAAACAGAATGCACAGCAGGAAATTAGTTTTAAGGATCTTTCTAACTAGAAAAAGGAGTGATGATTTGAGATCCTGTTAAAAGTTATTTAATTATACAAAATGCTAGTAACATCATTCCATTATTAGCCAAGTTATCGCTAACAAGTCCCATTAATGGAATCCTGCACTCTCACAATTTAAACACAATTTCAAGTTTCCCCTGTTGCTGTCACTTAATAACATTGAATAGAACATGGTGTTAAAAGATACATTATAACATTAATTGTAAGAATCTGATGGCTAGCAAACAAAACATAATCCCTAATGCAAAATATACATTCATGACAACATAATGCTCGGTGTAATAAAATCTTCACACGAGCACAATAGGTGTGAAACTGCTTGCCAGTCAACAAAGACATATGCTAAATATTATCAACAGATTCCAATTTTCTTAGAATAAAGATTAATAAATGCAGAGTAAAACTGAATGCAAGATTCAAAGGCACCTGATCTAATGTTCAGATATTAGTACTGTTCATTACAGAATTGTGATATCCATGTTCAGACTTTCCTGATGCTTTCCCTTTATTGATGTCATGGTCATCCAGTGCAGCGATCAGGGGTATGGGATTTTCAGCACTTGAGTGCATTGTTTTCTCAGACATCTTGTACAAGAAAGAAAATTTAAATATTTAAACCAGGAAGCCAGAAAATAAATTAATCTTTACTTTTCTAATAGGTTGAAAAAAATACCCACAACTTCTCCATCCAGCTTACCATTTATTAGCCTTTGTGTAATATTTTTAGCTGTAACTTTGTCACAGTATCATGAGAGTCACAGATTTTGTGATTTTCATTTGCTGCAGAATTCATCTTACTTTTTTAAAAATTGTTCACGGGATTTTTAATTTTTTTTTAAATCGGGCATCACTGGCAAAGCCATATTTATTGCTCATCCCATGTTGCCTTGAGAAGGTGGAGAAGAGCCTTTTCCTTGAACCGCTGCAGTCCTTGTGGTATTGGTGCTCTCACAATGGTGTTAGGATATTGGCCCAGTGATGATGACCGGCGATCTGAAATAGATGCTTTCTTTCGCCTATGATGAATGCACTAGGCCCAGATGAGCTTTACAAATCAGAGACTGGTACGCCTCAGCTCCATGCTGGTGTATTGGCCTCTGCTGTTCTGCTAGCTCCTCCTAAGTCAGGGATGTAGGAACTCTCAAAGTCTCCAACCCTGACTCCACCACCTTTCACCATTGGCTTCATAAGGGTTGGGTGGTGGTTCTGCTCCTTAAAAGGCCAATCAAGACGTCGTGGAATAGTCAAAGGTCCTACATAATGGAGTCCCTGACTCCTTCCAGTAGATTCCGCCAGACTCCCACCAGAGTCACAGCAGTATTTCAACTGAACGCTCAAAGCAGTTCCGGGACAACATGTAGCTGGGTATGCGGAGCATTGGAGAGGAGATATACTTTCACACTCCAATCCAAATATATTCACACTTTTAGCATTTTATTATTTTTAATGAATGTTTGTGTTCATCAATGTTGGAAATGTTTGTGCTGGGGAATGGAACACTTTCCCATTTCAGGCACCCACTGTCAGCATCACACATTCTAAGGCCAGGTACAGAACATGTCAGATGCAGCATAAAGTGCCCTCTGTTTTGCCCCACAATATACTTCAACACCAACCCTAGTGCACCAATGACATTTCTATTTCTCACAACATCCATCCTTGTGACCTCTCTAGGTGACGTAGATAATTTGATATAAAATTAGGGCAGTTTTGTGCTATGGGCCAAACTTTACTAAGTACTGAGTTGAAACTGTCCAAATTAATTTCATGCAAGAATGAAAAAAAGACTTGCATTTTTATAGAGCGCCTTGAACAACCTCAAGGTGTCCCAAAGCATTTTATAGCCAATGAATAATTTTGAAGTGTAGTCATTGCGGTAATGTAGGACTCTTAAAGTCAACAGACAATGGAGCAGGCTGGATTTGAACACATTCCAGCAGTAAAAGGACAGAGCGCAAACCCCTTGTGTCACCCAGTTCTTGGAGATCCAAAGTCTCTGAATAGTTTAAATTATTTAGTTTCAAAGAGATTAATAGGACAATTGAGTTGTGATGGCAGTAAAACTGAATATACATAAATCCGTCATCGCATCACTGTTCAGATCTTTATTAAAACAGATATCTCTGAGCAATATTTGTTATGCTAGTAAATTAAAAAGCACAGTAGGATTTTGATATCGGAATATGCACTTAACCCGTGTAAATACTCAGCAGGTCAGGCAGCCTCTGTGGAGAGAGAAACAGAGTTAACGTTTAACTCTGTTTCTCTCTCCACAGATGTAGTCTGACCTGCTGAATATTTACAGCATTTTCTGTTTTTATTTCAAATTTCCAGCATCTGCAGTGTTTTGCTTTTGTATACATTTAACCTTGTTGCACTCGGGAGTTTTTATTTATCACTTCCGTGCAAAAAATAGTATATTTTTGTACATGTTTTGCGGGTTTGTAAGAAATCAGGAATCCGAAGAAATTGCAAATTATAAAAAAAATAATGATTTTAAATAAGAAGTTCTTGTGTCAGCTCAGCAGCCACAGAGAGCTAAGGTCTTGACAGAAAAACAGGCCTTCAAGGCCTAGCTATGGCGACAAGGGACTTAACACGGAGCCTTAAGGATAAACAAGCTGTCTCAGTCAGCCCATAGTACAAAATTGCCCTAATTTTATACCAAATTATCTACGTCACCTAGAGAGATCATTTCGAATTAGTAATGGGGAACATGGAGATGGCAGAAACTCTGAACAAATATTTTGTATCAGTCTTTACGGTAGAGAACACTAACAATATTCTGACAGTGGATAGTCAAGGGGCTATAGGAGGGAGGAACTTAACACAATCACAATCACTAAGGAGGTGGTACTCAGTAAGATAATGGGACTAAAGGCAGATAAATCCCCTGGACCTGATGGCTTGCATCCTAGGGTCTTAAAAGAAGTAGCGGCAGGGATTGTGGATGCATTGGTTGTAATTTACCAAAATTCCCTGGATTCTGGGAAGGTCCCAGCAGATTGGAAAACTGCAAATGTAATGCCCCTATTTAAAAATGAAGGCAGACAAAAAGCAGGAAACTATAGACCAGTTAGCCTAACATCTGTGGTTGGGAAAATGTTGGAGTCCATTATTAAAGAAGCAGTAGCAGGACATTTGGAAAAGCAAAATTCGGTCAGGCAGAGTCAGCATGGATTTATGAAGGAGAAGTCATGTTTGACAAATTTGCTGCAGTTCTTTGAGGATGTAACGAACAGGGTGGATAAAGGGGAACCAGTGGATGTGATGTATTTGGACTTCCAGAAGGCATTTGACAAGGTGCCACATAAAAGGTTACTGCACAAGATAAAAGTTCACAGAGTTGGGGGTAATATATTAGCATGGATAGAGAATTGACTAACTAACAGAGAACAGAGAGTCGGGATAAATGGTTCATTCTCTGGTTGGCAACCAGTAACTAGTGGGGTGCCACAGGGATCAGTACTGGGACCCCAACTATTTACAATCTCTATTAACAACTTGGAGGAAGGGACTGGGTGTAATGTAGCCAAGTTTGCTGATGATACAAAGATGAGAGGATGGGCAATGTAAGAGGAGGACACAAAAAATCTGCAAAAGGACATAAACAGGCTAAGTGAGCGGGCAAAAATTTGGCAGATGGAGTATAATGTTGGAAAGTGTGAGGTCATGCACTTTGGCAGAAAAAAAATCAAAGAGCAAGTTATTATTTAAATGGAGAAAGGTTGCAAAGTGCCACAGTACAGCGGGACATGGGGGTACTGGTGCATGAAACACAAAAGGATAGTGTTATATATGTAAACTTGTATTTACTCTGTACAGCCACCAGAGGGCTCATCCCCCTGGAGTCCCAAGGAATCCCATAATCCCTTGGGAGCACAGGTATTTAAGGAGGCCTCACAGGTTTCATACCCGGCATTGGCCACGAAACCATACTTCGCAAACTTTTGACTGTAGAGACACCAAACTTGAGCAAGGCCATAGCGATAGCCCAGGTGTTCATTGCCACCAGTGACAATATCGTAATATACAGGGCAGGTCACACATACCTGTAGCTGCACGTCTGCAGATGTCTCAAAGTCCACCATCAAGGGTGATGAATGCAAGTTCATTAACACCTTGTTGGCTTTGCGGGCGTGATCATCGTTTCAATTCGTACCGCTTCAAAGGGTACGTTTGCAAGGGCTGTGGAACAATGGGACACCTCCAACGTATGTGTAGGTGAGCTGCTAATCCTGTTAAACCTGCAAACCACCATGTTGCAGAGGAGGACAGATCCACGGAGGATCACGACGAACCAGAGCCTCAGATAGAGGAGGCAGAGGTGCATGGGGTGCACACATTCAACATGAATTGTACCCCGATAATGCTGAATGTTGAACTAAATGGACTCCCGGTGTCAATGGAGCTGGACACAGGCGCGAGCCAGTCCATCATGGGCAAAAAGACTTTCGAAAGATTGTGGTGCAACAAGGCCTTAAGGCCAGTCTTAACTCCAGTTCACACGAAACTAAGAACTTACACTGAAGAACTGATTCCTGTAATCGGCAGTGCTACCGTAAAGGTATCCTACGATGGAGTGGTGCACAAGCTACCACTCTGGGTGGTACCGGACGATGGTCCCACCCTGCTCGGCAGGAACTGGCTGGAAAAGATACGCTGGAACTGGGATGATGTCGAACGCTATCGCCTGCTGACGACGCTTCGTGTGCCCAGGTCTTAAACAAATTTCCTTCGCTGTTCGAACCAGGCATCGGGAAATTCCAAGGAGCAAAAGTGCAGATCCACCTAATTCCGGGGGCACGACCCATCCATCACAAGGCAAGAGAAAGACCAAGCTCGACTGGCTGCAAAGAGAGGGCATCATTTCGCTGATCGAATTCAACGAGTGGGCCAGTCCGATCATTCCTGTCCTCAAAGGAGACAGCACTGTCAGAATCTGTGGCGATTACAAAGTAACTATCAATCTTTTCTCGCTGCAGGACCAATATCCACTACCAAAGGCCGACAACCTCTTTGCAACGCTGGTGGGAGGAAAGATGTTCATGAAGCTGGATCTGACCTCAGTCTACATGACGCAGGAACTGGAGGAATCATCGAAGGCCCTCACCTACATCAACACGCACAAAGGTCTTTTTGTTTATTACAGATGCCCGTTTGGAATTCAATCAGTGGAGGCGATATTCCAGAGAAACATGGAAAGCTTACTGAAGTTGGTCCCGCACAGCGTGGTCTTCCAGGACGACATCTTGGTCGCAGGTCGGAACACAGTCGAGCATCTGCAGCACCAGGCGGAGGATATTAGTTGACTCAACCGCATGGGGCTCAGGTTAAAACACTCGAAGTGCTTTTTCCTGGCGCCTGAAGTGGAGTTCCTGGGAAGGAGGATTGCGGCGGACGGCATCAGGCCCACCAACGCGAAGACGGAGGCAATTGAGAACGCACCGAGGCCACAGAATGACGGAGCTGCGGTCGTTTATGGGACTCCTGAACTACTTTGGTAACTTCTTACCGGGTCTTAGCACACTGTTAGAACCACTACATGTCTTACTACAAAAAGGGGACGAATGGGTTTGAGGCAAAAACCAAGAAAATGCCTTTGTAAAAGCGAGAAAATTGTTATGCTCAAACAAATTGCTTGTGTTGTATGATCCATGTAAGCGTTTGGTACTAGCATGTGATGCGTCGTCATTCGGCGTAGGGTGTGTATTGCAACAAGCTAATGATTTCGGGAAACTACAACTGGTTGCTTGTGCATCCAGGAGTCTGCCTAAGGCTGAAAGAGCCTACAGCATGATTGAGAAAGAAGCCTTAATGTGTGTCTATGGGGTAAAGAAACTGCATCAATACCTGTTTGGGCTAAAATTCGAATTGGAAACCGACCATAAACCACTCATATCCCTGTTTTCCGAGAGTAAAGGGATAAATACCAACGCATCAGCCCGCATCCACAGACCAGGCACATAAAAATGTGCCAATGCTCTCAATAGGCTGCCATTGCCCACCATGGGGTGGAAATGGCGCAGCCCGCAGATCTAGCCATGGCTATGGAAGCATTTGAGAATGAGCAATCACTCGTCACTGCCCGACAGATCAAAACCTGGACAAGCCAGGATCCCTTATTATCTCTAGTGAAAAGCTGTGTGCTTCATGGGAGCTGGTCCAGTGTCCCAGTGGAAATGCAGGAAGAGATAAAGCCGTTCCAGCGGCGCAAAGATGAAATGTCTATACAAGCAGACTGCCTTCTGTGGGGCAATCGAGCAGTGCTCCCCAAGAAAGGCAGAGAACCTTCATCTATGACCGTCACAGTACCCACCCAGGCATTGTAATGATGAAAGCGATAGCCAGATCCCTGGAGGCCCGGTATCGATGCGGACTTAGAGTCCTGCGTTCACAGATGTAATATATGCTCGCAGTTAAGCAATGTACCCAGGGAGGCGCCGCTAAGTTTATGGTCTTGGCCCTCCAAACCGGGGTCCAGGGTATGTTGTGTCCTTACACACTACAGCAAATCAACACGAGGCACATACTGGAGACAAGGTCACTCTGTGACCTGTACCTTTATTTACAGGACCAAGGAGTGATGACCCTACGTGGTACCTCACTTTATATACCTGGATGACCAGGTGAGGAGTGTCTCCCACAAGTTCACCCCCTGTGGTCAAGGTGTGCATTTCTCAGGTGTATACAGTGTACAGTGTTGTTACATAAAGGTTACAGTTATGTGAAGGTTACAAACATGACATCACCTCCCCACAACGTCTTTGGGTCAAAGATTGAGTCTTTCAGGCAGTCGACGCTCTCTTGTGGAGCGCCGCAATTGGAGCTCTGGTTGTTGAGCCTTGGCATGAGTCTTTGTCATCTGTAGTGATTCCGGCTCATCCGGGCTGACCACAGGGACTGTGCATGCTGCTGACAGTTCTTGTTGCTCGTTCACTGGCAGTGGTGTGGGCAGCATCTCATAATTTTCCTCAGGTTCCTCAGTGTCCATGCTGAACTTTTTTTTTTACTTGGTCCAGATGTTTGCGACATATCGGTCATTGTTGAGTCTGACCACTATGACCCTATTCTCCTCTTTACCTATTACAGTATCCTCGAGCCACTTGGGCCCCACAGCATGATTAAGACCAAATACAGGGTCATCGATTTCTATCCATCTCCCCTTTGAGTCACGGTCGTGGCACTCATTTTTGGACTGGCGCTTGCCCTCAACAATGTCTGAGGAGACTGGATGAGGAGCGACAACCGAGTTTTTAGTGTACATTTCATGAGTAGTTCCGCTGGGGGGACTCCCATGAGCGAGTGCGGTCGGGACCTGTAGGCCAGCAGGAGGCGCGATAGATGGTATTAAAGGGAGGGTCCTTGAATTCGGAGCATGCCTTGCTTTATGATCCGGACCGCACGTTCCGCCTGGCCATTGGTAGCCGGCTTGAACGGTGTTGTCCTAACATGTTTGATGCCATTACCCGACATGAACTTACGGAATTCATAGCTAGTGAAACATGGGCCATTGTCGCTAACTAGGATGCCCGGCAAGCCGTGGGTTGCAACGACCGCATGCAGACTCTCCACTGTGGTGGATGTCGTGCACGAATTCAATATGATGCATTCGATCCATTTCGAGTACGCATCAACAACAATGAGGAACATTTTCCCCATGAACGGGCCCATGTAGTCTACGTGAATACGTGACCATGGTTTGGTGGGCCAGGGCCACGGGCTGAGTGGGGCCTCCCTGGGGACATTGTCCAGCTAACCACACGTCGTGCACCTGCGAACACTGTTCCAGGTCTGCATCAATTCCCGGCCACCATACATGTGACCGGGCAATGGCCTCCATAAGCACAATGTCTGGGTACTCGCTGTGGAGTTTCCTGATGAATGCTTCCCTACCCCTCTGGGGCATGACTACCCGGCTGCCCCATAGTAGGCAGTCGGCTTGGATGGAGAGTTCATCCATCCGTCTGTGAAACGGTCTGACCTCTTCAGGACATGCTCCGTGTGCGGGTGCCCAATCCCCAGTCAGGACACATTTCTTAATCAGAGATAGGAGGGGATCTCTGTTTGTCCAGGTTTTGATCTGCTGGGCTGTGATGGGGGAGCCTGCGCTGTCAAAGGCATCGACAGCCATGACCATCTCCACGCTTTGCTCCACTGCCCGCTCAGTGGTGGCCAGTGGAAGCCTGCTGAGCACGTCAGCACAATTTTCGGTGCCTGGCCGGTGCCGTATGGTGTAGTCATACGCAGCCAGCGTGAGAGCCCATCACTGTATGCGAGCTGACGCATTGGCATTGACAGCTTGGCTGTCGGACAACAGGGATCTTAACGGCTTGTGGTCCATTTCTAAATCGAACCTTCTGCCAAAAAGGTACTGGTGCATCTTTTTCAACCTGTAGACACATGCGAGTGTTTCCTTTTCAACCATCTCATACCCTCTTCCTGCTTGGGAGAGCGACCTGGAGGTATAAGCCACAGGTTGGAGTTGGCCCTCAACGTTACTCTGCTGCAACAAGCACCCAACCCCATATGATGATGCATCGCATGTCAAAACCAATTTCTTACAGGGGTCGTACAGGGTCAATAACTTATTTGAACAAATCAGGTTCCGTGCCTGATTGAAAGCTCGTTCATGACAGTCCCCCCAAATCTATATGGGTAGAGCTGCAGAATACCAAAGGGCAAAAAACGTTAGTTGGAGTTGTGCACAGACCTCCAAACAGTAGTAGTGATGTTGGGGAGGGCATCAAACATGAAATTAGGGGTGCGTGCAATAAAGGTGCAGCAGTTATAATGGGTGACTTTAATATGCACATCGATTGGGTTAACCAAACTGGAAGCAATACGGTGGAGGAGGATTTCCTGGAGTGCATAAGGGATGGTTTTTTAGACCAATATAATCGAGGAACCAACTAGGGGGGAGGCCATCTTAGACTGGGTGTTGTGTAATGAGAGAGGATTAATTAGCAATCTCGTTGTGCGAGGCCCCTTGGGGAAGAGTGACCATAATATGGTGGAATTCTGCATTAGGATGGAGAATGAAACAGTTAATTCAGAGACCATGGTCCAGAACTTAAAGAAGGGTAACTTTGAAGGTATGAGGCGTGAATTGGCTAGGATAGATTGGCGAATGATACTTAAGGGGTTGACTGTGGATGGGCAATGGCAGACATTTAGAGACCGCATGGATGAACTACAACAATTGTACATTCCTGTCTGGCGTAAAAATAAAAAAGGGAAGGTGGCTCAACCGTGGCTATCAAGGGAAATCAGGGATAGTATTAAAGCCAAGGAAGTGGCATACAAATTGGCCAGAAATAGCAGCGAACCCGGGGACTGGGAGAAATTTAGAACTCAGCAGAGGAGGACAAAGGGTTTGATTAGGGCAGGGAAAATGGAGTACGAGAAGAAGCTTGCAGGGAACATTAAGACGGCTTGCAAAAGTTTCTATAGATATGTAAAGAGAAAAAGGTTAGTAAAGACAAACGTAGGTCCCCTGCAGTCAGAATCAGGGGAAGTCATAACGGGGAACAAAGAAATGGCGGACCAGTTGAACAAGTACTTTGGTTCGGTATTCACTGAGGAGGACACAAACAACCTTCCGGATATAAAAGGGGTCGGAGGGTCTAGTAAGGAGGAGGAACTGAGGGAAATCCTTATTAGTCGAGAAATTGTATTGGGGAAACTGATGGGATTGAAGGCCGATAAATCCCCAGGGCCTGATGGACTGCATCCCAGAGTACTTAAGGAAGTGGCCTTGGAAATAGTGGATGCATTGACAGTCATTTTCCAACATTCCATTGACTCTGGATCAGTTCCTATGGAGTGGAGGGTAGCTAATGTAACCCCACTTTTTAAAAAAGGAGGGAGAGAGAAAACAGGGAATTATAGACCGGTCAGCCTGACATCGGTAGTGGGTAAAATGATGGAATCAATTATTAAGGATGTCATAGCAGTGCATTTGGAAAGAGGTGATATGATAGGTCCAAGTCAGCATGGATTTGTGAAAGGGAAATCATGCTTGACAAATCTTCTGGAATTTTTTGAGGATGTTTCCAGTAGAGTGGACAAGGGAGAACCAGTCGATGTGGTATATTTGGACTTTCAGAAGGCTTTCGACAAGGTCCCACACAAGAGATTAATGTGCAAAGTTAAAGCACATGGGATTGGGGGTAGTGTGCTGACATGGATTGAGAACTGGTTGTCAGACAGGAAGCAAAGAGTAGGAGTAAATGGGGACTTTTCAGAATGGCAGGCAGTGACTAGTGGGGTACCACAAGGTTCTGTGCTGGGGCCCCAGCTGCTTACATTGTACATTAATGATTTAGATGAGGGGATTAAATGTAGTATCTCCAAATTTGCGGATGACACTAAGTTGGGTGGCAGTGTGAGCTGCGAGGAGGATGCTATGAGGCTGCAGAGTGACTTGGATAGGTTAGGTGAGTGGGCAAATGCATGGCAGATGAAGTACAATGTGGATAAATGTGAGGTTATCCACTTTGGTGGTAAAAACAGAGAAACAGACTATTATCTGAATGGTGACAGATTAGGAAAATGGGAGGTGCAAAGAGACCTGGGTGTCATGGTACATCAGTCATTGAAGGTTTGCATGCAGGTACAGCAGGCGGTTAAGAAAGCAAATGGCATGTTGGCCTTCATAGCAAGGGAATTTGAGTACAGGGGCAGGGAGGTGTTGCTACAGTTGTACAGGGCCTTGGTGAGGCCACACCTGGAGTATTGTGTACAGTTTTGGTCTCCTAACCTGAGGAAGGACATTCTTGCTATTGAGGGAGTGCAGCGAAGGTTCACCAGACTGATTCCCGGGATGGCGGGACTGACCTATCAAGAAAGACTGGATCAACTGGGCTTATATTCACTGGAGTTCAAAAGAATGAGAGGGGACCTCATAGAAACGTTTAAAATTCTGATGGGGTTAGACAGGTTAGATGCAGGAAGAATGTTCCCAATGTTGGGGAAGTCCAGAACCAGGGGACACAGTCTAAGAATAAGGGGTAAGCCATTTAGGACCGAGATGAGGAGGAATTTCTTCACCCAGAGAGTGGTAAACCTGTGGAATTCTCTACCACAGAAAGTTGTTGAGGCCAGTTCACTGAATATATTCAAAAAGGAGTTAGATGAAGTCCTTACTACTAGGGGAATCAAGGGGTATGGTGAGAAAGCAGGAATGGGGTACTGAAGTTGCATGTTCAGCCATGAACTCATTGAATGGCGGTGCAGGCTAGAAGGGCCGAATGGCCTACTCCTGCACCTATTTTCTATGTTTCTATGTTTCTAAACCAATCGCAACCCTTACGCAGGAGCAGGTGTAGCGGCTCCAGCAATGTACTTAAGTTCGGTAGAAGGTTCTCGAAATAGTTCAATAGTCCCAGAAATGAACGCAACTCTTGATGTATTGCCAGGCCTGGGCGCGCAATGGATCGCCTCCCTTTTGGATTCCGTGGGCCGGATCCCGTCTGCGGCAACCCTCCTGCCCAAAAACACACACTTGGACTTCTTTAGTCGCAGGCCTACCCGGACCAGTCGGCGTAGCACCTCCTCCAGGTTGTGGAGGTGTTCCTCGGTGTCTCGACCCGTGATAAGGATGTCGTCCTGAAATACCGGGGATGGATTTGAGCAGGCTTTCCATGTTTCTCTGAAAGATAGCGGCTGCTGAACGAATGCCAAACAGACACCTGTAGTAGACAAACAGCCCCTTGTGCGTGGTGATGGTGGTCAGTAGCTTGGATTCTTCGGCCAGTTCCTGGGTCATGTAGGCCGAAGTAAGGTCCAACTTGGTGAACAGCTTGCCACCTGCCAGTGTGACAAAAAGATCCTCCGCTCCCGGAAGCGGGTGTTGGTCCTGAAGGGACACTCGGTTGATGGTGGCCTTGTAGTTGCCACATATCCTGACCGAGCCATCCGTTTTTAGAACAGGGATGATGGGGCTTGCCCAGTCGCTGAATTCAACAGGCGAAATTATGCCCTCTCTTAGCAACCTGTCCAACTCACTCTCAATTTTCTCCCGCATCACATACGGCACAGTTCTGGCTTTGTCATTCACTGGTGTAGCGTCCAGGGTGATGCGTATCCTTACTTTGGTGCCTTTGAAAGTCCCAACGCCAAGTTGAAATAATGACTCGAACTTTTGTAGGACCTGTGAGCATGAACTTCGCTCCACAGATGAAATGGCGTGCACATCCCCCCATTTCCAGTATATCTCGGCTAGCCAGCTCCTCCCCAAAAGCGCGGGACCATTTCCCGGGACAATCCAGAGTGGCAACCGGTTCTGAGATCCATTATGTGTGACCACCAACATTTCACTGCCTAGAACTGGGATGATCTCTTTGGTGTACACCCATAATCGCATGTTAATGCGTTCTAGTTTGGGTCTGCTAGCTCTGAGTGGCCACCGTTTCTTGAATTGTTGAACACTCAAGTGACTGGCTGGCTCCTGTGTCCAGCTCCATGCGTACCGGGATGCCATTTAACAGTACTCTCATCATTATAGGTGCCGTTTTTGTGTATGAGCTGTGGATGTTTGCCACCTGGACCCGCTGAACTTCAGCGTCTATTGCTGTGTCCCAGGCATACCCCTGCCTTGCAGACCCCTCTTGTGGTTCCTCCACTTCATAAACCAGCCTCGCTGCGGGCTTCCTGCACATCCTGGCTAAATGTCCACTCAAGTTACAATTTCTGCAGATGAATTGTTGAAACCGGTAGGTCTTCGCAGCATGTTTGCCCCCGCACCTCCAGCATGAGCTGAGATTGTTGTGAACAAAAGAGCTGTTACAGGCATTCCTCTCTGATTGTCTCTTTGATTACTCTTGAGCACTCTGTTTGTGGGTGTCAATGGTCCCATCCCGGGACGTATTGTCCCTTGTGATGGTATAAATGTCTGTTCAACCTGCCATTGTCTCTGTTGAGGACACACCCTAGAGTCTGTTACTGTCTGGTTGGGGTTGAATTGCCCTTGCCTGCCTTCGTGGTTCTGAGTTGCATTTACCATGTTAACTCCCTGCTCCATCGCCACATTGGGAGCAGAGTTGCGCGCATATATGATCTTGGTCCCCTCCTCCCCCGCCATGAAGGTTTGAGCCATCAACGCCGCTGATTCCAAGGTCAAGTCCTTGGTCTCAATTAGCTTCCTAAAAATCCCGGCATGACCAATGCCCGCAACGAAGAAATCCCGTAACGGAGCAGACGCGAGGGGCTATTTGGCCTACTCCTGTTCCTAATTCTTATCTCCCCCCCTGCAGGCCTCTGTGAACTTACAGAGGCTGGCCAAGCGCTGAAGGTCCACAACGAAGTCTGGTATGCTCTGCCCTTCCTGACATCGGTGCGTATAAAATCAGTGTCGGGACATGTGTATACTACGCGCTAGTTTGAGGTGCTTACCGATCAGTTTGCTGAACTCCTCGAAGGTCTTGTCTGCCGGCTTCTTAGGTGCGAGCAGGTCTTTCATCAGCGCGTACGTCTTTCGTCAACAGCTGGTCAGTAGATGCGCCTTTCGCTTGTTAGCCACTGCCACTCCCAGCCAGTCCTTCGTGACAAATGCTGGAGTCTCTCAACAAAATGGTCCAAGTCCTCACCAACACAGTACCGTTCCTCCGTGCTACCGTTGGCCATTCTCTTGAGTCGATGAATACCGTTTCTCGTCGCCAAATGTTGTGTCCTTACACACTACAGCAAATCAACACGAGGCACATACTGGAGACAAGGTCACTCTGTGACCTGTACCTTTATTCACAGGATCAAGGAGTGATGACCCTGCGTGGGACCTCCCTTTATATACCTGAATGACCAGGTGACGAGTGTCTCCCACAAGTTCACCCCCTGTGGTCAAAGTGTGCATTTCTCAGTTGTATACAGTGTACAGTGTTGTTACATAAAGGTTACAGTTATGTGAAGGTTACAATCATGACAGGGTACATGTCGACTATGCAGGCCCGTTCTTGGGTAAAATGTTCCTTGTGGTTGTAAGACACGTAATCCAAGTGGATTGAATGTGAGATAATGTTGGCTAGCATGTCCGCTGCCACTACTGAAAGCCTGCGGGTCATGTTTGCCACACATGGCTTACCCGATGTCCTGGTGAGCGACAACAGGCCATGTTTTACCAGTGCTGAGTTCAAAGAATTCATGACCCGTAACGGGATCAAACACATCACATCTGCCCCATTTAAACCAGCATCCAATGGTCAGACAGAGAGAGCAGTGCAAACCATCAAGCAAGGCTTGAAGAGGGTAACTGAAGGCTCACTGCAGACTCGCCTATCCAGAGTCCTGCTTAACTACCGCACGAGACCCCACTCGCTCACTGGAATCCCACTTCCTGAACTGCTCATGAAAAGAGCACTTAAGACAAGGCTCTCATTAGTTCACCCTGATCTACATGAACAGGTAGAGAGCAGGCGGCTTCAACAAAGTGCATACCACGATAGCGCAAATGTGTCACACGAGATTGAAATCAATGATCCTGTATTTGTATTGAATTATGGACAAGGTCCTAAGTGGCTTCCCGGCATTGTCGTGGCCAAAGCAGGGTGTTTTGGGTCAAACTTTCAAATGGACTAAATCACCGGAAACACTTGGACCAAATCAAACTCAGATTTATGGACTACCCTGAGCAACCCACCTTGGACCCTACCTTTTTTGATCCCCAAACATACACACCAGTAGCAACCAGCACCACGGTTGACCACGAAGCAGAACCCATCATCCACAGCAGCCCAGCAGGACCCAACACACCAGGCAGCCCAGCAAGGCCAGCTGCACAGCAGCCCAGCGAGGGCCCAACAAATGATTCAACAATACCAGCTTTCACACTGAGACAATCAACCAGGGCAAGAAGGGCCCCAGATCAACTCACATTGTAAAAGTTACATTATTGACTTTGGAGGGGAGGGTTGTTATATATGTAAACTTATATTTACTCTGTACAGCCACCAGAGGGCTCATCCTCTGGAGTCCCAAGGGATCCCATAATCCCTTGGGAGCACAGGTATTTAAGGAGGCCTCACAAGTTGGAGAGGCATTCTGGAGACCTGCAATAAAAGACTACGGTCACACTTTACTTTGAGCTCACAGTGTTCGGTCTGACTTTTTCTCCATACATAACAGATAGTATGCAGGTACAGCAAGTGATCAGGAAGGACAATGGTATCTTGGCCTTTATTGCAAAGGGGATGGAGTATAAAAGCAGGGAAGTCTTGCTACAGCTATATAAGGTATTGGTGAGGCCACACCTGGAATACTGCGTGCAATTTTGGTTTCCATATTTATGAAAGAATATACTTGCTTTGGAAATTGTTCAGAGTAGGTTCACTTGGTTGATTCTGGGGATGAGGGGGTTGACTTGAGGAAAGGTTGAGTAGGTTAGGCCTCTACTCATTAGAATTCAGAAGAATGAGAGGTGATCTTATCAAAATGTATAAGATTATGAGGGGGCTTGACAAGGTGGATGCAGAGAGGATGTTTCCACCGATGTGGGGGGACTAGAACTAGAGGGCATGATCTTAGAATAAGGGGCCGCCCATTTAAAACAGAAATGAGGAGAAATTTCTTCTCTCAGACGTTTGTAAATCTGTAGAATTCGTTGCCTCAGAGAGCTGTGGAAACTGGGACATTGAATAAATTTAAGACAGAAATAGACAGTTTCTTAAACAATAAGTGGATAAGGGGAGTGGGCGGGGAAGTGGAGCTGAGTCCATGATCAGATCAGCCATGATCTTATTAAATGGTGGAGCAGGTTCGAGGGGCCGTATGGCCTATTCCTGTTCCTATTCCTTATGTTCTTATGTATAGGTCACAAGGATGGATGTTGTGAGAAATAGAAATGTCATTGGTACAGTAGGGTTGGTGTTGAAGTACAGTGTGGGGCAAAACAGAGGGCACTTTACGTTGCATCTGACATGATCTGTACCTGGCCTTAGAATGTGTGATGCTGACATTGGGTGCCTGAAATGGAAAAGTGTTCCATTCCACAGCACAAACATTTCCAATATTGATGAACACAAACATTGATTAAAAATAATTCAATGCTAAAAGTATGAATATTTTTGGATTGGAATGTGAAAGTATATCTCCTCTCCAATGGACCACATACCCAGCTACATGTTGTCCCTGAACTGCTTTGAGAGTTCAGTTGAAATACTGCTGTGACTCCGGTGGGAGTCTGGCGGAACCTACCCGAAGGAGCCAGGGACTCCGTTATCCCGGGTCTCTGCCTATTCCGGCAAAGTACTGCATACAGTTTTGGTCTCCTTATTTAAGGAGAGGATATTCTCGCATTAGAGGCAGTTCAGAGAAGGTTCACCAGGTTGATTCCTATGATGAACAGGTTGACTTATGAAGAAAGGTTGAGGAGGTTGGGCCTATACTTATTGGAGTTTAGAAATATACATAGAAACATAGAAAATAGGTGCAGGAGTAGGCCATTCGGCCCTTCGAGCCTGCACCGCCATTCAATGAGTTCATGGCTGAACATGCAACTTCAGTACCCCATTCCTACTTTCTCGCCATATCCCTTGATCCCCCTAGTAGTAAGGACTACATCTAACTCCTTTTTGAATATATTTAGTGAATTGGCCTCAACAACTTTCTGTGGTAGAGAATTCCACAGGTTCACCACTCTCTGGGTGAAGAAGTTTCTCCTCATCTCGGTCCTAAATGGCTTACCCCTTATCCTTAGACTGTGACCCCTGGTTCTGGACTTCCCCAACATTGGGAACATTCTTCCTGTATCTACCTGTCTAAACCCGTCAGAATTTTAAACGTTTCTATGAGATCCCCTCTCATTCTTCTGAACTCCAGTGAATACAAGCCCAGTTTATCCAGTCTTTCTTGATATGTCAGTCCTGCCATCCCAGGAATCAGTCTGGTGAATCTTCCTCAATAACAAGAATGTCCTTCCTCAAGTTAGGAGACCAAAACTGTACACAATACTCCAGGTGTGGCCTCACCAAGGCCCTGTACAACTGTAGTAATACCTCCCTGCCCCTGTACTCAAATCCCCTCGCTATGAAGGCCAACATGCCATTTGCTTTCTTAACCACCTGCTATCCCTGCATGCCAACCTTCAATGACTGATGTACCATGACACCCAGGTCTCGTTGTACCTCCCCTTTTCCTAATCTGTCACCATTCAGATAATAGTCTGTCTCTGTTTTTAACACCAAAGTGGATAACCTCACATTTATCCACATTATACTTCATCTGCCATGCATTTGCCCACTCACCTAACCTATCCAAGTCACTCTGCAGCCTCATAGCATCCTCCTCGCAGCTCACACTGCCACCCAACTTAGTGTCATCCACAAATTTGGAGATACTACATTTAATCCCCTCGTCTAAATCATTAATGTACAATGTAAACAGCTGGGGCCCCAGCACAGAACCTTGTGGTACCCCACTAGTCACTGCCTGCCATTCTGAAAAGTACCCATTTACTCCTACTCTTTGCTTCCTGTCTGCCAACCAGTTTTCAATCCAAGTCAGCACACTACCCCCAATCCCATGTGCTTTAACTTTGCACATTAATCTCTTGTGTGGGACCTTGTCGAAAGAATGTGAGGTGATCTTATTGAAACATATAAGATACTGAGGGGGCTCGACAAGATAGATGCAGAGAGGATGTCTCCACTCGTGGAGGAATCTAGAACTAGAGGGCATAGTTTAAGAATAAGGGGTCACCCATTTATAACCGAGATGAGGAGCAATTTCTTCTCTAAGCGGGTCATAAATCTTTGGAATTCTCTGCTCCAGAAAGCTGTGGAGGCTGGATCATTGAATATATTTAAAGTGGAGATGGACAGATTTCTGATCAATAAGGGAGTCAAGGGTTATGGGGAGTGGGCAGGGAAATGGAGCTGAGCCCATGATTTTATTGAATGGCGGAGCAGGCTCGAGGCGCCAAATGGCCGACTCCTCCTTCTATTTCTTATGTTTCTTATGTATCCACCGGCTCACCGAAATAAGGTATAAAAACGGGCAACCAAGAGAGAAAAACAGGTGGACTGAGGAGAGTTTCCTCAAGGTGGATCTCATGCAGGCTTTAGCCTAACACCTCCACCAGCTCAGGATCTGTTCAGAGACCACTGTTCTGCCTCAATATCCGTCTGTTCTGTTCTGGGGCCATAGATCATTCTCATCTGCCATGGGTTGTATGTCTACTCTGTCTATCTTAGTCCCGTGTTTCATCTGATTATGCTTATAACTGCCACTCTTTAATAAAACGTCTTACAACTCCTAAGACCCTTTGGGTAATCTGTGTGTGATCTTTGATCCAAATCTTACAGGTAGCCAACATGGTTTTAACTTACCTCTAATGCATTTGGTTTCCATACAGGTTTTTCTTTCATTGCATCTACCACATTCTCATCCAAAGAATTAATACTGCAAGAAATATGAGATCCAATGTTACTAAATGCACAAAACTTTCGGCTTCTCTCAGGATCTCACAAAGTTGTTTCTAAGTGTGAATCGATTAGAATTAACCCATGTTTTCCTCAATTTGTACAGTTCAAATCAAATTCACAATTTAGACTACTCTAGTTTGTTCCAGGTAAATTTAATGGCAGGTGTAACAATATTAATGACCAATACAGTCAATAAAACAGACTATCATGTTAAGAAATAAAATCTAGATTCAGAATTCAGAGATTCTTAACTAGAATTCTTATTGCATCAGAATGCAGATTTTCTTCATATGTTGTGCTTGTTGTACCTTAAGCTACAGAATGTGTTCAGTGAAAATGGTTTGTAATATAGCATTATACATCCTAAGAGATTAAAGAAACCTCCATTCTATCTCAAGCACTGTATAATAATGCATTACACATAGAAAATGAAAGATTGGTTTATTCCTCTGGAAATCATTTATACATTTTGGGTTGATTTTAAAGATATTTTGAGGACTGATCTCATTACCATATAGTCAGCAAGCTTTGGGAGGCAAAGTGCTCCCCCATGGCAGCCTGCCAGCTCCAAGCTGATCAAAATTGGGCAGCTCAGAGGCTGACCCAGCCAGTATCAAGGTAGATCCGGAGGAGGGCAGAGGTAGTTCGTGGTGCAGCTGCGGCCTACATTAGTCTTGCGGAGCCCAGAGAAACGTTCTTACTCCTCTTGGTCCCACAAAATAATTGAAAACTTCTCTTTTGGCACCCTTCAGCTGGACCATCCAGTTGTGTTCTAAAATGGTATTTAATGTCACATGTATATCAGAAGATGACAATTTGCATGGTAAAAGTGCCTACCACCTGATACTAGCTGCCTAGCTCTAGCCGTCCAGTGATAGGTCCTTTCAAAGATGATGTTAGCCAGATTGGAAGCAGGAACAGGGCGTTAAGCTTCTCCCCCTCTTTTTCAGAGCACTAATGCCCAGCGGCCTCAGTGAAAATCTCTCCCTCAGTATCAATATTAACTCAGATTTCAATAGAATTATTTTGATTTTAATATAGCTCTTCTCTCCTCCTCTCCAGATACAAAGTAGGTTCCGTAAAATTGCAAAAGCTGTGTTTTCCAATTTTACCTTGCTTGGTCTGAATTAGTGTCTTCAAAACCAAGGTCTGTAGTAATATCAATAACAGCATTCCAAACTGGGTTTGTTCTAGAAAAACAGGAATAAAAAACCATGCACAGAATTAAAATACAACATTGTGTTCCTTCAGAATTTTATTTTACCATTAATAATCAACAGACCCTTTTTGATTTTACTGTTAGTTTCTTAAATCATTTCTATTGGAATAGTTGTCCACGGTGCTTTTACTAAAAACATTCCAGTTGACCTTTTTGTTTGAAGATTTTGGGCACTGCACCTCAGGAAGGATATACAGGCGTGACATCCGAAATCCAGAAACCTTGGGACCGAGGCCATTCCGAATATTTCCGGATTTCAGAATGTCTGTGTCAGGGCTGAGGAAGGTAGGTAGGGGAAGTCAGTCAGGCCGCCAGTCGGGCCGTCGGAGGTTGGGGATAGGGGTCGGTCAGGTCACCGGGATTCGGACAGGCCAAGGCCGGGGGAGATCAGTCAGGTCAAAGGAGATTGGGGCAGGCCAGGCGGCCGGAATTTGGGCCGAGGTCGGGGGGCCAGAGGTCAGGCCACTGGAGGTCAGGCCGCCGAGGCAGGGGAGTCCGGATTTCGGAACATTTTTCGGTTTGCGGATGACCCCACCACAGATGGGCCTGGTGTCCGGATTCTGGAACATTCCAGATCTCCGGATTTTGGACATCGCACCTATACTGGCCTTGAAGTGAGTACTCAAGTCCCTGGAGTGGGATTTGAACCCACAACCTTCTGACTCAGATTGTGCTACCCATTGAGCCACAGCTGACACTATGTGGAGCAAAGGCTGGAAAATGGAGTTGAGGTGCCGATCAGTCATTATCTAATTAATGGCAGTGTAGGTCCTAGGGGCTGAATGACCTACTCATGTTCCTGTTGTTCCTAGGTTCCTATGTTAAGGGATATTTGCAAAAATTTAATGGTAAGTACAAAGCAGTGCTCTCAACTATAGACTCACAATTACGTTTTCAATAAAATTAGTAACATGATGAAATTCTAACCACTAGTCTGCAAATACATCACTGTTCATGCATTCTAGCATTGTGGATACTGCACCATTCATTTCAGCACCAAATACCAGTGTCCACTTTAAAATTATTGTCCTGGTGTAACAAATTAGCTTTTGAACTTATATCACAAAAAGTGGTCAAGCATCCTACATTTACACACTATTGAATTATAGGGCTGAATTTTAATGAGGAAAGCAGGTTGGGGGTGGGGAGGAGGGTTCTGAGGCGGTCCGGAAACCCGGGAGAATGGGTTTCCCACAAGCCCTGCCAACTTTAACAGCAGGGCCTGATTTGAATGGGAGCCTCTGTTTCCTACTCACAGCCAGCCAGATTGAGAGGTTGGCTGGGTCCGGGTGGGTATGCCTGCAGCACTAGGCCACAAAGAGGAGGGAGGGAGGGATCGCATGGGGGTCATGCCAAGAATGGATCGAGGGATCGGGGGACCAGGAGAAATTCTGAGGGGCTCCGAAGTGGATTGCTGGCCAGGAGAAAATTGGGAGAGCATTCCAAGAGAGTCACGGGTCGTGGAAAGATCGAGGGTGGTCCGAAGTTAGTCGTGGTCCACGGGAAGATTGTGGATGGGTAGGGGCCGTAGTGGATTGGGGCGGGGAGAAGATCAGGGGATCCGCAGTGAATCGGGGAACAAGTGATCTGGGGGTTCCAAATAGGCCAGGGGCCAGAGGAGGATAAAAGGGTCTGGAGGATTGGGGGCTGGTGGAGCAGCATGGAAGGGCCAGAGATGGGGGGGGATTGGAGGCCTGGTGGGGGATTGGAGGCCTAGGCGGGGAGGAGGCCTATATGGGGATTGGAGGCCTGGAAGGGAGGCCTCATGAGGGAATTTGAGGCCTGTGTGGGGGAAGCCTCATTGGGGGATCAGGGGCCTGGGGAGAGAGGCCTCATAGGGAGTACTGAGGGGGTCTCCAATCATGGGGGTGCATTAGTCAAGGACCCTGGATCCAGGAGGTAGGTGTAAAGGCACTTACCTCCTTGATCCAGCACTTCTCACATAACATGCTGACGAGTTTTACAAGGTGTGCAAAACCCAACCAGCTATATTTAAACACAAAATGGAGGTTAAATAAGAGGCTGCCAGCCTCATTTTAATATTTCAATAGACCATCTGCCTCCTGGCAGCGGGTTGGCTGCCGCCCCAGTCCCGCCTCCATTAAAACAGGAAGTGGGCAGGTTGGAGGTGGGTTCATGTCGGGACTTCGATTTTCAACACTTTAACTACCCCCATGCCCTCAACCCACCCGTTTCTTTAGGATAAAATTCCCCCCATAAAGTGTGAATGTTTATGGTGAATTTGGACAATTGAAGCAAAATGATGATTAGTATTCTCTGTGAAGAATCCATTGAGCTAGATTTTCCGATTAGGTTGCCAATCAAACATTCATGGGGCAATGTATGATTAGCATCCATCTAACCATTAGTAAGCTGACTTCACCTGATTTTGCTAAGTTAGCTTAATTTTTAAAGTATGAGTGAGTTCCCAGCCCATATTGAGTCTGGCCTAAAAGGCTGTTTACAAAAAAAGATTGGTGCATTTAAAGGGATATGGCCACAGAAAGGTAAGTGGATGTATATGGGGATAATGATTGGACAAGGGCATTGGACATGGCTGCAATGCCCCCCATAATTCAATTGCCTGCCAACAGTCACCTGAGATACATAAATATTAAGTGAGGTATCCAAGAACAACCAGTACCCATAATACCCATACCCCACCCCATCAGTGCCTGAAGGGAGGAGGAATGGAGAAAATTAGCAAAAAACAACACAAACAATTGCTGCCACAAAGTTTTGTACACTCCACTGTTAAATCATATAATTAAACATTCAAAATGTATAAACTCTTTAAAAAGTGGTGGATTTTTAGAACTATATATAAATGTAACTGTTCCCTCTTTCTCTTGTTAAAGCTATTTTTAATGGAGTTTTTCTTCACTCACCCTTCCAAATTGTATTTATTTGTACCAGGAACCACAGGTCCACTCTGCACTGCATCAACTGTCATTGTTTTAGCTGCGTTCATCGCAGTTATTGATTTTATTTTTCTTCTGTAACTGTAGAATGAATATTCAGACAACATAGTTTACATGTGCACAGCAGGTATTAGATCATGTGCATATCACATACAACTGATATATGTTCCAACAATTTCTTCCAGTGTTACAACTTCTGCCATACGCGAGAGCACTTAACATGACTAGGAGCAATACAATACGAGATCTTAAACAGTGCTAACAGTTCTATAATCACGATCAGTTTTGGTCACTTCGGCACAAGGGAAATATTTGAGCCCTGAAGGTGATGCAAACAAGAGTCAGAGGCTTGTTTTGAATTATCAGAGTACACTGGAAAAATTGGTGCACGTCAATCTTGATATAAAATGACTGAGCGGGAACCTTGTTGATGATATTAAATGGAAGAGAAAAAGTAAGTTCACAACACTATTTCAAGATTTTACAACAACAATTTGTATTTATATGGGGTCTTTAATGTAGTGAAACATCCCAAGGCGCTTCAAAAAGAGTATTATGAGATTTTTAAAAATTGACACCGAGCCGCATAAGTAGAAATTAGCGCAGATGATCAAAAGCTTGGTCAAAGACGTATGTTTTAAGGAGCATCTTGAAGGAGGAAATAGAGGTAGAGAGGTTTAGGCAGGGAATTCCAGAGCTTGAGACCAAGGCAACAGAAGGTTCGATGGTTGAGCGATTATAATCAGAGATGCTCAAGAGGGCAGATTTAGAGGAGTGCAGACATCTCGGGCATTGTGGGGCTGGAGAAGATTACAGAGATAGGGAGGGGCGGATCAAATGGAGGGATTTGAATGTAAGGATGAGAATTTTGAAATTGGGGTGTTGCTTAACCTGGAAGCCAATGTAGGTCAACGAGCACAGGGATAATTAGTGAGCGCGATTTGGTGCAAGTTACGACACAGGCAGCCAAGTTTTGGATCACCTCTAGTTTGCGTAGGGTAGAATGTGGGAGACCAGCAAGGAATGCATTGGAATAGTCAAGTCTAGAGGTAACAAAGGCATGGATGAGGACTTCAGCAGTGGATGAGCTGAGGCAAGGGCAGAGACAGGCGATGTTGCAGAGGTGGAAATAGGCGGTCTTAGTTATGCTGCGGATATGTGGTTGAAAGCTCATTTCAGGGTCAAATATGACACCAAGGTTGCGAACAGTCTGGTTCATCCTCAGACAGAAGTTGGGGAGAGGGATGGAGTCAGTGGCTAGGGAACGGAGTTTATGGCGGGAACCAAAACAATGGCTTTGGTCTTCCCAATATTCAATTGGAGAAAGTTTCTCCTCATCCAGAACTGGATGTCGGACAAGCAGTCTGACAATTTAGAGACCATGGAGGGGTCGAGAGAAGTGGTAGTAAGGTAGAGCTGGGTGTCATCAGCGTACATATGGAAACTGACGCTATGTTTTTGAATGATGTCGCCAAGGGGCAACATGTAGGTGAGAAATAGGAGGGGGCCAAGGATAGGTCAGAGGTAACAATGCGGGGCTGGAAAGAAGAGCCGTTGTCGGTGATTCTCTGGTCAACGGTTAAACAAGGTTGACTAGACAATCCAACGTGAGGGGGATAACAGCAACACCGAAGAAAAATGGACTGCCTCCAAAACCATCCTTATGCAAAAAGAAGTCATGCATGTCCCTCAAATTAAAAGGTCACACGGTAAAACAAAACCAAACTGGTTAACGGATCATAGCCAGCACAGGCACAATGCGCCGAATGGCCTCCTTCTGTGCTGTATGATTCTACGGATCTATGTTCGAAGACTAATTAGACAAGCAGGAACACCAAGATAGGTATCAGACTAATCTGAAGGCAATGGAAGCTGATATCAGAGTAGCCAAGAGTACACTGGAGAAGAGGTGGTAGCAACAGCAAGGTCCTTTTCAGGAATCAGATGATCATTAAGGACTGTACAGCACCATTGAAAGTTTCCAAGGGAAGATTTGGGTTGACTCCTAAGATATGGGTAGGGTTTTCAATGGCTATTTTGAGTCAGTCTTCACTAAAGAAGACGATCCTGAGTTATAATATTACAACGAATGATGGTTGCTGAAGTTGAAAGTATCAAAGTAGATGCAAATATAGTCCTGGATAGAATAAAGGACCTCAAAGCAGATCAGGCTGCCGGCCCTGTTGATGTTATTTGGAGAGTGCGCAAAAAAATGCATCTGTGCTCTGTGAGCCACTTGCTCTGGAATTGTTCCCATTGGTTGGCAAGATGCCCATGTAGTGCCGATATTAGAACTATGTCAGAACCAGGAAATTACAGGCCTACGTGTTTGACTTTAGTTATAAACAAGTTACTAGAAAGCATCATTTAGAGATACACTGTATCACCTTGACAAAGAAGGGGTTATTAGAGTTCCACATAGAATGTTACTAAATAAGTTTGAGTCCTATAGTTATTAAAAGCAGTGGTTCTGTATGGGAACCTGCAGGGAGTGATTCAATGTAGTTGTTTATCACCATTTTTATCAATAATCTGGATGAATGTGAACTGGCTTTAAATTTGTGTGTGACAAAGATATGTTCTGGTGTACGGGCTTTAGATGACAAAAATAGATTGCAGACAGATCTAGATGCAATGGGCCCATATATAGCAAATGCCTTTTAATATAGATAAAAGTATTGTTATGCACTTGAGTCAGGTATTGCCTTGCAACCTCCAGACAAATACCTCAGTCAATTCACAAATTAATTGGATAGCAAAGTGGGGGGAGTCTATAAGTTCTTTTCTCTCTGGGTGGATGAGCTACAAAGGATCAAATAGGCTTCTGATCTCATAATCGGGTAATCTAGGCTTATACACAATGAATGGTCATTTGGGAGAGATACTGAGGTCAATGAATGTCCTCGACACAATACCCCAGCAGAAATTAATATCCCAGGAGATATAGGGGTCGAAATTGCACCGGGCTGGATTTGGGGCGGTTATTTTGCAAAAAGTGATTTTTGTTTTGTGCCGGTGCGGGAAGCGGCAGCCCGTCGCAGATTTGGGCTCTTTGAAAAAAAATGTTGCCTGTGGTAATGGAGCATTCCCCTGGCATTTGTGCGGTGCGATGCTCAGCGCCATGCTCAGCACATCAGCGCCGCACTGATGATGTCACACTGATGCCTCACAATGTTCCTTCCCTTCATTTAAAGGGAAGGGCACTGTGAACTCTGCAGCTTCTTTAGACTGATTCCTGGGATGGCAGGACTGACATATGAGAAGAGACTGGATCGACTGGGCCTGTATTAACTGGAGTTTAGAAGGATGAGAGGGGATCTCATAGAAACATAAAATTCTGACGGCACTGGACAGGTTAGATGCAGGAAGAATGTTCCCGATTTTGGGGAAGTCCAGGACCAGGGGACATAGTCTTAGGATAAGGGGTAAGCCATTTAGGACTGAGATGAGGAGGAACTTCTTCACTCAGAGAGTTGTTAACCGATGGAATTTCTGACCGCAGAAAGTTGTTGATGCCAGTTCATTGGCTATATTCAAGAGGGAGTTAGATATGGCCCTTGCGGCTAAAGGGATCAAGGGGTATGGAGAGAAAGCAGGAACGGGGTACTGAAGAAATGATCAGCCATGATCTTATTGAATGGTGGTGCAGGCTCGAAGGGCTGGATGGCCTACTCCTGCATCTATTTTCTATGTTTCTATGTTTCTTTAGTGGTGCCCATTGGGCCACCAGGGAGGGTGTCGGCCGGGCCAGGGGCGCAGGTTGACTGAAAAGTTGGCCAACAGAAAATAGATGGCAGCCGCTGCGCTACCATCACCCCTTTAAAGGCGACCGGGGCGCCACGGCCACTACTGCTTCTCGCACCGAGAACCTGTCGGTGGCATCGCCCCACACCGAACTCGTGTCCTGGGGGACAATTTCCCCCGAGGGATGCAAAGGGGTCGGCGCAGGGTGTTAAGGGGTCAGCACACACACCGATGATGTCATTGCCTTGTGTGCGCCGCGCCAGTGCACTAATCGTGACGCAAACCATTTTTGCCAGCGGAGCCACAGGGGCAATTCCTCGTGGGTCGATGTGGCCGGGGCACCTGCGCACTAGCTCATTAGCACTCCAATAGCGTTAACTGGCCCTGCGCAAAGGGCCAATTTTGGCCCCATAAAATGGAGACAGTTTGTTATTTTAAACATTTTCATATCTATTTGATAAAATTCATTTATTTATTTTCTTCACTGCAATGGCCAAACGTCTTTCAAAAAATGTATTTGAAATGAAATGATTCTAAAAAGATTTTCTAAAGACACAATAGTTATTGGAAATTATCCTGCTGGCAATATGTGGGGAATTCAGAGTACAGGACTCCAAGGGAATGTGGAACAAGTCTTGCAATCTGAATTGAGTTTCCTTTCTATCAAATACTCAGATAAATATACTCTTTCCAGTCAGAATACCTTCAGATCAGCCAACCATAGTTCTAACTATTGTCGACAGATTGGTCTGTCTTTTTGGGTGATAATATATGAATAATGATTAATCACTGTCAATGACACCTTCAGCACAGCACCTGTGTCAGCCTGTACGAGATCAGAAGGCTGCAGTCTGGAAGCATATTTTCACAGTCGAGAGTCAGGAAGTTATCACTGACAATTTCCTCTATGATAATTTTTAAAGTAGGGCACTGACATTGTGCAGTGTAAGTAATGTTGGATGACACTGTGATATTATATTCAATTATGTATATAACAGAACACTGTACACTATTGAATCCTGGGAAAAAAAGACTTTCCAAGAATAGAAATATTAGGGGCAATTATAACTATGCCTATTGTGCGGGCAAGCAGTTAAAATCGCTCGTAGGACTCACCTGCTGATGTCCCACACAGATTCTGCTGGTTCTGATTTTAACTTGCTCTTCTAAGCAGGAAAAAGGGGATCTATATATGCAGATTGGGCTCCGATAACGGAATCGAGGCTCGAATGCTATTTTAACCAAAGGCCTAAGCAGGGAAGCCATTGTGGCTTTCCTGCCAGGCCAACCTAATGGGAAGCATGGGGATCAATATTCACTTCTATCGCTTGGCATTAACGGAGCAGTAACTGCTTCATAATTGTAGTCCCACCACCCATTAACACCGATGAAGAAACCTGCCAATGGTGATCACCGAATGTCCAGCTTTTCAATGTTGGATCAACAGTTGGATGCCCAAAGCACCCCTCTGTCTCAGATGGTAGACCCCTTTTAAGATGCAAATCTGGATTTAGGACCCTGATTGCCTTTTTAGCTGGGCGGTGTGTACACCGAGCACACTCCGATGGAGCCAAAGAGGAAGATGGAGCCAAGGTAAGTTTGGAATTATTTTTGTGGGGCCCAGAGGAGCAGAAGCAGCTTGAAGGCTGATTGTAGAACCCCTACCATTGTAGCTGACATTAGCAAGTCAGCAAGAACCAGAGATCCAACCGGAGACCTTCCAGTCTGTATAGTTCAGCTACTCACTGAGCCATTGATGAGGGCTTAAATTAAGACTCGTATATGGAATGCAAATATGGGATTTCACTTATGTTCTGTGTGATGCTGGTGTAAATACCTTTTGCGACTGCAAACCAGAACCGTTATCATGATGGCTAATAAAATAATGAAAGCTGCTACTAAACCACCTATAGTAGCAAGGAGTGGTCTTGTAGGATCAATAGGTTCAGTTGTCTCTTTCTGAAACATACAACATTCAGTAATCAGATACATCATGTAAACAAGAGAATTAACTTTAGCAAATGAACTTAAAAAAATCATGTGACAAAAGCAAATGGAATGGGAGGCAATGGTCGACGACCACAAGAGGAACCCTAACAATGATTTCAATGGACCAACCAATTCTCCCACATTTGATCCAAGATGACAATTTCCTGCCCTCTCACCTGGGATTGTGATCTGAGTACATGCATTGTGCTGGTAATTCACAACATTTCTCTCACTACAGAACTGAACAAAGCAAGGGATTGCTATGGAGGCAGACCATCCCAACATTCATAGAGGTAATGAAAACCATCCAGTCGCACAACAAGGCCAATTATTGTTGTTATGAGCTAGAGTGGCGACGCATCTGGTTTTGAACAGGATCATGTGGTTCAGTGGTGATCACCGAATGTCCAGCTTTTCAATGTTGGATTAGAAAAAGGACTGTAAGTATATGAAATGGGCTGATTGGACATACATAAAATGTGTCTATTTTTGCACATGATATTTTTTTGTTGCAAATGCACAGTCTTTTTCAAATGTCCAATCAGTTTTGCATGGGCAAATACATACAAGTCGTCACCCTACTATGCATGTTGGGTTGTGCTCCCTCAGCATCTGCGTTAAGCTTTCTCTCACTCTCCAGTGAGAGAAAACAAGAGAAAACTATGAACTCAAGATAGGCTGTGAGGACAAACAGAAAAAGAGGAAGACAGAAACAAAAAGCAAAATAGAAAGACAGGGAAAACAGTATATATTAGAGAAGAAAAGAGTCTAATTACATTGTTTGGTCATCCATTGTAACCAATGAGGCTCATTTTCATTTCATGTCGGGTAGAAAGCTGGCGGTAGCAGATCAGACACAATGCAACCTGCCCAATTTTCCTTTCCAGTGACGTCAACAGAAAGGAAAATTGTTGGAATGTGTAACAGACAGCCAATCCGTTCCTGCCAGCGTTATGCCCCACCAAAAGTGAAAATAAACCCAAATGTGGCTGCCATAGGTTGCCATTTTTTACCCATATTAATGATCTTCATGCAACTGAATACCTCAGATACATGAAATGTCACACTTACAATATGTCCAATTCTGATTTTAGATTTTTTTAAACCTTCCGCGTCATTTATTGTCCAAAGTTATTTCAGTACTTACAATATTCAAAAGACCAAGGTCCAGCAGTTTATTTACAGCATCAATGTCAACCAGTAGAATGCTGTATAGGAGCAAATCACAGGAAGAGTGATCAAAATGTGGCTATCAACTAGATGATACAAAATGGTAATCTGAAACATGTCTACTGCAGCGAAAGGCCATTCTAGCAATACTGACATTGAATGAAGTCTGCCTTACTGACAACAGGGAGATTTGTTAGTTATGCATAGAGAAATAAAGACAATTATATTTGTAATGCATTAATCCTCATTCAAAGTTCCCTGTTTTCTGCCTGAACCAATTTTAATTGAACAAGTTAATAACTTTGTCACCATGTCAAATAGAAATAAAAAAATGAACAAAAGAAAATTGATTACTTTAATGTGAACATGTTAACATGGATTAGAAATATCACACAGCAGAATGTCAATCCCACAGATTATGTTAAACCAATATCTGTCTGTTCTGGTGGATGTAAAAAGATCCCATGGCTCAATACAAAGAAGAACAAGGAGTTCTGTCAATGTCCTGGCCAACATTCCTTTCTAAAATGGCACGATTGAAAACAAATTAACTGGTCATTTATTCATTTGCTGTTTATACTGTTTGCAAAGCTACTGCATTGATCCATATAACAGTGACTGCACTGGATGTGAAGTGCTGTGAGACATACTTATGTGAGAAGGCACTATATAAACACTATATAAGAGGGTGGAGTCTCCATTTTGTTGCGCTAGTTTTTCATTGCAATTCACCCGAAATCGCCTTAACCCACACAAAAGATCGCGGACTTTTAAATTCAAATAAAGTTCAGCGCAAATTGAGTTTCCACAATCTTTTGCACCAGTTTAAAAAACAAATATCATGTTAGAAGCCGGCCCCACTGTAGAATTTACCAATATCTCGCAAAGATTCCAGGTACCTTTCCCCATACAGAGGAGAAGAATCCCTTTCTGGGCTTTTAAAATGAGTTTAAAGGGGCAGACGAAGCCTGCGGGGGATAAAAGGGGATGCATTCATGGAGACCCCCCCCCCCCCCAGTGTTTGGACTCATAGGAAAGGGAATTCAAAATGGACCTAAATTACAGAAGCTTGAGATCCCCTAAACATCTATGGGAAGGAGCATATCAATTTTAAGATTCTACAACATTTTGGCTGCGAAAAAGAGTTACCAAATACAGGAGGTGAGGCCAACCTCAAACAAATTCATGTATTAAGGATCCCAGACTGTCTGGGGGAACTATTCACCCCCTAAGAGATAATCGAATTACCCAATCAAACACAATGGAAATCATGGTCAGAAAAACTGGACAATCCTAAAACAATGCAAAACCAGTGATAGCACATTCTCACACCCTAATCGAGTTACTGCTGACAAAGGAGACATTTGAAAATCAATGGACAGACAGTTTAAACAGAGCCCAAGAGATTTGATGGGAGATAACAGAGCTTTTTTTGGGGGATATATCTATACCCCAGTTTTACAAGGAAAAGCAAGCAGAACACAGAAACTAGCAGAAGACAGGAGAGAAGCAGAGCACAGACTGGAACACAGACAGACACAAGCAGCCGGAGTGAAGAAATGGAGTCGTGAAGGAACCTACAAGAAATCGTCAAGGACCGACTGAGCACGAGGCCCACGAAATGGAAGGCTGTCAGCAACCAAATTGACAAACCTGGGTCACCACAACCAGCGAAACGACCAACCAAAACCAACTCAGCAAAAACCGAAGAATCAACATTTATTTCCACTCTACAATCTACTTCTGAACGACCCAACGGGTGAGAAATTACCAAAAGGGACGAACTGAAACTATTCCTAACCAAAGAAAGTGGGTACTTATCCCATACATCCAAAACACAACTTAGCGCATCAACGGACGCACCCCAACTGAAGACTACGCAGTCCAAAGTCCTCTCCTCCGTCCGGGGTACGGCTCGCCTAGAAGGCCAAGTGTAGCGAAACCCGAAACCGTCATTCACCGGCAACTGTCTAAAGGGGATTGGTGAGCATAGCCCCTGAACCCACAGAGCTATAACTTAGTTAGTTAGGGGAATTGGAGGGGGGAGGCTGGGATAACTTGTGTAAATGTATCTGCATTCTCCTCTTTACCCCATTTAGAGTTTAAGCTGTATTCTTTTCCCCACAGGCTGTAATTTGACATTTTATTCAATGTGTTGTACCCTTCAGTGTGTATTGGTCTGTGTGTGTTACTAAAGGTGTGCCTTTTACTTCTTTTTAAGCACAATAAAGCCATACCTGCTTCCAACCTTGAAACAAGTCTGTCACAGTCCCTTCATAATTCCAGTGTCTAGAACCAAGGATGTGGGAGCGATTCGGAACCGCTCATATAAGGTCAGAAGGGAAAGCTGACCCCCTGAAAACCACCCCTTACACCACCCACAAATCAGTCCATGTCTCCCAGGATGAATTCATCACCATTAGGAGTTTCCACTAATTGCACCTGTTTGTGGGCCTTCGAGGAGGCTCTAAAAATTAAACTGATTCTTTTGGGCACAAGGACATTAATAGGCACATTTTTAAAATTTTTTAGATGTATTTTTTTTAATTTACTAAGAAACAGACTATTGTACCCCAATATAACTAACAAGTGGTTCTTTGTATTTTTTAAAAGATATTTTCAGCCATTTAAAATCAGGTTACTCACAGGTGCTGGATTGACACTATGATTAAAAATGCTTATTTGTTTGTGATAAACACATTTTCAGTTGTATTAATCAAACTGCACCAAGTTAACACTGAAGTATATCAAGGAATATTTTTAAAGCAATTTTTTTTCTTTTTAAGTTATGTTTTAAAAGGCTGCCCGATTGCGCAGGTTCATAACAGAATTTGCTATCAGCGATATGCAAATTAGTTTGAGCAGAAACTCGCCAAAGAAAAACACTTCTCAAAATGGCTGCAATTTTGGGTGCAATGTTTGCCCCTATTACCGATTGCAGCCAAAGCGGAAAGTCTATCCCAAGCTCTTCTTTCTTACATAGCAGATGAGGTGTCATGCAGTGTGGATTGTGATAGGTCATTGCTTGTGTGTAATCTTCAGAACCAAATAATTCAATATTAATTTTAAATATAAATTACTTTAATCCCAACTTTTCTTCATTACAATGTAAACCCCACAAAATACTTTATGGAGATGCTGTTCTTGTTTTATTAGTCTATATAAGCTATTTTTCCCAGCTTCAGTTCTCAAACCAATTCCCTTTCCACCACATTAGCCTAGGAAACTAGCAAAAGCTGACAAACACCTTCAGAAAATCTGACAACTCAATAATATCACTGATTGCAAGCCTACATAACGTGAAAAGTAATAGTTAGATTGTAACTTAAGCTGTAAGCACACAGAACATTCCTTTCACTTGTATTGGAGGACAAAAAAACAAAAATAAATGAAAGCATGAAAGGTAGGTAACCTTTATCATTGTTGTTGCCAAATTAAGTTAATCTAAGGGTTAAGTCATGGCAGGAGAGCTCGGACATGTGTCATGCTCCTCCTGTGCTATGTGGGAACTCAGGGACGCTTCCAGTGTCCCTGACGACTACATGTGTGGGAAGTGTACTCTGCTGCAGCTCCTGACAGACCATATTGCGGCACTAGAGCTGTGGGTAGATTCACTCTGGAGCATGCACGATGCTGAGGATGCCGTGAATAGCACGTTTAGTGAGTTGGTCTTACCGCAGGTAAAGGTTACACAGACAGATAGGGAATGGGTGACCAACAGGAAGAGCAGTGGAAGGAAGATAGTGCAGAGGTCCCCTGCGGTCATCCCCATCCAAAACAGATACACCGCTTTGGGTATTGTTGGGGGGGGATGACTCATCAGGGCAGGGCAGCAGCAGCCAAGTCCATAGCACTGTGGGTGGCTCTGCTGCACAGGAGGGCAGGGAAAAGAGTGGGAAAGCTATAGTGGTAGGGGATTCTATTGTAAGGGGAATAGATAGATGTTTCTGCAGTCGCAATTGAAACTCCATGATGGTATGTTGCCTCCCTGGTGCAAGAGTCAAGGATATCTCAGAGCGGTTGTAGGACATTTTGAAGGGGGAGGGTGAACAGCCAGTTGTGGTGTATATAGGTACCAACGATATAGGTAAAAAATGGGATGAGGTCCTACAAGCTGAATTTAGGGAGCTAGGAGTTAAATTAAAAAGTAGGATCTCAAAGGTAGTAATCTCAGAATTGCTACCAGTGCCACGTGCTAGTCAGAGTAGGAATCGTAGGATAGCTCAGATGAATAAGTGGCTTGAGGAGTGGTGCAGAAGGGAGGGATTCAAATTCCTGGGTCATTGGAACCGTTGCTGGAGGAGGTGGGACCAGTACAAACTGGACGGAGTGCACCTGGGCAGGACCGGAACCAATGTCCTAGGAGGAGTGTTTGCAAGTGCTGTTGGGGAGGGGTTAAACTAATATGGCAGGGGGATGGGAACCTATGCAGGGAGACAGAGGGAAATAGAATGGGGGCAGAAGCAAAAGATAGAAAGAAGAAAAGTAAAAGTGGAGGGCAGAAAAACCCAAAGCAAAAATCAAAAAGGGCAGCATTGCAGCAAAATTCTAAAAGGGCAAAGTGTGTTAAAAAGACAAGCCTGAAGGCTCTGTGCCTCAATGCGAGGAGTATTCGTAATAAGGTGGACGAATTAACTGCACAGGCAGCAATTAATGAATATAATATAATTAGGATTACGGAGACATGGCTCCAGGGTGACCAAGACTGGGAACTCAACATCCAGGGGTATTCAACATTCAGGAAGGACAGACAGAAAGGAAAAGGAGGTGGGGTAGCTGTCATGTTTGTAACCTTCATGTAACTGTAACCTTCATGTAACAACACTGTACACTGTATACACCTAAGAAATGCACACCTTTACCACAGGGGGTGAACTTGTGGGAGACACTCCTCACCTGGTCATCCAGGTATATAAAGGGAGGTCCCATGCAGGGTCATCACTTCTTGGTCCTGTGAATAAAGGTACAGGTCACAGAGTGACCTTGTCTCCAGTATGTGTCTTGTGCTGATTTGCTGTAGTGTGTAAGGACACAACATTTGGCGACGAGAAACGGGAATCAACGACTCACGAGAATGGCCACCGGGAGCATGGAGGAACGGTACTGTGTTGGTGAGGACTGGGACAATTTCGTTGAGAGGCTCCAGCAGAGCTTTGTCATGAAGGACTGGTTGGGAGCAGCAGCAGCCGACAAGTGAAGGGCGCACCTACTGACCAGCTGTGGACCTAAGACGTACGCGTTGATGAAAGATCTGCTTGCACCCGAGAAGCCGGCGGACAAGACCTTCGAGGAGCTCAGCAAACTGATCGGTGAGCACCTCAAACCGGCGAGCAGTATACACATGGCCCGACACCGATTCTGTACGCACCGACGTCAGGAAGGGCAGAGCATACCGAGACTTCGTTGCGGACCTTCGCCGCTTGGCCAGCCTCTAAGTTCACAGAATCCTGCAGGGGGGTAGATGTTATGGGATTTCTTCATTGAGGGCATTGGTCATGCCGGGATTTTCAGAAAGCTAATTGAGACCAAGGACTTGACCTTGGAATCAGCGGCGTTGATGGCTCAAACCTTCATGGCGGGGAAGGGGGAAACCAAGATCATTTTCGCATGCAACTCTGCTCCCAACGTGATGATGGAGCAGGGAGTTAACATGGTAAACGCAACTCAGAACCCCGCAGGCAGGAAAGGGCAATTCAACCCCAACCAAGCAGTAACAGACTCTAGGGTGGGTTCTCAACAGAGACAATGGCAGGTTGAATGGACTTTTACACCATCACAAGGGACAATATGTCCCGGGATGTGACCATTGACACCCACAAACAGAGTGCTCAAGAGTAATCAAAGAGACAATCAGAGAGGAATGCCTGGTAACAGCTCTTTTGTTCACCACAATCTCAGCTCATGTTGGAGGTACAGGGGCAGACATGCTGCAAAGACCTGCAGGTTTCAACAATTTATCTATAGAAATTGTGACTTAAGTGGACATTTAGCCAGGATGTGCAGGAAGCTTGCAGCGAGGCTAGTTTACGAAGTAGATGAACCACAAGAGTGGTCTGCAAGGCAGGGTTATGCTTGGGACACATCAATGGACACTGAAGTTCAGCAGGTTTAGGTGGCAAACATCCACAGCTCATACACAAAAACGCCACCTATGCTGATGAGCGTACTGCTAAATGGCATCCCGGTACGGATGGAGCTGGACACAGGAGCCAGCCAGTCACTTATGAGTGTCCAACAATTCCAGAAACTGTGGCCACTCAGAGCTAGCAGACCCAAACTAGAACACATTGAAACGCAATACGGATGTACATCAAAGAGATCATCCCAATGCTAGGCAGTGCAATGTTGGTGGTCACACATAATGGATCTCAGAACCGGCTGCCACTCTGGATTGTCCCGGGAAATGGTCCCGCGCTTTTGGGGAGGAGCTGGCTAGCCGAGATGAACTGGAAATGAGGGGATGTGCATGCTATTTCATCTGTGGAGCGAAGTTCATGCTCACTTGTCCTACAAATGTTTGAGTCACTATTTCAACCTGGTGTCAGGACTTTCAAAGGCACCAAAGTAAGGATACGCATCACCCCGGACGCCACACCAGTGCACCACAAAGCCAGAGCTGTGCCGTATGTGATGCGGGAGAAAATTGAGTGTGAGTTAGACAGGTTGCTAAGAGAGGGCATAATTTTGCCCACTGAATTCAGCGACTGGGCAAGCCCCATCATCCTTGTGGCAACTACAAGGCCACCATCAATACCAAGTGTCCCTTCAGGACCAACACCCGCTTCCGAGAGCGGAGGATCTTTTTGTCACGCTGGCAGGCGGTAAGCTGTTCACCAAGTTGGACCTCACTTCGGCCTACATGAACTGGCCGAAGAATCCAAGCTACTGACCACCATCACCACGCACAAGGGGCTGTTTGTCTACAACAGGTGTCTGTTTGGCATTCGTTCAGCAGCCGCTATCTTTCAAAGGAACATGGAAAGCCTGCTCAAATCCATCCCCAGAACAATCTTATTTCAGGACGACATCCTTATCACGGGTCGAGACACCGAGGAACACCTCCACAACCTGGAGGAGGTACTACGCCAACTGGACTGGGTAGGCCTGCGACTAAAGAAGTCCAAGTGTGTGTTTTTGGCCCCAGAGATCGAGTTTTTGGGCAGGAGGGTTGCCGCAGACGGGATCCGGTCCACCGAATCCAAACACGCGACCAGGCACGGCAACACATCGGAGTTGCGTTCATTTCTGGGACTCTTGAACTATTTTGGGAACATTCTGTCGAACTTAAGTACATTGTTGAAGCCGCGACACATGCTCCTGCGCACTGTCAGGAACGGGCTTTCAATCGGGCGCGGAACCTGCTTTGTTCTAATAAGCTGTTGACCCTGTACAACCCCTATAAGAAATTGGTTTTGACATGTGATGCATCATCCTATGGGGTTGGGTGCGTTTTGCAGCAGAGTAATGATGAGGGCCAACTCCAACCTGTGGCTTATGCTTCCAGGTTGCTCTTCCAAGCAGGAAGGGGGTATGGGATGATTGAAAAGGAAGCACTCGCATGTGTCTACGGGATGAAAAAGATGCACCAGTACCTTTTTGGCAGAAGGTTCGAGTTAGAAATGGACCACAAGCCGTTAAGATCCCTGTTGTCCGACAGCCAAGCTGTCAATGCCAATGCGTCAGCTCGCATAGAGTGATGGGCTCTCACGCTGGCTGCATATGACTACACCATATGGCACCAGCCAGGCAGCGAAAATTGCGCTGACGCGCTTAGCAGGCTTCCACTGGCCGCCACTGAGCGGGCAGCGGAGCAAAGCGTGGAGATGGTCATGCCTTTGACAGCGCAGGCTCCCCCATCACAGCCCAGCAGATCAAAACCTGGACAAACAGAGATCCCCTCCTATCTCTGATTAAGAAATGTGTCCTGACTGGGGATTGGGCGCCCGCATACGGAGCATACCCTGAAGAGGTCAGACCGTTTCACAGACGAATGGATGAACTCTCCATCCAAGCCGCCTGCCTACTATGGGGCAGCCGGGTAGTCATGCCCCAGAGGGGTAGGGAAGCATTCATCAGGGAACTCCACAGCGAGCACCCAGACATTGTGCTAATGAAGGCCATTGCCCGATCACATGTGTGGTGGCCGGGAATTGATGCAGACCTGGAACAGTGTTCGCAGGTGCACAACGTGTGCTCAGCTGGACAATGTCCCCAGGGAGGCCCCACTCAGCCCGTGGCCCTGGCCCACCAAACCATGGTCACGTATTCAGGTAGACTACGCGAGCCCGTTCATGGGGAAAATGTTCCTCATTGTTGTTGATACATACTCGAAATGGATCGAGTGCATCATACTGAATTCGTGCACGACATCCACCACAGTGGAGAGTCTGCGTGCGGTCTTTGCGATCCACGGCTTTCCGGACATCCTGGTTAGCGACAACAGCCCATGCTTCACTAGCTATGAATTCCGGGAGTTCATGTCGGGTAATGGCATCAAACATGTCAGGACAGCACCATTCAAGCCGGCTTCCAATGGCCAGGCGGAACATGCGGTCCAAATCATAAAGCAAGGCATGCTCCTGATTCAAGAACCCTCCCTTCAATACCATCTATCGCGCCTCCTGCTGGCCTACAGGTCCCGACCGCACTCGCTCACGGGAGTCCCGCCAGCGGAACTACTCATGAAACGTACACTTAAAACTTGGCTGTCCCTCATTCATCCAGTCTCCTCAGACATTGTTGAGGGCAAGCGCCAGTCCCAAAATGAGTGCCACGACCGTAACTCAAAGGGGAGATGTATAGAAATCGATGACCCTGTATTTGTTCTTAATCACGCTGTGGGGCTCAAGTGGCTCGAGGGCACTGTAATTGGTAAAGAGGGGAATAGGGTCATAGTGGTCAGACTCAACAATGGACAGATATGCCGCAAGCATCTGGACCAAATAAAAAAAAAGGTTCAGCATGGACAGTGAGAAACCTGAGGAAAATCTTGAGATGCTGCCCACACCACCGCCAGTGAACGAGCAACAAGAACCGTCAGCAGCATGCACAGTCCCTGCGGCCAGCCCAGACGAGCCGGAATCACGACAGGTGACAAAGACGCATGCCAAGGCTCAACAACCAGAGCCCCAACTGCGGCGCTCCACGAGAGAGCGTCGACCGCCTGAAAGACTCAATCTTTGACCCAAAGACATTGGGGGGAGGTGATGCCATGTTTGTAACCTTCATGTAACTGTAACCTTCATGTAACAACATTGCAATACTGTATACACCTAAGAAATGCACACCTTGACCACAGGGGGTGAACTTGTGGGAGACACTCCTCACCTGGTCATCCAGGTATATAAAGGGAGGTACCACGCAGGGTCATCATGTCTTAGTCCTGTGAATAAAGGTACAGGTCACAGAGTGACCTTGTCTCCAGTATGTGCCTCATGTTGATTTGCTGTACTGTGTAAGGACACAACATTAGCATTGCTGGTTAAAGAGTAAATTAGTGCAATAGTAAGGAAGGACATTAGCTTGGACGATGTGGAATCTATATGGGTGGAGCTGCAGAATACCAAAGGGCAGAAAACGCTAATGGAAGTTGTGTACAGACCACCAAACAGTAGTAGTGAGGTTGGAGACAGCATCAAACAAGAAATTAGGGATGCATGCAATAAAGGTACATCAGTTATCATGGGTGACTTTAATCTACATATAGATTGGGCGAACCAAACTGGTAGCAATACGCTGGAGGAGGATTTCCTGGAGTGTATTCGGGATGGTTTTCTGGAGTAATATCTCAAGGAACCAACTAGAGGGCTGGCCATCCCAGACTGGGTGATGTGTAATGAGAAAGGACTAATTAGCAATCTTGTTGTACCATGCCCCTTTAGAAAGAGTGACCATAATATGGTTGAATTCTTTATTAAGATGGAGAGTGACACAGTTAATTCAGAGACTAGGGTTCTGAACTTAAGGAAAGATAACTTTGATGGTATGAGACATGAATTGGCTAGAATAGACTGACAAATGATACTTAAAGGATTGACGGTGGATAGGCAATGGCAAACATTTGAAGATCACATGGATGAACTTCAACAATTGTAGATCCCTGTCTGGAGTAAAAATAAAACGGGGAAGGTGGCTCAACCATGGCCAACAAGGGAAATTAAGGATAGTGTTAAATCCAAGGAGGAAGCATATAAATTGGCCAGAAAAAGCAGCAAACCTGAGGAATGGGAGATATTTAGAATTCATCAGAGGAGGACAAATGGTTTAAATAGGAGGGGGAAAATAGAGTACGATAAGAAGCTTGCCAGGAACATAAAAACTGACTGCAAAAGCATCTATAGATATGTGAAGAGAAAAAATTAGTGAAAACAAATGTAAGTCCCTTGCAGTCAGATTCAGGTGAATTTATAATGGGGAACAAAGAAATGGCAGACCAGTTGAACAAATACTTTGGTTCTATATTCATGAAGGAAGACACAAATAACCTTCCGGAAGTATTAGGGGACCGAGGGTCTAGTGAGAGGGAGGAACTGAAGGATATCCTTATTAGGCGGAAAAATGTGTTCGGGAAATTGATGGGATTGAACGCCGCTAAATCCCCGGGGCCTGAAAGTCTGCATCCCAAACTACTTAAGGAAGTGGCCCTAGAAATAGTGGATGCATTGGTGATCATTTTCCAACAGTCTATCGACTCTGGATCAGTTCCTATGGACTGGAGGGTAGCTAAAGTAATACCACTTTTTTTAAAAAGGAGGGAGACAGAAAATGGGTAATTATAGACCGGTTAGCCTGACACCAGTAGTGGGGAAAATGTTGGAATCAATTATTAAAGATGAAATAGCAGCACATTTGGAAAGCAGTGACAGGATCGGTCCAAGTCAGCATGGATTTATGAAAGGGAAATGATGTTTGACAAATTTTCTAGAATTTTTTGAGGATGTAACTAGTAGAGTGGACAAGGGAGAACCAGTGGATGTGGTGTATTTGGACTATCAAAAGGCTTTTGACAAGGTCCCACACAAGAGATTGGTGTGCAAAATTAAAGCACATTGTATTGGGGGTAATGTACTGACGTGGATAGAGAACTGGTTGGCTGACAGGAAGCAGAGAGTCGGGATAAACGGGTCCTTTTCAGAATGGCAGGCAGTGACTATTAGGATGCCGCAGGGCTCAGTGCTGGGACCCCAGCTATTTAAATATATATTAATGATTTGGATGAAGGAATTGAGTGTAATATCTCCAAGTTTCCAGATGGCACTAAACTGGGTGGCAGTGTGAGCTGTGAGGAGGACGCTAAGATGCTGCAGGGTGACTTGGACAGGTTAGGTGAGTGGGCAAATGCATGGCAGATGCAGTATAATGTGGATAAATGTGAGGTTATTCACTTTGGTGGCAAAAACACAAAGGCAGAATATTATCTGAATGGCGGCAGATTAGGAAAAGGGGAGTTGCAATGAGACCTGGGTGTCATGATACATCAGTCATTGAAAGTTGGCATGCAGGTACAGCAGGCGGTGAGGAAGGCAAATGGTATGTTGGCCTTCATAGCTAGGCGTTTTGAGTATAGGAGCAGGGAAGTCTTACTGCAGATGTACAGGGCCTTGGTGGGGCCTCACCTGGAATATTGTGTTCAGTTTTGGTCTCCTAATCTGAGGAAGGACGTTCTTGCTATTGAGGGAGTGCAGCGAAGGTTCACCAGACTGATTCCCGGGATGGCTGGACTGACATATAAGGAGAGACTGGATATTCTGGGCCTTTATTCACTGGAGTTTAGGAGGATGAGAGGGGATCTCATAGAGACATATAAAATTCTGACGGGACTGGACAGTTTAGATGCAGGAAGAATGTTCCCGATGTTGGGGAAGTCCAGGACTAGAGGACACAATCTAAGGATAAGGGGTAAGCCATTTAGGACTGAGATGACAAGAAACTTCTTCACTCAGAGAGTTGTTAACGTGTGGAATTCCCTACCGCAGAGAGTTGTTGATGCCAGTTCATTGGATATATTCAGGCGGGAGTTAGATATGACCCTTATGGCTAAAGGGATCAATGGGTATGGAGAGAAAGCAGGAAAGGTGAATGATCAGCCATGATCTTATTGAATGGTGGTGCAGGCTCGAAGGGCCAAATAGCCTACTCCTGTATCTATTTTCTATGTCTATGTTTCTATGTTAAGTAGAAATTTGGGTGAAATTGATGCTAAATTTCTTGGGAAATCTGACAGCATGCTCCTCTGGAAAAAAAGTTGGATACTTACGGCACATTTATACTTCACATTTGATAGATTTATAATCTAATTAAGAGAAAACAAGCAACATCCATTTCTCCCTTTGTCCCTTCGCCCTATGTGCCATTACTATCCATTTCTCCCTACGCTCTCCTTTTGTAATGCCATCCGTTTCTCCACTTCCTTCAATGCCATCAATCCCACTCCCTTCCCTCGCCCCTCAGTCTTGCTCAATGCTGCTCATTTTGAATTGAACCCTTTTGCTTTGAGTGGTAAAGTGAGTCCAGCTGCTATACAATGCTGCAGGAATTACACTCTGCACATCCCGTTCTAAGAGTTTTGTTTACTATGTAGAGAATCAAAAGTGCCGGATTTTTGGCTTTTGGGCTTTTTTGGCGAAAATGGTAGCGATACAGAAAACTTACCGTTTTCGATACACTAACGTTTTTAGGCCAAACTTTCGGCTTTTAAGTCTGCGCCAGGCTCATCGGTAAGGGGGTGTTGCACGAGCATTCACGGCGCAAAACGTGACTTTCAACAACTTTAGTCCGGGGCAGGGAGCACTGTGAGAGAGGCCTTGGGAGGGGGGAAAAAAAATCAAAAAACTTTCAAAAAACATTTACTTGACCCTTAACGATCTAATCGCAAAAAAAAAAAATGTTTAATACTTTAACTTACCTTTTTTGCAGATTTTCATACTTACCGCTGCTGGCAGGGCTGCACCGACAGGTTTGACCGTCGCTATTCTGGCTGCAGTGTACAGGCCGGGAGAGAGCCGAAACTAGGACTCAAAAGCAATCCGAGTCATTGCACGTCATTGCACGTTGGCGCACCTCTCCCCGGCGGTACTTGGAAGCGCCGCCACAAACAGGTACCCAAGGATCCCACCCGGGCTTTGCGACCAGGTTTTCACCACGGAGGGTCAAATTGCGGCGAAAACCCGGCAGCAAACCTCTTGAAAATCTGGCCCAAAGTGTGAGCTCTTTATCCTACCATTCCATTTTCCTAAGCTGCACATGACAGAGAACCTAGTACCTCCCAACAGCACCTCATCCAATGATTTACAAACTCTACCCTGGTTTCCACAGACTTTGCCCTTAAATGTCTGTTTCATCCCACTGCATACCATAAACATTTCAAAGAAAATCGTGCATCTGTAAAGCATGCACTCCCATGTTCCGCCACCAGAGAGCACATCCCCTGAAGTCCCAAGGGATCCCAACATCCTTTGGGAGCACTGTATATAAGCCGACCCCTCAGGCCTGTTCCTCACTCTGGAGTGTCTTAATAAAGACTGAGGTCACTGTTACTTTAACCTCCCTGTGTGCAGCCTCATCTGTGTTACGAACACATTAACTGACGACGAGTAAACAAATCCAATGAAACGATGCAGCACACTGTGGGCATCCTGGAGAAGTTCTCGGAGGGTGAGGACCGGGAAGCCTATGCCGAACGGCTAGACCAGTACTTTGTAGCTAACGAGCTGGATGGAGAAGGAAGCGCTGCAAAAAGGAGAGCGGTCCTCCTCACGTTCTGTGGGGTACCGACCTACAGCCTCATGAAGAATCTTTTGGTTCTGGTGAAACCCATAGATAAGTCATATGAGGAGCTGTGTACACTGGTTTGGGAGCATCTTAACCTGAGGGAGAGCATGCTGATGGCGAGGTATCGGTTCGACACGTGGCAGCGATCTGAAGGTCAAGAAGGTCAGGAAGTGGCGAGCTACGTCGCTGAGCTAAGGCGACTTGCAGGACAATGTGAGTTTGATGGCTACCTGGAGAAAATGCTCAGAGACTGTTTTGTACTGGGCATTGGCCACGAGACCATCCTACGAAAACTTTTGACTGTAGAGACAATGACGCTCAGTAAGGCCATTGCGATAGCACAGGCGTTTATGTCCACCAGTGATAACACCAAACAAATCTCTCAGCACACAAGTGCTAGCAATGTTCATAAATTAACTGGAACTGTGTTTGTGAGAAGAAATGTACAGGGCAGAAACCACGAGTCTGCAACTGCCAGCAGACCTCAGGTGACCCAGATGACTCAGAGTCCGCAACAAAGGATGAATGCAAGGCAATTCACACCTTGTTGGCGTTGTGGAGGCTTCCATTCAGCCTATTCATGCGGCTTGCAAAAGCTGTGGAACAATGGGGCACCTCCAACGAGCTTGCAGACGAGCTACAAGCTCTGCAAAACCTACGAACCACCATGTGGCAGAGGAAGATCGGTCCATGGTGGATCAAAGCAATTTCGAGCCTCAGAAAGATGAGGCAGATGCTGAAGTACACGAGGTGCACACATTTTCGACAAAATGTCCACCTATAATGCTAAATGTAAAATTGAATGGCTTACCCATAGCCATGGAACTGGACACTGGCGCTAGCCAATGCATCATGAGTAAAAAGATGTTTGAGAGACTGACCCTGAGCCCCATCCACATGAAACTGAGAACGTACACCGAAGAGCTTATCACTGTCCTGGGCAGCGCCATGGTCAAGGTCACCTGCGAGGGCACGGTGCACGAACTGCCACTGTGGATTGTCCCGGGCAATGGCCCCACACTGCTTGGAAGGAGCTGACTGGGCAAAATCCGCTGGAACTGGGATGACATCCGAGCGCTATCACATGTCGATGAGGCCTCATGTACCCAGGTTCTTAACAAATTTCCTTCCCTTTTTGAGCCAGGCATTGGAAACTTTTCCGGGGTGAAGGTGCGGATCCACTTGATCCCAGAGGCACGACCCATTCACCACAAGGCACGAGCGGTACCTTACATGTTGAGGGAGAGAGTGGAAATCGAGCTGGACAGGCTGCAGCGCGAGGGCATCATCTCCCCAGTGGAATTCAGCAAGTGGGCCAGCCCAATTGTTCCAGTACTCAAAAGTGATGGCACGGTCAGGATTTGCGGCGATTATAAAGTAACTATTAATTGTTTCTCGCTACAGGATCAATACCCACTACCTAAAGCAGATGACCTATTTGCAACGCTGGCAGGAGGCAAGACGTTCACCAAGCTCGACCTGACTTCAGCCTACATGATGCAGGAGTTGGAGAAGTCTTCGAAGGGCCTCATCTGCATCAACATGCACAAGGGACTGTTCATCTACAACAGATGCCCGTTTGGAATTCGGTCGGCTGCAGCGATCTTCCAGAGAAACATGGAGAGCCTACTCAAGTCCGTACCATGCACGGTGGTTTTTCAGAGCGACATGTTCGTCATGGGTCGGGACACCGTCGAGCACCTAGAAAACCTGGAGGAGATCCTCCAGCAACTGGATCGCGTAGGGCTGCAGCTGAAGAGGTCGAAATGCGTCTTCATGGCAACAGAAGTGGAGTTTTTGGGGAGAAAGATCACGGTGGACGGCATTCGGCCCACAGACGCCAGGGCAGAGGATATCAGGAACACAGAACGTCACAGAGCTGCAGCCGTTCCTGGGAGTTCTCAACTATTTTGGTAACTTCCTACCGAGGTTAAGCACCCTCTTAGAGCCCCTACATGTGTTATTGCGTAAAGGTGAGAACTGGGTGTGGGGAAAAAAACAAGTAATTGCTTTTGAGAAAGCCAGAAGCATGTTATGCTCCAACAAGCTGCTTGTATTGTATAACCCGTGTAAAAGACTTGTGCTAGCATGTGATGCGTCGTCGTACAGAGTCGGGTGTGTAATACAACAAGCGATCGTTGAGGGGAAGTTGCAACCTGTCGCCTATGCTTCCAGGAGCTTGTCTAAGGCCGAAAGGGCCTACAGCATGATTGAGAAAAAGACATTAGCGGGTGTGTTCGGGGTAAAAAAAATGCATCAGTACCTGTTTGGGCTCAAATTTGAGCTGGAAACCAATCACAAGCCCCTCGTATCCCTGTTGGCTGAAAACAAGGGGATAAATACTAATGCCTCAGCCCGCATACAAAGGTGGGCACTCGCGCTATCAGCGTGTAACTATACCAGTCACCACAGGCCAGGCACCGAGAACTGTGCAGATGCTCTCAGTCGGCTACCATTGCCCACCACGGGGGTGGAAATGGCGCAGCCTGAAAACTTGTTGATGGTGGTGCAGCCCACAGACTTGTTGATGGTCATGGAAGCGTTTGAAAATGATAAATCACCTGTTAAGGCCTGCCAGATTAGGACTTGGACCAGCCAAGATCCTCTGCTGTCCCGAGTAAGAAACTGTGTACTGCATGGGAGTTGGACCAGCATCCCCGTTGAAATGCAAGAGTTAATCAAGCTGTTCCAGCGGCGAAAGGACAAGCTGTCCATTCAGGCAGACTGCCTGTTGTGGGGTAACCACGTAGTGCTACCCACAAAGGGCAGGGAGAAGTTCATCTCGGGTCTCCACAGCACACACCCAGGTATAGTAATGATGAAAGCGATAGCCAGATCCCACGTGTGATGGCCCGGCATCGATTCTGACTTAGAGTCCTGTGTACGGCAATACAGCGTATGTGCTCAGTTGAGCAACGCGCCCAGAGTCGCACCACTAAGTTTGTGGTCCTGTCCATGGGCGAGGATCCATGTCGACTATGCGGGCCCGTTTCTCAGTAAAATGTTGCTGGTGGTGGTGGATGCTTTTTCAAAATGGATTGAATGTGAAATAATGTCAGGAAGCACCGCCACCGCCACCATTGAAAGCCTGAGGGCCATGTTTGCCACCCATGGCCTGCCTGACATACTGGTCAGTGACAACGGGCCATGTTTCGCCAGTGCTGATTTAAAAAATTCATGACCCGCAATGGAATCAAACATGTCACCTCAACCCCGTTTAAACCAGCTCCAATGGGCAGGCAGAGTGGGCAGTACAAACAATCAAACAGTGCCTTAAACAAGTCACAGAAGGCTCACTCCAAACCTCCCTGTCCCGAGTACTGATCAGCTACCGCACGAGACCCCACTCGCTCACAGAGGTGACCCCGGCTGAGCTATTCATGAAAAGGACACTTAAAACCAGACTCTCGCTGGTTCACTCCAACCTGCATGATCAGGTAGAGAGCAGGCGGCAGCAACAAAATGTAAACGATGGTCGCATCACTGTGTAACGGGAAATTGATCTGAATGACCCTATGTATGTGCTAAACTATGGACATGTTCCCAAGTGGACCACAGGCACGGTGATAGCTAAGGAAGGGAGTAGGGTGTTTGTAGTCAAACTAGACAATGGACAAATTTGCAGAAAGCACGTGGACCAAACGAAGCTGCAGTTCCCAGACTGCCCTGAACAACCCACAGCAGGCACCACCTTTTTTGAGCCCACAACACACACCCAAAGAATCAACGACACCACCCTGGACCAGGAAATCGAACCCATCACACCCAACATCCCAGCAAGGCCAGGCTCACCCAGCAACCCTGCAGGGCCAACAACATGCCAGCCCAGCGAGGGCACAGCCAACACCCAGAACAGACATTTGTACCGAGGCGGTCCACCAGGGAAAGAAAGGCTCCCAACCGCCTCACCTTGTAAATAGTTTTTACTTTGACTTTGGCGGGGGAGTGATGTTGTGTATCTGTAAAGCATGCACTCCCATGTTCCGCCACCAGGGAGCGCATCCCCTGAAGTCCCAAGGGATCCCAGCATCCCTTGGGAGCAGTGTATATAAACCGGCTCCTAAGACCTGTTCCTCACTCTGGAGTGTCTTAATAAAGACTGAGGTCACTGTTCATTTAATCTACCTGTGTGCAGTCTCATCTGTGTTAGGAACACAATAAAAATACTCTACTTTTTTTCATAAAGTGAGGGGTGGGGAGGGGGGAGGGGGGAGGTGTCCTGTGTCTTTTGACATTGTGAATTAGGAAGTATTCTGCAGAGATAGCACCATAGTTTGCCAATAAGTAAGTCCAGATTCAGAATGTCAGGGTTACCAGCTATTCCCTGTCTTTCTAACATTTTGTGACCAACAAGTGACAGAAAAAAGTGTAAGGCATACCTGTAGAGGCTTTCAGGAGGAATGGCTGTTCCATTATTATATACAAGATAAACCTCCAGAATAGATTTGGCTACGTTTCTGTAAGAAAAATATTGATTGCAGGCATTTAACAATCAAAGTCCATCTTCAAAACATTAAAATAATAAGATGTGTACAAAATAAATTGTTATCACAAAATCTTGATTGCAAAAATGTGGTTTAAGTTGTTCGGGACTAAAAATACTAGTTAAACATTTCATTATCTGAAATCTCAATTAACTCGTAGCAATGTTCACAAAAGTAGTTCTGTGTATATTTGTCGTGATTGTAAAGCACATACTGAAATTGTTAAATTCAACCATCTAGTTTTTTTTAAAACAGATTCACTGAGCTAAGATCAATTCAATTGTTGCCACCTATGTGTTATCACTAGCCTTTAGGTAAATTATGTAACTTTTACTGAAAAGGTAGGAGACTAATTATGCCATACCTAGTTAATGATTGCACTCTTTCATTGGTAACAGCAATTACGCCCACCACGTATGGCTTTGAATATGTAGCTTTCCGAAGAATCCTACAAACAGAATAAAGCTCCTACTGAAAGATCAGTACGAAAGTAAGTACAATAAATTACAGATACAAAGTGCAACCAGCATTTAATTTAAAAAGAGGTTTGATAACTTACTCAATTATTTCATTCATGCTTTTCTGAACGTCCTCAGGTGAAACATTGAACTCTAATCGTATCTTGAAACTGTCATCCACTGTAATTAACTGCAAAAAAGTGTTACAACATGCACAATAAATGTAACGATGATTAGGATTATTTGAACCCATTTTGCATCACTTTCCATTCTCATCCTGCCTTTATGCTCTTTTTTGACACCACAAAGCAGGGCAGCTAGATTATTGTCATCATCACAGCATATCCACCAACAAAAGACAAATGACAATGAGAAAATACAGATATTCCTCCTGATTTTACATCTCCTTTCTCACCCAGATAGACTTGCCAAACACTGTGATTCACTCCATTTCGAAGATTGGTTGAGAACAAATAAATATGATTCCATCACGAATGGCAAAACTTGAAAACTTGATACCTTTCCTCTCGAACTGGGTTACTGCCAGCAGTGCACCAGGATGGTTGATAAACAGTGGTGTACATTGAAGAAGATATTTCACAACTCTCAAGAAAAACATATTCCAGTGAGGAGGAAAGGGTATAAGAGAAAAGAGAACCGCCCGTGGCTAACTAAAGAAATAAAGGACGGTATCGAATTAAAAACAAGGGCATACAAAGTGGCCAAAACTAGTGGGAGGACAGAAGATTGGGAAGCTTTTAAAAGCCAGCAAAGAATGACTAAAAAATTGATTAAGAAAGGGAAGATAGACTATGAAAGTAAACTAGCGCAAAGTATAAAAATCAGATAGCAAGAGTTCCTATAGGTATATAAAAAGAAAAAGAGTGACTAAAGTAAATGTTGGTCCCTTAGAGGACGAGACCGTGGAATTAGTAATGGGGAACATGGAGATGGCAGAAACTTTGAACAAATATTTTGTATCAGTCTTTACATTACGGTAGAGGACACTAACAATATCCCAACAGTGGATAGTCAAGGGGCTATAGGGGGGCAGGAACTTAACACAATCACAATCACTAAGGAGGTGGTACTCAGTAAGATAATGGGATTAAAAGCACATAAATTCCCTGGACCTGATGGCTTGCATCCTAGGGTCTTAAGAGAAGTAGCGGCGGGGATTGTGGATGCATTGGTTGTCATTTAACAAACTTCCCTGGATTCCGGGGAGATCCCAGCAGATTGGAAAACTGCAAATGTAACGCCCCTATTTAAAAATGGAGGCAGACAAAAAGCAGGAAACTATAGATCAGTTAGCCTAACATCTGTGGTTGGGAAACCATTGGAGTCCATTATTAAAGAAGTAATAGCAGGATATTTGGAAAAGCATAATTCGGTCAGGCAAAGTCAGCATGGATTTATAAAGGGGAAGTCATGTTTGACAAATTTGCTGGAATTCTTTGAGGATGTAATGAACAGGGTGGATAAAGGGGAACCAGTGGATGTGGTGTATTTGGACTTCCAGAAGGCATTTAGCAAGGTGCCACATAAAAAGCTACTGCACAAGATAACATTTCATGAGGTTGGGGGTAATATATTAGCATGGATAGAGGATTGGCTAACTAAAAGAAAGCAGAGAGTCGGAATAAATGGTTCATTCTCGAATTGGCAATCTGTAACTAGTGGGGTGCTGCAGGGATCAGTGCTGGGATCCCAACTATTTACAATCTATATTAACAACTTGGAGGAAGGGACTGAGTGTAACATAGCCAAGTTTGCTGATGATACAAAGATGGGAGGAAAAGCAATGTGTGAGGAGGACACAAAAAATCTGGAAAAGGACATAGACAGGCTAAGTGAGTGGGAAAGAATTCGGCAGATGGAGTATAATGTTAGAAAGTGTGAGGTCATGCACTTTGGCAGAAAAAAAAAATCAAAGAGCAAGTTATTGTTTAAATGGAGAAAGATTGCAAAGTGCTGCAGTACAGCAGGACCTGGGGATACTTGTGCATGAAACAGAAAAGATTAGTATGTAGGTACAGCAAGTGATCAGGAAGACCAATGGAATCTTGTCCTTTATTGCAAAGGGATGGAGTATAAAAGCAGGGAAGTCTTGCTACAGTTATACAGGGTATTGGTGAGGCCACACCTGGAATACTGCATGCAGTTTTGTTTTCCATATTTACGAAAGGATATACTTGTTTTGGAGGCAGTTCAGAGAAGGTTCACTAGTTTGATCCCGAGGATGAGGAGGTTGACATGAGGAAAGGTTGAGGAGGTTGGGCCTCTACTCATTGGAATTCAGAAGAATGAGAGGTGATCTTATCAAAACGTATAAGATTATGAGGGGGCTTGAAAAGGTGGTTACAGAGAGGATGTTTCCACTGATAGGGGAGACTAGAACTAGGGGCATAATATTAGAATAAGGGGCCACCCATTTAAAACTGAGATGAGGAAGAATTTCTTCTCTCATAGGGTGTAAATCTGTGGAATTCGCTGCCTCAGAGAGCTGTGGAAGCTGGGACATTGAATAAATTTAAGACAGAGATAAACAGTCTTTTAAACGATAAGGGAATAAGGGGTTATGGGGAGCGGGCAGAGAAGTGGACCTGAGTCCATGACCGGATCAGCCATGATCATCTTAAATGGCAGAGCAGGCTCGAGTGGCCATATGGCCTACTCCTATTTCTTATGTTCTTATGTTCATCCTCCTGCACCCGCCCCCCCACCCCCCTCCCCACCCCCTACCACCTCCTCCTCCATCCTCCCCAAGAGAAACCCAGCATGACCTTACCTAATTTTACTTGTTACCCTCCTTTGGTTATTGGAAGCAAACTTACAACACTATTTGTCTCCTCTACTGGAAACCTGTATTTGTGTGTGGGGAAGTGGCGGGGGGGGGAGGGGGGGTGCGTGGGCGGTGGGGGGGGAACCTGCAGAAATCCAGTGCTGCTGCAGCGTTTAAGTGGTTACCAGGGCTGCCTAAAAAAAGACAAATTTAGCAGTGGCTCAAATTCACAAGAAGATCGGGCGCAGGCTACAATTGTTCTACAACTGTAAAACAGTTGTAACAATGATGAATTTCTCCCCCAAAGACCTTTCAGGTTGATATGAAGAAAGATTGAGCAGGTTGAGCCTGTACTCATTGGAGTTTAGAAGAGTGAGAGATGATCTTATTGAAATATATAAGATACTGAGGAGGCTCGACAAGATAGATGCAGAGATGCTGTTTCCCCTTGTGGGGAATCTAGAACTAGGGGTCATAGTTTAAGAATAAGGGATTTAGAACTGAGATGAGGAGAAATGTCTTCCCTCAGAGGGTCAGAAGTCTGCCCCAGAGAACTGTGGAGGCTGGGTCACTGAATATATTTAAGGTGGAGATACAGATTCTTGAACGATAAGGGAGTGAAGGGTTATGGGGAGCGGGCAGGAAAGTGGGGATGAGCCCAAGATCAGATCAACCATGATCTTTCTAAATGGCGGAGCAGGCTCAAGGGGCCAATGGCATACTCCTGCTCCTATTTCATATATTCTTATGTTTTTATGCAAGGTCCATATGGAATGGTATGAACTAGGCCACTCGCATAACAAGGCATCACTAACTTGCTTGATGCAGTGATGGAGAGCCAACTGGCTGATATTGAAAAAGTCCCTTGATGCTGCCTGAAAGGAACTTGCTGGCCTGCCTTTAGGTTCTTCCTAATTTACCTTATAACAGTGGTAAAAGGGAATGCCGAAGGGAAAGTGTCAACTCTGGCAGGAATGGCTGCCTGAACCAAAAATTAAGGAATACATTCCGTGAAGTAATGCTGCAGTGCTTAGCTAATTAAAAGTCCAAAAAGCTGCAGCAACAGATTTTACTCTCAAATTCTGGCTCAGACAAACAAAACAGCAATCAAAATGGCCTCCTGCTGCCTAGCAACGTGAAGTGTCTTTTTTATACTGGTGCTACGTTTTGAAGTGTAACAAAGGTGTTCGGGAAGAGAAATGGAGCGATGCATACCAATAAGTCATTTAAATGGGATTTGTATTTGGGAACTACGATTCCAGAAACTGCAGGTCACTCAAATTAGGGAAAGAGGGAAAAAATTCAAACAGTGCCTTGGAATGACAGAAAATTGATGCAAGGCTCCCTGCTTCATTTTCCTTCACTGCCTGCCCCAACTCCACAACAAAACAAAAGGCAAATAGGAGGAAAATCTAAGCTGAAATATCAATGCAGTTTAGGAAACAAACCAAGTTTTCTTTGTTACTCTTCAAAACGTACCACCAGTATAAAAAAGACACTTCACATTGCTAGGCAGCAGAAGGCCATTTTGATTGCTGCTTTATTTGTCTGAGCCAAACTGACCAACATTCTACTTAGTTTAATAATGAGAACATTTATTGATTTAATCATTTAATACACTAAAAAAATGATATGAATAACATAAAAAATTGAAGAATCTTTAAAATACTTACATCTAGGTCAGTTGTTGCAGCTAAAGTAGGGCTGCCTCTATCTCTTGCTTCTATTGTCACCACGTATCGTCCCCTTAATATTTTATTCAGTGAAGATTTAATCCTACAAAACAATAACAAAAGATCACTTTAAAATCTTTAAGAAATATAGCTTAAAATCACTCTTAGATGAGAATATGTGTTGTGAGACTGTGTAACTGTATGTTAAAGGGAGAATGTCAGCAATTCTAAGATCTCACCTACATGAATGACATTCAGCAAACTGATTGACAAATTAAAATAAAACTTTAAATTATTTTAGATTTTTAACTTTGGGAAGAACTCTGAACAGCAATAACAGTAAGATTCATGTTACTGATCTCTGCATACTAAGTCTCAATCTTGGTCAAACTGTTTGCTGGTGGCATCAAATCGAATTGAGCTGCAACACTGGGGAGGGGTGGGGTAATGACTAAAACAATAGAAGAAATATAAAATCAAATAATTTTATACATAGACTAATATCCTGTCTTTTAGGATCTCTGGTGAGGGTGACTGCCCTTGACATCAAGGCAGCATTTGACAGAGTGTGGCTTCAAGGAGCCCTAGTAAAACTGAAGTCAATGGGAAGCAGGGGAAATCTCTCCACTGGCTGGATTCATACGTAGCACAAAGGAAGATGGTTGTGGTGGTTGGAGGTCAATCATCACAACCCCAGGACATCACTGCAGGAGTTCCTCAGGGTAGTGTCCTACACCCAACCATCTTCAGCTGCTTCATCAATGACCTTTCCTCTATCATAAGGTCAGACGTGGGGATGTTTGCTGCTGACTGCACAGTATTCAGTGGCATTCGCAACTCCTCAGATAATGAAGCAATCCATGCCTACATGCAGCAAGACCTGGACGACAGTCAGGCTTGGGCTGATAAGAGGCAAGTAGCATTCGTGCCACACAAGTGCCAGGCAATGACTACCTCCAACAAGCGAGAGTCTAACCATAGTCCCTTGGCATTCAACGGCATTACCATCGCCAAATCCCCCACCATCAACATCCTGGGAGCCACCATTGACCAGAAACTTAACTGGACAAGCCAGATAAATAATGTGGCAACAAGAGCAGGTCAGAAGCTGGGTATTCTGCGGCGAATGTCACATCTCCTGACTCCCCAAAGCCTTTCCACCATCTACAAGACACAAGTCAGGCGTGTGATGGAATACTCTCCACTTGCCAACAACACTGAAGAAGTTCAACACTATCCAGGACAAAGTAGCCTGCTTGATTGGCAGCCCATCCACCACCTTAAACGTTCACAACCTCCACCATTGGCGCACCGTGGTTGCAGTGTGTACCATCTACAAGATGCACTGCAGAAACTCGCCAAGGCTTCTTCGGCAGCACCTCCCAAACCTGCGACCTCTACCATCTAGAAGGACAAGGGCAGCGGGCACATGGGAACCCCACGACCTGCAGGAACCCCTCGAAGTTATACATTATCCTGACTTGGAAATTCATCGCCACTGGGTCAAAATCCTGGAACTCCCTCCCTAACAGCACTTTAGGAGTCCCTTCACCACATGGAGGCTCACCTTCTCAAGGGCAATTAGGACAGGACAATAAATGCGGGTCTTGCCAGCGACGCCCACATCCCATGAACGAATAAAGACAAAGAAATTGTTTTAGAAATGGCAATCGTAGAAAATTCAAAGAAAGGACCTTTATCATACCAAGTAACAAAAAAGATGTGAACTATGATGATACATAACGTGGATTTTCCACTCTTGACACGCTTTACAACAGCTTTTAGACAGGCACCCAACGTTCCATGATCAGTCACTAAAAAAAGCTTCAAGTGAAGATTCAGGCAAGTACAAGGAGCACACTGGTGGTGACAAAGTAAAATTGTGCATTCGTGAAATTTAAAGAGGTGAGAACAATTAATGAGCAATGTCGCAATAAGATGGCAAAAATTCTGCAAACCTTTGCAGAGCCTCAAAGGCATCTGTAGGTTTGTCTCCTCATCCAAATAGGTGAGACAGAGGGATTCCTATTGGGAAACCCATTGAAAAAAGAACCAGGTGGGAGATGAGGATAACCTGTTGCGGCCGCAATCGAGACTCCAGGATAGTATGTTGCCTCCCTGGTGCAAGGGTCAAGGATGTCTCGGAACGGCTGCAGGAAATTTTGGAGGGGGAGGGTGAACAGCCAGTTGTCGTGGTGCATATAGGAAGGAACAATATAGGTAAAAAATGGGATGAGGTCCTACAAGGTGAATTTAGGGAGCTAAGAGTTAAATTAAAAAGTAGGACCTCAAAGCTAGTAATCTCAGCATTGCTACCAGTGCCACGTGCTGGTCAGAATAGGAATCGCAGGATAGCTCAGATGAATAAGTGGCTTGAGGAGTACTGCAGAAGGGAGGGATTCAAATTCCTGGGACATTGGAACCGGTTCTGGGGAAGGTGGGACAAGTACAAACCGGACAGTCTGCACCTGGGCAGGACCGGAACCAATGTCCTAGGGGGAGTGTTTACTAGTGCTGTTGGGGAGGAGGATTTACTGGAGTATATTAGGGATGGTTTCCTAGACCAATATGTCGAGGAACTAATTAGAGGGCTGGCCATTCTAGAATGGGTGATGTGTAATGAGAAAGGACTAATTAGCAATCTTGTACCTGGGCAGGACTGGAACCAATGTCATAGGGGGAATGTTTGCGAGTGCTGTTGCGGAGGGGTTTAACTAATATGGCAGGGGGATGGGAACCTATGCAGGGAGATGGAGGGAAGTAGAATGGGGGCAGAAGCCAAAGATAGAAAGAAGAAAAGTAAAAGCGGAGGGCAGAGAAATCCAAGGCAAAAATCAAAAAGGGCCAATTTACAGCAAAATTTTAAAGGGACAAAGTGTGTTAAAAAGACAAGCCTGAAGGCTCTGTGCCTCAATGCGAGGAGTATTCATAATAAGTTGGACAAATTAACTGCACAGGCAGCAATTAATGAATATGATATAATTGGCATCACGGAGACAAGGCTCCAGAGTGACCAAGGCTGTGAACTCAACATCCAGGGGTATTCAACATTCAAGAAGGATAGACAGAAAGGAAAAGGAGGTGGGGTAGCGTTGCTGGTTAAAGCAGAAATTAATGCAATAGTAAGGAAGGACATTAGCTTGGATGATGTGGAATCTGTATGGGTGGAGCTGCGGAATACCAAAGGGTAGAAAACGCTAATGGGAGTTGTGTACAGACCACCAAACAGTAGTAATGAAGTTGGGGACAGCATCATAGAAACATAGAAACATAGAAAATAGGTGCAGGAGTAGGCCATTCGGCCCTTCTAGCCTGCACTGCCATTCAATGAGTTCATGGCTGAACATTCAACTTCAGTACCACATTCCTGCTTTCTCGCCATACCCCTTGATCCCCCTAGTAGTAAGGACCTCATCTAACTCCTTTTTGAATATATTTAGTGAATTGGCCTCAACAACTTTCTGTGGTAGAGAATTCCACAGGTTCACCACTCTCTGGGTGAAGAAGTTCCTCCGCATCTCGGTCCTAAATGGCTTACCCCTTATCCTTAGACTGTGACCTCTGGTTCTGGACTTCCCCAACATTGGGAACATTCTTCCTGCATCTAACCTGTCTAACCCAGTCAGAATTTTATATGTTTCTATGAGGTCCCCTCTCATTCTTCTGAACTCCAGTGAATACAAGCCCAGTTGATCCAGTCTTTCTTGATATGTCAGTCCCGCCATCCCGGGAATCAGTCTGGTGAACCTTCGCTGCACTCCCTCAATAGCAAGAATGTCCTTCCTCAGGTTAGGAGACCAAAACTGTACACAATACTCCAGGTGTGGCCTCACCAATGCCCTGTACAACTGTAGCAACACCTCCCTGCCCCTGTACTCAAATCCCCTTGCTATGAAGGCCAACATGCCATTTGCTTTCTTAACCGCCTGCTGCATCTGCATGCCAACCTTCAATGACTGATGTACCATGACACCCAGGTCTCTTTGCACCTCCCCTTTTCCGAATCTGTCACCATTCAGATAATAGTCTGTCTCTCTGTTTTTACCACCAAAGTGGATAACCTCACATTTATCCACATTATACTTCATCTGCCATGCATTTGCCCACTCACCTAACCTATCCAAGTCGCTCTGCAGCCTCACAGCATCCTCCTCGCAGCTCACACTGCCACCCAACTTAGTGTCATCTGCAAATTTGGAGATACTACATTTAATCCCCTCATCTAAATCATTAATGTACAGTGTAAACAGCTGGGGCCCCAGCACAGAACCTTGCGGTACCCCACTAGTCACTGCCTGCCATTCTGAAAAGTACCCATTTACTCCTACTCTTTGCTTCCTGTCTGACAACCAGTTCTCAATCCATGTCAGTACACTACCCCCAATCCCATGTGCTCTAACTTTGCACATCAATCTCTTGTGTGGGACCTTGTCGAACGCCTTCTGAAAGTCCAAATATACCACATCAACTGGTTCTCCCTTATCTACTCTACTGGAAACATCCTCAAAAAATTCCAGAAGATTTGTCAAGCATGCTTTCCCTTTCACAAATCCATGCTGACTTGGACCTATCATGTCACCTCTTTCCAAATGCACTGCTATGACATCCTTAATAATTGATTCCATCATTTTACCCACTACCGATGTCAGGCTGACCGGTCTATAATTCCCTGTTTTCTCTCTCCCTCCTTTTTTAAAAAGTGGGGTTACATTGGCTACCCTCCACTCGATAGGAACTGATCCAGAGTCAATGGAATGTTGGAAAATGACTGTCAACGCATCCACTATTTCCAAGGCCACCTCCTTAAGTACTCTGGGATGCAGTCCATCAGGCCCTGGGGATTTATCGGCCTTCAATCCCATCAATTTCCCCAACACAATTTCCCGGCTAATAAGGATTTCCCTCAGTTCCTCCTCCTTACTAGACCCCCCGACCCCTTTTATAACCGGAAGGTTGTTCGTGTCCTCCTTCGTGAATACCGAACCAAAGTACTTGTTCAAACAAGAAATAAGGGATGCGTGCAGTTACCATGGGCGACTTTAATCTACATATAGATTTGGCTTACCAAACTGGTAGCATTACGGTGGAGGAGGATTTCCTCGAGTGTATTTGGGGTAGTTTTCTCGACCAATATGTCGAGGAACCAATTAGAGGGCTGGCCATCCCAGACTGGGTGATGTGTAATGAGAAAGGACGAATTAGCAATTTTGTTGTACAAATTACCATAATTTGGTAGAATTCTTTATTAAGATGGAGAGTGACACAGTTAATTCAGAGACTAAGGCCCCAAGTTTCGGCCCGCGCCGAAAACGGCGCACCTCCGAGCTGGACGCCTGTTCTTCGCGCCTAAAAGTGCACTGGAAAAAAACTTCGATATTCTCCGGCTTCTCGGAGTTCAATCTCAGCTTGGCACGGCGCGCTCTTCACAGCGGGGGGCGGAGCCAAACACTCGCGCTGATTCTGTAAGTAGTGGGGGGCGGGTCCAATTTAAATGAGCCAACGTGGTGCCAGCAACCCTGCACGTGCGCATTGGAGTGTGCGCGCACGTGCAGTGTCAAACAAACATTGGCACTCGGCCATTTTTAAAAGGACTCGGCTGCCGTCGAGCCACTGACGCCGCTCCTATCCCATGGCCGAATGGCCTCAGCCCCCTTGAAAAGCTGCGTGCGTCCGGTGTTGATCCTTCGGCTGCCGGCCAGCCACTGACGCCGCTCCTATCCCAGGGCCAAATGGCCTCAACCCCCTTGAAAAGCTGTGTGCGTCCGGTGTTGATCCTTCGGCTGCTGGCCAGCCACTAACAGAATGAAGGCCTGCCTGCAGCACAGCAGCTCAGCTCGAAGGCTGCTTGCTGCCACTGTTGGGGCTGCCGTCGAGACAGACGCCACACCCCTGCCTGTCTCCAACATGGAAGGCCTGCCTGAAGCACAGCAGCTCGAAGGCTGCTGCTGTTTCACACAGGTAGGAACATGGTTTATTTAATCTTTTCTTTGCTTATAAATTTTTATTCAGGTTGGATTTATTTGTATAATATTTGTATAAGTAGAACTAAGGATTGATTGTAGAATTTAATGACTTCCCTTCCCCCCATCACCCCCCCCCCACCTCGTTCCCTACGCCTAATTTGTAACCTACGCCTGATTTTCTAAAGTGTAGACAAGGTTTTTTCGAGCGTACAAAAATCTTCACTTACTCCATTCTAAGTTAGTTTGGAGTAAGTTTTCACTGCCAAAACTTTGAAAACAGGCCTAAGTGGCCGGACACGCCCCTTTTTGAAAAAAAAATTCTGTTTCAAAGTGAAACTGTTCTAACTGACGAGAACTGGAGCAAACTAAATGCCGACAATTTGAATTTCTAAGATACTCCATTCTGCACCAGTTGCTCCAAAAAATCAGGAGCAACTGAGGCCGAAACTTGGGCCCTAGGGTCCTGAACTTAAGGAAAAGTAACTTCGATGGTATGAGACGTGAATTGGCTAGAATAGACTGGTGAATGATACTTAAAGGATTGACGGCGGATAGCCAATGGCAAACATTTAAAGATCACATGGATGAACTTCAACAATTGTACATCCCTGTCTGGAGTAAAAATAAAACTGGGAAGGTGGCTCAACCATGGCTAACAAGGGAAATTAAGGATAATATTAAATCCAAGGAAGAGACATATAAATTGGCCAGAAAAAGCAGCAAACCTGAGGACTGGGAGAAATTTAGAATTCAGCAGAGGAGGAAAAAGGGTTTAATTAGGAGGGAGAAAATAGAGTATGAGAGGAAGCTTGCCGGGAACATAAAAACTGACTATAAAAGCTTCTATAGATATGTGAAGAGAAAAAGATTAGTGAAGACAAACGTAGGTCCCTTGCAGTCAGATTCAGGTGAATTTGTACTGGGGAGCAAAGAAATGGCAGACCAATTGAACCAATACTTTGGTTCTGTCTTCACGAAGGAAGACACAAATAATCTTCCGGAAATACGAGGCGACCGAGGGTCGAGTGAGAAGGAGGAACTGAAGGAAATCCTTATTAAGTGGGAAATTGTGTTCAAGAAATTGGTGGGATTGAAGGACGATAAATCCCCGGGGCCTGATAATCTGCATCCCAGAGTACTTAAGGAAGTGGCCCTAGAAATAGTGGATGCATTGGTGATCATTTTCCAACAGTCTATCGACTCTGGATCAGTTCCTATGGACTGGAGGGTAGCTAATGTAACACCACTTTTTAAAAAAAGGAGGGAGAGAGAAAATGGATAATTATAGATTGGTTAGTCTGACATCACTAGTGGGGAAAATGTTGGAATCAATTATTAAAACTGAAATAGCAGTGCATTTGGAAAGCAGTGACAGGATCGATCTAAGTCGGCATGGATTTATGAAAGGGAAATCATGCTTGACAAATCTTCTGGATTTTTTTGAGGATGTAACTAATAGAGTGGACAATGGAGAACCAGTGGATGTGCTGTATTTGGACTTTCAAAAGGCTTTTGACAAGGTCCCACAAAAGAGATTGGTGTGCAAAATTAAAGCACATGGTATTGGGGGTAATGTACTGACATGGATAGAGAACTGGTTGACAGACAGGAAGCAGAGAGTCGGGATAAACGGGTCCTTTTCAGAATGGCAGGCAGTGGCTAGTGGGGTGCCGCAGGGCTCAGTGCTGGGACCCCAGCTATTTACAATATACATTAATGACCTAGATGAAGGAATTGAGTGTAATATCTCCAAGTTTGCAGATGACACTAAGCTGGGTGGCAGTGTGAGCTGTGAGGAGGATGCTAAGAGACTGCAGGGTGGCTTGGACAGGTTAGGTGAGTGGGAAAATGCATGGCAGATGCAGTATAATATGGATAAATGTGAGGTTATCCACTTTGGTGGCAAAACCATGAAGGCAGATTATTATCTGAATGGCGGCAGATTAGGAAAAGGGGAGGTGCAACGAGACCTGGGTGTCATGGTACATCAGTCATTGAAAGTTAGCATGCAGGTACAGCAGGTAGTGAAGAAGGCAAATGGTATTCATAGCTAGAGGATTTGAGTATAAGAGCAGGGAGGTCTTACTGAAGTTGTATAGGGCCTTGGTGAGGCCTCACCTGGAATATTGTGTTCAGTTCTGGTCTCCTAATCTGAGGAAGGACCTTCTTGCTATTGAGGTAGTGCAGCGAAGGTTCACCAGACTGATTCCAGGGATAGCAGGACTGACATATGAGGAGAGACTGGATCGACTGGGCCTTTATTCACTGGAGTTTAGAAGGATGAGAGGGGATCTCATAGAAACATATAAAATTCTGATGGGACTGGACAGTTTAGATGCAGGAAGAATGTTCCCGATGTTGGGGAAGTCCAGAAGCAGAGGACACTGTCTAAGGATAAGGGGAAAGCCATTTAGGACTGAGATGACGAGAAACTTCGTCACTCAGGGTTGTTAACCTATGGAATTCTCTACCACAGAGATTCGTTGATGCCAGTTCATTGGATATATTCAAGAGGGAGTTAGATATGGCCCTTATAGCTAAAGGGATCAAGGGGTATGGAGAGAACGCAGAAAGGGGTACTGAGGTGAATGATTAGCCATGATCTTATTGAATGGTGGTGTCGGCTCGAAGTGCCGAATGGCCTACTCCTGCATCTATTTTCTATGTTTCTATGTTTCTATGTTTTATGTGAGTTGGTATGATCTGGAATGCAATGTCTGAAAAGGTGGTGGAAACAGATTCAAGAGTAACTTTCACAAAGAAATTTGACATGCTCAAAAAGGAAAAATTTGCAGGGCTATGGGGAAAGGGTGGGGGAGTGGGACTAATTGGATAGTTCTTTCAAAGAGCTGGCACAGACACAATGGGCTGAATGGCCTCCTTCTGTGCTGTATCATTCTATGGTGCCAGTAATGTGCAGAGGACAAAAAGTAAACAACATGCACCAATTAGTGTAATGGCTTATGAAAACGTAAGTGCCTGCTGGGAAACTAAAGAAACCTAGCGAAAACATTAAGAATGTTTAAATTCACTGACCTTAATATGTTTGTCCTTTCCATTGCCACCAGCATACTTGCCATCACCTAGCAATCCTGAATTTATGTTTTATGTTTGTCCACCAAAATGGACACACCCCTGAATTAATACTTAAAGGAAGTGCCCACCTGTTTGAATTTACCGCTGCTCCCACAGCTGACCCTCCCTCACAGAAAAGCAACAGGGCAGAAAGTAGGCAGAGTTCTGTTGGGACAGGACTTCTACATATTTTCTCCTCCTGGCCACATGTTTTATGTTAGTTCAACGGCAGCAGGGCCTGGTGCAGAAAAGATAGGACTGTTTAGCAACAGAAGAATGGCCTATCTGTGTCACTAATAGTTTTCTGTTATTCCAATTGTTATTGCTACAGTTTTGCAATGTGCATTGTTGTCTTAAGATCACCCATTACATTAAATAATAAAGAAGTTTACATTACTTGATAGTTGCTGTGTATTCACCATCAGCAAAGGTAGCTCTTGAAGCTTCAAATACATCTGACAATTCTTTGATTGGTTGGCCATCCGAAAAATTGAATATAACTTTGGTGGCAACAAACGCAATTTCTGCATTTATTCCGGTATCGTTGTCACTTGCCTGTCAAGAAAAGTTTTGCATTAGTTACCACCTTATTTGTTACCTACCATTGTATACTTACAATTGATTTTAATGGCTATAACAGTAAGGCACTGGCCTTTCAATGCTATACTGACAGGGTTCAGGTTCAAATCTCTGCATCAGTTACTATTAGTTCGGCTGCTAGAAGGGGATTCAAGCAGTCAAAGAATATTCACCAGCTGAGATCAGTAAAAATTAACAGGAAAAGGTAACCAACCTTGTAAATTATTTACTAGACTGGTTCCAGGGATGAAGGATTACAGTTACATGGATAGACTGGAAAAGCTGGGGTTGTTCTACTTGGAGCAGAGAAGACTAAGAGGAGATTTGATAGAGGTGTTCAAAATCATGACGGGTTTAGATAGAGTAAATGAAGAGAAAATCTTTCCAATGGATGAAAGGCCAATAACCAGAAGACACAGATTTAAGAACCAGAGGTGACATGAGGAAAACCTTTTTTACGCAACAAGTGGTTAGGATTTGGAATGCATTGCCTGATAGGGTGATGGATAAAGATTCATTAGTAGCCTTCAAAAGAGAATATTTATTTAGTAATTGCAGGGATATGGGGAAAGAGCAGGGGAGTAGGACTAACTGGATTGCTCTTCGAAAGAGCTGGCGCAGATGTGATGGGCTGAATGGCCTCCTTCTGTGCTGTAATTAATGATTCTATGGAATTATATCAATTTGCAGCCAGTATAATCCAGCATTGACCACAGAATGGAACAGGCTTCACACAAACCCCTAACTGGTTGTCACCAAACCTTTTATTCTCAGACCAGTTTCATGGACTGGCAGTTTTCATTGATTCAACAGAGATCAAATCAGGATGACAAATACCACAAACATGGTACATTAGGACATGTTTCTGAATCTGAACAATGTATTTTGGTCTAACAAATCCATCTTTATTTGATTGATTTTAAATCACTAACCTTCTTTTTCACCAGAGGATAAAACTTCCAATCAGTGAAGTATGTATATGCTTAACGCACTCGTACAATATCTTTGAGAGTGCTATTTTACACAGGCATTAATCTATTTAAAACTAACATTTAAAACAAATGGTTTAATGCTTTTGTAACAATAGTATACATTTCAAGTGCATTAAACATCAGTATGTGAACTTTGTCAATTGGAAGTTCTACCCTTCCATAATCATAATGCCCTCTCTCTCTATAAATACCTGTGGTTGATATGTGAACCTCTTTGAACTATTTGCCATCCCCGATTATGAGTTCCTTAGCTTATTATCCTTTGCAAACTAAGTGATGACAACACTTGAGATTTACATACTTTTTAAACTGTAGAAATTCTTCTCTGGCATTGGTGCAAAACAGGTGGTATCGAATCAGATTGGCTGCCCTTTCTACGCAGCGTCTGATATTCAGTCCCACTGCAGTCAATGGAACTGAATATCAGGCATTGCGTATAACGGGTGTCCGATCCAATACCGCACGTTTTACGCCACAGTCCGAGATGAATTTCTACCCCTTAAAGTTTTTATCCTTGTCTAGTGATCTGCTTGGGCTTGTGAGCTGTAGTTGTTACCAGACTCTGAGTGGCTTTCTGAGCTGTTGTACCACATTATTGTTTCACAGCTGCCTGTAGGATCTATTTCATGGTCTCAGAACCCTTTAAAAGCATTTTTATATTCATGTGAATATTTGTTGATATTGATACACTGATTATTTTAAACTATTATTGTATTTAGTTTATTGATCAACAATATGTTACAATTTACAGGCAAAACCTAATAGATTTCACAATTAAAGTATTTTAATCAAATTTAAACATTCATTTGTATTAGGAACAATTAAAGGAAAATCTGAAGCTATTTCTAAATCATATTATCCTCACTCAGCTTATGCAGTTGCTGCACATACCTTCTGATAACTGTCCATAATAGTGACTGCAACATATTCTGCTCTCCATGAAAACGTTCTCTTTAAAAGAGGCCCCATAACCAAGGACCCACTTTGTAGCATAGATTTCATTATAGCGTGCTGTTTTCTGTGTCTATTTAAAACTGTTTTGTACCACACTATAATGATGTGGTGAAAATGGGCAAAGTTCCTTGGAACTTAAATAGTTATTAATAGCAGAAATAATCCATGTGGCCATTTTGCCTTTTTTAACAAATTAAGTACTGATTGGTGCAGTTTTGATAGTAGTATTGGGTTAGTACTATTGCACGTATGGTGCTAGTAGTGCAGGTTTTGTACTGGTAAAGCTTCTACAAAAGTGAGAGATAAATGCTCTAGGTTAGGACTCAGGATAGTCATAAATCTGCCCTGTTTCAGATTGGTGTTTCCACTTTCAGACCAATATTGATGTTTACTACTACTCACAAATGATTAACAACATTTACAGCAATTTTGATGTACCTTAACTGTTGCTACTTCAGCACCAATTGATGTTAATTCTGGCACGATAACTGAAATGAAAGTTTATTCCATTAGTTACTGCATCTCAAAGATTGGTTTCATACTTCAAATGGAAACATTTTAGGGAGAAATTGGGTGCAGTTGTGCCTCCCATTAGTGTCCCCGGGGGCTGACATCAACTCCCACCATATTGCGCAGGAGTTTATCGGTGGCACTACGGTGTTGCACCCCGATCTACTGCGCCTGGAGATCGTGACGTCATCACTGTGCACATCGGCCCATTAGCGCCCCGGACCCAAAATTCACTGCCGCTCCACAGCGCCGGGTGAAAGCACTGACAGCTGCAGGAGGCAGGGATCAGGTGGCCAGCCGCTACCAGGAGCGATGATTAAAGTCGAAGTGACCGAAGTAAGTAAAAAAAAAACTTACCTTTCCTCTTGGAGTTTTTTTTGCGGGTTCCTGCCCACGATCATTCAACCCGGCACTCTGCTTGATTGCCGGGCTGATCACGCGGGATCACCATGGCCTTGGTGGTCCAGGTAGGTGCCTTTTAAATTGCAGAGCCTGCAGGGATGGCCCTTCCCTTTAAGGGAAGCAAGAGCCCTTTAAACACGGCAGCTCTCTGCCCCGCCTGCGTCCTTTCGCGCTCCAAGAAGGAAGTGGAGTGTATGATTTAGCGCTCCACTTACTTCCTGGAGCACTAATGTCAATTTTTTGAAAGCTGGGAAGCATTAGCACCTGGCCCCATTAGCCTCAAATGAGGCGATAATGAATTTCAGCTTTATCTTAGACATTAAAGTCACAGAGGTCAAATCACAGAGGTCAGTTTTGACTTTTGGGCAACCAACAGGTGGAGTGCAATGGTCATCTGCCCATTCTGGCGGCAAAGAGGCGACCACGATTTTGAGGTCTGACCGCATTTAAATTTGGTAGGCATGCTGTGGGGCGCCAAAGATGCATCCTGATGCAGCTCGCCGGATTGAGGCCTGAAGATTGGGCCAGGCAGCCGCTAGCAAGGTGAGGGGGTGAGGGATGGGGGAGGGGTCCTGGGATGGCAGTGGAGAAGATTATTTTTGTGGGCCATGGAGGATCACTCCTGCTCCTCCGGGGTCTATCGTTTGAACCAGGCAGGCGATATGGACACCCGAAGTTAGGCCTCTTTCAAAATGGAGCCGGCCACATTCACGTGTGTTAACAGGGCAGTGGGGCTACCAACCTCATTTTGACACTGTTAATGCCAGCCAGACCTGGTGAATATCAACCCCACACAGTGCAAACTGGGGCTGGCTCCAGAAAATTGACCATGAAAGCTGTTGGATTAATGTAAAAACTCAAGTGGTTCACTAATGTCCTTCAGGGAAAGAAACCTGCCACCTCTGACTCCAGTTCCAGACTAAGTGATTGACTATTAATGCCTTCACCAGCATTGTCCACATCCCAAGAAAACTGATAATATGACAACATATGATTGAAAATCTCTAAACCTGCAGCACTGGAGTCATTTACACTTGGGGAGTGAACAGCAAGCAACTGGTGGTAGCGGATTGGCTGCCTGTTATACACTCTGCCCAATATTCATTTTGATTTACTTCAGTGGAAAAGAAATATGTATAGTGGGCAGCATCTGCCCCCACCACCTCTCCACCTTCACCCAAAGTGCAAACCATCCCCAAACTTTACCTCACTGTTGGAAGTCAAATAAATGAGATGGCAGACAAAAATGGTGCAAACGAATATTATCTGATGTGATAATATTTTACCAGTCCAGTTACTGTCCTGAATAAGGAGAACAGCCTGTGTATTATGCTTGTGTCATCATTACTCATCTGCCAGTGGCATATGGTTGTAATTAACACCTTTTATAGAATTCAGTGGCGCTATGGGAAATGCAGCAAATCACTGCAAAAATTAGCATTCTTTTAAATCAGTCAGCCTGCCTCGGGCAGCCTGAGCAGCCTGCAGCCAGCAATATTCTCAGAGAAGCAGGGGCTGGTCGTTTTAATAGTAACCTGAGTGAAAATGGTAAAAGATCAGTTTAGCCAGGCTGTCGGCCATAAATAGCAGCACCAGTTTTGATCACAGAATCCTAAAATTATTAAATATCAGTAAAATGAATGGATTAACACCTTTGTTACAAAGCAAAACAGGGCTTTCTGCAAAGGCATTAATTAACTTTTATTAGTATTGTACAATGCTTTTTCAAAATAAAGATCACATACCAGACACCCTTTTAAAGGGAAGAAACACAGGTGTGTGGTCATTCTCATCCACAATGTTGATTGTAAGTTTACCTGTTGATGTTAAAAAAAATGTTGATGATTAAAATGTGAAGTCCTATATGGTAACTCCAAGTTGTTCTGATTAATTTTTAAATTAACAAATTCATTAAAGATAGTTGCAATTTTTGAATAGACAGTGCATGTGACAGGAGGCAGGTTAAATCCCACAATTCTCCAATCAGCAAAGCTCAGTCAGACTCTGAAGGAACATTGGCAGAGGCCTGTGAGGTGATTGGCCGCCCACTTTGTCAATCAAGGACTGGTGAATGGCAAATTGGAAAAAGAGGACATTATAACCAAAGAAATTCTCCAGTGGTGATTTTACAAAAGCCTGCAATCATTCAACAGCAACAGTTACAATAATATTTACATAGTGCCTTTAATGTAGAAACGGTGCGACTCCAAGGTATGTCTGTTTACTTGTTCCCTGCCTCAATCAGTGAGCAATTAAAATCTCCTAGAATAATTATGATGTTATTCCCTGATCTGCCTATAGAATTTTTCTTCCATTTTCCTCCTACGATTAGGGGATCTGTAACTAATGTAACAGTCCCTTTTATATCTTTCATCTCTAGCCATATTGAATCCACCTGAAACTCTATTTTGTGTATATCAGTACTCTCTAAAGCATATATTCCCTCCTTCACCAATACTGCCATCCTCCTCCTTTCCTATATTCCATCTCTCCTAAAAATATTATATTCATTTTCCACTCCTGTCCCATTTTCAGCCAAGTCTTATTAATGCTATTAAATCTAATTTAACCCCGAATCTGATTTTAACTCTACCTGCCCGGCGAGATTAGGTCAGGTAAGCAGTTACAATCAAGGTATCACTCCCTTCCTCCTGGAACCCGCCAACCACCATCTTAAGTGCTCAGTACTCTTTACAATATACATCAATGATTTGGATGAAGGAATTGAGTGTAATATCTCCAAGTTTGCAGATGACACGAAACTGGGTGGCGGTGTGAGCTATGAGGGGGACGCTAGGAGGCTGCAGTGTGACTTGGACAGGTTAGGTGAGTGGGCAAATGCATGGCAGATGCAGTATAATGTGGATAAATGTGAGGTTATTCACTTTGGGGGCAAAAACGCAAAGACAGAATATTATCTGAATGGCGGCAGATTAGGAAAAGGGGAGTTGCAACGAGACCTGGGTGTCATGGTTCATCAGTCATTGAAAGTTGGCATGCAGGTACAGCAGGCAGTGAAGAAGGCAAATGGTCTGTTGGCCTTCATAGCTAGGGGATTTGAGTATAGGAGCAGGGAGTTCTTACTGCAGTTCAGGGCCTTGGTGAGGCCTCACCTGGAATATTGTGTTCAGTTTTGGTCTCCTAATCTGAGGAAGGACGTTCTTGCTATTGAGGGAGTGCAGCGAAGGTTCACCAGACTGATTCCCAGGATTGCAGGACTGACATATGAGGCCTTTATACTTTAGAGTTTAGAAGGATGAGAGGGGATCTCATAGAAACATATAAGATTCTGACGGGACGGGACGGGACAGGTTAGATGCGGGTAGAATGTTCCCGATGTTGGGGAAGTCCAGAACCAGAGGACACAGTCTTAGGATAAGGAGTAGGCCATTTAGGACTGAGATAAGGAGAAACTTCTTCACTCAGAGAGTTGTTAACCTGTGGAATTCCCTGCTGCAGAGAGTTGTTGATGCCAGTTCATTGGATATATTCAAGAGGGAGTTAGTTATGGCCCTTACGGCTAAGGGGATCAAGGGGTATGGAGAGAAAGCAGGAAAGGGGTACTGAGGGAATGATCAGCCATGATCTTATTAAATGGTGGTGCAGGCTCGAAGGGCCGAATGGCCTACTCCTGCACCTATTTTCTATGTTTCTATGTTAACTGCAGCACTGAAACGTGTGAGAAAGAGGCTGTTGGATGCCTAATGAATATATGCATATTAAGCTTTCATAATGTCATTGGGGCCAAATGGAGTCACACACAGCGGCCAATCTGCTCAGTAAAATCGGGGGAGATTGGCCTCGGGAATGTATTGACCAAAGCTGCTACCAGAGTTTAAATTGGAAGAAGGCAAAAGATTATGAAGATGCTTGTGCTGCAGAGCTTATTGGGTTTGCAATGCATTGGGAAGCTACCACATTAATTCCAACAGGTGCTAGGTCCCTGATTTACATACGTAAAGCGGCTAATGCCTTTTTCAGGCAAAGGGCAATGTACACCGATTATTGTGGCCTTTACCAATGTGGCTGGTGGCACACTTCCAGCTCCTAATGAGTATGCGCTTTCTGTCTGCCATATTGGAGGTTCAGAAGGCCATTTAGCACCTGAAAAATGGGTGCTACACTGTTGGATTTCTAGGTCTATGTGTTCTGTCGATATTAGGTGACAGATCAGAACCAACACAATGGGCTGGATCTTAAGAAGGAGGTCAGGTTGGGGGCGGGGGTCTCCGAGGTGGTCAGGAAACCTGGGAGGCTGCCAATTTTAACAACAGGGCTGGATTTGCATGCGAGGGCTCAGTTTCCCGCCCGCAGCTATCCAGCCTCTCAATTTAGGCCACAGAGAAGAGAGAGTGAAGGATTGTGTGGGGGCCGGGGTCCAACCGGAGAAGCACAGTGTGGGGGGTGGAGAGGGGTTTGAGGATGATTGCGGGCCGGGAGGAGCTCATGGAGGGGATCCTCAGACAATCGCGGATTGGGAGGAGCACGGGAGAAGGGATCTTCAGACGATCGGCGGTCGGGAGTTTCATGTATCTCACACTACTGTACACAACTGTATCTTACTATGCTATACATAACTGTAACTAGATATGACCTGTAACCACCAGCATACCTTACCACCAGGGGTGCGCTTGCAGGAGACACTGGATACCTGTCCCAGACAGGTATATAAAGACAGGTCTCAGGCAAGTGTGCCATTCGAGAGCTGTGTAATAAAGGTGCAGGTCCTGAGTGACCTTGACTTCAGTATGTGCCTCGTGTGAAGCTGTACTGCAGGGACAGGACTTTACAGGGAGCAATACGGGGAATGCCAGAGAAGCAGAGGCGGTGAGGAGGGGGGGGGGCGGCGGGGGGCGGTGGGGGGCAGGAGGAGACCGCCTGGAGGCATTGGAGGCCTATGGAAAGCAAAGTGATTGGAGGCCTGGGTGGGGTGGGGTGTGTTAGGCAGGGATCCTGGATCCAGGAGGTAGGTATAAAAGCACTTACCTCCTGGATGCAGCAGTCCCCGCCTTGCTGTAACTGCCGGGTTTTATAACTTGAGTTAAAGCCATTTACATGCAGTTAAAAATGAAATGGAGGTCAAAAAATAGGCGCACAGCCTCATTATAATATTTAAATTGATGTATCACCTCCTGGAAGCGCGTTGGTCGCTCACCCCCATCCTGCCCCCTTTCTGCCTCCATTAAAACTGGAAGTGGCTGGGTTGGAGGCAATTCAGGTTGGGAATCCCATTTTTAACAATTTAACTACCTCCCATGCCTCCAACCCGACCCATTCTTTTAAGGTTAAAATTCCCCCCAATGTTACTCTCCCGTTAGACAGCCAGGTTGGCTGGGGTTTTGAATCTTGGTGGAGCTGTCAAGCCCAATTTTGATTCTCAGCTTCTGTACTCAGACTTTTCCACTGTGCTTACTCTACATATGGTGCAAATATTAAAAGTGTTTTAAATTGGATAGAGAACTTACTTCCTGATATACTGCACGTGTAAGAGACTTCAGGGCTGAAATTACTGCTCCACCACCAGAAGTGCAGTGGCATGAAGGTGAGGGTGGGAGGGGGGTTATACCTCCTGCTCTGCTGTGTCCTGACGTTGATCTTGTTCCAAAATCTGGGGAACAGTCATTTACATAGTTGGAGTGGGAAACCTGCACGAGTAAAGGTGCACAGAGGCACCTGCTGGAACAGGATAGCTGAAGTCAGAACAACATTCAACCACAGGAAGACCGCAAGGCCCTTGAAGGGCCAAAGCAAAATGTCTCGACAATTTTTGTTCCTTCCCTTAGGGAACAAAGAGATGGGATTGAAAAGGTAATCCCTCTGAAATTGTCTTTTTGCACAGATCTCTAAGACAAAGAAGGGTGTCATATGTGTGTGTGCATGTTGGAAAAGCAAAATACGGTAATACACTTGAGCATTAGAAGGCTGGCTTACCAATCGTGGATGGAGCACCTTTTTCAGTGTAAAGGTCAGTAACATTAATTGTAATCTCCACCTGATCATACTCCTCATAGTCAACAACTGAAGATTTATTCACGTAGAGTGATCCATTGGTATAAAGCCCAAACCAGTACTGGCATGGTGTATCTGGCTGCTTATCAATAATTTTAGATTTCAAACAAGCCACTGAAACCAGTTCATAAATTAGTGAGTGATTGGTATCAACGTCACTTGCAGTTATATTCCTCACTATTCCAACCATGAAGTAATTTTCCTTGACGTCCAGATCTTTCATTGAATCTGGATCTAGTACGGGAGGCTCATCATTCATGTCCAGTACAGTAACTTGAACAGTTGCAGATGCTGACTTAGACGGACTTCCCAAATCTGCGGCACTGACTCGTAAAGTGTAAGATTTCGGTCCTTTGTCATAATCCAGTGCTATTGTTGGATCAACAGTAATGTTTCCTTCATACTGTTTTGGGCCGATTTTATCGATTAAGGTTGTTCTTATTAGAAAGGTTCCTGTGCTACCATTTTCAATACCGTATATCACCCGGTTGTTGATTTCTGTAGCATCATTGTCACTGGCTTTAACCAATGTCACAAAGGCTCCTGTATGCATGGTAATAACAAATGAGAAAGGTCAGCATATGTTCTTAGAAGGAATGATAACATTAATACATTTAATCAAGTAAAAATGAATACATCACAGATATTATTGCATTGAACAATATTTTGTTGAAGACATGTGTGTTTTATTTTCCAGCCTTTAAATTATAAATAGAATGGTAAAAAGTAAGCTTGTAATAATTTATTCGGAACATATACAGTTATTTAATCTTCAATGATATGCAGACAGCATGATGCATTTAGTTATTGAAAGTTTTGTGTTTGTATAAATGAATGAACAAAGATTGTGTTCTCTGTGGTTATCGTGTGGCATTATGACCAATCAATTTATAAAATTACAAAAACAATATGAAAACATTATGTTTACGAGCACTGACAATGTTGATGGACAAAAAGTTACATTGAAAACATCATAGGGGTGCTTTTAAACTTGCCCACCTGCTGGAAACCAGAGAGGAAAGCAGTTAAAATGGCGCATGGGATTTACCTGAACTGATCCTACAGCCTTCCCGCAGGTTCCGATCTTAACCTGTTCTTCTGAGCAGACAAGAGGGACCCCCACCGGAGGCCAGCAGGGTCCTTCTTTAAAAATGCACATATGGCTTTGATGACATCGGGGCGCACTTGCCATTTTAACTGGAGGCCTCCGTGGGGAAGCTGTCAGTCCGTACCCCGATTGATAAATTTCTGCCAGCAAGTTTTTCTGAGGTTAGTACTGTTCCTCAATAATACTCAGCTCGCTCATAAAAGCCTTGCCAGCCAGTTGTCCCTTCTGTTTGTGAACTATTAATGCTCATGGAAGGAAAATCAATCATTGTTGAAGTTCTGTCTTTAGTGAGCAGAATTGCAACCATCCAAAACAAATATGATTTTCTTTAATGTTGAAGAATAAATAATGTGCAACACATTACCATATCCAGATGTAGATTCACCACCAGAAAAAACATTAGTTCAATCTATTACCAGCCAAATTGAGGGCGGGGGAACCTGTGCTCTAATGTAAATACACAATTCAGTCCATAACAAAGATTATCTTAATATATTTCAACGTCAGAACTTACCTAATGTGTGTTCCATTACAGAGGCATTATAAACAAACTCAGCAAAAACTGGTGAATTATCATTTACATCCTGTTTTTAAAAAAAAAGAATATTTATCAATACATAATCTTTCTTCATGATGCAAAAGATATTTTCATTCAAGAAAAATGTATAGAAACAATTTGCACCATTTTGAAGATGTTTCATCCTGATCAAACCCCCCCCCCCCCCCCCAAGATGACTTTCCAAAGGCGTGATGGACCAGATGGTCTTTACCTGTCCATCATTTTTCATATTTTCGTATGTTTGGATGATTATCAGTAATGCTCTGAGAATTCGACAAAGATTTGCTTTTTCCATTGAAAGTAAGTGTAGTTTCCTAACTTCGCCTGGAATGATTTTTGTTCACCACTCTAAATCCTTTCCACAATCCAGACCACTTGAGTGAGAAGGATATAGAGAAGTAAATTTGTTGGCAAATTTCAGAAAAATGTAAATACAATAGAGCAGTAATAATAAGGGACTTCTACTGCCCGAACACTCTTTTAACACTCTTTGTCCTTTTAGAATCATGTTGTACTGTGGCATTTTTGATTTTTGCCCTCCACTTTTCCTTATCTCCTTTCTAACTTTTGATTCTGCCCCCATTTTACTTCCCTCTCTCTCCCTGCATAGATTCCCATCCCCCTGCCATATTAGTTTAAACCCTCCCCAACAGCACCAGTAAACACTCCCCCTGGGACATCGGTTCCAGTCCTGCCCAGGTGCAGACCATCCGGTTTGTACTGGTCCCACCTCCCCCAGAACTGGTTCCAATGTCCCAGGAATTTGAATCCCTCCCTCTTGCACCAAGCCACACATTCATATCTATTTCTACTCTGACTAGCACGTGGCACTGGTAGCAATCCTGAGGTTACTACCTTTGAGGTCCTACCTTTTAATTTAACTCCTTGCCCCCTAAATTCACATTGTAGGACCTCATCCCATTTTTTACTTATAACGTTTGTCCCTATATACACCACGACAACTGGCTGTTCACCCTCCCCATCCAGAATGCTCTGCAGCCGCTCCGAGACATCCTTGACTCTTGCGCCAGGGAGGCAACGTACCATCCTGGAGTCTCGATTGCAGCCGCAGTAACACCTATCTATTCCCCTTACAATAGAATCCCCTATCACTATAGCTCTGATAAAGCAACCGAAAGCAGAATGCACTGGGCTCTGGCTGGGATATCCAAGTCTGTGCCAGATAGGAGAGGACCAGCGGAAGATGCAGAGGCGTGAAGCGGTCTTGGAAAGAGATTCTGAGTCTTCTAGCGAATCCAGGGGGAAAGCGACATTGTCTCTTGGACGAGGCTTGCCCCGCTGAAGAAAAAACGGGTTAAGATTAAGACTGAGGAAACTACTGACGCAGAGGGTGTGAAGACATGACAAGCCAAGTACGCCCAGCATTTCTACCACCAATCGGTGGACCCGGAGAAAATTGATAAGTGGTCTAAAGAACTGCCGCACCCCAAAAAGGGGGGAATAAAGACATGGGAACAGCTGGAACGTATAAAAGGCATCTACCACCTTCACCCGTTGGACGGGATCCAGGTTCTGACTGTAATGGTACCTGGACGAGCAGCAAGAAGACTGAACAGGGAAGTAGAGAATGCCCTTGGCAAGGATGAACAACTATTAGATGCTGGGTGGCAGGCGGTCAGGCGATGGTTGCAGGTATTCAGCCCCGCAAAAACGGATTGGGGAAAAATTGCAGCCTGCCAGCAGAAAGCCGCAGAAGAAGTGTTAGAATATGAAGAAAGATTTAAAACTGTGTGGTTGGAACACTCGGGGATGAACAACGATGGACCCGACGAAATGGACCAGAGCACTTCTGGACCCATGAAAGCTGCCTTTGTTACCGGCCTAAAACCAGAATTATCAAAAATGCTGAAGATGACCCTACCTGATTGGGAATGCCCAGGAACAACCCTTCCGGCGCTGGTGGATCGGTGTAACCAATTGGATAGAGATATGGGAGCTAAAGTCCAAACCATGCAGGCAGGGTGGTAACCCAAGGATTCTGACAGACAGCTGTCAGGAAAATTACCTGGAAAATGCCACTATTGTGGGAAGGAAGGTCACTGGGCCAACACCAGCCGACCAAAACTACAAGAAAAACTACAAGGGTATAACCTGACACATAGGCAGGGTGCACATTCGGACAACAGCAGCCTCTTGGAACAATTTAAACAGCTCTCCACACGGCAACAAGAGGAGTTGATAAAAGCAACAAAAAGCCTTCGCCCTCGCGGCACCCCTCTTGGCACTGATACAACGAGGGGATGGGATATATATAACTGAGGGTGGGCGATCAAGAAATAGACTTTCTCCTGGATACGGGAGCAAAATTGACATGTTTACCCTTACGCTACAAAAAGTTAATACCACTGAATGGCATGGTACAAACAGCCTATAGGGTTGGGGGTCATGATCTGGTGCTCAGTAGAACCAGACCCATGTGCCTAGGACTTGGCCCACACGAATTGACTAGATCAATCTGGACGGGCCCCGTAGATCAAGCCCTTTTGGGAATGGATGTCTTGACTCAATTGGATTCCTCGTTGCATTTTGAGGATGGTCGGGTAATGTGGTCTATTCGATCTTTATGGAAAGAGGAACTGAAGAAACACCCAATATGGGCTCAAAATAAAAATGACATTGGCCTACTCCAGATGGAGCCCGCATCATTTACTGGGACCTCTCCCCTGTGCACGAAACAGTATCCCATCAGTCCCACCTCCATTGCTGGAATCCTACCCATCATTCAACAACTAGAAGAGCGGGGCATGCTGGTCAAGACACATAGTTCGTCCAATAGCCCAGTATGGCCTGTGCAGAAAGCCAACAAGACCTGGCGTCTAACCATCGATTACAGAAAGGCCAACCAGTGTATCGATCAGAAGGCCCCTTTGGTGGCAGACCCCTCCACCATTTTTCAGGCTGTAACACCAGAACATAAATACTTCTCAGTCATCGAAATGGCCAACGGATTTTGGTCAGTACCATTGGCACCTGAGGTCCAATCATGGTTTGCCTTCACCGCCCAACAGCAACAGTACACATGGACTCGGCTACCGCAGGGTTTTCATAACAGCCCAACGGTATTCCACATGGCCTTGCAAAGCCACTTACGAGAGTTACCTACCATGACCTCCACTGTCATCCATTATGTCAATGATATTTTGTTGGCCTCCAACACAGAAGAACAGCACACGCGAGACCTACACACACTACTGGACCACCTCCATCGGAAGGAACATAAGGCTAGCATCAACAAAGTGCAAATAGCCCAAAAAGAGGTGGTGTACCTGGGACAGAAGATCTCCGAAGGAAGAAGGGAACTCACCCAGGACAGGACTGAAGCCATTCGAACCACCAAACAACCCACTACTATTCAGGAACTCAGGTCCTTTTTGGGCTTGTGTAAATTTAACCGATGTTGAGTCGACTCATACACACAGCTTGCCCAGCCGCTAAATGACCTCTTAAAGGAAAAACAGGCATCAAAAGAAGCCATCACCCTCACGGAAGATCAAGAAAAAGCCTTCGCCAGTCTCAAAAACGCATTATGTTCAGCACCGGCTCTGGGGATCCCGATAATGGGAAGCCTTTACCTTGTTTGTCCATGAAAAAGAAGGATATATGACAGCAATCCTGACACAGGAACATGGGGATCAATTGAGACCTATTGGGTACTATTCGGCAAAATTAGACGCAGTTGCCCTCGGATGGGGAAGTTGCCTGAGGGCTATGGAAGCCACCTGTCGAGCCGTAATGGTCACGACGGGCATAGTCCTTAACCAGAAACTGACTATCAAATGCCCCCACACCGTGCACACCCTGCTGTCTATGAATAGAGTATTCCAGGTGACGTCAGCTCGATGGACTCGATGGGCAGCAGCTTTGGAAGCTCCCAATCTCCACATTGTCCGAGCAAGCCCGGTTAATCCCGCGACTATGCTCCGGCTGCCTGAGGAAGGAAAGTATGGGGAGGAACATGACTGCGTAGAAATTCTAAGAGAAACAGAGGAGGCTGCCCTAGCGGTGGAAGAACCTCTGCTCAATCCAGACCTCATCCTCTTCACGGACGGCTCCTCCTATGTTGACAAGGGCATCAAAAGAGCAGGGTGGGCAGTTACAACTTTACATGAGATTGTAGAGAAAGGCTGCCTGCCTGTGAGAACGTCAGCCCAGCAGGCTTGTCGGAAGCATGCCAAATAGCAGAAGGACAGCCAGCCAATATCTATACAGATTCACGATATGCTTTCGGAGTCGTTCATGATTTTGGTCAGCTATGGCAGAAAAGGGGATTCCTTACCGCCGCCGGTGCACCTATACGGAATGGAACAGAGGTCAGAGATCTACTGGAAGCCACACAATTACCTCGGGAAGTATCCATTTTAAAGTGTAAAGCCCATACAAAGGAGAATACCATGGAGGCACAGGGGAATGCCCTAGCTGACCAAGCAACCAAAGAAGCCGCATCCCAAGGCGCTTCCCCAGGAGAACCGACATGAATATGTAAATTGGAAGTACATGGTCTGACACAGGACCTACAGACAATGCAAGGAGAATGTTCTCGGGAGGAAAATTGGACGTGGATGGAGTCAGAAATGAAGCTATATGAAGACGGCATGTGGAGGCAAAGAGATACCGATAAGCCGGTGGCGCCTCAGTCGCTGATGCCTTTTCTAGCTCAACAGATCCACTCATGGGGGCACCTGGCTCCACAACAAAAGACGGTGCGGTTTCAGAAAAGCTGGTGGGGTTGGGGGTTTAAGAAACACGCCCAGCTGGTAGGGATCATTGTGTGATCTGCCCAGAAAAACAATCCCGGACCCACGACAGTAATGCCCCAACTAAGACCCCCCGCCCCTGCCGGGCCATTCCGGGACCTGCAGGTCGATTATATATCTCTCCCTCCATGTCAAGGGTATACCGACGTTCTGGTGATCGTCGACCGATTCGCCAGAAGGGTAGATGCTGTCCCAACCAGAAGGGCCACCCACACTGTCAAGGTCCTGTGCAAGGATTATATTCTCCGATGGGGTGCTCCGAATAGTATCGACTCCGACCAAGGAATCCATTTTACGGGTGCTGTTTTCCTTGAAGTTTGTAGGTTACTGAACATTACGTGGAACTTACACTGTCCTTATCACCCACAGTCATCCGAGCAAGTAGAACGGATGAATCGAACTCTTGCCAAGTATCACCAGTATGTAACTCCATGTCCCCAGGCACTACCAATAGTGCTGTGCGTGTTCATTTCAACCCCAAATACAACTTCATTTCTGACTCCATTTGGAGTAATAACAGGAAGACCCATGTCATTTCCAGGAACCATCGATTTGCGAAAAGCAGACTGTCATTTGACACTCTATTAGAATACTGCCGAAACCTAACAAATGCTATTAGTTCTGTTTCCCAACAGATATCGGCATCCTGGGGCGATCCACCAGAAGGAGGACATGACATTGTCCCAGGAGTCTGGGTCTATGTGAAGAAAATACATAACGAACCTGTGTGTGCCAAGTGGGAAGGACCTTATCAAGTGTTACTGACTACCCAGTCGGCTGTTAAAGTCCAAGGGAAGAAGGCTTGGATTCTCGCATTGCACGCTAAACGAGCACCCAGTGACTGAAACTTTTAATCTAATAAGGCCATTTACTCTTGACAAAATGCCTAAATTCGGTATGATTCTGTATGTATGTTAGGCATCTGCCTACCCTTGACCATCCAACCCTATACACCTTAGTTAGTGAAAAGGGAATTACATGTGAACACCTTTATATACATGTCATATAGCTATGCTAAGGAAATGTGCGCATGTACCCATCCATGTTGGTCTTATTCTTTGTTGTTATGTTTAATGAAAGAGCATGTATTGTTTGCTTATCAGATTTTATGATTCACTTAAGGAAGAATCAAAAGGGGAATTGATGGGAAATAGGCAAACTATGGCTCGCTGAGTGCGACAAGGGAAAACCACTGCCAGCAGTCAAACTATGTACATGCACCAGCAGGCCAATCACAGTATGACAACACAGACTTGCAGACCAATAGTACGCTTATGCCCTTAACTCAATCGGGACCGACATGCATCAGCAGGCCAATCACAGTATGACAACACAGACTTGCAGACCAATAGTACGCGAGGGGGGTGGGGGTGTGGGTGTGCGCTATTAATGTAAACTGTATAAATGAATCTGGCCAAGAACCACGTGTGTGACTTTTTGTAATGGAGATCTGAAGATGTAACAAATACATGCTACAATAAAGTTCACCTGAATCTACCACTGGACCCTGAATCTCATTAAGAACAAAGAGATCTAACAGGTACATATTCAGAAGTCTTTGATGATGGTAGGGCAAGTTGATAAGGCGCTTAAGAAAGCTTATCGGATACTTGGCTTTGTAAATAGGACCATTGAATACAAAAAACAAGGATGTCATGGAACATCTTTACAAATTACTGGTTAGGTCTCAGCTGGAGTATTGTGTACAATTCTGGGCACCACACTTTAGGAAGGATGTGAAGGTCTTAGAGGGTGCAGAGGAGGTTTACCAGAATGATACCAGGAATGATACCCGACTTCAGTGGAGAGATTGGAGAAGCTGGGATAGTTCTCCTTTGATCAGAGAAGGTTAATGGTAGATTTAATAGAGGTATTCAAAATTATGAGGGGTTTTGATGGAGCAAGTAGGGCGAATCTGCTTCCTCTGGCAAGTAGGTCAGTAACCAGAGGTCATAGATGTAAAATAAATGGCAAAAGAACTAGAGGGGAAATGAGGAGAATTTTTTTTCACACAGAAGGTTGTTAAGATCTTGAATGCACTACCTGAAAGGGTGGTGGCATCGGATTCCATGGGAAATTTCAAAAGGAAATTGGACATGTACTTGAAGAGGACTAATTTATAGGGTTGTGGAGAGAAAGCTGGTGTGTTGGACTAAATTGGATAGTTCTTTCAAAGAGCCAGCACAGGCATGATGGGCTGAATGGCTGCCTTCTGTGCTGTAAGATTCTATGTTCTATGATTCTAAGTGTCTCTGATGTTAAGGTTATTCTGATTTCAATGTTGTAAATGCAGTCATCTCACTAAATGCCCATTTTAATTCATCAAACTAAATGCTGTCTCTTTAGATTTCTGACCCTTATTAGTTTCCTTTAAACATCCTGATTTACCACACACCTTGGTATGATCAGTAAGATTATTTATAAATATTTGAAAAGTTAGAAGTCCCAGGACTGATCCTTCTGGTATCCCCAGTCATCGCTGTTCAGCTAGAATTGATAGCATTGATTGTTATCCTATCTTTCTTGTTATTTTATCAACTTCTTAACCAATTTACAATGTCTTTCCAGTAATCCAGACATTTCACTTTAACCACAAGTCTCTTTTGAGTCATAGGCCCCGATTTTAACTTGGGGCTATATTTTGGTAGATTTGGTGTCAGTTCCCGTGTTTAACTGCTGAGTGGGTTAGGTTGAATATGGGGTCTTGTGTCTTAAAATCCAGAGATCACATATATTCTTTGACTCGGATTTTGAGTTAAACTTTCAAATAATTCCAATACAGGTAACTCTCATTTATCCGGATACGGATCTAACGGAAAACCTGCTGTAAAGGAATTTAAAATATTGCATCGCCACTTCTCACCAGCTGTTTTGATTATCATGGAGTTCATTTTAACCAATGAATAGGTTTAATTTTCGACTTTGCCACCTGAACGGTAACCTGGAAGAGCAAATCACCCACCTGTTGTAGATCTTTCTGTTGCAAAATCGCTCCTCTGCCCTTGCTTTGCTGGTGTGTGTGTGTGTGCGCACTGCTGCAGCCGCTGTCTCTCGCGGCCGCCGCTGACGCTGGGAATGGGGGAAGTGCCGGCACCGGATTCCAGGCACAGAACACAACCCAGAGAGTGCGCTCCAGAACCCCGGAGCTAGACAATCTCCTCCTCGAGGCCACCTGCAGCCACTCCCAGTGCAGCATTCGTCCTTCCGCGATTACAGTCCGGCGGAAGTACATGCATGCTGGTCATGTCCATCTTTTGTATACTTAACTGCCTTGTTACTGTTTGTAGACGATTTTAAAGCTAAAACTTTGATGAATAAATACAATGTAAACTCACCCCAACGGAAAATTTGTTTATCCGGAATTGCCGAATCACTGAGCGATCCGGATAAACGAGAGTTCCCTGTAAATGTTTAGTTATGGCTTGTGTTTTACAAATATGTGCTTGCTCCAACTTATTTCCCTTATTCTGTTTAAATGCACTTGAAATGCGACCTCTTAAAAGAAAATCCTACTATATATTTGACTTTCTACTGAAAAATTAGGACATTAACTATTTTCCCATTTTTGATGCCTGTCTCTCTATCTAATGAGCTGTGACAATTTTCAGACGTCCACTCATTTCCTTAACTATTCACGTTTATAAAATTCTGTATCAATGTTGAATTTTTTTTTAAAAAAAGGCCAGTAAATATGTACAGTAAGGTGGGAAAATTATTGGAAAAAACTCCTGAAAGACAGGATAAATCTGTATTTGGAAAGGCAAGGATTAATTAGGGACAGTCAGCACGGATTTGTTAAGGGAAGATCGTGTTTGACAAACCTGATTGAATTTTTTGAATCTTAAAAATGTGCTAACTCCAGCAATGACTTAACAGATCACTTTTTTTTCTTGAGAAATGCAGCTGATGTGCAAGGACAGGACACATCCAAGAGAGTCGATGAGGGTAGTGCGTACAATGTAGTATATATGGACTTTAGCAATGCTTTTGGTAAGGTCGCACATGGTAGACTGGTCATGAAGATTAAAGCCCATGGGATACAGGGCAAAGTAGCAATTTGGATCCAAAATTGGCTTGGAGGAAGGAAGCAAAGGGTAATGATTGATGGGTGTTTTTGTGACTGGAAGGATGTTTCCAGTGGGGTTCCACAGGGCTCAGTACTGGGTCCCTTGCTTTTTATGGTATATATCAATGATTTAGATTTGAATATAGGGAGTATGATTAAGAAGTTTGCAGATTACACTAAAATTGGCTGTGTGGTTGATAATGAAGAGGAAAGTCATGGCTGCAGGAGGATATCAATACTGGTCAGGTGGGCAGAGCAGTGGCAAATGGAATTTAATTCAGAGAAGTGTGAGGTGATGCACTTTGGGGAGGGCTAATAAGGAATGGGTATACACATTAGGCGGTAGGCCACTTAATAGTGTAGATGAACAAAGGGACCTTGGAGTGCTTGTCCACAGATCCCTGAAAGTAGCAGGCCAGGTGGATAAGGTGGTTAAGAAGGCATACGGAATGCTTGCCTTTATTGGCCGAGGCATAGAATATAAGAGCAGGGAGGTTATGCTTAAATTGTATAATAGTTTGGTTAGGCCACAGCTGGAGTATTGCGTGCAGTTCTGGTCACCATATTATAGGAAGGTCATGATTGCACTAGAGAGGGTGCAGAGGAGATTTACTAGGATGCTGCCTGGATTGCAGAATCTTAGTTATGAGGACAGATTGGATAGGCTAGGTTTGTTCTCATTGGAACAGAGGAGGTTGAGAGGAGACCTCATTGAGCTGTACAAAATATTGAGGGGCCTGGACATAGAACATAAGAACATAACATAAGAATTAGGAACAGGAGCAGGCCATCTAGTCCCTCGAGCCTGCTCCGCCATTTAACAAGATCATGGCTGATCTGGCCATGGACTCAGCTCCACTTACCTGCCCGCTCCCCATAACCCTTAATTCCCTTATTGGTTAAAAATCTATCTGTGACTTGAATACATTCAATGAGCTAGCCTCAACTGCTTCCTTGGGCAGAGAATTCCACAGATTCACAACCCTCTGGGAGAAGAAATTCCTTCTCAACTCGGTTTTAAATTGGCTCCCCCATATTTTGAGGCTGTGCCCCCCAGTTCTAGTCTCCCCGACCAGTGGAAACAACCTCTCTGCCTCTATCTTGTCTATCCCTTTCATTATTTTAAATGTTTCTATAAGATCACCCCTCATCCTTCTGAACTCCAACGACTAAAGACCCAGTCTACTCAATCTATCATCATAAGGTAACCCCCTCATCACCGGAATCAGCCTCGTGAATCGTCTCTGTACCCCCTCCAAAGCTAGTATATCCTTCCTTAAGGTGACCAAAACTGCACGCAGTACTCCAGGTGCGGCCTCACCAATATCCTATACAGTTGCAGAAGGACCTCCCTGCTTTTGTACTCCATCCCTCTCGCAATGAAGGCCAACATTCCATTTGCCTTCCTGATTACCTGCTGCACCTGCAAACTAACTTTTGAGGATTCATACACAAGGAAGAGGGGAGCGGGTAGGTCCGAAGGCCTCCTCGTAGGACTGCTCCTGGGCACGGCCAAGGGTGCCATCAGCCGGTCCAGGCAGCGGGCGGTCGAGGGGGTCGTTCAACCTGACTGCCTGCCTCTCTTCCGCTCTTACATCCGGTCCAGGGTGTCCTTGGAGATGGAGCACGCGGTGTCCACCGGTACGCTCGCGGCCTTCCGCGAGAGGTGGGCACCGGAGGGACTGGAGTGCATCATCACGCCCGGCAACCAAATTTTAATTTGATTTTACGTTTTAAAGTTAATTTGTTTTAATTGCCGGTGCTTTTAGTGTCCCCCTCTCCTTTTATAGGGGGCACTGGAAAAAGGAAAAATTTGATTTTAGTGCCCCAACAAAAAAAAAAAAAAAAAAAAAAAAAAAAAAAAGGGGCCTTGTAAATGTCTTGTGTGTGTCATCCAGGTCGGGTGGCACGGATACATGTTTTATGTTTTTGCAGGTTAACTCAAAAGAGTTTCATACACAAGGAAAGAAGGTTAGCACTCCCCTTGATAAGGATGGAAGGGGCCCTAGTGGCCTTACAACACACAAATGGTTAAGGCATTGCCATCTACTTAGTGGCATCTAACCATGTTTACCAAAAAGAGTTTCATACACAAGGACCCCCAGGTCCCTCTGCACCGCAGCATGTTGTAATTTCTCCCCATTCAAATAATATTCCCTTTTACTGTTTTTTTTCCCTAAGGTGGATGACCTCACACTTTCCGACATTGTATTCCATCTGCCAAACCTTAGCCCATTCACTTAACCTATCTAAATCTCTTTGCAGCCTTTCTGTGTCCTCTACACAACCCGCTTGCCCACTAATCTTTGTGTCATCTGCAAATTTTATTACACTACACTCTGTCCCCTCTTCCAGGTCATCTATGTATATTGTAAACAGTTGTGGTCCCAGCACCGATCCCTGTGGCACACCACTAACCACCGATTTCCAACCCGAAAAGGACCCATTTATCCCGACTCTCTGCTTTCTGTTCGCCAGCCAATTCTCTATCCATGCTAATACATTTCCTCTGACTCCGCGTACCTTTATCTTCTGCAGTAACCTTTTGTGTGGCACCTTATCGAATGCCTTTTGAAAATCTAAATACACCACATCCATCGGTACACCTCTATCCACCATGCTCGTTATATCCTCAAAGAATTCCAGTAAATTAGTTATACATGATTTCCCCTTCATGAATCCATGTTGCATCTGCTTGATTGCACTATTCCTATCCAGATGTCCCGCTATTTCTTCCTTAATGATAGTTTCAAGCATTTTCCCCACTACAGATGTTAAACTAACCGGCCTAGTTACCTGCCTTTTGTCTGCCCCCTTTTTTAAACAGAGGCGTTACATTAGCTGCTTTCCAATCTGCTAGTACCTCCCCAGAGTCCAGAGAATTTTGGTCGAGTATAACGAATGCATCTACTATAACTTCCGCCATCTCTTTTAATACCCTGGGATGCATTTCATCAGGATCAGGGGACTTGTCTACCTCGAGTCCCATTAGCCTGTCCAGCACTACCCCCCTAGTGATAGTGATTGTCTCAAGGTCCTCCCTTCCCACATTCCTGTGACCAGCAATTTTTGGCATGGTTTTTGTATCTTCCACTGTGAAGACCGAAGCAAAATAATTGTTTAAGGTCTCAGCCATTTCCACATTTCCCATTATTAAATCCCCCTTCTCATCTTCTAAGGGACCAACATTTACTTTAGTCACTCTTTTCCGTTTTATATATCTGTAAAAGCTTTTACTATCCGTTTTTATGTTTTGCCCAAGTTTACCTTTGTAATCTATCTTTCCTTTCTTTATTGCTTTCTTAGTCATTCTTTGCTGTCGTTTAAGATTTTCCCACTCTTCTATTTTCCCACTAATCTTGGCCACCTTATACGCATTGGTTTTTAATTTGATACTCTCCTAGTGAATAGTAAGGGCCTATTTCCATTGGTGGAAGAGTCTATTATGAGGGGGCTTAGTTTTAAGGTGCTTGGTGGAAGATTTAGAGGGGATTTGAGGGGGGGCTTCTTTACGCAGAGGGTTGTGGGGATCTGGAACTCATTGCCTGGAAGAGGGCAGAAACCCTCACCACTTTTAAGAGATGGTTGGATGGGCACTTAAAGTGCAGTAACCTGCAGGGTTATGGACCTAGAGCTGGTAATTGGGATTAGACTGGATGACCTTTTGTTGGACGGCGCAGATATAATGGTAACTACTGCAAGGAATAGAATACGGCCAGCATAATCTCCTGGATTAGTTTTGATTGCTTGGATGGGTCAGAGAGGAATTTTCCCAGATTTTTTCTCCCTAAATTGGCCTGTGTTTTTATCTGGTTTTTACCTCTCCCTGGAGATCACATGGCTCCGGTTGGGGTGGAGTGTAGAATGTTTCAGTATAAGGGGTGTCGCAGTTGTGAGGTGGACTGGTTGGGCTGGGTGTCATTGTTCATAGGTTTATTTGTAACCTTTAGGGCTGCTGACCAAGGGCCGTGCGGCTCTTTGTCTGCCGGCGCGGACACGATGGGCCGAAATGGCCGCCTTCTGCGCTGTAAATTTCTATGTTTCTAATTGATTTTATGACTCCGATCTTATCTCGGAGGCAGGCAGGAAGTGGAGCGGAGGGGCGAGGGGCAGGGGTGGTAATTTTCCGGTCAGGAAATCCCAAAGAATGAGTTTTAACGGCAGGACCTAATTATCATTTTTTGTCTCCATTTCCTGCCGCAGCCAGCCAGATTGAGAGGCTTGATGCTTGTCGAGCGAGTAGGTCTTCGGCACCAGGATGCAGCCAGGGAGTAAAGAGGAGGAGGAAGAGATTGGAAACGCCAGAGTTGGTAAAGGGGAGATCGGAGACCTGAGGGGAGATCGCTGGAACACAGGGGAGATTGGAGGCTGGAGCAGAGGAGCAATTGGAGGCCAGAGTCGGGGGAAGATCAGGATCCGGAGCAAAGGGGAGATCAAAGGCCAGAGGGGAGATCGGAGGCCAAAGAAAAGGACTGAAGGATCAGGGAAGAGATCGGAAGGTTTGGGTGGGGGGATGGGGGGGGGGGATGAGGTCCGATAATGGTGGGTGGGTGAAGTAGGTAGACTGGATCCAGTGAGTAAGTGGAAAGGCAGTTGCTTGCTGGATCCAGCAGTTCTCACTTCCCTTTAGCTGCCAGGTTTCCCAAAACCCGGGAAACCCTGCTGACCAAGGTTAAATTTAAAACTGTAGTTAATTCTGAGGCACACAGCCGTATTATAATATTTAAATGACCAACTCGCCTCCTACGAGAGGGTTGGTTCTCCGACCCCCGCCCCACCTCAGTTAAAATCGGAAGTAGATGGGTTGGGGCTCGGGGTTAACATTTTTACAACCTACCCGACCCAAACCCGCCCGTTTTGGGGGTTAAAATTCCCCCCCCCCCCCCATCCATCCAATCTACCAATATTTTAATTCTTTTTCTAGTTCATTTTTAATAAAGACACCATTTTATCATTACACACAGAAAATCAGTCAAAGGTGCAGTTCACTTAGTGTCAACTATCTAGTCTACCATTCTGTCTGCCTCTTGAATAAAAATGATTCCCCAAACTTAGTACTGCTTCAGAAACTAGGTTTGGGGAATCATTTTTATTCAAGAGGCAGACATGAATAAATTGCTAAAATTCTAAGCAAACCTTTCACCATCATAAACTAAGACATACCAAGCAAAGTAAAAAGCTTTCAAGCCCACGCTCTAATACTTCATATTACATTACAGGGTCGATTGCATAAAACCTTTCAAGAACACATTTCAGGTGTCAATGAAAAGAATGAAGGAATGAGTATTAATTTGAAATTGAAACTAAAAGAAGATACCTTTTATGGTCTTGCTTCTGAGTACTTAAATACTGCAGATCTCATATTGCTTCTATTCTTATTTCTAAAATTACAACTAAATATGTATAAGACACAATGTTCAAAAGCTTACCTCTACATTGATAGTGACGTTGACAGTTGTTGAAAGTTGAGGAACTCCTAAATCACACGCTTCCACAACTAGAATGATTTTTCCATCTAAAGAGGAGTTCATGTCCTCTCGATCTATAGGGCCAACTGATCGAAGAACACCCGAGATGGGGTCAATAGTAAAATTTTGTTGGTAGTCGCCACCAACTATAGCGTAGCGAATCTCACTGTTATTGGTGCCTTTCTCATCATTGTCGGAAGCCTTTACAAAAAATAGAAATTCAAAAAGCAGTGACTTTTCTTTTCTTTTCTGTTTTTTCCTCCCTTTAAATTGTTTATCACAAGATTCATCCTTAGTGTTGAACAATCTGACCTCTATCACCTTGCTACGGTTCTGTCTCTCTGCCTCACCTTAGTAGCATTCCACTGAGTTTTATGTCCTGATTGGATGGTAACAAAGTACAACCAATGGCTGATCAACTAACAAAGCTTGGCCAACACACAATCTTTGCTTTTTCAGTTAACAAAGTAAACCCTTGTAACTTTTCTACAATTAGTGGAACAAGGTCACTATTATATCTTGATTATGTACAACAGATAAATTTAAGTGTGTAAAATCTTTTAATCTCAAAAGGAGCTGCCAATGAAATATATTCGTGGGCATAAGTTCTCAAAACAAATTTGGCACTAAATTAGCAATCTCACTCATCATGGCTTTCATGGGAAGCAGAAACACGTTACACTGATATAGTAGAGTTGCTCCTTATGAGGTTAGCAAATAGCACACAGTTGGGGCAGAGTAGAGAGAACTAACTTGTGCTATAGCTGACCTGATAGCACTTGATACTGACACTGGATGCCTAAAATGGAAAATATCCTATTCTCCAGCACTAACCACTCAATTTGAACACAAAAATCACAAAAATGAAAAATAAACACAAATAAAAGAGTGTTGGATTTTGGCCTACCTGAATTCGAATGTCTAATTCACTTTTTTTGCCTTCCATGATGAATGCAGTGTAGTCTCTTGCCATCACTGGTTTGAAATCATTTATGTCTTCCAGAACAATTTTGAGCGATGCAGTACCTATACGGTTCCCACCATCTGTTGCCTGAAGGGTCGCATAATAAACGGACTGTTTCTCTCTGTCAAGTGTTGTGCTGTTCACAGTTGTAATTACACCTGTTGTGCAGTTAACTTTAAATTCATTTCTTCTGTTAAAAAACAATTAAATTATACTTCAGCAGCCAGGAATTCACATATCTTTTTTTTTGTCATCAAAGCTGGATAAATAATGTTCTAGTAATATTTCTCAACATTTTAGCCTTGAATTTTATAAATAACATAACAAAAGATTCCAGTGGTACATTGTGCCATGGGAAGTGGAGCAGGTGGAGCTTCCACCTGTTACTCTGCACCCACCTTGACCCCATTCTAAATCCCAGCTAATGGGGACATTTGCATATTTGGCGGGTACCCGCATCAATACCAGCACCACAGGCGAACCACCCCAGTGGACCTGCCACTATTTTGGAGTGGTGCCTTGACACCCCAAAGTGGGGAGCTGGTGACCACAGGATGAATTCTCCAAGGATTTCCAAGGTCATATGTTGTTGCTCCCTTGATGTGAACACATACTTACATGTGAACGATTGCTTTTTTAAAAAAAGTGCATGGTGTTATGTATGAAGAAAGAGTCAGACTGGATACTGTGAGCTCAAAGTAAAGTGTGACCTTAGTCCTTGATTGCAGGTTTCCAGAGTGCCTCTCCAACCTACGAGGCCTCCTTAAATAACTGTGCTCCCAAGCAATTTTGGAATCCCTTGGGACTCCAGGGGATTAGTCCTCTGGTGGCTGTACAGAGTATATAAAAGTTTACATATATAACAACACTCCCCCCCCCCCCCCCCAAGTCAATAGTGTAACTATTTACAAGTTGAGTCAATCTGGGGCCCTTCTGGCCCTTGTTGATCGTCTTAGGGCAAATGCTGGTATTGGTGAATCCTCTTTTGGGCCCTCACTGGGTGCTGTGCAGCTGGCCTTGCTGTGCTGCCTGGTGTAGTGAGTTCTGCTGGGCTGCTGTGGATGATGGGTTCTGCTTCGTGGCCAACCGCGTTGTCGGTTGCCACTGGTGTGTATGTTGGGGGATCAAAGAAGGTAGGGTCCAAAGTGGGTCGCTCAGGATAGTCTGTAAATCTGAGTTTGATTTGGTCCACGTGTTTCCGGTGAATTAATCCATTTGACAGTTTGACCCAAAACACCCTGCTCCCTTCTTTGGCCACAGAAGTGCCGGGAAGCCACTTGGGACCTTGTCCATAATTCAATACAAATACAGGATCATTGATGTCAATCTCGCGTGACACATGTGCTCGATCATGATAGTGACTTTGTTGAAGCCGCCTGCTCTCTACCTATTCATGTAGATTGGGGTGAACTAACGAGAGCTTTGTCTTAAGTGCTCTTTTCATGAGCAGTTCAGCAGGTGGGATCCCAGTGAGTGAGTGGGGTCTCATGCGATAGCTAAGCAGGACTCGGGATAGGCGAGTCTGCAGTGAGCCTTCCGTTACCCTCTTCAAGCCCTGCTTGATGGTTTGCACTGCTCTCTCTGCCTGACCATTGGATGCTGGTTTAAACGGGGCAGATGTAACGTGTTTGATCCCGTTGCGGGTCATGAGTTCTTTTGACTCAGCACTGGTAAAACATGGCCCGCTTTTGCTCACAAGGACATCGGGCAGGCCGTGCTTGGCAAACATGATCCGCAGGCTTTCAGTGGTGGCAGCGGACGTGCTTGCCGACATTATCTCACATTCAATCCATTTGGAGTAGGCATCTACAACCACAAGGAACATTTTGCCCAAGAACGGGCCTGCATAGTCGACATGGACCCTAGATCACGGTTTGGAGGGCCAAGACCATAAACTTAGTGGCGTCTCCCTGGGTACATTGCTTAGCTGTGAGCATGTGTTACATCTGTGCACACAGGACTCTAAGTCTGCATCGATACCGGGCCACCATATGTGGGATCTGGCTATCGCTTTCATCATTACAGTGTCTGGGTGGGTACTGTGGAGGTCACTGATGGTGTCTCTGCCCTTCTTGGGAACCACTACCCGATTACCACACAGAAGGCAGTCTGCATGTATAGACATTTCATCTTTGCGCCGCTGGAATGGCTTTATCTCTTTCTGCATTTCCACTGGGACACTGGACCAGCTCCCTTGAAGCAAACAGTTTTTAACTGGGGATAATAAGGGGTCCTGGCTCGTCTAGGTTTTAAGCTGTCAGGCTGTAACGGGTGATTGCTCACTCTCAAATGCTTCCATAACCATGACTAAATCTGCAGGCTGCGCCATTTCCACTCCCGTGATGGGCAATGGCAGCCTACTGAGAGCATCGGCGCAGTTTTCTGTGCCTGGCCTGTGGCGGATGGCGTAGCTGAATGCGGATAATGAGCGCCCATCTCTGGATGCGGGCCGATGCGTTAGTCTCAGAAAACAGGGATATAAGTGGCTTATGGTCAGTTTCCAATTCAAATTTTAGCCCAAACAGATATTGATGCATTTTCCTTACCCCATAGATACACGCTAAGGCTTATTTTTCAATCATGCTGTAGGCTTTCTCAGCCTTAGACAGACTCCTGGATGCATAAGCAACTGGTTGCAATTTCCCAAAATCATTAGCTTGATGCAATACACACCCGACGCCATATGACGACGCATCACATGCTAGTACCAAACGCTTACATGGATCATACAACACAAGCAATTTGTTTGAGCATAACAATTTTCTAGCTTTTACATAGGCATTTTCTTGGCTTTTGCCCCATACCCATTCGTCTCCTTTATGCAGTAAAGTGTGCTGAGAACCGGTAAGAAATTACCAAAGTAGTTCAGGAGTACAAGAAACGACCGCAGCTCCGTCACGTTCTATGGCCTCGGTGTGTTCTCGGTTGCCTCAGTCTTCGATTCTGTGGGCCTGATGCCGTCCGCCACGATCCTCCTCCCCAGGAACTCCACTTAAGGCGCCAGGAAAACACACTTCGAGCGTTTTAACCTGAGCCCCATATGGTTGAGTCGACTAACAACCTACTCCAGGTTCTGCAGATGCTTGACTGTGTCCCAACCTATAACCAAGATGTCGTCCTGGAAGACCATCATGTGCGGGACTGACTTCAGTAAACTTTCCATGTTTCTCTGGAATATCGCCACCGCTGATAGATGCCCGTTTGGAATTCAGTTATAAATGAAGAGACCTTTGGGCACGTTGATGCAGGTGAGGTCCTTCGATGATTCCTCCAGCTCCTGCGTCATGTAGGCTGAAATCAAGTCCAGCTTCGTGAACGTCTTTCCTCCCGCCAGCGTTGCAAAGAGGTCGTCGGCCTTTGGTAGTGGGTATTGGTCCTGCAGGGAGAAACGATTGATAGTTACTTTGTAATCGCCACAGATTCTGTTGGTGCCATCTCCCTTGAGGACTGGGACGATTGGGATGGCCCACTTGTTGAATTTGATCGGTAAAATGATGCCCTCTCGTTGTAGCCGGCCTAGCTCGATCTCCACACTCTCATCATGTACGGTACTGCTCTCACCTTGTGATGAATGGGTCGCGCCCCCGGAATTAGGTAGATCTGCACTTTTGCTCCTTGGAATTTCCCGATGCCTGGTTCAAACAGCGAAGGGAACTTGTTTAAGACCAGGGCATACGAAGTGTCGTCAGCGGGCGCGAGCACTCGGGCTTCGTCCCAGTTCCAGCATATCTTTCCCAGCCAGCTCCTGCCGAGCAGCGTGGGACCATCGCCTGGTACCACCCAGAGTGGTAGCTTGTGCACCACTCCATTGTAGGAGACCTTTACAGTAGCATTGCCGATTACGGGAATCAGTTCCTATGTATAAGTTCTTAGTTTCGTGCGAACTGGAGTTAAGACTGGCCTTGAGGCCTTGTTGCACCACAATTTTTTGAAAGTCTTTTTGCTCATGATGGACTGACTCGTGCCGGTGTCCAGCTCCATTGACACTGGGAGTCCATTTAGTTCAACATTCAGCATTATCGGAGGACACTTTGTGGTAAATGTGTGAACCCCATGTACCTCTGCCTCCTCTATCTGAGGCTCTGGTTCATCGTGATCCGCTGTGGATCTGTCCTCCTTTGCAACATGGTGGTTTGCAGGATTAACAGGATTTGCAGCTCGCCTGCACATACGTTGGAGGTGTCCCATTGTTCCACAGCGCTTGCAAACATACCCTTTGAAGCGGCACGAATGGAAACGATGATCACCCCTGCAGCGCCAATAAGGTGTTAATGGCCTTGCATTCATCACCCTTGATGGTGGACTCAGACATCTGCGGACATGCAGCTGCAGTCAAGTGTGACCTGCCCTGTGCATTGCGATTTGAAAACAACATCACTTTGTTCACAGTACTTGTAGCAGCGCTTGTGTGCTGAGAGATTTGCTCCGTATTGTCACTGGTGGCAATGAACGCCTGGGCTATCACTATGGTCTTACTCAAAGTTGGGGTCTCTACAGTCAAAAGTTTGCGAAGTATTGTTTCGTGGCCAATGCCAAGTATGAAAAAGTCTCTGAGCATGTGCTCCAAATGTCCTTCAAATTCGCAATGTCCTGCAAGGTGTCTTAGCTCGGTGACATAACTCGCCATTTCCTGGCCTTCAGACCTTTTGTAGGTGTAGAACCGGTACCTCACCATCAGAACACTTTCCTTCAGGTTCAAATGCTCCCTGACCAGTGTGCACAAATCATTGTACAATTTCTCTGTGGGTTTCGCTGGAGCAAGGAGATTTTTCATGAGGCCATATGTTGCTGTCCCGCAGACGGTGAGGAGAATCGCCCTTCGTTTGGCAGCGTTCGCTTCTCCATCCAGCTCGTTGGCTACGAAGTATTGGTCGAGTCGCTCCACAAAGGTTTCCCAATCATCTCCCTCTGAGAATTTCTCCAGGATGCCCACTGTTCTCCATCATTGGGTTCGCTATCTGAACTCGTTGCCATTTGTTATGTATGAAGAAAGAGTCAGACTGAACACTGTGAGCTCAAAGTAAAGTGTGACCTTAGTCTTTTATTGCAGGTCTCCAGAGTGCCTCTCCAACCTGTGAGGCCTCCTTAAATACCTGTACTCCCAAGGGATTATGGGATCCTTTGGGACACCAGGGGATGAGCCCTCTGGTGGCTGTACAGAGTATATACAAGTTTACATATATAACACATAGTGAGGCCCATGTTCAGCCTTCTACAGTATTCCTGATTCTTACAAGCATATGCACTGCTGGCCATAACTGAGGGGTATATGCTGAGAATTCCAGGAAAGCCCTGATCCCACTAGACACAGCCCCAAAAATTATATTGGGATGGAAGGGGAATGGGTGAAAGAACAGCTTGTCCCCATGTCACGTCCCCGCCCTCTGGGTCAGAAATGACCATAGGACCGAGGAGGGTGCAAAGCCCGAACAGAAACAGGAGCCATTCCCGACTTCACACTGCCCAGCTCCTGGGATGACTGCCTTATGCTTCAAAAGGGAGTAGAGGTTTGAGGCTTTTGTATGTACAAAAATATATATATTTTTTTCTCAAATTTGTCCCCTTCCTCTCTGGAAGGTGCTGAATATTGCTGGGGTCACAGTTCATCAGTGCAATAGCCTCCTTGTAGCTCTCATAAGTGACCATTCTTTCTGTGTGATTTTAGATGGTCAGTGTCAGCAGGCTACTCAACAATGGAGGCATTACAACCAAACTCAATTCTGTTGTTGTCCATGCACTTTTCACTCAGATTGACATAGACGATGGATAAGACCTGAGACTCTGCTGTTTTTTCATGGCTCAGGCCTTCATAAAGCAGCTTATGATTTCAGCTATGTATCTTTAATTAGGGTTCTGTTGAAGGGTACACACCCAAAACATCATATCCTGTCTTATCTCTTTATGGATGCTGATTGACTTGCAGTGTATTTCCAGAAAACTATAAATACAATTTAACATTTAGGTGCCAATTTTAACTGATCCCACCAGACAAGAAATGGGTGGCAGTGGGTCGGTCGCCTGTTTTACATCCCATCTGAGTTTCCTTTCCTTAAAAGTGACCCTTTAATTTCCACATGTGTAGACACATTTACCAATGACTTTCATGCCACAAACTTTTATCAAGAATAGCTAATTGACTCATTTCTATTTAAAGCTATTAAAATCAGTTACAGAAGCTACTAATTCCAAATAATGGTTATGAAGGTTTGCTAATGAATACATACATTCCAACAGGTAACAGGCTGTATGCAATGTTACCAAAGGTGCCACTGTCAGGATCAGTTGCCTGTGGAAAAAGTTTTAAAAACAAATATTAAAGGTGACATCTATATTCACCTATATTCTACAGTTTTTGTATTATACTTGGTTCAAAAAGGTTTTCTTGGGGAAGAGTCAATGTACATTTTGGCAAAACCAGAAATGTGAGGTATTAAATCTGTAAGGAAATGTAATTAAGTTTGAGGCCAAAATTTCTCATATCTAAGAGTACTTTCTCATCAAATGATCTGAAAAATCAAACCATCCAATGTGCTGGAAAAGATCTATTTAATTTATACCACCACAAATATTCAAGTTTGTATTTGTGCAAAGATCATTACTAATGAATTTAAGCTAGTCACATCAATGCAAAAATAAAACAGATATGATAAAGTAGAACTGCAATAGGTAATTCTGATGTTGCAGCAATTTTTTTTTAACTTGAAAGCATATGATGCTAATATTTCAGTGGGCTTTATGAAAAACTCTATAGAAACCCAGCATCCACCGGTTCCCAACTTGGTTTCCATTTTCTAGTACCATGTATTCATCTGCATAGTGTGATGCAGACAGCACCTTATGTCTCTGCAAGACACCATCAGAAGACAAATATTATTCAGATGCATTGCTAAAAAACATTGGGGATTATTTTAGGGAAAAGGTGAAAATAGGCACTAAATGGGTGCTGTGCTAATAAAATGCGCCTGTTTAAAAGTCTAGTTTTAGCCTGCAATTTTGAGGTTAACTGCTGATTACCATGATTTAAATGCGCACATTTAGCACTCAAGCGCTGATTAGGAGCAAAATTCCTGGAGCAGTGTATGTAGCCGCCATGCACGCATTTCCAATGAAGGTATGGAGTGGGCTGGCTGACAAACAATGGTACTTATCAGGATGGCTCAGGGACCTAGGGAGAGGGCTCATAGGTTCTCAGAGGCAGCAGTGGAGGTCCACCATCTAACTGTACACTAACAGTCGCCCAAGCCACACTATTGCATCCTTCACAGGCGCTACTCACACCTTAGACACATCTCTCAGCTCTTCAACCATGTGAGGCATCACACAGCCAACCACACCTGCCAATACACTAATTCACAATCAGCACTTTTTCTCTTCCAGGATATAACATTAACAGGCACCACAGTAGGACCTGACCGGGGGAGGGGAAGCACGACTCCATGGGATCACTCCCCTTGAGGAAACAGTGCAGGGGGCTATCAGGAGCAGAGTGGCAGACAATGTGGCCACAGACAGAGCAAAGGACATATTGCTTAGAGATGTGTGACCACTGCAGGTTCCTTAGATATCTACAACTATTCCTGATCACTAATCCTCCAAACCTATCTTCACTCACAAACTCCTTATGTTCTCAGCGCACACATCCTCGTATAGTGGCTACATGTGCTGCACCCTAACCCACCTAGCGTTATCATTACAGGCTCCCAGGAGCAAGATCCACCTCGACCTCCAGATGAACTGGAAGAGGAGGAAGAGCTAGTTGCCCGCCGGAGGAAGGGGAGGAGGAGAGTGAGGAAGAAGGCACTGCATCAATCGTTACTAATGTGGCAAGCATCCACTCAGAGACCGGCACCAGGTGTAACTTAGAGGCTAGGGTAGAGCATGGATCCTCCCTGTGCGACATATCAGGCACTGATGGGCAGCAGCCACGCTGGATGGAAGGACACCACAAATGCTATCTTGCCAGGAGGCCAAGGTCATATACTAGTTCTGCTGTAGAGATGTCAGATGAGGACTTTGCAGAGCCAAGCTTCAGAAGAAGGCTGACGGGTTTAACCAACGAAATGCTTGTAGAATGAATAACCTGCTTGAAAGCTTACATCATTAGGGGGATGGAGGGGTCCGCCTCCAGTTTGTCCCATGGCTTGGCACAGATCCTGGAACTCATCCTCTCCAGCATGGAGAGGTTGGCTAATTCCATCTAGTGACCTGTGGAGTCAAATGTCTTGCAGCATCTAATGACTGAGGTTGCAGCTTCCATGGAACACCAAACAGCTTGCATGGAATGCCAAAGTGCTGCAATGGAATCCCAAACAGCTTCCATTGCACTATTGGTATTTTCCACTGAATGGCAAAGTGCTGCAATGGAAGCTCAGGCAGCTGCCCTGGTGGCTCTGGGCTCCTCAGTGCAACAGGGCATGCAGAGTGTCTCAGCTGCCCAGAGGTCTGTCTTCCAGCAGATGCCTCAAGGTAGTGGCATGGGAACCATGGAGCAGGAACCTACGGAACTCTTTCCGGATGGCAGCATTCCTGCTCCCTCTTCCGCCACTCCACCATTGCCCTTGCAGTTGCCTGTCAGCCATGTGGCCCAGACTGCTCAGACCCATGCTGAGATGATGCTGTTTGAGGTGGAGCCAACACAGCCCACAGCCTTTCAAGGGTGGCATAGGAGGACATCTGAACTACCTTCAGATTCACAGCAGTCATCCACCTTGCGTGCTGCTGCACTCAGGTTGCACAACGTAGAAGCACCAGAGTAGGCAAGAGCACTTATATGATAGCCACTAAGGACAAGAACCTTGGCTGAATAGTTTAATATTTGTAAGTGCTGTTGGTTGTGTCATGTTTTCGCTCTCGATAAAGAGTGATTATGGTAATTGAGTAGTGGTAGAATTGTTTGTTTTTTTATCATGTTCTTCTTGGGAAGGAGTTGAAAGGATTGAATGCAGATGGTGGACTTCTTGATGGATCCACAGTCATAGAAGGTAAGGCATGTGAAAAAAGTGCTCTGACGTCTGATGGTGGAGGACATCTCGCAAACGTGGTCTTCAATTAGATGGCAGCGAGCATCCCTCCCAGTGTGTGCCGTCTACCTGGAATCCTCCAGTGCTCGATCCTTTTCATCTTCCTCCTCCACCTCCTCTTGTGGCTCCTGAGCTTGACCCTCTGGCACACTTGTTGGTGGTAACGGCTGGGCTCGCATGATCGTCAGATTATGGAGCATGCAGCAAGTCACCATGAATCTGGAGCCATCCTCACTCTCCTGTCCTTCCTCTCACTCTCTCTTCCAGCAGCTGGTGCTGCTCTACCTGGCCTCATCTCCCCCTCCCATTCCACGTCCAGACCAAGGAGGACCCCTAGCAATATCCCCATGACCTAGCACTCTCTTTCTCTTGGTGACTCCTGTAAAGTAACCAATAAGGAGAAGTAGCACAGCACTCACTCTCTTTAGGTGAAGTCCTCAAGAGAATTACTGGAATAAATGTGAAGTCTTGACAAGGCATCCCAAAATGTCTCCCGATGTTCATCAGACGCAGTGTGGTTAGTCAATGTCCAACAGCAAGCAAACAGGGAAAGCTGAGAATGGCTTTATGTCGTGCTCACAATCCTCACCAATTACTTCTTTACTCCTGTTCAGCTGGTCGCTGTTAGGAGATGTTGTTAATTGCAGCCCCTTTTATAGGGTCACTTGTAAAATATATAATTTTAATGCCCCAAAAAAAAAAATCACAAAAAAAAAAGAGGGCAGTTAAAAGTGTCTGGAGTGTCCCCCAGATCGGGGGAGCACTTGATCTAATGTTTATTTTGTTTCCAGCCCCAAAAGAGTTGTTAATTGCAGCCCCTTTTATAGGGGGCACTTGTAAAATATATAATTTTAATGCCCCCCAAAAAAATCACAAAAAAAAGCACAAAAAAAATATTAAAAAAAAGAGGGCAGTTAAAAGTGTCTGGAGTGTCCCCCAGATCGGGGGGGCACTGATCTAATGTTTATTTTGTTCCCCCAAAAGAGTTGTTAATTGCAGCATTAGCCAGCAAAATGGCATGCAGCCTCTTTAATGAGCATTAGGAATCAATTTAATTGGTCATCAGAACCTTAATCATCCTCAGTGCAAACAACCACAGCAACACTTAAACTTCTTGCGCGAAAGGCAGGCTAATCAGGCGTTGCAGCTCAAGACCCTCATCTTGGCCACGTCAGAGACACTTTAGAGCCGAAAGTACTTGGGGATTGCACATAAACATTTTATTTCAGAGATTTAGAATGAAGTTGCATTATTTCAGTTTATATTGAATAATTGTAAAATAGAACTTACTGTAATAGTTTGAATTACAGTCCCAACCTTTGCATGTTCTTTCACAGTAAGTGTATATGATTGCTCTGGGAACACTGGGCTGTGATCATTAATGTCGAAAATATTGATTGTGATATTGGCTCTGGAGCAACAGTTGGTAGGATTGGTTGTATCGTTTGCAACAATCTAGCAAAGAATTTTAAAAGCAATTATTATTCAGTTACCATTTTGCACACAGGATTGTAAACCAAATTGCTGATTGTTCTAACAAGCCAAATTATTTTTTGCTAACTATCACCAATTTCTGAATGACCATTCCGAAATTATTTTAACTTTCTGATAACAATTTATTTTGTTTTTATACTGCACTTTTGGCTCCAATGCCACACCGATACATTTTGGCATGCTTTTACCAAAATACAGTCTTAACAATAACTTGCATTTGTACACTTTTAACATAGAAAAAAAATCACAAGATACTTCATAACAGTGGAAGGAAAACATGAATACTAACATGGAGATATTAGGAAAGGTGTTTAAAAGCTTGGTTGAAGGGGCGGGTTCTAAGGAGCATTTGGAGGAGAGGGAGATGGAGAAATAGAGATTTTTAGAGAGGGAATTCCAGGGCACGGGCCTAAGTGGCTAAAGGCACAGCCGTCAATGGTGGGGTGAAAGGAAGGAGAATGTCGTTTATGACTTTGGTTCGAGCTGTTTCAGTGCTGTGGCGGGGCAGAAACTCGACTGAGGAGATTTAAACGGAGTTGCAGGAAAAATGAGCATGGATTTGGAAGGCAACTACACGTTCAAGGACTTAGAAAGAAAAAGGGAGTCATGTGGGCTGTTTCATCAGCTTTTCAAATCAGTGATAAACTTAGAGGCCTTGTGCAGGCTTTTGAGTGTGGGCATACAAAGCTCTGCTTTCCTCCACTCCAGAGGGAGGCAAATCTCTGCTCAAATGCTGCCACAGCTGCACTGGAAGGTTTGGGGCTATGTTTTGGGTGTTTGGGGCTGTGTTTTGGGTGTTTCGGGCTCTATCACAATCATAGTAATAGGCGTTTAGGATCCTGCAGAACTCCTATTACTATGATAGTTTACCTGATTGGCTGCCCAGAGCCATGTGACTCCAGCTGTAGGCCTGCGCATGCGTCGACGTGCACACACTGCGACTGGCAGTCAGAAGAGGCCTCAGCATCGTAAAGTTGAACGTGGGCAGCAGCTTAAGGTAGGTCCGTATTTTTTCTCTAAAATGCCCGCGGGAAGGCCAAAAAGGAATTTCAGGGCCAATATTAAAAACAATTATTAACGCAAGCTAAGTTTGACCAAGAAATGCAAGTGACTAGTTGAGAATAACATGGATAAACCTTTGCCAAAAGAATTCTTATTCCTACGTTTAATGAGTCATAGTCCAATATTTGTGTCTTGCTGTGAAATCCCATTCAAGCTGGAAAGTGTTGTAAAGGCTTGAATAACTGCAGAACCATACGTATAAATATTGTAGGCAAGGTCTACCTACACTAACTTCTTCCACAAATATACTGAAGCAAACCTTCACCTCTGTCCATTATTGTAAGTGAAATAAATGGATGCCTTACCACACATCCTATTCCATTCTTTATACCCCACATCCTATGATGACCACATAGTTCCACCTCCAAAGCATTGCCAGCCTCTATCCGTACCTCAGCTCCTCCGCCTTTGTCACCTCCACTCTCGATTACTCTAACACTTTTGTAGCTCTCTTTCCATCCTTCATCGTCCAACTTGTCTAAAACCCTGCTGCACACTTTCTAGCCCGCATAAAGTCCTCGTCACCCATCAATCCCATTCTTGCTGAGCTTCACTCACCTCCTGTCCCGCAGCACTTAATCTGTAAAATCCTTACCACATCTATGAATTTCTCCATGGCCTTCTCTCAGCGATCTCCCCTATCTCTATATCCCCTCCAGAACAATCCATTTCTCTGACTCTGACCTTGTGTGCATTCCCTCCCCTTTCCTTTGCCCCACTATTATTGGCATAGCTTTCAGTTGCCTCAGTCCTACTCTATTGAACTCCTCCCCTCAATCTCACATCTCCACCTTTAACAACTCCACAACACACATCTCTCTGACTAAGGTTAAGCTCACCCCTCTTATCCCTTCCTGGCTTAGCTTCCTTTTCCTTACACCCATTTGTGGAGTACCTTGGGACATTTCTTTATGCCAAAGGAACTATAAAAGTGCAGGTTGTTGTTTTTGAAGATATGTTTGCTTAAACAGTGAGATATTGATCTGCAGAATTCAGTTTCAAAGAAGTTTGAATGAAACTATTCTTAATAAGTGATCTTCTTGAGGTTTCATAATCACAGTGATTTGCTAGTTAAAATTGTGCTTCATATAGAGTATACACCAAGTGTTGCTATATTATCAGTAGGTTAGTCTGAAAAATTGGCCCATTTCTGCCTAGCATAAACTCTAATGAGACCAAAGAAAACTCTAAGGGGGTGAAATTCATTATCACCCAGTTTGGGGGCAATAACTTTTGAAAGCTGGGAAACTTAGCACCAGGAAGGAACTGGAACGCTAAATTAAGTGCTCCATTTCCTTCTTGAAGCGCTAAAGGATGCAGGCTGGGTGGAAAACTCAGCAGTGCTGCACAGTGGGCCGTGCAGTGCTGTCGTGTTCAAAGGGCCCTTCCCTCCCTTAAAGAGAAGGGTCATCGCTACAGGATCTGCAATTTAAAAGGCACCCACCTGGACCACCTAGGGAGCTGTGAACCCACGCGATCAGCCCGGGACTCAAGCAGAATGCCAGGCTGAACAATCGCAGGCAGGAACCCGTGAAAAAAACTCCAAGGTACAGTTTTTTTTTTTTACTTACCTTGACCACCTCGCCTTTAATCATCATCCCGGTAGCGGCCTGCCACCCGATCCAATGCCACCTGCAGCTGTCAGTACTTTCACCCGGTGCTGCTGCACGGTGCTGACGTGAATTTCGGGTCTGGGGTACTAATGGGGCAATGTGCATGCCGATGACGTCACAATCTCTGAGCGCAGGAGATCAGGGAGCAACACCGTAGCACCGCCACTAAATTCCCGCCCAGTACGGCGAGAGTCGATGTCAGCGCCGCGCCCAATCTCAAAGGTATTCGCACCGCGTTAGCGCCCGGGGCACTAATGGAAGGAGCAAATGCATCCAATTTCTCCCCCAAGACAGTAAAATTGGTCTTCTGCGAAAGCACAACATTGACAATAGTGAAACGGCAACCTTTTTTACACTGCGCCTAATGGAAATGAAAATCAGGCATGGTGTAAAATGATAGCTGATCACTAATGTCTGTTTTGCGCTTTTCCCAAAGAACAATTTCACACTCTAATAGTCCTTCACTGTAAGCTATCACAATATTAATGGTAGGAGAAAAAATACAACTAATCAACTTTCTGAAAAATGCTATATTTATATTATTGAAACAAATATTACCTCAATGTTTAGAACATGCAGCAGCTCATAATCAATGGCAGATGAGTTTCTCACAATTATCTGTACCATTCCTGTATTTCTGATCTGCTCTGGGGAAACCGTAAAAGCAGATGCATCTCGTCCATCCAGGTACAGCATGAAGGTTCCATTATTACCCTGTAGTTGTATACAAAGTAAACAACATTGTTACTTTTTGCACAAACAACAAAGATGAAACAAAATCACAGCTCAGGTTTTCAACAAAGCTTCACAATCACATATTTTCCCACTGGAACAATACAAATTGCACAATTTCATGTTTGTATAGAATAGTTTCCTCCATCTTCCTTACGGCTAAAGGGATCAAGGGTATGAAGAGAAAGCAGAAATGGGGTACTGAGGTGAATGATCAGCCATGATCAAATTGAATGGTGGTGCAGGCTCGAAGGGCCGAATGGCCTACTCCTGCACCTATTTTCTATGTTTCTATGTCAAAAGTGTAACTGAGATTCCTATCAGCAGAGCTTGTCTCCTATGACCCAGGAGCTGTACCTGTTCTATACGCAGTCTTCACAGAGGTGTTTATTAAAGAGATTAACAATTATGCCCTTACTTGTAGGAAGTTTACTAGATTTAATGTAGACTCACATTACTAAACTTTCTACAAAATAGTGGACATTATAATACAACAGTTTACTGACTAAAGCAACAATTATATTTATTTTTATTTGCATAATAATGTGAAGTATCAAAAAATTGGCAGATACTACGTGGAAGAAATTCAACTCATGCCAGTGAGCTGAGGAAGCCAATCGGGCATCCCAATGCAGCTTGTCAGATGGGGTCTGACCAATTCCGGCCACAAGTAGATCCTAGGAAGAGGAGGGAGCAGAGCACTCCTGGACTGGCAAATGCCCGCAGTATTTTTGTGGATCCAGGAGGAGCATTTGTGGCTCCACAGAATTGAAACTATTCGAAGGTTTTCTGACCGATTTCAAGCAACCTCCAGTGGTCCCTTTAAGGGCGAACATCATGAGAAGTTACCAGAAAAGTGTCCACATTTGAGAAATCGTTAGATGGATTTGGCAGGAAGCATCTATAAATCCACTTCTCTTATTGGATATTTCAAATATAATCTCAAGGTATACGTGTCAATTTAAAAGTATAAAAATGCCTTCATTCATCATCATCATAGGCAGTCCTTCAGAATCGAGGAAGACTTGCTTCCACTCTTAGAATGAGTCCTTAGGTGGCTGAATAGTCCAATACAAGAACCACAGTCTCTGTCACAGGTGGGACAGACAGTCGTTGAGGGTAAGGGAGGGTGGGACAGGTTTGCCGCACGTTCTTTCCACTGCCTGCGCTTGTCTTCTGCCTGCGCTTGTCTTCTGCATGCACTCGGCAATGAGACTCGAGGCGCTCAGCGCCCTCCCGGATGCACTTCCTTCACTTCGGGCGGTCTTTGGTCAGGGACTCCTAGATGCTGGTGGGGATGTTGCACTTAATCAGGGAGGCTTTGAGGGTGTCCTTGTAACGTTTCCTTTGTCCACCTTTGGCTCGTTTGCCATGAAGGAGTTCGAGTAGAGCGCTTGCTTTAGGAGTCTTATGTCTGGCATGTGGACAATGTGGCCTGCCCAGTGAAGCTGATCAAGTGTGGTCAGTGCTTCAATGCTGGGGATGTTGGCCTGGACAAGGACACAAATGTTGATGCGTCTGTCCTCCCAGAGGATTTGTAAGATCTTGCGGAGGCATCATTGGTGGTATTTCTCCAGCAACTTGAGGTGTCTACTGTACATAGTCAATGTCTCTGAGCCATACAGGAGGGGGGGTATTACTACAGCCCTATAGAACATGAGCTTGGTGGTAGATTTGAGGGCCTGATCTTCGAACACTCTTTTCCTCAGGCGGCAGTAAATCCACTTCTCTTATTGGTTATTTCAAATATCTCAAGGTATACAGTGTCAGTTTAAAAGATTTCAAAGTATAAAAATGCCTTCATTAAGTTGGCATTGGAAATGCATACCTGATCAGGATCATGAGCCATTATAGTTAAACCCTCTATTGGCATTGCAGTGGAGAAATGTTCAAGAATTGAAGTGGTAAATGAATTTACTTTTGAACTTTCAGTAAAACGACAAGTATTAACAAGGGAGCAATTATAGAATGAAGGTGTGTTGTCGTTGATATCGGTCAATGTGATGGATACACTTGTACTTGTAGAGGCAACAGTTCCATTGATATTAAGCTGCTTTTCTTTGGCCTAGATGAAAGAACAAATTCATTCTTAGATTAGCTGGCATTTTGCAGATAAATCCTATCTAAAGAATTGCCAAAGTTTGCACATTTATGGGCTGTTTATTTGCCATTCCAGTTTAAGCTTTTTTGTCAGTTTTACAGTTACTTGTGGTTGTAATTCAGAGGTGATTGCAAAGTGCTGTACAGAGAGCCCGGGGGGTCCTTGTGCATGAAACACAAAAGTTAGTATGCATGTACAGCAAGTAATCAGGAAAGCCAATGGAATGTTGGCCTTTATTGCAAGGGGGATAGAGTATAAAAGCAGAGAAGTACTGCTACAACTATGCAGGGTATTGGTGAGGCCACACCTGGAGTGCTGTGTACAGTTTTGGTCTCTGTATTTAGGAAAGGATATACTTGCATTGGATGTTGTTCAGAGAAGGTTCACTTGGTTAATTCCGGAGATGAGGGGATTGACTTATGAAGACAGGTTGAGTAGGTTGGGCCTATACTCATTGGAGTTCAGAAGAATGAGAGGTGATCTTATTGAAACTTATAAGATAATGAGGAGGCTTGACAAGGTGGATGCAGAGAGGATATTTCCACTCATAGGGGAATCTAAAACTAGGGGACACAGTCTCAGAATAAGGAGCTGCCCATTTAAAACTGAGATGAGGAGAAACTGAGGCATTGAAAATTTATGGAATTCTCTGCTCCAGAGAGCAGTGGAGGCTGGGTCATTGAATATATTTAAGGCAGAGATAGACAGATTTTTGAACGATAAGGGAGTAAAGGGTTATAGGGAGCGGGCAGGAAAGTGGAGCTGAATCCATGATCAGGTCAGCCATGATATTAAAAATGGCGGAGCAGGCTCAAGGGGCCAAATGGCCCACTACTGCTATTTTTTATGTTCTTACGTGATCTTTCAGGTATAGGTATAAAAAGTCAGATTTCAAATTCTATCCTCAGTTTCATTTGAACTCAGCCAACCACTGTAGCACATTTCAGTGGTTCTTAATTGGGCTATTATTTAGAGTGCCTCATGTTGGTACAGTGCTACATTCGGGGAGAGGGAAAAATTATCAGAAAGACCTAACATACCCTACTAAGTGCATCTCGCATTTAATGAAATGGTACAACACGAGCAGATCTGTGAAGAAGTTAGTGATTCAATATAATGGAGTGAAGGGAGAACATGATCTTTGGGTCAAGTAGAAGAAAATCAAAGGAAATGAAAGGATAGATTGAGGAGCCAAGAGAACTGCCAGGGTGATCTTCTGGACTAGTTTTGATCGCCTCGATGGGTCGGAGAGGAATTTTCCCAGATTTTTTCTTCCTAAATTGGCCTGGGTTTTTATCTGGTTTTTGCCTCTCCCAGGAGATCACATGGCTCCGGTTGGGGTGGAGTGTTGAATGTTTTAGTATATGGGGTGTCGCAGTTGTGGTGAGGTGGATTGGTTGGGCTGGGTGCACTTTGCCTTTCCGTCATTGTTCATAGGTTTATATGTAACCTTTAGGGCTGCTGACCAAGTGCCGTGCGGCTCTTTGTCAGCCAGCGCGGACACAATGGGCCAGAATGGCCGCCTTCTGCTCTGTAAATTTATATGTTTCTATGTTTCTATATGCCTTCTTAACCACTTTATCTACATGGCCTGCTATCTTCAGGGATCTGTGGACCTGCACTCCAAGGTCCCTTTGTTCCTCGACAGTTTTCAGTGTCGTGCCATTTAATGTGTATTTCCTTACCTTGTTAGACCGCCCCAAATGCATAACCTCACACTTATCCAGATTGAGTTCCATTTGCCACTGTTCAAACCACCTGACCAATACATTGATATTTTCCTACAGTCCACAGCTTTCTACTTCATTGTCAATCACACAGCCTATTTTAGTGTAATCTGCAAACTTCTTAATCATACCCCCAATATTAAGTCCAAGTCATTGATATATACCACAAAAAGCAAGGGACCCAGCATGAGCCCTGCGGAACCCCACTGGATGCAGCCTTCATGGCACAAAAACACCTACCAACCATTACCCTTTGCTTCCTACCGCCGTGCAATTTTGGATCCAACTTGCCACTTTGCCCTGGATCCCATGGGCTTTTACTTTCATGACCAGTCTGTCATGTGGGACCTTATCAAATGCTTTGCTAAAATCTATATACACTACATCGTACGCACTGCCTTCATCGACCCTCCTGGTTACCTCCTCGAAAAATTTCAGTCAGATACGACCTTCCTTTGATAAATCCATTCTGACTGTCGTTGATTAATCCATGTCTTTCCAAATGAAGATTTATCCTGTCCCTCAGGATTTTTTCCTATAATTTTCCCACCACCGAGGTTAGACCGACTGGCCTGTAATTACCAGTCTATCCCTTTCTACAACATAAGCAGTTCTCCAGTCCTCTGGCACCGCACCTGTAGCCAGAAAGGATTGTCACGGCATGTATTTCCTTTCTTAGGTAAGGAGACCAAAACTATGCACAGTACACCAGGTGTAGTCTCACCAAAGCCCTGTACAATATTAGTAAGACTTCCTTACTCTTGTAGTCCAACCCCCTTGCAATAAAGGACAGCATGCCATTTGCCTTTATAATTACTTTCTGTACCTGCATGCTAACTTTCTGTATTTCCTGTACAAGGACACATAAATCTCTCTGAACACCAACATTTAATAGTTTTTCACCATTTAAAAAATATTCTGTTTTTCTATACTTCCTACCAAAGTGAATAACCTCACATTTCTCCACACTAAACTTCATCTGCCACCTTATTGCCCACTCACCTAACATGTCTATATCCCTTTTCAGGCTCTTTGCCTCCTCCTCACAGCTTACTTTCCCCATCTAACGTTGTATCGTCAGCAAACTTGGATACATTGCATTTGGTTCCTTCCTCTAAGTCATTAATATAGATTGTAAATAGTTGAGGCCCAAGCACTGATCCTTGCGGAACCCCACTAGTTTCAGCCTGCCAACCAGAAAATGATCTGTTTATCCCTACTCTCTGTTTTCTCTCCGTTAACCAATCCTCTATCCATCCTAATATATTATCCCCAATCCCATGAACCCTTATTTTGTGTAGCATTCTTTTATAAGACACCTTTTCGAATGCCTTTTGCAAATCCAAATATATTACATCCACTGGTTCTCCTTTATCTACCCTGCTAGTTACATCCTCAAAAAACTTTAATAAATTTGTTAAACATGATTTCCCTTTCATAATACCATGCTGACGCTGCCTAATTGTATTATGATTTTCTAAATGCCGTTACCACTTCCTTAATAATGAATTCTGGCATTTTCCCGACAACTGATGTCAGGCTACCTGGCATGTAGTTCCCTGTTTTCTCTCTCCCTCCTTTCTTGAATAGTCAGGCTATATTTGCTACTTTCCAATCCACTGGGTCCATTCTAGAATGTAGGGAATTTTGGAAGATCACAACCAATGCATCCACCATCTCTGCAGCCATCTCTTTTAGAACTCTAGGATGTGGGCCATCAGGTCTAGGGGATTTGTCGGCTTTTAGTCCCATTAGTTTCTCAAGTGCTTTTTCTCTACTGATATTAATTACTTTAAGTTCCTCAGGAAACCTTGGTATCGCACTATTTAGGTTAACTTTTTGTATCTTCTCGGAGAGCTGAAAAGGTAGCTCGCCCATTTGAAGAAATTATATCGAACCACTTGCCTTACTGGCAATGGGCTGAAGGTAAGACACAGGAGATGGGGTGGTGGAGTGGCAATGGGTGTAGGGGCTATTCATGAATGCTGTGGAGTCGTGGGAGTACTTCTGCTGCTGCTGGTTCCACAGCAATGATCATTGATACTTTTTTTTTTAAAGTGTACTTACATTTTGTTGGTAGCTGCAGGAGCCACTGAAGAATCCTAAGCGAAGCAGTCCCTGAGGAGGGGATCTAATGTAGGCATTAAGCCCACATTAACAAGGGGCCTAACATCTGTTTTATGTGTCTGCCCAGAACGCCTGCAATACCGCCTTTACCAGCATGGCGGCACCTGTAATGCTGGTGCAAATCAGGCACAGGGTGCCGCGTCCCAAAATTGGTCCTTCTTGTCCCATTTTCTACCATGAAAATGAGCGCAACAAGGAACAATTTCCACCTCATAGTTTTTCCATCGTAAATAAATAATAATTATTCTACTTTTTAGCCATTTGGTATTGTTAGTTGTATCTGGAATCCTGAATGGTCTCTGGCCTCATCACCTCCTAGCTGACAGGCCTATGAGTTTTGAATTTCTGTATTTATTCTACCAGGAGTTAGTATGAAATTGTTTGAAATTCTGGTTAAAATATTTTTGCTTTATTCATGCATTCCCTGAATATTGTGTCAGTATGTAAGTGAATTAATTTCTTGCGTTGATATTTTAAGGTACTTTGATAATGTAAAATATAAAAAAAATATATAAGATATAAAATATATATCCCCTCCCTCTCAGAACCACAACAGGGTTCCCCTTGTCCTCACCTTTCATGCCACCAGCCTTCACGTTCAACGGATCATCCTCTGCCATTTCCGCCACCTCCAGCGTGATCCCATCACCAATCACATTTTCCCCTCTCCTCCCCTCTCAGAATTCCGAAGGGACCGCTCCCTCCGTGACACCCTGGTCCATTCCGCAGTCACCTCAAGCACCCCCTCCCCTTCCCACGGCACCCACAGGAGATGCAACACCTGCCCTTTTACCTCCTCCCTTCCCACTGTCCAGAGCCCCAACTACTCCTTCCAGGTGAAACAGCGATTTACTTGTACTTCTTTCAATTTAGTATACTCTATTCGCTGCTCACGATGTGGTCTCCTCCACATTGGGGAGACCAAGCGTAGATTGGATGACCGCTTTGCAGAACACCTCCGTTCAGTCCACAAGTGTGACTCTGAGCTTCCGGTCGTCTGTCACTTTAATTCTCCACTCCACTCCCACTCCGACCTCTCCGTCCTTGGCCTCCTGCATTGTTCCAACGAAGCTCAATGTAAGTTCGAGGAACAGCACCTCATCTTTCATTTAGGCACTTTACAGCCTTCTCGACTCAACATCGAGTTCAACAATTTCAGAGAGTAACCACTGCCTATCTTTGGCTCCCTTCCCCTTCCCTCCAAGCATAGTTTATTTTTTCCTTGTCTCCAATGGCAGCCATTCACAACCTAGCTTGACTAATTTTTCTAACTCCTGGCATTACCATTTCAATTCAGCCCATCATCCCTTTTGTCTCTCTAATCTCCCCTGCCTTCCACCCGATCACAGACCTTCCCTTTTGTTCTTTCTTCCCCTCCCCCTTTCAGTGGTTGAGAATGTGTTCTTTTCGAACACTCACCACTTCTGTTGAAGGGTCGTCGACCTGAAATGGTAATTCTGCTTTTCTCTCCACAGATGCTGCCTGACCCGTTGAGATTTCCAGCATTTTCTGTTTTTATTTCAGATTCCAGCATTCACAGTATTTTGCTTTTATATTATATAAAAAATATATTAACTGTTTTGCAGTATATAGTCCTGTTGTATTTCTACTTACTATAACCTGCAGTTCAACAACAGGAAGTACCTCTCTGTCGAGAGAGCCGTTTACAAAAATATCTCCACTCCAAGTAACAATTTCAAATAATCCTGGATGTTCTGAGCCTGCATATAAAAAGTAACCACTGGCATTAGCATTGCTAAAACTTTGCACAAAGACAAAATTTTTTCTCAACAAAAAACAGAGGGCAATTTTTGTCCCACTCCTGCCCGATTACTTTTATTTACAGTGTCAATTAATTAAGATAAAAAATCTAAACTAGCAGTATGGCAAACTATGAAAAAATGTTGTTATCAGCTGCACTGATTGAGGTGGTGCTCAAGGTACAGGAACTTAATGGAACGTGAAACACCAGTAGAATAAAAATGGGAGAGATTATAAAATAATGAATGGTGATAGACTGAAGTCCTTTTGTTGCCTTATCAATACTATTTTATCTTGCTGTGTATGTTCTCCCTTACTTTATAACATGAGAAATTTGCACAATAAAGATGACACCTGAAATCATAAATAAGTGTAATATTACACTACAAAGCAATCTGTTTGCCTTACTTTGAATAGCATATGTAATGTTATCATTAATTCCTCGGTCACCATCTATAGCCAAAACCTGAAATATAGTTCTTCCCTGAAAAAGACATTCAGATGCAAAACACATTTCTGTAATTAGTTCAGATCATTGCATGAATTGCATAAATAATTGACAACATTATGGAATATTAAATAACTCAGTACATCAGTCTTTCCAGTAAAACACTTCTATTTGTGTTGGCTTTGGCATTGTTTCAATATATGCCTGAAGGTGTTTATTCACATTTGATTGCTCCAGACCTTCTCTGTAATATTTTCCTTTGTCATCATAAAGAAAGCATATTAGAAAGTGCATTACAGATGCTGCTTTATATGGTGTATTATTGAAGCACCCATAATCAATGTATTTTAGAGAGAAATGGCTTTATCTATGTTTGCATTAATGTAGAAATATCCAAATACTTATTATCTCAACTCTGAAGGTTAATGCATTAAAATGCAAGGCTATCATGCTTTAAAACTCAATCTATCTCGCACTTGATAATTTGAGGCAGTTTTTACTGGAAATACAGGAACAATGCACTGAAGCAAAGCTAGGTACTGTTTTAATAGGCATTTAACTTAATCTCGATTCATATAAGTTTAGTTCTATAAATACTTATATTAAATGACACTGAAAGTCTGTTTCTGCCAGTTCCCTGAGGTCTGTATTGGGCCTGAAATGAAATGAGTACTGAAACACAATGTTCAAAAAAGGAGACCAGAGAAATTACAAATAGATTTTAAACACATTGAAGTACACAGTAGCCGCAAAATTCGGCTTCTTAGCATCCGCTGTATTGGTGCTGTAAGTACAGTTTTGGATCCAAAATGGCACTTGCAATGGGCGCACACTTCTTGAGTGCTCCCTTAATTGATGCAAGGCATGCACTCGTCAGCAAGGGGCGAGGAAGAAGTTGGCAAGGGATTTTTACATAATAATACTACCTCTATATTTTTTGTGGTGCACTGACAGAATACAAGGGGGGAATTTCAACCCCTCAAAACAAATGGGTTTGGGTTGGTTGGGATGAAAAAACGTTAAAAATCTGAAACCCGACCCCAACCCGCTGCCAACCCACACATTTCTGGTTTTTAAAGAGGAAGGAAGGAGAGCGAGCATCTAACCCGCTCTCAGGAGGCGCGTTGCTCATTTAAATAGTATAATGCGGCTGCATGCCTCAGATTTGATCGCCATTTTAAATTTCACCCTGGCCAGCCAGGTTTTCCAGGCCTCAGAAAACCCAGCAATAAACCAGCAGGTAATTATCTTTCACGTGCCTTTCCACTGACCTGCTGGATTGAACACCTCCCTGAGTCATGACCTCTCACCGACTCTACCCTTTCTATCTTTCCCCATGACACCTCCGGTCTACTTCCCAATGCCTCCCATCTCCCACGCTGACCCTTCTGACCTTCCCCCACAAAAAAACCTCCATTCTCCCCTCGAGGCTTCCGACCTACCCCCGACCCTTCCGATCTCTCCCCCAACTCCGGCTGCTCTGATTTCCCTTGAATCTTTGTATTTCCACCCTAACATCTCCGATCTCCCCCTCCCGACCCTTCCAATGTCCCCTCGACCTTTCTGACCTCCCTCTGACCCTTACAATCTCCCCACCACCCCCCCGCCCCCGACGCCTCCAAACTCCCCCAACGTTTCCCATCCCCCCCAGATCTCCACCTCAACTCTTCCGGTCCCCACCCTCAACACAGCCGTTCTAACCCCTGACCCTTCCAATCTTCCCTCTGCCCTTCCGATCATTCCCGCAATACCTCCGATCTCCCCCCAGGACTCTTCCAAACACCACCCCTCCTAGGACCCTTCCAAACTCCCCCGGAATCCTTACAATCTCACCCCAGACCATTCCGATCGTCCCCTGCTCCTTCCGATCACAGCCCCAACCCTTCCGATATCTCCCCCAACCCTTCTGTTTCCCCCACGACCCTTCCAATCTCCCCTACCGACCCTTCCGATCTGCCTCGCTACCCTCATTCCCTGCCACCCCTCCCCCAACGCATTCGATCTTCCGCTCCCTTTGGCCTTTTTGCTCCCTCTCTTTCTTCGCAGGGCAGACAGCATACCACCAGAATCAGCTCTAATACCGATTGAGAGCGAAATTGTGGACGAAATAACTTGTTTGTCGAGATGGAAACTTCACGGAGTTTCCGTTTAGGTGCAATCCCTGAATTGACTGCAAGTTTTACATTCAGAGCCTCATGCCAGATTGGACCCTGTGAGATTTATGATTTTCAGGACACTTTAGCAAAATACACTTAAATTACCGTAATCATGAAAGTACTGCAGCTTTAAAAGGCCAATGGCTTTCAATCTCACACAATCTTTGAAATTAACAACCGGGAACAATGAATTGTGTTAAAGAAGTAGCAGTGCCACTGAACAGGCTGTAAGAACTGGTTGGTACACAATAGAATGATTTTCTTATGAATTAACTGCAAATAGCTTTGTCTGTGCTAAACTATAGTTTCAAGCACCTTTCAATAGAAAAATAATAAGGATTTGTTATTAATGGATTTGGAATATAGGAATTGCTAGAAGAAAAAAATCAAGGTCCATCTAGTTTGCCTTTTACTATCCTGGTAGTCACATGATACAATGATAATGGACTTGTTGATGAACTACAATAATCAATCTCTGTCAATTAGTTTATAACAGACTCGGAAATGGGAAAACTCCAATGGTGGAGAACTTGAGAACCAAGTTTTTTTTCTCCCAAGCACACTAGACTTACGACATGTCAGCTGCGGATCAGTGGGTAGCACATTCGCCTCTGAGTCAGAAGTTTGTGGGTTCAAATCCCACTTCAGGGACTTGGGCACATAAATCTAGGCTGACACTCCAGTGCAGTGCTGAGGGAGTGCTGCACTGTCGGAGGTGCCGTCTTTCGGATGAGAAGTTAAAGCGAGGTCCCCTCTGCTTTTTCAGGTGGACGTAAAAGATCCTATGGTAATTTTTCGAAGAAGAGTAGGGGAATTATCCCCGGTGTCCTAGCCAATATTTAGCCTTCAATCAACAGAACAAAAACAGATTATCTCGTCATTATCACATTGATGTTTGTGGGAGCTTGCTGTGTGCAAATTCAGCTGCCACGTTTCCCACATTACAACAGTGACTACACTCCAGAAGTACTTCATTGGTTGCAAAGTGCTTTGAGACATCAAGTGGTCGTGAAAGGCTCTATATAAATGCAAGTCTATGTTTCTTCCATATCTTAATTACGCATATACTGTATCTCAAAAAGTTATTTTCTGAAAGAAATCTATCTAATTTGCATTTGAACGAATCAATGCAAACTGCTTCCATTGTCTCCATTGGGAGACTGCTCCATAGATTGACCACTCACTCACTGCCATATTGGGTGGAATTTTAATCCCCAAGAATGGGTGGCTTGGGGTGGGTGCGTGGTTAAAATAAATTATTTTTAGATAACAACTTTCCATCCATGATCTCCTCCCTCCCTCCTCTCCTCTCCACTCCACACCCCCCCCCCCCCCCCTCCCGACAGCCAAGCTCACTTTCAATCTGGCTGGCTACCAGCCAGGAAAGGGAGAAAAAAATTAAATGAGATCCTGCAATTAAATTTTGCAAAACCTCCGCATTAACCGCATTTCCGGGTTTCCCAGCCGCTTTGACCCAGCCCCCGTGACTCCCCTCCCGCCTCCCAGTATATATTGGAGTCATTGCTTCCCCAGATTTATTTTGAATTTATCCCCCTTCAAGTGCAGGCCGTGTCCTTTGGTTCTACTGTTCTGGACAAAGTGAAATAGATTCTCGTACATACCATTGGAGTATTCTCAGGGACTGTGGTTTGATACGGGATGTTCAGAAATACAGGGTTCATGTCAGGGACATCTTTTACATTAATAAATGCGAACACAGTAGTGCTTTGAATAATAAAATTTCCATTATGCATTCCACCATAGTCCTATAAAACAAATGGTAAATTATTCATAACTCAAACAATTAGAATAAAAAATAAAGTAATTCAATAGAAGTAATTTAACCTTACTGAAGCTTTGATCGTTAACTGATAGGATTTGCTTTTATCTGCGTAACTCAGTGTACCATTCAAAATAACATTTCCAGTCTGCTGAATTTCAAAAAGATAAGGAGCATCTGGCAGGACCTGTAACAGGGTGAGAAATAAAATATAATCAGCAATTTAGAGAATATCAAATAAGTTCTGACTCATTATTGTATGACCCATACAATGAGAGGAACCAATCACACAACACAAGAGCAGACAGTTCATGAGTAGCTTGTCTTCAGTTGGGCCTGCATGTGTTGTTCTGTTTATACAATGGCTATGGTAGTGGTGTTGAAAATTGTTATATATTGCTATAAAAACAAAATATTGGCTTTTAAGGAAAAATAAACAAGTAACAGGGAGGGTTTTACCTGACAATATGTCGCTATTTAGTGGTGATTTTTATGCTCATCTAAATGAGTGATGTTTGTGCTGGAATATTTTCCACTTTTCATATAATTTTCCACCTGTTTTCAGAATTAGATATTCCCAATTCAGGTGTGACATGGCCAGAGGAAGAGTGCAACGTATATTGGTTTGGAATATTTTCACAAACTTAATTAAGATAAACCATTGGTGCAGTGGGATGGCCCTGTTTTGCTTTCAGTTGTTCTATCTCCCTTTTCAAAACAAAAGTTCAACATTTATTTTGATCGTTAATGGAGCAATTATTCCAAAAATAAAGTTGGATCATGTCAAGTAGCAGTTCACTCAAAGCTGACTACTGTTCAAAAATATTTTATCACACCAATCAGAAAGCCAGAAACAACACATAATGTAAATTAAGTCAGATTTGGTGCAATTTCTCATATTTCATGTAATACTCATATAATATTCAGGTGGTTATGTTCCTGGACTAGTAATCCAGCGGCCTGAACTAATGATCTGGAGACGTGAGTTCAAATCCTACCATGGCAGCTGGGGAATTTAAATTCAGTTAATTAAATCAATCTGGAATAAAAAGCTAATAGTGACCATGAAACTATTGGATTGTCGTAAAAACCCATCTAACTCACTAATGTCCTTCAGGGAAGGAAATCTGCAGTCCTTACCTGGTCTGGCCTATATGGGACTTCAGACCCACAACAATATGGTTGACTCTTAACTGCCCTCTGTGGTTCAAGAAGGCAGCTCACCACCACCTTCTAAAGGGAAATTAGGGATGGGCAATAAATTACCAGCGACGCCCATATCCCATGAGCAAATTTTTTAAAAGTTCTACTTACTTCGACAATCGCATACTGTACTGTTCCAGCAAGTCCTTCATCTTTATCCACTGCTTTAACAGTAAATAATGTTGTACCTTTAGTTGCATTCTGTCCAACAAAAAGATACAAATCATTAAATCAAGTAACAATTAAGACACACTTTGGTCACATTATTAATTTAGTTTGCTAATCACAGTTTTCTACAAATAATTCCAATTAATTTTCAACCTTCTAAAGTATTACAGTTATGTCTTAATTCTAACCATAATTGTAAGTATCATTGCAATGTTTTTAAAACTACATAAGTAGTTGGTCCCATGACTGCAACTGTTGGGGAACTGGGTGCCTTGTTGCAGGGAGTGCAATATCCAGACAGAGGGGGCAATTGCTCCTGTTGAAAGGAATTGGTACTCAACTGTCTCCATGGTGTAAAATCGACCAACGTGATGCTGCCTGCATTATTGAAGAACATACAAAATTGACGGGTAAGAAAAGACCAGCTGGTCCATCAAGCCTGGCCCACACCATAATTTATTTTCTAAGATTCCCTGCCAAAAGATCTCATCACATGCAAATGCCATTGTTATCTTCACTTTATAGCATGAGTCACAACTAATGTTTATATCATCCAGGTATTGTTTGCCACACACCATCTTTCTCTATATACAATGAAAGTTTCATTGAAATCTGATTCTTGCCCTGCTGCAGCTGTAGTATACAGCATTTGGTCTGTACATTCATTATCAGTAGTGCCTTGTAGTTTGAGACTGCCATACACCAAAGGCAAATATGAAGGAGATCAGTACTTTTTTTTGGATCTCTGAAGTTGGATATCAAGTTGGAAAGATGGCATTTGCCAAAGCGATGCTTGTTGGGTTGTGCAGGTGGACAAAGCCTCAATTACAAGCTATGTTATGATGGTGCAGGTCCAATATTCCTGAGAGCTGACAAAGTAGTGTGTATTTTATTAGTTTCATATTGGAAGAGCTATAAGTTAGAGAGTCTATAACCAAGTGAAATTTACTGAAATGACTTTAAGCTATTATTTAATCTTTAATTTTAACAAACCTAATTCGCAGTTTATAGCCTGTCATATTTTGATAGAGTGTTTATTCTTCCAACATAGGAACATTTGGAACAGGATTAGGCCATTCTGCCCCTCGAGCCTGCTACACCACTTAATTAGATCATGGCTGATCTACACCTCAACTCCATTTCCTGCCTTTGCTCCATATCCTTTAATACCCTTACCTAATAAAAATCAATCAATCTCAGTTTCAGTTTCCCAATATCAAAAGATAAATATCAGAACATTTGTGTCAATTCACACTAACAGATGTTTCTGTTTGACCTCTGGGCAGCACTACCTTACCAGATGTTGTGCAAATAAAGTCATATTCTAGTTCATGGGGATTGAAGGTTTACCTACAGGAATGATCTTTGGCAACTAGTATGAGAGAAATATCTGAATAACGCTTAAAAACAGTGTCTCCCACTGTATGAATGTTTCCACTTCCACAGTAGTCTATTTTGCCTATCTGTGTCACATTACAGCTAGTTTAATTATACTGAAAATGGATTGAGAGCACCAATATTTATTTCATTGCATCAATTTGGGCTGGATTTGAAACCAAATCCCAAAGTTAAAACAGTGTTAATGGCTATTTCATCACACAGTACTCCAAACGTTTCAATGATAAAAACTGAAAATGACTCACCTCAAAAACAGATACTTTGTATGAAGAAGCATTTTGAAATACAGGTACATTATCATTGGCATCTTTAAGATAGATTGTTTGTTTCTGGAGATGAAACCAAGAAATAATTATTTTAACTACAAAATAGCCAGCTATTAAAAGGAAAACATTGCTCCAATTTTAACTGAACCCACCTGGTGGGAATGGGGTGGTTTGGGTCAGACACCCGGAAAGTAAAATTGGACAGGGTGTAAAATGGTTGTCTGGCCTGAACCCACCCATTCCTGCCAGGTGGGTTAGGGTAAAATTGGGGCTCATTTTTTTGTCTTTAATTGAAGATAAATGGATATCCCATTCTAAATCTACACCATACTTTTTACTGAGATTTGATCTAATTTACACAGGTCATTCCTGTACTGTTGTGAGAAAACTTGTCACTGTTTTTAAAGGGGGCATCATCTTTTAGGGAGTTTTCAGGCAAGCTGCAGTCCTAGAACAGCCAGAAACTAGCCTTCCCAAAACCATTGCAGCTACCAAATTGAAATATTGGAAACTGCATTGCAGCAATTCTGCAATGTAGTTTTTAATGATGTGATATCTTTAAAAGTATGCAGGTTTCAGTAATCAGTGCAATCACAACATCAATTTCATGAAGCAATTTGCTTTACCAGAACACACACGTGAGTAATGCTGCCTAAAACCCTTATCCATCAGGTGTGACAAGTCTCAGCAATTTTAGAAACAGAACATAACTAAGTATACAAAGTGCAGAGTTTGCACTAGTTTTATCAGCACTAATCCAGGTGAAATTGGCCACACCAGCATAAAAGATCGAGGAATTTAAACGTTACGTCAAGAGTAATTCGAGTTTCTGCGATCTTTAACGCTGGTTTAAAAAATGTTTCACCTGAAGCCCGCCCCTCCCACAAAATTGGCCACGCGCCCAGCTCAAAGTAATGAGGATGGCGAGTTTCTGACAATTGTGCCCGTTTGCGACCATTCGAGCAGGCTCTTCAAATTGCGCTCATTTTTTTTTTTTTTTTTTTAGGTGCACAAGCACTAGTAGGCATGTTTTAAAAATTTTACATAATAAAAAGTATTTATTTCAGTAAGAAACTGACTTGTGTACACCAATGAAACTAGAAAATGGTTCAGCATAGTTTTTAAAGTCATTTTCACTGATGATTACAAATGTAAACTTGCATATACTTACAGCCCTGAACTACGGCCGTATTGACTAAAAGACAATTTGCAATCTATTTATCTTATGATCAATTTTTTTTATTTATTAATTATTGTTGCTTACTTGTCAAAGCCATGCAATTTCAGCATATCTGGGTATTTTCTTGCTGTGTATGTTTTGCCTTCTTCTTAATCGTGGCAATACCATCCCAATTAACAAGCTCCCTCAGTTCAATTTTCCATTATATTTAAAAAAAAATTATTAATAAATAAATAAAGCAAAACTCACCATGGAAACCATGTTTGATCCATCAAACACAAAAATTTCAACTGTCAACAACTGTTTAGCCTAGTGTTAAATGTAAAAGAGAACAATTTAGTTGCACCGGAAATACAACTTTTAGCACATTTTATGTATAAAACTGAAAATGAACAACTGTTTCACAAATCTTTTGTGATAACATAAGACTGAGCTCACATATCTTTTAAGATTAAATTGAAACTTATTATTTGAAGCAGTTTGCAAGTGACATTTATGGTATTAACAAAGCTGTTATCTTATTATTATCATTAAATATAGAAAAGAGCTGACTCATCACTGGTCCAAACAGCAATATCTTCCATCACATCCACTCTCCACTGAGTCAGAAGCGAATGGGCTCAAGTCCCATGTTCACAGTTAGAAATGAAAAAGGCCGAAGAGCTATCATGCAGGAACAGAGAAGCATTGGGAGCAACAGGCAAGCAACAAGAGAAACAATGGGAAACCAGATATATAAGGAATGAAGTTCAGAGATCGACAGGGCCAGAGAGAAGGTGGCAGAGATATTGGCCCATTCCTTGCGTCTGTATGATGGCCCATCACTCCCCAGATATTAGGCCACTGGCCTCATTATAACGGACCCAGCTTGGTATCAGAGCCCATCGGTGAATCAAGATCAAGCCCCTGCTAGTATCGCAGCGGTCCCTTGGGTAAGTGGGTCCAGGGGAATTGGATCAGGAATGGGGGTACGGGGATCCAGAAATTGCAGATCTGGGTATCATAGGGCCGGGGATTGGGGTCCAGAAATCATGGGTCCTGGAATTATGGAGCTAGGGATCAGGAGGCCAGGGATCGGCGTTATCAGGGCCAAGAGTGTGTGAGATTGGGGCTAGGGACAGGGAGCAGGTGAGATCAGCAAGGGGAGTGGCGACCATCAGTTCATTAAATGTGGAGTAGGAAACAGCACTCATGCTCCTCCTGGCTCCACATTCAGGTAAGTTACTTGCCATCTTGGTTGGGCCTAGGAAGCAAACCCTAGGCTTGGTTTCCTTAAATGCAGGCGGCGATGGCACTAACTGCCTAAGGGCAAGCCAGTCGTGGAGAGGGAGCCTCAAACAGGCATTAGATTCCTTACTTGCACATGAAAATGGCCGAATGCCTGTTTGTGCTGTGGGTAAAGAACGCATATTATTTGTCCTTACCCAATATGGCGGGTACTGCACTTCCATCCAGGAATGGTGGCATAGTGCTGATGTTACTAGACTAGTAATCTGGAGGCCTAGACTAATGATCTAGAGACACAAATTCAAATCCCACCATGGCAGCTATAGAATTTAAATTCAATTAATTAAATAAATCTGGAATAAAAAGCTAGTGTCAGTAATGGTAACTATGAAATTATTGGATTGTTGTAAAAACCCATCTGGTTCATTAATGTCTTTTAGGGAAGGAAATCTGCCTGGTCTGGCCTATGTGTGACTCCAGACCCACAGCAGTGAGGTTGATTCTTAACTGCCCTCTGAAATGGCCTAGCAAGCCACTCAGTTGTAACAAATCGCTACAGAAACGAATAATAAGAATAAAATGGGGCAGATCACTCGGCACCGACTTCGGACAAGAGAATGGCACACCCAGCCCAGTCCTCCTCACGAACATCTGAGGACTTGTGTCAAAATTGGAAGAGTTGTCCCACAGACTGGCATCAAGCAACAGCCTGACATAGTCATACTCACAGAATCATACCTTTCAGCCAATGCCCCAGACTCCTCCATCACCATCCCATCGGCAAGACAGATCCACCAGAGGTGGCAGCACAGTGATACACAGTTAGGAGGGAGTGGCCCTGGGTGTCCTCAACATTGACTCCGGACTCCATGATGTCTCATGGCTTCAGATCATGGGCAAGGAAACTTCCTGCTGATTACCAACTACCGCCCTCCCTCAGCTGATGAATCAGTACACCTCCATGTTGAACACCTCTTGAAAGAAGCACTGTATACCAAGGGCACAGAATGTATTCTGGGTGGGGCACTTCAATGTCCATCAGCAAGAGTGGCTTGGTAGCACCACTACTGACCGAGCCCTGAAGGACATAGCTACCAGAATGGGCCTGCGGCAGGTGGTGAGAGAACCTATAAAAGGGAAAAACCTACTTGACCTCATCCTCACCAATCTACCTGTTGCAGATACATCTGTCCATGACAATGTAAGGGATATACAGTTGTAGCAGGCAAAGAGCAGACAGATAGGTGGTCAGAACACAATGCTGAAGGTAGTGAACTAATCAGTATTAGGAGGGTCTGAGGAATCGGTGATGGTATGGATTATAATTGCCTATTGTATGTAACACTTGCTTATGTAGGTATAGCACACTTATAATGAATTAAAACTGTATGGGTAATTCATCCTTAACCTTAGTAACACATAACAAAACAGCAGAAGTCAGCAGTTACAATTTTGATTAGAAGTCTCTGAGGAAGAGATAAGAAAGCCAGTATTTTGCAACAGATATTTCAGGTGCCATATAGATTATGGCAAAGTGCAACTCATGGAACAAACACAATTAACATATGATGGGAGATGGACAATTGCATGTACCACTCAGAGCCAGTCTGATAAGAGACAACAAATTAATGTAACTCCGCTGATAGCAATAGACCTATCGATGATTCTGTAGGAGGGTAGCTCCTCTCCAAAACCTGTATAAATTATACTTGAAACCTCTTGTATTTTGAAGGTTCCTCGATTGAACCTTCCCTTGCATTTGCTCGAAATAAAGCCGATTGAACCTAAGTTTTGTTTGTTTGATTCCGTGGTCGTTATACGGAGGGCGAAGGGTGAGGTGTCGATTACCTATATCAGGTAGTCCACCCCAAGGAAGAGAAGTCTTCCTTTTACCCCAACAATTGGTGCTGCGAGCAGGGTGCAGACCCTCCGACCTAAGTGATGTGGCAGCTAGCAATGGCAGTGAGTATGTTTTTTGTACCACCTGCAGCTGTAGCATTGACAGGGAAGAAGTTAATCTATATAAAGAACTAGAGGGGGGTAATCTGTAGAACAAATTATAGTGAACCACGGAAGGACAAAAACAAGTAGGGGATAGGTGTATTGCCTGAACAAGGAGAAATACAACCTAAAAGGATCTAGAAACATGACCAAGAGATAGGTGTATTGCGTGAACATGAAGGAATACAACCTAAAGGGGGGTGGGACCCCAAGATGTTTAGGAAAACTGGCCTAAAGTGGGATAAAATGAAGACCAAGGGGGTTCTCTGAGATATGGACCAAAAGGAACCCAGTTATAAATGCTAGCAGGAAAGATAAAAAATAAAACCAACACTTCCAGTCGGAGTAACCAGATTAGGGAGGAAAGCAGTATTGTTAGTCCGGCCAGACGTTAGAGGGGTCCAAGGGCTTGGAAACAGTACACGGCATCTGGTAGAGGGGTTATCGTACCCAGACAAAAAATGGCATGCATTAAGTTGCTGAAAAAACAGAGGATAAGCTGTATTGAATGAAAATTTGGTGTGAATATCTGTCTTTAAGTGAAAGTGTTCGCGTGGAAGCTTTCTTGACTGTTGAATTCACAAAGGACAGCTTGTTTTTATCAAAAGATAAAAGATGCAACCTTGAAAGCTACAGCTGCTAAAGGAAACCATTGAATGTCTAATTGGGGGGGAAAAAGTGTTTGTGATTGTCTTATGTAGTTTAAATTAACAAATTCACGGAGACAGAAATCCTCTGTGTGAAATCTTTATTAGATACAAAAACTAATTTGAAGAAAGGAGATTTAAATGGAAAAAGACGCAACTTACTGGATACTAGTTGATATTGGCTGTGGAAAAGATATTGGTTTAATTGGAGGGTAATTAACCAATGAAAGCCGAACTTTCATAATGGCCACAGTGAAATCTCAGCTTTGTTTCAAAGTGTGAATATTGGAAAAGAGATAAAAGACACTCTTTGTTGATAATGATTTTAAATTACGAGAAAGTTTCACTGCAGTAAAGGAGATTTAAATTTCGGGTATGAAAATCTTTTTAAAATGGACGGTGCTAATCGAGGAAAGGTCCCGAACAGTCTAAACAAGCAGGAGCACAAGTATAAAACTTGTGTGAAAATGTAAAACGTGTAGCAGTTTCCCTGATTGTTTTGACTATGATTTACAGAGCTAAGAAAAATAAGCCACAGTTGCCAGTACTTTATTTTAAATTGGATTTCAGTAAACAAAATAGCTATTAAAAATGTGTGGTTTTGTTTTAAAATCAATTAAAAAACCTTTGGCAAGTATTTGAATTGGAAGTTTAGAAACAATTGGAGTTTAACCTAAAATTCTGTCTTTCCCGATGAGAATGCTTTATTTAAAGATAATGACAGCTTTACTAATAATTTCTGCTGTTTTAACAGATTCCTAATTTCTAAGCAAGTTTTGAAGGCACAAAGACTTGAGAAAAATTCTGATATCGGGAAAGGTTTAAAAAATTACGCAGTCACGTAATAACATCAAGCCTTCTTACAAACCTGCAAAGGAGTTAACCCTTTCCATTGACAGCTGTTTTATACTGGATATTATTAATTTGGTTTTCTTAATAAAAGAGGTGAAAAAGCAAGGATGGCAGCCAGAAGACTCACCTGACAGACAGAGGAAATGATGGGATAGTCAGAAGAAGAATAAAACGGAGAAAGCTTATGTAATAATATTCACCTGCTACAGAGGGCCGATAAAAGAAATAGATACTCAAACAAAACAAATTCAAGAGTTAGAAGCTAAGATAAATAAGCTGGAAGAGATTAAAAAAACGGGACCGGATGGATAGTGCGGTGCACAGCCATAGCAAAAAATGCAAAAATTCCTCAAGCACGGGATGTTTAAAGATGAGCTAGGAGAAGCCTATCAAAAGATAATTAAGTTGGGATTTAAAATGGGGCATGATTACGATGAAACTTTGGAGTGGGTAGAACATGTAGAGGAGTTAAAGTCAGAACAACTAGAAGATAGCTAAAATAATGGCAAGTTACATTAGCAGCAGAAGTAAAAGGGGAGGAAGAACACCCCCCGCGCAGCCCCTCTGATATGTTTTAATTGCAATCAAGAAGGTCACTGCAGTAAACAATGCCCGCAGCAAAAGAAAGGATATGGAATATTTAGAGGGAAATCAAAATTCCTGGACCCGAACACAAAGCTCACCGACAGTACCCATTAAGACCCAAAGCTGAGGCAGCGGTCTGTCAGATAGTGCAGAAATTAGAGAGGCAAGAGATTGTGAAACAGGTAATACCTCCACTAATTCACCTGTGTGGCCAGTAAAGAAACCTGACATGTCTTACCGACTGACTATCGATTACACCGCCCTGGATAAGGTGACTCCCCGAGCACACCCAATAGTGGCAAGTCAGGAACAGCCAGCGGCAGTCGGAGAGGCCCATAAAAGGGTGCGACCGTTGGGGAGCGGCCACAGGAGTAGCCAGCGGTTTTCAGAGAAGCACATAAAAGGGTTTGACCATTGGGGAGCAGCCACAGGAGTAGCCAACGGAAGCCGGAGAGGCCATCTGGTGCAGGGGCAGAAGGTAAACAAAGAAGTAAAAAGAAATTGAAGTATGACGTCACAGCCAAGTGTGTAAGTGATTGGCTGGTGGATTGGTGATTATTTGATCTTTTTTCTTCTTTTATTATCAGTAGGAAACCTTTGGTATTGTTGCCAAATTAAGTTAACCTAAGGGTTAAGTCATGGCAAGAGAGCCCAGACCCATGTCATGCTCCTCCTGTGCTATGTGGGAACTCAGGGACGCTACCATTGTCCCTGACTACTATGTGTGCAGGAAATGTGTCCAGCTGCAGCTCCTGACAGACCACATTGCGGCACTGGAGCTGCGCATGGACTCACTCTGGGCATCCGCGATGCTAAGGATGTCACGAATAACACGTTTAGTGAGTTGGTCACATCGCAGGGAAAGGTTACTCAGGCAGATAGGGAATGGGTGATCATCAGGCAGAGCAGTGAAAGGAAGGTAGTGCAGGGGTCCCTTGCGATCATCTTCCTCCAAAACAGATGCACCATTTTGGGTACTGTTGGGAGAGATGATTCACCAGGGGAAGATAGCAGCATCCAAGTTCATGGCACCATGGGTGGCTCTGCTGCACAGGAGGGCAGGAAAAAGAGTGGGAGAGCTATAGAGATAGCGGATTCTAGTGTAAGGGGAACAGATAGGTAATTCTGTGGCCATAAACGAGAATCCAGGATGGTATGTTGCCTCCCTGGTGCAAGGGTCAAGGATGTCTCGGAGTGGCTGCAGCGCATTCTGAAGGGGGAGGGGGAACAGCCAGCTGTCGTGCTGCATCTAGGTACCAACGATATAGGTAAAAAAAACGGGATGAAGTCCTACAAGTTGAATTTAGGGAGCTAGGAGTTAAATTAAAAAGTAGGACCTCAAAGGTAGTAATCTCAGGATTGCTACTTGTGACACGTGCTAGTCAGAGTAGGAATTGCAGGATAGTTCAGATGAATACGTGGCTTGAGGAATGTTGCAGGGAGGAGGGATTCAAATTCCTGAGGCATTGGAACCAGTTCTAGGAGAGGTGGGACCAGTACAAACTGGACGGTCTGCACCTGGGTAGGACCGGAACCTATGTCCTAGGCGGAGTGTTTGCTAGTACTGTTGGGGAGGGTTTAAACTAATATAGCAGGGGGATGGGAACCTATGCAGGGAGGCAGAGGGAAGTAAAAATGGGGCAGCAGCAAAAGGTAGGAAGGAGAAAAGCAAGAGTAGAGGGAAGAGAAATCAAGGGCAAAAATCAAAAAGGGCCACATTACAACAGAATTTTAAAAGGACAAAGAGTGTTTAAAAAAAACAAGCCTGAAGGCTCTGAGTCTAAATGTGAGGAGCATTCGTAATAAGGTGGACGAATTAACTGCGCAGATGGCTGTTAACAGGTAAGATTACAGAGATATGGCTCCAGGGTAACCAAGGCTGGGGACTCAACATCCAGGGGTATTCAATATTCAGGAAGGATAGACAGGAAGGAAAAGGAGGTGGAGTAGCGTTAATGGTTAAAGAGGAGGTTAACGCAATAGTAAGGAAGAACATTAGCTTGGATGATGTGGAATCTGATACGCTCATAATAAAGGATGAAACTGAGCACTGTGAGCAATGAGTAAGTGTGACCTTAGCTCCTTTACTAAGACTCCAGAGTACAGGTACCTCATGGGTGGTCTGCTTATATACAGTGCTCCCAAGGGATGCTGGGATCCCTTGGGACTCCAACAGGTAGGCCCTCTGGTGGTGGTGTGATACAGGTTGCCAAGGGTTAAATATATAACATCACTCCCTCATAAAGTTAATAGTCCACTTATTTACATGGTGAGATGATCTGAGGCTTTTTGCTCCCTTGTCGATCATCTCGGTACAAATGCGGGTGTGGGTGAGTTGGTTGGTTCTTCACTGGACTGCTGGGCAGCCAGCCTTGCCGGGCTGCTGGGGATGGTGAGTTCGGCTTCGTGGTCAACCATGATGTCAGTTGCCACTTGTGTGTATGTTGGAGGGTCAAAGTTGGTGGTGTCTTCTTCGGGTTGTTCGTAGCTGTTGGTGAACCACAATTTGATTTGGTCCAAATGTTTTCTGCACGTTAGTCCATTGGCCAATTTGACCTGAAACACCCTCCTCCCCTCTTTGGCTATGACAGTGTCAGTGAGCCTATTGTGACCATGTCCATAATTGAGTACAAACACAGGATCATTGACCTCAATATCGCGTGACAAATTTGCGCGGTCATGGTACATACTTTGTTGATGCCGCCTGCCCTCCACATGATCATGGAGATCAGGGTGGACAAGAGAGAGCCTTGTTTTGTGCACCCTTTTCATGAGCAGCTCAGCTGGGGGAACCCCGGAGAGCGAGTGCAGTCTGGTGCAGTAGCTGAGCAGCACTCGGGACAGCCGGGTCTGCAGGGAGCCTTCCAACATGCGTCTCAAGCTTTGCTTGATGGTCTGATATGCCCGTTCTGCCTGGCCGTTGAATGCGGGCTCTAACGGGGCAGATGTGACATGCTTGATCCCATTGCGGGTCATGAATTCTTTGAGTTCAGCACTGGTGAAATACGGCCCATTGTCGCTGACTAGGACATCAGGCAGGCCATGTTTGGCAAACATGGCTTGTAGGCTTTCGATGGTGGCCGTGGACATGCTTACAGACATTATCGCACATTCAATCCATTTTGAATAAGCATCCGCGACAACCAAGAACATTTTGCCTAGAAATGGGTCCGCTTAGTCCACATGGATCTTCGACCACGGTTTGGAGGACCATGACCATAAACTTAGCAGTGCCTCCCTGGGTGCATTGCTCAGCTGAGAGCAAGTGTTGCACTGACGCACGTGTGACTCTAAATCTGAGTCGATGCCGGGCCACCACACATGGGATCTGGCTATGGCTTTCATCATTACAATGCCTGGGTGGGTGCTGTGTAGGACACAAATGAACGTTTCTCTGCTCTTCTTGGGCAAGACCACGCGATTACCCTACAACAGAAAGTCCGTCTGCAAGGACAATTCATTTTTCCACCCGTGCAATGGCTTAATTGCCTCCTGCATCTCCACTGGGATGCTGGACCAGCTCTCATGGAGGACACAGTTTTTTACCAAGGACAGTAAAGGATCCTGGCTGGTCCAGGTCCTGATCTGGCGGGCCGTAACGGGTGACTTTTCATTTTCGAATGCATCTGTTACCATGAGCAAGTCCGCAGGCTGTGCCATTTCCATCCCGGTGGTGGGCAATGGTAGCTGACTGAGAGTATCAGCGCAGTTCCCTGTGCCTGGTCTGTGGCGGATTAAATAGTTGTAAACAGCGTGAGCGCCCACCTTTGGCTACGGGCAGAGGCATTGGTGTTAGCATTTGCTCTCAGAGAATAGCAATATGAGCGGCTTGTGGTCAGTGTCAAGCTCAAACTTGAGGCCAAACAAGTACTGGTGCATTTTTTTCACTCCGTAAACGCATACCAGAGCCTCTTTTTCAATCATGCTGTAGGCCCTTTCGGCCTTGGATAAACTCTTGGACGCATAAGCGACCAGTTGCAAAATCCCCGTATGACGACGGCTTCTGGTCAGTTTCAAGCTCAAACTTGAGACCAAATAAGTACTGGTGCATTTTCTTTAACCCGTAAATGCATGGCAGAGCCTCTTTTTCTATCATGCTGGAGGCCCTTTCGGCCTTGGACAAACTCCTGGACGCAAAAGCGACCGGTTGCAAGATCCCCGATTCATTAGCCTGTCGTAACACACACCCAATCCCGTATGATGACGCATCGCAAGATAGCACCAATCTTTTACAAGGGTTATACAGGACAAGCAATTTGTTTGAACGCAACAGATTTCTGGCTTTCTTAAAGGCAGCCTCTTGTGAATTCTCCCATACCCGGTCATCTCCCTTGCGGAGCAGCGCATGTAGGGTTTCTAGCAGGTTGCTTAATCCAGGTAGGAAATTTCCGAAGTAGTTGAGGAGTCCCAGGAACGACCGCAGCTCCGTCACATTCTTTGGTTTCAGCGCATTCTTGATGGCCTCTGTCTTGGCGTCGGTGGGTCTGATGCCGTCTGCCGCGATTCTTCTTCCCAAGAACTCACCTCCTGCGCCAGGAAAACACACTTTGAGCGTTTCAACCTGACCCCACGCGATCCAACCAACTAAGAACCTCTTCCAGATTCTTCAAGTGCTCAATGGTGTCCCGACCTGTAACCGGTATGTCGTCCTGGAAAACCACAGTGTGAGGAACCAACTTTAGCACACTCTCTATGTTCCGTTGGAAGACTGCCGCGGCCGACCGAATCCCGAACGGGCATCTGTTATAGATGAACAGACCTTTGTACGTGTTGATGCAGGTAAGGGCTTTCGAAGATTCCTCCAGCTCCTGTGTCATGTAGGCTGAGGTCAGCTCCAACTTGGCGAACGTCTTCCCTCCAGCCAGGGTCGCAAATAGGTCATCTGCCTTGGGTAGCAGGTACTCGTCCTGCAGCGAAAAACAGTTAATCATTACTTTATAATCTGACCGTGCCATCACCTATAAATACCGGGACAATCAGATTGACCCACTCATTGAATTCCATCGGTGCGATGATGCCTTCTTGCTGAAGCCTGTCCAGCTCAATTTCCACTTTCTCACGCATCACGTAGGTACCACCCGTGCCTTGTGGTGGATGGGTCGTATACCGGGAACCAAATGGATCTGCACTTTCGCCCCCAAGAAGCTTCCAATGCCTGGCTCGAACAACGATGAAATCTGCTCAGAACCTGGGCACATGAGGCATCGTTGATGGGCGAAAGTGCTCGGATGTCGTCCCAGATCCAGTGGATTTTTCCCAGCCAGCTTCTGCCAAACAGTGTGGGGCCATCCCCTGGCACAATCCACAATGGGAGTTCGCACACTGCTCCATCATAGGAGACTTTGACTTCTTCACTGCCAATTACAGGGATCAGTTCCTTGGTGTAAGTTCTTAGCTTGGGTGTGAATGGGGTTGAGCTTGGGCCTGTATGCTTTGTTGCACCACAGCCTGTCGAAGGCTTTTTTACACATTATGAACTGGCTCGTACCCGTGTCCAGTTCCATGGATACTGGAACTCTGTTCAGTTCAACTTTCAGCATTATTGGTGGACATTTTCTGGTGAAGGTGTGTATCCCGTACACTTCTGCCTCCTCTGTTTGTGTCTCCAATTCAGCCGGATCCACAGTGGATCAATGTTCCTCTGCAACGTGGTGGCTTGCAGGGTTTGCAGCTTGCCTGCACACTCACTGTAGGTATCCCATTGTTCTGCAGCCGTTGCACGCATAGTGCTTGAAGCGGCATTGATGGGCCCGATGATCACCTCCACAATGCCAACAGGGTGTTAACTGCCTCGCATTAACAATTGATGGCGGACTCTGGGTCATCTGAGGTCGTGCAGTAACCAGCGTGTACATTCTGCCATGTATATTCCTGCTCGAAAACGACATTACTTTATGCACAGTACTAGCCGAAACCTCTTTATGCTGCGAAATTTGTTTGGTGTCGCAGGTGGACATAAATGCCTCGGCTATCGTTATGGCTTTGCTCAGATTCGGAGTATCAATAGTCAATAGTTTGTGAAGGATTGTCTCATGGCCAATGCCAAGCACAGCATTTGTTCTAGGAATCCATCAAATTCGCAATGTCCTGCGAGGCGCCTTAGTTCGGCGACATAGCTCGCCACTTCCTGGCTCTCCGATCGTTGACACGTGTAGAACTGATACCTCGCCATCAAAATGCTTTCTTTAGGATTTAGGTGCTCCCGGACCAGCGTACACAATTCTTCGTAGGATTTAGTTGTTGGTTTTACCGGAGCTAGAAGATTCTTCATGTGGCCATAGATTGTTGTCCCACAGACAGTAAGGAGGATCGCACTTAATTTGGCAGCGTTCTCGTCCATTTCCAGCTCGTTGGCCACGAAGTATTGGTCGAGTCTCTCCATGAAGGCCTCCCAATCGTCCTCTTCTGAGAATTTCTCCAGGATACCAACTGTTCTTAAATTTTCCCACGATTGTTCGTTATCTCGTCGCCAATTGACATGCTCATAATAAAGGATGAAACTGAGTATTGTGAGCAATGAGTAAGTGTGACCTTAGCTCCTTTAATAAGACTCCAGAGTGCCGGAATCTCGTGGGTGGTCTGCTTATATACAGTGCTCCCAAGCGATGCTGGGATTCCTTGGGACTCCAACAGGTAGGCCCTCTGGTGGTGGTGCGATACAGGTTACCAAGGGTTAATTACATAAAAGAATCTATATGGGTAGAGCTGCAAAACACCAAAGAGCAGAAAATGTTAATGGGAGTTGTGTACAGACCACCAAGCAGTAGTAGGGAGGTTGGGGGTGGTATCAACAGGAAATTAGGGATGCATGCAATAATGGTAGTTATCATGGGTGACTTTAACTTGCATATTGATTGGGCTAACCAAACTGGTAGCAATACTGTGGAGGAGGATTTCCTGGAGTGTATAAGGGATGGTTTTCTAGACCAATATGTCGAGGAACCAACAAGAGAGCAGGTCATCCTAGACTCGGTCTTGTGTAACATAAAAACATAGAAACATAGAAAATAGGTGCAGGAGTAGGCCATTCGGCCCTTCAAGCCTGCACCGCCATTCAATGAGTTCATGGCTGAACATGCAACTTCAGTACCCCATTCCTGCTTTCTCGCCATATCCCTTGATCTCCCTAGTAGTAAGGACTACATCTAACTCCTTTTTGAATATATTTAGTGAATTGGCCTCAACAACTTTCTGTGGTAGAGAATTCCACAGGTTCACCACTCTCTGGGTGAAGAAGTTTCTCCTCATCTCAGTCCTAAATGGCTTACCCCTTATCCTTAGACTGTGACCCCTGGTTCTGGACTTCCCCAACATCGGGAACATTCTTCCTGCATCTGAACCCGTCTAAACCCGTCAGAATTTTAAACGTTTCTATGAGATCCCCTCTCATTCTTCTGAACTCCAGTGAATACAAGCCCAGTTGATCCAGTCTTTCTTGATATGTCAGTCCCGCCATCCCAGGAATCAGTCTGGTGAACCTTCGCTGCACTCCCTCAATAACAAGAATGTCCTTCCTCAAGTTAGGAGGCCAAAGCTGTACACAATACTCCAGATGTGGCCTCATCAAGACCCTGTACAACTGTAGTAGCATCTCCCTGCCCCTGTACTCAAATCCCCTCAGTTTGAAGGCCAACATGCCATTTTGCTTTCTTAACCGCCTGCTGTACCTGCATGCTAACCTTCAATGACTGTTGTACCATGACACCCAGGTCTCGTTGCACCTCCCCTTTTCCTAATCTGTCACCATTCAGATAATAGTCTGTCTCTCTGTTTTTATCACCAAAGTGGATAACCTCACATTTATCCACATTATATTTCATCTGCCATGCATTTGCCCACTTACCTAACCTATCCAAGTCACTCTGCAGCCTCATAGCATCCTCCTCGCAGCTCACACTGCCACCCAACTTAGTGTCATCCGCAAATTTGGAGACACTACATTTAATCCCCTTGTCTAAATCATTAATGTATAATGTAAAGAGCTGGGGCCCCAGCACAGAACCTTGCGGTACCCCACTAGTCACTGCCTGCCATTCTGAAAAGTACGCATTTACTCCTACTCTTTGCTTCCTGTCTGCCAACCAGTTCTCAATCCACGTCAGCACACTACCCCCAATCCCATGTGCTTTAACTTTGCACATTAATCTCTTGTGTGGGACCTTGTCGAAAGCCTTCTAAAAGTCCAAATACACCACATCAACTGGTTTTCCCTTGTCCATTCTACTGGAAACAGCCTCAAAAAATTCCAGAATATTTGTCAAGCATGAGTTCCCTTTCACAAATCCATGCTGACTTGGACCTATCATGTTACCTCTTTCCAAATGCGCTGCTATGACATCCTTAATAATTGATTCCATCATTTTACCCACTACCGATGTCAGGCTGACCGGTCTATAATTCCCTGTTTTCTCTCTCCCTCCTTTTTTAAAAAGTGGGGTTACATTGGCTACCCTCCACTCCATAAGAACTGATCCAGAGTCTATGGAATGTTGGAAAATGACTGTCAATGCATCCGCTATTTCCAATGCCAGCTCCTTATGTACTCTGGGATGCAGTCCATCAGGCCCTGGGGATTTATCGGCCTTCAATCCTATCAATTTCCCCAACACAATTTCCCGACTAATAAGGATTTCCCTCAGTTCCTCCTTCTTACTCGACCCTCTGACCTCTTTTTTACCTGGAAGGTTCTTTGTGTCCTCCTTAGTGAATACCGAACCAAAGTACTTGTTCAATTGGTCTTCCATTTCTTTGTTCCCCATTATGACCTCCCCTGGTTCTGACTGCAGGGGACCTACGTTTGTCTTTACTAACCTTTTTCTCTTTACATATCTATCGAAGCTTTTGCAGTCTGTCTTAATGTTCCCTGCAAGCTTCCTCTCGTACTCTATTTTCCCTGCCCTGATCAAACCCTTTGTCCTCCTCTGCTGAGTTCTAAATTTCTCCCAGTCCCCGGGTTCGCTGCTATTTCTGACCAATTTGTGTGCCACTTCCTTGGCTTTAATACTATCCCTAATTTCCCTTGATAGCCACGGTTGAGTCACCTTCCCTTTTTTATTTTTACGCCAGAAAGGGATGTACAATTGTTGTATTTCATCCATGCGGTCTCTAAATGTCTGCCATTGCCCATCCACAGTCAACCCCTTAAGTATCATTCGCCAATCTATCCTAGCCAATTCACGCCTCATACCTTCAAAGTTACCCTTCTTTAAGTTCTGGACCATGGTCTCTGAATTAACTGTTTCATTCTCCATCCTAATGTAGAATTCCACCATATTATGGTCACTCTTCCCCAAGGGGCCTCACACAACGAGATTACTAATTAATCCTCTCTCATTACACAACACCCAGTCTAAGATGGCCTCCCACCTAGTTGGTTCCTCGACATATTGGTCCAGAAAACCAACCCTTATGCACTCCAGGAAATCCTCCTCCACCGTATTGCTTCCAGTTTGGTTAGCCCAATCTATATGCATATTAAAGTCACCCATGATAACTGCTGCACCTTTATTGCATGCACCCCTAATTTCCTGTTTGATGCCCTCCCCAACATCACTACTATTGTTTGGAAGTCTGTACACAACGCCCACTAACGATTTTTGCCCTTTGGTGTTCTGCAGCTCTACCCATATAGATTCCACATCATCCAAGCTAATGTCCTTCATAACTATTGCATTAATCTCCTCTTTAACCAGCAATGCTACCCCACCTCCTTTTCCTTTTATTCTATCCTTCCTGAATGTTGAATACCCTCGGATGTTGAGTTCCCAGCCCTGATCATCCTGGAGCCACGTCTCTGTAATCCCAATCACATCATATCTGTTAACATCTATTTGCACAGTTAATTCATCCATCTTATTACGGATACTCCTTGCATTAAGACACAAAGCCTTCAGGCTTGTTTTCTTAACACCCTTTGTCCTTTTAGAATTATGATGTAGTGTGGCCCTTTTTGTTTCTTGCCTTTGTTTACTCGGCCTTCCACTATTGCTTTTTACCTTTCTACCATCTGTTTCTGACTCCATATTAATTCGCCCTGTCTCGCTGCATAGGTTCCCATCCCCCTGCCATATTAGTTTAAACACTCCCAAACTGCATTAGCAAATGTTACCCCTAGCACATCAGTTCCAGTCCTGCCCAAGTGCAGACCGTCCCTTTTGTACAGGTCCCACTTCCCCCAGAACTGGTTCCAATGTCCCAGGAATTTGAATCCCTCCCTCTTGCACCACTGCTCAAGCCAGTAACAAGACAGGATTAATTAGCAATCTGGTCGTCCGTGGCCCCTTGAGGAAGAGTGACCATAATATTGTAGAATTCTTCATTAAGATGGAGAGCGACACATTTAATTCAGAGACTAGGGTCCTGAACTTAAAGAAAGGAAATTTCGATGGTATGAGACATGAATTAGCAAGAATAGACTGGCGAATGATACTTAAAGGGTTGATGGTGGATAGGTAATGGCAGACATTTAAAGATCACATGGATGAATTACAACTATTGTAAATCCCTGTCTGGAGTAAAAAATAAAACAGGAAAGATGGCTCAACCGTGGCTAACAAGGGAAATTAGGGATAGGGTTAAATCCAAGGAAGAGGCATATAAATTGGCCAGAAAAAGCAGCAAACCTGAGAACTGGGAGAAATTTAGAATTCAGCAGAGGAGGACTAAGGGTTTAATTAGGAGGGGGAAAATAGAGTACGAGAGTAAGCTTGCAGGGAACATAAAAACTGACTGCAAAAGCTTCTATAGATATGTGAAGAGAAAAAGATTAGTGAAGACAAATGTAGGCCCCTTGCAGTTAGAATCAGGTGAATTCATAATGGGGAAGAAGAAAATGGCAGACCAATTGAACAAATACTTTGGTTCTGCCTTCACTAAGGAAGATACAAATAACCTCCCGAAAATACTAAGGGACCGAGGATCTAGCGAGAAGGAGGAACTGAGGGAAATCCTAATTAGTCAGGAAATGGTGTTACGGAAACTGATGGGACTGAAGGCCGATAAATCCCCAGAGCCTGATAGTCTGCATCCCAGAGTACTTAAGGAAGTGGCCCTAGAAATAGTAGATGCTTTGGTGATCATTTTCCAAATTTCCATGGACTCTGGATCTGTACCTATGGATTGGAGGGTAGCTAATGTAACCCCACTTTTTAAAAAAGGAGGGAGAGAGAAAACAGGGAATTATAGACCAATTAGCCTGACATCGGTGGTGGGGAAAATGCTGGAATCAATTATTAAAGATGTAAAGCAGCGCATTTGGAAAGCAGTGACAGGATCGATCCAAGTCAGCATGGATTTATGAAAGGGAAATCATGTTTGACAAATCTTCTAGAGTTTTTTGAGGATGTAACTAGTAGAGTGGATAAGGGAGAACCAGTGGATGTGGTATATTTGGACTTTCAAAAGGCTTTTGACAAGGTCCCATATAAGAGATTAGTGTGCAAAATTAAGGCACTTGGTATTGAGAGTAATGTATTGACGTGAATAGAGAACTGGTTGGCAGACAGGAAGCAAAGAGTGGGAATAAACGGGTCCTTTTCAGAATGGCAGGCAGTGACTAGTGGGTACCGCAGGGTTCAGTGCTGAGACCCCAGGTATTTACAATATATATTAATGATTTAGATGAAGAAATTGAATTTAATATCTCCAAGTTTGCAGATGACACTAAGCTGGGTGGCAGTGTGAGCTGTGAGGTGGATGCTAGGAGGCTGCAGGGTGACTTGGACAGGTTAGGTGAGTGGGTAAATGCATGGCAGATGCAGTATAATGTGGATAAATGTGAGGTTATCCACTTTGGTTGCAAAAACAGGAAGACAGATTATTATCTGAATGGTGACAGATTAGGAAAAGGGGAGGTGCAACGAGGCCTGGCTGTCAAGGTACATCAGTCATTCCAAGTAGGCATGCAGGTCCAGCAGGCAGTAAAGAAAGTAAATGGCATGCTGGCCTTCAAAGTGAGAGGATTTGAGTATATGAGCAGGGAGGTCTTACTGCAGTTGTACAGGGCCTTGGTGAGACCACACCTTGAGTATTGTGTGCAGTTTTGGTCTCCTAATCTGAGGAAGGACGTGCTTGCTAATGAGGGAGTGCAGCGAAGGTTCACTACACTAATTCCTGGGATGGCAGGACTGACATATGAAGAAAGACTGGATCGGCTAGGCTTATACTCACTGGAATTTAGAAGAATGAGAGGGGATCTCATAGAAACATATAAAATTCTGACGGGATTGGACAGGTTAGATGCAGGGAGAATGTTCCCAATGTTGGGGAAGTCCAGAATCAGGGTTCACAGTCTAAGGATAAGGGGTAAGCCATATAGGACCAAGATGAGGAGAAACCTTTTCACCCAGAGAGTTGTGAACCTGTGGAACTGAGTCCAGTTCGTTAGATATATTCAAGAGGGAGTTAGATGTGGGCCTTACGGATATGGAGAGAAGGCGGGAGTGGGGTACTGAAGTTGCATGATCAGCCATGATCATATTGAATGGCGGTGCAGGCGCGAAGGGCCAAATGGCCTGCATCTGCACCTATTTTCTATGTTTCAATGTTTCTAAATCTGGCCACAATTTTTAATGGCCTGGATTAGGAACATAAGATATTCACCGTGCTTGATATAGCGAATGGATTTTGGGCCATACACTGAGACGAAGCGTCCCAAGAAAAATTTGCCTTCACCGTAAAGGGAAAACAATACACATGGACTAAAGTGCCACAGGGATTCCATAATAGCCCGAGCATATTTCATCGAGTACTGTCAAGAATTTTGGAACCGATAGACGTAGGAGAAGGAAGCACCCTTTTACAGTATGTGGACGATATCCTTATTGCCTCCAGTAGAGAACAACAACACGTACTAACTCTAACTACAGTGCTCGGAGCTCTACAGAGTTCGGGATTAAAAATAAATCCTAGGAAGGTGCAGGTAGGAAGGAACGAAGTAATATATCTAGGATACATAATATCACAAGGGAAGAGACAGATGCCTGAGGACAGAAAGGAAGCAATTCAATCAATGCCCAGGCCAGGAACCATGAAAGGGGTCAGGCAGGTACTAGGGCTATTCAACTACTGCAGAAAAAACAAGCTCTCACAAGTGCTCCAGCCCTGGGATTACCCGACCAGAATAGGCCCTTTCACATCTTTACCCACCACAGTAAAGATCATTACATGGAGACAGGCATAGGCCAGTGGCATAGTAATGTCGGGACAGGTACCCAGCATACCTTAGTAGAATTGCTTAACACAGGAAGGCTAAAACCAGTATCCGACGCGCGAAGGGCTAGGTGGGAAGCAATGCTTTTACATCCCCCAATGGGACGGTAACAATAAAAGACAACTGTAACAACCCTGCAGGATGGATCATGATGCAGGGAGAGGAGCATCAGTGTAGCCCGACAGGAGAAGACGAGGGAAGTAGTCAGGCTTGAGGAGGCAGACATGGATCTTATGTAGATGGGTCCCAGTGCTATATCAACAAGACACCACGGACGGGATGGCAGCGGACAAGTTAGAAGGGATGGATGGTTAGAAGGGGCTTATCAGCTCGAGTGGCTGAATTGGTGGCTCTCACCGAGGCTCTGAGGAGGGCTAAGGGAAAAAGAGTAAACATGTATACAGACAGTTGGTATGCTTTTGGAGAAATGCATGATTATATGACAGCCTGGAGTAGACGGGGATACATGACTTCAGGAGGAGGGACAATAAAACACTGATCAACATCAACAGGGAAATGCATGGGCAGACGAGGCAGCCAAGCGGATGGCGGAGCCAGGTACATTGGCCGGCGAAGCCTAGGTCACAGCATCGGGCCTGAGGAAGTAAACATGCTTACGGTATAGGAAAAGAAGGGGTGGAAGTAGAGAGGGGCCCAACAAGGGACCGATGGGATATGGAGGAATGCTGGGAATGTGGTGGCCCTGGAATGCATCCAGGGGAGCCTACGAAATTTATAGCACGGGTATGTCAATACAGGTAGAACCAACATGATAAGCTCGATGTCCAGATGCTGGTGGTGGAAGGGAATGGGTAGAGATATGGAGAACCACTGTAGAAGGTGCATGACATCGGCAAAATACAACTCAGGGGGGAATGTAAAGGTCAGAATGGGACATCAGCCCCCACCGAAAGGAACCTGGGAAAACTTGCAGTTAGATTTTACTGGACTGTTACCCAGCAACAAGGGGAAGACATACTGCTTAGTTATAATAGACCAGTTTATGATGTGGGTAGAAGTTTTCGCCACGAGAAATTGTTCAGCAAAAACCGTGGCCAGGATCTTAGCAGAAGAAATAATATCCCGATGGGGAATGTCATGACAGCTGGCTCAGATCAAGGTACACACTTCACAGGGAAGATAATGAAACAGGCCTGGGATCAGGGAAAAATATCCCGTATCATCCGGAATCTTCCAAATTGGTGGAACGAATGAACAGGACCTTAAAAGCGGCCCTAGCCGAGGCAATCGAAGAGACTGGAAAGGGATGGGTAGTCAGGTTACCCCGAGTACGGATGAAACTCAGGGCAACCCCTAGTCGGATGACAGGATTATAACCCTTTGAACTAATGAGACTGTCAGAAGTCTTGGTTACAGGAAGCGAGGACGTAGGACCTTATAAAGATAGGATACGGAGGTTTGTGATGGAACTCTGTTAGCAGTTACATGATTTAAAGGCACACACTAGAGATCAGCAAGTAATCAAGGACTTCGAGAACGACACTGAGGAACAGAAGGTCCAAATACCCCAAAGGGACCAATCAGGTGATGGTGAGGATGGTAAGGGACATGTGTGCCTGCGTAGTTATAAGGGGTATCGGCAAATGGAAACACTGGACCAGTTAAAAAAGCATGATCACCAACTAACCGGTGACGACCGGGAAATATTGTTTTTTGCAGGACTCTGGTGCTCATGGGAACAACGTGGGGTAACGCAGCCTCATATCAAGGACAACAAGCTGAGGGACGGCAAGGCCTGTATTACAGGGACTCGGGCGACATTAGTTGTGATAAAGAATCAAAAACACTAATGGTGACGGATGGAGCAACAGTAGACTTAAATAGCGGCATAAAACAACGTAACAAGGAAAGGAAATATTAGGAATGGGCCAGTAATACGGGACCAATAATTAGTGGGAATAAGACCGCGGTGTGTTTTATAATCAGGAGGGACAAAGATACTGCACCTGGGGGAAGGGGTTGCAGGTTTCACTCAACATCTATGAATGGTGGTGGAGGGATATCTCTCGAGATAGACCCATCAACACGGCCCCATCCACTACTTTAGCAACAGTGAACACTACCAGGCCCCGACCACCACACCCCTAGCACCATAAATGTGTCCAACTATGAACGCTGGGGCAAAAGGGGGATTGATAAGGCAGACCAAGGATAAGATACACTTCGGGGTACGTTATCAAATAATTACTGTATTCCTAAATAACCATCCCCAGCTTCTGCAGGTTAAATACCATAAGCCTGTATAGAAACCTGAACCTGCGAGCACTTAAAGGCCCTGAATCAAAAACTATAAAGTTTAATGAGGAAAGAAGTTCAGGTAAAAAGCGGGACCGGGGAAAAAGAGGGATACTGGAAATGGTAGGCGCGGGATACGTGGCGGGATACACGGCAGGATACGAGGCAGGATGCACGGCGGAATACACGGCGGGATACGTGGCGGTAAACATTATAGACCTGCACACAATAGATGATCGAGTTGACATCCTAACACGAACCTTGTTTGGAGAGAAATGAGAGATAATAGGTTTTGTATCATCTATATCACAGTATGATGTAACAAAAGGAGATCCTCTATACCAAACAATGTAGGAGAAATAAGAAATCAAACTAGCGAGCGGTACCATGAAAATCCAGAAATGTAAATGAAGAGAACAACAATACTAAGAGTCTCAGCATAGATGATTGTTATAGAAATAACCAAGTTGTTTTATGTTGAAATCCACTACAAATGATTAAAAACGATGTGGATATGACCAAGTGGACGGGTGCACCTTGAGTATCACCCCACTAATGCAGGATTACGAAATTATCGATGTTCCACGAGGAAATGGAGATTGATGTGTGAGCACCACGGCAACTGAAATAAAGAAAGGAACACCTCATGTACCATTATGGATACTGACTTCTGCTTTACTCCGCTTGACGAGACTGATATAAATGGGTTTATTATAACCCCTGAACTAAAGGAGGAAACCATCGATGGGACAGTGATGGACATTACCTGAGGAGGTTATGCGAAGGCCATCGGGCTGCAAGGAAAACCGATTCTCGAATTGAATGAGGAACAAACTCGACTGAATTGGACACCATAGAGAAGACCCCAAGTGGAGGAAAGATAGAAGAAACAGAGGATACCCCAGGTGGGATATAATTCGAACACCGAGAAAATGTTGGCTAGAAAGGACTTATACACAAACGATGCTGGACTCAATGTACTGTTTGTAGTGCAAGGGAACTCATCTTGCTAGTATTATTGTGTAAAAGGTGTGACTTATGTAAGAGGCAGGCCATAGCCCGTACTATAGTTAAAACATTGAATAAAGGGAAATTAGACAGTCCGGCAGAAAGGACTTATTTAGTATAACCTTGATGGGAAAGCCAACAGGTAGATCCTGCAGCTCGGGAAGTAGCGCTTCCCAAGCGAAAGGACAACCCTGGAAGCTCACCCATGAGGAATTAATTGGGAAATGGCCTATATTGGGCATATCGCCAAGGGCCATAAGGGGGGAATTGTAGGGGATATACAGTTGTAATAGGCAAAGAGCAGACAGATAGGTGGTCAGAACACAATGCTGAAGGTAGCGAACTAATCAGTATTAGGAGGGTCTGAGGAATCGGTGATGGTATAGATTATAATTGCCTATTGTATGTAACACTTGCTTATGTAGTGTTGCGTCCTTAGATGCTCTAACAATGATTCCATGAGGCAGTGTGTTGTACTTGAACTGTAGTGACCTTGGTCCTTTATTAGTTAACTCCAGAATAAGGATCACATCTGGTGGCCTGCCTTTTATACTAGGCCAAGCACACCTGTACAGGTAACCGATAAGTCTCCCACTGCTGCGCCCTCTGATAGCACACCTTGATATGGGTGGCCATGTAAGATACATGACATGTTGGTAAAGCACACTTATAACAAATTAAAACTGTATGGGTAATTCATCCTTAACCTTAGTAACACATAACAAAACAGCAGAAGTCAGCAGTTACAGTTTTGATTCGAAGTCTCTGAGGAAGAGATAAGAAAGCCAGTATTTTGCAACAGTTACTTCAGGCATCATATGGACTATGGCAAAGTGCAACTCACGGAACAAACACAATTAACATATGATGGGAGATGGACAATTGCATGTACCACTCAGAGCCAATCTGATAAGAGACAACAAATCAATGTAACTCCGCTGATAGCAATCGACCTATCGATGATTTTGGAGAAGGATAGCTCTTCTCCAAAACCTGTATAAATTATACTTGAAACCTCTTGTATTTTGAAGGTTCCACGATTGAACCTTCCCTTGCATTTGCTCGAAATAAAGCCAGTTGAATCCAAGGTTTTGTTTGCTTGATTCCGTGGTCGTTATACGGAGGACGAAGGGCGAGGTGTCGATTACCTATATCAGGTAGTCCGCCCCGAAGAAGAGAAGTCTTCCTTTTACCCCAATAATACAACATTGGTAGCAGTGATCACCACACAGTCATTGTGGAGACGAAGACCCGTCTTCACACTGAGGGCACCCTCCATCGTGTTGCGTGGCACTATCACAGTGCTTAATGAGATAAATTCAGAACAGATCTAGCACTTCAAAACTGGGCGTCCATGAGGTGCTGTGGGACATCAGCAGTAGGATTTTATTCCACCACAATCTGTAACCTCATGGCCCAGCATGTCCCTCACTCTACCATTACCATCAAGTCAGGGGACCAGCCTTGGTTCAATGAGGAGTGCAGAAGAGCATGCCTGGAGCAGCATCGTGCATACCTAAAAATGAGGGGCCAACCTACATGCATGCTAAACAGTAGAAGCAGCATGCATAGCCAGCGCAAAGCGATCCCACAACCAACGGATCAGATCAAAGCTCTGCAGTCCTGCCACATCCAGTCGTGAATGATGGTGGACAATTACACAACTGAATATCCCCATCCTCAACCTCAATGATGGCGGAGCCCAGCACGCGATTGCAGAAGGCTGAAACGCTTGCAGCTATCTTCAGCCAGAAGGGCCGAGTGGATAGCAGCCTTCTCCTGACGTCTCCACTATCACAGAAGCCAGTTTTCAGCCAATTCGATACACTCCATATGATATTAAGAAACGGCTGAGCACACTGGATACAGCAAAGGCTATGGGCCCCTGCAACATCTCAGGTGTTGTGCTGAAGACTTGCACTCCAGAACTAGTCGCACCTCTAGCCAACCTGTTCCAGTACTGCTACAACACTGCCATCTACCCGACAATGTGGAAAACTGCCCAGATACGTCCTGTCCACAAAAAGCAGGACAAATCCAATCCGTCCAATAACCACACCATCAGTCTACTCTCAAGTATCATCAAAGGTATTGTCGACGGTGCTAACAAGCAGCACTTACTCACCAATAACCTGCTCACCGATGCTCAGTTTGGGTTCTGCCAGGACCATTTGGCTCCAGACCTCATTACAGTCTTGGTTCAAACATGGACAAACTAGTTGAATTCCAGAGGTGAGGCGAGAGTGACTGCCCTTGACATCAAGATAGCATTTGAAAGAATGTGGCATCAAAGCACCCTAGCAAAACTGAAGTGAATGGGAATCAGGGGGGAAACTCTCCACTGACTTGATTCATAACTAGCACAAAGGAAGATGGTTACAGTTGTTGGAGATCAATCATTTTGGCCCCAGAACATTGCTGCAGGAGTTCCTCAGGGTAGTATCCTCGACCCAACCATCTTCAGCTGCTTCATCAATGACCTTCCCTCCATCATGTCAGGTGGGGATATTCGCTGATGATTGCAGTGTTCAGTTCCATTCGCAACTCCTCAGATAATGAAGCTGTCCATGCAGCAAGACCTGGCCAACATTCAGGCTTGGGTTGATAATGGCAAGTAACATTTGCAATCACACAAGTGCCAGACAATGACTAGCTCCAACAAGAGAGAGTCTAACCACCTCCCCTTGACATTCAACGGCATTACCATTGCCAAAACCACAACCATCAACATCCTGGGGGTCACCATTGACCAGAAACTTAACTGGACCAGCCACATAAATACTGTGGCTGCAAGAGCAGGTCAGAGGCTGGGTATTCTGTGGTGAGTGTCTCACCTCTTGACTTCTCAAAGCCCTTCCACCATCTACAAGGCATAAGTCAGGTGTGTAATGGAATATTCTCCACTTGCCTGGATGAGTACAACTCCAACAACACTCAAGAAGCTCAACACCATCCAGGACAAAGCAACCCACTTGATTGGCACCCCATCCACCACCTTAAACATTCACTCCCTCCACCATCGGCATACCGTGGCTGCAGTGAGTACCACCTACAAGATGCACTGCAGCAACTCACCAAGGCTTCTTCAACAGCACCTCCACAACCCACGACCTCTACCAACTAGAAGGACAAGGGCAGCAGGCACATGGGAACAACATCATCTGCAAGATCCTCTCCAAGTTAGACACCATCCTGACTTGGAAATATATCGCCATTCCTTCATCATCGCTGGGTCAAAATTCTGGAACTCCCTCCCTAACAGCACTGTGGGAGTAGCTTCACCACACAGACTGCAGCGGTTCAAGGAGGCAGCTCACCTCCACCTTCTCAAGGGAAATTAGGGATGGGCAATAAATGCTGGCCTTGCCAACGACACCCACATTCCAGGAACTAATAAAAAGCTGTGTGCACACTTCCTGCTGCCGCATTGAGCCCTTATAGTCTTAGCAGCACCCGAAAAAGCCAAGTCAGAAAGTCAGTGGTTCAAGTCCCATGCTAGAAAGTTATCCCATAAGCTCGGCTGATACTTCAGTGTAAATACCAAGGGAGTGGTGCATTGCCAGAGATATTTAACCGAGACCATGTCTACCTTTTCAAGTGGGCGTAAAGGATACTATGGCACTACTGAAAGAGCAGGGAGTTCTCCTGAGGTCCTGCTGACATGTATCCGGCAAACAACGCAACAGTAACTGGTCATTTGTCCCATTTGCTAATCGTGAGACGTTGCTGGACATAGAATGGTGGCAATGTTTTCCTACATATCAACAGTGACTATACTTAGAAAGCAAGTCATTGGCTCTGAAGTTTCGGATAATTCCTTCATTACCCTTCTTACCAGATTCGTACAACTAGCGACATTAATATATTTGATAATTCACTTCACTGCTTACCGATAAATCATTAATCTTAAACACCCTAACCAACTAAACATGAATCTAAAACAATGTGCACTGTATACGCTCTGTCCAATTGTACCAAGTGATAAAGAGGAAGAGGCCACAAAAAGTTAAGATAAAATTATTTTTGTGGGGACAGCAGTATCAGAGTATTCTTCCAGGCTCCACAAGAATAATGTCGATTGATGCCACCCTGGGCTCTCCTCTTCTGCAATTGGTCCCGCATCCCAGACCTACCATCTAGCTGGTCAGATCGGCCTGCAAGCCACCTACTATTGTGTTGGCCTGGAGCCAGCGAGCTGTAGTGGTATGTTGCCTTCGAATGCAGCTTGGCACCATTGGTGACTGCTTTCCTTGTCACACACCACCTCCCACCCAAAAAGAAAGAAGAAAAGTAAAAAACAGTGGCAGTAGCAGAAGAGAATAAAATAGCAAAACAAAAAGACTTAAGGACAGAGAAAATGAAGAGAAATAAAAGAAGCAGAAGAGGAGAGACAAAGCTAGAAATAGCAACACAGAGATAACAGAGACAAGTAAAAGAGAGACATTATTCTTTCTTTTGACATTTTGTTAGATTGGCAGTTTTCTTCCTCCTTTTCCCCAGACAATTTTCTACTTTCCTTTCTACTTACCTACTTCTAAAAGCATGGACTACTTGAGGGGATAAGGTTCCACCAATGCTACAATGCCTAACCCGCATATTCATTCTATTCAATCATGGAGTACATCACAACTGAGTCTAACCTTGACACAAAAGCAAAATACTACAGATGCTGGAAATCTGAAATAGTCGAACATTGTCCTCCCTCAGCATCGATACAGGCAAGCCCAGGATTGGTGGGAATATTCCCCTCAATATCCCACACTAGGGTAAATAATCATTCTGCACCATCATCCCAGCTGAGTTCAGCTAACTCACACACCATCTTACGGCAGGAGATGGCAGAATCCTGAGAAAATTCTGCCCCAGTTTCTCTATATCATATAGAACTAGGGGAATCTAGAACTAGGGGACATAGTTTCAGAATCAGTGGTCGCCCATTTAAAACAGAGATGAGGAGGAATTTCTTCTCTCAGGGGGTCATGAATCTTTGGAATTTCTACCCTGGAGAGCTGTGGAGGCTGGGTCATTGAATGTATTTAAGATGGAGATAGACGATAAGGGAGTCAACGGTTGTGGGGAGCGAGCGGGGAAGTGGAGCTGAGGCCAGGATCAGATCAGCCAGAATGGCGGAGCAGGCTCGAGGGGCCAAATGGCCTACTCCTGCTCCTATTTCTTATGTTCTTATATATTCAATTATGTTTTGAATCCTTTCTTCCATTTTACAAATTTCCTTCGCAGCAGTTCTGAATCCCTACATGAGAGGTACTGAGCAACAAATAGCAAGCATACAAAACAGCCCGAAGAATCTCTGAATGCATTGAAATGTTTTGTTAAGATAAATCATAATACTGAGCCACTGTTCAGAGCTGGAACCAGAATGTGTGTGCTTTAAAATAGCTATCGAACTACATTTCTGCTAAATTACCTCTCGGTCCAATTTACTTGCAACTCTGACAATGCCAGTGTTGTTATTTAACCTGAAATATATAGAATCGTCTCCACTCATAAAATAGGTCAATGGGTCGCCATCTGCATCAGTCGCTAAAATCTTATATGCTTCTGCACCTGGAAAAATAATAAAATCAACTATTAATCGTTAATTATTAAAAATATCATAGGTATTCTTACACTAATTCAAATGTTATATATCTTTTTATGCTTCAACCTTAGCAAAAAACAAGATATTGATAGAAATATAAGCACAGAAAATGGACATAGATATAGACACAGAGCGGTAGACTCTTTCCTGAGGGATATGTATGGAGCACACCAGCTGGCCATCCGATAATTCCAACGGGTGCTTGGTCCATTTTGAGCGCCTTGCCTCATTAACATCCCGGCTGGCCTGCTGTGAGCGGTAAACGAGCACCCCGGGAGACCCTTTGGATTTGGGTCAATATTCGGCTACCCAGTGGCCTCACAGCCTAGAAAAAGATAGGTGCAGGTGAGGGGGTCCACTCTCGGGGAGGAGTGAGGCGCGGGGGCAGAACTAGGTGAGGCAGCAGATCAGGTAGTTTCTGCTGAACCCGGAGGAGACACCTGTTCCCCGTGGCCCAACAAAAAAAAATAAAACCCAACTTCTGGCCTCCTTTTCAACTGAACCACCTATAATGGCAATTGTGGTTTTATGTACACCATAGGCCCCTGATTTGCATTTTAAAAGAACCCCCCACTGGACTCATGCCACCCAACAATAGGCCCTTGGGATGATAGCATCAGCCAGTCCGTTAGCAGGAAATGGATGGTAAATCATTCATCTTTCCATTTGGGGTGCTGCCACCCCGTTTCCACCGCGGCAGGGTGGGGGGGCAGCGGAGCGGGAGGCCATAAAACCTCCCCCACAAGGACACAGGCATAGACTTTTCCCTGCTTTCACATCCCTAATCAGGCAGAATAGTGGCAGAAACAGCAGGGGTAATTCAGCAGTGAGGCCTATTGCTGCTTTCCTGCCCCAGCTGTAACTTTCCAACCCCACCCCATGGACACCACTGCTGGCCGTCCTTCCCCCACCCACCACCTGCAAATGCTGGCGGGAAAGCAAGGATCAGGTTCCTGACCCATTTCCCTCCTATCTGCCCTTCTTACCGCCACACCCTGGGAAAGCCACTTTTAAAAAAATGAGGGAGAGAGAAAACAGGGAATTATAGACCGGTCAGCCTGACATCGGTAGTGGGTAAAATGATGGAATCAATTATTAAGGATGTCATAGCAGTGCATTTGGAAAGAGGTGACATGATAGGTCCAAGTCAGCATGGATTTGTGAAAGGGAAATCATGCTTGACAAATCTTCTGGAATTTTTTGAGGATGTTTCCAGTAGAGTGGATAAGGGAGAACCAGTTGATGTGGTATATTTGGACTTTCAGAAGGCGTTCGACAAGGTCCCACACAAGAGATTGATGTGCAAAGTTAGAGCACATGGGATTGGGGGTAGTGTACTGACATGGATTGAGAACTGGTTGTCAGACAGGAAGCAAAGAGTAGGAGTAAATGGGTACTTTTCAGAATGGCAGGCAGTGACTAGTGGGGTACCGCAAGGTTCTGTGCTGGGGCCCCAGCTATTTACACTGTACATTAATGATTTAGATGAGGGGATTAAATGTAGTATCTCCAAATTTGCGGATGACACTAAGTTGGGTGGCAGTGTGAGCTGCGAGGAGGATGCTGTGAGGCTGCAGAGTGACTTGGATAGGTTAGGTGAGTGGGCAAATGCATGGCAGATGAAGTATAATGTGGATAAATGTGAGGTTATCCACTTTGGTGGTAAAAACAGAGAGACAGACTATTATCTGAATGGTGACAGATTAGGAAAAGTGGAGGTGCAAAGGGACCTGGGTGTCATGGTACATCAGTCATTGAAGGTTGGCATGCAGGTGCAGCAGGCGGTTAAGAAAGCAAATGGCATGTTGGCCTTCATAGCAAGGGGATTTGAGTACAGGGGCAGGGAGGTGTTGCTACAGTTGTACAGGGCATTGGTGAGGCCACACCTGGAGTATTGTGTACAGTTTTGGTCTCCTAACCTGAAGAAGGACATTCTTGCTATTGAGGGAGTGCAGCGAAGGTTCACCAGACTGACTCCCGGGATGGCAGGACTGACCTATCAAGAAAGACTGGATCAACTGGGCTTGTATTCACTGGAGTTCAGAAGAATGAGAGGGGACCTCATAGAAACACTTAAAATTCTGACGGGGTTAGACAGGTTAGATGCAGGAAGAATGTTCCCAATGTTGGGGAAGTCCAGAACCAGAGGTCACAGTCTAAGGATAAGGGGTAAGCCATTTAGGACCGAGATGCGGAGGAACTTCTTCACCCAGAGAGTGGTGAACCTGTGGAATTCTCTACCACAGAAAGTTGTTGAGGCCAATTCACTAAATATATTCAAAAAGGAGTTAGATGAGGTCCTTACTACTAGGGGGATCAAGGGGTATGGCGAGAAAGCAGGAATGGGGTACTGAAGTTGAATGTTCAGCCATGAACTCATTGAATGGCGGTGCAGGCTAGAAGGGCCGAATGGCCTACTCCTGCACCTATTTTCTATGTTTCTATGTTTCTATGTTTTTAAGACTGGTGAGAGTCCTAGATATAGTGATAGGAAGGCCCCAGATGGAGGTCGAAGGCCTGGTAGTGCCTCCTCTGCTTGATTTTTTTTTGCCCTGCTGACGGCCTTGGCTGTAGTCTACAGGACACTCTGACCACTTTAGCCTGGCCTCCTGCCTCTCCTGGTTCCACTGCAGCACCAGATAGAGTTGCCTGGGGCCACTGGCACGTCCCACTTGCTGGTGGGAATACCATCAAGAGTGGATAATGACCCCTGACAGGAAACCGGACTGGTATTGTGGTGGGATTTGGGCAACAGGCAGAAACCTGTAGGAGTATGAAAAGAAAAATAGAGCCCACAAACACAGACACACACATAGAATAAAAGAGCAATGGAGAGGGAGAGAGAGAGGTGGATCAGGAACATCAGAAGTAAGTGAATAAAAGCTACCAACATATTTGTGGCACTGACGTGAGCCCTCGTGTGGGGCATAAACGTTTTACAATTGCAGTTCTAATACTTCAGACATTGCATTGAAGGAAACTTACCTTCCCTGCTCCCATCAGAGCAGAGTAGTACAAAAATCCTGCACCATTTCTAGTGGGAAAATTAAACTACAGCACATGATTTTTGTACTGCTAATTTACGTTCCTGCGAAGCTGCGCAGTGCGTGGCAACGGCGTGTATGTCTCGCGCAGGCCGCTCACCAGCTTTTAAATGGAATAAACCGCATAAGCGCGAAAATGTCAATGAGCCACGCAACCAGTTAAAGGGGCCGCGCACGGAAAATGAATCACGGGGAACATTGCTGCTGGATAATATTAACACCACAGATAATGTAACACTATTCCATGGGAACTCTGCACAAATAACATTTTGTTTTTAATTATGGCATAGTAGATTTTGTGATTTTTGCAAGTGAACTCTTGGGGGTTAATTAGAAAGTTTAAGGAAATCACTTAGCATAATAATTTTGTTCATCCAATTAACGGACTTCAACTAATATTTGGTTGGTTTTAGACCTGTGTACAAATGCATCAGCAGGTATTTCTGAAAATCTCTCAAATGGCTCTTGCAAGCTCAGTTGAATGGCATGTATCCATGCTCTGACCAAAAAAAAACATTGCTCAGCAACCCTTAAGCACTTCCCTTGCCTTCCTCATAACAGGGGCATGAAGGAAAAATTGTTTCTGTATAGAGAGCTCTCTGCAAGAATACAGGAATTACTCTGGGAGATTCATTTCCTTCATCGTTCAAATCACATCTTCCACACTCTTCCAGTTGGTCAGCTCCAAGTGCAGTAAAATATTTACTTGAAAGAAAGTTAACAAGGAAACTGTGAGTGAAATTCTAACAACTAAGTAAATATAACCAGCAAAAGTCTAGGTGAGGAATAAAATTATGAGTCAACAGATATCACAGGAAAATAAAACCTCTCTGGGCTGTCTGACTGCTAGGTTCACGATATAGGGCCATATTGTCCTCCAATTGTTAGCTTAATGGTGGAGTCGGAAAAGTGCCCACCCATATGAATCCACAGCTAACTTTCTACTTTTTCTTCCTGGAACCTCATTATCAAAGCAAGACAAACTTAGAGCAGTAATACTGCTACTAATAGATACTAATAGATGGGAAATTCAGTCTTGATGCAGCTTTTTAAAAGCTGTAGCCAATTAGAGGGTGTCAGCAGGAACAATGATTCCCAGGTTTTCAGATGAATCTGTGGAGATGTTGCTAGCTAAAATCAGAACCAGTAGGAAAAGATGCCCGAGTACCAAGAGCAGAAGGCCACATGAGTAGGTCGTTCAGGCTGTCTGGAGGGAGATAGTCGAGCCAGTGAGTGTAATCGCCATCACCCTAAAAAGTGCCACACAAGGGTAGCCAGGGTAGGTCAAGCCAATCAATATAGGGGCTGAAATTGCGGTCATAGGCTTCCCGCGGGCAATTGCCTCCGACCTGAAACATTTCCACAAATTTACCTGGTGGTCCAGGATGAATCTGCAATTCCGTTGGGGAGGCTTTCTCTTCCCGCACTGCAAAGCACGCTCCCATCCTCCAGGTTCCCACGCAGAAAGTGCAGTCACGTGTGACCGCTCAGCCAATCAGTTACAGTATTCCACAGCTTTCTCATCAATAGCAATGAGAACTCCATATCTACGAGTTCTCATTGCTAGTAATGAGAAAAAAAAACAAAGGCACTAAACACATTTAATAAAAAATAAAAAACACACCTCACATAATTAAAATTAATTGAAATTAAAGTTAATAAATATCTGAGAGAAAAAAATTCCAAGTTTTTAAAAAACTTTTTAAATTATGGTTAAAAATAGCTGTAACGTAGTGGGCAGGGTTTTTTAAAATAATGTGTTTTTTAAATTTAATTTAGTTATATTTTTGTATGTTTTTAAACTCTTGCGCCTGCTTTTATCAGGCGCAAAAATTTTGAGGACATTTACTGGGCAAGATATGGGTAAATACTGCAATCTTCCCCTTGCAAATATTCTCGCTCCCAATTTGCGTGCGATTTGTCAAGCTCCAGCTTATACAAAAATATAATTAAATTAAATTTAAAAAACACATTATTTTTAAAAACTCTGCCCACTACTTTACAGTTATTTTTAACCATAATTTTAAAAGTTTTTTTAAAACTTGGATTTGTCAAGCTCCAGCTTGACAGATCGGAAAAGCCGTTTTTCAGCACATGCTATTTTCCAGTACCTTCCCAAGTCCGCAGAAACTCCGTAAATAGAAACATAGAAACATAGAAAATAGGTGCAGGAGTAGGCCATTCAGCCCTTCGAGCCTGCACCGCCATTCAATAAGATCATGGCTGATCATTCACCTCAGTACCCCTTTCCTGCTTTATCTCCATACCCCTTGATCCCTTTAGCCGTAAGGGCCATATCTAATTCTCTCTTGAATATATCCAATGCGCTGGCATCAACAACTCTCTGCGGTAGGGAATGCCACAGGTTAACAACTCTCTGAGTGAAGAAGTTTCTCCTCATCTCAGTCCTAAATGGCTTACCCCTTATCCTTAGACTATGTCCCCTGGTTCTGGACTTCCCCAACATCGGGAACATTCTTCCTGCATCTAACCTATCCAGTCCCGTCAAAATTTTATATGTTTCTATGAGATCCCCTCTCATCCTTCTAAACTCCAGTGAATACAGGCCCAGTGGTTCCAGTCTCTCCTCATATGTTAGTCCTGCCACCTCGGGAATCAGTCTGGTGAACCTTCGCTGCACTCCCTCAATAGCAAGAACATCCTTCCTCAGATTAGGAGACCAAAACGGAACACAATATTCCAGGTGAGGCCTCACCAAGGCCCTGTACAACTGCAGTAGACCTCCCTGCTCCTATACTCAAATCCCCTAGCTATGAAGGCCAACATACCCTTGGTCCCCTAGTAGGTTATTTGTGTCTTCCTTCATGAAGACAGAACCAAAGTATTTGTTTAACTGGTCCGCCATTTTTTTGTTCCCCATTATAAATTCATCTGAATCTGACTGCAAGGGACCTACGTTTGTTTTCACTAATCTTTTTCTCTTCACATATCTATAGAAGCTTTTGCAGTCAGTTTTTATGTTCCCAGCAAGCTTCCTCTCATACTCTTTTTTTCCCCTCCTAATTAAATCCTTTGTCCTCCTCTGCTGTATTATAAAATTATAAACAGACTTGGGGAGGCCAGAATTTCAGGGCCATTATTTTCTGCCATTCATAAAGCTTTCATTCAACTCCTCATTTATCAAACCCTTTCTCTATCAGCACATAGGTATCAGGAAACTCTCTCGTGCAAAGAGTAACCTCTGCAAATCCTCAAGCACCATCTTTACTCAAAACCACTCTGGCATCTCACAAAGGCTTTTGCTAATCTGCAAGGACATTCACTTAAAGGGGCAATACATTTCCACCTCGCATCATGGGGGAAATGTCTCTGCCACACATATTATAATATTGTTTTCTCTCTCTCCAAGGGGGTTCCTTGCAACAAGAGACCAGCCACTCCAATAACCATCCAGGCACTTGCAAAGACACAGCCACATCCTCACAAACTCCAACATGGTATCTTACTTGTGCAAGCACCAGCACAGAGATACTCTTTTGGGAGGAAGTAGTTAGTGAGTGTGAAAGATTTTATCTGGGTGTAACATTGAGTGCTCGTGAGAATGAAATCCTTGGAGTAGAAGAGAAGGAGAGTTCTGATCTGCCATGGTGAGAAACGAGCATCCTCAGCTGAGGATTATAGGGATCCAGATCTTAGTGGTCCAGACTTCAAAGATTAAAGAGCATTGGTCTTATGTGAAGGCAGTGGAAACAGTTTCCATGTATGACTGAGATGATGGACAAGTGGGCAGAGTTCACTACTCATATCTGCAGCGCGTTGAAGGAAGTGTCTCACAAACTGCAAAACACGCTGGAGAGAGCACAGGAGATTTCCACTGCAACAAGGAATCAGGAGGAGGTACTAAGGATATTGGAGGCTTTTGGAGTGGCGTGTACCACCGCTTGAATTGATGCCTTGAGGATCAACCTGAACATTACACTTGCACAGGTCTTTCAAGACTTGGTTGGCACTATACGGTCTGCAATGCCATAACATGTATCACCTCTCGGCCGGTGCTCAGCAAACAATGGTCACAGATGTCACTGTCTTTCCAAAGAGTGACATTGAGCCTGCCGCCAGAGGGCCCCCTCCAATGCCTCCACTTAGAGAGCTTCAGACATGGGCCTGGCACCCCTTGCGACTGCAAAGAAATGGCTGATCTAAACTACCATTATCTATCTCGAGAGCATTTTGATATATAACAAAGAAAGATTCAGATGATTTTTAACCATTTTGTTTGAACAATGTATGTGCTGTATCTGCACACAGTAAGTCAGTGAAGTAAATGCTACTGGTCAGATTAGTGAGTCCTTTGTCAGAATACAGAACTAGAAGGTTTTGTAAGGGAATATAAAAGCCAAAGCCACACAATCAAATATATTTGTGAACATACCAAGTAGCAGTCTTTTTTATGATTTGTGTTAACATAAATTAGTTTGCATAGTGAACATACCTATCTCTGTGTCTTCAGCAACGTCTATAACCAACATACTGTTGTCGATTTTTGGTGCATTTTGGGCTGAAGCTAAAATTTTAAAAAACATTGGTACATGCCAGAGTTATTACTTCAATGTAAGTAAGGCATTTTAGTAGCAAAACAGAAGAAAAATATAAGAGCATAAGAAATAGGAGCAGGAATAGGCCATTTGGCCCCTTGAACCTGTTCCGCCATTCAATGAGATCATGGCTGAACTGAACTGACTATCTGCTACTATTGTGGTCAGTATGGGACTGACTTGCACCTGAAGATGAAAATTAGCCAGTGATCTCTATAATGGAGATTCTAAATAATACTTTGGCCTGGAAATTCGTTTACAACTGTTTCCAGGTGCAAAAGAAGTGACGGCAGCAACTGTCATGCCTGAAGTGATGGGCAAGAGGACCAAGCGATATTGGTCTTCTTGCGTCATCAAAAGGCGACCAGCTAATTGCAGTCGCACCACAAGAGACAGTTTGACAATCTCAGAGAGGAGCTCAGTCGGCCAGCTGGGACACTGATCAAGGACTTACGGTAAGTCCAGGAGGGGGGGAAAGCGATTTGAAGAGGGGTGAGTACAGGTCGGTAATGGCCACAATTTATATGTTGGGTCAAGAGGAACACTCCTGCTCCACCTGTCTCCACATTCAGGTAGGTTTTAAAATATTACCTTAGTGTTTATCCCTCGAAGGGCTACTGGTTATGTTGCTGTAGAAACTGACCTGTCGGAGCCTGTTTAGCGCAAGCTTCAGCGGGTTTGTGCCCAATATAGCAGAAGAGTTCTGCAACAGCCACAGGGTCATTCTTTAAATTGAGCCAGCGCTGCTTTCAGGTGGCCACCACGAATGCCTAAAAGCAGCATGGTCCAATACGGCAGCAGCCATGCCACCAGCGCATATCAAGCACAAGTCCAAAGCATGCAATATTGGACTCATCAGTGCCCCTTTTTCACCTGAAAAACAGGGGCACAGCATTCAATTTTGAGACAATTTCCATTGCAACGTGCTATTTGTATCGATACCCAAGGCAGCAAGGATGGAGGATATCTAGTCTGCTTGCTACACAACATCACGAAATTGCTCCACTGTACATTATGCTTAAAGAAACAATATAATTCTATAAATTCCCAACTTAAATTTAAGATCGTACCTTTCAGAAATAGGAGAAAAGCTAAAAGAAGAGTGCACATTATTTTTTGTGATGCCATCTTCTGCAAAAAAATATAAAATATTATACAATTAATAACTTGACAAAGATTAATTGTTACATTAATTTTTATTCATTTCATGCTTTGTAACTCTAAAATAGTTTAATATTATGCAAAATTTCAAATAGTGTTTTGCGTAAGCATTGTTTGAACAATGAGTCATTTCACCATTAATAAATAAATACTCTATTAGACCAAGGGAAATATTGTATGAGAAGTAGAACTTTTGTAGGATTTCCTGGGGCTCATTCAATTATTCTAAATATCTATTTATTCAATATTTCAACATTATATCTGTACAAAACAATTCTGTTATGAATTTGCATCTGCCGTAGATACTTTCTCAGTGGTAACAATTGCTCCCAGAAGCAGTCTGAACATCTTACTTTTATGGGAATTGACTTGCACTGTCCCATATCTACCTATACAATAGCATAACCCAGAGGTGCAACAATAGTATGTTCATGAGATCTACACTGGATCTTTCTGCATTTCACATGGGTAATTCTCCAATCTCTTCAAAGGCAGATCAAGTGAACATTTGGGGAGACAAGGCCAGATACACATTGTCAAACTGTTTTATTTCACAGCAAGTGAACATATAGAACAATAGTTGTGACCAGATCCACTTAGTTCAGTCAATATAGCTGTTTTTGCGTGAGAATATAAAATAATGATCTCGCGACACTTCCCCACATCTGCAGATGGCTTGAATTAAAATAATTTCTGGCTACTCATGTTCCAGTCGACCATATTACAGCCTTTGCAGCTTGAGTTCCTCACAGCGTTTTGTTTCAAAAACCTTACTAACTGGTGGTATCTGTGCCACTAGGAAAGAAATTCAACCTTGTTTACCTGTTTTTTGTGCAAAAAAATGAAGGCTCCAGGGATAAATTTCGGGTTGCAATCTCTCATGATCGATCTTCACCAGAAGTGCACCAGCTGCCAGTTGGAAGCCAGCTAATTTCAGGGTGCCCGCCTTTGATTGTGAATATCGGGATCCTTAGATGGATTTAAGGATCCCAGTGTAAAATTGGAAATTCCAGGTCATCAGCGGCCTAACCAACGGTTCTTAAAGGGACTGTTGGAGCAGCCCACAAACAGATGAGAAAAGTTTTTAATAGTTTTGGAAGTCCTGCACCTGGCTCCACTGAAATACTGTGGGCCATTGCCAGCCCGTGCCCTCCCAGGAGGCAAATAGATGGGAAACTGTAGGAGAGGGTGAGGTTACAGACAAAGTGGAAAGATAAGGTCGGTAAACATAGAAACATAGAATATAGGTGCAGGAGTAGGCCAATCAGCCCTTCGAGCCTGCACCACCATTCAATATGATCATGGCTGATCATTTTTGTAACTTTAGTACCGCATTTCTGCTTTCAGAATTTTATATGTTTCTATGAGATCCTCTCTCCTTCTAAATTCCAGTGAATATAAGCATAGTCAATCCAGTCTTTCTTCATGTGTCAGTCCTGCCAACCCAGGAATCAGTCTGGTGAACCTTCGCTGCACTCCCTCAATAGCAAGATTGCCCTTCCTCAGATTAGGAGACCAAAACTGAACACAATATTCAAGGTGTGGCCTCACCAAGGCCCTGTACAACTGCGGTAAGACCTCCCTGCTCATATACTCAAATCCTCTCGCTATGAAGGCCAACATGTCTTTTGCCTTCTTCACCGCCTGCTGTATCTGCATGCCAACCTTCAATGACTGATATACCATGACATCCAGGTCTCGTTGCACCTCCCCTTTTCCTAATCTGTCACTATTCAGATAATATTCTGCCTTCCTGTTTTTGCCACCAAAGTGGATAACCACATTTATCTACATTATACTGCATCTGCCATGCATTTGCCCACTCACCTAACCTGTCCAAGTCACCCTGCATCCTCTTAGTATCCTCCTCGCAGCTCACACTGCCACCCAGCTTAGTGTCATCTGCAAACTTGGAGATATTACATTCAATTCCTTCATCTAAATCATTAATGTATATTGTAAATAGCTGGGGTCCCAGCACTGAACCCTGCGGCACCCCACTAGTCACTGCCTGCCATTCTGAAAAGGACCCATTTATTCCTACACTTTGCTTCCTCTCTGCCAACCAGTTCTCTATCCACAGCAATACATTACCCCCAATACCACGTGCCTTAATTTTGCACACTAATCTCTTGTGTGGGACCTTGTCAAAAGCCTTTTGAAAGTCCAAATACACCATATCCACTGGTTCTTCCTTGTCCATTCTACTAGTTACATCTTCAAAAAATTCTAGAAGATTTGTCAAGCATGATTTCCCTTTCATAAATCCATGCTGACTTAGACCGATCCTGTCACTGCTTTCCAAATGCACTGCTATTACGTCTTTAATAATTGATTCCAACATTTTCCCCACTAACGATGTCAGTGGGTCTATAATTCCCTTTTTTCTCTCTCCCTCCTTTTTTAAAAAGTGGGGTTACATTAGCTACCCTCCAATCCCTCCAATCCATATGAACTGATCCAGAGTCTGTAGAACGTTGGAAAATGACAGGACAAGGCTCATCATATATAGTTTCACTGTCTTGTACTTTCTTAAAAGTATTGCACTGCCCTCAAACCGCTATTGCTTCAAGCACAAATGTCACAGTGTGCATAGCTAAACAAGCTCATCGGTATTTTACATCATAGGAGGTGCCTTGGAGGAAAAAGCCAGCCACTGTGAGAACCACACGGGCACTTCCAGATCAACAGTTGCTGCCATGATCTGACCAATTCTACCCTGGTATCTTAAACACAAGCACCAGCACAAAGACACCCACTCACAAGGAAAATAGCCAGGCACATGGGTTGTTACTGGATGGGGCACTAAACACTAGTAAGAATTAGGATCTGGGAGTGCAAGAGAGGGAGAGTGCTGTTCCTTCATAAAGGAGGAGAAATGACCGCCCTCAACTGAGGAGCATATGAATCCAGATCACAGGGGCCCAGTCTTCTAAAGAACAATGAGTCCGGAGCTTCAATCTCACATGTTTCTGTGTAACATGGGGCACCCATATGGCACCCACACCCAGCAGTCTATGCCTTCTGCCTTGATGTTCTTTGGGAGGACTTGGAGGTCTACATCAGTGAGGTTCTATGTTCTTCTTCTCTGTATTGCTGCCCTCTGGGCATATGATGGTGTTTGTGAAGTCATAATTCTATACAAGTATAACAATGCTGCTAAGACATACAGTGAGTGAAGTTATTTGAGAGTAAAGTGAAAGAGCCAAGCACTGATACTCTATTAGGAACATAGGAACAGGAGTAGGTCATTTATCCCCTGGAGTCTGTTCCGCCATTCAATGAGATCATGGCTGATCTGTGACCTAACTCCATATACCCACCTTGGCCCCATATCTCTTAATACCTTTGGTTAAAAATATGTCTGTTGTGTATCTGTAAAGCATGCACTCCCATAATCCACCACCAGGGAGCGCATCCCCTGAAGTCCCAAGGGATCCCAGCATCCTTTGGGAGCACTGTATATGAACCGGCCCCTAAGGCCTGTTCCTCACTCTGGAGTGTCTTAATAAAGACTGAGGTCACTGTTACTTTAACCTCCCTATGTGCAGTCTAATCTGTGTGAGGAACACTATAACTGCCGACGAGTAAACGAATCCAACGCACAGATGCAGCAAACTGTGGGCATCCTGGAGAAGTTCTCGGAGGGTGAGGACTGGGATGCCTATGTCGAATGGCTAGACCAGTACTTTGTAGCCAACGAGCTGGATAGAAAAGGAAGCGCTGCTAAAAGGAGAGCGGTCCTCCTCACGGTCTGCAGGGCACCGACCTACAGCCTCATGAAGAATCTTCTGGCTCCGGTGAAACCCACAGATAAGTCATATGAGGAACTGTGTACACTGGTTCAGGAGCATCTTAACCCGAGGGAGAGCATGCTGATGGCGAGGTATCGGTTCTACACGTGCCAGTAATCTGAAGGTCAGGAAGTGGCGAGCTATGTCGCCAAGCTAAGGCGACTTGCAGGACAATGTGAGTTTGATGGCTACATGGAGCAAATGCTCAGAGACTTTTTTGTACTGGGTATTGGCCACGAGACTATCCTACGAAAACTTTTGACTGTAGAGACACCGACCCTCAGTAAGGCCACTGCAATAGCACAGGCATTTATGTCCACCAGTGATAACACCAAACAAATCTCTCAGCACACAAGTGCTAGCAATGTTCATTAAATAACTGTGTTTGTGAGCAGAAATGTACAGGGCAGAAACCACGAGTCTGCAACTGCCAGCAGGCCTCAGGTGACCCAGATGACTCAGAGTCAGCAACAAAGGATGAATGCAAGGCAATTCACACCTTTTTGGCATTGTGGAGGCTTCCATTCAGCCTATTCATGCCGCTTCAAAAGCTATGTTTGCAAGAGCTGTGGAACAATGGAGCACCTCCAACGAGCTTGCAGATGAGCTGCAAGCTCTGCAAAACCTGCTAACCACCACGTGGCAGAGGAAGATCGGTCCATGGTGGATCAAAGCAATTTCGAGCCTCAGAGAGAGGAGGCAGATGCTGAAGTACATGGGGTGCACACATTTTCGAAGAAATGTCCACCTATAATGCTAAATGTAAAATTGAATGGCTTACCCATAGCCATGGAACTGGACACTGGCGCTAGCCAATTCACCATGAGTAAAAAGATGTTTGAAAGACTGTGGTGCAACAAGGCACTCAGACCAGCCCTGAGCCCCATTCACATGAAACTGAGAACGTACACCAAAGAGCTCATCACTGTCCTGGGCAGCGCCATGGTCAAGGTCACCTACAAGGGCACGGTGCATGAACTGTCACTCTGGATTGTCCCGAGCGATGGCCCCAAACTGCTTGGAAGGAGCTGGCTGGGCAAAATCCGTTGGAACTGGGATGACATCTGAGCGCTATCACATGTCGATGAGACCTCATGTACTCAGGTTCTTAACAAATTTCCTTCCCTTTTTGAGCCAGGCATTGGAAACTTTTCCGGGGCGAAGGTACGGATCCACTTGGTCCCAGAGGCACGACCCATTCACCACAAGGCGCGAGCGGTACCTCACATGATGAGGGAGAGAGTGGAAATCAAGTTGGACAGGCTGCAACGCGAGTGCATCATCTCCCCAATGGAATTCAGCAAGTGGGCTAGCCTAATTGTTCCAGTACTCAAAAGTGATGGCATGGGCAGGATTTGCGGCGATTATAAATGAACTATTAATCGTTTCTCGCCACAGGACCTATACCCGCTACCTAAGGCAGACGACCTATTTGCGACGTTGGCAGGAGGAAAGACATTCACCAAGCTTGAACTGACTTCGGCCTACATGACGCAGGAGCTGGAGGAGTCTTCGAAGGGCCTCACCTGCATCAACACGCACAAGGGACTGTTCATCTACAACAGATGCCCGTTTGGAATTCGGTCGGCTGCAGCGATCTTCCAGAGAAACATGGAGAGCATACTCAAGTTGGTACCATGCACGGTGGTTTTTCAAGACGACATATTGGTCATGGTTCGGGACACCGTCGAGCACCTACAAAACCTGGAGGAGGTCCTCCAGCGACTGAATCGCGAAGGGCTGCGGCTGAAGAGGTCGAAATGCGTCTTCATGGCAACAGAAGTGGAGTTTTGGGGAGAAAGATCGCGGCGGATGGCATTCGGCCCACAGACGCCAAGATAGAGGCTCTCAGGAACGCGCCCAGGCCACAGAACGTCACGGAGCTGCGGTCATTCCTGGGACTCCTCAACTATTTTGGTAACTTCCTACCGGGGTTAAGCACCCTCTTTGAGCCCCTACATGTGTTATTGCGTCAAGGTGAGAATTGGGTATGGGGAAAAAAACAAGTAATTGCTTTTGAGGGAGCCAGAAACATTTTATGCTCCAACAAGCTGCTTGTATTGTATAACCCGTATAAAAGATTTGTGCTAGCATGTGATGCATCGTCGTACGGAGTCGGGTGTGTATTACAACAAGCTAATATTGCGGGGGAGTTGCAACCTGTCGCCTATGTTTCCAGGAGCTTATCTAAGGCCGAGAAGGCCTACAGCATGATTGAGAAAGAGGCATTAGCGTGTTCGGGGTAAAGAAAATGCATAAGTACCTGTTTGTGCTCAAATTTGAGCTGGAAATCGATCACAATCCACTCATATCCCCATTTGCTGAAAACAAGGGGATAAATACTAATGCCTCAGCCGCATACAAAGGTGGGCACTCATGCTATCAGCATATAACTATACCATCCGCCACAGGCCAGGCACCAAGAACTGTGCGGATGCTCTCAGTCGGCTACCATTGGCCACCATGGGGGTGGAAATGGCACAACCAGCAAACATGTTGGTGGTGGCGCAGCCCGCAGACTTGTTGATGGTCATGGAAGCGTTTGAAAATGATAAATCACCTGTCATGGCCCGCCAGATTAGGACTTGGACAAGCCAAGATCCCGAGTAAAAAATTGTGTACTGCATGGGAGCTGGGCCAGCATCCCCGTTGAAATGCAAGAGCTAATCAAGCCGTCCCAGCGGCGAAAGGACGAGCTGTCCATTCAGGCAGAATGCCTGTTGTGGGGTAACTGTGTAGTGCTACCCAAAAAGAGCAGGGAGACGTTCATCTCGGATCTCCACAGCACACGCCCGGGTATAGTAATGATGAAAGCGATAGCCAGATCCCACGTGTGGTGGCCCGGTATCAACTCTGACTTAGAGTCCTGTGTAAGGTAATGCCGCGTGTGTGCTCAGTTGAGCAACGCGCCCAGAGAGACACCACTAAGTTTGTGGTCCTGGCCCTCCAGACCATGGTGGACGATCCATGTCGACGATGCCGGCCCATTTCTCGATAAAATGGTCCTGGTGTTGGTGGATGCTTTTTCAAAATGGATTGAATGTGAAATAATATTGGGAAGCACCGCCACTGCCACCATTGAAAGCCTGAGGGCTATGTTTGCCACCACAGAGCCTTAAACGAGTCACAGAAGGCTCACTCCAACCCCGCCTGTTCCGAGTACTGCTCAGCTACCGCACAAGTCCCCACTCGCTCACAGGGGTGCCCCCGGCTGAGCGACTCATGAAAAGGACAATTAAAACCAGACTCTCGCTGGTCCACCGCAACCTGCATGATCAGGTAGAGAGCAGGCGGCAGCAACAAAATGTAAATGATGGTCGTGCCACTGTGTCACGGGAAATTGATGTGAATGACCCTGTGTATGTGTTAAACTATGGACATGGTCCCAAGTGGATCGCGGGCACGGTGATAGCTGAAGAAGGGAATAGGGTGTTTCTAGTCAAACTAAACAATGGAAAAATTTGCAGAAAGCACCTGGACCAAATGAGGCTGCAGTTCACAGACTGCTCTGAACAACCCATAGCAGACATCACCTTTTTCGAGCCCAAAACACACACCCAAAGGATCAACGACACCACCCCAGACCAGGAAATTGAACCCACCACACCCAACAGCCCAACAAGGCCAGGCTCACCCAGCAGCCCTGCAGGGCACAGCCAACACACCAGAACAGACATTTGTACCGAGGCAGTCCACCAGGGAAAGAAAGGCTCCCGACCGCCTCACCTTGTAAATAGTTTTCACTTTGACTTTGCGGGGGAAGTGATGTTGTGTATCTATAAAGTATGCATTCCCATGTTCCGCCACCAGGGAGCGCATCCCCTGAAGTCCCAAGGGATCCCAGTATCCCTTGGGAGCACTCTATATAAGCCGGCCTCTAAGGAAGAGAACCTCCCTGCATGCTGTGACTCCTTCCATAAGCATCTGGAGGAAGTCATGGGAGCGCCGGAGTTCAGCTGTGCATCTTTGTGCAGTGCTTGTCAGTGCTTGCAGCAACTCAATGCTGAAAAACACTGACAGAACTGTATGGAGAAAGAGTCAGATTGAACACTGTGAGCTCAAAGTAAAGTGTGACCTTAGTCTTTTATTGCAGGTCTCCAGAGTGCCTCTCCAACCTGTGAAGCCTTTTTAAATACCAGTGCTCCCAAAGGATTATGGAGGAATGAGCCCTCTGGTGGCTGTACAGAGTAAATACAAGTCCACATATATAACATTCCCCCCCAAAGTCAATAGTGTAACTATTTACAATGTGAGTCGATCTGGGGCCCTTCTTGCCCTTGTTGATCGTCTCGGTGTGAAGGCTGGTATTGTTGAGTCATTTGTTGGGCCCTCGCTGGGCTGTTGTGCAGCTGGCCCTGCTGGGCTGCCTGGTGTGTTGGGCCTTGCAGGGCTGCTGTGGATGATGGGTTCTGCTTCGTGGTCAACCATGGTGTCGGTTGCCACTGGTGTGTGTGTTGGGGATCAAAAAAGGTAGGGTCCAAGGTGGGTTGCTCAGGGTAGTCCGTGAATCTGAGTTTGATTTGGTCCAAGTGCTTCCTGTGAATGAGTCCATTTGAAAGTTTGACCCGAAATACCCTGCTCCCCTCTTTGACCACGACAGTGCCGGGAAGCCACTTGGGACCTTGTCCATAATTTAATACAAATAAAGGATCATTGATTTCAATCTCGCATGACTCATTTGCACTATCATGGTATGCACTTTGCTCTCTACCTGTTCATGTAGATCAGGGTGAATTAACGAGAGCCTTGTCTTAAGTACTCTTTTCATGAGCAGTTGAGCAGGTGGGATTCCAGTGAGTGAGTGTGGTCTCGTGCGATAGCTAAGCAGGACTCGGAATAGGCGAGTCTGCAGTGAGCCTTCAGTTACCCTCTTCAACTTTGCTTGATGGTTTGCACTGCTCTCTCTGCCTGACCATTGGACGCTAGTTTAAATGGGGCAGATGTAACATGCTTGATCCCGTTACGGGTCATGAATTCTTTGAACTCAGCACTGGTAAAACATGGCCTGTTGATGCTCACCAAGACATTGGGGAAGCCGTGTGTGGCAAACATGGCCCGCAGGCTTTCAGTGGTGGCAGCGGACGTGCTAGCCGACATTATTTCACATTCAATCCATTTGGAGTACGCGTCTACAACCATAAGGAAGATTTTACACAAGAACAGGCCTGCATAGTCGACGTGTACCCTAGACCACGGTTTGGAGGGCCAAGACCATAAACTTAGCGGCGCCTCCCTGGGTACATTGCTTAACTGCGAGCATGCATTACATCTGTGAATGCAGGACTCTAAGTCCGCATCGATACCGGGTCACCACACATGGGATCTTGCTATCGCTTTCATCATTACGATGCCTGGGTGGGTACCGTGGAGGTCATTGATGAAAGTGTCTCTGTCCACTACTCGATTGCTCCACAGAAGGCAATCTGCCTGTATAGAATTTCACCTTTGTGCCGCTGGAACGGCTTTATCTCTTCCTGCATTTCCACTGGGACACTGGACCAGCTCCCGGGAAGCACACAGCTTTTGACTAGAGATAATAAGGGGTCCTGGCTTGTCCAGGTTTTGATCTGTCAGGCAGTGACAGGTGATTGCTCACTCTCAAATGCTTCCATAGCCATGGCTAGATCTGTGGGCTGCATCATTTCTACCCACTTGATGGGTAATGGCAGCCTACTGAGAGCATCAGCGCAGTTTTCTGTGCCTGGCCTGTGGTGGATGGCGTAGTTGTATGCAGACAATGTGAGCGCCCATCTCTGGATGCGGGCTGATGCATTGGTATTTATCCCTTTACTCTCGGAAAACAGGAATATAAGTGGCTTATGGTCAGTTTCCAATTCGAATTTCAGCCCAAACAGATATTGATGTATTTTCCTTACCCCATAGACTCACGCTAACGCTTCTTTTTCAATCATGTTGTAGGCTCGCTCGGCCTTAGACAGACTCCTGGATGCATAAGCAACCGGTTGCAGTTTCCCGAAATCATTAGCTTGTTGCAATACACATCCGACGCCATATGACAACGCATCACATGCTAGTACCAAACGCTTACATGGATCATACAGCACAAGCAATTTGTTTGAGCATAACAATTTTCTCGCTTTTACAAAGGCATTTTCTTGGCTTTTTCCCCAAACCATTAGTCTCCTTTTTGTAGTAAGACATGTAGTGGTTCAAGCAGGGTGCTGAGACCCGATAAGAAGTTACCAAATTAGTTCAGGACTGCCAGAAACGACCGCAGCTCCGTCACGTTCTGTGGCCTCGGTGCGTTCTCGATTGCCTCCATCTTCGCGTTGGTGGGCCTGATGCCGTTTGCCGCAATCCTCCTTCCCGAGAACTGCATTTCAGGCGCCAGGAAAATGCACTTTGAGCGTTTTAACCTGAGCCCCACGCGGTTGATTCGACTAAGAACCTCCTCCAGGTTCTGCAGGTGCTCAATTGTGTTCCAACCTGTGACCAAGATGTCGTCCTGGAAGACCATGGCATGCGGGACTGACTTCAGTAAACTTTCCATGTTTCTCTGGAATATCGCCGCCGCTGATCAGATTCCAAACAGGCATCTGTTATAAACAAAAAGACCCTTGTATGTGTTGATGCAGGTGAGGGCCTTCGATGATTCCTCCAGTTCCTGCGTCATGTAGGCTGAAGTCAGATCCAGCTTCGTGAACATCTTTCCTCCCGCCAGCGTTGCAAAGAGGTCGTTTGCTTTTGGTAGTGGGTATTGGTCCTGCAGGGAGAAACGATTGATAGTTACTTTGTAATCACCACAGATTCTGACGGTGCCGTCTCCCTTGAGGACTGGGATAATAGGTCTGGCCCACTCGCTGAACTCGATCGGTGAAATGATGCCTTCTCTTTGCAGCCGGTCTCGCTCGATCTATACCCTTTCTCTCATCATGTACGGTACTGCTCTCGCCTTGTGATGGATGGGTCATGCCCCCGGAATTAGGTGGATCACTTTTGCTCATTGGAATTTCCCGATGCCTGGCTCGAACAGCGAAGGAAATTTGTTTAAGACCTTGGCACACGAAGTGTCGTCAGTGGGCGATAGCGCTCAGACGTGGTCCCAGTTCTAGCATATCTTTCCCAGCCAGCTCCTGCTGAGCAGCATAGGTCCATCGCCAGGTACCACCCAGAGTGGTAGCTTGTGCACCGCTCAATCGTAGGAGACCTTTACGGTAGCACTACCGATTACAGGAATCAGTTCTTTAGTTTAAGTTCTTAGTCTCGTGCGAACTGGAGTTAAGACTGGCCTGAGGCCTTGTTGCACCACAACCTTTCGAAAGTCTTTTTGCCCATGATGGACTGGGTCGCGCCCGTGTCCAGCTCCATTGACACCGGGATTCTATTTAGTTCAACATTCAGCATTATCGGGGGATAATACGTGGTGAATGTGTGCACCCCATGTACCCCTGTCTCCTCTATCTGAGGCTCTGGTTCGTAGTGATCCTCCGTGGATCTGTCCTCCTCTGCAATGTGGTGGTTTGCAGGTTTAACAGGCTTAGCAGCTCACCTGCATACTCATCGGAGGTGTCCCATTGTTCCACAGCCCTTGCAAACATACTCTATGAATCGGCATGAATGGAAACGATGATCACCCCTGCAGCGCCAACAAGGTGTTAATGGCCTTGCATTCATCACCCTTGATGGTGGACTCTGAGACATCTGCGGACGTGTAGCTGCAGGCATGTGTGACCTGCCCTGTATGTTACGATTCGAAAACAACATCACTTTGTTCACAGTACTTGTAGCAGCACATGTGTGCTGAGAGATTTGCTTAGTATTGTCACTGGTGGCAATGAACGCCTGGGCTATTGCTATGGCCTTACTCAAGGTTGGGGTCTCTACAGTCAAAAGCTTGCGAAGTATAGTTTCATGGCCAATGTCAAGTATGAAAAAGTCTCTGAGCATGTGCTCCAAATGTCCTTCAAATTCGCAATGTCCTGCAAGGCGTCTCAGCTCGGTGACATAACTCGCCACTTCCTGGCCTTCAGACCTTTTGTAGGTGTAGAACTGGTACCTCGCCATCAGAACGCTTTCCTTCGGGTTCAAATGCTCTCAGACCAGTGTGCACAAATCATCATATGATTTCTCTGTGGGTTTCACTGAAGTGAGCAGATTCTTCATGAGGTCATACGTTGGTGCCCCACAGATGGTGAGGAGGATCACTCTACATTTGGCAGCGCTCTCTTCCCTATCTAGTTCGTTGGCCACGAAGTATTGGTCGAGTCACTCCACAAAAGTTTCCCAATCATCTTCCTCCGAGAATTTCTCCAAGATGCCCACTGGTCTCTGCATCTTTGGGTTCGCTATCTGTATCTTGTCGCCAGTTGTTGTGTATGGAGAAAGAGTCAGACTGAACACTGTGAGCTCAAAGTGAAGTGTGACCTTAGTCTTTTATTGCAGGTCTCTAGAGTGCCACTCCAACCTGTGAAGCCTTCTTAAATACCTGTGCTCCCAAGGGATTATGGGATCCCTTGGGACTCCGGGGAATGAGCCCTCTGGTGGCTGTACAGAGTAAATACAAGTCTACATATATAACAAGAACAACTGTCAGAAAAAAGTTGCCCATGGTCCCTTTAAGTAAGATGGCTGATGACGCAGCATCAGATGACATCATCAGACAAGCTTCCTGTTAATTGGCCAGGAACCCCGCAAGGCGGGCTTAACAAGCCCCATCAATGGAAGATTGCTGGCAGAGGGCGGGTTGGAGTCTGGAGCGCTTTTCCTACACACCACCGATGCCACACACACCCGTTGGGGAAATCACGGCTGTAACTTCCACTAAAGGCCACCAGTGGGCATAACCTTTTTAGTAAGAGCTACAGCGGTTTAGCTCACTTCAAGAAAATTCTAGGCCTTTATTACTTTCTCACTCTGACTACCTTAATAATAGTGAAAAAATTATACTGTGAAATGAAGTGTGAAGCCACTGATCTCCACACATTGCTACTAAAAAAAGCAGCAACAGCGATAAAACAAACACTGACAAACATCTACTGACAATCCTGACCCATCAGGAGTGCTAATTTACATTGTAAGGAAACACTCCCAATGGATTCAGAGCTTCCTATGATGTATCCTTTCAAGCAGAGTGCAACACATTTCCATAGTAACTGCCAGACCTAAATGTTCTGCTGGGTTTTTTCAAACACTTCAACACTTTAGAGGATTTTAGTAAGCACTTTTGAGTAATAGCTATGAATTACATCTACACATTTTCTATGAGTTCTTTGGAATTTTTTTCTGTGTCTGTCAACATACATTTTAGCATATGTAAGATTTCAAAGAGAGTGGGAAGGTTTAATGTAATTTCTTTAGAATATTTCGATAAAATTGTCTGGACATGTTAATATTAACTGGATCTGGGTCTCACTCTAAATAAAAAACAATTCCAGAAACAGGACCAATGGTTCCTTCATAAGGTTCTCAGTTTATAACGATATCACCCGCAACATCAGGTAAAGCTGTAAGGCTAGACTTTCCATTATTGTGCAAATCGCCCCAAAATAGGCGTATTTCCAGCGTTGGCATTTATTATAGGTTTTGAGATCGCCGGATTATCGGCCACTTTCAAAACCCCAACATTCCATTTTATAAAATGGGCATTACCAGAGCAATGTGAAACGGGCATCAGCTGCAAATTTTTTGACCTTCTGCCGTAAAATGTCGGCGTCCATAGCAACAGCATGGCAATGGCCATTTCCCATGTTTCAGGAGGTCATAGGTCATCAAAACATGCACAGAAGAGGAGAGAGAGAGAGAGGGAGCAGAGAGGAACTGAAAGCGTGTATGGGTGTGTTGTGTGGTTGTTTGGCTGTTGTGGGAGGTAGGAAAGAGATTTAGCACCAGTAAAAAGAATTGAGAGCACAAATAACGTTGTTTGCACGGAGATTTGGGAAAAAAAAAAATAATTAAAGTAGAAGGCATGGAGGAAATGACACACCACAATGTGGAGATTGAGGACACTGGCGAGAGCAGTGAGCTGGGAGAATAACTAGAAGTGGGAGGACGAAAACGAGTTTGGAGATTCTCCGACGAAGCAAATGCCTCCCTCCTACAGTCACACTGGGATCAATTGACCCAGGGTGGGCATGGGAAGCCTACCCCAAAGGTTTACCAGAAGATTTGGGCCGACATAGCCGAGGTGCTTTCATTGGCAACGAATGAGGTGCGTGAGGGCACATATCTATGTTCACTGTTTAAATGATAAGAACATAAGAAATTAGAGCAGGAGTAGGCCATTCAGCCCTTCGAACAGCTCCGCCATTCAATAAGATGATGCTGATCTTCTAACTTAACTCTACCTTCTGGCACTATTCCCATATCCCTTGGTTCCCTTATCATAGAATTAATCATTGAATCTGTTATGTATGCAAACCTCACCAATGTGTAAGATTTGTCACCAGGGGGCACACCTGTGGGAGACCTAAGGGTCACCTGTGCACCTTGGGCAAGCAGGTATAAAAGGTAATCCACCATACTGCTTGCTCACATTGGAGTTACATTAAAGAGACCAAGGTCACAATGGTTTGAGCTTGCAACACAGTCTTGTGGAGTTATTCTGAACATAATAGAATCATAGAATGGTTACAGCATGGAAGAAGGCCATTCAGCCCGTCAAGCCCGTGCTGACCCATAGCTAATTTCAATCCCTGCCCTTTCCCCGTGGCCCTGCAAATTTTTTCCCTCAGACACTTATCTAACTCCTTTTGAAAGATAAAATTGAGTCTGCTTCCATCACCCTTTCAGGCAGTGATTTCGAAATCTTAAACACCTTGCCGCGTGAAAAAAAAATTTCTTACGTCGCCTTTGATTCTTTTGCCAATCATCTTAAATCTGTGTCCTCTGGTTCTCGACCCTTCCGCCAATGGGTACAGTTTTCCTCTATCTACTCTGTCCAGACCGCTCATGATTTTGAACACCTCTATCAAATCTCCTTTCAATCTTCTCTGCTCCAAGTCCATCTCCAACTTTGCCAGTCTATCAACGTAACTGAAGTCCCTCATTCCTGGAATCATTCTTGTAAATCTTTACTGCAGCTTCTCTGAGCCCTTCACAATCTTCCTAAACTATGGTGCCCAGAATTGGACACAATACTCCAGTTGGGACTGACCCAATGTTTTCTACAGGTTCATCATAATTTTCACACTTTTGTACTCTATAACTCTATTTATGAAGCCCAGAATCCCGTAAGTCTTTTAACCTGCTTTCTACACCTTCTGCCACCTTCAACGATTTGTGCACACATACCCCAAGGTCTCTCTGTTCATGCACCCTCTTTAGGATTGTACCATGTAATTTATATGTTGCTCCACATTTTTTCTACCAAAATTCTTCACTTCAGACTTTTCTGCATTAAATGTCATTTTCCATGAGTCTGCCCATTTCATCACCTTGTCTATATATTCCTGAAGTCTAACACGCTTCTCCTCACTATTCTGTTCCGAACACAGCTGAGACTGCACACAGCGAGGTTAAAGTAACAGTGACCTCAGTCTTTATTAAGACACTCCAGAGTGAGGAACAGGCCTTAGGGGCTGGTTTATATACAGTGCTCCCAAGGGATGCTGGGATCCCTTGGGACTTCAGGGGTGAGCTCCCTGGTGGCAGAACATGGGAGAGCATGCTTTACAGATACACAACATCACTCCCCCGCAAAGTCAAAGTGAAAACTATTTACAAGGTGAGGCGGTCGGGAGCCTTTCTTTCCCTGGTGGACCGCCTCGGTACAAATGTCTGTTCTGGTGTGTTGGCTGTGCCCTTGCTGGGCTGGCGTGTTGTTGGCCCTGCAGGGCTGCTGGCCTGTTGGGCGTGATGGGTTCGATTTCCTGGTCCGGGGAGGTGTCATTGATCCTTTGGGTGTGTGTTGTGGGGTCGAAAAAGGTGGTGTCTGCTGTGGGTTGTTCAGGACAGTCTGTGAACCGCAGCCTCGTTTGGTCCAGGTGCTTTCTGCAAATGTGTCAATTGTCTAGTATGACTACAAACATCCTATTTCCTTCTTTAGCTATCACCGTACTCGCGATCCACTTGGGACCATGTCCATAGTTTAGCACATTCACAGGGTCATTCAGATCAATTTCCCGTGACACAGTGGCGCGACCATCGTTTACATTTTGTTGCTGCCGCCTGCTCTCTACCTGATCATGCAGGTTGGGGTGGACCAGCGAGAGTCTGGTTTTAAGTGTCCTTTTCATAATTAGCTCAGCCGGGGGCATCCCTGTGAACGAGTGGGGTCTTGTGCGGTAGCTGAGCAGTACTCGGGACAGGCGGGTTTGGAGTGAGCCTTCTGTGACTCATTTAAATCTCTGTTTGATTGTTTGTACTGCCCACTCTGCCTGCTCATTGGAGGCTGGTTTAAACGGGGCCGAAGTAACATGTTTAATCCCATTGCGAGTCATGAATTCTTTAAATTCGGCACTAGTGAAACATGGCCCGTTGTCACTGACCAGTATGTCAGGCAGGCTGTGGATGGCAAACATGGCCCTCAGGCTTTCAATGGTGGCGGTGGTGGTGCTTCCCGACATTATTTCACACTCAATCCATTTTGAAAAAGCATCCACCACCACCAGGAACATTTTACCGAGAAACGGGCCTGAATAGTCGACATGGATCTTCGACCATGGTCTGGAGGGCCAGGACCACAAACTTAGTGGTGCCTCTCTGGGCGCGTTGCTCAACTGAGCACACACGCTGCATTGCCGTACACAGGACTCTAAGTCAGAGTCGATACCGGGCCACCACACATGGGATCTGGCTATCGCTTTCATCATTACTATACCCGGGTGTGTGCTGTGGAGATCTGAGATGAACATCTCCCTGCCCTCTTTGGGTAGCACTACGCGGTTATCCCACAACAGGCAGTCTGCCTGAATGGACAACTCGTCCTTTTGCCGCTGGAACGGCTTGATTATCTCTTGCATTTCAACGGGGATGTTAGTCCAGCTCCCATGCAGTACACAGTTTTTTACTAGGGATAGCAGAAGATCTTGGCTGGTCCAAGTCCTAATCTGGCGGACCGTGACAGGTGATTTATCATTATCAAATGCTTCCATGACCATCAACAAGTCTGCGGGCTGCGCCACCATCAACAAGTATGCAGGCTGCGCCATTTCCACCACCATGGTGGACAATGGTAGCCGACTGAGAGCATCCGCACAGTTCTCGGTGCCTGGCCTGTGGCGGATGGTATAGTTATACACTGATAGCGCGAGTGCCCACCTTTGTATGCGGGCTGAGGCATTAGTATTTATCCCCTTGTTTTCAGCGCACAGGGAAATGAGTGGAACGTGATCAGTTTCCAGCTCAAATTTGAGGCCAAACAGATACTGATGCATTTTCTTTACCCCCGAACACACACGCTAATGCCTCTTTCTCAATCATGTTGTCGGCCCTATCAGCCTTAGACAAGTTCCTGGAAACATAGGTGACAGGTTGCAACTTCCCCACAATGTTAGCTTGTTGTAATACACACCCGACTCCGTACGACGACGCATCACATGCTAGCACAAGTCTTTTACACGGGTTATACAATACAAGCAGCTTGTTGGAGTATAAAATGTTTCTGGCTTTCTCAAAAGCAATTACTTGGTTTTTTCCCCATACCCAGTTCTCACCTTTATGCAATAACACATGTAGGGGCTCTAAGAGGGTGCTTAACCCTGGTAGGAAGTTACCAAAATAGTTGTGGAGTCCCAGAAACGACCGCAGCTCCGTGACGTTCTGTGGCCTGGGCGCGTTCCTGATAGCCTCTGTCTTGGCGTCTGTGGGCCGAATGCCATCCACCGCGATCTTTCTCCCCAAAAACTCCACTTCTGTTGCCATGAAGACGCATTTCGACCTCTTCAGCCGCAGCCCTACGTGATCCAGTCGCTGGAGGACCTCCTCCAGGTTTTGTAGGTGCTTGACGGTGTCCCGACAACAGTTTAAATTCCTCAGGGCATGACCCGTACGTGACTGCCCAGTCTCCATTCAGGACATATTTCTTAACTAAAGACAGTAGCGGGTCTTTATTTGTCTAGACTTTAATCTGACGGGCTGTCACAGGTGAGCCTTCGCTTTCGAAAGCTTCAGCAGCCATGACCATCTTAGCATCATGCTCAGCTGCACCCTCAGTGGTGGCTAGTGGGAGCCTGCTGAGTGCAACGGCGCAGTTTTCAGTGCCCGGTCTATGCCGAACTGTGTTATCATAGGCGGCTAACGTGAGTGCCCACCTCTGTATGCAGGCCGATGCATTCGCATTTATGGCCTTGTTGTCAGCCAAAAGGGACGTTAGGGGTTTGTGATCTGACTCCAGCTCAAATTTCCTGCCAAACAGGTACTGGTGCATTTTTTTTACTGCATATACACATGCTAGCGCTTCCTTTTCTACCATCCCGTAGCCCCTTTCTGCCTGGGACAGACTTCTAGAGGCATAAGCTACCGGCTGTAACTGACCCTTGGCATTCACATGCTGCAATACACACCCAACCCCATAGGACGACGCATCGCAGGTCATATAACGTTAACAGTTTGTTGGAGCATAACAAATTGCGTACTCTATCAAAAGCCCTTTCCTGGCTGTCCCCCCAGACTCAATCGCGACCTTTGTGTAGGAGCACGTGTAACAGCTCTAACAGCGTGCTCAATTTGGGAAGAAAGTTACCAAAATAGTTCAGGAACCTCAGGAACGAATGCAGCTCCATCGTGTTACGGGGTCTGGGTGCTCTCTGGATCGCTTCCGTTTTAGACTCAGTAGGTCTGATCCCGTCTGCTGCTACCCTCCTCCCCAGGAATTCTACCTCTGGAGCTAAGAAGACGCACTTCAGCTTTTTCAGTCGCAGCCCAACCCGGTCCAGTCTGCATAGCACCTCCTCCAGGTTGTGGAGGTGTTTTTCAGTATCGCGACCTGTGATGAGGATGTCGTCTTGAAAAACCACCGTCCTTGGAATCGACTTGAGGAGGCTTTCCATATTTCACTGAAAGATCACGGCGGCTGAACGAATCCCGAACGGAAATCTGTTATACTCAAACAACACCTTGTTTGTCATGATGATGGTCAGCTTCTTCAACTCACTCACCAGCTCCTGGGTCACGTAAGCTGAGGTCAGGTCCAATTTTGAAAAAAGTTTGCCACCTGATAGCGTCGCAAAGAGGTCCTCCGCTCTCGGTAGCGGGTATTGGTCTTGGAGTGACACCTGATTGATGGTGGCCTTGTAATTGCCACATATCCTGACCGACCCAGCCGCCTTGAGCACCGGCCTGGTGTCCGGGTTTATGTGAATCACTACCTTGACCCCCATGAAAGTGCCAATGCCAGGTTGAAATAATGAGTCAAATTTGTCCAGGACCTGTGAGCATGATACTCGCTCCACAGAAGAAATTGCATTGATATCGCCCCATTTCCAGTTCATGACAGCAAGCCAACTCCTCCCCAGTAGTGTGGGACCGTCCCCCAGGACAATCCAGAGTGGCAACCTGTTCTCCGAATCTTTGTGGGTCACGACTACCGTGGCGCTGCCTAGCACCGGAATGATCTCCTTTTATATGTCCGTAACTGTGCGTCAATCGGCAATAATTTTGGCCTCCTGGCCTTGGACACCCACAACCTTTCAAACTGTTTGATACTCATCAGGGACTGGCTGGCCCCCTTGTCTAGCTCCATTAATACTGGGATGCCATTGAGGAGCACCTTCATCATTATCGGTGGCGTCCTGATATATGAACTGTATACGTGCTCCACATGAACTCGCTGAACTTCAGCTTTCAGCGATTTCCCACAGTATTCATTTGGCCTCGTAGGGCTTACATCGGGCCCGTCCTCCTCATGCATCAACCTGGCTGCAGGCTTCCTGCACATACGCGCCAAGTGACCGCTGACGTTGCAATTTCTGCAGGTATATTGCTGATACATGCAAGCTCTGGCTGTGTGTTTGCCTCCACATCTCCAGCATGAGCTTGAGGCCCCGTTGTTGGAAACAATAGGTCCATTACCAGTCGGTCATCTCTGACTGCCTCTGTAACTGTCCTTAAGCACACCATTAACAGGTGTTGATGGCCCCATTACTGGCCGCATTGTCCATTGCGATGGCATGAGTCGCCGTTCAGCTAGCCATTGTCTCTGTTAAATTCCCCCTTTGGGTTCGACTGCATGCTGGGGCATTTCCGATTGCCCTTGTCTGCCTAGAGAACTATGTGCTGCGTTAACAATGTTGACTCCCTGGTCGTTTACCGCATTTGAGCCAAGATTTTTGTCATACATCATTCTAGTCTCCTCCTCCCCTGAGATAAATGTCTGGGCTATCAGAGCCGCCGCTTCCAAGGTCAAGTCTTTGGTCTCAATCAGTTTCCTGAAAACCCCAGCGTGCCCGATGCCCTCAATAAAAAAGTCTCACAGCATTTCCGCTCTGCATGCATCTGGGAACTTACATAGGCTTGCCAGCCGCCGGAGATCTGCCAAGATGTCTGGAATGCATTGCCCTTCTCACCGCCGGTGCGTGTAAAACTGATGTCTTGCCATGTGCATGCTGCTCGCCGGGTTAAGGTGTTCCCTGATCAACTTACTGAGCTCTTCGACCGTCTTGTCCGCCGGCTTCTCTGGCGCTAGAAGGTCCTTCATCAGGGAGTATGTTCTGGATCCACAAACCGTCAGGAGATGAGCCCTGCGTTTGTCGGCCGAATCCTGTCCCAACCATTCCTTAGTGACAAAACTTTGCTGTAGTCTCTCAATAAAGTCGTCCCAATCATCACCAACACAGTACCTCTCTTCTGTGCTGCTAGTGGCCATGCTTGCATGGTTTAAATCCCAGTTTCTCGTCGCCAGTGATATGTCCTTACTATACAGTGTAAATGCACACGAGGCCCATACTTGAGAGAAAATCACTCTGTGACCAGTTACCTTTATTACCAAGACCTCAAGTAATGAAGATGGGTGGAACTTCCCCTTTTATACCTGGAAAGTCCAGGTTAGGAGTGTCTCCCACAAGTTCACCCCCCTGTAGTCAATGTTCTCAAGGTGTACAACTTAGGTCAGCTTATACATGGGTTACAATGATAGTTGAATACATGACAAGATGCATTCTCATTCTACTGAAATTGGCCTTCCCCCAGTTAAACATTTTTACTCGAGATTGCTCCCTGTCCTTTTCCATAGCGAATCTAAACCTTATGATACTATGATCACTATTCCCTAAATGTTCACCTCTGACACTTGCTCCACTTGAGCTACCTCATTCCCCAGAACCAGATCCATCAATGCCTCCTCACTCATCGCGCCGAAAACATTCTGATCAAGAAAGTTCTCCTGAACACACTTCAAAAATTCTTTCCCTTCTCTGCCCTTAGTATCTAAAAAAGTATCGCTCTCTGTCTTGAATATACTCAACGACACAGCTCGCGGGCGTAGAGAATTGCAAAGGTTCACAACCCTTTGAGTGAAGAGATTTCTCCTCATCTCATTCCTAAATGGCTGATCCCTTATTCTGAGACTGTGACTCTTAGTTCTCGGCTCCCCAGCCAAGGGAAACATTCTCCCAGTATCTACCCTGTCAAGCCCTGTAAGAAGGGCTCTCATCAAAGCCACAAATGACATGCTTTGTGACTGTGACAAAGGTAAACTATCCCTCCTTGTCCTTCTCGACATGTCTGCAGCCTTTGACATGGTTGACCACTCCATTCTCCTCCAACGACTCTCCCCCATCATCCAGCTGCACTTGCCTGGTTCCATTCGTATCTATCTAATCGTAGCCAAAAAATCACCTGCAATGGCTTCTCTTCCCACTCCCACATTGTTACCTCTGGTCCCCCAAGGATCTATTCCTTGGCCCCCCACCCTCCTGTTTCTCATCTATATGCTGCCCCTTGACGACATCATCTGAAAACACAGCGTCAGTTTCCACATGTGCGCTGATGTCACCCAGCTCTACCTCACCACCATTTCTCTCGACCCCTCCATGGTCACTAAATTGTCAGACTGCTTGTCCAACATCCAGTACTGGATAAGCAGAAAGTTTCTCCAATTAAATATTGGGAAGACTGAAGCCACTGTCTTTGATCTCTGCCACAAACTGCTTTCCCTAGCCATCTACTCCATCCCTCTCCCTAGCATTTGTCTGAGGTTGAATTAGACCTTTCGCAACCTCGGTGTCATATTTGACCCTAAAATGAATTTCCAGCCACATATCCATGGCATAACTAAAACCGTTTATTTCCACCTCCGTAACATCGCTCATCTCTGCTCCTGCCTCAGCTCATCCGCTGCTGAAACCCTCATCCATGCCTTTGTCACCTCTAGACTTGACTGCTCCAACTCACTCCTGGCTGGCCTCCCACATTCTACCCTACGTAAACTTGAGGTCATCCAAAACTCGGCAGCCCGTGTCCTAATTCGCACCAAGTCCCACTCATCCATCACCCCTGTGCTCGCTGACCTACATTGGCTCCCGGTTAAGCAATGCCTCGATTTCAAAGTTCTCATCCTTGTTTATAAATCCCTCCATGGCCTCTCCCCTCCCTATCTCTGTAATCTCCTTCAGCTTCACAACCCCCTGCAATATCAGTGCTCCTCAAATTATGCCCTCTTGCGCATCCCTGATTATAACAGTTCAACAATTGGTGGCCATGCCTTTAGCTGCGTGAGCCCTAAGCTCTGGAACTCCCTCCCTAAACTTCTCTGCCTCTCTACCTCTCTTTCTTCCATTAAGACGCTCCTTAAAACCTATCTCTTTGACCAAGCTTTTTGTCATCTGCCGTAATTTCTTCTCATGTGGCTCAGTGTCAAATTTATTTGTTTTGTCTTATAACACTGCTGTGAAGCACCTTGGAACGTTTTACTACGTTAAAGGTGCTATATAAATACAAGTTGTTGTTGTTGTTTCAATAAGATCACCTAATTTCCTCAACCTCTCCTCATAGAACATTCCTTCCCATCCCAGGAATCAGTTTGGTGAAGCTTCGTTGCACTCCCTCTAAGGCAAGTATATCCTTCCTTAGGTAAGGTGACCAAAACTGCACAGTACTCTAGGTGTGGTCTCACCAAGGCCCTGTATAATTGCAGTAAGACTTCTTTACTCTTATACTCCAATCCTTTTGTAATACAGGCTGACATACCATTTGCTTTCCTAATTGCTTACTGTACCTACATGTTAACTCCCTGTGATCCATGGATACCTAGGTCCCTCTGAAAAGAAACATTTCCCCGTATCTCACCTTTTAAAAAATATTCAGCTTTTCTATTCTTCCTAGCAAAGCTGATAACTTCGCATTTCTCCACATTATATCCTATCTGCTATCTTCTTGCCCACTGACTTAACCTTTCTATATCCCTTTGAAGCCTCTTTGCACCCTTCTCACAACTTACTTTCCCACCTAACTTTGTATCATCAGCAAACTTGGATACATTGCACTCTGTCCCCTCATCTAAATCATTGATATAAATTGTAAATAGCTGAGGCCCAAGCACGGATCCTTGGGGTACCCCACTAGTTACTGTCTGCCATCCCAAAAATTACCTGTTTATCCCTAATCTCTGTTTTCTGTCCATTAACTAATCCTCAATCCATGCTAATATATTACCCTCAATCCCATGTGCCCTAATTTTGTGTAACAACCACTTGTGTGGCACCTTATCGAATGCTTTTTGAAAATCCAAATAATCTACATCTCGTGGTTTCCCCTTACCTACCCTGTTGTTACACACTCAAAAAATTCTAATAGATTTGTCAAACATGATTTCCCTTTCATAAATCCATGTTGACTCTGCCCAGTCATGTTATGATTTTCTATGTGCCTTGTTACCACATCTCTAATAATAGATTCTAGCATTTTCCCTACTATTGACGTCAGGCCAAATTGGTCCCTGAATTCCTAAATGAACCATCTTGTTTGAACCTTTGTACCAGTGTTGAACATGGAGCATGGAGATAAGATTGTGTGTCAGGCAGTCAGGAATTTAATGAAATAACATTTCAAAGTACAGTATATTGGTAATTTAGAAATAGATAATGTCAATGGAAAAACACAGCCTCGATTAAACTAAACGAATATAAAGTCCTTGCATAACCCATTAACCCCTTCAGTGATAGTAACACAAACTTTTGACAATGTTAACCAATATGCCTTGTCTTTCATTTTTTGCTATATTAATATAACTGTACAGTTCGTGAATGGAACTACACACAAGAAAAGCAATTCAATTAACATTTTAGACAAAGTAAATCAATTAATCTGATTCGTTTAACGGACCAACACTGGACATTTGGGGCTTTGGATCATGTTCCTTACTCTTTAAATATCAGCTAAGTTGCATCATATTCTGTACCACAAGTACCTGCTAGCCCGGCTGAAACCCTCCCTGGTGGCCCAGTGGACCTAACTTAAAAAGCTGCAGAGCTCGTAGCAGCTCTCCCCTTTAACTGAAGGGGAGAGACGTGATGACGCGCCAGCACAATGACATTACCAGCCCGGAGCTGATTACTGACAGTGGGGAAGAGTCCATCACGCCTCCACTTCCGCCCCCGTTATGACCGACTTCCACCCCATTCGAAAAAAAACGACAAAGAACTGAATTTTGCAAGATGAGCCGCCACATCTATTGCGGCGGCCAAAACACACCAAAAACAGTAGGTGCGACCCGTTTCCAGCAATAGTTTCCATAATAAGATGGATACAAGAAAGAAAGAACGACTTGCATTTATATAGCACATTTCTCGTCCACCGGACGTCTCAAATCACTTTTTACAGCCAATGAAGTACCTTTGGAGTATAGTCACTGTTGTAATGTAGGAAACGCGGCAGCCAATTTGCGCACAGCAATTCCCACAAACAGCAATGTGATAATGACCAGATAATTTGTTTTGTTATGTTAATTGAGGGATAAATATTGGCTAGGACACCGGGGATAACTGCCCTGCTCTTCTTCAAAATAGTGCCATGGGATCTTTTACGTCCACCTGAGAGAACAGACGGGGCCTCGGTTTAATGTCTCATCTGAAAGACGGCACCTCCGACAGTGCAGTACTCCCTCAGTATTGCATTGAGGAGCCAACCTAGATTTTTGTGCTCAAGTTCCTGGAATGGGACTTGAACCCACAACCTTCTGACTCAGAGGCAAGTGTTCTTCTTGTGCTACCCACTGAGCCACAACTGACAAGAGAGGGTATTTATGTGCTCCAGCTCGCCTCGTCGTTTAGTTCCAGGTTCATTTTTATTTCACTCAAAGTCAAGGTGATGTCTGAGTCCAAGGCTTTCTCTACATAGCATACGCTATTTAAAATTATGTTATTTTTGAATTAAACGCACTATATATAAAATATCTTAATTGTAATTGCATAGTTTATCTGCTATGAGAAATGCATTTTGTAGCATTACTTTAACCCTGAACCACTCCAATGGCATATTCAGGGCAGTCAATGTAAATCTCTAAGCAGTTCCATTCATTTCAATGGAAGCTGGTCCATCTCACACCATCAGAGGCAGCAAAGTCAGGAATAACTAGTATTAGCTGACTATGGGTACGAAAACCTATCAAGTTACAAATTATTCTTGAGCATTATCAAACTCCTCAGAACATTTGATTAATCCACGACACATCTTCAGGTGACACTAAGAGGTTATTCTAACCTAACTTGCCGGGCGGGAAACCTACAGGATCAGATGGAATTCCAGTTTTACACCCTGCCCAATATTACTCTCCATTGACCGCTGCACTCTCTCACATGGTGAAATTAGGCAGTCATATCATGCTGTGCTTGCTCTTCGGGGCAAAATTTAAGTAGGGGTTCCTACGCACACAAAAATCTCCAAAATCATTGGGAGTCCTTTTTATATAAAATACCTCTTTCATGAAGGGGATCATGTGGATTTTGAAATCCAATGTGATTTTTCAGTATGACAAAATAAACAGTCACAGGCACTGAAAGCACGCTTTGATGCTACAATAACACTATGCTAGGGAGGGGATGCGTTGTGACAACAAATTCTAATTTAAGCAGGGGTCTCAGTACTGAGCAAAGAAAAGGTGCTTCTCCAGAGAAGCAGAAGCAGGGAGAAAAATCAACAGGTGATGAGCCTAGGCCTCACAAGCCTTAAATCAAACATATCCAACAGCAACATGAACAGAGGGCCAAGTGGTTTACCTCCTCTTCCACATTTGGCAGGGATTATTGTTATGTGGTGGGGGACGGGGTTGGCTAATGTGGTTAGTAAAGGGAAAAGGGAAAAACTAAGATGGAAAGAAATCCAGTATCAGGGAAAAATGGTCAGTAATATATGTAACTGACAGTGAAAGTAAATATCTTTTATAAAATGTGAAATCCGCTAGCAATAAGCTAATAATTTTCCACTGGAACACAGTGCATTCTGAAATAAAGCCAAAATACTGTAGTTCAAATATATGCACTATTTTTAAAAAATGGTTGATGACCACACCCAAACGTTCAATTGTTATCTTTATGTCACCAGGTTTAACAGATATCATCAAACCTGTGATAAATTATCACAGGATAATTACGACAAAGTATTGAATTTGTCTACGAAAAGCTCTAAGCAGAAGCAATTACTTACGATTTGTACTGGAGCGTTCTTGTTGGTAAAGCTACTCTCTCATTGTTGGTTGACGCTGATGGACTTTTACTTCTTTTACTATTGAAGCAGTACACCTTCCCACATTGTAAATGGTAATCATTAACAAATCACAGCCAAAAGGAGGTGCTCTCAATGCCGGGAAACTCTTCCGGTTATCGTGCGTCAGAAAGAAAGAAAAATCATCTGATGTGAACCTGGCCATTTGTTAGTAAACTGGATAAGAATGTAGGAAAATACAAAGATATCATCTTAATACATACAGCACAAAAACAAAAATGCAGCAGAGTGGATGATATTGAATTCCTTGCACTTTTGCTGTGTATATTAACAACTGCCAGAATATGCCAGGACCTTGCTCTCTAGTTAATAAACAGATGCTTATGTAGCAGAGTGATTAAGCTGTTGCTTCTGCCACCATACGTGCTGATGATTGAGAGGGTTGGTGAGAGATTAGTTAATTAGATTGTCTTAAAACACTGCATTTGGCACAGCTAACAGACAGTACTGGTTTCTGATACCAGAAGTAATAAAACTGCCACTACTGCAAAAGGAATGTAAACCTATAAATTATTACATAAAGAATAAAAATGGATGGTTATAAGGCCATCGAATAAGGGGGCACAGTTTATGTCAAAACAAGCATCGAGGGCTAGACTTTCCATTTACAACGCTATTGCCCAAAAATTGGCGATATTACCGGCGTAAGTGGTTGTATTATTTTTCAGGATCGCCGGAATATTGCCCATTTTAAAAACCACTAGTTTTGCCTTTTTAATTTGGGTGATAGCCATAGCAATGTGAAATGGGCCTTAGCGATGTATTCCGTTTTGCAAGGCGGCATCCATGGCAACGGTCATTTTGCGCATGCGTAGTTTTTTTTGTGATTAACTTTTCCTGCGATTCATGAGGTCAGGGGTCATCTGCGCATGCTCAGAAGACTGAAATAGAAGGAGAGAGAGAATGCATTACAGTTGAGGCAAGCAGGGGAGAAACTAAAAAACCTGATAGTAGATAGTAGAATGGAAATGGATTATGTAGAGTTGGGAGTGACTGACGTTGATGAGGTGGCAGAGGTGGGTGAGGGGAGTGATTTGTCGGCGTTTAGTGGGAGAAGGAGAGCCAAAAGATTCTCTGATGAATCCATGAAACTCGGTGGGCCCAATTAACCTGGGGTGGTCATGGGAACCCCGCCCCCCCCTGTATATACTAAAGAATATGGATGGAGATCGCTGAGGTTGTATCATCGTCGGCCCATGATGTCAGAGAGCCAAACCAGTGCCGCAAGCGCTGGAACGACCTGGAAGAGTAAGTATTAAATTATTAAATTTATAATTGCAATGATGCAACTACTCATTAATTAAAATGTAAATCTGATGGATTGTAATTAAGCTGGTAATCTTGGTGTCATGCATTAGTTCCTAACTACGATCTTGTTAAATTTATTCTCCGGCGGTAGATATAACTATGTATTAATTGCATACAAAGCGTATTAGCATATAACGTTAATGATGAATAACATGGGCGATGATTAATTGTGGATTATAATATCTGTGTGTTCTGTGTGTTGTGTAATAGTATCTAATAATATTTGTAATAATACCTAGGCAATTAGCTTATGCCATGCTCTTGTCACCTTTGCAAAAGGAGATATCTAAGGATAGAGCTGAGCGCAAGCGCACAGGAGGAGGGCCTGCTGAACTTTGCTAGTTAACAGACCTGGAGGAGCGGACCTCAGTGCTTGTTGGTGTGCATAATCGTTTGGCCACCCATGGTGGTGCTGAACCCATTGTTGTGCCATGTGAGTAATATATAAACCATTGGTGATTTAAAGTAATTTAATGCCATTTCAGTATAATGTATGAATGAATTACAAACAATGGTGAGGCCAGGCCAGGTAAGGATGAAATGTAACTTAATGCAACTATAACTGTCACCAAAGTAACTTCACTCAAAGCAGTCATTTATGAGCTGCTGACGCAACAGTCTGAAGCTGCATAACTACCATGATGCTTTTCCTGTGGTGTTGGGTGGGGTGGGGACATGGGTTCAACTACAGGCTGATTGTCCTCCCCGAGGTCCTCGTCCTCCTCCTGCTCCTCTTCTGCCTCCCCTCGGTCCTGAGGTGGATCGGCAGTCCCATCTGGCAATTCTTGTCCCCTCCTGATAGCTAAGTTATGCAACATACAGCACACCACAATGAACTCAGTGACCTGCTCTGAGTGGTATAGTAGGTCATCTCCTAAGTGGTCCAGGCATCTGAAGCACTACTTAAGCATTCCAATTGTCTTTTCGACAATATTGCATGTGGCTATATGGCTTTCATTGTATCGTTTCTTGGCTTCTGTCTGGGGCTTACGCAGTGGGGCTATGAGCCAGCTGGCAAGGCCATATCTTTTATCCCCCAGCATCCAACCGTGACCTTGTGGCTGACTCTTAAACAGGTGCTTTTATGCGAGATGTGTGCATCATGGATGCTCCTTGGAAAATTTGCATTTACTGCTATAATTATTTGCTTGTGGTCGACAACGAGTTGCACATTCAGGGGGTGGAATCCCTTTTGGTTCCGAAACACCTTTGCATCCTGAAAAGGTGCTTGCAGGGTGATGTGCGTACAGTCTATTGCTCCCTGTACCTTGAGGAAATTTGCTATTCTCGAGAACCCCAAAGTCCTCTCACTCTGTGCCTCACTGGTCATAGGGAAGTTTATAAAGTCCATCCTGCGAGCGTAAATGGCTTCAGTCACCTATCAAATGCAGCAATATGTGGCGTGCTGAGTGATTCTGAAAATGTCAGCAGCTGAGGCCTGAAAGGAGCCCGATGCAAGGAAGGAAAGTGCTGCAGTAAGCTTAACCAATGGGCAGTGTGGTCCTGATGGTGCTGGTAGGCTGCAGATCTCCCTTAATTAGCTGGCATATCTCACAGATGACCTCCTTTCGGAAGCACAGCTTCCTAACGCATGTTTTATCGGACAAGTCCAGGTATGATCGCTTATCCCTGTAAATGCATTGGGTGTAAGGTCTCCTCCTCCCCAGCAGTCTGCCACCTCTTTGATTGGGTGCATAATGCGCTTCAAAAAAACTTCTCCCATCTCTATTCTGCAGCATGTGAGTAGTCATCAATACTGGCTGAGAAATTACAGGCCCCATACTATAAATGCCCGAATATGTCTTCAAAATTATTAACTTGTCCTCTACAAACGCAATAAACTCAAAATTCACCACAATGTGATTAGATGGTTGTCAAGATTGTAAAATGACCTTAAAATCACTCACAAATTACCTCAATGCTCCTTGAAGCAGCCTTTTATTAAAAGTCCTCCGATTTAAAAAATGGCGTCCATACCGCTTGGTTAAGGTTAGGCGAGTGCAGCTTTTCTTGAGCATCTTTTTGGGCGAGCAATCATTTGGGCGATATATGGGCGAAATGCTGACAGTGTGTTTGTGTGTGTGTGTTTGTGTGTGTTTGTGTGTGTGTGTGTGTGTGTGTGTGTGTGTTTGTATGTGTGTGTGTTTGTGTGTGTGTGTATGTGTGTGTGTTTGTGTGTGTATGTGTTTGTGTGTGTATGCGTGTGTGTGTATGTGTGTTTGTGTGTGTGTGTGTGTGTATGTGTGTGTGTATGTGTGTGTGTTTGTGTGTGTATGCGTGTTTGTGTGTGTGTGTGTGTATGTGTGTGTGTTTGTGTGGCCACCACAGTAGAAGGACCCTCTGTTAAAAAGTTCTATTTTCAGCTTTGCAGAGGAAGGTGTCACAGATCAACCGAGAAAGGTCAAAACCTAGAGGAGGTGCGCCAAGTAGGCTGCAACTAACAGCCGTGGAACAGAGAATCGGCTGATATGATTAAATCTCGCAAGAGAAGTTCAACCACCAATGTGGACGCTGGGCCCAGGTTATCGACAGAGGGTAAGCCCTGCAAATTGCTCAGTCTGTGTTGGCATCATGGTCTTTTAAATAAACTTGCGCTGTGTAACCCGTGTACTCATGTCAGCCTGCCCCTTCTGCCCTCTCCCCTGCTGCTAATGAAACATAAGAACATAAGAACATAAGAAATAGGAGCAGGAGCAGGCCATACGGCCCCTCGAGCCTGCTCCGCCATTCAATAAGATCATGGCTGAGCTGATCATGGACTCAGCTCCACTTCTTTGCCTGCTCCCTATAACCCCTTAATCCATTATCGATTAAGAAACTGGCAATCTCTGTCTTAAATATATTCAATGACCAGCTTCCACAGCTCCCTGAGGAAGCAAATTCCACAGATTTACAACTCTCTGAGAGAAGAAATTTCTCCTCATCTCAGTTTTAAATGGCAGCCCCTTATTCTAAGATCATGCCCCTTAGATCTAGTCTTCCCTATCAGTGGAAACATCCTCTCTGCATCCCCCATGTCAAGCCCCCTCATAACCTTAGACTTTTTGATAAGATCACCTCTCATTCTTCTGAACTCCAATGAGTAGAGGCCCAACCTACTCAACCTTTCCTTATAAGTCAACCCCCTTATCTCTGGAATCAACCTAGTGAACCTTCTCTGAACTGCCTCCAAAGCAAGTATATCCTTTCTTAAATATGGAAACCAAAACTGTACACAGTATTCTGAGTGTGGCCTCACCAATACCCTGTAAAACTGTAGCAAGGCTTCCCTGTTTTTATACTCCATCCCCTTTGCAATAAAGGCCAAGATTCCATTGGCCTTCCTGATCACTTGCTGTACCTGCATACTATCCTTTTGTGTTTCATGCACCAGGACCCCCAGGTCCTGCTGCACTGCAGCACTTTGCAATTTTTCTCCATTTAAATAATAACTTGCTCCTCGATTTTTTTTCTGACAAAGTGCATAACCTCACACTTTCCAACATTATACTCCATCTGCCAAATTTTTGCCCACTCATGTAGCCTGTCTATGTCCTTTTGCAGATTTTTTTGTGTCCACCTCACACATTGCTTGTCCTCCCATCTTAGTATCGTCAGCAAACTTGGCTACGTTACACTCGGTTCCTTCCTCCAAGTCATCAATATAGATTGTAAATAGTTGGGGTCCCAGCACGGATCCCTGCGGCACCCCACTGATTACTGATTGTCAACCCGAGAATGAACCATTTATTCCTACTCTCTGTTTTCTGTTCGTTAGCCAATTCTCTATCCATGCTAATATATTACCCCCAACCCCGTGAACTTTATTCTTGTGCAGTAGCTTTTTATGTGGCACCTTGTCAAATACCTTCTGGAAGTCCAAATACACCACATCCACTAGTTCGCCTTTATCCACCCTGTTATGTATTCAACCCCTTGTAACCTGTATTACACTACCACCAGAGGGCCCACATGTTGGAGTCCCAAGAGATCCCAGCATCCCTTGGGAGTACTGTATATAAGAAGGCCACCCACGAGTTACCTGCACTCTGGAGTCTTATTAAAGGAGCTAAGATCACACTTGCTCATTGTACACAGTACTCAGTTTCATCCTTTATTATGAGTGTACTACAGCCTGTTCATTACATCCTCAAAGAATTTTAGCAAATTTGTCAAACATGACTTCCCCTTCATAAATCTATGCTGACTCTGCCTGACTGAATTTTGTTTTTCCAAATGTCCTGCTGCTGCTTCTTTAATAATAGACTCCAACATTTTTCCCAACCACAGATGTTAGGCTAACTGGTCTATAGTTTTCTGCTTTTTGTAGGAATAGATAAAGGAGGGGATGTCAGAGATTAGGGAGGGGGTGTCGGAGATTAGGGAGGGAATGTCGAAGACAGCTGATGCAGTGTTGGGACAGATTAGGGAGGGAATGTCGGAGATAGCTGCTGCACTGAGTGCACACACCCAGGCTGTCATTGCCCAACAGCAATTGGCAGCTTCAACTGCTGACACTCACTTTCCAATCCCCAGACTGTGAAGTCCTGACTCGAATGAACTGACTTGCACGAGACACATGCTGAAGTCAAGGTCACTCAGGACCTGCACCTTTAATTCCAGCTCTCCAGTCCTGCACTTGCCTGAGACCTCCCTTTATATACCTCAGTGGGACAGGTATGGAGTGTCTCCTGCAAGTGCACCCCTGGTGGTAAGGTATGCTTATTGTTACAGGTTATATCCAGTTACAGTCATGTATAGTATGGTAAGATACAGTTATATACAGTAATGTGAGATACATGACACAGACCAAAGTCAGGTAGTGTGCCGGGGGTTCAGCCACAGGCTGAAGAAGAGTCCGACGATGAACCCAGGCCTTCCACAATGCTGTCTGCTAGGTCTGTCCCTGTCCAACCCCACCAACAACAAATGCGCCTTCGCGCAGAAAGCCGAAGAAACCTTGGGGTCGGGGGAGGAAGCAGAAGGCTGAGACAACGGGCATGGGTATTGGTAGAGGCAACAACAGGGGCAAGAGGGGCGCACAGTGCTAAGGTCTTTGAATAAGGGGGAGGAGAGATGGCTGCAGCTAGAGTTTGTTTGTTTGTTTGTTGCTGCTACTTGTTGTTTTCTTCATTGAAAAATTTAAAGTTTGATACAAATGTTTTTATTAAAGTTATGTACAACTATACAAATGTTTAATAAACCTAATTATTTTTAAATTTAAGCAGAATCCTGCGCATTATTTTTTGAATTAAATCAACATAACCAACACAACATTACGTATATTATTATAACAATATTTTTTCACACGAACAGATGCAAAGAATCAACACTGTCGGGCTGTTTAACCTTCATGAGTTCGTCCTCCTCCTCCTCCTGCTGCTGGTCCTCCCCCCCCACCCGCCATCCCACCCCCCCCTCCTTCTTCCATCAGGAGGATCTTCAGTGTCCAGTACCTGTCCCCTCATGATGGTCAAGTGGTGCAGCATGCAGCACATGACAGTGAACTGACCGACGTGGTGAGGGGCGTATTGCAGGTAGCCTCCAGAGTGGTCCAGGCATCGGAAACGCTGCTTCAGTATGCCAATTGTCTGCTCAATGATGCTCCATGTCGTTATGTGCAACATGTTGTACTGATACTCTGGCGGGGATTGCGTAGGGGGTTCATAAGCCAGGTGGCGAGTCCGTACGCTTTGTCTTCAAACAACCAGCTGTGCCCTTCTGGCAGCTCCTGAAACGTCGCAGATATAACGCCCTCACATCGGATGAAAGCATCATGGATGCTACCGGGATATTTGGCATCCACTGCCATGATCCAATGCATATCTTCGCAGACAAGCTGGACATTTAGGGAGTTGAACCCTTTCCTGTTATGATAAACCTCAGAATCGTTCAAAGATGCACTCAAGGTGATGTGGGTACAGTCGATCGCACCCTGTACCTTTGGGAAGCCAGTAATTCTGAAGAACCCCACAGCCCTGACTCGCATTGCCTGTGTGGGCATAGGGAAATTGATGAACTGGTCCCTTTTGGTAAACAGTGCAGCAGTTACCTGTCGAATGCAGCTATGTGTGGCATGCTGTGAGATGCAGCATATGTCCCCAGTTGTAGCTTGAAATGAGCCTGAGCCAGAAGCATAAAAGGCAAGTGCTGCAGTGACTTTCACTTCCACAGGTAGGGCAGTCCTCCTGCCATGTCTTGGTTGTATGTCTGACCTATTTAGCTGGCAGATCTCGGTCATGACCTCCTTTCTAAATCGCAGCCTGCGAATGCAGTCTGCCTCACTCAGGTATAGGTATGAGCGCCTGTTCCTGTAGATTCGATCAGGGTATGGCCTCCTCCCCGAGCGATCTGGTTTCTGCAATGGTAGTGTTGTATTATCCGTCGGCTCTGCATGGCATGCATGCAAATTAACCTTACTACATGAGACATAGTAATAGTAGCACCCATAATTATTATTCTTAATTTTGTTATTCTTGTTATTGTGAAACAGTACTTACTGAAGCACTCACACCTTTGCTGGGTGATGCCCTAGTAGAACGGACCACACCCTGGTCTGCACATGCGCAACACTAGGCTCTGTCCCGATGGAGACATGACGCACAGTGATTTATGGCACTATTTATAGCTTTTGTCGAAATGCATATGTTTGCTGCTGTGTTGTGCCATCTCCGATGCACAGTTCGGAATTCATGACAACAGGATTGTTCCCTCGGCCGGCCAGAAACACAGATCGGTGCTCAGCTTGGAAGGGTAGTGGCGGGGTGGAATCCAAACAACGAGCGCCTATGCTTGTGTCTGGCCGAGGGAGCAATCCTGCCGCCAACCGGCCGGCACTCCTCCGACCCATGCCTGAAGCCCCGTGAGCAGAGATTCAGTGGTGTGGTGGGGTGAAGTCGCAATTTGCCCATTCTCAAAAACATTCTCTGGGAAAAATTAACCTTCCGAGATATTTTCCGAGTTCCCTCTGCAAATATCATCATGAATTTGTGTTTTAAATTGTCTTCTTCACTCGCTCCAAAAACTCATAAATATACTCAGCGCTGAATTACCTAAGTTAATGTAGGGTTATTCTGATCGGTCCTGAAAAAAATCGTTGATGGCGAAAATCCGTTAAATGGCCAAAAACAGCGCGGAAATCAGTTTTCAACCAGACCTGCACCAAAAAATCTGCCACACAAAAAAATCCGACGCTGAAAGTTGCCGCCAGCATACAAACTTTGAGGAAAGTTGCAAAATCAAGACTGCTCAAAAAAAATCAGCAGACCCCAATAAAACGGCACCCAATGGTGGCGAAAATTCAGCCCATATTTTTTAATGAAACAGATTTTTTAATGAAACTGATTAACATTCACTAGCATTCAGTGGATTCTTTCATTGGCTCAACGCCCCTATTTAAAAAAGGAGGCAGACAAAAAGCAGGAAACTATAGACCAGTTAGCCTAACATCTGTGGTTGGGAAGATGTTGGAGTCCATTATTAAAGAAGCAGCTGCAGGACATTGGGAAAAGCAAAATTCGGTCAGGCAGAGTCAGCATGGATTTATGAAGGTGAAGTCATGTTTGACAAATTTGCTAGAATTCTTTGAGGATGTAACAAGCAGGGTGGATAAAGGGGAACCAGTGGATGTAGTGTATTTGGACTTCCAGAAGGCATTTGACAAGTTGCTACATAAAAGGTTACTGCACAAGATAAAAGTTCACGGGGTTGGGGGTAATATATTAGCATGGATAGAGGATTGGCTAACGAACAGAAAACAGAGAGTAGTGATAAATGGTTCATTCTCGGGTTGGCAATCAGTAGCCAGTGGGGTGCCGCAGGGATCAGTGCTGGGACCCCAACTATTTACAATCTATATTAACGTTTTGGAGGAAGGAACGGAGTGTAACGTAGCCAAGTTTGCTGATGATACAAAGATGGAAGGAAAAGCAATGTGTGAGGAGGACACAAAAAAACCTGCAAAAGGACATAGATGGGTTAAGTGAGTGGGTAAAAATTTGGCAGATGGAGTATAATGTTGGAAAGTGTGAGGTCATGCACTTTGGCAGAAAAAATCAAAGAGCAAGTTATTTAAATGGAGAAAAATTGCAAAGTGCTGCAGCACAGCGGGACCTGGAGGTACATGTGCATGAAACACAAAAGGTTAGTATGCAGGTGCAGCAAGTGATCCGGAAGGCCAATGGAATCTTGGCCTTTATTGCAAAGAGGATGGAGTATGAAAGCAGGGAAGTCTTGCTACAGTTGTACAGGGTATTGGTGAGGCCACACCTGGAATACTGCATGCAGTTTTGGTTTCCATATTTACGAAAGGGTATATTTGCTATGGAGGCAGTTCACAGAAGGTTCACTAGGTTGATTCCGGAGATGAGGGGGTTGACTTATGAGGAAAGGTTGAGTAATTGGCCTCTACTAATTGGAATTCAGAAGAATGAGAGGTGATCTTATGAAACGTATTTGATTTTGAGGGGGCTTGAGATGCAGAGAAGATGTTTCCACTGATAGGGGAGACTAGAACTAGAGGACATTATCTTAGAATAAGGGGCCGCCCATTTAAAACAGAGATGAGGAGAAATTTCTTCTCTCAGAGGATTGTGGATCTGTGGAATTCGCTGCCTCAGAGAGCTGTGGAAGCTGGGACATTGAATAAATTTAAGACAGATAAGGGAATAAACGATAAGGGAATAAGGGGTTATGGAGAGTGGGCAGGGAAGTGGACCTGAGTCCGTGATCGGATCAGCCATGATCGTACTAAATGGCGGAGCAGGCTTGAGGGGCCGTATGGCCTACTCCTGCTCCTATTTCTTATATTCTTATGTTCTAACTCATCCCACAGTTTATGTTGAGTTGCTGATCTCAGCCAGAGCTGCAGTAAAGGCTCTGCAATTGCCCTCAGCACCCCTGAGATAGCAAAGAGAAAAAATATCCTTAGAAATGCATACATATGGGCTTAGGTTCTCCCTTGATGCTCCTTGCCTTTTAACATTCACTGTCTAGACAGCCATATGAAAAATTGGCACTTTGACAATATATTTGAGGGAGACTAATGCCCATGAAACAGTATCCCAGCAAGGTTAATGCCTGCAGAAGAGGAGGAAAGGCAAGATAGAAAATTGGTGAAAAGATGGAAAAAAAATGGATTTACGAAATGGTTGATGTTAAGGACTTGTTGATCAGGGCATTATTTTATAATAGAAATTCCCTCAAGCACAAATTTCTTCTTATTCTATTCAAAATGGTTGTGATGCTTTATTTACTGTGGACCCTATGGAAGGGTTTTCATAAGAATCAGGTGCCATTGTCACTCTCTTCTTGATTTTTCTAAAAGCTGCCATGTTGGATCAATACAATGCCAGCCTTCCTTCTCTTCTTAGACAGTCCCTCGGAGTCGAGGATGACTTGCTTCCACGCTAAAAATGAGTTCTCAGGTGACCGATGAGCCCAATGCAGGACCTACAGTCCCTGTCACAGGTGGGGCAGACGGTGGTTGAAGGAAAGGGTGGGTGTGGTGTTTGGGATGCTGTGCGCTCCTTCCACTGTCTACGCTTGGCTTCAGTTTGCTCCCAGCAAAGAGACTCGAGGTGTTCAGCGCCTTCCTGGATGCTCTTCCTCCACTTAGGGCGGTCTTGGGCCAGGGATTCCTAGATGTCGGTGGAGATGCTGCACTTTTTCAAGGCGGCTTTGAGGGTGTCCTTAAAGCATTTCCTCTGCGCACCTGGGGCTCGCTTGCCGTGTCGAAGCTCCAAGTAGAGCGCTTATTTTGGTAGTCTCGTGTCAGGCATGCAAACAATGTGGCCCGTCCAACGGAACTGATGGAGCGTGTTCAGTGCTTTGATGCTGGGATGTTGGCCTGAGCAAGAACACTGACATTGGTGCGCCTATCCTCCCAATGGATTTGCAGGATCTTGCGGAGACAGCGTTGGTGGTACTTCTCCAGTGTTTTGGGATGCCTTCTGTACATAGTCCATGTCTCTGAGCCATATAGGGGGGCGGGTATCACTACTGCTCTGTAGACCATGAACTCGATGCCGGGTTTGAGGTCCTGGTCTTTAAACACCCTCTTCCTCAGGCGACCGAAGGCTGTGCTGGCAGCCAGCCTTCCAGAGTCCTGCTCAAACCAACAAGAACAGTGAAATCATCTGGAACTCAAAGAGGTATCAATCGGGATGTATTCTAGGGAGGTAATTTTCCAAGCACACACAGGTGGTGGTGAAGAAGATCACCCGTCTCCAGCACATCATTGAACATAACATATTAGAACAGCCTGAAATTTTCTGATATGAGCTGGTAGGAGGCAAGTAGGAGGCCATTGTACTCTGAAAGTTAAGGCTTAAGAGTATTCTTGTTCAGATTATAACTGGTTCATTCAGTGGAAACACATTTGTTGCTAGTTCAAATCTCTTTAACACTAGGCGGTGAGAGTGGAAGTTTTATTTTGAATATTAATAACTTGCTTATTTATTTTCCTTTCAATACATTTAGGCCTCTCTAGGTCCCAACTCCTCACCCAACATTCCTAGGGAAGAAAGCAGTGAGAGTGTGGGCAACATTGTAATCTAGTGATATGAGAGATTTCACTCTTTACTAACATGGCTAACAAGGGAAATTAAGGATAGTGTTAAAGCCAAGGAAGAGGCATATAAATTGGCTAAAAAAAGCAACAAACCTGAGGACTGGGAGAAATTTAGAATTCAACAGAGGAGGACTAAGAGTTTAATTAAGAGGGGGAAAATAGAGTACAAGAGGAAACTAGCAGGGAACATAAAAACTGACTGCAAAAGCTTCTATAAATATGTGAAGAGAAAAAGATTAGTAAAGACAAACGTAGGTCCCTTGCAGTCGGATTCAGGTTGTCGAGGAAATATTTAGCTTAAATTAACTCAGGCGGAGACTTTCAGAATTGCACTTCGAGAGAATTTTATTTTTTAAAAAGCGAGATATCTCGGAGAGCCTGCTTGGACTGTACCAAGGCAGAAGACTCTGCTCTACAAGCAAATTGTCCCTATCTTTATACAGAAATAGAATACAGAAATAGAAAAGGAATCTTATCCATTAGTTCCGTGAGTACAAAGGTCGTCTCGGGAGGCACACACTCTATCTGTCCTGGCATAATTTCTCCCTGTTCACAGTCTGATAAGCAGAATATCAGGAGACTCCCTTTTAATACCAGATAGTCATTTAATTACATTTCTAAGTTTCAAGGCTAAAAAGTGTGGGTGTTGTTCTAGTCCTATTATTTCTTCAAATATAGCAAAAACAGAATTTAACCCTTCCCTTTACCATAGATTCATAGATTCTTTCGTCCACACAGGTGAATTTATAATGGAGAACAAAGAAATGGCAGACCAATTGAACCAATACTTCGGTTCTGTCTTCATGAAGGAAGACACAAATAAACTTCCGAATGTACTAGGGGACAGTGGGTCTAGTGAGAAGGAGGAACTGAAGGATATCCTTATTAGGCGGGAAATTGTGTTAGGGAAATTGATGGGATTGAAGGCCGATAAATTCCCGGGGCCTGATAGTCTGCATCCCAGAGTACTTAAGGAAGTGGCCCTAGAAATAGTGGATGCATTGGTGATCATTTTCCAACAGTCTATCGACTCTGGATCAGTTCCTATGGACTGAGGGTAGTTAATGTAACACCACTTTTTAAAAAAGGAGGGAAAGAGAAAACGGGTAATTATAGATCGGTTAGCCTGATATCAGTCATGGGGAAAATGTTGGAATCAATCATTAAGGATGAAATAGCAGCCCATTTGGAAAGCAGTGACAGGATCGGACCAAGTCAGCATGGATTTATGAAAGGGAAATCATGCTTGACGAACCTTCTGGTATTTTTTGAGGATGTAACTAGCAGAGTGGACAAGGGAGAACCAGTGGATGTGGTGTATTTGGACTTTCAAAAGGCTTTTGACAAGGTCCCGCACAAGAGATTGGTGTGCAAAATCAAAGCGCATGGTATTGGGGGTAATGTACTGATGTGGATAAAGAACTGGTTGGCAGACAGGAAGCAGAGAGTCGGGATAAACGGGTCCTTTTCAGAATGGCAGGCAGTGACTAGTGGAGTGCCGCAGGGCTCAGTGCTGGAACCTCAGCTCTTTACAATATATATTAACGATTTAGATGAAGGAATTGAGTGTAATATCTCCAAGTTTGCAGATGACACTAAACTGGGTGGCGGTGTGAACTGTGAGGAGGACGCTAAGAGGCTGCAGGGTGACTTGGGTAGGTTAGGTGAGTGGGCAAATGCATGGCAGATGCAGTATAATGTAGATAAATGTGAGGTTATCCATTTTGGGGGCAAAAACACAAAGGCAGAATATTATCTGAATGGTGGCAGATTAGGAAAAAGGGAGGTGCAACGAGACCTGGGTGTCATGGTTCATCAGTCACTGAAAGTGGGCATGCAGGTACAGCAGGCGGTAAAGAAGGCAAATGGTATGTTGGCCTTCATAGCTAGGGGATTTGAATATAGGAGCAGGGAGGTCTTACTGCAGTTGTACAGGGCCTTAGTGAGGCCTCACCTGGAATATTGTGTTCATTTTTGGTCTCCTAATCTGAGGAAGGACGTTCTTGCTATTGAGGGAGTGCAGCGAAGGTTCACCAGACTGATTCCAGGGATGGCTGGACTGTCATATGAGGAGAGACTGGATCAACTGGGCCTTTATTCACTGGAGTTTAGAAGGATGAGAGGGGATCTCATAGAAATGTATAAGATTCTGACGGGACTGGACAGGTTAGATGCAGGAAGAATGTTCCCGATGTTGGGGAAGTCCAGAACCAGGGGATATAGCCTTAGGATAATGGGTAGGCCATTTAGGACTGACTTGAGGAGAGACTTCTTCACTCAAAGAGTTGTTAACCTGTGGAATTCCCTGCCACAGAGAGTTGTTGATGCCAGTTCATTGGATATATTTAAGAGGGAGTTAGATATGGCCCTTACGGCTAAGGGGATCAAGGGGTATGGAGAAAAAGCAGGAAAGGGGTACTGAAGGAATGATCAGCCATGATCTTATTGAATGGCGGTGCAGGCTCGAAGGGCCAAATGGCCTACTCCTGCACCTATTTTCTATGTTTCTATGTTTCTATGTCAGCTGGAGAGGAAGAGAGCCCTGTGGTGACTCATCCATTAATTTTCCTTCTATGGTTGGAGGAAATAGCTGACCTTTGCTAAGTACCTCACGGATGGCACAACTAAGACCACAAACATACCACATTGAAAATTACTGAACAAACTAATTCAGAGGTTTAGCATGTTGAAAGATAACCTCCTGATTCCATCTAACTTAGTTCACGTAGAAATTATTTGCATGTGGCATAATGGAGACTATTTTTTCAGAAAGTTTTTAAATTCAAGCATGGGATGTGGGCGTTGCTGGCAAACCCAGCATTTATTGCCCATCCATAATTGCCCTTGAGAAGGTGGTGGTGAGCCGCCTTCTTGAACCACTGCAGTCCATGTGGTGAAGGTACTCCCACAGTGCTGTTATGTAGGGAGTTCTGGGATTTTGACTCAGCAACGATAAAGGGACAGCCATATATTTCCAATCAGAATGGTGTGACTTGGAGAGGATCTTGCAGGTGATGGTGTTTCCATGCGCCTGCTGCCCTTGTCCTTCCAGTTGGTAGAGGTTGCGGGTTTGGGAGGTGCTGTCAAAGAAGCTGTGGGATGAACTATAATGTACATACTAGAGCCACTTTTACGCCTTTTAAATAATAATACCAGTCCCTACTATTGATGTAACCAACAACAATTTTCATTTAAATAGTGTCTCTGTTGCCAGGCAAATTATACTGCAGCCTTAGTGTTATATATGTTAAAAATGTCACTAATGAGCTAAACTTAGTTCTCAAGTGCTTGAATTCACAAGACAGCAGGGCTGGGAGATGTAGATCGATCGGTATCCAGACATTACTTCTAAACCAGCATGCTGGAGACAATGCAAGATAGTTTAACAGTCCAGTGATCATTCAAACTTATTGCTGCTGTGGCAACTCTATTTATTTGAAGTCAGTAGAGGTCATTGTCAAAGAAAGACTTGGATTTATATAGCACCTTTCATGGCCACTTTATAGCCAATGAAGTAGTTTTGGAGTGTAGTCACTTTGCAATGTGGCAGTCAATTTGCGCACAAGCAAGCTCCCACAAACAGCAATGTGATAATGACCAGATAAATTGTTTTTTTGTTATGTTGATTGAGGGATGAATATTGGCCAGGACACTGGGGATAACTCGCCTGCTCTTCTTCGAAATAGTGCCATGGGATCTTTTATGTCCACTTGAGAGGCCACTAATGTCTCATCCGAAAGATGGCACCTCTGACAGTGCAGCACTCCCTCAGCACTGCACTGGAGTGTCAGCCTAGATTTATGTGCTCAAGTTCCTGGAGTGGGACTTGAACCCACAACCTTCTGACTCAGAGGTGAGAGTGCTACCCATTTTTAGGTTATGGATAGTCAATTTATATTCAGGCTTTTAATAAGAGAGTTGCAAAAGTTTGGTTGGTTCTTAAAGTCAAAAATACTGGATGAATTGTTAGAAGACATGGGCCTGGAGTTTTTACTCGATTGCACTGTTTTTTTCGCAATTCCCCCGATATCGGCGTAACCGGCGCAAAAGATCATGGCATTTTTAGCGCAGTTTGCATTCACACAACTCGAGTTTCTGCGATCTTTTGCGCTAGTTTTAAAAACATCTCGCTGGAAGCAGGCCCTGCCCACAAAGCTGGACCCCCCCTTCCCCAGGGTGTTAATCACCATTGGGAGTTTCCGTTAATTGCGCCCATTTGCAGGCCTTCGAGGAGGCTCCAAAAATTAAGCTGGATCTTTTGGGTGCAAATACACTAAAAGGTAGGTTTTGAAAGGTTTAGAATTAAAAAAATTTACCAAGGAACTGATTACTGTACTCAAATCGAACTAAAAAATAATTTTGTATATTTTCTTAGTCATTTTCAGTCATTTAAAATCAGATTACTCCACAGGGGGTGGATTTTCACTGTGATTTAAAATGCTTATTTTTTGTGATAAACTCATTTTCAGATACATTAATCAAACTTCACCAAGTTACTAATCTTAAATATATCAAGGAATATTTTTTAAAGCAAATTTTTTTCAAAAATTATATTTTAAAACATAGCCCGATTGCGCTGGTTCACGGGAGATTTTGCTTTCGGCGATATGCAAATGAGTTTGAGCGATAACCTGGGGGAAAAACTTCTCAAAACGGGTGAAATTTTGGGTGCCCAAAACCCCCATGTTTGAGTCAAGGAATGCATGACCTGTTCTATGTTTTGTATCATTTTGCAAAAATCAATTATGTAGATTGAACGAGGTGAATATAATCATAACTATTGCTCTGTATGTTCACTTATTGTGAAATAAAGCAGCTTAATGATTCGTGCAGGGCTCACCTCACCAAATGTTAAATCATCCTCCTTAGAAATAATCAAAGAAGTACACATGCGAAAGAAATGAATATCCAGTTCAGGTCATAATTGGGTAATATTTTTACACACCCAGGTTACGCTATTGTGCAAATTATATCGGGCAGTGTGATACTTCTAGAAGACCAGATGAGTACCATCTGTAGGCTAAGTGCTTACAGAAAACAGAAATAAAGGGCTACGTCGCATGTCACAGAATAAGACAGCTTTAGGAGGCAAGGTATGTACCAAGCATCCCAAACTCCCATACAAGTAAGGCACATAGCCCATTAAGGGAGCAACTGATGCCATTGAAGAAAAGATATTGGTGGCAAATCTGAATTTGTAACAGTGAGTCTTTGTGATGGATCAAGGAGTTTGGAATTAACTGAAGTTTATGAAGTTCTATTTCTACTGGTGAAAATAGCAGCTATGGTCAGAAATCTTTTCCTTCAAGATGATGTGCATGAGTGGACGTCAATCACTAGAAGGCTAATCCTAACTGGCTCTCAAACCTCATCTCGTAGAATGTAAATCTTACCGTTGCAAATGGAATATTGAAGATATTCAATCACTAGAAATAAATTAACTTTTAAATAGATTGCATTATAGACTTGAACCTAAAATATTATTTAAACAGAGAGACAGACTATTATCTGAATGGTGACAGATTAGGAAAAGGGGAGGTGCAACGAGACCTGGATGTCATGGTACATCAGTTATTGAAGGTTGGCATGTAGGTACAGCAGGAGGTTAAGAAAGCAAATGGCATGTTGGCCTTCATAGCAAAGGGATTTGAGTACAAGGGCAGGGAGGTGTTGCTACAGTTGTACAGAGCCTTGGTGAGGCCACACCTGGAGTATTGTGTACAGTTTTGGTCTCCTAACCTGAGGAAGGACATTCTTACTATTGAGGGAGTGCAGCCAAGGTTCACCAGACTGATTCCCGGGATGGCGGGACTGACCTATCAAGAAAGACTGGATCAACTGGGCTTGTATTCACTGGAGTTCAGAAGAATGAGAGGGGACCTCATAGAAACATTTAAAATTCTGACGGGGTTAGACAGGTTAGATGCAGGAAGAATGTTCCCAATGTTGGGGAAGTCCAGAACCAGGGGACACAGTCTAAGGATAAGGGGTAAGCCATTTAGGACCGAGATGAGGAGAAACTTCTTCACCCAGAGAGTGGTGAACCTGTGGAATTCTCTACCACAGAAAGTTGTTGAGGCCAAATCACTAAATATATTCAAAAAGGAGTTAGATGAAGTCCTTACTACTAGGGGGATCAAGGGGTATGACGAGAAAGCAGGAATGGGGTACTGAAGTTGCATGTTCAGCCATGAACTCATTGAATGGCGGCGCAGGCTAGAAGTGCCGAATGGCCTACTCCTGCACCTATTTTCTATGTTTCGATGTTTCTATGTTACTTAGGGCCCAAGTTTCCACACGATAAAAAACGGGCGCCCCTCCGAGCTGGGCGCCCGTTTTTCGCGCCTAAAACGGCGGCGGAAAAAATACGCGCGATTCTGGAGCGCCCTGCAGCTCCATATCTGCTTGGTGCGGCGCCCAGGGGGGCGGAGCCTACCATCGCGCCGATTTTGTAAGTGGGAGGGGGCGGGTACCATTTAAATTAGTTTTTTTCCTGCCGGCAACCCTGCGTGTGTGCGTTGGAGCGTTCGCGCACGCGCAGTGTGAAGGAAACATTGGCACTCGGCCATTTTTGTAGTTCTTTGTAGCTGTTTAATTTTTGAACATTTTTTAATAAAAGCACATTGCCATCAGCACATCAGCACTGAGGCTTCTTGCAGCAGTGAGAAGGCTGCAGGAAGCCTCAGAAAGTTGAGGCAGTCGTTTCCCTCCCCCACCCCCCCCCCCCCGCCCGTCGTCAGGAACGGTTTCCTCCTCCCCCCCCGCGGGAACGAACGGCTTCCTCCTCCCCCGCACCCCCCCCCCCGCGGGAACGAACGGCTTCCTCCTCCCCCGCACCCCCCCCCCCCGCGGGAACGAAGGGCTGCCTCCTCCCCCCCCCCCCCGCGTGAACAAACGGCTTCCTCCCCCCCCCCGCCCCCGCGGGAACGAAGGGCTGCCTCCTCCCCCCCCCCCCCCCCGCGGGAACGAACGGCTTCCTCAACTTGTGAGGCTTTCTGCAGCATTCTCCCTGACTGAAGCACTTACACACAGGTAGGAAGATAGTTTATTTAATTTTTTCTTTGCTTATAAATTTTTATGCAGGTTGGATTTATTTGTATAATATTTGTATAAGTATAACTAAGGATTGATTGTCGAATTTAATGACTTCCCTTCCCCCCCTCCCCCCCCCACCACCCCCCCCCCCCCCCACACCTCGTTCTGGACGCCTAATTTGTAACCTGCACCTGATTTTTTTATGTGTAGACAAGGTTTTTTCAGTTCTACAAAAATCTTCACTTGCTCCATTCTAAGTTAGTTTGGTGTACATTTTCACTGTGGAAACTTTGAAATCAGGCGTCAGTGGCCGGACACGCCCCCTTTTGAAGAAAAAATTCTGTTCCAAAGTGAAACTGTTCTAACTGACTAGAACTGCAGAAAAAAAAATGTGGAGAATTGCGATTTCTAAGATAGTCCGTTCTCCACCAGTTGCTCCTAAAAATCAGGCGCAAATCAAGTGGAAACTTGGGCCCTAAGATTCCAGCATAGGACCCAGTGGCTAATAAAGCCAAGTTACTGGTAATTTATGTTTCAGTAAACCACTGAATCCTATGGTGTATTTTCTTTAAATAATATCTTAATTTCAAGTATATAATGCAATTTATTTAACTGTTTAGTTACTTATTGTTTGGACTTATCAGTGCTGCATTTAATGTTCTTCAGAAATCGTGAAGGATGATCATTGTAACTGACGGTGTATGAATCTTGAAAAGTCATGCCTGGTTCAGAATTACTCAGAAGTAATCAATTACAAAGTCTACAGCTATTGCACAATACAATGATGGAAGGCCATATGACATACAATATAATAGCATAAACAAAAGGTAACCCTGGTAACAGAAATTATACAGCTACATAATATCTCTGACTCCTGTGTTCCTATAATCTCAGTCCTACAGTGAATCGTGCTGTGTTGTCAATGTTGATAGATTGCTTATCCACAGCAATAAGGTGACTGGTACACGCACAACTTGCCCTCTAATCCTAACACTACATTATTCTGTGACAAGTCATTGTAATCCTTGTGATCTGTTTTCCATAAGCACCAAGCCCAGATGGCACTCATCTCGTATTCGAGAAATTGCCTGGCCTGTTATATCCTGTTATAGCCCTTGATTGATCTTTATTTAGACTATGGTCTCTTGCACCATAGCTTGAAATCAGTGTCCCAGTGATTGGGTAACTTAGTTATGAAAGCTCACTGGTGCTGCATACTTGATGACTCCACCCTATGATCATAACCTTTACCTCTGTCAGCTTGTGTAATTTAGGCATGTTTGGATAGATATTGGTCGATTTTATAGTGTTCTAGACAATTTGATTAAAATGGAGTTTGTAAATGGCTGGCTTTATCCACATAAAACTATCAAATAATGAACTATTTGCTTCATGTGGTTCTAATGTTAATGTTAAAGTGCAACAGTGAGAGTAAACAGGATCATAGGCACTCAAATATTTAATACCATGTAATGTATCTGATAACCAGATTATTACTAACATGAAAATAAATAATTTCAAAAGTCAATGCATCACCATAACTTAACATTCAATATTTTATGAAGATTAGCATGCTGATAACATTTTGTTGAGAGGGCAGGGCTGTACTGGTAATGGCAAAGCAACGTGAAAATCCAGGAGTGAGAGTTCAGGAAGATCCTTACCAATCTGATTATTGAAAACAGTTGACAGCACCGCAGGAAAGTGTGGCCAACACTGGACTGCGGGAACAAACAGTGGGAATTTAGGCATTTCTAAAGGACCGATTTATTTTGTAGCCGGATCTAGGGCATTCCTCCCCCAGAAAATGTTGGTCTTTTAACAGTATTTTGTAAATTGTGCTGTATTTTGAAACAGACATTTTATATATGGTTAGACATATGTGCACTGATACAGATTATTTGTGCCAGGATTATTCAATGAGAATTAATCCTTAAAGCAAACTATGTATGGAAAATGATTTTCTTGGAGAAAGTTTTCTGTCAAATCAAATACATTTTCAGTAGTGTACTTCTTTAAAAAAAAATGACACCTGTGTGATATAACTCTGAGCCACCCAGCATCCGATCCTGCTGCCAATTACAGCCGAGGTTTGAAGATTTGGGGCTAGATTTTCCATTATTTTTGCATGTATAACACCCACTTAATGTCCATTTTGCCCCTGAAATGAGGTATAACACCCAGATATTGCCCATTTAGCCACAAAATGGAAACTGACGCCCATTTTTCGGACACTTATCGCCGTGCATTACTTTCCCCACGTACGTAACACTGGGAAAAAATAATACCGCCCGCCCACTCTTTTTGGGCGGAATCATCAGAATGGATGATACCAACGACCATAATATCGCCCAGAATTACTTTCCGCACATAATTAATGCCGAGATTCAATAATACCGACCACCCATTTTATTTTGTCGTAAAGATCAAATTTGCCAAAACTAATGCCCAGGAGATCGCCAAGCGTCACTTTCACCATCTCGCACACATATCGCCCACAATATCGCTTGCCCAAAACACCGCTCAGAAAAAGTGGAACTGTTCTGAACGAATCACAGCGGTGTGGGTGTCATTTTTCAAATCGCAGGTCGCTTCATTCAAAAGGCTGCTTCAAATTCAGGGGAGTTTGGATTGACTCTAGAGTTCTTTTCAGGTGAAGTGACCATCTCAACAGACATACTTTCAGACTCTGGACGATTGAGTTTTACTGTAGGTGTCTTTTAGTGTGGAAATTATTGCTCTGATCAATCGCTATTATACTTTCATTGGAATGGGGCCAGCCATTTCTCAGCCTGCATCGATTAATACGCAGATGCTGCAGAGTGCAGATGGCTCAACGTCTAATGCACATCATTATGTGCCCAATCTAAGATGTGCCAGAATGAGGAGGAGGGCCAGACCATATGCACCCCGCACTTACAGGGAGAAGAGGTCTTACCTTGGCGTGTCCGAGCACACCTGCCTTTGGAGACTGTGCTTCCACAAGGTGGTGATCAATGAAATATGCGAGCTCATCAGGCCAGATATGCAGCCTGCCATCAGGATATCAGTGTCAGTCGAGGTCAAGGTCACCGCGGCACTGTCTTTCTATGCGTCCGATTCCTTTCGGGCATCCGCGGTTGAGATTTCAACTCTGTCTCACCATGCGACCCATCGCTGCATTAGATAGGTCACAGAGGCCCTGTACACGCGTAGGATGGACTTTATCGGCTTCCCCATGACCACGGAGGCTCAGATTGACAGGGCTGGTGCATTGCTAAGTTCCCCAGGGTGCAGGGAGCAATACAGTGTATTCACATCGCTATGCGGGCACCTTCTCAGGACCCAGAGCTTTTTCATAACAGAAAAGGATTTCACTCGCTGAAGGTCCAACTAGTTGTTGACCACAACCAGATAATAATGGCATGAATGCCAAATGTCCGGGCAGCTTCGAAGAGGCTCATATCCTGCGTGAGAGCACTGTCTCTGACACGTTTAAGAGTCAGCCACAAGGACAATGCTGGATGCTTGGTGATAACCGATATGGCCTAGCCACCTGGCTGATGACCCCCTGCATGACACCCACACCGAGGCCGAGAAGCAATACAACCAGAGCCACAGAGACACAAGCAATGTGGTCCAGAAAACAATTAGTGTGCTTAAGCAGTGCTTTAGATGCCTGGAGCACTCAGGAGGGAAGCTACAATACAACCCTGAGCAAGTAGCTCAATTTGTGATCAAGTGCTCCATGCTGCACAACCTGGCTATCAGGAGGGGCCAAGAATTGCCAGAAGGGACTAATGGTCCACCTCAGGAGAGAGAGGAAGAGGAGGACAAGGGGCTGGATGCTGAGCTAGGGCCAGACAATCAGGCTGACTATGCAACCATGCCCACTCCCCCCTCCAGACCGCAGGAAAGGGCCCGTGGCTACATAGCTGCAAGACAATTACGTCAGCAGCTCATAAATGAGTGATTTGCCTGAAAGAACGTTGCTGTGATTGACAATGCTGATGCACTGCTGTGTGTGTGCAGCTCAGACATCAATGGTGCCCATCAACTTGGTGTAGTTAAAGTTTAAGTTGATTCAAGTTAAGTTTTATTTAATCCTTTCATGTTAAGGAATCACCAGTGTGTAACAGTCCAGCTATCTGAGACAATGCGAAACAAGGTTATGTTGAATAAAAAAACATTTTATACGACCATTGGTCTAAAATCATAAGTATCACAGGCAAAAACATCCCACCCCCACCCACACCCCACTTTTTCGACCATTGACATCAATCAAATGATCAATATGTCCAGCAACACAGAATACAAATGCAAAGCAGAAGGGTGGCCCCCTCTCCCCATACATTACAACAAATTGCATACATCCAGATGGAGATATAACACAGCCATCACCTGCGCACTTGCACCTCACATTCCTTCCCCCTCCCCTTCTTCTACCCACCTCTACCCCTTCTCCTCCTCGCTCCACGGCGCTTGGCCGAAGAGCTCCTCAGGCGGTGCCTCACTGGGGGGGGATGAAGGCAGAGGCAGTAGTTGCACGGGTACGGGAGCGAGGGGTGCCGAGATGGGAAGTTGCCCGGACATTTGGCATTCACTGCCATTATCTTGGTCCTGCCTCTCATCTGTCATTGGCAGTGGTGGTGCGGAACCTAGGGGTGGAGTGCCACACTGGGAGGCCTGTGCCAACAGTGTTCCTGACTTTTGCCTCGAGGGCCTCCGCTATCTGCGGAACGTACTCAGTCATGTTGGCCAGCTATCGGGATATGCTCCCCAATGCATCGAGGATCTGGTCACCAATGCCGACAGTCCTCCTGGACAACTATATCATCACTCTGCTCTCATGTGACGCTCGTGGAACAGACCTGCCGCATCCATGAAACCTCCGCAGGGTCGGCGCCGTCCTGGGAACAAATGGGGTGTCATGTGGCGAGGTGCTTGGGCCTGGTACCACCAGAGTGGAGGCGGGAATGGCCGGAGCAGCACTAGATGGCCTTGGGGTGGAATGGCTTCTGGAGCACGGCGATGCAGGTTCCTCGAAGTCTGCGCTTTCATCTGTAGAGAACAGACCCAGCAGATTGATGGACGAGAATCAGAGCTCCTCAGCACCAGATGTAGGATCGTCCGGAGAGTCTGGCCCCGCGCCCCCACCTTCTGGCCTCTGTGGTCTTGCCTGGGGACACGCTGCTGGCTGAGCTGCAAAACACAAATGAGGTTATTAGAGGAGAGGAGGGTGCTAGGATCACAAGGTGATTCCAGCGCTACACACAGCATATGAACGACAAAAGCACCACTGCTATCAAAATCATCACAGGCATCACATTTCATGACCATCAACACATTGTGCATTGCAGTGATTTTCATAGAAACATAGAAACATAGAAAATAGGTGCAGGAGTAGGCCATTCGGCCCTTCTAGCCTGCACCGCCATTCAATGAGTTCATGGCTGAACATGCAACTTCAGTACCCCATTCCTGCTTTCTCACCATACCCCTTGATTCCCCTAGTAGTAAGGACTTCATCTAACTCTTTTTTGAATATATTTAGTGAATTGGCCTCAACAACTTTCTGTGGTAGAGAATTCCACAGGTTCACCACTCTCTGGGTGAAGAAATTCCTCCTCATCTCGGTCCTAAATGGCTTCCCCCTTATCCTTAGACTGTGTCCCCTGGTTCTGGACTTCCCCAACATTGGGAACATTCTTCCTGCATCTAACCTGTCTAACCCCGTCAGAATTTTAAACGTTTCTATGAGGTCCCTCTCATTCTTCTGAACTCCAGTGAATACAAGCCCAGTTGATCCAGTCTTTCTTGATAGGTCAGTCCCGCCATCCTGGGAATCACTCTGGTGAACCTTCGCTGCACTCCCTCAATAGCAAGAATGTCCTTCCTCAGGTTAGGAGACCAAAACTGTACACAATACTCTAGATGTGGCCTCACCAAGGCCCTGTACAATTGTAGCAACACCTCCCTGCCCTTGTACTCAAATCCCCTCGCTATGAAGGCCAACATGCCATTTGCTTTCTTAACCGCCTGCTGTACCTGCATGCCAACCTTCAATGACTGATGTACCATGACACCCAGGTCTCTTTGCACCTCCCCTTTTCCTAATCTGTCACCATTCAGATAATAGTCTGTCTCTCTGTTTTTACCACCAAAGTGGATAACCTCACATTTATCCACATTATACTTCATCTGCCATGCATTTGCCCACTCACCTAACCTATCCAAGTCACTCTGCAGCCTCATAGAATCCTCCTTGCAGCTCACACTGCCACCCAACTTAGTGTCATCCGCAAATTTGGAGATACTACATTTAATCCCCTCGTCTAAATCATTAATGTACAGTGTAAACGGCTGGGGCCCCAGCACAGAACCTTGCGGTACCCCACTAGTCACTGCCTGCCATTCTGAAAAGTCCCCATTTACTCCTACTCTTTGCTTCCTGTCTGACAACCAGTTCTCAATCCATGTCAGCACACTACCCCCAATCCCATGTGCTTTAACTTTGCACATTAATCTCTTGTGTGGGACCTTGTCGAAAGCCTTCTGAAAGTCCAAATATACCACATCAACTGGTTCTCCCTTGTCCACTCTACTGGAAACATCCTCAAAAAATTCCAGAAGATTTGTCAAGCATGATTTCCCTTTCACAAATCCATGCTGACTTGGACCTATCATATTACCTCTTTCCAAATGCACTGCGATGACATCCTTAATAATTGATTCCATCATTTTACCCACTACCGATGTCAGGCTGACCGGTCTGTAATTCCCTGTTTTCTCTCTCCCTCCTTTTTTAAAAAGTGGGGTTACATTGACTACCCTCCACTCCATAGGAACTGATCCAGAGTCAATGGAATGTTGGAAAATGACTGTCAATGCATCCACTATTTCCAAGGCCACCTCCTTAAGTACTCTGGGATGCAGTCCATCAGGCCCTGGGGATTTATCGGCCTTCAATCCCATCAATTTCCCCAACACAATTTCCCGACTAATAAGGATTTCCCTCAGTTCCTCCTCCTTACTAGACCCTCCGACCCCTTTTATATCCGGAAGGTTGTTTGTGTCCTCCTCAGTGAATACCGAACCAAAGTACTTGTTCAATTGGTCCGCCATTTCTTTGTTCCCCGTTATGACTTCCCCTGATTCTGACTGCAGGGGACCTACGTTTGTCTTTACTAACCTTTTTCTCTTTACATATCTATAGAAACTTTTGCAATCCGTCTTAATGTTCCCTGCAAGCTTCTTCTCGTACTCCATTTTCCCTGCCCTAATCAAACCCTTTGTCCTCCTCTGCTGAGTTCTAAATTTCTCCCAGTCCCCGGGTTCTCTGCTATTTCTGGCCAATTTGTATGCCACTTCCTTGGCTTTAATGCTATCCCTAATTTCCCTTGATAGCCACGGTTGAGCCACCTTCCCTTTTTTATTTTTACGACAGACAGGAATGTACAATTGTTGTAGTTCATCCATGCGGTCTCTAAATGTCTGCCATTGCCCATCCACAGTCAACCCCTTCAGTATCATTCGCCAATCTATCCTAGCCAATTCACGCCTCATACCTTCAAAGTTACCCTTCTTTAAGTTCTGGACCATGGTCTCTGAATTAACTGTTTCATTCTCCATCCTAATGCAGAATTCCACCATATTATGGTCACTCTTCCCCAAGGGGCCTCGCACAACGAGATTGCTAATTAATCCTCTCTCATTACACAACACCCAGTCTAAGATGGCCTCCCCCCTAGTTGGTTCCTCGACATATTGGTCTAAAAAAACCATCCCTTATGCCACTCCAGGAAATCCTCCTCTACCGTATTGCTTCCAGTTTGGTTAACCCAATCTATGTGCATATTAAAGTCACCCATTATAACTGCTGCACCTTTATTGCACGCACCCCTAATTTCATGTTTGATGCCCTCCCCAACATCACTACTACTGTTTGGAGGTCTGTACACAACTCCCACTAACGTTTTTTGTCCTTTGGTATTCTGCAGCTCTACCCATATAGATTCCACATCATCCAAGCTAATGTCCTTCCGAACTATTGCCTTAATTTGCTCCTTAACCAGCAATGCTACCCCACCTCCTTTTCCTTTTATTCTATCTTTCCTGAATGTTGAATACCCCTCATTAGGCCAGCATTATTTATAGGACAATTTTAGAAACCATCTATCATATATTATTGTTCAGATATGAGTGGGTGTAGCATCTATTGACTTTAAATCACGCAATGGTGTAAACTTTACTCACGTCGCATCACTTCAAGGTCTGCAGATGCTTGCGTGGCCATCCGGGGATGCTTCCCCATGAGTGCGAGCACCTGCTCCTCCATCTCAGTGATGTTGCTGGGGACTGGTGGCCCCCCACCCGTTCGCCTCTGCATGGACCTCATCGTTGATTGCTTCTTCTGTAAAACTTAACAGGATAACATGGCATGAAATCATTGCATGATATCATTGCTAGGTACTGTCACAGAGACTGATAAAACACATAACCGACAGATGTAATCATGATTATTATGATAATTACCATTCTTTACCTGAATATGTACACCGTGACCGCAGGCTTGGAGTACAACATTCCTGGTGTGAAAGTGAAAGACCTCACATCTGATGATGTAAATAAATGTAATGCTTTCCCTGCGGATCCGACAAAGTCGTTCCATCGTTTGCGGCATTGGTTGCCCTCAAGCACCTCGTTAGTTGGAGACGAAACCACCTTTGGCCTTTGGAGTGGGCTTCCCACGCCCTCCCGGTGTCAAATCACCCAAGCCGTAACTCGACCTCCTTCAGAAGGGAGGCATTTGCCTCATCCGAGAACCTCCTCACTCTTTTGCGCCCTCCAATGTGTTCCTCTCCCAGCTCACTGCACTCGCCAGCATCAGTCTCCACAATGTGTCGCCTCCTCCTCTCCCTTCATTATAGGCACCAATATCTGACTGGTAACAGCTAATTTTCTTTTCCCAATTTGTTTAAAGCTCGAAACTCTCCCTCCTTCCTCCCAAAGCAACCACACCACAGCCACACACAACTTCAGTCCCTCTGAGCTCCCTCTCTCTCTGTCTCCTCTTCTGCACATGTCATGATGACCCTTGACCTCCTGAATCGCGGGAATCGAACGTTGCCATGCCATTGCTAAGGACGGCGACACTTTACGGCAGAAGATCAGAGAGATTTAATGCTACCGCCCATTTCATATCGCTCGTGGTAACGCCCAATTTAAAAAATGGAGACTAGGGGCTTTGAGAATGGGCGGTAAGCCGTCGATCCGAAAATCTATTTTTACTGCCCACGCAGGAAATAACGCCTATTTTTGGGCGATCTGCACAAAAGTGTAACATCTAGTCCTTGAGGATTTTTTCCGTTTTAATGATAAAACAAAATCTTATTGTTGAACATCTATTTTATTTTTGTAAAAACATGTGACTAAAGTGTCCTATTTTACAAATTGCTCTTGGTGCATTTTCTAGATTGATGCAGTTTTCCTGCAGCACCAATTTTCTGCAGAATATTAAAATTCTTTCACATAGCACACGCTTCCATTGGAAGTAACACGTAGGGCTGGATTTTTTATTCCTGGCTGCCTCTGTTTTCGCCCCAGAGTGACAGCAATGGTGGTGGTGAGCTCTTGCGGGCGGGCGGCCATCTTCCAGCAAACTCTGGGGTTTTCAGGGCTGGTTTCGGCAAGGCACGGAGCATTACCGCCCGGAAGAGGCGAGCCGGTGTACAACACCCCTGCTTGCGACACCAGCTCGATTTTAGCCTCCCGCCCCACCTGTAGCATTCCGTGGAGCGCCGTGCCGTGACCGCCTGTGAAAACCGACAGTCCAGGGTAGCAGAGAGGTAAGTAATGTTGACCTCAAGTAAGTGTGAATGTTTTGTATTTTATTTCTTTTGCGATTTATGTAGTGGTGGCATGAGGTATTTTTTTGTGAATATTTTTGGTGTTTCTTTTCAGGTTTTTTTTTTCACCCCGTGCCTCTCTCAGATTGCTCCGAGGCTGGCTCTTTAGCTTGGGATTTTCGCATGCTCAGCCGGCCTAGCACCCTAAGGGAGGTGTGCAACACCTCCCTTAGCGCTCTGCCCCACACTCAGGCCCAGCTATCCAATTTTGCTCATGAGGCGCAAACTTTATCCAGGCGGTATCAGGACTGTCCCACCACCATTAACGCCCTGAAATCCTAAAAGCTGAAAATCCAGCTCTTACTTCCTGTAACATTTTTTTGTCATGATACATCTATCATGCTCTTTCAATCACCCTGATCTGCCACAATTAAACTTATCTATTAATTCTATTTACCTCTAATTGAATTCTCTAAGCTTAATCTTGAAGAAAGGTGGCATTGGTGTGCACCTATCTCTGGCCCAATGCTACCTGCCTCTTCACCAATGCCACATCTTGTAGCTACACCCTCCCCTGCCACCCGCCATCCTTGCCTCTGGATCCCAAGCTCTGACCGACAACCTCCAGGCCCAATACCACAAACCTGCATTGAGAAAAGCTGCATTCCTGACAATTACAAAGAACTGAAAGTTTTTGCAGTACTTTTAAATCCAATTTCTGATTTTAGGAGTAATAAATTGCTTTAAGCGCAGTTAGCCAGTTCCTGGCAATGGCAAGAAATTCTACTCTCCTCACTGCAGGAGAGGGGGAAGGGCGAGTGTCATTTTCTGAAAGCTTCACAATTTTGCCGTCCAAAGCCAGTAGCCTTGGAGCTTCCACAGGAGGTAAAAGTGGAGGAGAAAGATGAAGAATAGAACAATGACCAGAGTATTCAGAGGAAGAGTGCAACCCAGCAGTGATGCGAGCTGCCAGAACTGTAAGGCAGCAAATTATGCAGGAGATATTCTCTTGATCAATCCTGTTATATATGCAACTTGCATTCTACCGCCACCAGAGGGCGCATCTGTTGGAGTCCCAAGGGATCCCAGCATCCCTTGGGAGCACTGTATATAAGCATGCCTCCCATGCTGTGCCAGCATTCTGGAGTCAGAATAAAGAGGAAAAGGTCACACTTACTCAACTATATAGTACTCAGTCACATTGCTTTATTTGAGACATAACAACTGGCAACTATCACGCAGAGAAATTTTGGTATCCTGGAGAAATTCTCAGAAGGTAACGATTGGGAAGTCTTCGTGGGGCGACTCGACCAATACTTTGTGGCCAAAGGGCTGGAAGGGAATGAGAACGCTGCCAAACGAAAGGCGATCCTCCTCACCGTCTGCGGGGCAACAACCTATGGCATCATGAAGAATCTTCTTGCTCTGGTGAAACCAACAACCAAATCATATGAAGAACTGTGTACTCTGGTCCGGGAGCACCGAAATCCGAAGGAGAGCATTCTGATGGCAAGGTATCGATTTTATACATGTCAACGATCTAAAGGCCAGGAAGTGGCGAGCTACGTCGCCGAACTAAGACGCCTTGCAGGACATTGCGAATTCGATGGATTCCTGGAGCAAATGCTAAGAGACTTTTTTGTGCTTGGAATTGGCTATGAGGTTATTCTTCTCAAACTATTTACTGCTGAAACACCGAACCTGAACAAAGCCATAACGTTAGCCCATGCTTTTATGTCCACCAGCGATAACACCAAATAAATTTTGCAGCATAAAGATGCTTCAGTAACTACTGTACACAAAGTAACGTCGTTTTCAGGCAGGAATGCATATGGCAGCATGTACATGCCTACAGCTGCATGACCTCAGATGACCCAGAGCCCGCCATCATGAATGCGAGGCAATTAATACCTTGTTGGCGCTGCGGAGGTGATCATCGAGCCCATCAATGCCGCTTCAAACACTATGCGTGCAAAGGCTGTGGAACAATGCGTCATCTCCAGCGAATGTGCCGACGAGCTGCAAACCCTGCAAACCACCACGTTGCAGAGGAAGACCGATCCATGGCGGATCAAACTGAACTAGAGACTCGAACTGAGGAGGCAGAAGTGTACGGGGTACACACCTTCACCACGAAATGTCCACCGATCATGTTAAAAGTTGAACTGAATGGAATTCCAGTATCCATGGAATTGGACATGGGTGCGAGTCAGTCCACCATGAACAAAAAGGCCTTCGAGAGGCTGTGGTGCAACAAGGCACACAGGCCCAAGCCGAGCCTTCTTCATACCAGGCTGAGAACTTACATTAAAGAGCTGATCCCTGTAATTGGCAGTGCAGCAGTAAAGGTTTCCTATGATGGCGCGGTGCACGAACTACCACTGTGGATTGTACCAGGAGATGGCCCCACACAGTTGTGCAGAAGCTGGCTGGGACTGGGACGACGTTGGAGTGCTTTCGTCTGTCGACGACGCCTCATGTGCCCAGGTTTTGAGTAAGTTCCCGTCGTTGTTTGAGCCAGGCATCGGAAATTTCTCTGGGCGAAGGTGCAGATCCACTTGGTTCCCGGTACACAACCAATCCATCACAAGGCACGTGAGGTGCCATACATGGTGCGAGAGAAAGTGGAGATCGAGCTGGACAGGCTGCAACGAGAAGGTATCATCACGCCAGTTGAGTTCAACGAGTGCGCCAGTCCAATTGTTCCAGTTCTCAAGGGCGATGGCACGGTCAGAATTTGTGGGGACTATAAAGTAACGATTAACGTTTTTCGCTGCAGGACCAGTACCCGCTACCCAAAGCAGACGACCTATTTGCGACACTGGCAGGAGGAAAGATGTTCACCAAGTTAGACCTGACCTCGGCCTACATGACGCAGGAGCTGGCGGAAACTTCGAAAGGCCTCACCTGCATCAACACGCACCAAGGCCTGTTCATCTACAATAGATGCCCGTTTAGGATTCGATCGGCCGCGCCGATTTTTCAAAGGAACAAGGAGGGTCTGCTAAAGTCAGTTCTGTGCACCGTGGTTTTCCAGGACGACATATTGATCACTGGTCAGGACACCATCAAACATTTGCAGAACTTGGAAGAGGTTCTAATTCGGCTAGATCGTGTGGGACTCAGGTTGAAACGCTCGAAGTGTGTTTTCCTGGCGCCAGAGGTCGAGTTCTTAGGGAGAAGAATCACGGCAGACGGCATCAGACCCACCGACGCCAAGATGGAGGCCACCAATAATGCACCGAGACCACAGAATGTGATGGAGCTGCGGTTGTTCCTGGGACTCCTCAACTATTTCGGTAATTTCCTACCCGGGTTAAGCACCTTGCTACAATCTCTACATGTGTTGCTATGCATGGGAGATGACTGGGTATGGGGGAAATCACAAGAGACTGCTTTTGAGAAAGCCAGAAATCTGTTATGTTCCAACAAACTGCTTGTTCTGTATGACCCATGTAAACGTTTAGTGCTAGCTTGCGATGCGTCTTCTTACGGGGTCGGGTGTGTGTTACAACAAGCAAATGAATCGGGAACAATGCAACCGGACACTTATGCGTCCAGGAGTTTGTCCAAGGCCAAAAGGGTCTACAGCAAGATTGAAAAAGAAGCTCTGCCATGCGTTTACGGGGTGAAAAAAATGCACCAGTATCTGGTTGGGCTTAAGTTCGAGTTATAAACTGACCATAAGCCCTCATATCCCTATTCTCAGAGAGCAAAGGTATTAATACCAATGTCTCTGCTCGCATCCAAAGATGGGCGCTCACGCTGTCAACATATAAACTATGTAATTCGCCACAGACCAGGCACAGAGAACTGCGCTGATGCTCTCAGTTGGCTACCATTGCCCACCACCGGGGTGGAAATGGCACAGCCTGCAGACTTGCCCTTGGTGATGGATGCATTTGAAAACGAAGTCACCCGTTACGGCCCACCAGATCAAGACCTGGACTAGCCAGGTTCCTTTACTGTCCCTTATAAAAAAACTGTGTCCTCCATGGGAGCTTGTCCAGCGTCCCAGCGGAAATGCATGAAGAGATCAAGCCGTTCCAGTGGCGCCAAGACGAAATGTCCATACAGGAGGACTGTCTTTTGTGGGGCAATCGTGTGGTTTTGCCTAAGAAAGGCAGCAAAATGTTCATACCTACACAGTACCCACCCAGGCATAGTAATGATGAAAGCTATAGCCAGATCCCATGTGTGGTGGCCCGGCATCGACTCACATTTGGAGTCTTGCGTGTGCCAATGCAGCACTTGCTCTCAACTGAGCAATCCACCCAGTGAGGCACTGCTAAGTTTGTGGTCATGGCCCTCCAAACCATGGTCTAGGATCCACGTTGACTTCGCTGGCCAATTTCTGGGCAAAATGTTTTTGATTGTTGTGGATTCTCATTCAAAATGGATTGAGTGTGTAATAATGTCTGGGAAACACGTCCACTGCCACCATCGGAAGCCTACGAGCCATGTTTGCAATGCATGGCCTGCCTGATGTCTTTGTCAGCAACAATGGGCCGTGCTTCACCAGCGCTGAATTCAAGGAATTCATGACCCGCAATGGGATCAAACACGTTACATCTCCCCCGTTCAAGCCCGCATCTAGCGTCCAGGCAGAACGGGCAGTTCAAAACATCAAGCAAAGTTTGAAACGCGTGTTGAAAGGCTCCCTGCAGACCCGCCTGTCCCGAGTCCTGCTCAGCTACTGCACAAGACCCCACTCGCTCACCGGGGTTCCGCCTGCCGAACTGCTCATGAAAAAGGCACTCAAACCAAGGCTCTCTCTAGTCCACCCTGATCTCCATGATCATGTCGAGGGCAGGCAGCATCAACAAAGCATGTACGATGGCCGCGCAAATTTGTCACGCGATATTGAAGTCAATGATCCTGTATTTGTACTCAACTATGGACATGGTCCCAAATGGCTTGCTAGCACTGTCGTAGCCAAAGAACGGAGTAGGGTGTTTGAGGTCAAACTTGCAAATGGACTAACTTGCAGAAAGCATTTGGACCAAACCAAACTGCGATTCACAGATAGCCACGAGCAACCTGAAGAGGACACCACCAACTTCAATCCTACGATGCACACGCAAGTGGCAAATGACATCACGGTTGACCACGAAGCTGAACCCATCATCCCCAGCAGCCCAGCAAGGCCAGATGCACAGCAGGCCAGCAAAGGCCCAACCAACTCACCTGCACCTGTGTTTGTACCAAGACAAACGGCTAGGGAGCGGAAAGCCCCAGATCGTCTCACCCAGTAAATAAGTGTATTATTGACTTTGGGGGGAGTAATGTTATGTATCCAACACCTTGTAACCAGCATTCTACTGCCACCAGAGGGCACATCTGTTGGAGTCCCAAGGGATCCCAGCATCCCTTGGGAGCATTGCATATCAGCAGGCCTCCCATGCTATGCCAGGACTCTGGAGTCAGAATAAAGAGACTGACGTCACATTTACTCAAGTCTACAGTACTCAGTCACATAGAAACATAATAGGTGCAGGAGTAGGCCATTCGGCCCTTTGAGCCTGCACCACCATTCAATATGATCATGGCTGATCATTCACCTCAGTACCCCTTTCCCACATTCTCTCCATAACCCTTGATCCCTTTAGCCGTAAGGGCCGGATCTAACTCCCTCTTGAATATATCCAATGAACTGGCATCAACAACTCTCTGCGGCAGGGAATTCCACAGGTTAACAACTCTCTGAGTGAAGAAGTTTCTCCTCATCTCAGTCCTAAATGGCCTACCCCTTATCCTAAGACTGTGTACCCTGGTTCTGGACTTCCCCAACATCGAGAACATTCTTCCCGCATCTAACCTGTCCCGTCCCGTCAGAATCTTATACGTTTCTATGAGATCCCCTCTCATCCTTCTAAACTCCAGTGTATAAAGGCCCAGTTGATCCAGTCTCTGCTCTTATGTCAATCCAGCCATTCCTGGAATCAGTCTGGTGAACCTTCGCTGCACTCCCTCAATAGCAAGAATGTCCTTCCTCAGATTAGGAGACCAAAACTGAACACATTATTCCAGGTGAGGCCTCACCAAGGACCTGTACAATTGCAGTAACACCTCCCTGCTCCTATACTTAAATCCCTAGCTATGAAGGCCAACATGCCATTTGCCTTCTTCACCGCCTGCTGTACCTGCATGCCAACTTTCAATGACTGATGAACCATGACACCCAGGTCTCGTTGCACCTCCCCTTTTCCTAAACTGCCACCATTCAGATAATATTCTGCCTTCGTGTTTTTGCCATGAAAGTGGATAATCTCAAATTTATCTACATTATACTGCATCTGCCATGCATTTGCCCACTCACCTAACCTGTCCAAATCACCCTGCAGCCTCTTAGCATCCTCCTCGCAGCTCACACCACCACCCAGTTTAGTGTCATCTGCAAAGTTGGAGATATTACACTCAATTCCTTCATCCAATATATATTGTAAAGAGCTGGGGTCTCAGCACTGAGCCCTGCGGCACTCCACTAGTCACTGCCTCCCATTCTGAAAAGGACCCATTTATCCCGACTCTCTGCTTCCTGTCTGCCAACCAATTCTCTATCCACGCCAGTACATTACCCCCAATGCTTTAATTTTGCACACCAATCTCTTATGTGGGACCTTGTCAAATGCCTTTGAAAGTCCAAATATACCACATCCACTGGTTCTCCCTTGTCCACTCTACTAGTTACATCCTCAAAAACTTCCAGAAGATTTGTCAAGCATGATTTCCCTTTCACAAATCCATGCTGACTTGGACCGATCCTGTCACTGCTTTCCAAATGCACTGTTATTTCATCTGTAATAATTGATTCCAACATTTTCCCCACTACTGATATCAGGCTAACCGGTCTATAATTACCTGTTTTCTCTCTCCCTCCTTTGTTTAAAAGTGGTGTTACATTAGCTACCCTCCAGTCCATAGGAACTGATCCAGAGTCAATGGACTGTTGGAAAATGATCACCAATGCATCCACTATTTCTAGGGCCACCTCCTTAAGTACTCTGGGATGCAGACAATCAGGCCCTGGGGATTTGTCGGCCTTCAATCCCATCAATTTCCCTAACACAATTTTCCACCTAATAAGGATATCCTTCAGTTTCTCCTTCTCACTAGACCCTCGGTCTCCTAGTACATCCGGAAGGTCATTTGTGTCTTCCTTCGTGAAGACAGAACCGAAGTATTTGTTCAATTGGTCTGCCATTTCTTTGTTCCCCATTATTAATTCACCTGAGTCCGACTGCAAGGGACCTACGTTTGTCTTCACTAATATTTTTCTCTTCACATATCTATAGAAGCTTTAGCAGTCAGTTTTTATGTTCCCGGCAAGCTTCCTCTTAAACTCTATTTTCCCCCTCCTAATTAAACCCTTTGTCCTCCTCTGCTGAATTCTAAATTTCTCCCAGTCCTCAGGTTTGCTGCTTTTTCTGGCCAATTTATACGCCTCTTCCTTGGATCTAACACTATCCTTAATTTCTCTTGTTAGCCACAGTTGAGCCACCTTCCCTGTTTTATTTTTACTACTGACAGGGATGTACAACTGTTGAAGTTCATCCATGTGATCTATAAATGTTTGCCATTGCCTATCCACCGTCAACCCTTTAAGTATCGTTTGCCAGTCTATTCTAGCCAATTCACGGCTCATGCCGTCGAAGTTAGCTTTCCTTAAGTTTAGGACCCTAGTTTCTGAATTAACTGTGTCACTCTCCATCTTAATAAAGAATTCTACCATATTATGGTCACTCTTCCCCAAGGGGCCTCGCACAACAAGATTGATAATTAGTCCCTTCTGATTACACATCACCCAGTCTAGGATGGCCAGCTCTCTAGTTGGTTCCTCGACATATTGTTCAAGAAAACCATCCCTAATACACTCCAGGAAATCCTCTCTACCGCATTGCTACCAGTTTGGTTAGCACAATCTATATGTAAATTAAAGTCGTCCATGATAACTGCTGTACCTTTATTGCACACATCCATTATTTCTTGTTTGATGCTGTCTCCAACCTCACTACTACTGTTTGGTGTCCTGTACACAACTCCCACCAGCGTTTTCTGCCCTTTGGTATTCCGCAGCTCCACCCATACTGATTCCACATCATCCAAGCCAATGTCCTTCCTTACTGTTGCATTAATTTCCTCTTTAACCAGCAACGCCACCCCGCCTCATTTTCCTCTCTGTCTATCCTTCCGAAATGTTCAATACCCCTGGATGTTGAGTTCCCAGCCTTGGTCACCCTGGAGCCATGTCTCTGTGATGCCAATTACATCATACCCATTAACTGCTATCTGCGCAGTTAATTCGTCCACCTTATTCCGAATAGTCCTCACATTGAGGCACAGAGCCTTCAGCCTTGTCTTTTGAACAAACTTTGCCCCTTTAGAATTTTGCTGTAATGTGGCCCTTTTTGTTTTTTGCCTTGTGATTCCCTGCCCTCCACTTTTGCTATACTCCTTTCTATCTTTTGCCTCTGTCTCCCTTTTATTTCCTTCTGCCTCCCTGCATAGGTTCCCATCCTCCTGCCACGTTAGTTTAACTCCTCCCCAACAGCACTAGCAAACACTCCCCCGAGGACATTGGTTCCGGTGCTGCCCAGGTGCAGACCACCCGGTTTGTACTGGTCCCACCTCCCCCAGAACCGGTTCCAATGCCCCAGGAATTTGAATCCCTCCCTTCTGCACCACTCCTCAAGCCACGTATTCATCGGAGCTCTCCTGCGATTCCTACTCTGACTAGCACGTGGCACTGGTAGCAATCCGGAGATTACTACTTTTGAGGTCCTACTTTTTAATTTGGCTCCTGGCTCCCTAAATTCGTCTTGTAGGACTTCATCCCATTTTTTACCTATATTGTTGGTACCTATGAGCACCACAACAACTGGCTGTTCACCCTCCCTTTTCAGAATGTCCTGCACCCGCTCCGAGACATCCTTGACGCTTGCACCAGGGAAGCAACATACCATCCTGGAGCCTCAGTTGCGGCTGCAGAAACGCCTATCTATTCCCCTTACAATCGAATCCCCTATCACTATAGCTCTCCCACTTTTTTTCCTGCCCTCCTGTGCAGCAGAGCCACCCACAGTGCCATGAGCTTGGCTGCTGCTGCCCTCCCCTGATGAGTCATCCCCCTCAACAGTACCCAAAGTGGTGTATCTGTTTTGCAGGGGAATGACCGCAGGGGACCCCTGCACTACCTTCCTTGCACTGCTCTTCCTGATGGTCACCCATTTACTATCTGGCTGTGGACCCTTTACTTGTGGTAAGACCAACATGCTAAACGTGCTATTCACGTCATTCTCAGCATCGTGCATGCTCCAGAGTGAATCCACCCGCAGCTCCAGTGCCGCAATGCGGTCTGTCAGGATCTGCAGACGGATACACTTCCCACACACATAGTCGTCAGGAACACCGGAAGCGTCCCTGAGTTCCCACATAGTACAGGAAGAGCATAACATGTGTCCGAGCTGTCCTGTCATGACTTAACCCTTAGATAAATTTAATTTGGCAACAACAATGCTAAATATTACTTACTGATAGAGAAAAGAAAAAAGAAAAGCTACTTACCAATCACCAGCCAATCACTTACCCCCTTGGCTGTGATGTCACCTTTCACTTTTTTTCTACTTCTTTTTTGCCTTCTCCCTGCAGCTGCACCAGCTGGCCTTTATAGGCCTCGGACGCTGCCCCGGACTCACGCCTCCTCCTCAACCATGTACTCCCACTGCCTCTTGCGGCCTTTATAGGCCTCGGACGCTGCCCCGGACGCACTGTGCCACGACTCTTCAAGTCATGCGTGGCTGGCTCCTGGGCAAAAAAGAATATGGTATGGCCCCCTGGCTGATGACACCCCTCCACAATCCCACCACCCCTGCCGAGCAGCGCTACAGCATCAGCCATACCACAATCCGGGCCATGATCGAGTGAACTCTAAGGGTTCTGAAGAAACGTTTCCTCTTTCTTGACTGCTCTGGAGGGGCATTGCAGTACTCACCTGATAAAGTCTCCATGATCACCGTTGTCTGCTGCATGCTGCACAACCTGGCCATTATGAGAGTCCAGCCATTACCACCAGGGATTGTTGATCCACCTCAGGAGGAGGACGATGATGACGAGGAAGGTGAGGATCCTCACCGAAGGAGGAGGCAGCCTGACATTGCGGTGGCTGGAAGGGCTGCTCGTTATAGACTCATCGCTCATCGATTCCAATGAATGAGTCTTGACGTGCCAAATGGCCAGCCTATGCACGTGGGCATCAACTCAACACATCGCTACACATCCTGCAGTGCCTCACCATTTGAACAATCCAAACTTCCCTTATTACAAACATAAATCATGTGTGGTGAAAACATCTACAAGACAACAACTTCATCCCCAACATATCAACATACCCACAAAACCCCTTCAAACATCCAAATAGACCTATCTGCCACCAAGCTCATGGTGTAGCAATACCCACCCTTCTGTATGGCTCAGAAACATGGATCGTGTACAGTAGACACCTCAAGTCGCTGGAGAAATACCACCAACGATGTCTCCGCAAGATCCTGCAAATCCCCTGGGAGGACAGACGCACCAATGTTAGGGTCCTCGACCATGCCAACATCCGCAGCATTGAAGCACTGACCACACTCGATCAGCTCCGCTGGGCAGGCCACATTGTTCTCATGCCAGACACGAAACTCCCAAAGCAAACGCTCTACTCGGAACTCCTTCACGGCAAACGAGCCAAAAGGTGGGTAGAGGAAACGTTACAAGGACACCCTCAAAGCCTCCCTGACAAAGTGCAACATCCCCACTGACACCTGGAAGTCCCTGGCCACAGACCGCCCTAAGTGGAGGAAGTGCATCCGGGAGGGCACTGAGCATCTCTAGTCTCATCGCCGAGAGCATGCAGAAATCAAGCGCAGGCAGCGAAAAGAGCGTGCGGCAAACCAGTCCCTTCCCTCAACGACTATCTATCCCACCTGTGACAGGGACTGGGGCTCTCGTATTGGACTGGTCAGCCACCTAAGGATTCATTTTTAGAGTGGAAGCAAGTCTTCCTCGATTCAGAGGGACTGTCTATGATGATGATGATGAGACATCTAAATGGACCTATTGACTAGTTCATTTTGTGACAAGGTAGCCATCTCTGGCGAGTACCAAACAATTGTTGGATCGTTCATCCAAGTGCAACAACTTACATGAGCTCACATTGCAACAACCTAGTCATCTCTGTTAACTATGAACCAAGTGTTTGGTGCATCATACAAGTGCAACTAATGTTAAAAGCTCATATCTTCACAAGGTTAGCATATGTGGCCGCCTTCACAAAGGTCTTTACCTTGTCTTAAAGAGGGCTTTACGACCCCTTCCTTTCTCCCATCTCCCACACCTACTGCTACTGGGGTCTCAGGGCCTTCAGCAAGGCTGGTTGTCGGTTACTGACTTTGATCCTCAGCCACACATGAAGGCCTAGCATGACATCCCTGACCAACTCGGGCCCTGGAAGACCCGGCTGCAGACTGCATGGGAGGCAGCATTCTGTTGTAGATGGGGTGCAGAGAGCAGCAGCTGCGAAGGCGGAATGATGTCATCCTGAAAAACAACATCACAGTCCAATTGGCCCAACAGGCTGATACTCCCCTGGGGCAGAGCAGAAATCTGGGTGAGGTCAGAATCTTGTGCTGGGTCAGCAAGGTTCACTCCCTCTTATCCCCACCCCCCCCTCCCTCCCTCCCTCTCCCAACTGATGGGGCCCCAGACCAGGTGACAGCGGTCAGTGCGTCCGTTGAATCGATTTGCCTCTGCATCAAGGGTGTCTGCGACTGCAGTGCACCAGGGAGCTGACTCAGGACACCACACACTGATGACATTTGAGTATGGAGGCCTACAATAGCGTCGGCCTGGTGCTCAATGGCCACTGCAACATCAGCCATAGTCCGTGTCACCATGTCTGAGTGCTGAGCATCACTCAGGCACGCACTCACCCTCTGGGGAGCTGGCTCCAGGCCTTTCCCTCCCCTGTGGCATGGCTGGAGGCCACTGGGTCCCACCTCCACCTCCCCCACCACCCCATGGTCAGCAGCAATGGCTGGTCCCTCTCTCCGAAGGTGCAGCCTCCTGCGTGAGGTCAAAGGAGGTGTCATCCTCCTGCTCCTCCTCGTCCTCTGGGTCATCGGCAGCATCTGCACCAATGGAAGCTGCCCGAGAAGGACCAGATGGATCTGGCTGGTCATCTGAAAGCACAAATGCAAAACAGCAGTCACCTGCAGGGGAGGGGGTCAGGAGCGGGAAAGGCATTTGTGAATGCCAGTCTCATGGAAATAGCTGCACGTTGATGGTGTCAGGCCCAATTGTCCTGCAGGTCACTGCAAAGGAACTCAACATACTGTCACTGTCCCGAAGAGGGTTGGTCACACCCACCGCCATCGCATCAACTTGAGCGCCCATCAGGGCAGCTATCCATTCCTCCTGACTGAGCATTGGAGGTCTGGCTCTCCTCCACCTGTCCGCATTTGCTCTGGTCAGTTGTGGGCAAGCTTCGCCTGTAACATTTAACAGAAGGTCGCAGTTAGAGACCTTCTATCAGTGTGTCCCAAGTGCCTTACATAATTTAGTACCATTTATTCTATGGCAGTCTTCACAGCTCGATGTAACTACCATTCGTGGCATCGACTTGCTGGAGCAATGCTGAATTAGGGTGAGAAGACATCACAGTAATGGGGAGGCTACTGTCTTGGACACACATATGGGGGTCACGTTTCGGCCTGAGTTGCTCCTATTTTTTTTTGGAGCAACTAGTTTAGAATGGAGTATCTTAGAAATTGCTATTCTCGGCATTTAGTTTGCTCCAGTTCTAGTTATTTAGAATAGTTTCATTTTAGAACAGATTTTTTTTTCAAATTCACGCCTGTTTTGCAAGTTTAGGCAGCGAAAACGTACTCCAAACTAACTTAGAATGGAGTAAGTGTAGATTTTTGTACGCTCAGAAAAACCTTGCCTACACTTAGAGAATCAGGCGTAAAGAAGAGAGATGGGGGGGAGGGGGGGTTTACAAACATGAAGCACATCACTTTTACAAATAAAGAGCCATCGTCAATAATAAATGAAAAATAAATCAATAAATCAATCAATCAAAAAAAATTAAAAAATTAAAAGTAAAAAAAATTTTAAATCAATAAATAAAAAATTACGTTTCTATTCACCGACTGCAGCACTGGGAGCCCTCCAATAGCATGCTGGGACGGCCCCCCCAGTGTCTCTCTCTCTGACTGTCTCTCAGTGTCAGTGTCTCTCTCTCTCTCTGTCTGTCAGTGTGTGTCTCTCTCTCTCTGTCTGTCAGTGTCTATGTGTTTCTGACAGCGAGGGGAGGGGGGAGGAGGGGAGGAGGGGGGAAGAGGAGAGAGGGGGAGGGGGGAGAGAGGGAGGGGGAAGGGAGAGAGGGAGGGAGGGGGAGGAGCGGGAGGGAGGGGGAGAGGAGAGGAGAGGGAGGGAGGGGGGAGAGGAGCGGGAGGGAGGGAGAAGAGGAGAGGGAGGGAGAAGAGGAGAGGGGGGAAGTAAGGGAGAGGAGAGGGAGGGAGGGAGGGAGAGAAAGGGAGGGAGAGGAGGGATGGAGAGGAGAGAGGGGGAGAGGGGGGGAGAGAGAGGAGGGAGAGAGGGGGGAGAGAGGGAGAGAGAGAGTGAGAGGGAGAGAGAGAGGGAGAGAGAGAGGGAGGGGAGAGAGAGGAAGGGAGGGGAGAGAAAGGGAGGGAGGAGAGAGAAAGGGAGGGGGAGGGGGAGAGGGAAGGGGAGGGGGAGAGGGAAGGGGAGGGAGAGAGGGAGGGGGAGGGAGAGGGAGGGAGAGAGGGAGGGAGAGAGGGAGAGGGGAGGGGGAGAGGGGGGGAATGGGGAGGGGGAGAGAGAGGGGGAGAGGCGGGGGGAGAGAGAAGGAGAGAGAGAGAGGGAGGGAGGGGAGAGAAAGGGAGGGAGGGGAGGGGGAGATGGGGAGAGGGGAGGGAGAGAGAGGGGGAGGGGAGGGGGGAGAGGGGAGGGAGGGGAGGGGGGAGAGGGAAGGAAGGAAGGGAGGGGGGAGAGGAGATGGAGGGAGAGAGGGAGGAGGGAGGGAGAGGGGAAGGGGGGAGGGCGAGGGGGAGGGAGAGAGGGAAGGAGAGGGAGAGAGGGAGGGAGGGAGGAGGGAGAGAGGAAGGGAGGAGGGAGAGAGGGAGGGGAGGGAGAGAGGGAGGGGGAAGGAGAGAGGGAGGGGGAAGGAGAGAGGGAGTCGGGAAGAGAGGGAGGGAAGGGGGAGAGGAGAGGGGGGAGAGGAGAGGGAGAGAGGGAGGGAGAGGAGAGGGAGGGAGGGAGTGGGGGGAGGGGTGAGGGAGAGAGGGAGGGAGAGGAGAGGGAGGCAGGGAGTGGGGGGGAGAGAGGGAGGGAGAGGAGAGGAATGTAGGGAGGGGGGAAGAGGGAGGGAGAGGGAGGAGAGGGGGGAGGTTGAACGGGCCCAGCTGACGAGAAGAAGCCGGGCCGAAGACTTCGGGCGGGGCCCACCCCCAGTGTAAAGTGCTGTCCCCTCAGTACAGATTCACACGAGGCATGTAGTGAAGTCAAGGTCACTCTGGACCTGCACCTTTATTTCACAGCTCTAGAATGCTGCACTTGCCTGAGACCTGTCCTTATATATCTGTCTCTTGCAAGTGCACCCCTGGTGGTAAGGTATGCTGGTGGTTACAGGTCATATCTTATTACAGTCATGTATAGCATGTTAGGATACAGTTATATATAATAATGTAAGATACATGACATCACCCTCCCCCAAGGTCTTATTGTCTTTATAGGTTCAGTCTCTCAGGTGGTCTACGCTCTCGCATGGAGCGTATGAGTTGTGGTTCAGTTGTTTGCCTTGGTATCTGTTTTTCTTTGCGTGTGGTTGCTGGTATCTCGCCTGGGCTGTCTGTTTCGATTGGTGTGATTGTTGTTGACTCACCTGGGCTGTCTGTTGGGATTGCCCTTTCCCCAGGTTGTTCCCTCTGCCTGTACACCAGGTGTGGTGCAAGTTCCACATTGTAGTCTGCCTCTGGTTCCGCAGTGTTGTTGGTAGATCTGCTTTTGACCAGGTCTACATGCCTCCGGCAGGTTTTGCCATTGTCCATTTGTACTACCAGTAGCCTGATTCCTTTCTTGCCCTTACTGTCCCTGCAAGCCATTTGGGACCTCTGCCATAGTTTAGGACAAACACTTTGTCCCCTATCTCATTCCATCTCCCCCTCGAATTTCTGTCATGGTACTCAGTCAGCTTACGGCGCTTTGTCTCAACGATTTCGTGCATGTTTGGGAGGATTAATGAGAGCCTTGTTTTTAAAGTCCTTTTCATCAACAATTGCGCGGTGGGGGGATCCCAGTCAATGAGTGCGGACGAGATCTGTATGCCAGCAGCAGTCGCGACAGGCGACCCTGCAGTTTGGGACCTTGGATTTTAAGCATGCCTTGTTTAATGATTTGCACTGCTCTCTCCGCCTGGCCGTTGGAGGCCGGCTTGAACGGTGCCGTCTTGATGTGATTTATGCCGTGGTCAATTATAAAGTCTTGGAATTCTGCGCTGGTGAAGCACGGATCATTGTCACTGACCAATATGTCAGGGATTCCGTGTGTTGCAAACATGGTTGCGAGGCTCTCCACAGTGGTGGAGGTTGTGCTCGAGTTTAAAATGGTGCATTCGATCCACTTTGAAAATTCATCTACGACTACGAGGAACATTTTGCCCATGAATGGGCCCGCATAGTCTACGTGCACCCGCGACCACGGTTTGGTAGGTCAGGGCCAGGGGCTCAGTGGAGCCTCCCTGGGGGCATTGCTGAGTTGGGCACAAATGGTGCACCTTTGGACGCAGAGCTCCAAGTCCGCGTCAATACCAGGCCACCAGACGTGGGATCTGGCTATGGTCTTCATGAGAACGATCCCCGGGTGCTCGCGATGGAGCTCCCAGACAAATGCCTCTCTGCCTCGCAGAGGCATGACTACTCGGCTGCCCCATATCAGGCCGTCTGCTTGTAGTGATAGCTCATGCATGCGCCTGTGAAAGGGTTTTAATTCCTTGGGGCAGGCATCGCGAGCCTCTGCCCAGGCACCAGTTAGGACACATCTTTTTACTAAGGATAATGTGGGGTCGCTGGCCGTCCAGGCTCTGATTTGGCGAGCCGTCATGGGCAAACCTGTGGACTCAAAGGCATTGATTGCCATGACTATCTCACAGTCCTGTTCGTCAGACCCTTCCGTGGTCGCTAGGGGTAGCCTGCTGAGCGCGTCGGCACAGTTGTCTGTGCCTGGTCTGTGCCTTATTGTGTAGTCGTAGGACGCCAGCATGAGTGCCCACCGTTGAATTCGCGCCGAGGCGTTGGCGTTTATTGCCTTGCTCTCGGATAGGAGGGATGTGAGGGACTTGTGGTCGGTTTCTAACACGAGCTTGGCCCCGAAAAGGTATTGGTGCATCTTTTTGACACCGTACACGCACGCGAGCGCCTCCTTCTCTACCATTCCGTACCCGCGCTCCGCCCACGAAAGTGACCTGGAGGCATAAGCTATGGGTTGTAATTTGCCCGCACTATTGACATGTTGCAAAACGCACCCGACCCCATACGCTGACGCATCGCATGTGAGAACTAGCTTTTTACCTGGGTCAAAGAAAGTCAAAACACTGTTGGAACACAGAAGGTTGCGTGCCTTATTGAAGGTGCGTTCCTGGGCATCCTTCCAAAACCAATCGCACCCCTTCCTGCGTAGCACGTGGAGAGGCTCCAGCAGCGTGCTTAAATTCTGCATAAAGTTCCCAAAGTAATTGAGTAGCCCGAGAAAGGCGCGCAGTTCTGAGACATTCCGGGGCCTGGGTGCCAGGCGAATTGCTTCTGTTTTGGATTCTGTTGGGCGGATTCCATCAGCGGCAATCCTTCTAACCCAAAAATTCAACCTCGGGTGCGAGAAACAGGCACTTGGATTTCTTGACTCGTAGGCCTACCCGATCCAACCACTTTAGTACTTCCTCCAAATTACAGAGATGGGAGTCGGTGTCCCTGCCCGTGATAAGTATGTCGTCTTGAAATACAACCGTCCCCGGGATGGACTTGAGCAGACTCTCCATGTTGCGCTGGAATATGGCAGCTGCCGACCTGATGCCGAATGGGCATCGATTGTACATGAAAAGGCCTCGATGTGGGTTGATGGTGGTGAGTAGCTTGGATTCCTCGGTCAATTCTTGCGTCATATAAACAGATGTGAGGTCTAGTTTTGAGAAAAGTTTACCTCCAGCCAATGTGGCAAATAAGTCCTCTGCTTTGGGCAGCGGGTACTGCTCCTGCAAGAAGACTCTGTTTATGGTAGACTTGTAGTCCCCACAGATTCGTACGGATCCATCAGGCTTCTTGACTGGGACGATGGGACTTGCCCAGTCGCTAAATTCCACAGGTGATATAATGCCTTCCCGCAGAAGCCTGTCTAGTTCATGTTCAATCTTTTCCCTCATCACATAGGGTACAGCTCTGGCCTTGTGATGGACCGGTCTAGCATCCTGTGTGATGTAGATTTTGACTTTGGCCCCTTTGAAAGTGCCCACACCTGGCTGAAAGAGATGTTCAAATCGCTTTATAACTGTTGAGCAGGAGGTCCGTTCCTCTAATGACATGACATGGACATCATCCCATTTCCAATTTAGTTTTGCCAGCCAGCTTCTCCCCAGCAGTGCTGGGGGGTCTCCGGGGACAATCCAAAGGGGAAGTCGGTTCACTGTCCCTTTGTGTGTGACAGAGAGCATGGCGCTGCCGAGGACTGGTATGATTTCTTTGGTATAGGTCCTTAGTGTGGTGTCGACCCTTGTGAGTTTTGGTCTGTCTCTTTTATGCGGCCACAGTTGTTCAAATTGTTGAGTGCCCATGAGAGATTGACTCGCTCCCGTATCCAGCTCCATGTTGACAGGTATCCCATTGAGTAGGACCCTCATCATTATAGGAGGCATCCTGTTGTAGGAGCAGCAGCCATTGATCGTATTGACCCACTGTACATCGGTGTCCTGGGTACTGTCCCCACCGTCTTCTGGTCCGCTTTCCGACCCATCCGATTCGTATACCAGCCGAGCTGCCGTTTTTTTGCACATGCGGGCCAAATGCCCTGTATATTCACAATTTCTGCAAACAGCCTGCTGAAATTGACATCCCCTTGACGAGTGCCCACCCCCACACCTCTAGCACAGACCCCTTCCATTGTTCAAAGTGTTCCCAAAGAATGAGCTGCGTCTGGCTGATCTCTCTTGAGCTTCTCCCAGTTTGTAGTTGATTCCTCGCATTGTGGGTTGATGAGGTGTGAACGGCCGTTCCTGTGGCTCTTGATGGCACCGTTCTAGGCGCGCCCCGAAATTTGACACCGTGAAGACAGGAGTAAACAACATGAGGGGTGGGTCTGCAGAGCCAAGCAGCAAGGTTAACAACGCATGTAGGCCCTTACAGTAGGTGAGGCTTCAAATGTGGCCTCACCCACTTAGAGCATGAATTCCAAGACACGACATTGAGCAGAGAGTGCACATTGAGCTCAGAGCTTAGCATGTTGAAGTTTGAAATTAAAGATACTCACACTCACTCACTCACTATCCATGTCAGGTAATTCCACTATTTGCAACCTTGCATCAATGTCCTTGGCACCGTGTCACTCGCAGACACTTGATCCCCTATGGCCCTCCATAGCCTTTGTTACGTTTGGGGTTGGTGTCTCCTCCCAGACTCTGTCCTCAGCACCTGGCAACGTCTCTCCAGGGCATCAAGGAGTGTATCGACTGCGGTGTTCGTGAACCGATGGGCACGCTAACGAGCTGCTGCCTGGTCTGCCACGCTCACGGTCTGAGTGAGTGCGTAGGAAGTGAATATAGCCACGAGGCATTGAGCCAGCCAATCAACGTTTCAATTAAATCCAGGTGGCGCCACTATGTCTGTGGTGCAGGTGCAAATGATGCCTATGTCCCGGATGTTGCGTTCACGCTTAACGGCCCACTTAGCGTAGTGTAGCGCATCCAGGTAAGTGTGCAACACCATGACTTAACGCTCCTATCAATTCTTTAGGCGTCGACACTGAATTTCACGTTTTGGAGCGCGCCTGAAGCGAGACGTTAAAAATTTCTTTCATGCGGTGACAACGCCTCAAATATGGCAGTCCCGAATTTCAACTCCATAGACTTAGCTGTGGTGTCCCTGCACCTTACTACAAATTCACACGAGGCATGTACTGCAGACACAGTCACTTCTTACCTTAACCTTTATTCCCAGGACCAAGGAGTGCTGACCCTGGGTGGGACCTCCCCTTTTATACCTGGAAACCCAGGTGAGGAGTGTCTCCCACAAGTTCACCCCTTGTGGTTAGGGTGTGCATATCTAGGATATAAGTACAGTGTACAGGAGTTGCATGAAGGTTACAGTTACATGAAGATTACCGTTGCATGATGGTTACATACATGACATTAGCAATTTCCCAACAACAGATGCTAAGATAACTGGTCTATACTTCCCTAGTTTCCCTCTCTCACCATTCTTAAAAAGCGGAGTGACGTGCACAATTTTCCAATCTAGTTAAGGACCCGATTGCAGGCTGCTGGAATTGAGCTTTGTCTGGGCAGGCTGGCCCAGCTGGCTATCTGGCTACTAAAAAGGCCACTAGTTGAGACGCTGGCAGGGGAGCAGGTGTGCTGTCATCCTGAGCGAGGATAATATGTACTTCTTCCATAAAGCTAATGCCAATCTCAGGGGGCTGTGCCTCAGCACTCCCACTGCTCGGCACAAGAACAGAATGAGGTGTGATCGAAGGCTCTCAAAGCCCCCATTCACACTTTCCTTCAAGCTTTGTAAGCCTGAGGAGATGTTGGACTCCAGAGCCAAAATGGCAGTAGTCTGAGCTTCCATCGAACCTGCCAGAGTTGTCATCAGAGGCTCCACCATTGTGGGGCCTCCAGCATTGCTCATACAGCTAACCTCTCACTCCATGGTAGACTGCGCGGTCTTGATGCAATGCACTAAGATACCACACAACTTGGAGCTGGACACCTCCATGCTCTTCAACATTGTGTGCAAGCTCACTGGTAGACAGGCCAGTGCACTTAGAAAGTTCTTGTGCATTGCTGCCGGTCTACTTGAAGGTGGCCCTTCAAAATCTTCATCTGTGCCTTATGCAGCAGAGCTCAGATGCAGGCTCTCCCTCTGGCAAGCTACTTCTTCTGGCTGTCCTAGCCCATTGCTATTACTCCGGTGCTCTACTGCTAGCTAGCTGCTAGCTTGAGCAGCGTGGAGGCCTCGACCTGCATGAAAACACCAGCGGCGGGTCGGGGCCATAAAAGGAGCAGAGTTAAGCGGCCCAGGAGCAACATGGAGACCACTCCAGGAAGCAGCGCGAGCTGGTGCAGGAGGGCGACGGCAGCAAAGAGTGACGTTATCAAGGTCCAGGTCGTTGATTGGAGCGTGGGCAGATACAGCAGGAGCAGTAAGGTCAGGGCAAAGGAGCAGCGAGAGACTGTGGAGGGACGTGATCGGGGCCCAGGGGAGGTTGAGTTCGGGGCCAGGGGCCCAGGGGCAGCACAGGCCAGCCCACACTACGATATATGCGCGCACTAGGTCCATGCAGCAGAGTTGGTCTCCAGTCGTCTTGGTTAATCCTTGCCAATGGACCAAGACCTAGCTCTGTCAAGCCCATGTGGTGGCTGGTGTGCAACGGCCACCACACGTTAAAAAAATCCACGCACAGGCAGCTTCCACCCTTGAGGATGTAATTTGGGTCCTTCATTTGAAACATCTGTGAACTCATCCTTTTTTGACGTGGAAGAAAGTCATCCTCATTTCGAGGGACTGCATATGTTGATGACTGCTAGCTGCACCTCCATGTGCAGCCTACTCCCTGAACAACACAGCATGCCAGTCTGGGAGCTGGTGTATGTAAGAGTAAGGTCGAGTGATGCTTCCTCTTCTAGAAAGCTGTCCTTAGGACTGTGTGGAACTTCTGCACCTGTAGTGAAAGAAAGTGACAAGGGTTAGCCTTTAGTGGCAAGGATAAGCAAAGACAGATAGGTGGTTTGAGAAAGAAGCAGCAACTTGTCATGCATAATGTGTGGGGGTGGGATTTAAGTGAGACGGGAATGAGAGAAAGATGGAGGGACCCATCATGTGTCCTCCTGACATACTCTCCGCCCATGGTGTTCATCACTTGTTCTTCCAGCAGGGACAGCATATGGATAAACAGTTCCCCCACTCCCGTGACTGCCTGCTCCCTCTTATTGCATACGAGCTTGTCCTGCAAGGAAGAAGGGAGTGTGTTAGTGTCAGCCTAGTGAGATGTTTTGAGAATGTTGTATCAGGGTAGAATCGTGTGGCTGGTGTGTGGAAGATGGCAGAGGTGCGAGGAGGTGAGGGAAGTGAGGACAGTTGCAGGTGCATAGTGCAGCAGTAGGAGCAGGAGGAGGTGGATTGATGTGTGCTGCAGCAGAGGAAAGTGATAGGATTCGAGGAAGAGAAGGGCTGTGATTGCTGGGGCTACAGGTAGTGTAGGACTAAGCAGAGAATAATGAGAAAATACAGTTAGAAGGTTTACCTGTGAGGTCATTAAACTTTTTTCAGCATTGCAGCCATGTCAGGAATCTTTACTAACAGTTGCCTGCACCCAAAGTGCCCTTTAAGAGGTACAAGCTACTTAGAAATGGTGTCAGGAACACACAATATCAATGCCTACCATTAGGCAAGCTGTCAATAAACAGCACTGAAGACAAACTGACATTAATTTCTGTACTACAGTTCTTTTTAGCTTCATCCTCAGCTATTTCAACACTGTTCATGGAGTGTGACCATTAGCCATTTTTTCTTCGCATGTGCAGCACTGTGGGAGTACCTTCAGCTCATGGACTGCAGCGTTCAAGAAAGTGGCTCACCACCACGTTCTCAAGGGCAATAAATGCTGGCCTTGCCAGAAATGCCTACAGCTGACACCAAATTGTGGGTATAGTTAATACTAAGGAAGACTGTGACAAAATACAAGAAAACATGAATAAACTTGCAGCAGAATAGGCTTGTAAATGACAAATGAATTTTAATTTAAATATGAGGTAGTGCGTTTTGTAGGAAAAATAAGGTGGTCACATATTCCTTGGGAAATATGAGTCCAAATGGAGTAGAGGGGCAAAGGGATTTAGGGGTACACATTCACAAATCATTAAAAGTAGCGATGTAAGTTAACAAGGCTATAAAAATGCAAATAATGCCCAAGCCTCGGGACACCTACCATCAAGGGCGCTACTTGGCGCCCAGCTTGCGGCCAACATCTCACAGTAGGAAATTAGGCTCATACAGCAGTGCCTGGTCTCAGTCGTCTTGGAAGAGGAAGAACACCGCCTTCAGGGAGTTGACTTCGCCATCAAATATGAGCTGGTCAACCGCCTCAAATAATCCCCCTGCGGGACTAACGAACATCTCATGACTCTCCGATTCACACTATCGCGGAATCAATGCACCACAGTCATCAGTGCGTACGCCCCAACACTCGATGCAACGTATGAGCCCAAAGAGGGTTTCTATTCCAACCTCGAAACATCTCTGGCCCTCATCCCCGTGGGTGACAAATTGATCCCCCTAGGTGATTTCAACGCCAGGGTCGGCAAAGACAAAGCCCTCTGGGGAGGCGTGATTGGCAGAGAAGGGGTAGGGAAAGCCAACTCCAGTGGTACCCTACTCCTGACAAAATGTCTAGAACATGAGCTCCTCATTACCAATACCCTGTTCCACGAGAGGGACAAATACAAGGCATCATGGCAACACCCTCGCTCCAAACACTGGCACCCGCTCGACTATATCATCGTCCGAGCCAGGGATTGCAAGGATGTGCGCATCACCCGCGCCATGACAGAAGCTGACGACTGCTGGACGGACCACCACCTAATCCGATCCATCATCGACATTAACATAGCCCCAAAGCAGAGGGGACAGCAGAAGCAGTGCCACAAAAAAGTCAATGCCGGGGCACTTAAAGACCCAGCTAAGAGAATTCAGGAGAATGAGAGGTGATCTTATCGAAACGTATAAGATTATGAGGGGGCTTGACAAGGTGGATGCAGAGAGGATGTTTCCACTGATAGGGGAGACTAAATCTTAGAATAAGGGCTGCCCATTTAAAACAGAGGTGAGGAGAAATTTCTTCTCTCAGAGGGTTGTAAATCTGCAGAATTCGCTGCCTCAGAGAGCTGTGGAAGCTGGGACATTGAATAAATTTAAGACAGAAATAGACAGTTTCTTAAAAGATAAGTGGATAAGGGGTTATGAGGAGCGGGCGGTGAAGTGGAGCTGAGTCCATGATCAGATCACCCATGATCTTATTGAATGGCGGAGCAGGCTCGAGGGGCCGTATGGTCTACTCCTGTTCCTATTTCTTATGTTCTTATGTTCTAACCCTATACAGCCAGCGCCTCACAGCTAACCTGGCGTGCCTTGATGACCCTGAGATGCTGAATACCCACAGCACTTGGTCTGCTCTCCAGGCCTCCATAACCAGTGCCTGTGAAGAGACACTTGGTCACTCAACCAGAAAACACCAGGACTGATTTGATGAAAATGATCAAGAAATCCAAGAACTAATAGATTGCAAGCACAGAGCATTTCTGAGCCTCAAGCAACAACCCAACTCGGGAGCAGCAATGCAACATTACAGAAGGCTCAAGGCTGAGGTCCAACAAAAAGCAGGGACCTAAAGAACAGGTGGTGGATGGAGAAAGCACAGAAGATACAACAACTGGCCGACAGCCACGATATGCGAGGATTCTTCATCGCAGTCAAGGCCACCTACAGTCCAAACTCCCAAGGCCCCACCCCACTGCTGGCCAAGAATGGAGAAACACTCATCAAGGACACCGAGGCTGTCAGGGCCCGCTGGAAGGAGCACTTCGAAGACACAATCGAGACTCAGCCTTTGACTCGAGTGTTCTCAACTCCATTCGGCAGCATGCGACCCACCACCACCTCAGTGAAAACCCAACGTTGCACGAGGTAGGAAAAACTATAAAACAGCTCAAGAACAACAAGGCTACAGGAGTGGATGGAATTCCTGCTGAGGCGCTAAAGTATGGCAGAGAGGTGTTGTTGGCGTTGATACATGACCTCATCTCTCTCATCTGGAGGGAGAAGAGCATGCCGGGAGATCTCAGAGATGCAGTGATCGTGACCATCTTTAAAAAAGGGAACAAGTCCGACTACGGCGACTACAGGGGAATTTCCCTGCTATCAGACACTGGGAAAGTCGTCGCTAGAGTCCTCCTCAACCGTCTTCTCCCTGTGGCCAAGGATTTCCTCCCAGAGTCACAGTGCGGATTTCGTCCCCTATGGGGCACAACGGACATGATCTTTGCAGCGCGACAGCTGCAGGAAAAATGTAGGAAGCAGCGCCAGCCCTTAGACATGGCCTTCTTCGATCTTACAAAGGCCTTCGACACTGTCAACCGCGAGGGTCGATGGAGCATCCTCCTCCGTTTCAGATGCCCCCCAAAAGTTTGTCAACATCCTCCTCCTACTCCACGACGATATGCAGGCTGTGATCCTTACCAACGGATCCATTACAGACCCAATCCACATCCGGACCGGGGTCAATCAGGGATGTGTCATCGCTCCAACCCTCTTCTCAATTTTCCTCACTGCCATGCTTCACCTCACAGTCAAAAAGCTCCCCTCTGGAGTGGAACTAAACTACAGAACCAGTGGGAAGCTATTTAACCTACGCCGTCTCCAGGCCAGGTCCAAGATCACCCCAACCTCTGTCGTTGATCTACAGTACACAAACGACATCTGCATCTGCGCACATTCTGAGGCTGAACTCCAGGATATAGTCGATGTATTTACTGAGGCATATGAAAGCATGGGCCTTATGTTAAACACCCTTAAGACAAAGGTCCTCCACCACACAGTGCTGTTTTCGCCACACAGCACTGCCCCCCAGTCATCAAGATCCACGGCACGGCCCTGGACACCGTGGACCACTTGCCATATCTTGGAAGCCTCCTATCAACAAGAGCAGGCATTGACGACGAGATCCAACACCGCCTCCAGTGCGCCACTGCAGCCTTCAGCCGCCTGAGGAAAAGAGTGTTCGAAGACCAGGCCCTCAAATCTACCACCAAGCTCATGGTCTACAGGGCTGTAGTAATACCTGCCCTCCTGTATGGCTCAGAGGCATGGACGCTGTACAGAAGACACCTCAAGTCGCTGGAGATATATCACCAACAATGTCTCCGCAAGATTCTGCAAATTCCCTGGGAAGACAGGCACACCAACATCAGTGTCCTCGTCCAGGCTAACATCCCCAGCATTGAAGCGTTGACCACACTTGATCAGCTTCGCTGAACAGATGACATGCAGTTCGCATGCCAGACACAAGACTCCCAAAGCAAGTGCTCTATGCGGAGCTCCATCTCAGCAAACGAGCCAAAGGTGGGCTGCGGAAACGTTACAAGGACACCCTCAAAGCCTCCCTGATAAAGTGTGACATCACCACTGACACTTGGGAGTCCCTGGCCAAAGACCGCCGTAAGTGGAGAAAGTGCATCCGGGAGGGCGCTGAGCACTTCGAGTCTCAACACCGAGAGCGTGCAGAGATCAAGCGCAGGCAGCGGAAGGAGCGTGCGGCAAACCAGTCCCACCCACCCCTTCTCTCAATGACTGTCTGTCCCACCTATGACAGTGTCTGTTGCTCTCGTATTGGACTGTTCAGCCACCAAAGAACTCACTTCAGGAGTGGAAGCAAGTCTTCCTCGATTCCGAGACACTGCCTTTGATGATGATGAAAAATGCAAACAAAGCACTGGGGTTCATGTCTAGAGGAATAGAACTGCAAAGCAGGGAAGTTATGTTAAACTTGGTTTGCACCTTGGTTACACCACACTTGAAGTACTGGTCACCATATTTCAAAAGGATATAGAGGCAAGGGAGAAGGTGCAAAAAATATTTACAAGGATGATACCAGAACAGAGGTTATACCTATCAGAATATATTGAATAGGCTGGGGCTCTTTTTTTCTAGAGAAGAGAAGGCTGAGGGGTGACCTGAAAGAGGTCTTTAAAATGATGAAGGGATTCGATAGGGTAGACGTCAAGAAGGATATTTTGACTGGTGCTTGGTGGGGGAGAGGGGCAAAACTAAGGGCCAGAAGTATAAGATAGACACTAATATATCCAATAATGAAGTCAGGAAAAACTCTTTACCCAGAGAGTGGTTAGAATGTGGAACTCGTTACCACATGTAATAGTTGAGATGAACAGCACAGATGCCTTTAAGGGGAAACTCGCTAAGCACATGAAGGAGAAATAAATACAAGGATATGCCGATAGGGTCAAATGAAGAGGGGTGGGAGCAGGCTCATGTGGAGCATAAACACCAGCACAGAGCAGTGGGGCCAAACAGTCTGTTTCTGTGCTGTAGGCTGCAATTTTTCTGACCTCGATGGATTCATGGTGGGCGGTATCAGCGGTGGATCCCGACCCCGCTGCTGTTTCACCTCATTGAAAGAACTCTTTCACCATTGACAGAATGCTTCTGTCATCTGTACTTCACCTGCTATCTATTCCATCATAGAAACATAGAAAATAGGTGCAGGAGCAGGCCATTTGGCTCTTCGAGCCTGCACACCCTTCAACATGATCATGGCTGATCATGCAACTTCTGTACCTCACTTCTGCCTTCTCGCCATACCCCCTGATCCCTTTAGCCGTAAGGGCCACATCAAACTCCCTTTTGAATATATCCAACGAACTGGGCTCAATAACTTTCTGTGGTGGAGAATTCCATAGGTTCACAATTCTCTGGGTGAAAAAGTTTCTCCTCATCTTGGTCCTATATGACTTACCCCTTATCCTTAGACTGTGACCTCTGGTTCTGGACTTTCCCAATATTGGGAACATTCTTCCTGCATCTAACCTGTCCAATCCTGTCAGAATTTTATATGCTTCTATGAGATCCCCTCTCATTCTTCTAAATTCCAATGAATATAAGCCTAGTCGATTCAATCTTTCTTCATATGTCAGTCCTGCTATCCCGGGAATCAGTCTGGTGAACCTTCGCTGCACTCCCTGAATAGCAAGAATGTCCTTCCTCAGGTTAGGAGACCAAAACTGCATACAATACTCAAGGTGTGGTCTCACCAAGGCCCTGTACAACTGCAGCAAGACCTCCCTGCTCCTATACTCAAATCCCCTAGCTATGAAGGCCAAAATGCCATTTGCCTGCTGTTCCTGCATGCCTACTTTCAATGACTGATATACCATGATACCCAGGTCTCATTGAACCTCCCCTTTTCCTAATCTGTCACCATTCAGATAATAACTGGCCTTCCTGTTTTTGCCACCAAAGTGGATAATCTCACACTTATCCACATTATATTGTATCTGCCATGCATTTGCTCACTCACCTAACCAGTCCAAGTCACCCTGCAGCGTCTCAGCATCCTCCTCACAGCTCACACTGCCACCCAGCTTAGTGTCATCTGCAAACTTGGAGATATTACATTCAATTCCTTCCTCCAAATCATTAATGTATATTGTAAATAGCTGGGGTCCCAGAACTGAACCTTGCGGTACCCCACTAGTCACTGCCTGCCATTCTGAAAAGGACCAATTTATTCCCACTCTTTGCTTCCTGTTTGCCAACCAGTTCTCTATCCACATCAATACATTACCCCCAATCCCATGTCTCTTAATTTGGCATACTAATCTCTTGTGTGGGACCTTGTCAAAAGCCTTTTGAAAGTCCAAATACACCACATCCACTGGTTCTCCCTTATCCATTCTACTAGTTATATCCTCAAAAAATTCTAGAAGATTTGTCAAGCATGATTTCCCTTTCATAAATCCATGTTGACAGACCCAATCCTGTCACTGCTTTCTAAATGTGCTGCTATTACATCTTCAATAACTGACTCCAACATTTTCCCCACTACCGATGTCAGGCTAACCGGTCTATAATTCCCTGTTTTCTCTCTCCTCCTTTTTTAAAAAGTGGGGTTACATTAGCTACCCTTCAATCCATAGGAACTGATCCAGAGTCCATGGAATGTTGGAAAATGACCACAAATGCAGCTACTATTTCTAGGGCCACTTCCTTAAGTATTCTGGGATGCAGACTATCAGGCTCTGGGGATTTATTGGCCTTCAATCCCATCAATTTCCCAAACACAATTCCCTGACTAATAAGGATTTCCTTCAATTCCTCCTTCTCACTAGACCCTCGGTCCCGTAGTATTTTCAGGAGGTTATTTGTGTCTTCCTTAGTGAAGACAGAACCAAAGTATTTGTTCAATTGGTCTGCCATTTCCTTGTTCCTACCTCCCCCATTTTGAATTTACCCGATTCTGACTGCAAGGGACCTACATTAGTCTTCACTAATCTTTTTCTCTTCACATATCTATAGAAGCTTTTGCAGTCAGTTTTTATGTTCCCTGCAAGCTTACTCTCATATTCTATTTTCCCCTCCTCCTAATTAAACCCTTTATCCTCCTCTGCTGAATTTTAAATTTCCTCCTGTCCTCAGGTTTGCTGCTTTTTCTGGCCAATTTATATGCCCTTCCTTGGATTTAACACTATCCCTAATTTCCCTTGTTAGCCACAGTTGAGCCACCTTCCCCGTTTTATTTTTACGCCAGACAGGGATGTACAATTGTTGTAGTTCATCCATGTGATCTGTAAATGTCTGCCATTGCCTATCCACCGTCAACCCTTTAAGTATTGTTCTCCAGTCTATCCTAGCCAATTCACGTCTCATACCATCGAAGTTATCTTTCTTTAAGTTCAAGACCCTCGTCTCTGAATTAACTGTGTCACTCTCCATCTTAATGAAGAATTCTATCATATTATGGTCACTCTTCCCCAAGGAGCCTCGCACGACAAGATTGCTAATTAATCCTCTCTCATTACACAAGATCCAGTCTAGGATGGTCTGCTCTCTAGTTGGTTCCTCGACATATTGGTCTAGAAAACCATCCTTTATACATTCCAGGAAATCCTCCTCCACAATATTGCTACCAGTTTGGTTAGCCCAAACTATATGGAGATTAAAGTTACCCATGATAACTGCTGTACCTTTATTGCACTCATCCCTAATTTCCTGTTTGATGCCATCCCCAACTTCACTACTACTGTTTAGTGGTCTGTACACAACTTCCACTAACGTTTTCTGCCCTTTGGTGTTTCGCAGCTCTACCCATATAGATTCCACATCATCCAAGCTAATGTCCTTCCTTACTATTGCGTTAATCTCCTCTTTAACCAGTAACGCTACCCCACCTCCTTTTCCTTTCTGTCTATCCTTCCTGAATATTGAATACCCCTGGATGTTGAGCTCCCAGCCTTGGTCACTCTGAAGCCATGTCTCCGTAATCCCAATTACATCATATCCGTGAACAGCTATCTGCGCAGTTAATTCATCCACCTTATTATGAATGCTCTTCGCATTGGGACTCAGAGCCTTCAGGCTTGTTTTTTTAGCACCCTTTGTCCTTTTAGAATTTTGTTGTAATGTGCCCCTTTTTGATTTTTGCCCTTGATTTCTCTGCTCTCCACTCTTACTTTTCTTTTTCCTACCTTTTGCGTCTGCCCCCTTTTTACTTCCCTCTGCCTCCCTTCATAGATTCCCATCCCCCTGTCATAACCCTTCCCAACAGTACTAGCAAACACTCCCCCTGGCACATCGGTTCCGGTCCTGCCCAAGTGCAGACCGTCCGGTTTGTACTGGTCCCACCTCCGCCAGAACCGGTTCCAATGTCCCAGGAATTTGAATCCCTCCTCAAGCCACGTATTCAACATGGGTGCCATTTATACTGTCTCACCTTGGTCCTCAGAATCAGACCAGGATAAGCCCCACCACCAGCAGCACCAACAACAACACCAACCTTCTGCACAATCACCTGATGCTGCATAGAACAGAGAGCATCAGCTTCCGAGCACATTGCTGCCCAGGAGGCCAGGGATGGCCTCACCATGGCCACATTTACTTCACTTGATGCTGTGCACCCTGGCTGCCACATGATGTGCCAGCTTAGCTTCACCCCACACCAACACCATAAGGATCCCTGCAATGCCCAAGCCATTCCTTTCACACCCATCACCATTGCAGGGAATGCCGTTATGTCTCACCATTCACTGCAACTCACTAAGCCACTTCCAAAGGTGACACAAATCTGTCCAAAACCAGAAAGTGTTGAAGATAAAGATTTTTATGTTTGACACCCACATTAATAGAAACTTTACATAATGTTGGATAAAACATGCAAGTGTGTTGTCAGTTGGTATGATTGGACAAGGATGAGGGTGAGTTTGAGGGGTGGCTAGTGAGATGGAGATGTGATAATGTAGATAGAGAGGGATGGGTGGAGGTGCAAGATATGTTGGTGTGAGTAAGGATGTGCAGGAGTAGAGTAGGAAAGCCAGAGTGATGGGGATGTGATGAGTGGCACAGCAGGATGAGGTTGAATGTGGTTTTGTACTAATGTTTCGTGATCTACTGAGATCATTGAAATGTTTGCTGAACTGCACCCAGGTCCTCCTAAACACATCCCTGCTGGTGACCTCCTCTGCAATCTGTAACTGTCATGTATGTAACCACAATGTAACACCACTGTATTACTGTATACACTCAACCTAGATGCACACCTTGACCACAAGGGGTGAACTTGTGGGAGACACTCCTTACCTGATCACACAGGTATAAAAAGGGAGGTCCCACGCAGGGTCATCATCTTTGGAGTCCTATAAATAAAGAGTTACGGTCATAGAGTGACCTTGTCCCCAGAATGTGCCTCATGTGGTTTCATACTGTAGAGTAAGGATTTTACATTGGCGACGAAAAACGGGAATTCACGACCCACGAGAATGGCCACTGGTAGCACAGAAGAATGGTACTGTGTTGGGGAAGACTGGGACGATTTTGTCGAGAGGCTTCAGCAAAGCTGAAAGAATGGCTGGGGGATGCAGCGGCCGACAAGCGAAGGGCTCATCTTTTGACCAACTGCAGACCAAAGACTTACACGCTCATGAAGGACTTATTAGCACCCGAAAAGCCGGCGGACAAAACCTTTGAAGAACTTTGCAAATTGATCGGGGAGCACCTCAAACCGGCGAGTAGCATACATATGGCCTGACACAGATTCTATACCCACCGACGTCGTGAAGGACAGAACATACCGGACTTCGTAGCGGATCTCTGGCGTTTGGCCAACCTCTGTAAGTTCACAGAAGCCTGCAGGGGGGAGATGCTATGGACTTCTTTATCGAGGGCATCAGTCATGTGGGAATTTTCCACAAATTAATTGAGAACAAGGATTTGACCTTGGAAGCGGCGGCGTTGATAGCTCAAACTTTCATGGCGGGGGAGGAAGAGACGAAAATAATATACGCGCGCAATTCTGCCTCTAACGCGGTGATGGATCAGGGAGTCAACATCATCAATGCGACTCAGAGCCCCGCAGGCAGGCAGGGGCAGTCCGACACTCCCCAGGCAGCAATAGAGTCCAGAGTAGGATTTCAACAGAGTCAATGGCAGGCTGAACAGACATTCATGCCATCACAGTGAACAATGCGGCCGGGATGGGGCCATTGACACCCACTAATAGGGTACTGAAGAGCAGTCAAAGGGACAGTCAGCGCGTAATGCCTGGCCATAGTCTCTTTGTTCCCAAGAATGGAAACTTTAACTCATGCTGCACGTGTGGGGGAAAACACTCAGCTAGATCTTGCAGATTTCAACAGTTTGTCTGCAGGAACTGAAATCTCAGTGGCCACTGAGCTCGAATGTGCTGCAAGTCTGCAACCAGACTAATATATGAGGCAGGTGGACCAGAAGAGGGTTCTTTGAGGCAGGATGACTTTTGGGGCAAATCGATGGATGCTGAGGTTCAGCGGGTCCATGTGGCGAATATTCACAGTTCATACACCAAAACGCCACCAATGATGATGAGGGTTTTATTAAACGGTATCCCAGTACGCATGGAGCTGGACACTGGGGCCAGCCAGTCACTCATGGGCGTTCAGCAATTTGAATAGCTATGGCCACTTGAAGCCAGTATTGAAGCCAAATTAGCACATATTGAGACACAATTACAGACTTACACTAAAGAAATCATTCCGGTGTTAGGCAGTGCAATGTTGGCTGTCACACACTATGGATTAGTGAATCGGCTGCCGCTCTGGATTGTCCCGGGCAATAGTCCCGCATTGTTGGGGAGGAGCTGGTTAGCCGAGATGAACTGGAAATGGAGGGATGTTCACGCAATGTCATCTATGGAGCGAAGTTCGTGCTCACAAGTCCTACAACAATTCGATTCACTGTTCCAACCTGGCGTCAGGACTTTCAAAGACACTAAAGTAGTGATACACATCACCCCGGACGCCAGGCCCGTGCACCACAAAGCAATAGCGGTGCCATATGTGATGCGGGAAAAGATCGAGAGCGAATTGGACCGGCTGTTGAGAGAGGGCATCATCTCGCCTGTTGAATTCAGCGACTGGGCGAGCCCCATCGTTCCCGTCCTAAAAGCGGATGACTCTGTCAGGATCTATGGCGACTACAAAGGCCACCATCAATCGGGTGTCCCTACAAGATCAATACCCGCTCCAGAGAGCGGAGGAACTCTTCGTCACACTAGCAGGCGGCAAGCTGTTCATCAAGTTGGACCTCACTTCAGCCTATATGACCCAGGAACTGGCCGATGAATCTAAACTACTGACCACCATCACCACGCACAAGGGACTGTTTGTTTAGAACAGGTGCCCGATTGGCATTCGATCAGCGAAACATGAAAAGCCTGCTTAAATCTATTCCTGGAACGATCGTATTCCAGGACGACATCCTCATCACGGGTCGAGACACCGAGGAACACCTCCACAACCTGGAGGAGTTGCTACGCCGACTGGACCGGGTAGGCCTGTGACTCAAGAAGTCTAACTGTGTGTTCTTAGCTCCTGAGGTTGTTTCTGGGCAGAAGGGTTACTGCAGATGGGATTCGGCCCACCGAATCCAAAACAGAGGCGATTCGACGAGCAACCAGGCCCTGCAACACATTGGAGTTGCATTCATTCCTGGGACTCTTGAACTATTTCAGGAACTTTCTGCCGAACTTGAGCACGTTGTTGGAGCCGCTACACGTGTTCTTGCGTAAGGGTTGCGATTGGTTTTGGGGGGACTGTCAGGAATGGGCTTTTGATCTGGCGCGAAACCTACTTTGTTCAAACAAGTTGTTGACCCCCTATATGACCCCTGTAAAAAATTGGTTCTGACATGTGATGGATCGTCCTATGGGATTGGGTGCGTGTTGCAGCAGGGCAATGCTGAGGGTCAACTACAACCTTTGGCTTATGCCTGCAGATCGCTCTCTCAAGCAGAACGAGGATATGGGATGCGCTTGCAGATGTCTATGGTGTAAAAAAAATGCATCAGTACCTCTTTCGTAGGAAGTTTGAATTAGAGACAGACCACAAGCCATTAACATCCCTGTTGTCAGACAGCAAGGCTGTCAATGCCAACACATCAGCTTGCATACAGCGATGGGCTCTCATGCTGGCTGCTTATGACTACTCCATCCAGCACCAGCGCGGCACTGAAAATTGCGCTGACGCGCTCAGGGGGCAGCGGAGCAAAGCGTGGAGATGGTCATGGCTGTCGATGCCTTTGACAGTGCAGGCTCCCCCATCACAGGCCACCAGATCAAAATCTGGACAAACAGAGATCCCCTCCTATCCCTGATTAAGAAATGTATCCTGACTAGGGATTGGGCGCCCACACACGGAACATGCCCTGAGGAGGTCAGACCGTTCCACAGACGGATGGATGAGCTCTCCATCCAAGCCGACTGCCTACTATGGGGCAGCCAGGTAATTATGCCCCAGAAGGGCAGGGAGGCATTCATCAGGGAACTCCACAGTGAGCACCCAGGCATTGTGCTGATGAAGGCCATTGCCCGGTCACACATTTGGCGGCCTGGAATTGATTCAGACCTGGAACACCGCGTTCACAGGTGCACGACATGTGCCCAGCTGGGTAATGCCCCCAGGGAGGCCCCGCTCAGCCCGTGGCCCTGGCCTACCAGGCCACGGTCACGCATTCATGTTGACTACGCGGGCCCGTTCATGGGAAAGATGTTCCTTATTGTGGTAGATGCGTACTCGAAATGGATCGAGTGCATCATTCTGAATTCATGCATGTCATCCACCACCGTGGAAAGCCTACGTGCGATCTTTGCAACCCATGGCTTGCCGGACATCCTAGTTAGTGATAATGGCCCATGTTTCACAAGCTACGAATTCCGAGAGTTTATGTCGGGCAATGGCATCAACCACGTCAGGACTGCGCCGTTCAAGCTGGCCTCCAATGGCCAGGCGGAACGTGCGGTCCAAATCATTAAGCATGGTATGTTCAGGATTCAAGGACCCGCCCTACAATGCCGCCTGCTGTGTCTCCTGCTGGCCTATAGATCCCGACCGCACTCGCTCACGGGGGTCCCGTCCACAGAGCTACTAATGAAACGGACACTCAAAACTCGGTTGTCCCAATAAGACTTTGGGAGGGGAGGGTATGTAACGCCACTGTATTACTGTATACACTCAACCTAGATGCACACCTTGACCACAAGGGGTGAACTTGTGGGAGACACTCCTTACCTGATCACACAGGTATAAAAAGGGAGGTCCCACGCAGGGTCATCGTCTTTGGAGTCCTGTGAATAAAGAGTTAAGGTCACAGAGTGACCTTGTCCCCAGAATGTGTCTCGTGTGGTTTCATACTGTAGAGTAAGGACTTTACAATTGTAACCTGGCTGATTTGGTGTCCTGATGTCTCTTCTGCCTATTGGAAAGGAAGAGGACCTCCCTGCATGCTCTGACTCCCTCCAGAGGGAATCATCGGAGAACGAGGGTGCAGCCCTCTGCCTCTGTGCAATCATTGTCAGTGTTTGCCACACTCCAATGCTGTAGTGCACTGACAGTGCTATATTAAATTAAACGTCAAATCTAATGTGGCCATGGTCCCTTTAAAGATTCCCTCTGAAACATGTCATGAATGGTGTCACCAGACCCGCTCCATCTAATTGGCTTAATAGGTCCTATTGACGTTGGCTCATTTTCAGCAGCAGGATGGAGCCAGCTGCGGGGTCGCGACCTGTCATGGCCACTGCCCGCACTGGACCCGCCAAGGTAGCCAAAATTGCAGCCTAAGATTGGGATGAGACCATTCAATGAGCAGACCACCTATATCAACTTCTTTTCGGTTTAAAATGTATAATTCTTCATTCATTTGCCTGACTGGTTCCTCAGCAGAAATGCTACTACTGATCAGTCGATATTAATAGGATCTGTTATCTTCCTGCACCAGTGCCAATAACAACATAACAACATGCAGTACTATAGCCCCCAATGAGAAACAAACCATTCTGGCGTACTGGATACTCTGGCCCACATTAACTCCTATTTATCTCAGATTTCAATTTATTCCCTTACTCCAGTCTATTATCTTACATTTGAACATTGTGGCTGCAGTCAATTTCTGGTGAATCTGATACTACCTTTGTCTGATCCTTCTGTTATCAACCAGATAATGCCTTTACCTCAGATTTCAATGGACCTAATTATTATTTGACATGCTGTCATACATTAGATTAAATAGATTTTGCTCCTGTTTGCTACTCAGCCTTATCCCAAGCTTTACCACTCAATAGACGCTGCTCCTATTTGTTACTCGGCCAGTTGTTCTCAAAGAAAGAAAACAGAAATTACACTTACATAGCACCTTTCACTTTCTCTCAAAGGGCTTTACAACTATTAAATTACTTTTGAAATGTTGCTGTTGTTTTTTAGGCAAATGCAGCAGCTAATTTGTACTCAGCAAGGTTCGACAGATTGGATAAATGACCAGTTAATCTGCTTTGGTGGATGGTTGAAGGATGAAATTTGAATGATACATTGGAAAAAATCCCTTAAAGCCATTCCATTAGATGTGAAAATGCTGAAAAGGCCTTGGTTCAACATTTCATTCATAAATTGTCTACTTTGACAATGCAGTTCTGATATACCAGACTGAAATGTCAGCCGAGATAATGTCTTCAAATTCTGGAGTGAAGCTTCACCCATAATCTTATGACTCAGAGAGTCAGAATGCTATTACAAAAGCAAAATACTGCGGATGCTGGAATCTGAAGTAAAAATAGAAAATGCTGGAAATCTCAGGCATCATCTGTGGAGAGAAACAAAGTCCATGGGCTAGATTTTCCATTTTTTTTGGATGCATATCGCCACTTTAACGCCCATTTTGCTGCTGAAATGAGGTATAATGCCCAGATATCACCCATTTAGCCACAAAATGGAAACTGACGCCCATTTTCGGACACTTATCGCCAAGCATCACTTTCGCCTTGCACGTAACGCTGGGAAAAAATAATACCACCCGCCCATTTTTTTGGGGGCGGAATCATCAGAATGGGTGAAACCAACATCCATAATATCGCCCAGCATTACTTTCGGCATGTAATTAACACCGAGATTCAATGCTACCGACTGGCCACTTTTTTTTGTCGTCAAGAGCACATTTGCCGAAACTAACGGCCAGTATAACGCCCAGCCTCACTTTCAGCACCTCGCACACATCTCGCCCACAATATCGCTCGCCCAAAACACCGCTCTGTAAAAGTGAAACTGTTCTGAACTAATCACAGCGGTGTGGATGCCATTTTTCAAATCGCAGGTCGTTTCATTGAAAAGGCCGCTTCAACTTCAGGGGAGTGTGGATTGACTCTGGAATTCTTCTCAGGTGAAGTGACCATCTGAACAGACATCTTTTCATACTGTGGACGATTGGGTTTTACTGTAGGTGTCTTTTAATGTTGAAATTTATTGCTTGTGAACAATCGGCATTATACTTTTATTGGAATGGGGCCAGCCATTTCTCAGCCTGTATCGATTACTACACAGATGCTGCAGAGTGCAAATGGCACAACGTTTAATGCACAACATTATGACCCCAAGTTTTGCTCCTGATTTTTAGGAGCAACTGGTGGAGAACGGAGTATCTTAGAAATCGGAATTCTCCACATTTAAGTTTTCTAGTCAGGTAGAACAGTTTCACTTTGGAACATAATTTTGTTTTCTGGCCACTGACGCCTGATTTGAAAGTTTCCACAGTGAAAACGTACTCCAAACTAACTTAGAATGGAGCAAGTGAAGATTTTTGTAGGCTTGAAAAAACCTTGTCGACACATTAAAAAATCAGGCGCAGGTTACAAATTAGGCGTCCGGAACGAGGTGGGGGGGGGGGGAGGGGGGGAAGGGAAGTCATTAAATTCTACAATAAATCCTTAGTTATACTTATACAAATATTATACAAATAAATCCAACCTGAATAAAGATTTATAAGCAAAGAAAAGATTAAATAAACCATGTTCCTACCTGTGTGAAAGTGCGTCAGGCATGCCTTTCAGGCAGCGGTTTCCCGACGGCGGGGGGGCGGGAGGCAGGGAGAAGGCTGCAGGAAGCCTCAGAAGTTCAGGCAGCCGTTCCCGACGGCAGGGTGGGGGGGAAGGCAGTGAGAAGGCTGCAGGAAGCCTCAGTACTTGAGGCAGCCGTTCCCGACGGGCCCGACCAACGGCAGGGGGAGAAAGCTGCAAGAAGCCTCAGTGCTGATCATGGAAGGGCAATGTGGTTTTATTAAAAAATGTTAAAAATTGAACAGCTACAAAGAATTTGAATAGTCTCAAACAAGTGCTTGTGTCCCGTTTATCACAGTCTATCTTTAATTACAGAATGCACTCCCTCACCCTCACACACAGAAATATCAAGAAAATTAAAATACAAGCAAGGGTTCAATAAACAAATTTTCACTTCTTCTGCAGCACTTTTTAAAATGGCCGACTGCCAATGTTTCCTTCACACTCAACGTGCGCGAACGCTCCAACGCGCACGCGCAGGGTTGCCGGCACGATAAAAACTCATTTAAATGGTACCCGCCCCCTCCTACTTACAAAATCGGTGCAAGTGGTAGGCTCCGCCCCCTGGGCGCCGTGCCAAGCAGACATCGAGCTGCAAAGCGCTCGAGAATAGCACGTTTTTTTTCAGGCGCCGTTTTCGACGCGAAAAACGGGCGCCCAGCTCGGAGGGGCGCCTGTTTTGCCGCGTGTGGAAACTTGGGGCCTATGTATCCAATCTAAAACGTGCAGACTGAGAAGGAGCTCCAGACCATATACACCCCGCACTTACAGGGAGAAGCGGTCTTACCTCAACGTGTCCGAGAACACCTTCCTTCGGAGACTGTGCTTTCACAAAGTGGTGATCACTGAAATATGCCAGCTCATCAGGGCAGATCTGCAGCCTGCCAGCACCTTCAGGACATCACTGTCCGTCGAGATCAAGATCACCGCGGCATTGTCGTTCTACGCGTCCGGTTCCTTTCAGGCCTCCGCAGTCGACATTTCCCCTCTGTCTCACCATGCCACACATTGCTGCATTAGACAGGTCACGGAGGCCCTGTATGCGCATAGGATGGACTTTATCAGCTTCCCCATGACCACGAAGGCTCAGACTGACAGGGCTGGAGCATTCTACCGCATTGCCAAGTTCCGCAGTGGCATGCGGGCATCTTCTCAGGAACCAGAGGTTTTTCGCAACAGAAAAAGATTTCACTCCCTGAAGATTGAACTAGTTGTCGACCACAACCAGATAATTATGTGAGTGAATGCCAAATATCTGGGCAGCTTCGATGAGGCTCACATCCTGCATGACAGCGCTGTTTCTGACATGTTTATCAGTCAGCCACAAGGGCAATACTGGATGCTTGGTGACAAACGATATGGCCTCAACACCTGGCTGATGACCCCCCTGCGTGACACCCACACCGAGGCCGAGAAGCGATACAGCGAGAGCCACAGAGCCGCACACAATATGATCCAGAAAACAATTAGTGTGCTTAAGCAGTGCTTTAGATGCCTGGAGCACTCAGGAGGGGAGCTAAAATACAACCCTGAGCAAGTAGCTCAATTTGTGATCATGTGCACCATGCTGCATAACCTGGCTATCGGGAGGGGACAAGAATTGCCAGAAGGGACTGATGGTCCAACTCAGGAGAGAGAGGAAGAGGAGGACGAGGGGCTGGACGCTGACCTAGGGCCAGACAATCAGGCTGACTATGCAACCATGCCCACTCCCCCCTCCAGACCGCAGGAAAGGGCCCGTGGCTACATAGCTGCAAGACTCTTACGTCAGCAGCTCATAAATGAGCAATTTGCCTGAAAGAACGTTGTTGTTATTGACAACGATGACACAGTGCTGTGTGTGTGCAGCTCAGTCATCAATGGTGGACATCACCTTGGTGCAAGTTAAAGTTTAAGCTGACTCAAGTTAAGTGAAATTATACCCTTTCATGTTAAGGAATCGCCAGTGTGTAACAGTCCAGCTATCTGAGACAATGCGCAACAATGTTATGTTGAATAAAAAACATTTAATACGACCATTGGTCTGAAATCATAAGTATCACGGGCAAAAACACCCCACCACCACCCCACTTTTTCGATCATTGTCATCAATCAAATGGTTAACATGTCCAGCAGCACAGAACACAAATGCAAACCAACAGGGTGGCCCCCTCCCCCCATACATTACAACAAATTGCATACACCCAGATGGAGATATAACACAGCCATCACCTGCGGACATGCACCTCACTTTCCTTCCTCCCTCTCCCTCTTCTCCCCACCTCGTCCCCTTCCCCCCCTCGTTCCATGCCACCTGGCCGAGGAGCTCCTCAGGCGGTGCCCCATTGGGAGGGATGAAGGCAGAGCCGGTGGTTGCATGGATAGGGGAGCAGGGGGTAGCAAGGTGGGAACATTCTCAGATCCAGAAGTTGGATCTTGCTCCTGCCTCTCATGTGTCATTGGCACTGGGGTTCTCCACTGCAGAACCTGGGGTGGAGTGCTGCGTTCCGGGACCACTGGGAGGCCTGTGCCATGAGTGTTCCTGGTTATCGCCTCCAGGGCCTCCGCCATCTGCGTTACGTATTGGGTCATGGTGCCAGAGATGGTGGCCAGCAGTCGGGATATGTCCCTCAATGCATTTAGGATCTGGTCACCAATGTCTACAGTCCTCCTGGACAACTGTACCACCTCTCCGCTCTCATCTGGCGCTCGTGGAACAGATCTGCCGCGTCCACAAAACCTCCGCGGGGTCGCGCCGTCCTGGGAACACCTGGGGTGCCTTGTGGCAAGGTGCTTGGGACCGGTACCTCCAGAGTGGAGGTAGGAATGGCCAGAGGGGCACTAGATGGCCTTGGGGTGGAATGCCTTCTGGAGCCTGGCGATGCAGACTCTTCAAAGTCTGCGCTCTCATCCATGAAGAACTGACACAGCTGATTGAAGGGCGAGAATCAGATCTCCTCAGCACCAGATGTAGGATCGTCCGGCGAGTCCGACCCCGTGCCCTCACCTTCGGGCCTCTGTGGTCTTGCCTGGGGCCACGCTGCTGGCTGAGCTGCAAAACACAAATGAGGTTATTAGAGGAAAAGGAGGTGCTAGGGTCACAAGGTGAGTCCAGCGCTACACACAGCATATGCACGACAAAAGCACCACCGCTATCAAAATCATCACAGACATCACATTTCATGACCATCAACACATTCTGCATTGCAATGATTCTCATGAGGCCAGCATTATTTATAGGACAATTTTAGAAATCATTTATCATATATTATTGTTCGGATATGAGCGGGTGTGACATCTATTGAATTTACATCACACAATGGTGTATACTTTACTCACTGGTATCACTTCAGGGTCTGCAGCTGCCTGCATGGTCATCCGGGGGTTGCTCCCCATGGGTGCGAGCACCCGCTCCTCCATTTCAGTGAGGTCGCTGGTGACTGGTGGCCCCCCACCCGTGCGCCTCTGCTCGGACCTATTCGTCGAGAGCTTCTTCTATAAAAGGATGAAATGGCATGAGATCATTGTGTGATATCATTGCTAGGTAATGTCACAGAGACTGATACAATACATAAGCGACAGATGTAATCATGATAAGTATCATTCTTTACCTAAAGGCATACACCGTGACCGCAGGCTTTGAGTACAACATTCCCAGTAAAAGTGAAAGACCTCACATCTGCTGATTGTCACTCATGACTGTTACAAATCAAATTATATAAATACATAAGTACATGTAAATAAATGTAATATTCTTGCAGATTCGACAAGGTCGTTCCATCGCTTTCGACATTGGTTGCCCTCACGCACCTCGTTGGTCGCCGACGAGACCACCTCTGCTATTTCGGCCCATATCTTCTGGTAGGCCTTTGGGATGGGCTTCCCACACCCTCCCTGTGTCAAATCACCCCAGTGTGACTGGACCTCCAGCATGAGAGAGGCATTAGTCTCGTCCGAGAACCTCCTCACTCTTTTGCACTCTCCAATGTGCTCCTCTCCCAGCTCATTGCTCTCGCCAGCGTTAGTCTCCACAACGTGCTGTGATGTCTCCTCTCTCTCCATTATAGACCAAATTTGGGCAAATATCTGGCGAGTAACAGCTAAGTTTATTTGTATAATTTTCTATAAAGCTCGAAACTCTCCCTCCTTCCTCCCAAAGCGACCACACCACACCCACACACGCCGTCACTCCCTCTCAGCTCGCTCTCTCTCTGTCTCCTCTTATGCGGATGTAAGGATGACCCTTCACCTCCTGAGTCACAGGAATCGAGCATTGCCATGCCGTTGCTAAGGACGGCAACACTTTACGGCAGAAGGTCAGAGAGATTTAACGCTAACGCCCATTTCAGATCGCTCGTGGTAACGCCCAATTTTTAAAATGGAGATTGGGGCTTTGAAAATGGTGACAAGCCGGTGCTCTGAAAACCCATTTTTACCGCCCACGCTGGAAATAACGCCCATTTTTGGGCGATCTGCACAAAAGTGTAACATCTAGCCCAATGTTTTAGGTCTGTGACCCTTCGTCAGAACTGGAAAAGTTCAAAATGTAACAGATTCTTAAGGAAGTACAGGGAGACTGAAAGGGGGGAGGGGAGGAAAGAACAAAAGGGAAGGTCTGTGATAGGGTGGAAGGCAGGAGAGATTAAGAGACAACAGGGATGATGGGCAAAATGAGATGGCAATGGCACGAGTTAAGAAACAAAAGATTAATCTAGATAGGGTGTGAATGGCAGAATAATCAACTTCCAAGGGAGAGAGAGAAAACAATGAAAATCAAAAGGGGGAGGAGTTTGGAAAAAAAAAAGGAGGAAAGGGAACAAAATATGGGCTAAGGTTATGGCCTGAAATTGTTGAAATCGATGTTGAGTGCCTAAACGAAAGATGAGGTGCTGTTCCTCGAGCTTGCGCTGAGCTTCATTGGAACAGTGTAGGAGGCCGAGGATGGAGAGGTCAGAGTGAGAATGGAGTGGAGAATTAAAGTGACAGGTGACCAGAAGCTCGATGTCATGCTTACGGACTGAACAATGGTGTTCTACAGAGCGGTCACCCAATCTGAGTTTGGTCTCCCCAATGTGGAGGAGACCACATCGTGAGCAGCGAATACAGTATACTAAATTGAAAGAAGTACAAGTAAAATCGCTGTTTCACCTGGAAGGAGTAGTTGGGGTCCTGGATAGGGGGAAGGGAGGAGGTAAAAGGGCAAGTGTTGCATCTCCTGCGCTTGCACAGAAAGGTGCCGTGGGACGGGCAGCAGGTGCTGGGGCTGATTGCGGAATGGACCAGGGTGTCGGGGAGGGAGCGGTTCTCATCGGAATGCTGAGAGAGGAGGGGAAGGGAAGATGTGATTGGTGGTGGGATCACGCTGGAGGTGGCAGAAATGGCGGAGGATGATCCGTTGAACGTAGAGGATGGTTGGGTGAAAGGTGAGGACAAGGGGAACCCTGTCGTGTTCCTGGGAGGGAGGGGAAGGAGTGAGAGCAAAAGTGTGGGAAACAGAATGGACACGGTCAAGGGCCATGTCAACCAAGCAGAGGGGAATCCTTGGTTGAGGAAAAAGGAAGACGTATCAGAGGCATTAGTGTGAAAGGTGGCATCATCAGAGCAGATGCGACAGAGATGGAGAAACTGGGAGAATGGAAAGGAGTCGTTACAGGATGCAGGGTGGGAGGAAGTATAGTCCAGGTAGCTGTGGGAGTCAGTGGGCTTATAGTGAATGGTCCATCGCCAGAAATGGAGACAGAGAAGTCGAGGAAGGGAAGGGAAGAGTCAGAGATGGATAATGTGAAGGTGAGGGAAGGGAGGAAATTGGATGCAGAGTGAATGAAATTGTCTAGTTCAGGACAAGAGCAGGAAACGGCACCGACACAGTCATTAATGTACCAGAAAAAGAGGTGAGGGAGGGGACCCGAGCAGGGCTGTTGAGCTAAGCTGATATGTGCGGCTGGACTTTACAAACCTCGGCAGGTCTGTGGCGGGCGACATTGATGGCAGCTCTTGGCCTCGCCGTTGGCTCCAGCCCACTGTGTAGAATGATTTTCCCCTGATTGTGCTTGTTAAGCCCGCTCAGTGTGTTTGCCGGCCAATTGAAGGAAGCGGGTCTGATGACGTCACTTGTTGACACATCATCAGCTGATTTCCTTAAAGAGACCACGTGCAAATTTATTTTGGCATTTGTGCTGTCAATGTTCTGCAGCATTGAGGTGCTGCCAACACTGACAAGCACTGCACAAAGGTGCTCGGCTGTACCCAGGCACAGCACATAGGGACGTTCTTTTCTCTTTCAATGGATGGAAGACACCTCTCCAGGAGACCAACACAGCCTGGTTGCACATTGCACAGGAGAGCACAAGCAGGGATGTCTTCAAGATGACCTGGCTGCAGTGGCGCAAACCTTTCAATGATCTCAGTAGATCACGAAACGTTACTGCAAAGCCACACTCAACCTCATCCTGCTGTGCCACTCATCACATCCCCATCACTCTGCCTTCCCTACTCTACTCCTGCACATCCTTACTCACAGCAACTTACCTTGCACCTCCACTCATCCCTCTCTATCTATCTTATCACATTCCCAGCTCACTAGCAATCCATCACACTCACCCTCAGCAGCAATGATACCAACTAACAACAAAGAAGGGTAGGCACTTGGGTGTTTTAGCCAATGTTCATGTAAAGTTTCTGTTAATGCAGTGTCAAACATTGAAGCCTTAATTTTCAACACTTTGCGTTCTTGGACATATTTGTGTGCACCTTTGGAAGTGGCTTAGTGAGTTGCAGTGAATGTTGAGACATAATGGTACTCCCTGCAATGGTGATGAATGTGAAAGGATTGGCTTAGGCATTGTAGGGATGCTTTTAGATGTCGCTGTGGGGTGATGCCAACCTGGCTACACATGTGCCAGCCACATGGCTGTGCTGTGTAAAATAATCTGGCCATGATGAGGCCATCCCTGGCCTCACGGGCAGCAATGTGGTCGCGTAGTGGTGAAATCTGGACCGCCTGCTCCTCCAGGTGTTCCTCATCCTCATATCCCACCATTGCTAATCCACCTGCTTCTCCTCCTCCAAAGATGACATCCAAATTCCCATCCATCAACTCAGCAGCAATGAATTCACTCCATTTTTGGTTGTTGGTTCTGAACTTGCATGGCCACCTCAGTCATCTATATCCCGTTCTGTGATAAGTCACTCTTAATGTTGTCTATCTAGCACTTCCTTGGCTTCTTGTTCCATGTACTTCTGTGTTCAGGGCCATGAAACATAGTCAAGCTGTTTCCATTCTTGAAATGTGTCCAATCCATCACAGTCATTTTCTCTTGGATCTTTTGTATAAGCATCGTGGCCTAACCATGTTCTGATTATATCATTCTTGATTCTTTGCATACTGGATACTCCCAATCATCTCAACCAACTCATCTCTGTTGTCAGTACCTTTTGTTTGTTAACATTTCTCATGTTCTAGCACTCAGATCCATATAATGATATGGGGATAATGTTTGCTTCATAAACTCTTTGTTTAATTTTTACCAAAATATTTTAGCCTTTCATGATTTTCTAAAAACAGGAGAAACAAGTCTAACCCTGCTTCTGATGTCTTCTTCACAACTCTCATTCTCTGAGACTAACCGACCAAGGTATCCAAACTTTTCCATCTGTTCAACTGCATCTCCTCTGACTGTAATGTGTGCATCTTCCTAATGCCTCCCAAATTATATGACCTTTGTCTTTTATATGTTAATATGTAATCCACATGCACCTTATCAGTCAGACGCTGCAAATCTGTTTAAAATGTTGCTACAAGATCAATGTCATCAGCAAATCTGAGATAGTTTAAAATCTGTCCACATAAGGAGACTCCTCCAATATCATCTTCTAGTGTAAGATTCACAACTGTTTCCAGTACTAAACTAAATAAATCAGGCGACAGTGTGCATCCTTGTCTCACCCCAACTGTTGATCAAGACTATTCCCTTAGTTTCCTATCCACTCAAACAGTACTCAGGGACTTGTTATAGATATTTTCCATCAATTTGACAAGTTTCTCAGGAATATCATAAATCCCCAACATATGCCATAGCCCTTCTCACCATACACTGGTGTCAGCCAATGGCTCCATTGGTAGCACCCTCACCTCTGAGTCACAAGGTTGTGAGTTCAAGTCCAAGACTATGGACTTGAGCACAAAAATCGAGGCTGACACTCCAGTGCAGTGCTGAAGGAGTGCCGCACTATCGGAGATACCATCTTTCAGATGAGACGTTAAACCAAGGCACCATCTACTCTCTCAGGTGGACGTAAAAGATCCCATGGGACTATTTCGAAGAAAAGCAAGGGAGTTATCTCTGGCCAATATTTATCCCTCAACCAGCATAATTAAAAAACAGATTATCTGGTCATTATCACATTGCTGTTTGTGGGAGTTTGTTGTGCGCAAATTGGCTGTCACGTTTCCCACATTACAACAGTGACTACACTCCAAAAAGTACTTCATTGGCTGTAAAGCACTTAGGGACGCCTGGTGGTCGTGAAAGGCACTTTCTTTTCTTTTACACTGTCAAAGACATACTTAATATCTATGAAGTTGTTGTAACAATGGATGTTGGCCCTGAAATTCCGATGTCCCGGATCCATTCGAAGTTTCTATGGACCCGGAAAGGCATCAGAAAAGCTGGTTTTCAGCACACAATGCGCATGCACTGAAAACCGGCTTTTCCGATCTGTCAGGTTTCTGGCTTGACAGATTCCCCGTATCTCGGGAGCGAGGACACTTGCATGGCAAGATTTCATATATCTATGAATATCTTGCCCTGCAAATGTCCTTTAAAATCTTGCGCCTGAAAAAGCAGGGGTATAGCCTACTTTTACAAGCACAAGTGTTTAAAAATACACAAAAACATTTTAAAATAAAGTTAGAAAAACACATTTTATTGTTAAAAACCGTCCCCACTACGGTAAGTTTATTTTAAGGCTTAATTTTAAAAACTTTAAAAAACGTCGGAAAAATATTTTTTTTTAATAACAACTTTAATTTAAAAGAATGTTAAATATGTAGTTTATTTTCTATTTTTTATTGTGTTTTGGGTGTTTGTAGCGGGTTTCTCATTCATAGTAATAGGAGTTCCGGACTTACGAAACTCCTATTACTTTGAATGAGAATCTATACTACACCTGATTGGTTGTTGTCTCCAGCTCCCAGCCTGCGCACGTCCCCACGTGCACGCGCTGCGACGCGCAGTCACGAGAGGACTCAGGCTCGGAAGTTCCAACGGGCACAGCAGCAATAGGTAAAGTGCACATCTTTTTTCTCTTTTTCTGTCGTTTGCCCGCAGGAAGAGCTCAACTGGAATTTAAGGGCCAGTGTGTTCTATAAATTGCTCCAAGATCTGTCCTATCACAAACAATTGCATCATCCATCATACATTGTTCTGGTCTAAAACCAGCTTGTTCTTCATGTAAAAAAGAAGTGGAAGTGGTTCCTAATAAAACTGAACATTGAGATAAAGAACTCTTAAACAATATTCACCTGTTGACATGTTGTCTTCTGTGCGAGTAATTGAGGAGATTTGAAGGAGTAGCTTTACTTTCAAACTGCCGACAACAGATAAACTCTCGCCGGAGAATTACTTAAATCGGGAAGTACCGAAAGTGAACATGACTTTCAAATATCTTCTTAGCATGTGAAATTCTCTATTAACAACTGATGTTAAAAATCTAACTAAGGCTCAAAAACCACCCCTGCTTTTATCTAGACTTTTAAAAAATGTCACAGTGAGTGAAATAAAGATTGGGACTTTCTCATGGGCATAAGGTAGATACTGAAATATCATGAACAAACTTTTAAAGTTTAAAATAAATTGTAATTTTTATCATAATGGAGAGATTTGACACTCCACAAATATAAAAAATAGTTTTTCAGGGCTAGAACGTTTGTTTAGCAGTCAATACGCTGTTAAAATCTCAGTTACACCTTTTCCAACAAAGTTCAACATTTAATGAGGTATTTAGCAATGATATTACTGTGGCAAAGCCCAAGGTTTCACTGATTTCACTAATCCACTGATTACCAGCGATGGGAGGGGTCGACAGCGCAGCCAGTATTGGAGCAGTGAATGACTTACCGCAACTTCAGGATCTCTGTGTTAAGATGCGCGTGCAATAAATCCTGACATTGCGGTCAGATTCAGAGGGGTAATGATGGCGAACGCTGACAGGTCACCATCATTACTGTAATATATGTAGGTAGAACAAATGAAACACAGAGACACGATGAATTGCTAATCCATGTGCTTGCTTTATTAAGCCAGCGCAAATTGAGCAAGCTTATACCAAACCAAACACTATACTGCTTTCCTCCTTAAAAAAAGTGCATGTATTCCCCTCTCAAATACAACAAAACTATGGTCCCACCTTTCCCAGATGTACACGTACCACATAACAAAATCTCCTGGCTTTTTTTTCTTTTAAATTAATTACAAATCTAGTTTAGTAACACGTTTGCGGAGCCTTCCTAATCTCCTTTCAGAAATTTTTGGTGTTGAACCAATTTTCAGGCTGTTTTGTTTTGGTCCCAAACTCAAAGATGACCCTGTTTCTATCTCAGACTTGTTTAAACCTGGTACTTCAGTTACTGAAGTCTGAACTGAGTCAAACTCATGTATGTGTTTATGATCAAGTGGTTCAAGATCACTGTCCAATCCAAGCCAGTAAACAAAGCTTCTTGCAATTGATTTCATATTGACGGTCCCTGGATATTCAGTATGAAGTTTGGACGGAATTCTATCTCTCAATGAAGTAGATACCACCACTCTGTTTCCCCACTTGACAATTCAGTACGACAGTTATGGAATGGCTTCAATACTGTGTCCGTACACTGATCAGTCCATCCATTCAAGGTGTTTTCATACACTCTTTTCATTACTGAGTTCTTTTGAGTCTCATCTTCAATCTCAGTTGCATTCACAAGAAAGTCTTTGTCAACGGCACCTAGCGTGAAAATAGCACCTTCACTCCCATGGCATCCTGGACAAGGCATTTGGGATTGCATTTTGCTTTGAAGTGCAATATTCAATCGTGTAATCATATTGTGACAACAACATTGCCCAATGTTTCATTCTTGATAAGGCCATTGCAGGAATGGCAGATTTGGGCCCCAATATCGATAGAAGCAATTTGTGATTGGTTATCAGGGCAAACTTTCTGCAGATAAGGATTTTTTTGATTCCAAACATTATGGCGAGAGCTTCTTTTTCAATTTGTGCGTAGTTTCTTTCGTTCTTTGTGAGGGTTCATGAAGTGAACGTGATTGGTTTCTCTTGGCCATCATCCATTAAGTGGCTTAGGACAGCTCCCACACTATAGATGAAAGCATCACATGCTAAATTAAGCTCACACTCTGTGTTGCAGTGCAAAGTAGAGCATCGCCAGAGGGACTTCTCTTACAAGCGTCGTAAGCTTCCCATTGTGCTTTCGTCCACTTCCACTGGACATCCTTCTTGAGGTGCTCATGCAATGGAGCCAACATGGGCGCTAACTCAGGTAAGATCTTAACTCAGACACATTGGGCCCAAAATTCCACATGGACTTTTTTTGGCGGAGTTGTAGAGGTACGTCCGATTTTTTAGTGGCCCAAATGTGCCAAAAGAAATTCCAAATTTCGCCAGCATAACCTTTCATTTTGGAGTGGCACAGTGGCTCTGTGGGTGGAGCTTAAGGCCTGCGCCGAAAAACAGGTTACCAGGGTAACGAGGGATACATTGAAGGGCTGAGGCATAAATAAAGCATATCCCCTTTGTAAAAAAGATCACTAAGTGAGACTTTGGACAACAGACTGAAATCTCAATATATGAAACAATTCCAAATTCCTTTAGTCCTTTTTAGCATTTATAGATTTTTTTCACCTCTACAGTGCCGGTGCCGCTGCAATCCCAGGCCAAAAGGACCTCGCACTGGCCCGCACCTATCCCGCCCTGAAAGGACCTCGCACCGGCCCACTGCCATCCCGGGCCGAAAGGACCTCGCACCAGCCCGCACCTATCCCGCCCTGAAAGGACCTCGCACCGGCCCACACCTATCCCGGCCTGAAAAGACCTCGTACCTTCCCCCTCCAGTGCCGTGTCTTCAGCTCTGCTGAAACAATGGCATCTTCTCACGCCGATTTTCTCTTCTCTGTACCGATTTCCTTAAGTGTAGAGAAGGTTTTTCAGAAGGGTGCATGCAGTGTGCCGTTTTAGAAAAAAATCGTACTTGGCCAAACTCGCTTAAATGGGCAGAAATGGTGCACCCGGCAGGTTCTGCCCCCAGTGACGTAAAAAAAATCGGGAACTAAAAAAATCGGACATACCTACTTCAGAATAACGCAGAAACTTGGGCGAAACTTGCAGATTTTAGTTTGCTCCAAAAAAAAACAGCCTAGGTCAAAATAACAGTGCAGAATGGTGGCGAGAATTCAGCTCGTCCTGTGGCTTTGGAGCATTGATGGCAGCATCAACCTTTTCCTTCACTGGCTGGAAGCCATTTGCATCAACTTTCAGACCAAGGTTCACAACCTCAGGCTGCACAAAAGCGCATTTGCTCCTTTTCAATTTGATGTTGTGGGCATTTAACCTTTGAAGTATTATAACACTCTAGATTGTCTTTTTCATTGCTTGTTGCAATCAGCACATCATCTTGATTGCATAAGCAATTTGAATCTTATTCATCATAACCTGGAAGATTTTGGGGAGGACTTTACACCATAAGGCAGCTTGGTGTATGAGTATAGTCCCTTGTGTGTGTTGATGATGAGATACTGTTGACTCCCTTTGTCAACATTCAGCGTGTGACAGGTCAAGCTTGAAGAAAAGCTTGACCCAGAGAGTGCTGCATACAAATCTTGTGATGTAGGGTATGGGTACTGCTCATCATCAACTGTTTGGTTGATAGTAACTTTGTAGTCACTGCACAAGTGTAGTTTTGTCTGCTTTTGGCACTGCCACAATCGGGGTAGCCCATTCACTTTTATCAGTTTTACTCACACTCTGTTTTCTCTGAGCTTCGCTAGCTCTTCCTCCACCCGACTTTTCAACGCATTGGGGCCCGGCCTTGCCTTATAATATACAAGCTTCACGTTGGACTTGATGCAAATATGCGCATAATACCTAATGATGCCCTCATAACTGTCTGTGAACATGCTTTCATGCTTGTTCAGCATTCTTTGAAGCATCTACACTGAAGACATTTTTCAAGTCTAGTTTTAACTTTCTCAACCAATCTTTGCCCATGAGAGTTGGTCTGTTGTTGTAGCTCGCTACAATAATAGGCAGCTTTACTGACTGGCCATTGTGTTGAACTGAACACTCCATTTGTCCACATGTTTCTAGTATTTCTCCCAGGTAGTTTTATAACTCTATGGTACACTTTGTAAGTGGTACTTGATTAAACTTCTCTCACATGTGTCCTTACTCATGATAGAGCAGTCCACACATATCAATATATTGCTCGTTGATCAAAAGTTTTAGACTGAAGTCTTTCTCACGACTGCTAGCATTGCCGCTAGTGGTGTATATATACTGTAGATGCCTGGTTCTTCAACATCAGGTGTGTTCACTTCAATATTGCAAACTCTTCCCTTTTGTTGTCGCTGTTTTGCATTGTCACTAGAATGGTTTTTACTTTTGAATGAGCTCTGCAAGCTGTTGAAATTCTGGCTGTGAAAACATTTCGCATTTCTGTACTGGCAGGACTGTGGTGAGTGATTTTTATCGCAGCTTTAACAATCCATTGAACTGCTCTCACCGACATGCTGTTGACTCGGTCTCACAGCTTTAGGTTTGGTGGTGGCTTTGTGACTGTAGACCGCAGCTGCACTAGTCACTTGAGTCGGACGGAGCTCCCTAGCATTCTTAGAGACCATTTCCATAGATAGGACAATTTTACATTCTGTGTCAAACGTTAGGTTCGGAGTATTTAATCATTTGGACTATGTACGCTCATCCACCAGTCCACACAAAAACTTATCCTACAACGCATGGTCCAAAAATGTGCCAAAGTTACAATGCAAAGACAGCTTCATAAGAGCTACTAAGTACTCACTGATGGTTTCACTTTGTTTTTGGTTTCTGGTACCAAACTATTAGTTCTCTGCTATGTCTAATTGCTTTGGGTCGAAATGATCCTCAAGTTTTTCAACAATGTCTTCAAATGACGCATCCTTCACTTCCCCTGGCGTGAGTAGGTTTGTCAATGTTCCGTAGACATCTGGCTCGATCTCCGTTAGAAAAATTGCTTTCTTCCATTCACAGCTTACTTTATTTTGAGCTTGAACATTCCCATCTGCAGCATTGATCTCAATAATGTTATTGGCGCTACAAAAACATCTCCATCCGTTCAATGTAAGAACTGAATGGTTCGCGAGCTCGGTCATACATGCCGAGGCTTCCGATGAATTCTATAGGTGTGGCCATGATTGTCCCGATCCTGTCGAACAGTGAATCAGCACACTACCTGTGTACCTGTGAGAATCAACACCGTTGTTGCTGTGTATGTACACACGTGAAGGCGAGGCACAGACAATTCTGCACGAGCATTAATGGTAGAACATTGCAAAAATTCAGTTTAGGATTCACAAATTCATCTTAAACTTATCCACTTGAAGGTTGAACAGTGTGTCCTTCCATGATCCCTAAAAATGGCTTTGGGATCTCATCCTCATCGCCAAAATGTAATATACGTGGGTGGAAAAAATGAAGGACAGAGACAGGATGAGTTGCTAAGTCCATGTGCTTGCTTTATTAGGCCAGGGGGAAGGGAGCATGCTCATACCAAACCATGTGAAAATACATGACAATTACCTACCGCAAATTCCAGGCCATTATTTATATTTGGTGAGGTATAGACTTGAGACCATTTGATGTCATAGCACCCTCCCTCCACCTTACAGAAAAGGTTCAAGACTTCTGTGCAATACAGCAAAGCCTAAGAAAGATTTTCAAATCTGTTGTACTTATGAAACATATCCTTTTTTGTAAGGAACTGCTATGGGTTCAGTTTTTAGCCGCTTTTCACAAATTGGCTCCTGCCCTAATTAATTTTAGCTTAATGGAATTAATTGTTTACAAAGCAAATCCATTATTTACCTCCTGCGTCACAGAATCATTTTAAAATGGTGCGTGAACTTTGAGATAGGAGTGACACATTGACATGAAGATAATCTAAATAGTATCGGGCCACACCTCTTGATCTTCAATAAAAAATAATAGCAAGATCATTCATCTCTCATAAAAGTAAGCTTACTCATCCAACAGATCACATGATAAAAGTAGTAGCTGTTGTGTGCTGAATTCCAGTGACTGGGAAGGTCTTAGGTTCATAAAAACATAAGAACATAAGAAATAGGAGCAGGAGTAGGTCATTTGGCCCCTCGAGCCTGCTCTGCCATTCAATAAGATCTTGGCTGATTTGATCCTGGCCTCAACTCCACTTCCCAGTCCACTCCCCATAACCCTTCACTCCCTTATCATTCAAAAATCAGTCCATCTCTATATTCAAAGACCCAGCCTCCACAGCTTCCTGGGGTAGAGAATTCCAAAGATTCACGACCCTGTGAGAGAAGAAATTGCTTCTCATTTCTATCTACCTTTATTCTGAAACTATGCCCCCTAGTTCTAGATTCCACCATGAGGGGAAACATCCTCTCAGCATCTACTCTGTCAAGCCCCCTCAGTATCTTGTATGTTTCAATAAGATCACCTCTCATTTTTCTAAACTCCACTGTGTATAGACCCAACCTGCACAATCTTTCTTCATATGACAACTCCTTCAGCTCAGGAATCCACCTCGTGAACCTTCTCTGAACAGCCTCCAATGCAAGTATATCCTTCCTTAAATACGGAGACCAAAACCGCATGCTATGTACTCCAGGTGTGGTCTTACCAACACCCTGTACAGTTGGAGCAGGACTTCCCTCCTTTTATACTCCATCCCCCTTGCAATAAAGCCAACATTCTTTTTGCCTTCCCGATTATTTGCTGTGCCTGCATGCTAACTTTTTGTGTATCATGTACAAGGAACCCCAGATCCCTCTGTACTGCAGCATTGTGTAATCTCTCCCCATTTAAAAAGTAATTTGCTTTTTTATTTTTCCTACCAAAGTGGATAACCTCACATTTTCCCACATTATAGTCCATCTGCTAAATATTTGCCCACTCACTGAGCCTTTCTATATACCTTTGTAGATTCTTTGCGTCCTCCTCACAATTTGCTTCCGATACCTGGTCTATGTTGTGTTAGCTGATCTTAAAGCAACAGCGTTGCAACTTAGGAAAGAGTCAGCAAGGAATCCTGTTCTGAATCACTATCAAGCGACTCCTGCTGGAAACCGTGGGCCAGAAATTGATGTCCTTACCGCCCAGTGACGCTGACAGCCACCCACTACCACTGACATTCCTCTTGAAGTTGCGCCCAGTGCCACTTTCCATTTGGGGCGGAGCAGCTGGGAGGGGAGAACCGCCAAGAACCACTCGCTAACAACAGCAGACGGCCGAGTGGCGCAACTGACCTCCCGCCTGCCGAGATGCCATATCGATGCGGGCGGGAGGCAGCGGGAGTCGGTGCCAGAACGGGAAGAACCGTAAGGAGGCTGTTCTGTCCCTGACAGGGAATATGAAGAGCAGAAAAAAAAGGTTGGTAAACATTTTTTAAATTTTTTCTTTCAGCGACTTACCTGGATGGGGTCCCCTGAACCTGTTCCAATGGTTTTTTTTTTAATGATTTTCCTTTTCAGGCCTTTGACCCTCCGTGGGCCCGATTCCATCCTCGGCGGCACTTGGGCAGCAAGTGCCTTTGCTGCCGATATTGGGAGCTACTGCCGGCTGCCGCCAAGATTGGCAGCGTAAGTTCCTCTTTTGCCGCCTGCCGTCCTCCGCCCTTTCAAGGATCTTTTTAACGAAAACCCCACCCAAAGTACCGTCAGGTACCTCGGCGGTCATCGGCGATCCTTTGGACGGTACTTGGGCGGGTGGGGGCCTTCACCAATTTCGGCCCCCATGTTCCTGGTTGTCAGTTGAGGACAACAATTTCAAATTCAGTTATGATGTCCCCCATGGTCCAATCGCCTGCTGAATCTCACTGTTTGGCTTGCACATGAAGAACAGCAAATGTATCAAAGAACTTCAAACCTCCATTTTGTATATTCAAAGAATAAGATTTACCTTGTGAAGTGTCATAGGCTCAAACTCGTATGGCACCATTCATAACACCACATATTATAGCACCCACATACAGCATCGCCAAGATTACACGATTAAACACAAATTCTACCACTACAACAAAGTAGAAACAGTTATGTATGTAAACTTGTATATAACTTGTACAGCCACCAGAGGGCTCATCCCCTGGAGTCCCAAGGGATCCCATAATCCCTTGGGAGCACAGGTATTTAAGGAGGCCTCACAGGCTGGAGAGGCACTCTGGAAACCTGTAATAAAAGACTAAGGTCACATTTTACTTTGAGCTCACAGTATCCAATCAGATTCTTTATGCAAATATATAACAGAAACAACCAAGTGAAAGGAACAAGTCTTTCAGAAATAAGTCATTTTCAAACTATCCTTACATTTTGAACACAATGATTCAGATCTAATAATCAACTTAAGGACTTGGTTCAGTTGACATGTACAAGCAGGATGGAGACATGAAAGGTTTCAATCTGAAGCATGAAAAGAATCCATCCTCTGTTGAAGGGTACACACGCAAAATGTCATCTCTCTTTACAGACGCTGACAGGTGTATATTTCCAATATTTTCTGTTTTATCATTTTAGGAATTTATTTTAGGATTGTATCAAATGGCCTATACAAACAGAAAGTGCATCAGGTGCCATGATCCCCATATTATTAGATGTGGAGGCCTAAGGCCTACAATGCATCCTATCCGTTTAATATGCCAAAATGCAATCATGAAGCACTGTAACTGCTTGGAGCCTGCACAAGCGAAATGCACAAGGCTCATTGCACCTACAATTTTACGGAAATATAATGTAATCGGGAGGCATGATCAGCACCCAATAATCTGAACACAGGCACAATTAGGGAGATCTGTTTGGGTCCTTATTAAAGCTGCATCTCTTCATAATTGATTTTTTCTGCACTGATTTGGTCTTGTTGGACAAATGAAGTTAGTGAAACTTGATAGACCCTTCCTAATAGCTACATAAAGCTGTACTGTGGCTTTTGACATTGGCAGCTTGTACAGCTGTAGTTGTCAGGGAGCTTATTAATGCACAATTATGCGTATCCTTATGGGCACAGATCTTTATTTGCAAGTTGCGGAGGAAGAAAAGGATTGAAGAATGCATGCTAGACAGGTGAAATTTTATCTTTAGTGCTCCAATTTGGACATATCCTTCCTGGTACTCATAGGGGCTAGGCTCTCTTATGTGTAGCTTTCTGAAGAAATCTGCTCGCGTTGATTATGGTTCCTAAAAGAAGTTGTCAACATACTCTGCGCATTTCTGCAGATAGACTTAGAGACCAGATCCAGAAGGGGGGCACCAGCATCAAGGTTAAGGTCAAAACAAGTGCAGAAGATCTCTGCCACATCTCCCAACCTTCAGGCCACAAGTAGGTAACTGGTGCGTTGTTTGCCACGTCCAGGGATTTCAGTACATTTCGGGTGGAAAGCAGCCAGCAACAAGAAAGAGCCCTGTACTTTTACTGTGTCGCAGAATTCCCACAAATGTAGAGAATGTTTGATTGTATTTAGATGACCATACATGCCCCTAACCCATAGAGTACTGTTCATGAATAGAAAGGCATAACATTTCATCAACGTGCAGGTGTTCTACGACCCAGGAAAAGAATCATGCATGTAAATGCAGATTAGCCTGACAGCTCCCACGATTCATTCACCCTGCGGCAGTCAGTAATACCAGCCTTATTTGAAGGGCCGGGAAGCTGTCAGGAACAGCTGTTGGGAAAACAAGATTTTGTTCTGTAGCTGCGGCTCCTGGTAGCAGTGCATTACCAGCAGGAATAAGTATAATGCAGCCCATGGATCCACCAGGGTCAAAATTGAACACACTAACAGCATCTCCAAATAGCAATTCCATTATTTGGACCCTGTCCTGCTCCACAGCACTCTTGACATCTACTGCTAGCCGCAAACGTTATGCCGCCCCCCCTCCCCTCCACATCTCCTCCTTGCCCGCTCACCTCGCCCTCTGCCAGAACTTATCTGAGGGCCACTGCTGGTAGGGCAACCTGAAATTCAGTTCTTCAGCGGGGGGGAGCTGCAAGTGGAAACACGAGCAGATGCTAACAGCTCCCCATGACTATTTAAATGAGACCCAAGAACCAATTTCTCAGCATCCTCAGGCCTCCACCTTTAGATGCATGGGATTGTGCCCTGCGCCCATTTGGCGCTTGAAAAGTAGCTTCTGACTCATCGTGAATGGTACGGTGGGAGATTTGCCAGTCTGGGTATATATACCATCATCACTAGTTCTTGATTACATTGCCCTCTAGTGACAACATCTGAAATATGTTCATTATGCTCTTCAGAGTCTCAAAGCTCGGTGGATTTCAATGCACGAACAAATGCACTGAAGATAAATTGAAGAAACTGTGAATGACCAGTTAATCTGTCTTTTTTGTTGATTTTGGCTAAGGCAATATTGGCTATCATCATCATAGGCAGTCCCGCGAAATCGAGGAAGACTTGCTTCCACTCCAAAAGTGAGTTCTCAGGTGACTGAACAGTCCAATACGGGAATTAAGTCTCTGTCACAGGTGGGACAGACAGTCGTTGGAGGAAAGGGTGGGTGGGACTGGTTTGCCGCATGATCCTTCCGCTGCCTGCACTTGGTTTCTGCATGCTCTCGGCGATGAAACTCGAGGTGCTCAGTGCCCTCCCGGATGCACTTCCTCCACTTAGTGCGGTCTTTGGCCAGGGACTCCAAAATGTTGGTGGGGATGTTGCATTTTATCAAGGATACTTTGAGGGTGCCCTTGAAATGTTTCCTCTGCCCACCTTGGGCTCGCTTGCTGTGTAGGAGTTCCGAGTAGAGCGCTTGCTTTGGGAGTCTTGTGTCAGGAATGCGAACAATGTGGCCCGCCCAGCAAAACTGGTTGAGTGTGATCAGTGCTTCAATACTGGGGATGTTGGCCTGGTCAAGGACACTAATGTTGATGCGTCTGTCCTCCCAGGGGATTTGCAGGATCTTGCAGAGATATCGTTGGTGATATTTCTCCAGCGATTTGAGGTGTCTGCTGTATATGGTCCATGTCTCTGAGCTATACAGGAGGGCGGGTATCACTACAGCCCTGTAGACCATGAGCTTGGTGGCAGATTTGAGGGCCTGATCTTCGAACATTCTTTTCCTCAGGCGGCCGAAGGCTGCGCTGGTGCACTGGAGGCGGTGTTGAATCTCGTCATCGATGTCTGTTCTTGTTGATAATAAGCTCCCGAGGGTATCAGCAGAAGCAGCTGCTCTTGTTTGAATAGTCTCGTGTTTTATTTTACATCCACCTAAATAGACAGGGTCTCAGTTTAATGTTTCATCTGAAAAATGGCACCTCTGCAATGTAGCATTCCCTCAGTACTGTATGGAATTGTCAGCCTAAACCATGTTCTCGTCCTGTAATGGGGTTTGAACCCACAACCTTGTGACTTAGAGGCAAGAATACTACAAATAAAACCAAACTAACTTTTAGCGGAGCATATTTAAATGAAATGGCCTCTAGTTATTCTGATTGTCTTGTTGGAATGGTAGGCGTGGTCCTTTTTGTTAGCTAGCTAACTAAATTTATACGAGTTCAATCAATGATGGTAAGACGATATGCTCACAAGCTAAGTTTCACTTATTCAATGTTCAATGCTCCAAATAAAGTAAAGTACTTACAAACCAAGCAAACCTGTTTCAAGGAAATTATATCTGTTGAGTATGCAGTTCTTGAACTCAATCTTCCTGGGTTAAATCCAAATTCCCATGCAACTCACTGGTTTATTTATCTTTTTTTGACCACAAATCACTAAACTAAATGCTCTTATAAGGCATGCAATTATCTCTCTAAACTACAATATATATCACACATTCTTCTTAGGCAGTCCCTCGGAGTCAAGGATGACTTGCGTCCACAGTAAAAATGAGTTCTCAGGTGACTGATGAGTCTGATGAGGGACCTACAGACTCTGACACAGGTGGGGCAGACAGTGGTTGAAGGGATGTTGATTGACGGGGTGGGTGGGTGGGGTGCTGGGTTGTCCTTCCACTGTTAGCACTTGGCCTCCGTTTGCTCCCGACCAAGAGACTCGAGGTGTTCGGCACCTTGCCGGATGCTTCTCCTCCACTTTGCGCGGCCTTGGGCCAAGGATCCCTAGTTGTCGGTGGGGATGTTGCAATTTTTCAAGGCGGCTTTGAGGGTGTCCTTGAAACATTTCCTCTGCCCACCTGGGGCTCGCTTGCCGTGTCGGAGGTCCGAATAGAGCACTTGTTTTGGGAGTCTCATATCGGGCATGCGGACTATTGTGTTCCTAACACAGATGAGGCTGCACACAGGGAGGTTAAAGTAATAGCGACCTCAGTCTTTATTAAGACACTCCAGAGTGAGGAACAGGCCTTAGGGGCCGGCTTATATACAGTGCTCCCAAGGGATGCTGGGATCCCTTGGGACTTCAGGAGATGCACTCCTTGGTGGCGGTACATGGGAGTGCATGCTTTACAGATACACAACATGGACGATGTAGCCCGTCCATCGGAACTGATCGAGCGTGGTCAATGCTTTGATGCTGGGGATGTTGGCCTGAGTGAGAACACTGACGTTGGTGCACCTATCCTGCCAATGGATTTTCAAGATCTTGCGGAGGCAGTGTTAGTGGTGCTTCTCCAGTGTTTTGAGGTGCCTGCTGTACACAGTCCATGTCTATGAAGCATATAGTAGGGCGGATATCACTACTGCTCTGAAGATCTTGAGCTTGGTGCCGGGTTTGAGGTCCTGGTCTTCAAACACTCTCTTCCTCAGGCGACCGAAGGCTGCACTGGCACACTGAAGGTGGTGTTGGACTTCGTCATCGACGTCTGCCATTATTGACAGGGCATAGTTGTATATCATACTATTGATTGACATAAGTCCACAATGCTGTTTTCCTTCACTTTCCCATACTTCTTATCTCTCCTTATTCGTGGCCACCAGTACTTATATGCTTTCTCTCTAAGAATCTCAAGCACACTAAGCACACAGGTAACCTTAATCAGATACAAGGTTGTTGAGAAAGACAGTGCAGAAGATTAACAAGATGGAGAAATAGATCACACCTGAATATCTGGGTTAGACTGAGTCCCATCATTGGAACTGTGATAACAAGATCATAAATATCTGCTCTGGAGAAGAAAATTGGTAATAAGTAAAACGACCTTGAGGAAGGTTAAAAATAGTCATAAGCAAGTGGGTATTAAAAGTTAACGGACAAAAGGTAAAATTGCTGTTATCAGACAAGATGAGCCAGTGGCAAGCCAGGACAACAACAACTTGTATTTATATCGCACCTTTAACGTAGTAAAACGTCCCAAGGCGCTTCACAGGAGTATTATAAGACCACCGAGAAGAGGGAATCCTGGGCAAAGGGCAGGAGGACCAAGTTATCATTTAGGTATGAAGACCTACATTGTGCTTGGAAAGGCAGAATGGTAAAGGTCACATAAAGATATCATATTATGAATTGCAGAAATGGTGTGTCTGATTCCTAACATATTTGACTTAAAGTCGCTGCTACGTTTATTTTTTGTTTCTGAGTTTCCTCCCTTTCTGAGTTACCTACATTTAATTATTGCTGACAGCGGAATAAGCTGGTCTGGTTCTAGGTGATGAAGATGAAATTTTAACAGAATCAAGAATGGATACAATCTGGATAAATTGAGATGCAACATTACAGCACTGCAACCGCCCAAATCAACTTTGTAAGCAACATCCTCTGTGACTGTTACCATGCTTTTTTTCCTTCTTGGTCCTCTCCACGGAGTGTGATGATAGTGACCACACCATCCTCCTCTAACTCACTCCTCCGTTGTACAGCTCTGTGTGACTGACTTCACACAGTTTCATTTTTACTAGCCAAGTGTCATCATCATCATAGGCAGTCCCTCGAAACGAGGATGTCCTGCTTCCATGCCGAAAAGAGATGAGTTCACAGGTGTTTCACTGAAGGACCTAATATTCCAGATCCCAAACTACATCCTCAAGGGTGGAAGATGCCTGTGCGTGGATTTTTTTTTAACGGGTGGTGGCAAAGCTAGGTCTTGGTCTAGTGGCAAGGATTAACCAAGACAACTGGAGACCAGCTGTGCTGCATGGACCTAGTGCGCACACATATCCCAGTGTGGGCTGGCCCGTGCTGCCCCTGGGTCCTTGCCACTCCTGGGCCCTGATCACATCCCTCTACAAACTCTTGCCGCTTCTTCGCTCCGACCTCGCCTCTCCTCCAAGGGTAGCCAGCATATCTCCAGCAATGTTTCTCTTCCAACACTCACACTGTTGCCTCTGGAATTCCCAAAGGATTTATCCTTGTCTCTGCTTCTCTTCCTCATCTACCTGCTGCCCCTTGGTCATGGAACACCCTTGGAATTCCCATCCCCCAAAGTATTAAACTTAAAATATGTACTTTTACAGAATATAAAGCAAGAAATAATGGAGCCTTGTAAGATAGGTACAGCAATAATCATGGGTGATTTTAATCATATTGATTGGGCAAATCAAATTGGCCAAGGTAGCCTTGAGGAAGAGTTCATAGAATGTATCCGGGATGGTTTCCTTGAATTGTACATTGTGGAACCAATCAAGGAGCAGGCTATCTTAGAACTGGTACTGTGTAATGAGACAGGATTAATAAATTATCTCATACTAAAGGATCCTCTAGGAAAGAGTGATCATAGCATGGTTGAATTTCAAATTCAGTTGGAGGGTGAGAACGTTGGGTCTCAAACCAGCGCCCTGATCTTAAATAAAGATGATTACAAAGATATGAAGGCAGAGTTGGCTAAAGTGGACTGGGGAAATAGATTAAAGTGCAAGAAGGTTGATGAGCAGTGGCAGACATTTAAGGAGATATTTCATAACTCGCAACAAAAATATATTCCAGTGAGAAGGAAAGACTTTAAGAGAAGGAAGACCATCTGTGGCTAACAAAGGAAGTAAAGGATGGTATCAAATTTGAAACAATGGCATACAAAGTGGCCAAGATTAGTGGAAGGCCAGAGGATTGGGAATTTTTTAAAAAACAGCAAAGGATGACTAAAAACAGATAGTATGAGTTTCTACAGGTGTATAAAGAGGAAGAGTGTAACTAAAGTAAACATTGGTCCCTTAGCGGATGAGACTGGGGAATTAATAATGGGGAACAGGGAAATGGCAGAGACTTTGAACAAATATTTTGTATCGGTCTTCAAGGTAGAAGACAGTAAAAACATCACAATAATAGACAATCAAGGAGCTATAGGGAGGTGGGAACTTAAAACAATTACTATCACAAAAGAAAAAGTACTCGGTAGAATAGTGGGACTCAATGTGGACAAGTACCCTGGACCTGATAGCTTGCATCCAAGGGCCTTAAAAGAAGTGGCTGTAGAGGTAGTGAATGCATTAGTTGCAATTTATCAAAATTCCCTGGATTCTGGAGAGATCCCAGCAGATTGGAAAAATTTGCACATGTAACACCCCTATTTAAAAAAGGAGGGAGACAGAAAGCAGGAAATTATAGACCAGTTAGCCTAACATCTGTAGTTGGGAAAATGCTGGAGTCCATTATTAAGGAAGCAATAGCAGGACATTGGGAAATCATAATGCAGTCAAGAAGAGTCAGCATGTTTTTATGAAAGGGAAGTGATGTTTGACAAATTTGCTGGAGTCCTTTGAGGATGTAACGAGCAGGGTGGATAAGGGGGAACCAGTGGATGTGATGTATTTGGATTTCCAGAAGGCATTCAATACGGTGCCGCATAAAAGGTTACTGCACAAGATAAGAGCTCATGGGGTTGGGAATAATATATTAGCATGGATAGAGGATTGGCTAACTAACAGAAAACAGAGAGTCGGAATAAATGGGTCATTTTCCAGTAGGCAAAATATAACTAGTGGGGTGCCACAGGGATTGGTGCTGGGGCCTCAATGATATACAAACTATATTAATGACTTGGATGAAGGGATTGAGTGTAATGTAGCCAAGTTTGCTGATGATACTGGGTGCGAAAGATGAGTGGGAAAGTATGTTGTGAGGAGAACAGAAACAATCTGCAAAGGGATATAGAAAGGCTAAGTGAGTGGGCAAACATTTGGCAGAGGGAGTATAATGTGGAAAAGTGTGAGGTTATGCACTTTGGCAGGAAAAATAAAAAAGCAAATTATTATTAAATGGAGAAAAATTGCAAAGTGCTGCAGTACGTCGGGACCTGGGGTCCTTGTGCATGAAACACAAAAAGTTAGTATGCAGGTATAGCAAGTAATCAGGAAGGCCAATGGAATGTTGGCCTTTATTGGAATGGGGATGGAGTATAAAAGCAGGGAAGTCCTGCTACAACTGTACTGGGTATTGGTGAGACCACACCTAGAGTACTGCATATAGTTTTGGTCTCCTTATTTAAGGAGGGATATACTTGCATTGGAGGCAGTTCAGAGAAGATTCACTAGGTTGATTCCCAAGATGAAAGGGCTGGCATTTGAAGAAAGGTTGAGCAGGTTGGGCCTAAACTCATTGGAGTTTAGAAGAATGAGAGGTGATCTTATAGAGACATATAACATACTGAGAGGGCTCGACAAGGTAGATGCAGAGAGGATGTTTTCACTCGTGGGGGATCTAGAACTCGGGGCCGTAGTCTAAGAATAAGGGGTCGCCCATTTAGAACTGAGATGAGGAGGAATTTCTTAACCCAGAGGGTTGTAAATCTGTGGAATTCTCTGCCCCAGTGGAGGCTGGATCATTGAATATATTTAAGGTGGAGATACAGAGATTTTTGAACGATAAGGGAATGAAGAGTTATGGGGAGCGGGCAAGAAAGTGGAGCTGAGTCCATGATCCAATCAGCCATGATCTTATTGAATGGTGGAGCAGGCTCGAGAGGCCATTTGGCCTACTCCTGCTCCTATTTATTATGATCTTTAAATTTAGCCATGGTCTTATCCCAGCCTATCTCTGCAATTTGCTCCAGCTCTATATTCCTCTGCCCACCCCCCGCCCGCCCTGGAATATTCCCAATTCTGGCCTTTTGTGAATTTGAACCTGCCGCAACACCCTCTGGAATTCCCTCATAAACCTTTCGCACCTTCCTCTCCTCTAAAAACCGTCTCAAAAAAAAATCTCTTGGACCAGGCTTTAGGTCACCTCTCTTAGCCTCTCCTTTCCTGGATCAATGTCCATTTTCCTTATCCCCATCTGTGAAACACATTGGGACATTCTTTACATTAAGGCACTACAGTGCCTAAGGTATATAGCGGGCACATTGGTGTCAACGTGATTTGTCTTCTATATGTGGTGGACAATGTAAAAAAGACATTTTTAAATAGTACGTTGGTGCCAAAGAGTACTCGCTTCTTCCAAAGCTAATGTGAAAGCATTGGGTCCAGGGTCCTTGTGTACCGGACGGCCTAGATCCAGGAGCTGGCAGGCAACGCAGTGCAGCACAACAAGAAGTCATGCTTCGTCCCCCATAATGATGAGAAGCTCATTAAGCCAACAAGAAGGGCTCGCAGAAGTTCTAAAGGTCCTGGCGGTACTGAAAAGAAATAGCAACTTATTTATAACTTTAAATAGCACCTTTCATGACCTCAGGAGATCCCAAAACGCTTTGCAGCCAATTAAGTACTTTTTCGAAGTGTAGTCACTGATGACTGGAGGCGGCAAGGCTGCTGTTGCATATCTGAATGAGTACAAGCAGTTCCAATTACAGTCATATTCTTCCCTTGACCTTAAAAAATGTAACCGTGAAAGGGGACCAAGAACTATGAAAGGACTTAATGGCAATTGCACTTTAACAAGGTGCAAACAGCTGAGGCAATACATTGGCCCAGATTTTCCATTCCCCATGATTGTGTAGGCATGGCGCACGCCGTCGTAAGCCTTGTGAAAGGCCCCGCAAGTTCTGGTTTTCCGTATCTGCTGCGCATGCGTGAAAACCCGCAACTTGTGATCTATCGAGGTACACCTTGACAGTTCATCTGCACAACCCAAAAATCATTTTTGCTGGTGCAAAGTTGGGCTATTTTCAAAAAATTATTTTTTTTTTTAAACTTTTTTTTGTAAACGCTTCATTAAAGGGACTTTTAATTAAATTTGAAAATAGGCACATTTATTTTTATTCCAGTTCTGTAAATTATTTAATTATTTGGGGATTGGGTTCATACTTATTGGGATTCCATTCGTAAACGGAATCTCCACAAGCATATGAGGAATATTCCTTTCTGATAGGAGGACCTGGCCCACGTGATCCCAGGGATGATGCCCAACCGCTGCATCTCTGGGATCACGTGGGCCTTTACGCAGGCGTACGCCTGCAGGACCATGACCCGAAGTCTCCGAAGCCCGAGAAACAGCAGGTAGGCGTGGATTTGTTTTATCGGGTCATGCACCACAAATTCCGGCTCATTATTCTGCCCAAAATAGCTGGCACGCTTAATACGTTTTAAGCGGCGCCGTTGTAATTGACACCTAGGGTGAGGAGCTGATGAGGGGCTGGGAGCCAATGTAGGTCATGGGGGTGAAAGGTGAGCAGATCCAGCTGCAAGATAGGGAATGAGCAGTAGAGTTTTGGATGAGCTGATTTTTACAGAGGGTGAAGGATGGGCCAGCAGAGCAATGGAAATGTCAATTCTAGAGCTGACAAAGGCATGGCTGAGGGATTCAGCAGCAGCTGGGCTGAGGCTGGGTCAGAGGGGACGATGTTGCGGAGAAGGAAGTAGGTGGTCTTTGTGATGGAGCAGACATAAGGGTTGGAGTCAAATAGGACAATGAGAGTGTGAATAGTCTGGTTCAGGCTGAGACATTGACTGGTGAGAGGGATATAATCAGTGGCAGCGTTTGCCTTTTGGGGGGGGGGCCCAATGCATCGATTCAGTTTGGGGCCCCTTTTACCAAACAATCTGGATTCAAATCCACACACAAACATTTGCTTAATCTAGATGTCTGCCTGTGCGGATAGTGTAAGTGTTGGTGACTATATAAAAATGTAAGTTGCTGTTGTTGTTGTGCTGTGCTTACTGCCAGCTGGGCTCTGCACCAGGAGCAAAGCATCACAGAATTATCCCTACTTTCCTTCTTCCTCATAGTAGATAAAGTGCAGTAGTTTTGCTGTGAAGTAAGGTCTCACTGTTAATAGTAGATATCTTAGTAAACTGAATGATCTTAGTTATGTACTAGGCTGTTAAGACATGGCAAGCACAAGATTGTTATTCTCGGATGAAGTAAATCTTGTGGCAACACCAATATACACTTTAGCTAAGGGTGAGATGAAGCCTTACAACAAGGAAGATCGAAAAGAGCGTTGGTGTGATGACGCAGCCTTACTTGATCCCGGTTCGAACGTGGTTTGGGTCTATGGTGGATCCGTTGGTCAGGATCACGGCTTGCATGTCATCATGGAGCAGACGGAGGATGGTGACAAACTTTTGAGGACAGCCGAAACAGAGGAGGACGCTCCATAGTCCCTCGTGGTTGACTGTGTCAAAGGCCTTTGTGAGGTCAAAGAAGGCCATGTACAAGGGTTGGTGCTGTTCCCTGCATTTCTCTTGTAGTTGTCACGCAGTGAAGATCATGTCCGTTGTACCCCTTAGTGGGCGGAATCCGCATTGTGACTCTGGGAGGAGCTGTTCAGCCACAGGGAGAAGACGATTGAGGAGGATTCTTGCGATGACTGTCCCAGTGGCTGACAACAGGGAGATTCCTCTGTAATTACCGCAGTCGGACTTGTCCCCTTTTTTGAAGATGGTCATGATTACGGCGTCCCGAAGATCTCCAGGCATGCTCTCCTCCTTCCAGATAAGAGAAATTAGGTCATGTATTCGTGCCAAAAGTGCTTCCCAGCTACGCTTTAGTGCTTCGGCGGGGATTCCATCGGCTCCAGTTGCCTTGTTGTTCTTCAGCTGACGGATGGCCTTTTCTACCTCGTGTTGGGCTGGGGTTGTGCTGAGATGGTGGTGGATAGTATGTTGCGGGATGGAGTTGAGGACACTCGCATCGAAGACAGAGTCTCGGTTAAGGAGATCTTCTAAATGCTCCTTCCAACGGGCACCGACTGCCTCTCTGTCCCTGACGCTCTTTTCGATCTTCCTTGCTGCAATGCTTCATCTCACCCTCAGCAAGCTCCCCGCTGGAGTGATCAATTATAGAACAACTGGGAATCTGTTCAACCTCCGCCGCCTCCAGGCCAGACCCAAGGTCGTCCCATCCTCTGTTATTGAACTACAGTACGCAGATGATGCTTGCGTCTGCGCACACTTGGAGGCCGATCTCCAAGCCATCGTCAACACCTTCACCGAGGCATACGAGAGCATGGGCCTTACGCCAAACATCCATAAGACAATAGTCCTCTACCAACCTGCACCCGCCACACAGCACTGCCCCCCGATTATCAAAATCCACAACGAGGCCTTGAACAACGTGAATCATTTTCAAAACCTCGGGAGCCTACTGTCAGCAAGGGCAGACATTGACGACGAGGTCCAACACCGCCTTCAGTGTCCCAGTGCAGCCTTCGGTCGCCTGAGGAAGAGAATGTTTGAAGGCCAGGACCTCAAATCCGGCACCAAGCTTATGGTCTAAAGGGCAGTAGTGATACCTGCCCTCCTATATGGCTCAGAGGCGTAGACTATATAGAGCAGACACCTCAAAACGCTGGAGAAGTATCACCAGCACTGCCTCCGCAAGATCCTGCAAATCCTTTAGCAGGATAGACGCACCAACAGCAGTGTTCTCACTCAGGCCAACATCCCCAGCATCAAAGCATTGACCACACTCGATCAGCTCCGTTGGGCGGGCCACATCGTCCGCATGCCGACACGAGACTCCCAAAGTAAGCGTTCTACGCGGAACTTCGACACAGCAAGTGAGCCCCAGGTGGGCAGAGGAAAAGTTTCAAGGACATCCTCAAAGCCTCCTTGATAAAGTGCAACATTCCTACCAACTTCTGGGAATGCCTGGCCCACGAAGGCCCAAAATGGAGGAAGAGCATCCAGGAGGGTGCTGAGCACCTCAAGCCCTATCATCAAGAACAAGCTGAAGCCAAGTATAGACAGCGGAAAGAGCGTGCGTCAACCCAGGCTCCCCACCCACCCTTTCCTTCAACCACTGTCTGCCCCACCCGTGACAGAGGCTGTAGGTCCCGCATTGGACTCCTCAGTCACCTGAATACTTACTTCTGGACTGGAAGCAAGTCATCCTCGACTACGAAGGACTGCCTATGATGATGACTCTTTAGCTGCCACTGTTTAGCCCTAGCTTTCAGAATCAATGCATGTTCCTGATTTTGTTTGTGAATATCCTTCCTCTTTTCATTCTGACACTATTTTGCACATCAGCCAGAAAGAGACATAGAAGAGATTCCCTGAAGTGGATGTGCCATCTGGTGGACAAATAGAGATAGGGTGCAGTTATACTGTGCAAGTAATCTGAGGCAACGTCCTCGAGGGACTGTGATATCATTACATTCCCCAATCAAATTAGGATCTCTATCCTGTCCCTTTTGCGTTAGTGCAATGTGGAAACGGTTTTGCAGTGACACAAAGTGTTGGTGTAACTATCCATAGATTGCGATTGGTTTGAGTTCCTCTGGTAGTGCACTGCTCACAACTTTTGTATAAAATCCCGTCTTGTGCGGTCGTTAACCAATTTAAAATAATAAGACTGCATTAAAAAAGGCCACACATTTTTAATACAAATACTTTAAGTAGTGTATTACCAAATAAAATTAACCCCTTGGTTAGTGTTGCTGGCAATTAATATTGTTCCATCATCTTGCTAGAACTTTAACTGAAGTTGAAGACTTAATGCTTTAGTACAAGAAGAACTTTTCAAGTTTTGTCTCTTCAAAGCCAGTTCTAATACTAAAGATTATGCTCAGAACATTGTACAGGACGTTCCTTTATTTAGTACTCAGATAAACAAAGCCTAACATGCTGTTAATGTGCAGTTTGACTATTCATGCAGGATTTTATTGCAGTCCTCACTGAGTTAATATCCCTTCCCCAAATATGTTACATTTGATTAATATGGGAAGATTTTGTATTTCTTCATTTTCTCATAAGCACGATCTGTTATTTGAATGCAACAGGTCACAGGTGTAACAGAGATAGAGGAATCTTTTTTCATTACAGGTATGTTCGTTCTATATCCACTTTCCTTTTCCATAATCCACTTCCTCAAAACATAAAGTATATGCAGAGCTGTTCAACAACCACAACAACAACTTGACTTTGTGTAACACCTTTTTATGCAGAAAAATGTCCCGAGGCACTTCACAGAGGCTTAATCAGATAAAAATGAATACTAAGCCAAAGAAGATGTTGGGAGGAGCGACCATAAGCTTGGTCAAAGAAGTGAATTTTCATGAGAATCTCAAAGGAGAAGTGGGAGATGGTGAGGCGAAGGGGTTTAGAAGTAGAATTCCAAAGCACAAGACCTAGGCACAACCGCCAATGGTGGGGTGAAGAGAAGGGGAGATGCACAAAAGACCAGAGTTAAAGGAACACAGAGTTTGGGAAGGGATGTAGGGCCAGATTTTAACACAAGGATGAGAATTCTAAATTTGAGCTGGTGAGGGGTTGGGAGCCAAAATAGGTCACAGGGGTGAGAGGTGAGCAGATCCAGCTACAAGATAAGGAATGAGCAGCAGAGTTTTGGATGACCTAACGTTTACAGAGGGTGAAGAATGCGCCAGCATGGCAATCGAAAAGTCAATTCTCGAGCTGACAAAGGCATGGATAAGGGATTCAGCAGCAGCTGGGCTGAGGCTGGGTCAGAGGAGACAATGTTACGGAGAAGGAAGTAGGTAGTCTTTGTGATAAAGAGGACATAAGGGTTGGAGTCGAATAAGACACAGAGAGTGCAAACAGTCTGGTTCAGCCTGAGACTGTGGGCCCAAATTTGGCCAGGATTTGCTCCGTTTTTTTTGAGCAACTTGATTTTTCTAGAGTATCTTAAAAATCCCCATTCTGCACATTTAATTTGTGCCAGTGTAAGTGAGTTAGTTAGGATTTTGTTTAGTTTTGTTTTTTTTTTCAAAAGGGAGGCATTACCAGCCACCTATGCCTGTTTTGGCCATTTAAGCCAGTTTGGACAGCTAATAGTTGCTTCAAACTAACTTAGGCCAGCGTATGTGGCCACTTGAGGCTCGAACAGAAAACTCTTGTGGAGAGTTAAGAAATCAGTGCAGGTAAATACATTCTAAAGCACCAAGCACTAAACAAAGCACAAAAATAAGCATTCAACAACAAATAAAAAATACAAGGAAGCTGAGAGGACCTCCATCTTGCACCAAGACTTACAAAGCACTAAACAAAGCACAAAAAGTAATAAGCAATTAATTAACAAATAAAAAATAGAAGGAACTCTGCACCTAAAGCATCAAGTCCAAAGTAATAACCAATCAATCAATCAATAACAAATAAAAAATAGAAGTCCTACCAAAACACGGGAAGGCAGCAGGCCGCCGATGAGGGAGCCCATTCGGCCAGGGATAGGGGCGGCATGCTTCGGCCCCTCCCACACAGCATGCAGCACACACTCACAGAATCTGGGGGCAAGGAGCTACTGCGCAAACGCACACACTCTATCGCGCATGTGCCGAGGTCCCGGCACTGTTTTCAGCGCTGGGACCTGGCTCCACCCCCGAATCCAGTGGCCACATGACACCACCATCGAGGAAAGGCTGGGGAGCGTCCAAGCTCGGCCCGAAGACTTTTGGAGCACTTCGAGGCAGTCAAAAGCAACGCACCTCTGGTGAGTGCGCCAGAAATCTGTACTGGCCAAATTCTACCCCATTAACTGGGGAGAGGGATATAATCAGTGGCAACGTTTGCCTCTGGGGACCTCGTGCAAAGATTCAGTTTGGGGCCCCTACATTTTACTAAGCAAACAATCTGGAGTCAAATCCATACACATACAATCGTGAAAAGGCATGTTTGCAATAGATATTATAAAAATAGTTGACAAAATAATAAGCTGATTAATAGATAGTAATGAAGCAATCAATAAGCATTTTTGAGTAAATTAATTAAATTTAATTTATTGTTTTGAGCCTCAAAGAATTCATATAGACACAATGTGACAGTAAACAAATTTCTTTGAAGATCTACCTTGTGCAACAAAAATGAATTTAACTTTTCTTTCCTTCTATTTAATATATAATTCTTCGTTCAATACTCCATTAAATCCAATAACAGGAGTCAGAGAATGACATGAGTAGCACGTGTAGCGAGTTGGTCCTACCGCAGGTGAAGGGTCCACAGCCAGATAGAGAATGGAAGACCAGCAGGAAGAGCAGTGCAAGGAATGTAGTGCAGGGGTCCCCTGCGGTCATCCACCTGCAAAACAGATACACCATTTTGAGTACTGTTGAGGGGGATGACTCATCAGGGGAGGGCAGCAGCAGCCAAGTTCATGGCACCGTGGCTGGCTCTGCTGCACAGGAGGGCAGGAAAAAGAGTGGGAGAGCGATAGTGATAGGGGATTCGATTGTAAGGGGAATAGATAGGCGTTTCTGCGGCCGCAACCGAGACTCCAGGATGGTATGTTGCCTCCCTGGTGCAAGGGTCAAGGATGTCTCGGAGCGGGTGCAGGACATTCTGAAAAGGGAGGGTGAACAGCCAGTTGTCGTGGTGCACATTGGTACCAACGATATAGGTAAAAAAAAGGGATGAGATCCTACCAGACGAATTTAAGGAGCTAGGAGCTAAATTAAAACGTAGGACCTCAAAAGTAGTAATCTCAGGATTGCTAGCAGTGCCACGTGCTAGTCAGAGTAGGAATCGCAGGATAGCTCAGAAGAATACGTGGCTTGAGCAATGGTGCAGCAGGGAGGGATTCAAATTCCTGGGACATTGGAACCGGTTCTGGGGGAGGTGGGACCAGTACAAACCGGACGGTCTGCACCTGGGCAGGACCAGAACCAATGTCCGAGGGGGAGTGTTTGCTGGTGCTGTTGGGGAGGAGTTAAACTAATATGGCAGGGGGATGGGAACCAATGCAGGGAGACAGAGGGAAACAAAAAGGAGACAAAAGCAAAAGACAGAAAGGAGATGAGTAAAAGTGGAGGGCAGAGAAACCCAAGGCAAAAAACAAAAAGGGTCACTGAATATAAAGAGGCTGCAGGAGGGGTCAAAACTAAAAATCATGTTTAAAAACTATCTAAATGCCCGCAGCATTCGAAATAAAGTAAATGAGTTGACTGCACAAATCATTACAAATGGGTATGATTTGGTGGCCATTACAGAAACGTGGTTGCAGGGTGGCCAAGACTGGGAATTAAACATACAGGGTTACCTGACGATTCGGAAAGATAGACAAGAAGGGAAAGGAGGTGGGGTAGCTCTTTTAATAAAGGATGATATCAGGGCAGTTGTGAGAGACGATTTTGGCTCGAATAAACAAAATGTTGAATCATTGTGGGTGGAGATTAGAGATAGTAAGGGGAAAAAGTCACTGGTAGGTGTAGTTTATAGGTCCCCAAATAATACCTTCATGGTGGGGCGGGCAATAATCAAGGGAATAATGGAGGCATGTGAAAAAGGAATAGCAGTAATCATGGGGGATTTTAACCTACATATCGATTGGTCAAATCAAATCGCACGGGGTAGCCTGGAGGAGGAATTCATAGAATGCATACAGGATTGTTTCTTAGAACAGTATGTTACAGAACCTACAAGGGAGCAAGCTATCTTAAATCTGGTCCTGTGTAATGAGACAGGAATAATAAATGATCTCCTAGTAAAAGATCCTCTCGGAATGAGTGATCACAGTATGGTTGAATTTGTAATACAGATTGAGGGTGAGGAATTAATGTCTCAAACGAGCGTACTATGCTTAAACAAAGGAGACTATAGTGGGATGAGGGCAGAGTTGGCTAAAGTAGACTGGAAACACAGACTAAACGGTGGCACAATTGAGGAACAGTGGAGTACTTTTAAGGAGCTCTTTCATAGTACTCAACTAAAATATATTCCATGAAAAAGAAGGGTGGAAAGAAAAGGGATAACTAGCCATGGATAACCAAGGAAATAAAGGAGAGTATCAAATTAAAAACCAATGCGTATAAGGTGGCCAAGGTTAGTGGGAAAATAGAAGATTGGGAACATTTTAAACGACAGCAAAGAATGACTAAGAAAGCAATAAAGAAAGGAAAGATAGATTACGAAGGTAAACTTGCGCAAAACATAAAAACGGATAGTAAAAGATTTTACAGATATATAAAATGGAAAAGGGTGACCAAAGTAAATGTTGGTCCCTTAGAGGATGAGAAGGGGGATTTAATAATGGGAAATGTGGAAATGGCTGAGACCTTAAACAATTATTTTGCTTCGGTCTTCACAGTGGAAGACACAGAAACCATGCCAGAAATTGCTGGTCACAGGAATGTGGGAAGGGAGGACCTTGAGACAATCACTATCACTAGGGGGCTACTGCTGGACAGGCTAATGGGACTCAAGGTAGACAAGTCCCCTGGTCCTGATGAAATGCATCCCAGGGTATTAAAAGAGATGGAGGAAGTTATAGCAGATGCATTCATTATAATCTACCAAAATTCTCTGGACTCTGGGGAGGTACCAGCGGATTGGAAAGCAGCTAATGTAACACCTCTGTTTAAAAAAGAGGGCAGACAAAAGGCAGGTAACTATAGGCCGGTTAGTTTAACATCTGTAGTGGGGAAAATGCTTGAAACTATCATTAAGGAAGAAATAGCGGGACATCTAGATAGGAATAGTGCAACCAAGCAGACGTAGTATGGATTCATGAAGGGGAAATCATGTTTAACTAATTTACTGGAATTCTTTGAGGATATAACGAGCATGGTGGATAGAGGTGTACCGATGGATGTGGTGTATTTAGATTTTCAAAAGGCATTCGATAAGGTGCCACACAAAAGGTTACTGCAGAAGATAAAGGTACGCAGAGTCAGAGGAAATGTATTAGCATGGATAGAGAATTGGCTGGTGAACAGAAAGCAGAGAGTCGGGATAAATGGGTCCTTTTCGGGTTGGAAACCGGTGGTTAGTGGTGTGCCACAGGGATCGGTGCTGGGACCACAACTGTTTACAATATACATAGATGACCTGGAAGAGGGGACAGAGTGTAGTGTAACAAAATTTGCAGATGACACAAAGATTAGTGGGAAAGCGGGTTGTGTAGAGGACACAGAGAGGCTGAAAAGAGATTTAGATAGGTTAAGCGAATGGGCTAAGGTTTGGCAGATGGAATACAGTGTCGAAAAGTGTGAGGTCATCCACCTTGGGAAAAAAAACAGTAAAAGGGAATATTATTTGAATGGGGAGAAATTACAACATGCTGTGGTGCAGAGAGACCTGGGGGTCTTTGTGCATGAATCCCAAAAAGTTAGTTTGCAGGTGCAGCAGGTAATCAGGAAGGCGAATGGAATGTTGGCCTTCATTGCGAGAGGGATGGAGTACAAAAGCAGGGAGGTCCTTCTGCAACTGTACAGGGTATTTGTGAGGCCGCACCTGGAGTACTGCGTGCAGTTTTGGTCACCTTACTTAAGGAAGGATATACTAGCTTTGGAGGGGGTACAGAGACGATTCACTAGGCTGATTCCGGAGATGAGGGGGTTACCTTATGATGATAGATTGAGTAGACTGGGTCTTTACTCGTTGGAGTTCAGAAGGATGAGGGGTGATCTTATAGAAACATTTAAAATAATGAAAGGGATAGACAAGATAGAGGCAGAGAGGTTGTTTCCACTGGTCAGTGAGACTAGAACTAGGGGGCACAGCCTCAAAATACGGCGAAGCCAATTTAAAACCGAGTTGAGAAGGAATTTCTTCTCCCAGAGGGTTGTGAATCTGTGGAATTCTCTGCCCAAGGAAGCAGTTGAGGCTAGCTCATTGAATGTATTCAAGTCACAGATAGATAGATTTTATAACCAATAAGGGAATTAAGGGTTACGGGGAGCGGGCGGGTAAGTGGAGCTGAGTCCACGGCCAGATCAGCCATGATCTTGTGGAATGGCGGAGCAGGCTCGAGGGGCTAGATGGCCTACTCCTGTTCCTAATTCTTATGTTCTTATGTTCTTATGTTCAGAGTGCTTCTTTGTGTAAAAACCCATAACAATTAAGCTTCGATCTGTGAGATTTTGTATATGTATTATTTAAAGCAAAAACATAATGGGTACATTTACCCCATGCTGTGGTATAGAGCCATCTAAATCAAAACTTCTCGGTTTGATTACCAGTCTGTGTGCTATAATCGGCCTCAGCACCCTAGGTAATGGTTAGGAATATAGAGAAGTATCAGTCAGGGTTCCTGCTCCTGATCCTATCCAGTGACCCTTGCTAGAAAGTGTGTGTAAGTCTGGTTGAGACAGAATGGGCTGGGTTGGGCTGGGCTGGGATACCCACTGACCAAATTCACACATGAAGGATGGCCACTTTGCTGAGGTCCCAGAGGGCACCTGCCATCCATGCAACCCAACAAAGGCCAGGAGAGGAAGGAAGCAAGGGCTTGGCCAAAAATGCAAAAAGCAACTCCATTATATAAGAAATAGGAGCAGGAGGAGACCATTTGGCCCCTCGAGCGTGCTCTACCATTCAATAAGATCCTGGCTGATCTCCTACTTCGATTCCACTTTCCTGCACTGTCCCTGTATCCCTTGAATCCCTAAATATCAAAAAATCTATCGATCTCTATCTTGAATATACTCAAAGACTGAGCCTCCACAGCCCCCTCGGGTAGAGAATTCCAAAGATTCACCTCCCTCTGAGTGAAGAAGTTTCTCCTCATCTCAGTCCTAAATGGCTGACCCCTTATTCTGAGACTGTGACCCCCGGTTCTAGACTCCCCAGCCAGAGGAAACATCCTCCCTGCATCTACCCTGTCAAGCCCTGTAAGAATCTTGTATGTTTCAATGAGGTCACCTCTTATTCTTCTAAACACTATGGGGCCGAAATTGATCAACTTACCGCCCACTGTCGCCCACTGCCGCCGATATTCCTCTGCAAGATCTGCCCAGTGCCACTTTCGACATGGCTTGGAGTGGGCGGGAGGGGAGAGCCACCGGGAACCGCCCGCTGATGTCAGCGGACAGCCGAGTGGCACAATTGACTTCCCACCAGCCGAGCTCCCATATTGATGCGGGTGGTTGTCGGCGGGAGTCGGTGGGAGTCGGCGCCAGAACGGGGGTGGACCGCTGGCTGGAGGCTGGTCTGTCCCCAACGGTAAGTATGAAGATCCTGAAAAAAAGGTTAGTGAACATTTTATATGATTTTTATTTTCAGCTGTTCGACCCTCTGTGGGCACTTGGGCGGCATGCGCCTCTGCTGCCGAGAATGAGACCTCTCGCCTGCTGCCGCCCAGATTCGAGGGATCTCAGCGATGAAAACCCCGCCGAAAGTACCATCCAGTACCTCGGCGGCCATCGGACCCTATATTTTTATAAGAGAGTAGTCATTTGCATTCAAGTTGCATTCTATTGAAATAAACATTAAAATTGACGAAGATTTGGACAAGTCAATTAAATAAAATTTTACAGGAGAATGTTCCTTATCTGCAATAAGAGAGCCACCTCCCCTTGGTGTGAAAACATTGCAGATATCAGGTAATGTCCCACAAAGTGCAAGATCGCAAACATAGAAACATAGAAAATAGGAGCCTTAGTCGGCCATTCAGCCCTTTGAGCCTGCACCATCAATCAATATGATCATGGCTGATCCTCTATCTCAACACCATATTCCCGCTTTCTCCCCATACCCCTTGATGCCTTTTTTTTTGAGGAAAAGCTTACACCGAACTGGCTGAAGCAGAACAGTGGAGTAAACGTCCAGCTGGGGCAATCTCTGCACATTGTGGCAGTCCGCCTTGCATTCAGCACAGGTGTCCTTTCACTGGATCCACTCGGGGCCTCTGACTGGCCCAGGGATCCCTGCAATTGCATGGGTTCCATGGCCCTAAGACTGCCCCTGTAGTGGCAAGGGTATAGAATTTGTGATGGGGAGTGAAGATGGTAGTTTCAGTCCTATCAATGTGTAACTGGAAGAAATTGCGGTTCGTCCACGACTGGACATCGAACAAGCAATCTGACAACACGAAGATAGTAGGAGGGTCGAACGAGAAGTAGAGTTGGGTGTTGTAGGTGTATCCATGTCTGTGGATGATGTCACCAAGGATCAGCATGTTGATGAGAAAGAGAAGGTGACCAAGGATCGATGCATGGAGGACTCTGGAGGCACAGTTCAGGAGTGATGGTGAACAGGTAATAGAGGGTGACAAAGGAGAACAGGGCGTCAACATTCGACGTCACAGGAAAGCAGCGAAGTGATTGGTTGGTAAGCTTTACTCTCTCTTTTCTTGCTTTAAATTAAAGGCCTTAGATTAGGGGCCGGGATTAATAACTAAAAACTAAATTTAATTATTTAAATACATTAGAGATGGCAGGAAAGGCAGTGTGTTTCACCTGTTGCATGTGAGAGCTGGTTTACCCCATTGAGGTCCATATCTGTAGCAAGTGCCGGCAGCTCGAGGAACTTCAGCTCCGCATTGATGAGCTAGACTCCGAGCTGCAGACACTACGACACATCAGGGAGGGGGAGAGTTACCTGGACGCCGTGATCCAGGAGCTAGTCACACCAGTTAAAGTAATTAATTCAAATTCGATCCGTGGTCAGGGACAGGAGGGTGTGACTACGAGTGAGGAAGGTATGGGGACTCAGGATGGAGTCATTGAGGAGCCTCAGCCCTTGCTCTTGTCCAACAGGTTCGAGGCTCTTACTCCCTGTGTGGATGAGAGCACGGACTACAGGGAGGATGAGCAAACTGACCACAGCACCATGGGACAGGGGGCCATTCCAGTGGGGAGAATAAAAAGAAATGTTGTCGTGGTATGGGATAGTATCATTAAGGGGATAGATAAGGTTCTCTGCAGCCGAGAGCGTGAGTTCTGAAGGCTGTGTTGCCTGCCCAATGCCAGGGTTAAGGACATCTCTGGGCTGGAAAAGAACTTGGAATGGGCGGAGGAAGATCCAGTTATCATGGTCCACGTGGGTACCAACGACATAGATAGGACAAAGAAAGAGGTTATGCGACTAAAGGCGGAAAAGTCCCCGGGACCTGATGGCTTACATCCTAGGGTCTTAAAAGAAATGGCTGCAGAGATAGTGGATGCTTTGGTTGCAATCTACCAAAATTCCCTGGATCCTGGGACGATCCCAGTGGATTGGAAAACCGCAAATGTAACGCCTCTACTTGAAAAAGGAGGCAGACAAAAAGCAGAAAACTATAGACCAGTTAGCCGAACATCTGTCGTTGGGAAAATGCTGGAGTCCATTATTAAGGAAGCAGTAGCAGGACATTTGGAAAAGCATAATTCAATTAAGCAGAGTCAGAATGGCTTTATGAAAGAGAAATCATGTTTGACAAATTTGCTGGAGGATGTAACGAGCAGGGTGGATAAGGGGGAACCAGTGGATGTGATGTATTTGGATTTCCAGAAGGCATTCGATAAAGTGCCACATAAAAGATTACTGCACAAGATAAAAGTTCACAGGATTGGGAGTAATATATTAGCATGGATAGAGGATTGGCTAACTAACAGAAAACAGAGAGTCGGGATAAATGGATCATTTTCCGGTTGGCAAACAGTGACTAGTGGGGTGCCGCAGGGATCAGTGCTGGATCCTCAAGTATTTACAATCTATATTAATGACTTGGATGAAAGCACCTATACCCGAACCCTGCTGCTACTGTCCAGGCATCAGTTGCACTTACCTTGGAATGGAGCCAAGTTTGCTGATATAAGAACAAAAGAACATAAGAACATAAGAATTAGGAACAGGAGTAGGACATCTAGCCGCTTGAGCCTGCTCTGCCATTCAACAAGATCATGGCTGATCTGGCCGTGGACTCAGCTCCACTTACCCGCCTGCTCCCCGTAACCCTTAATTCCCTTATTGGTTAAAAATCTATCTATCTGTGACTTGAATACATTCAATGAGCTAGCCTCAACTGCTTCCTTGGGCAGAGAATTCCACAGATTCACAACCCTCTGGGAGAAGAAATTCCTTCTCAACTCGGTTTTAAATTGGCTCCGCCGTATTTTGAGGCTGTGCCCCCTAGTTCTAGTCTCCCCTACCAATGGAAACAACCTCTCTGCCTCTATCTTGTCTATCCCTTCCATGATTTTAAATGTTTCTATAAGATCAGCCCTCACCCTTCTGAACTCCGAGTAAAGACCCAGTCTACTCAATCTATCATCATAAGGTAACCCCCTCATCTCCGGAATCAGCCTAGTGAATCGTCTCTGTACCCCCTCCAAGGCTAGCATATCCTTCCTTAAGTAAGGTGACCAAAACTGCACGCAGTACTCCAGGTGCGGCCTTACCAATACCCTATACAGTTGCAGCAGGATCTCCCTGCTTTTGTACTCCATCCCTCTCGCAATGAAGGCCAACATTCCATTCGTCTTCCTGATTACCTGCTGCACCTGCAAACCAACTTTTTGGGATTCATGCACAAGGACCCCCAGGTCCCTCTGCACCGCAGCACGTTGTAATTTCTCCCCATTCAAATAATATTCCCTTTTACTGTTTTTTTTACCCAAGGTGGATGACCTCACACTTTCCGACATTGTATTCCATCTGCCAAACCTTAGCCCATTCGCTTAACCTATCTAAATCTCTTTGCAGCCTCTCTGAGTCCTCTACACAACCCGCTTTCCCACTAATCTTTGTGTCATCTGCAAATTTTGTTGCACTACACTCTGTCCCCTCTTCCAGGTCATCTATGTATATTGTAAACAGTTGTGGTCCCAGCACCAATCCCTGTGGCACACCACTAACCACCAATTTCCAACCCGAAAAGGACCCATTTATCCCGACTCTCTGCTTTCTGTTCACCAGCCAATTCTCTATCCATGCTAATACATTTCCTCTGACTCCGCGTACCTCTATCTTCTGCAGTAACCTTTTGTGTGGCACCTTATCGAATGCCTTTTGAAAATCTAAATACACCACATCCATCGGTACACCTCTATCCACCATGCTCGTTATATCCTCAAAGAATTCCAGTAAATTAGTTAAACATGATTTCCCCTTCATGAATCCATGCTGTGTCTGCTTGATTGCACTATTCCTATCTAGATGCCCCATTATTTCTTCCTTAATGATAGTTTCAAGCATTTTCCCCACTACAGATGTTAAACTAACCGGCCTATAGTTACCTGCCTTTTGTCTGACTCCTTTTTTAAACAGAGGCGTTACATTAGCTGCTTTCCAATCCGCTGGTACCTCCCCAGAGTCCAGAGAATTTTGGTAGATTATATCGAATGCATCTGCTATAACTTCCGCCCTCTCTTTTAATACCCTGGGATGCATTTCATCAGGACCAGGGGACTTGTCTACCTTGAGTCCCATTAGCCTGTCCAGCACTACCCTCCTAGTGATAGTGATTGTCTCAAGGTCCTCCCTTCCCACATTCCTGTGACCACCAATTTCTGGCATGGTTTCTGTGTCTTCCACTGTGAAGACCGAAGCAAAATAATTGTTTAAGATCTCAGCCATTTCCACATTTCCCATTATTAAATCCCCCTTCTCATCTTCTAAGGGACCAACATTTACTTTAGTCACTCTCTTCCGTTTTATATATCTGTAAAAACTTTTACTATCCGTTTTTATGTTTTGCGCAAGTTTACCTTCGTAATCTATCTTTCCTTTCTTTATTGCTTTCTTAGTCATTCTTTGCTGTCGTTTAAAATGTTCCCAATCTTCTATTTTCTCACTAACCTTGGCCACCTTATACGCATTGGTTTTTAATTTGATACTCTCCTTTATTTCCTTGGTTATCCACGGCTGGTTATCCTTCTCTTACCGCCCTTCTTTTTCACTGGAATATATTTTAGTTGAGCACTATGAAAGAGCTCCTTAAAAGTCCTCCACTGTTCCTCAATTGTGTCACCGTTTAGTCTGTGTTTCCAGTCTACTTTAGCCAACTCTGCCCTCATCCCACTGTAGTCCCCTTTGTTTAAGCATAGTACGCTCGTTTGAGACACTACATCCTCACCCTCAATCTGTATTACAAATTCAACCATGCTGTGATCACTCATTCCAAGAGGATCTTTTACTCGGAGATCATTTATTATTCCTGTCTCATTACACAGGACCAGATTTAAGATAGCTTGCTCCCTTGTAGGTTCTGTAACATACTGTTCTAAGAAACAATCCTGTATGCATTCTATGAATTACTCCTCCAGGCTACCCCATGCGATTTGATTTGACCAATCGATATGTAGGTTAAAATCCCCCATGATTACTGCCGTTCCTTTTAAACATGCCTCCATTATTCCCTTGATTATTGCCCGCCCCACCGTGAAGTTATTATTTGGGGGCCTATAAACTACGCCCACCAGTGACTTTTTCCCCTTACTCTCTCTAAACTCCACCCACAATGATTCAACATTTTGTTCATTAGAGCCAATATCGTCTCTCACAACTGCCCTGATATCATCCTTTATTAAAAGAGCTACCCCACCTCCTTTCGCTTCTTGTCTATCCTTCCAAATTGTCAGATACCCCTGTATGTTTAATTCCCAGTCTTGGCCACCCTGCAACCACGTTTCTGTAATGGCCACCAAATCATACCCATTTGTAATGATTTTTGCCGTCAACTCATTTACTTTATTTCGAATGCTGCGTGCGTTTAGGTAGATGATACAAAGATGAGTGGGAAAGCAAATTGTGAGGAGGACACAGAAAATCTGCAAAGGGATATAGACAGGCTAGGTGAGTGGGCAAAAATTTGGCAGATGGAGTATAATGTGTGAAAATGTGAGGTTATCCACTTTGGCAGGAAAAATAGAAAAGCAAATTATAATTTAAATGGAGAAAAATTGCAAAGTGCTGCAGTACAGAGAAACCTGGGGGGATCCTTGTGCATGAAACACAAAAAGTTAGTGTACAGATACAGCAAGTAATCAGGAAGGCAAATTATTGCAAAGGGAATAGAGAATAAAAGCAGAGAAGTCCTGCTTCAACTGTACAGGGTACTGCTGAGGCCACACCTAGAGGAAGGATATACTTGCATTGGAAGCTGTTCAGAGAAGGTTCACTAGGTTGATTCCGGAGATGAGGGGGTTGACTTATGAAGACAGGTTGAGTAGGTTGGGCCTATGCACACTGGAGTTCAGAAGAATGAGAGGTGATCTTATCGAAACATGTGAGTTAATGGGCTCAATTTTCCCCAAAGCTTTTTTGTGGCGCACTTGAAAAGTTACACCCATTTTTTGGAGGGCTCAAATATGCCAAAAAAAATGTTCCAAGTTTCCCCGCTTGATTTCTTCGTTTTTGGCGTTGCCTAGCCTGACCTTTAGTTTTGGGGGTGGAGCCTTGATCAGCGCCAAAAAGATCAGGTTGCTGTTATATCTGTAAACTTGTATTTACTCTGTACAGCCACCAGAGGGCTCATCCCCTGGAGTCCCAAGGGATCCCATAATTCCTTGGGAGCACAGGTATTTAAGGAGGCTTCACAGGTTGGAGATGCACTCTGGAGACCTGCAATAACAGACTGCGGTCACACTTTATTTTGAGCTCACAGTGTTCAGTCTGACTCTTTCTCCATACACAACAGTTGACACAGTAACCAGGGACACAATGCGAGCTGAGGCTGGAAAGTGAAACATACAACCAGCTCGCAACCTGCACAAGCACCTTAAAATACATTGCAGCAACTTACCTCCATTAAATTATTAAAGTCCCCCCACCCCCGCCCCCACTCCCGATGCCGGTGCCGATCCTTGGTCCTTTCCCCGGCCGTAGGCCCTCCCGGTCCCGCACCCTGCACCTAGCCCTGGCCAAGTGACCTCCCAGTCCGCTTCCCCGCATGTATCCCAGGCTGAATGGCCACCTGGTCCTCTGCCCCGCAACTGTCCCAGGCCGAATGGCCTCCTCCCTCCCAGACTCCACACCTAACTATACCCTAACCCTGCTGCTGCTATCCAGGCATCAGCTGCAAATACCTGCGCCAATTTCCTTACGTCACAAGAAGGTTGTTCTACAGAGGCCACGTATGCTGGCCTAAGAAGAACTGGAGTAATTCTCAGCTGACCAAACTTGCCTAACTGGCCAGAATTGGCGTGGGTGACAGGTTGCGCCCCTTTGGCTGAAAAAAAACGTACCTAAAAAAATCATAACTAACTGAGTTACGCTGGTGCAAATTAATCGGGGAAACTTGGGTTTTTTAAACTTAGGCCGTAAAACGGCGCAAATCACTGGGGAAAATAGAGCCCAATGAGGGGGCTCGACAAGGTGGATGCAGGGAGGATATTTCTACTCATAGGGGAAACAAAAACGAGGGGACTAGAACCTCCATTTTTTTTGCATGCTTCGCCCACTTAACACCCATTTTACCGCTGAAATGACGTATAACACCCAGATATCGCCCATTTTGGCACAAAATGGAAACTGACTGGCTTTTTAAGGAGACTTATCGCCAAGCGTTATTTTCCCAACGGACTTAACGCCGGGAAAAAATATTACCGCCTGCCCACTTTTTTGTGCGGAATCAACAGAAAGGGCGAAATCAACGCCCTTAATATCGCTCAGCGTTGCTTTCCGCACGGAATTAACACCGAGATTCAATATTAACGCCCGCTCACTGTTTTTTGTCGTAAAGAGCATATTTACCCAAACAAGCGGCCATGGAGATTGCCCATCGTCAATTTCACCACCTCGCACACATATCGCCCACAATATTGCTTGCTCAAAAAAACACCCACAAAAAGTGGAACTAACCGGAACGAATGGCAGCAGTGTGGCTCGCATTTGTAAATTCCCATTCTTATGTGAGGAGCTGATATCAGAAAGATTTGCCTGAAAGAGGGCTGATGTGAATGACAATGCTGACACACTGCTGTGTGTGTGCAGCTCAGTCATCAATGGTGCCCATTAACTTGGTGCCAGTTAAATTTAACGTTGATTGATGTTAAGTTGTATTTAACCCTTTCATGGTAAGGAATCACCAGTGTTAATGGTACAGCTATCTGAGACAATGCGCAACAAGGTAATGTTCAATAACAAAAATTTAATATCAACATTGTTCTGAAATCATAGGTATCACAGGCAATAACACCCAACCCCCGCCCACACCCAACCCCTGCCCACCACTGACATAAATCACATGTTCAACATGTCCACCAACACAGAATAAAAGGCAAAGCAGGAGTGTAGTCCCCAGCCCCCATACATTGCAACAAATTGCATACACCAGATGGAGATATAACACAGCCATCACCTGCACACACGCACCTCACTTTCCTTCCCCCCTCTCCTTCTCCCCATCTGTATCCCTTCCCCTCCTCACTTCACGGCACCCAGCTGAGGAGCTCCTCATTGGGGGGGATGAAGGCAGATGCGGTGGTTGTACGAGTACGGGAGCGGAGGGTGCCAAGGGGGAAACATTTTCTGATGCAGAAGAAAGATCTTGGTCCTTGCTCTCATCTGTCATTCGCACTGGTGGTGTGGAACCTAGGGGTGGAGTGCTATGCTTGGGGACCACTGGGAGGCCTGTGGCAGCAGTGTTCCTGGCTATCGCATCCAGGGATTCCGCCATGCATGGAACGTACTCAGTCATGGTGGCCAGGTGTCAGGATATGCCCCCAATACTTCAATGAGCTGGTCACCAATGTCTACAGTCCTCCTGGACAACTGTACCATCTCTCCGCTGTCATGTCGCGCTCGTGGAACAGACCTGCCGTGACCACGAGGCCACTGCGGGGTCGGCACTGTCCTGGGGACAAATGGGGTGCCCTGTGGAAAGGTGCTTGGGGCCGGTATTTCCAGAGTGGAGGCGGGAATGACCGGAGGACCACTAGATGACCTTGGGGTGGAATGGCTTCTGGAGCGTAGCGATGCAGGTTCTTCGAAGATGGCGCTCTCATCCATCAAGAACAGACGCAGCAGATTGACGGGCGATAATCGGAGCTCCTCAGCACCAGATGTAGGATCGTCTGCCGACTCCTGCCCCGTGCCCCCACCTTCTGGCCTCTGTGTCCTTGCCTGGGGCCGCGCTGCTGGCTGAGCTGCAAAACACAAATGAGGTTATTAGAGGAGAAGATGGTTCTAGGGTGACAAGGTGAGTCCAGTGCTACAGACAGCATATGCACGACAAAAGCACCACCACTCTCAAAATCATCGCAGACATGACATTTCATGACCATCAACACATTGTGCATTGCCGTGATTTTCATTAGGCCAGCATTATTTCTATGACACTTTTAGACATCATCTATCATATACGATTGTTCGTATATGAGTTGGTGTGGCATCTATTAACTTTACATCACGCAATGGTGTAAGCTTTACTCACGTGGCTGTCCGGGAGTGCTTCCCCACGAGTGTGAGCACTCGCTCCTCCATCTCAGTGATGTCATTGGGGACTGGTGGTCCCCCACCTGTTCACCTCTGCACGGACCTCATCATCGAGAGCTTCTTCTGTAAAAGGTGACAGGACGACATGACATGAGATCATTTTGTGATATCATTTCTAGGCACTGTCACAGAGATTGATACAACACATAACAGACAGATGTAATTATGATTATGATTATTATCATTCTTTACCTAAAGACGTGCACCGTGATCACAGGCTTTGAGTAAAACATTCCCGGTAAAAGTGCAGGACCTCACATCTGCTGATAGTCACTCATGACTGTTACAAATCAGATTATATAAATACATAAGTACATGTAAAATAAATGTAATACTTACTCTTGCGGATCCCACAAGGTCGTTCCATCGTTTGCGGCATTGGTTGCCCTCACGCACCTCGTTGGTCGCCGACGAGACCACCTCTGCTATCTCGGTCCATATCCTCTGGTAGGCCTTTGGGGTGGGCTTCCTATGCCCTCCCTGTGTCAAATCACCCCAGCGAAACTCGACCTCCTGCGGGAGGGAGGCATTTGCCTCGTCCGAGAACCTCCTGGCTCTTTTGCGGCCTCCAATGTGCTCCTCTCCCACCTCACTGCTCTCTCCAGCATCAGTCTCCACAGCATGCTGTGATGTCTCCTCCTCTCCCTCCATCATAGGGCAAATTTGGTCAAATATGTGGCTGGTAACAGCTAATTTTTGTTTGGCTACTTGCTGTGAAGCTTTAAAGTCTCCCTCCTTCCTCCCAAAGCAGCCACACTACACCCAGCCACGCCTTCAGTCCCTCTGAGCTCCCTCTCTCTCTGTCTCCTCCTGCGCATATCATGGTGACCCTTGACCTCCAGAATCGCGGGAATCGAGCATTGCCATGCCATTGCTAAGGATGGCCACACTTTATGGCAGAAGGTCAAAAAATTTTTACATTACTGCCCATTTGATCTCGCTCGCGGTAATGCCTATTTTCAAAAATGTAAACTAGGTGTTTTGAGAATGGGCGAGATGCCGGTGATCTGAAAACCCTTTTTTAACACCCATGCCGGAAACAACACTAATTTTGGGGCGATAAGCACAAAAGTGGAGGTTCTAGCCCATAGTCTCAGAATAAGGGGCCACCCATTTAAAATGAGATGAGGAGGAATTTCTTCTCTTAGAGGGTTGTAAATTTATGGAATTCTCTGCCCCAGTGAGCTGTGGAGGCTGGGTCATTGAATATATTTACGGCGGAGATAGACAGATTTTTGAGCGATAAGGGAATAAAGGGTTATGAGGAGCGGGCAGGGAAGTGGAGCTGAGTCCATGATCAGATCAGCCATGATCTTATTAAATGGCAGAGCAGGCTCGCAGGCCCAGGTGGCCTACTCCTGCTCCAATGTTCTTATGTGTGACATTTGTATGTAAGTATCACCTGGTGAAGCATTAAACTATACAGACCAGAACAATTTATTGTCTGTCCTCATTTAGCTACTGTTAAGACAGCAGTAGTTGGCTAGCATGGGCCTCAATGTCCCTGGGCTGGAATGGGGAAAAGTCAACCAGGATTCCTGCTCCAGAACAGGTTTGGGTTCACAATAGCCTGCCGACACTCACCTTCTGACTCACCACAGAAGAAGAAGAATCACTTATGTGGGGTACTGGAGGGTTTTATTCCAGCAAGAGTCACCACCTTCAAGAGAGGGGGGAAAGGCAGAGAAAATTTCCATTTATATTACAGGCTACTTTCTGCAGCAGCTGGTTGGACTTTGAAACTACTGCACTTGCTTCATTCTCCTGTTGACTGAGAGTAAATTAAAACTAAAAATTAAAGTTAAAAATATGATTAGCTCACTGGTAACTACATACAGTTACTACTACAACCTGCCTTTAAACCCAGTGGTCTGAAAATAGACCCATGATTGATCATCAGGAACTAACTCCATTTCAAAGCAAAAGAAAGACTTCATTTATGTAGCGCCTTTCATGACCACCGAACATCTCAAAGCGCTTTACAGCCAATGAAGTACTTCTGAAGTGTAGTCACTGTTGTAATGTGGGAAATGCAGCTGCTAATTTGCGCACAGTAAGCTCCCACAAACAGCAATGTAATAATGATCGGATAATCTGTTTGTCATGTTGATTGAGGGATAAATATTGGCCAGGACACCAGGGATAATTCCCCTGCTCTTCTTCCAAATTATGCCATGGGATCTTTTACATCCACCTGAGAGAGCAGACTGGGCTTCGGTTTAACATCTCATCCAAAAGACAGCACCTCTGACAGTGCAGCACTCCCTCAGCACTGCACTGGAGTGTCAGCTTAGGTTTTTTTTGTGCTCAAGTCCCTGGAGTGGGACTTGAACCCACAACTTTCTGACTCAGAGGCAAGTGTGCTACCCACTGAGCCACAGGTGACACTCAGAAATAAGAATGGAAACAACAGAAAAATATTTATTTCTTTGACAAGTATTCTTGGCTGCTGATTAATCCTACTGCATTATATGCTTTGTAGCCATCTTCCCCCACTAGTAGTTACATCAGCTCTCATCTGCCAGCTGTTTTCACACTTGCAAGTAACAAAATTAGCTGTCGGTAATGCAGCATGATAATATCAATGGATGTCAATGTGTCACCTCGCCAGTTTCCATGCAAGTCCAGCTGTGTACCTCTTTATATAATACAGTCTTTGGGAACAATACAAAAGGCAAAGGGTATGTTAAATAGAGAGAGTTTTATATGGATGTCTTCTTGGGGAGCTATCGGCAATCCAATTTATGCTCCATCAGTAGTCACATTACTTTAGTGATTGCATTGAACACCAATTAGCACTGTATCATTACTAAACAGTTCAATCAGAAATCAATCTCTTTTACCTCAATAATAAATACCAAAAGGTTGAAAAACACATTCAAAAATGAACTGAGGCGTAAAAGTAAAGTGTCGATAAAACCAGTTTTGCTGCTCTGGGTTCACAGAATCATTAGCTTACAGAATTCCAAAATTACTGCATAAAGAGTCTGATGTTCAACTCCCACATCTCCCACATCCCACAGGCAAAACCCTGGGCCCAATTTTCAAAGATTATTTACCAGTGCAAATGCTTGTCACACTGTTTATTTTACGCTAAAATATTTGGCCTTGCAAGTAACTTTTATGACTTCTTTGGTCAGAACGTGTACATTTGGGCCAGTTTTCTACAGCTGCCAGAGTCGGAATGGAACCAGCACAGTAACGGAGCAGCTCCGGACCAATGTGTTTTTCAACCTTTTGGTATTTATTATTGAAGTAAAAGAGAAAGGACTAATTAGCAATCTTATTTAGCGAGGCTCCTTGGAGAAGAGTGACCATAATATGGTAGAATTCTTTATTAAGATGGAGAATGACACAGTTATTCAGAGACTAAGGTCCTGAACTTAAGGAAAGGTAACTTCAATGATATGAGATGTGAATTGGCTACAATAGACTGGCGAACAATACTTAAAGGGTTGACGGTGGATAGGTAATGGCAAATATTTAAAGATCACATGGATGAACTTCAACAATTGTACATCCCTGTCTGGAGTAAAAATAAAACGGGGAAGGTGGCTCAACCGTGGCTCTTAAGGGAAATTAAGTATAGTGTTAAATCCAAGGAAGAGGCATATAAATTGGCCAGAAAAAGCAGCAAACCTGAAGAATGGGAGAAATTTGGAATTCAGCAGAGGAGGATAAAGGGTTTAATTAGGATGGGGAAAATAGAGTATGAGAGGAAACTTGCTGGGAACATAGAAACTGAAAGCAAAAGCTTCTTTAGATATGTGAAGAGAAAAAGATTAGTGAAGACAAATGTAGGTCCCTTGCAGTCGGAGTCAGGTGAATTTATAATGGGGAACAAAGAAATAGCAGACCAATTGAACAAATACTTTGGTTCTGTCTTCACGAAGGAAGACACAAGTAACCTTCCGGAGGTACTAGGGGATCGAGGGTCTAGTGAGAAGGAGGAACTGAAGGATATCCTTATTAGGCAGGAAATTGTGTTAGGGAAATTGATGGGATTGAAGGCCAATAAATCCCCGGAGCCTGATAGTCTGCATCCCAGAGTACTTAAGGAAGTGGCTCTAGAAGTAGTGGATGCATTGGTGATCATTTTCCAATAGTCTATCGACTCGGGATCAGTTCCTATGGACTGGAAGATAGCTAATGTAACACCACTTTTTTAAAAAGGAGGGAGAGAGAAAACGGGTAATTATAGACTGGTTAGCCTGACATCTGTAATGGGGAAAATGTTGGAATCAATCATTAACGATGAAATAGCAGCGCATTTGGAAAGCAGTGACAGGATCGGTTCAAGTCAGCATGGATTTATGAAAGGGAAATCATGCTTGACAAATCTTCTAGAATTTTTTGAGGATGTAACTAGTAGAGTGGACAAGGGAGAACCAGTGGATGTGGTGTATTTGGACTTTCAAAAGGCTTTTGACAAGGTCCCACACAAGAGATTGGTGTGCAAAATTAAAGCACATGGTATTGGGGGTAATGTACTGACATGGATAGAGAACTGGTTGGCAGACAGGAAGCAGAGAGTCGGGATAAATGGGTCCTTTTCAGAATGGCAGGCAGTGACTCGTGGGGTGCCGCAGGGCTCAATGCTGGGAACCCAGCTATTTACAATATACATGAATGATTTAGATGAAGGAATTGAGTATAATATCTCCAAGTTTGCAGATGACACTAAGCTGGGTGGCGGTGTGAGCTGTGAGGAGGACACTAAGGGGCGGCAGGGTGACTTGGACAGGTTAGGTAAGTGGGCAAATGCATGGCAGATGCAGTATAATGTGGATAAATGTGAGGTTATCCACTTTGGGGGCAAAAACATGAAGGCAGAATATTATCTGAATGGTGGCAGATTAGGAAAAGGGGAGGTGCAATGACACCTGGGTGTCATGGTACATCAATCATTGAAAGTTGACATGCAGGTACAGCAGGCGGTGAAGAAGGTAAATGGTATGTTGGCCTTCATAGCTAGGGGATTTGAGTATAGGAGCAGGGTGGTCTTACTGCAGTTGTACAGGGCCTTAGTGAGGCCTCACCTAGAATATTGTGTTCAGTTTTGGTCTCCTAATCTGAGGAAGGACATTCTTGCTATTGAGGGAGTGCAGCGAAGATTCACCAGACTGATTCCCGGGATGGCATGACTGACATATGAGGAGAGACTGGATCAACTGGGCCTGTATTCACTGGAGTTTAGAAGGATGAGAGGAGATCTCATAGAAGCATCTAAAATTCTGACAGGGCTGAACAGGTTAAATGCAGGAAGAATGTTCCCGATGTTGGGGAAGTCCAGAACCGGGAGACACAGTCTAAGGATAAGGGGTAAGCCATTTAGGACTGAGATGAGGAGAAACTTCTTCACTCAGAGAGTTGTTAACCTGTGGAATTCTCTACTGCAGAGAGTTGTTGATGCCAGTTCATTGGATATATTCAAGAGGGAGTTAGATATGGCCCTTATAGCTAAAGAGATCAAGGGGTATGGAGAGAAAACAGGAAAGGGGTACTGAGGTGAATGATCAGCCATGATCTTATTGAATGGTGGTGCAGGCTCGAATTGGCCGAATAGCCAACTCCTGCATCTATTTTCTATGCTTCTATGTTTCTGTATTACCCTTTCGATTCATTACAATTAAATTACTAAATTAAAGCAGTATCACTGAGCCTTTACTTATGTGAGCACAAAGCAATTGACAATATAAAGTTGCCACTGCAGCATGTTCACAGCACAGCATAAGCTGCGTATTCATTGAACTTCCATTTTTGTAGCAGTTGTCTTACTCTTGCCACTCCCAGGACCCTCTGTGCCAAACACTGTTAATCCAAGCAAAACAGGTAAAGGGATGATTATTATAAACAGGTCTCTTTCCCATATGGAGCTTGTGGCTCATTTTGAATACTAAGATCCTCATAATGGCAAGAAAACTGAAACCATTCCAGAGGATGCATTATAATTTCTATAAAACTTCACATGATTGCTATGCTAACTAGATAACTGATAGAATTACTGCAGGCAATCAATGAAGGAGAAATAATTAGATCACTTAATTTGTACCTCAGCATGTTCCAAATGTAAATTTTCAGCACTTATGTCATTTATTTTCCAGCTTACTACATTTGTTTTAGTTATGTCAGTCATTAAGTTGAAATTAAATTGAAATCCAGAATTAACACGCTATAATATTTATTCTGGGTCTTTTAGCACAATTTAGGTCATGCTTCATCTGCTCCAGTGATTAAGCTATCATCATTTCTCATTTTAAAATATTTTGCAGTGTGGTATATTTTATTTTATGCATATCGTAATATTTTTGATTACTGTAAAATATAGAGTTTTACTCAAAAAAATATTAGAACTCCCCCTCCCCCATCCCGATTAAATATAAGTAATTCAATTGTATTTCCTTCATTGATGGGAATCAGTGCTCACTTGATAGAGACAGGAATATTTTCATTAACTTGTGTGTGCCACTGACACAATCAGCTGCCGATGTTACTTTGATCCAGTTTCTTATGCTGCCACCTTTGTGTATTCCGATGTCATTGCTACAAAGTATGAAAAATATATTTTGTGGTACATTGCTATCCAAATAATACTTTTTGCATGTGCCAGTGGATGCATTAGTTGTAATCTGCCAAAATTCCCTGGATTCTGGGGAGGTCCCAGCGGACAAATGTAACGCCCCTATTTAAGAAAGGAGGGAGAAAGAGAGTTGGAACTATCGACCAGTTAGAGTAACATCTGTCATTGGGAAAATGCTGGGGTCCATCGTTAACGAAGTAGTAGCAGGACATCTAGAAAATCATAATGCAGTCATGAAGAGTCAGCATGGTTTTATGAAAGGGAAATGATGTTTGACAAATTTGTAAGAGTTTTTTGAGGATGTAACAAGCAGGGTGGATAAAAGGGAACCAGTAGATATGTATTTGGATTTCCAGAAGGCATTCGATAAGGTGCCACATAAAAGGTTACTGCACAAGATAAAAGCTCCTGGGGTTGGGGGTGATATATTAGCATGGATAGAGGATTGGCTAACTAACAGAAAACAGAGTCAAGGTAAATGGGTCATTTTCAGGTTGGCAAATTGTAACTCGTAGGGTGCCACAGGGATCAGTGCTGGGGCCTCAACTATTTACAATATTTATTAATGACTTGGATGAAGGGACCAAGTGTAATGTTGCCAAATTTGCTGATGATACAAAGAGAGGTGGGAAAGCAATGTGTGAGGAGGATGCAAATAATCTGCAAAGGGATATAGATAGGCTAAATGAGTAGGCAAAAAATTGGCACATGGAGTTTAATGTGGGAAAATGTGAGATTATCCACATTGGTAGGAAAAATAAAAATGCAAATTATTATTTAACTGGGGAGAGGTTGCAAAATGCTGCAGTGCAGAGGGATCTGGGGGTCCTTGTACATGAAACACAAAACATTAGCATGCAGCTACAGCAAGTAATTAGGAAGGCAAATGGAATGTTGGCCTTTATTGCACGGGGGATAGAGAGGTGATCTTATTGAAATGTATAGGATTCTGAGGGGGCTTGACAGGGTAGAGACAGAGAGGATGTTTCCCCTCATGGGGGAATCTAGAATTATGGGGCATAGTTTCAGAATAAGGGGTCGCCCATTTAAAATGGAAATTCTAACCTTCTCTCAGAGGGTTATGAATCTTTGGAATTCTCCAGCTGTGGAGGCTGGGTCATTGAATATTTTTAAGGTGGATTATAAGGGGATAAGGGATTATGGGGAGTGAGCAGGGAAGTGGAATTGAGACCAAGATCAGATCAGCCATGATCTTATTGAATGGCGGAGCAGGCTCGAGGGGCCAAATGGCCTACTTCTGCTCCTATTTCTTATGTTCTTATGTTTACTGAAGACATTAAAAGACACAAAAGACAAGCCAATGGTTAAATTTAATCATGATATTTTCAAAAATGTAATTTTTGATTTTTCGTTTAAAGCCTTATTTGATACGATAGAAATTTCAGTTGCTGAGGAATGAAAAAAGGCAGTCCACAAATCTCAACTGAAAAAAACTCAGGAAACAATTTGAGCAACTTGTGGGGAATAGCCATCTGGTGGCTAAATTGTGCAATTACAGTGTGACGCGTTTACACAGATTCCATTATATACATTGACATAGGAATTTATAATTGAAATAATCTTACACGGAAATGTGACAAAGAGTGACATCAGGAAATAAGATTTTGTGGACAGGGAGGGCCCAGACATAAGATTTTCACGAAGATGTATGGGTCAATTTTGACTTTTGGGCAAAGATTTATAATGAGTATTTTTTTTTGGTACTCAGTAGTGTGTGTGAGAGAGACAATGAGAAAATTACATTGTATTGATTTCAAACCTATTACACCTTATAAACTTCAGAAAGTGCATTAAGTTGTGGGAAAGGGAGAGTAACTGGGGTCATGGAGGGAGAGAGAAGGGTGAGAAAGAGAAAGAGGAAAGACAGAGTGAATATTTTTTTCTCACACTATTCTTAATTTTCAAAAAAATACCAGTTGAATTTTGAAGATCATCTATGTTTTCTTCATAGTTAGAAAAGGTAAATGCTCTAAAGGCTAACTGCTATGAGAAAAAGAGAAATACACTGTTTGTTTTCTCAAATCGAATTTTACTGAAAAAAAATGTAGATTGAATTATGAAAGCAATCAAAGCTTCTTTGAGAGAAACAGATATGAAAGGATGGTAGAAGGAGGGACGGGAGCAGGAAAACAAGCTGAGATTGAGAATGAGTGAGAGTGGGGGAGAATGGATGGAGGGTCGAGAGTGATGTGAATGACAGTGGAGACAGAGAGAGGAAGCCAGGGGTTGAGTAGCTAGTTTTAAAAACAAAAAGCTGGAGATTGTGATGGGAGTGAGAGAGTAGTAAGGAGAGGAGGCAGTCAGAAGGCGACAGGATAGAGAACATGCTGGGAGCAAGGGGGTGAGAGTGAATATGAGTGATTGAGGGAGGGTTTGGGAATTACGCCATTGAGTGCCATAATTTCACCGTAGCTCCCACCTGAAATACAGCCTGGAGACGTCCCCCACCACACTACGCCACATGACCTCACCTACCCACTCAAAAGGACTGAAGGAAAATGAGTGAAAGAAGAAGAGGACAAAGAGAGAAGCAAAAAGAAGAGTTGCTGAAAGAGACGCTGAGAAGAAAGAGAGATGGCAAGAGGTGTGACAGAGAAACAGAGACAGGCAAGTGACGGACCATTTTCTCTGACTTACCATTTGCAATGCTGCAGGGAATCGACTAGTATCTTCCGGATGAGTTGTTAAACCTCTCTCAAGTGGACGTTAAAGATCCCATGGCACTATTTCGAAGAAGAGCAGGGGAATTATCCCTGATGTCACTGCTAATATTTATCCCTCAATCAACATAACAAAAAAAAACAGATTCGCTGGTCATTATCATGTTGCTGTTTGTGGGAGTTGCTTGTACGCAAATTGGCTGTTGCATTTCCTACATTACAACAGTGACCACACTCCAAAAGTACTTCATTGACTGTAAAGTGCTTTGAGACGTCCGATGGTCGTGAAAGGCGCTATATAAATCCAATTCTTTCCTTCTTTTTAATAAATCTATATCGACATCATAAAACTGGTACATCTAGTGCACATTTCTTTTTCATCACACTCAAATATGTACGTCACACTTTTTATTTGAAAGCGTAAAGAAGCAAAGGCAGTCATTTAACATATGAGGAAGAGGGCTGTCCTTTCCTCTGCTATACTGCTTAAAATCGGAAAATCAAGGAAAATAGGGCCAGGAGACTACAACAGCAACCTCACTTCTACTACTTTCAATTTCTCTCCCTCCCCGATGCAGGAAGTAGGCAGACCAACCCCAAACCAAAAAACAACACCAAAAGCAGATTATCAAAGTTCCTCCATACAAGGCAATTCAATACAAAAGAATTTACTTTGTAAACTCCACCTTATAACCATAATAGATCATTCTTATTTTCCTTTCTAATTTTCTTCCTGTTCTCTCCTCCTCTTCTAATGGTGCTGGTTCTTGGAGGGGTACAATTTCAAATGTTCTCCCCAATAACTATTCTTCCCATTTGAGCCAGGACAGTAAATGTAGGCAGACGGTTAGACAATAGGGAGGATCGCAGCTCAGCATTTTTCTGACCTTAACATCCATGCACACTTTCCAGCAGGAGCCACTCCATAGTGATCCAAAGTGCAAGGAACCTTGGCTGATTTTTCCTCTCCCTGATCCAGGAGAACGGAGTCCAAAAGCAGCACTTCCACTGCTGAGATCAACTAACTCAGCATCGACCAAGGATTGAAGTTGGGTCTCTTCTGATCTGCCTGCCTCAGTAGCAGTTAGTGGAAGCCATCAATGGAGCCATCATCATTATCATCATCATCATAGGCAGTCCCTCGAATCGAGGATGACTTGCTTCCACGTCAAAAAGTTCACAGGTGTTTCAATGATGGACCTAAAATTCCAGGTCCGAACTAAATCTTGAAGGGTGGAAGATGCCTGTGCATGGATTTTTTTAACGTGTGGTGACCATTGCACACCTGCCACCACACGAGCTTGACAGAGCTAGGTCTTGGTCCAGTAGCAAGGATTACCCAAGACGACTGGAGACCAGCTCTGCTGCAAGGACCTAATGCGCACACATATCGCAGTGTGGGCTGGCCCGTGCTGCCCCTGGGCCCTCGCCTCTCCTGGGCCCCGATCACGTCCCTCTACAATCTCTCGCCACTCCTTTGCTTCGACCCCGCTCGCTGCTCCTTCGCCCCGACCTCACCGCTCCTGCTGTATCTGCCCACTCTCCAATCACCGACTTGGACCTTGATGACGTCACTCTTCACTGCCATTGCTCTCCTGCTCCAGTACTTGCTGCTCCCTGGAGAGGTAGGCCGCCACACTGCTCCTTCCACTCCCTGGCTTGCTCCGATCATGGAGCCATCATGGAGCTTAGTCATCATCATTATAGGCACTCCCTTGAACGAGGATGACTTGCTTCCACATGAGTTCACAGATGTTTCAATGAAGGACCCGATGTTCCAGTCCTGAACTCCAATTGAGGGGGTGGAAGATGTCTGTGTATGGATTTTTTTAACGTGTGGTGACCGTTGCACACCAGCCACCACATGGGCTCGACAGAGTTAGGTCTTTATCCAGTGGCAAGGGTTAAACCAGGACGACTGGAGACCTGCTCTGCTGCACGGACCTAGTGCGCACACATATCGCAGTGTGGGCAGGCCGGGCTGCCCCTCGGCACTTCTGGGCTCCGTGCCCTCATTCACTGCGCCTTCGCCCACGATGTTCCAGGGCCCGGTGCTCCAGCTCTATTGAAAGCCCTGACCTGTGGGTTTTTTTCAAAAATATACTTTATTCAAAAGAATTTTCACAATACACTGGACAATAGCTCAGTACCTTGCGGTCAGCAATTCCATACAATTCATTTGGATGCTGACAGCAGTTCCGTACATTCATTTCAAGGTACGGTTTCGTACAATCCGTAAATCATGATACATGTAGTACTGTGCAAATAAGGGTATTACATGGAGCAGATGAGAACAGGTTTACATTACATTCCAGGATACATTTCAATACCGATCACGAATCACGTTACATGTAGCACTATGCAGATGAAAGCAGTACATGGAATGGATGGGGATACATTTACATTTCTTTACAAGTTACTAAACAGTGCAGAGACTTTCATTATACATGGCACAACACAGGTGTTTTTCAGTACATGGTGCTCTATGTATACAAGCAGATTAACAAGTACAGCCCGAGGGGGGTCTGATTCCAGCCCCTGGGTTTACCGTGGCGGAAGGGCCTTAAACTGTGGCTCTTCCCCATCGTGCCTTTGCGACGACTGCACCAATCTTTAGTGCGTCCCTCAGTACGTACTCCTGGACCTTGGATTGCGCCAGTCTGCAACACTCGGCCGTGGACATCTCCTGGCTCTGGAAAACCAACAAGCTTCGGGAAGACCAAAGTGCATCTTTCACCGAGTTGATGGCTCTCCAGCAGCAGAAGATGTCTGTCTCGGTGTGCGTCCCTGGGACCAAGCCGCAGAGCACAGAGTCCTGTGTTACAGAGCTGCTTGGGATGAACCTCGACAGCAACCACAGCATCTTTTTTTTAATATTTCAAAATATATACTTTATTCATATAAAAATTTGCACGATACATTGAAAGGCAGTTCAATACATTTGGATGCGGTCAGCAATTCCATACAATACATTTGGATGCTGACAGCAGTTCCATTCAATACATTTGCTTGCTTTACATTTCAGGGTACAATTCAATACAATCCAGGATACATTGTAATACAGTCATCAAATTCTGTTACATGTGGCACTATACAGTACACAGAACAATCCGTAGAGCACAGAGCCCTGTGTTACGGAGCTGCTTGGGATGAACCTTGACAGCAACCACTGAATCTCCTTCCAGACCTGCCTTGCAAAGGGGCAGTCCCAAAGGAGATGGATGACAGTCTCGTCCGCACCACAGCCAACTCGGGGGCAGAGTGCCATGTCTCTGAAACCCCGGCTGTGCATGAAGGATCTGACGGGTAGGGCCCTCTCACCGGCAACCAAGCTACGTCTTGGTGCTTGTGTGAAAGTTCTGGCGATGAGACATTCTGCCAAACGAATTCGACGTCTGCTCGGGGAACCGTCCGACAGGATCCATCATCGTCCTCTTTTGTAGGGCGTCCAGGACCTTGCGAGCCGACCACTGCTTTATGGCCTTGTGGTCAAAATGTTTTTCTTGAAAAACTTTTCCACGAAGGACAGGTGCTGAGGCATGGTACAACTGCTCGGAGCGTTCCGCTACAGCCTGGCCAGACCCATCCTTCGCAACACCGGGGACAGATAGAATCTCAGCACGTACTGACACTTGCCGTTTGCGTACGAACGGTCTATGCACAGCTTGATGCAGCCGCACATAAAGGTGGCCATTAGGATGAGGGCCACGTTTGGAACGTCCTTTCCCCCTTGTCCAGAGATTTGTACATCGTGTCTCTGCAGACATGGTCCATTTTCGATCTCCAGCTGAAGTGGAAGACGGCTCAGGTGACTACCACGGCACAGGAGCGGGGTATGGGTTAGACCTGTGCCACGTACAACAACAGCGAGAGCACCTCACTCCTGATGACCAGGTACTTTCTTGCAATGGAGAGTGAGCGCAGCTTCCACCATCCCAGTTTATGTTTCGCTTTAGCGATACGCTCCTTCCAATTTTTGGCGCACACCCCGTCCGCTCCAAACGATATTCCCAAAACCTTCAGGTAATCTGACTTCACGGTGAAGGGAATAAAAGATCGGTTGGACCAGCTTCCAAAGAACATGGCCTCATTTTTGCTGCGATTTACCTTCGTTCCCGAGGCCAGTTCAAACTGTTCGCAGATTGTGAGCAATCTGCGGACCGACTGCGGATCTGAGCAAAAGACGGTGACGTCATCCATGTACAGGGAGGTCTTGACCTGAGCGCCTCTGCTGCCTGGGATTGTCACCCCCCAATGCCCACATCCTTCCTGATGGACTCGGCAAAGGGCTCAATACAGCACACAAACAAGACAGAGGAGAGGGGATAACCTTGCCTGACTTCAGACCTGATCGGAAAGCTTTCAGTTTTCCACCCGTTGATTAGAACTGTGCTAGTGATGTCTGTGTAGAGCAGTTGGATCCAATTGCGGATACCTTCCCCAAACCCCATCTTGGAGAGCACGTCCATCAGGTACGTGTGCGATATCCAGTCAAAGGCCTTCTCCTGGTCCAAGCTGATTAAACAGGTGTCCACCCTCCTGTCCCGCACATAGTCAATCGTATCCCTGAGTAGCGCAAGGCTATCAGAGATCTTCCTGCCGGGGACAGCGCAGGTCTGGTCCAGGTGGATCACCACTGCATCTTCTTCCAGACCTGCCTCACACAGGTTGGGGCGGCCCATGATGTTCCAGGGCCTGGCACTCCAGCTCTATTTATAGCCCCGACCTGCGGTGGTGTTTTCACACAGGTCGGGGCGGCCCGCGATGTAGCTTAGTACAGGATTTCTAAAAGTACAGGAAATCAAATTTAACTGGCAACAAATGGGTGTTGCATGTTTTTAAACTTGAGGTTTGTCTTTTTTTATGTTAGTGTTGAACTGGATCAGAACAAGATTGGCAAATTAATGCCATTTAATTTGAATATTAATACAGTTTTGTAGAATGAGTTCACATTGACGAAGAAACGTTAACTCTGTTTTTCTCTCCACAGATGCTGCCTGAATGATTTAGAAACATAGAAACATAGAAAATAGCTACAGGAGTAGGCCATTCGGTCCTTCGAGCCTGCACCACCATTCAATAAGATCATGGCTGATCATTCACCTCAGTACCCCTTTCCTGCTTTCTCTCCATACCCCTTGATCCCTTTAGCCTTAAGGGCCATATCTAACTCCCTCTTGAATATATCCAATGAACTGGCATCAACGACTCTCTGCAGTAGGGAATTCCACAGGTTAACAACTCTCTGAGTGAAGAAGTTTCTCCTCATCTCAGTCCAGCATTCCAGCAGTCTCTGTTTTTATTTCAGATTCCAGCATCCGCAGTATTTTGCTTTTGTATTAGTGTTAAATCACTGCCACTTCTCTTATAGGAATGCCCACCTTGAAGAAGTTCTGCTCTTCCCTCAGACGGGATTTCCGTTTGTCTCTTTTACTTTGTTCATCTTCTTCGCTTTCTGTTTCCCTTCTCGTGTTTGATCAAGTATCTGCCAAGACGCGCTTTCACAGCCACATCTCTTTCCTCAGTAACTGTCTCCGCCTCAGAGTTAATCCACGTGGATTTCAACTGAAATTCCACCCTTCATGTTTTGGATCCACCCAGGATTACAGATATCTCGAAATATTCAGCATTCCTCCACCCACTGCTCTCGCCGTATCCTGGGATCCACACTCAATGCTATGCACTACCACATGCACTCTCTCGACCTCTCTCTCCGGCAGCACCGACTCACTCTATCTCTAAGCTGTCCTGGTCCACAGTTCCATTTCATCCTTCGCCTCATCCGGCGCTTTAACCAAAATCTTTTTTCCTTCCTTTCAGGTGTCAAGGATCATAAACTTCAACAACTCTTGGACACCAACGCCCTTCCAGAACCTTCTTCCCCTACACTTCCATCTGATCACATCCCCTTTTCCAATCTCACCCCCTGCCATCTTTTCACTATCTCCTCTGACCTTCCCCTCTCTGACCCCGAACGATGAGTCCTCAGCAAAGGTCTGAGCTTCATCCCCTTACCCCTCCCCACCCCACCTCAATGAATTTCGAGCTCAGCACAATGCTGAGCTCTTTTTCCACCGCCTTCGCATCCGTGCCCACTTCTTCAGCCAGGAGTCTTCCCCCTGCACAGCTGACCCTTTCTCATGCTTTCAGAATTCTCGCTCTACTTGTATCCCTCCCTCTGGTCTCTTACCCTCTCTAGATCTTTTCATTGCAAACTGCGGACAGGACATCGTCTGTCTCAATTTCTCTGGTCCCTTCACTCACTCCAACCTACTTCCCTCTGAACTTGCAGCACTCCACTCGCTCAGATCCAACCCTACCCTTGTAATTAAACCTGCTGACAAGTATGGTGCTGTTGTTGTTTGGTGAACGGACCTCTACCTTGCAGACGCTGATCGGCAACTCTCTGACACCTCCTCCTACCTCCCGCTAGACCATGACCCCACCACTGAACATCAAGCCATCAATTCCCAGACCGTCACTGACCTCATCTCCTCTGGAGATCTTCCCTCCACAGCCACCAACCTCATAGTTCCCCAACCTCGCACAGCCCGCTTCTACCTCCTTCCCAAGATCCACAAACAGGACTGCCTCGGTAAACCCATCGTTTCTGTCATGTACCCGACATGGTTACTGTTTGTACTATTACAAGGTGTGCCACCAGAGGGCACCGCAGTGGGAGACTTGTAGGTTACCTGTACAGATGTGCCAGGCCTAGTATAAAAGGCAGGCCACCAGGTGTGATCCTCACTCTGGACATATCAATAAAGGACTAAGGTCACTCCAGTTCAAGTACGACACATTGCCTCGTGGAGTCATTATCAGAGCATCTAAAGATATAACAATTGGTAACAAGATTACGGACCTCCATGCAAAAATGGCTACCCTTGGTACGTTGCAGCAGTTCGCCGATGGTGATGATTGGGATGCCTTTGTGAAGAGGCTCGACCATTTCTTCACAGCAAATGACCTGGCAGGCGACAATCCGGCCACATTGGCTGATAAGCGCAGAGCTATCCTGCTAACCAGTTGTAGGCCCACTGTCGATGGCCTCGTCAGGGACTTGCTGGCACCAGCAAAGATGACGACCAAGACGTACGAGGAGCTTGTAATGCTGATCCAAGAACAATTCAAGCCCAAAGAGAGCATCCTCACAGCTAGACACTGGTTTTACACCCATCGATGGCCCGAAGGCCAGGAAATCGCAAAATATGCTGCAGACCTCAGGAGGCTGGCGGCACCCTGTGATTTCGGTAACCACCTCACCGAAGCGCTGTGGGATATCTTTGTCATTGGAATCGGCCATGAGGGCCTTTTTCATAAGCTACTCTCTGTGGATACCACAGTCACACTGCAGAAGGCCATCTCGTGAGCCAGGCATTCATGACCTCGACCTGCGGCTCTAGGCAGATGACTCTTCCTCAGGACTCAAACCCGGAAAGTACTGTGCACAGAGTGGCGCCTTTTAGAGGCGGGACTGTAGAACGTGAACCTTCTCAGGGAAGAGAGAACAGGCCCCTGAGTCCCTTAACTCAGAGTCCGTCGAGGGGGGCTAACTGAGTAGCTCCATGCTGGCGTTGCGGAGGGAATCACGGGGCTCACCAGTGCCACTTTAAAGACTATGTGTGTAAAGACTGCAGCACAAAGGGCCATCTCCAGCGAATATGTAAAAGAAATATGACTCACTGTGTTGATGAAGAGTCTGCAGATGGCCATGAATCCAGCGCGGATTATGAAACGATAGTCAGAGAGGCAGCTCAGCCCCACGATGAGGTATACAGCATGTTTACCTGCACCACCGAGTGTTCCCTGTTGAGGATGGAAGTGGAGATAAATGGCGTTCCAGTTTTCATGGAAGTGGACATGGGGGTGGGCCAGTCAATAATGAGTCAAGAAGCCTTTGAGAGGCTATGGGACAATCAAACTGACCAACCCAAGTTGGTCCCGATTCAGGCAAAGCTGGGCACCTACACCGATGAACTTATCCCAGTTGTTGGTAGTGCAGTTGTAAAGGTACTCCATGATGGCGCGGTACATAAGTTACCTCTGTGGATTGTTGCAGGTGATAGACCAACATTACTCGGAAGAAGGTGGATGGAGAAGATCCATTGGAGCTGGGAAGATTTCATCCCTCCAGCGATCAACGTCCTCTGCGCTCAGAGGCACAGCAAGCCCTCACCTGAGGTTGGACCCGTCACCAGAGAGCGGACCAGCACAGCACCCGAGACACAGACTGTTCAGCACGACTGCGTGGAGATGATCCAGCTGAGACGACCCGAATGCACCTTCCAGGCTCCAGTGGCAAGATTCCGGAGGAAGAAAATCAGATCCAAAGGCAACTTCCCAGCATCGGTGGCAGAACCCGGGGAGAAGAGGATAACCGCAGTCGACATCGTGGATGGAGGAAAGATGGCACCCAAACCACGAGGTGATGCGCTGAAGAAAAAGATGGCAGCGGCCAGATCATGAGGTACAGCGCTGATGGAGCAACACGTGGCACTAAACAGAGAAGAGGATTGGGGTAAAGATAGCAAGGCTCTCTTAAAGGGGGCCTGCAACCCACCACACTTAAAGGGACAGTTCCACATTCTCAATCAATGTAAGAGCAACTGTGAATTAGATGTAAAATGTGCAATTGATGATCAAAGTTGTGTACATGCAATAAGCAAAGAAAAGTCTCAATGTAATAGCAACTGTGAGTTAGATGTAAAATATGTAATTGATGATCCGAGTTGTGTACATGCAATAAGCAAAGAAAAGTCGCGCGATCACGATCGGAGCTATAGGTTATTTACAATGAGTAATGAAACGTTGTACGATGTAGGATTTTAACTGCATTCAGTCAATGCAGCGGGCAGACACCCATCGGGAGCACACAGGTCCAGCGAGCTACCCAATGTAGTAGCCTGCGTCCCTGGGACCAGAGTTATGCACTATGGAGTGTGGCCACAAGCAGCCAATACATACAATCTGCGGAGCAAGTGATCTCAGGACAGCAACCGCACTGGTATCGATACCCTGCCCCTAATCGGCTCCACCTCTCAGGCACCCGATGGCACCAACCGCCACGAGCCTGAAAGAGCAAACTGTGCCAAGGCGCAGCCCCCAAACCCTATCGCCACCAAGGCCATACCCGGGAACAAAGGGTCACCCGCAACAGTTCTCCCAAATGGGACCGGGACAAGCCAGGATCCCAAACCAAATAACGCCCAGGCAAGCGAGTCAGTTGTTCCCTGTGCACTGCTAGATGACTGCTCCTCAGGGAGCAGCAGCGACCCGGGGTGCAAGGAGAGGACAGGGAGGCGACAGGCATCTGTGAACCTGCCCGACGCTAGGAGCAACGGCAAAAGCCCCGAGAGCAGGCAACTTGAGCCAACCGGGTTCCCACTGCCAGCACTGGGCACCGCGCTGCCACCAGACTACCTGGACACCATCCAGCAGTCCTGGCACTAGTTTGTCCTCACGCACCAGCGCTGACCCCATCACTGACCCCAAGAATATTCCAAGCATGTCCAACGAATGCAATACTGTAAATGCAAATTTTTTTGGGGACGTGAATGTTTATGAATGTAATGAGCCAGCGGCACCATCTGCATGTGGGGGGGGGAGAGAATGGAGTGGTCATGGACACACAAACAGAAACCACCAACACTCTATTGCCAACAAAACACCACCCACTCATGCAAGATGGAAACGATCCGCCATGGGTTAACCAGATAGAGCTAAGCCCAGAGCACAGTTAATGCAGAGGCGATTTGCACTAAAGGCTTGGGGGAGAGTGATGTCATGTATCCTACATGGTTACTGTTTGTACTATTACAAGGTGTGCCACCAGAGGGCACGGCAGTGCGAGACTTGTAGGTTACCTGTACAGGTGTGCCAGGCCTAGTATAAAAGGCAGGCCACTCTGGGGTTATCAATAAAGGACTAAGGTCACTGCAGTTCAAGTACGACACATTGCCTCGTGGAGTCATTATCAGAGCATCTAAAGACATAACAGTTTCAGCCTGTTCTTGCCCCACAGAACTTATTTCTTCCTATCTCAACTCTATTTTTTCTCCCCGAGTCAACTCTCTTCCCACCTACAACCACGACTCCTCCGTCACCCTCCGTCACTTTAACAGTTTCCAGTTTCCTGACCCTTTTCACCATGGACGTCCAATCCCTCTATACTTCCATCCCCCACCAGGATGGCCTGAGTGCGCTCCACTTCTTCCTTGAGCAGAGGCCCTTCCAGTCCCCATCCACCATCGCCCTCCTCCCCCTGGCTGAACTTGTTCTCACATTGAACAACTTCTCCTTTAACGCCACTCACTTTCTCCAAATTAAAGGTGTTGCTATGGAAACCGCATGGGTCATAGCTATGCCTGCCTTTTCGTGGGATATGTGGAACATTCTTTATTCCAGTCCTACTCGGGTCCCCTCCCTCATCTCTTTTTCTGGTACATTGATGACTGTATCAGTGCCATTTCCTACTCTCGCCCTGAACTTGAAAATTTAATTCACTTTGCATCCAATTTCCATCCTTCCCTCACCTTGACATGGTCCATCTCCGACTCTTCCCTTCCCTTCCTCGACTTCTCTGTCTCCATTTCTGGGGATAGACTTTCGACCAGTATCCACTATAAGCCCACTGACTCCCACAGCTACCTGGACTATACTTCCTCCCATACTACATCCTGTAAGAACTCCATTCCATTCTCCCAGTTTCTCCGTCCTCGTCGCAACTTCTCTAACAACGCCACCTTTCACACTAATGCCTCTGACATGTCTTCCTTTTTCCTCAACCGAGGACTCCCCTCCGCATGGTTAACATGGCCCTCAACCATGTCCATTCTATTTCCTGCACCTCTACTCTCACCCCTTCCCCTCCCTCTCAGAACCACGACAAGGTTCCCCTTGTCCTCACCTTTCACCCCACCAACCTCCACGCTCAATTGATCATCCTTGCCATTTCTGACATCTCCAGCGCGATCCCACCACCAATCACATCTTTGCTTCCCCTCCCCTCTCAGCATTCCGATGGGACCACGCCCTCCGCGACACCCTGGTCCATTCCTCAGTCACCCCCAGTAGCCCCTCCCCTTCCCACGGCACCTTCCCGTACAAGCGCAAGGGATACAACACCTGCCTTTTACCACGTTCCAGGGTCCCAAATACTCCTTCCAGGTGAAACAACGATTTACTTGTACTCCTTTCAATTTAGTATACTGTATTCACTGCTCACGATGTGGTCTCCTCTACATTGGGGAGACCAAGCGTAGATTGGGTGACCGCTTTGCTGAACACCTCCGTTCAGTCTGTAAGTGTGACCCTGAGCTTCTGGTTGCCTGCCACTTTAATTCTCCACTCCGCTTCCATTCTGATATCCCCGTCCTCGGACTTCTCCACTGTTCCAATGAAGCTTAACGCAAGCTCAAAGAATAGCACCTCATCTTTTGTTTAGGCACTCTACAGCCTTCTGGACTCAACGTCGAGTTCAACAATTTCAGAGCATAACCTCTGGTCATCTTTGGCTCCCTTTCCCTCCCCCCCATCTTATGTTTTTCTTTCTTTTTTTTTTCTCTTTGTCTATAATGGCAGCTGGTCATTACTATGCCATTCACACCCGATCCAGATTAACTTTTCTAACCTCTATCATTACCATTTCAATTCGGCCCATCATCCCTTTTGTCTCTCTAATCTCTCCTGCCTTCCACCCTATTACAGACCTTCCCTTTTGTTCTTTCTTCCCCTCCCCCTTTCAGTGCTTAAGAAGGTGCTCTTTTCGAACATTCGGCAATTCTGACAAAGGGTCGTTGACCCAAAACGTTAACTCTGTTTCTCTCTCCACAGATGCTATCTGACCCGCTGAGATTTCCAGCATTCTCTGTTTTTATTTCATAATCCAGCATCTGCAGTATTTCGCTTTTATATAACTATCAGCTTGTTTCCTCCAGAATCTTACAAGCTGCCAAAGAGGAGACTAGCCTTCGTCTGCCAGATAAATTCACAGATGAAAGGAACCATGTACCTACACAGTTCCTGCCTCATCCGTCAGGCAGCCACCTTGTCTAAACAGAATACAACTGCAAGAGGCACCTGAGTAAGAGCAGCTTTCCCTTTCCATTCGACTGTTTTGCATCTTGTTTTATTCAGGTTATGTGGCTGCAGCTCATCCGATGATGAAGGGCGAGGCAAAAGCCCCCACTACCACCAGCAGAAGAAGAGGCAAAACGCCAATGCGACCAGCGCAGTCCAGCTCCGGGACCCCGGGAGCAGTGATGTCACCAATGCACCCCTGCTCCGGATTTCCGGGAGCAACGAAGCAACGGAAGAAACCCATTTCCGGATTTCCGGGAGCGACAAAGCGACAGATGCACCCCAGCTCCAGAACGCTGGGAGCGACGACACCACAGGGGATGCACACAAGGAGCAACCAACACCAGGCGAGGGCTGCCCAGTTGACATGGAGGCACCCCGTCCACACTGCTGGCGTCCCCTGGTCGAACCATCCCCAAGGCAGAGGACAACCCATATCTCAGCCAAGGTGCAGTTGAAAAGTTTAAAGTTAACCTATGTACATGGGAACAGGCCACAGGGCCAAAGGACTGCGTGTTCGAAATGTAATTTTTGGATTGTAATCACCAATTTAAAAATGGGTTTAAAGATTGCATCCATTAACGTGCGTAGCATTAAGTCAACTACACAATGTGGTTCCACCTTGCGGTACCTCGCCAAGGTCAAGGCAGACCTGCTATTCTTGCAGGAGTGCAGCCTGTCGCACTTCAGCAGTTACCGGTAGTGGTCGCAATGGTGGTCCTGCCTGGGTATTCTGCTGCGGGGAGGCCACTTCACCATCACTGAAGTTAAGAAGGTGGTGGGCGGCCGCCTCCTCGCAGCAGATGTATTGTACAAAAATGTTCCTCTAAGGCTAATTAACGTGTATGCCTCGCCTCTCAGAAGCGAGCGGCTGGCCCTTCTCCAGCAGCTCCCACTGCTGCTGGCGACATCCAGACCGGTCGTTCTGGGTGGTGATTTCAACTGCATCATCGATGCAGCTGGACGATCCAGCAGAGCCGACAGCAAACTGGACACCACATCCAAACTCCTGATGGACATGGTAAAAGATGCCAAGCTGTGCAACGTCTTCAGCAACCCTGCAGATGGAGCACCACGCAGATACACCTGGTCGAGACCAGATGGGTCTGTCCGTTCCAGAATAGACTTCCTGTTTGTGTCCCACATGCTCAAGGTCAGATCCACCGACGTCACGCCGGTGTTCTTCTCTGACCACTGCCTCCTACTGGCCGACTGCCTCCCACAGGAAGACCAAAAAGTTGGCAAGGGGATATGGAAGCGCAAAGTGAAACTGTTGACCCCGGAAAACGCTGAGGAACTCAAGATGGATTACAAAGGTTGGAGAACCGTAAAACCCCTCTGTGATTCCCCGATGCACTGGTGGGAAACAATCAAGACAAACATCAAGAGGTCCTTCATCCTCAAAGGTGTTCAGGAGGCGAGAGGGAGACAGAGGGAATTGTCCCAACTCCAGAAGAGTATGCAAAACCTGCTCCTGCTGCAGTCGATGGGGGTCGATGTCGCGGAGGAACTCCAAAAGGTGAAGGGCCAGCAAGCCTCGCTCATTGCCTCAGAGTCCTCCAAAATCATTTTCCGTTCCAGAGTCTGCCCTGTCGAGCAAGATGAGACGTGTTCACATTTCTTCTTCCAAAAGGTACACAGGGAGAGCTCTGTGATCAGCAGCCTAAAGGAAGAAGATGGTTCTGTGACGTCTTCACAGCCCGACATGCTGAGGATCAGCAAATCCTTCTATGCAGGGCTGTATGACATCAAGCCCACAGGCCGCACGGCCTCCCTGTCTTTCCTGTCGTCTATCTCAGAGGTCTTAGATGACAGCGGGAGAGTCTGGACCACTCATTAACTCTGAACGAGATGACAAAGGCCGTCCGGTCCCTCGCGACGAGTAAAACTCCCGGAAGCGACAGCTTGCCGGTTGAGTTGTATTCGGCTCTGTGGGACTGGATGGGCCCAGACCTGCTGGAAGTGTACGGGGGTATGCTTCTGGCTGGCAGTATGTCAGAATCAATGAGGAAAGGCATCATCACCCTCATCTACAAGCAGAAGGAGGAGAGAGAGGAAATCAAAAACTGGCGGCCCATTTCGCTGCTCAATGTGGACTACAAGATCCTGTCGAAGGTCATCACAAACAGGGTCAAGTCTGCTCTGGAGCTGGTGATCCACCCGGACCAGACCTGCGCTGTCCCCGGCATGAAGATCTCTGATAGCCTCGCGCTACTCAGGGATACGATTGCCTACGTGCGGGATCAGCTTGGACCAGGAGAAGGCCTTTGACAGGATATCGCAAACGTACCTGATGGACGTGCTCACCAAAATGGGGTTTGGGGAGGGTATCTGCAATTGGATCCAACTGCTCTACACATACATCAGTAGCACAGTTCTAATCAACGGGTGGGAAACTGAAAGCTTTCCAATCAGGTCTGAAGTCAGGCAAGGCTGTCCCCTCTCCTCTGTCTTGTTTGTGTGCTGTATTGAACCCTTTGCCGAGTCCATCAGGAAGGATGCGGGCATTAGGGGGGTGACAATCCCAGGCAGCAAAGGCGCTCAGGTCAAGACCTCCCTGTACATGGATGACGTCACCGTCTTTTGCTCGGATCCACAATCGGTCCGCAGATTGCTCACAATCTGCGACCAGTTTGAACTGGCCTCGGGAGTGAAGGTAAATCGCAGCAAAAGCGAGGCCATGTTCTTTGGAAGCTGGTCCGACTGATCCTTTATTCCCTTCACCGTGAAGTCAGATTACCTGAAGGTTTTGGAATATGGTTCGGAGTGGATGGGGCATGCGTCAAAAACTGGAAGGAGCGTATCGCTAAAGCGAAACATAAACTGGGATGGTGGAAGCTGCGCTCACTCTCCATTGCAGGAAAGAACCTGGTCATCAGGAGTGAGGTGCTCTCGCTGTTGTTGTACGTGGCGCAGGTCTAACCCATACCCCGCTCCTGTGCCGTGGTAGTCACCCGAGCCGTCTTCCATTTCATCTAGAGATCAAAAATGGACCATGTCTGCAGAGACACGATGTACAAATCTCTGGACAAGAGGGGAAAGGACGTTCCGAACGTAGCCCTCATCCTGAGGGCCACCTTTGTGAGCGGCTGCATCAAGCTGTGCATAGACCCTTCGTACACAAACATCAAGTGTCAGTATGTGCTGAGATTCTATCTGTCCCCGGTGTTGCAAAGGATGGGTCTGGCCAGGCTGCCACGGAACGCTCCGAGTAGTTGGACCATGCCTCAGCACCTGTCCTTCGTGGAAAAGTTTATCAAGAAAAACACTTTTGACCACAAGGCCATAAAGCAGTGGTCGGCTCGCAAGGTCCTGGACGCCCTACAAAAGAAGACAATGATGGATCCTGTCGGACGGTTCCCCGAGCAGACTGTCGAATTCGTTGGGCAGAATGTCTCATCGCCAGAACTTTCACACAAGCACCAAGACGTAGCTTGGTTGGTGATGAGAAGGGCCCTACCCGTCAGATCCTTCATGCACAGCCGGGGTTTCAGAGATACGGCACTCTGCCCCCGAGTTGGCTGTGGTGCGGACGAGACTGTCATCCATCTCCTTTGGGACTGCTCATTTGCAAGGCAGGTCTGGAAGGAGATTCAGTGGCTGCTGTCGAGGTTCATCCCAAGCAGCTCCGTAACACAGGACTCTGTGCTCTATGGACTGTTCCCAGGGACACACGCCGAGACAGACATCATCTGCTGCTGGAGAGCCATCAACGTTGTGAAAGACGCACTTTGGTCTTGCCGAAATTTGCTGGTCTTCCAGAGCAAGGAGATATCCACGTCTGCATGTTGCAGACTGGCGCAATCCAAGATCCAGGAGTACGTGCTGAGGGATGCACTAAAAATTGGTTCAGTTGCCACAAAGGCACAGTGGGGAAGAGCCACAGTTTAAGGCCATCCCGCCACGGTAAACCCAGGGGCTGGAATCAGTATAAAACTCCCCTCGGGCTGTACTTGTAAACCTTTGTATACATAGAGCACCATGATCTGAAAACACCTATGCAGTGCCATGAATAATGTAAGTTCAGCAACTGTTTAGTGATGTATGTTGTAAAAAGAAATAACTGTACCCTCACCCATTCCGTGTACTGTATAGTGCCACATGTAACAGAATTTGATGACTGTATTACAATGTATCCTGGATTGTACTGAATTGTACCTGAAATGTAAAGCAAGCAAATGTATTGAACGGAACTGCTGTCAGCATCCAAATGTATTGTATGGAATTGCTGACCGCATCCAAATGTATTGAACTGCCTTCCAATGTATCGTGCAAATTTTTATATGAGTAAAGTATATATTTTGAAATATTAAAAACAAGGTTATGCGAATGAAGCATAAGTTTAAATTACGTCTTTTTGCTTTCAATTTTGTTCCTAAAACTGAATTATTTTTCTACGAAACCACCATAGAAAACATTAGACAGTACTGTTCAGGGGATTTCAATGCAATCTTTCTCACAAAACAAGCCATGGAGGCCTGCCAGCAAGTACTTACTGACACATTATGAAGGTCACTCATATTACATGGACATCTTTTATGCCAGGAGAGAGATGTAATTAATAACAAGAGTAACCTAAAAACAGTTTGAGAACTAACAGAACCGTACAATATCAATTTTGAAAATCTGTATTCAAAGCGAGCCATCCTTGGTTTTAACTTTTAGAAGGTTCAACACTTGGACTAGAACGGAACATTACCAATACAATCTATTAATAATAAATGATAGAAAAATTACATAAACTAGCTGGTGATTTCCAGATATACTCAGTCTAAAATGTCCTATGTTGTACTATTGTAATAAAATGATTTCAGTTCAATAGTTTCTATGTAATTTAGATTGTGATTAAAGCCTGGGTGCTCGAAGTGAAAATAAATGCCCAGATACACAATATAATACAAGCTATTCCCAGCAACCAGTGTGCCAGGGACATATAGAATATTCAGAACAGGTTACTGGTCCTCTGTCAGGACATGTAAATGTTACCTTTCTATTCTCCCCTCCTCCCCTGGGATATGGTGCCACACGGACTCTAAAGTCTTTGGCCGCGAATTTTCTTACCAGTCGGGGAAAGAACGGGCAACTTTGGGTGCAGATTGAAACCCCACTGCCGGCTCCATCCCGCTCTATTGAACTGATTTTACCTTGATGGGGCTTGTGAGGTTCCAAGCCAATTAAAAGGAAGCGGGTCTGATGATGTAATTATGTAATTTGATGACATGTCATCAGCCGGTTCCTTTAAAGGGAGCATGTCCGAATTAATTTTGACAGTTGTTCTGTCAGTGTTCTACAGCATTGAAGTGCTGCAAACACTGACAAACACTGCACAGAGATGCATAGCTGCATCCAGGCTCTCCCATGACTCCCTCCATATGCTTATGGAGGGAGTCACACCAAGCAGGGAGGTTTTCTTCCCTTCCAATGGGTGGAAGACATCTCTCCAGGAGACCAACACAGCTTGGTTACACATTGCACATGAGTGCACAAGGAGGGATGTTATCAGAAGGGCCAGGCTGCAGTGGCGCAAACCTTTCAATGATCTCAGTAGATCACGAAATGTTATTGCAAAGACAAACTCAGCTTTATCCTGCTGTGCCATTCATCACATCCCCGTCACTCTACCTTCCCTACCCTATTCCTGCACATCCTTACTTACACCAACTGACCTTGCACCTTCACCCATCCCTCTCTCTCTATCGACATTATCACTTCCCCATCTCACTAGCCACCCCTCACACTCGCCCTCATCCTTGTCCAATCATACCAAATAACAACACACAAGGGTACGCACTTGGGTTTTTTAGCCAATGTTCATGTAAAGTTTCTGTTAAAGTGTTGCCAAACATTGAAATCTTTATTTTCAACACTTTGCCTTCTAGGACAGATTTATGTGCTTCTTTGTGAGTTGTGCTTAGTGAGTTGCAGTGAATGGTGAGACATAACGGTACCCCCCGCAAGATGAGTGTGAAAAGAATGCCTTGGGCATTGTGGAGATACGTTGTGGTGTTGTTGTGGGGTGGTGCCAACCTGGCGCATCATGTGGCAGCCAGGGTGCACAGCATCAAGTGAAGTAAATCTGGCCATGGTGAGGCCATCCCTGGTCTCCTGGACAGCAATGTGGTCAGGTGCTGATGCTCTATGTCCTGTCCAATATCAGGTGATTGTGGAGAAGGTTGGTGCTGTTGTTGGTGTTGCTGGTGTGCCTGGTAATGTTGGTTTTGGGGCTGATTGTGGTGGGATGCTGAGGACCATGGTGAGATTTTTTCAAGGGCACTGTTGCTGATGGAATAGATGGCAGCTGAGGTTGAGATGACAGAAGCGATCGGTCAATGGTTAGATAGATTGTTCCCAAGGAGGTGACAGTGGATACAAATACTCCAAACACTTCCAACCTTCCTAAAGCTGAAAAGTGTATTCCAAATCCTGAAGGCTCCAGCTTCTAAGATTGGAAAGTGAACAGCTGTGAAATGGTAGCTTTTATACCACTTTTGCAGCGGTCACCTATTCAAAGCAATGGAGAGTCATTGAAAACCCGACATACTTACCTGACGTGATCCCCGAGTGATGGGAACCTCCTGAAAAAGTTGGAAAAATGGTTAGTAGCTGGTAAGATGCTGCTTAAATATTTTTAAACAGCTTCTTAAGTATTTCAATTGCCTTCCCTGCCTCTTAGTGCCGGGACTGCAAAGCGCAGGCAGAGCTGACACTTGGGAAACTTACAAAGAGATGGATTCAGAGTGGGATACAATCCCGCTGTCAATCTTTTAGATTTTGACAGCAGACCTGCCTCCAAACCTGCCCTCTGAGCACCGGCAAAATCCAGGCCTGTATGTGTGAGGCTAGATATTGAGTTTTTGCAGACTGTATCACTCAACATCCACATATATACATTTTCCACAAGCGGTCATTGGATACCAATCAGGAATAGAAACCTTTGGCTGATTTTTAATCTCCCTAAGGATTGCTGAGACCTGCTGTATAGTATTAGTATTAGGCAGTCCCTCCTGTCGAGGATGACCTGCTTCCACACCAAAATAGGATGAGTTCATAGGTGTTTCAATAAGGGACCTGACATTCCGGTCCCGAACTACATCTTGAAGGGTGGAAGATGCCTGTGCGTCAATTATTTTAACGTGGAGTGGCCATTGCACACCAGCCACCACACGGGTTTGACAGAGCTAGGTCTTGATCGAGTGGCAAGGGTTACCCAAGACGACTGGAGACCTGCTCTACTGCATGGACTGAGTGTGCACACATACTCCTACTGTCCTTGGAATTCATAGGTCGCAGTGTGGGCTGGCCCATGCTATACCTTCCCTGAGCCCCGACCCCACTGTTGTTATATGCTGCGCTGCTCCTGGGTCTCTGCTTCACGCTGGGTTCCTTGACTCCGATCTTGTCGCTCTTGGGCCACAACCCCGTCGCTCCTGGGCCACTACCCTGCCACTCCTTGACTCCAAAAACGCTGCTTCTCAACTCCAACCTCGCCACTCCTCGACTCCGACCTCACCACTCCTCGACTCCAACCTCGCCACTCCTGGGTCATGACCCCATCACTTCTCGACTCCAACCTCACCACTCCTGGGCCATGACCCCGTCGCTCCTGGGCCACTATCCTGCCACTCCTTGACTCCGAAAATGCCACTCCTCGACTCCAACCTCACCACTGCTTGACTCCAGCCTCGCCACTCCTTGACTCCAGCCTCGACACTCCTTGACTCTGACCTCACCACTCCTGGGCCACGACTCCACTGCTCCTCAACTCTGACCTCACTGCTCCTAGACTCCGACCTCACCACTCCTGGGCCAAGACCTCGTCGCTCCTCTGCCCCGATCTCTCAACTTTCCTGGGCCCTGATCACGCCACTCCTCCGCCATGATCTTTCACTGCTCCTCCGCCCCGATCTTTCACCTCTCCTCCACCCCGATCTTTCACCGCTCCTCTGCCCCAATCTTTCACCTCTCCTCCACCCCGATCTTTCACCTCTCCTCCGCCCCGATCTTTCACATCTCCTCCGCCCCGATCTTTCACCTCTCCTCCACCCCGATCTTTCACCTCTCCTCCGCCCCGATCTTTCACCGCTCCTCTGCCCCAATCTTTCACCTCTCCTCCGCCCCGATCTTTCACCTCTCCTCCGCCCCGATCTTTCACCGCTCCTCTGCCCCAATCTTTCACCTCTCCTCCACCCCGATCTTTCACCGCTCCTCCGCCCCGATCTTTCACATCTCCTCCGCCCCGATCTTTCACCTCTCCTTCGCCAAATCTTTCACCTCTCCTCCGCCCTGATCACGCTGCTCCTCCGCCCCGATCTTTCACCTCTCCTCCGCCCCGATCTTTCACTGCTCCTCCGCCCCGATCTTTCACCTCTCCTCCGCCCCAATCTTTCACCTCTCCTCCGCCCCGATGTTTCACCGCTCCTCCGGCCCGATCTTTCACCTCTCCTCCGCCCCGATCTTTCACCGCTCCTCCGCCCCGATCTTTCACCTCTCCTCCACCCCGATCTTTCACCGCTCCTCCGCCCCAATCTTTCACCGCTCCTCCGCCCCGATCTTTCACCTCTCCTCCGCCCCGATCTTTCACCGCTCCTCCGCCCCAATCTTTCACCTCTCCTCCGCCCCGATCTTTCACCTTTCCTCCGCCCGATCTTTCGCCTCTCCTCCACCCCGATCTTTCACCTTTCCTCCGCCCCGATCTTTCACCTCTCCTCCGCCCTGATCTTTCACCTTTCCTCCGCCCCGATCTTTCACCTCTCCTCCGCCCTGATCTTTCACCTCTCCTCCGCCCCGATCTTTCACCTCTCCTCCGCCCTGATCTTTCACCTTTCCTCCGCCCCGATCTTTCACCTCTCCTCCGCCCTGATCTTTCACCGCTCCTCCGCCCCAATCTTTCACCTCTCCTCCGCCCCGATCTTTCACCTCTCCTCCGCCCCGATCTTTCACCTCTCCTCCGCCCCGATCTTTCACCGCTCCTCCGCCCCGATCTTTCACCGCTCCTCCGCCCCGATCTTTCACCTCTCCTCCGCCCCGATCTTTCACCTCTCCTCCGCCCCGATCTTTCACCTCTCCTCCGCCCCGATCTTTCACCGCTCCTCCGCCCCGATCTTTCACCTCTCCTCCGCCCCGATCTTTCACCTCTCCTCCGCCCCGATCTTTCACCTCTCCTCCGCCCCAATCTTTCACTGCTTCTCCGCCCCGATCTTTCACCTCTCCTCCGCCCCAATCTTTCGCCTCTTCTCCACCCCGATCTTTCACTGCTCCTCCGCCCTGATCACGCTGCTCCTCCGCCCCAATCTTTCGCCTCTCCTCCGCCCCGATCTTTCACTGCTCCTCCGCCCCGATCTTTCACCTCTCCTCCGCCCCGATCTTTCACCTCTCCTCCGCCCCGATCTTTCACTGCTCCTCCGCCCCAATCTTTCGCCTCTCCTCCGCCCCGATCTTTCACCTCTCCTCCGCCCCGATCTTTCACTGCTCCTCCGCCCCAATCTTTCACCTCTCCTCCGCCCCGATCTTTCACTGCTCCTCCGCCCCGATCTTTCACCTCTCCTCCGCCCCGATCTTTCACCTCTCCTCCGCCCCGATCTTTCACTGCTCCTCCGCCCCAATCTTTCGCCTCTCCTCCGCCCCGATCTTTCGCCTCTCCTCCGCCCTGATCTTTCACCTCTCCTCCGCCCGATCTTTCACCGCTCCTCCGCCCGATCTTTTGCTGCTCCTCCGCCCCGATCTTTCACCTCTCCTCCGCCCGATCTTTCACCGCTCCTCCGCCCGATCTTTCGCCTCTCCTCCGTCCCGATCTTTCACTGCTCCTCCGCCCCGATCTTTCACCTCTCCTCCGCCCCAATCTTTCACCTCTCCTCCGCCCCGATCTTTCGCCTCTCCTCCGCCCCGATCTTTCACCTCTCCTCCGCCCCGATCTTTCACCTCTCCTCCGCCCCGATCTTTCACCTTTCCTCCGCTCCGATCTTTCGCCTCTCCTCCGTCCCGATCTTTCACCTCTCCTCCGCCCCGATCTTTCGCCTCTCCTCCGTCCCGATCTTTCACTGCTCCTCCGTCCCGATCTTTCACCTCTCCTCCGCCCCGATCTTTCACCTCTCCTCCGCCCCGATCTTTCACCTCTCCTCCGCCCCGATCTTTCACCTTTCCTCCGCCCCGATCTTTCGCCTTTCCTCCGCCCTGATCTTTCGCCTCTCCTCCGCCCCGATTTTTCACCTTTCCTCCGCCCCGATCTTTCACCTCTCCTCCGCCCTGATCTTTCACCTCTCCTCCGCCCCGATCTTTCACCTCTCCTCCGCCCCGATCTTTCACCTTTCCTCCGCCCCGATCTTTCACCGCTCCTCCGCCCGATCTTTTGCTGCTCCTCCGCCCGATCTTTCACCTCTCCTCCGCCCGATCTTTCACCTTTCCTCCGCCCCGATCTTTCACCTTTCCTCCGCCCCGATCTTTCACCTCTCCTCCGCCCGATCTTTCACCTTTCCTCCGCCCGATCTTTCACCGCTCCTCCGCCCGATCTTTCGCCTCTCCTCCGTCCCGATCTTTCACCTTTCCTCCGCCCCGATCTTTCACCTCTCCTCCGCCCGATCTTTCACCTTTCCTCCGCCCGATCTTTCACCGCTCCTCCGCCCCGATCTTTCACCTCTCCTCCGCCCCGATCTTTCACCGCTCCTCCGCCCCGATCTTTCACCTCTCCTCCGTCCCGATCTTTCACCTCTCCTCCACCCCGATCTTTCACCTCTCCTCCGTCCCGATCTTTCACCTCTCCTCCGTCCCGATCTTTCACTGCTCCTCCGCCCCGATCTTTCACCTCTCCTCCGCCCCGATCTTTCGCCTCTCCTCCGTCCCGATCTTTCGCCTCTCCTCCGTCCCGATCTTTCACTGCTCCTCCGCCCCGATCTTTCACCTCTCCTCCGTCCCGATCTTTCACTGCTCCTCCGCCCCGATCTTTCACCTCTCCTCCGCCCCGATCTTTCGCCTCTCCTCCGTCCCGATCTTTCGCCTCTCCTCCGTCCCGATCTTTCACTGCTCCTCCGCCCCGATCTTTCACCTCTCCTCCGTCCCGATCTTTCACCGCTCCTCCGCCCCGATCTTTCACCGTTCCTCCGCCCCGATCTTTCACTGCTCCTCCGCCCCGATCTTTCGCCTCTCCTCCGCCCCGATCTTTCACCGCTCCTCCGCCCGATCTTTCACCTCTCCTCCGCCCCGATCTTTCACCGCTCCTCCGCCCCGATCTTTCGCCTCTCCTCCGCCCTGATCCCGCTGCTCCTCCGCCCCGATCTTTCACCTCTCCTCCGCCCCGATCTTTCACCTCTCCTCCGCCCCGATCTTTCACTGCTCCTCCGCCCCGATCTTTCACCTCTCCTCCGCCCCGATCTTTCACCTCTCCTCCGCCCGATCTTTCACCTCTCCTCCGCCCCGATCTTTCACCGCTCCTCCGCCCCAATCTTTCACTGCTCCTCCGCCCCGATCTTTCACCTCTCCTCCGCCCCGATCTTTCACCTCTCCTCCGCCCCAATCTTTCGCATCTCCTCCACCCCGATCTTTCACTGCTCCTCCGCCCCAATCTTTCACTGCTCCTCCGCCCCAATCTTTCGCCTCTCCTCCGCCCCGATCTTTCACTGCTCCTCCGCCCCGATCTTTCACCTCTCCTCCGCCCCGATCTTTCACCTCTCCTCCGCCCCAATCTTTCGCCTCTCCTCCACCCCGATCTTTCGCCTCTCCTCCGCCCCGATCTTTCACCTCTCCTCCGCCCCGATCTTTCACCTCTCCTCCGCCCCGATCTTTCACCTCTCCTCCGCCCCGATCTTTCACCGCTCCTCCGCCCCGATCTTTCACTGCTCCTCCGTCCCGATCTTTCACTGCTCCTCCGCCCCGATCTTTCACCTCTCCTCCGCCCCGATCTTTCACTGCTCCTCCGCCCCGATCTTTCACTGCTCCTCCGCCCCGATCTTTCGCCTCTCCTCCGCCCCGATCTTTCACCTCTCCTCCGCCCCGATCTTTCACCTCTCCTCCGCCCCGATCTTTCACCTTTCCTCCGCCCGATCTTTCACTGCTCCTCCGCCCCGATCTTTCACCGCTCCTCCGCCCCGATCTTTCACCTCTCCTCCGCCCCGATCTTTCACTGCTCCTCCGCCCCGATCTTTCACCTCTCCTCCGCCCCGATCTTTCACTGCTCCTCCGCCCCGATCTTTCGCCGCTCCTCCGCCCCGATCTTTCACCTCTCCTCCGCCCCGATCTTTCACTGCTCCTCCGCCCCGATCTTTCACCTCTCCTCCGCCCCAATCTTTCGCCTCTCCTCCACCCCGATCTTTCACTGCTCCTCCGCCCTGATCACGCTGCTCCTCCGCCCCAATCTTTCACCTTTCCTCCGCCCCGATCTTTCACTGCTCCTCCGCCCCAATCTTTCACTGCTCCTCCGCCCCAATCTTTCGCCTCTCCTCCGCCCCGATCTTTCACTGCTCCTCCGCCCCGATCTTTCACCGCTCCTCCGCCCCGATCTTTCGCCTCTCCTCCGCCCTGATCCCGCTGCTCCTCCGCCCCGATCTTTCACCTCTCCTCCGCCCTGATCTTTCACCTCTCCTCCGCCCCAATCTTTTGCTGCTCCTCCGCCCCGATCTTTCACCTCTCCTCCGCCCCAATCTTTCGCTGCTCCTCCGCCCCGATCTTTCACCGCTCCTCCGCCCCGATCTTTCGCCTCTCCTCCGCCCTGATCCCGCTGCTCCTCCGCCCCGATCTTTCACCTCTCCTCCGCCCTGATCTTTCACCTCTCCTCCGCCCCAATCTTTTGCTGCTCCTCCGCCCCGATCTTTCACCTCTCCTCCGCCCCAATCTTTCGCTGCTCCTCCGCCCCGATCTTTCACCGCTCCTCCGCCCCGATCTTTCGCCTCTCCTCCGCCCTGATCCCGCTGCTCCTCCGCCCCGATCTTTCACCTCTCCTCCGCCCTGATCTTTCACCTCTCCTCCGCCCCAATCTTTTGCTGCTCCTCCGCCCCGATCTTTCACCTCTCCTCCGCCCCAATCTTTCGCTGCTCCTCCGCCCCGATCTTTCACCGCTCCTCCGCCCCGATCTTTCGCCTCTCCTCCGCCCCGATCTTTCGCCTCTCCTCCGCCCCGATCTTTCGCCTCTCCTCCAACCCGATCTTTCGCTGCTCCTCGGCACCAACCTCACCGCTGCTCTGTCGCTCGGCGCCTTTCCCTCACTGCTACCCTTAGCTCAATTCATTGAGGCACCAGGCAGTGTTCTTTTTGAATAATGGTCCCTTGGATGATGTAATAAAGCAAATAGATATTGCAAGCAATATGATGCCGACAAATTCACTAATGTAAAATCATAAGAGACAAAAACATATCAATGGTGCATTAACAATAAATATAACCACCAACATTTTAGCTATAGCTGCTCTAAGGGAAGTTTAGGTGCAAATTTATGCTTACATTTGCTATTTATTACCAGTGTAAGCCAGGAATTGCTGACAATTCACATCATTTATCTAAAATGAATAGGATGTGACAAAATGAAGTATTTTTCTCTACATTTAGTTTGTTACTGGCTCCTGGAATTCTGTCACAGGACATAAGGAATTAAAAACCGGCTTCATTCAGGAAAGAATGTTCCAGATCATTTTGTTACAAAATATTGCACCAATCAATAAAAATGTTTAGTGGGGTGATAGCAAACTCTTCAATTCAAATACAAACATTCAGTGTGATTTATTCAAGTATTTACTTTCTAAATTATTTTTTGTCTTATAAGAGGCACATTGGGACATTTTACTATGTTAAAGGTGCTATATAAATACAAATTGTTGTTCTCCTTATAATTTAAAATAGTTATTTAAATTCATTCAGTCAACTTCATTGTTGTGGACTGGCATTGCGTATCGGCCAGACCAAGTAAGGATGGCAGGTTTCCTTTCCCAAAAGATATTGGGCTAGACTTTACATTAGTCTCCAGATCGCCCAAAAGTGGGCGGTATTTCCTGCGTTAGTGTTTATATTGTTTTTTGTGATCGCCGGAATATCGCCCATTTTCAAATCCGCTAGTTTCCACTTTTTAATTTGGGCATTAGCCGTAGTGATGTGAAATGGGCGTTAGCGTTTTTTTCAGTCATGCAAGGCAGGCGTCCATAGCAACAGTCTTTTCCCGCATTTCAGGAGGTTAGGGGTCATCTGCACGTGCGCTAAAGAGAGTGAAAGAGAGAGAGAGAGAGAGAGAGAGGAGAAAGCTGGTAGTGTGGTGTGTGGAGTATTGAAAGAGTATTTGAAGAGGATAGTTATTTTTCTGCAATTTTCAGCAATTTTTCAGCAATTTCTGAATTATGTGAAATAATCTTTCTAATCTAATGGATCCATTTGAATCTTTAATGGAAAGAAGGATGAGCGAGGAGGAGAAATGAGTGGCGGAGGCAGGAGAAATGGGAGGACATGGGCGCACAAAGCGCTTTAGCAAGGAGGCCAATGCTGCCTTAGTGGCAGAAGTGGAAAATAGGTGGGCACAATTGACCCAGGGTGGGCATGGGACCGCCCCCTCCCCCCTCCACCGGGATTATCAAAGGATTTGGACCGAGATTGCAGAGGTTATATCTGCTAATGCTCACGAGGTAAAGGAGCCCAACCAATGCTGGACCTGCTGGAATGATCTTGTTGGGTCAGGCAGAGTAAGTATTACATTTATTTATATTTATTTACATAATCGTAATTGTAATTGCAATGATGCAATGATAAATTTAAATGCAGATCTGATATATTGTAATTAGACAGATAATCATTTAATCCAAACCTCGATCTTATTCAAGTTATTCGCAGATGGTAGATATAACCATGCATGCGCTATGTATAACGTTTATGGTGACTATGTTTAGCATGGGCTGACGAATTGTGGATTGTCTGCATGTTCTGTTGTGTAATATTATATGAAAATGATATCTGTCAGTAATCTGTTATCTGTTTTATCTGTCAAAATAATTAGCAATGATATGCCATGCCATGCTCTTCTCACCTTTGCAGAAGAAATTTTCGAAGGATAGAGCCGAGCAGCGACGCACCTGTGTGGCAAACCTGTCCCACCCTCCCTTACACTCAACGATTATCTGTCCCACCTGTGACAAGGACTCTGGTTCTCGTATTGGACTGTTCAGCCACCTAAGGACTCATTCTAAGAGTGAAAGCAAGTCATGCTCGATTCCAAAGGACTGCCTATGATGATGACCTTCACCACATGGAGTCCAACAGTTCAAGGAGAAGGCTCACCACCATCATCATCACCACCGCAAAGGTCACCACCACCTTCTCAATGGCAACTAGGAATGAGCAATAAATGCTGGGGCCTTGCTAGCAACACCCATTTCCTGAGTGAATGAATGAATGAAAAAATGTTGGGATGCATTAAAAGGTCAACATTGAGTTGAAATAGTGGGATAATCCCATCACTTTATACATTATTGGTGCATCCCCACTTAGAATTCTCTGTACAGTTCTGGCTGCAACTACTGTAAGGATACAGAAATGGGTGACCAGAATGATTGAGAGGATGGAGGATTAGATTATGAAGAGTAATTATGGAAATTGAGCATGTTGTTCCTGGAAAAGAGAAGGTTGAGAGGTGATATAATTGTTGTTTTTTGGATTCTAAAGGAAGTAGATAATGTAGACCATGGCAAGCTATTTCATTTTGTCTAGAACAGTAGAACCAGAGGACATGACCTGCGCTTGAAGCGGGGTAAATTCAAATCTAATCTGCACAATCATTCTTTAGTGAGCAAGTCTATGGAATAGACTCCCTGGGGAAATAGTGGAAGCAAAAAGTGCTGATTCAATCAAATGCAAATTAGATAACTTCTTTCAGAAATGATATTTTGGGATACAGTATATGATAAATTTGAGACGTGATATATAAGTGTAGCACGCTTGGAAGGAACAGGTGACTTTGGGCCTATGGTTCCTAAAGCTTTCTGCCATTGGTGGGTTTTCCTCGCCTCATGTTTGGGTCTCCTGTAGACTAATTGATAGAGATTGATTGCCATGATTCTTCAACATCTTCACTTTTGAACTAGATGGACCTTGTTTTTTTTCATCTACCAATCCTTATGTTCTTAATTATTTTATGAATTTATTAGCAGTTCTCCCAGGTCACAATCTTGGTTCCTTGGCAGCAGTCCCGCCTCTGAGTCAGGAGATTTTGGGTTCAAGATCCACTCCAGAGACTTGAGCACATAAGCTAGGATGGCATTTCAGTGAAGGACTGAGTGAGTGCTGCATTGTCAGCAGTGCCGTTGTTTGCATGAGACAGTAAAGCGAGGCTCCGTCTGCTCTCTCAGGTGGATGTAAAAGATCCCATGGCACCATTCAAAGAAGATCTGGGGAGCCTCCCAGTGTCCAGGCCAATATTTATCCCTCAACCAACATCACTAAAAAACAGATAATCTGCTCATTATCTCATTGCTGTTTGTGGGAACTTTCAGTGTGCAAATTGGATGCTGCATATCCTACATTACAAAAGTGTCTACACTTTATTGGCTGTAAAGTGCTTTGGGAAATCCTGAGGTCATGAAAGGCGCTATATAAATGCAAGTTATTTATTTGATAACATTCCTCATGGTGAGATGGTGAATATACTATTTTATATCATCATCATCATCATCATCATAGGCAGTCCCTCTAAATCGAGGAATACTTGCTTAGGTGATTGAACAGTCAATATGGGAATTAAAGTCTGTCACAGGTGGGACAGACAGTCGTTGAAGGAAAGGGTACGTGGGGAGTCTGGTTTGCCGCACACTCCTTCCACTGTCTGCGCTTGCATTCTGCATGCTCTTGGTGAGAGACTCGAGGTGCTCAGCGCCCTCCCGGATGCTCTTCCTCCACTTAGGGTGGTCTTTGGCTAGGGACTCCCAGGTGTTGGTGGGGATGTTTCATTTTATCAAGGAGGCTTTGAGGATGTCCTTGAAATGTTTCCTCTGCCCACCTGGGGCTTGCTTGCCGTGTAGGAGTTCTGAGTAGAGCGCTTGCTTTGGGAGTCTTGTGTCAAGCATGTAAACAATGTGGCCCACCCAACAGAGCTGGTCGAGTGTGGTCAGTGCTTCAATGCTGGGGATGTTGGCTTGATCGAGGACACTAACTGTTATGTATTGTCCAGGTACATTAAATGTATAAGTACAATGGTGCGCCACCGAGGGCGCTGTGGTGGGAGACCTGAAAGTACCTGCAAGACAGAGTATAAAAGGCTGCCCACCACACCTGAGAGGCACTCTGGAGTTACACAATAAAGGACTAAGGTCGCAGCAATTATATCAACACCAGACCGTGTGGAGTTAGTGATTTGTGTGCTACATACACCACATTGGCGACGAGGAAGCGGACGAACTCCACACAACCATGGCTACTCTGGGCTCGCTAAAGGATTTTGCCATGGGCAATGATTGGGAGGCCTTTACGGAAAGGCTCGAGTACTACTTCACAGCAAACTACCTGACAGGGCACACAGACGCAGTTGTGGCGATGAGGTTTACTGTCTCATCAGGGATTTTCTGGCACCCGCGAGCGCCAGGGACAAGTCATATGAGGAGCTGGTCGCACTCATTCGTGTCCAGTTGAAACCAGAGGAGAGCATCCTTACGGCCAGACACAAATTCTACCATCACTGCAGACCCGAGGGCCAGGATGTCATCAAATATGCTGCGGACCTCAGGAGACTCGCGGCGTCGTGTGATTTTGACGCACACCTTGACGAGGCATTGCGGGCCGTTTTTGTTATGGGGATTGGCCACGACGGCCTTCTTCACAAGCTGCTAGCCACGGATCCCACAGTCATCCTGACAAAAGCCATCTCCATCAGCCGGGCATATATGACCTCGACTTGCACCACCAAGCAAATGATCCACACAGTCTCGAACCCGGCAGGCACTGTCCACAGGATAGCGCCCACCACGGACAAAACTGCAGAACGTGGCTCTGCCCGGGGCAGAGAGCACAGACGTCGGTGTCCTAGAACTCAGAGTCCGCTGAGGGGGGCCAATCAAGCAGCACCATGCTGGCGCTGCGGAGGAAGCCATGTGGCTCACCGGTGCAGGTTTGCGGAGTATACGTGCAATACCTGCCACCTGAAAGGCCACCTTCAGCGTATGTGTTAAAGAAAGCGGACTCACCATGTGGCTGAGGAGATGGTGGATGATCCACTGTTCAGCGAGGAGCAGGCAGAAGAAGATGAGGTGTTGGGACTGTATATGTGCACCGACGATTCACCCCCAGTGATAATGGAAGTAAAAATTGACGGAGTCCCACTGAGTTTGGCAGTGGATACGGGATCGGGTCCATTGTTGATGAGTCAGAGAACTTTTGAGAAACTGTGGGGTAACCCGGCTGCACAACCCAAGCTGGCCCTGGTCACGGCAAAACTGCGTACCTACACCAAGGAACGGATACCTGTTCTCGGCAGAGCGGATGTGCAGGTATCTCATGGGGGCGAGACACACGGTTTACCTTTATGGGTCATTGCAGGCGATGGGCCAACGCTTCTCAGCAGAAGATGGATGGGAAAGGTCCATGGGAGCTGGGAAGACTTAATTCCTCCACAGACTGCTCCTCCCCGGGTTCCCAAAGAGCAGCGCCAACCGAGCTGGAGCTACAGCCTAAATCCACACACAGGCGACAGCAGCCCAGAACTCCTGACCCCAAGCAATTCTGCAGCCTCAGCCTCCACAGATGAGCAGGCCCTGGAAGAACAAGTTTGCAGGTGGGGGCCGATTGCTGGGTTGCGGGCCGGCGGGGTGCTGCGGGCGATGAGCGGGAGGTCCATCGAGGGCCCGGCGGATCTGGGGGGCCCACGCAGAGGAAAAGCCGGGCAGCGGTAGCGGCTGTGATGGTGGTGGCTACGGCGGCCGCAGGAGAGGCAGCTATGGTGGCTGCAGGAGAGGCGGCTACGGCGGCCGCAGGAGGGGCGGCAAGTGCGGAGACAACGGTGGGAGCGGAGGCTGCGGCGGCGGCTGGCGTGACTCAGGAGAAAGCGAGCCAGAGCAGTGGATGCAGCAGCAAGTACGGAGGGACTCACAGGGACTGTGACTGATCGAGTCCAGGGAGCCACTTCTGCAAAGATGGGTTGCTCTGGGCCATTTTTTCCCCTTCCTTTCTTCCTTGTCCCTTCTGTTCTTTCTTCGCCAGCGAGTTCAAGATGGCGGTGAGCCTCGTGGCAATGGAGCTCTGCAGACAAAGGCCAGGAGAACACCTAAGATGGCGGCACCCAAGGGAAGCCTCGTGAGAGCCACAAGGTGGCGTCTTAAAAGGGAAATGCACCCGGGAGTCTTAAAAGGACCTTACACCGTTGGCAGCCCCCACATAAAGACTTTTCTAAGGCAAGAGCGAGTCTAAATGAGTTATGTGAATGTAGGATGATGGATTTATGATAAGAATTAATATTTTTAATGCTGAATGATTACTGTGTTTAAAATAATGGATATGAATTACGGAAAGAGTTAATACCACGAGTTTCTAGTAAAAGGGACATGGATCCATGTCTAACATTATCAACGGGCTAATGCGATTTTCAATTTAGGGGATTCATGCAATGGTTCAGCGGCTACTAAGGCGACTACTTCATGAGAACAGAGGCAACGCACCAGTTTTGATAACCTGTCTCAGCGTAGCCCATTACCTCTGGTAAAAAAAAGGGCTGTGTACCACCACCGTACCTCACCTAGAGGAGCTGGGATTAAGTAATTGTTTAGTGGACCTGCAACCTTTTGACATAACATCTGTACCACATATTATATGTACCATACAAATGTACCATCTATGTATACCTGCTTTCTGTTGGGAGATTATGCTCATGTACCTTATCACCCATGTAAGGACTGCAAATACCACATGCTTTCACCGGGTCCACCACATGGGGGAGAAGAGGGAAGTGGATGGTCATGGACTCACACTCACAAATCAACCAGGACGAACAAGGCCGAGGTCACCGGCAATGGCTTTTGGAACTAAGGGGGAGTGAGATGTTATGTATTGTCCAGGTACATTAAATATATAAGTACAATGGTGTGCCACAGAGGGCGCTGTGGTGGGAGACCTGAAAGTACCTACAAGACAGAGTATAAAAGGCTGGCCACCACACCTGAGAGGCACTCTGGAGTTACAGCAGTTACATCAACACCAGACCGTGTGGAGTCAGTGATTTGTGTGCTACATACACCACACTAACGTTGGTGCATCTGTTCTCCCAGGAGCTTTGCAGGATCTTGTAGAGACATCATTGGTGGTATTTCTCCAGCGATTTGAGGTGTCTACTGTATATGGTCCATGTCTTCCATCCTTTCTTCAAATAATTTTGAAAGAACTACCAGATTATTATGGAATTGCATGAATGTTATTTAGAACTCCTGTCCAATGATGTTGGGAGGCTTTACGTTGAGATTTAAAATCCAGTACGAAATGTGAATGATTGCCACGTGGTGATATTACTGGACTCACAAGCCAGAAATCATGAGTTTAAATCTCACCATGGCAAGTTATGAAATTGAATTCAAAAAATCTGGTAATTTATGGGCTAGTATCAGAAAATTACCATGAAACCTGTTGGATTGTCAAGGAAAACAATATGGTTCACTAATGTCCTTCCGAGAAGGGGTCCTGCCATCGTTACCTTGTCTGGCCCATAGATGACTCTAGTCCCAAAATATGTTGGTGACTCTGAATACCTCAGGGCAACGAGAGATAGACAATAAATATTTCCTTGCTAGTGCTTCCCACAAACCAAGGACAATTTTTTTTTTAAATGGCAAATGAGCTAGTGTTTATTTTTGCTGAGGTCTGCAAACTGGTTGAAAAAATATTAGGGCTTCTGTAGTGCCACAATGTAAAATTTCTGCTTTGACTGAAATAAAATACAATATTGGCCTGGAATTTACAGTCAGCAGCGAAATGAAGGCTTTCGACACTGGCCCCGATCACGCTTAGCCCCCTCCTATTTCTCATCTACATGTTGCCCCTTGGTGATATCATCCAAAAACACGACATCAGGTTCTACATGTATGCTGACGACACCCAGCTCTATCTCACCACCAATGTTCCCTTTAATTTTGTTTGGGCGCCGACCCCTTTAACAGGTTGCGCGACTCATTCAAATGTCTCTGCATGTGTGATTATTTCTATTGAAATGCCAGTGCACAGGACCTCTAGAGTGCTGCGTGGCCGCACAGTTTAACAGAAGTATTGCTCACCACTGCGCCACAAACTCCGTTCCCTAGCCACTAACCCCACCCTTCTCCCTAGCAACTGTCTGAGGCTGAACCAGACCATTCACAAACTTAGCATCCTATCTGACCCCAAGATGAGCTTTCGAACCCATATCTGCACCAGTACCAAGACTGCCTACTTCCAGCTCCTTAACATCGTGCGTCTCTGCCCTTGCCTCAGCTCATCCACTGCTGAAGCCCTCATCCGTGCCTTTATTACCTCCAGACTTGACTATTCCAATGCACTACTGGCCGGCCTCCCACATTGCACCCTCTCAAACTTGAGCTCATCCAAACCTCTGCTGCCCGTCTTACTCACCCATCGCCCCTGTGCTCGCTGATCTATATTGCCTCCCAGTCCGGCAACCCCTCGATTTTAAAATTATCATTCTTGTTTTCAAATCCTTCCATGGCCTCACTCCTCCCTATTTCTGTAACCTTCTCCAGCCCTTCAAACCTCCAAGATCTCTGCATACCCCCAACCCTGGCCTCTTGCCCATCCCCAATTTTAATCGCTCCACTATTGGCGGCCATGTTGCCTCAGCCCCAAGCGCTTTAATTGTCTTCCTAAACCTCTCCACCTCTCTTTCTCCTCCTTTAAGAGGCTCCTTAAAACCTACTTCTTTGACCAAGTCCTGTCCTAATATCTCCTAATGTGAGTCAGTGTCAAATTTTATTTGATAACACTCCTGTGAAGTGCCTTGTTTTAAGTTAAAGGTGCTATAAAAATACAAGTTGTTGTTCTATGCACTGGAAGGTTCCAAGGGATAAAATTAACCTATGGATTTAAGAGGGCACATTAAACTCCTTGGCACCAACTCAATTATATTGTAGTAAAAGATGATTATGCAAAATGTCTATAATCACACCAGCCACACCTGATCCATTTAGGAACTACTTAATCACCACTCCTTGCAAAGCCTGACTAAGCACATGCAATTTAAATTCTGACTATTGCTTTTGTTTAACGTGTTTCTATCCGTTAATGGAATGATGGATCAGTTGGGATGTATGTTTGGATTTCTGCCAAAAAAACAGTAACCAACAGTTGAAATTGTTTCTGTAAGCCAGTTTTCCACTATATACAGTGAATGATCAGACCTTGCACGTGTTCTGCCTTTAAAGGAATACAGTGTATGGAACAAAGAGAAACAGATCATTAGAGTCACTGCTTTTTTTAAAGTGCACACTAAACGGAAGTGCAAATGCAATCCGGAAGTTTCAGCTAGTCTGAATTTGGCCACTTTAATAAAGCTGGCACAGCATGTTTTCAAAATTCTTGACTTGTTTCGAAGTGGCAGAATTTGTGCTTTTGGGCTAAAAATTGGAAGTTTTGCCAGCTTTTCACTTCTTATTGATGAGGGGGCAGATATTTCAGTGGTTTGATTCTGGCTCAAAGCTTTACAAGCTTGGTTTAAACTGCATTGAAGTGAAATAAGAGGCCTCTTTGCACATCCTCGGTGCGTGTATGTTGGCATGTACTAGTGGCTCTGATCTCATTTTCTCAGGGGGTAATCTAAATAAATTCATGTTCAGCCTGAGCCTGTTAAGTTAGAAATCTAATGTTGTCAGCAGAATCTGAGCATTACATTTTGTTGTGGAAGTTACAAACCAGACATCTTACAACTTAACTGCTTAAAGGCATGATTCAGCTCCCAGATACGATTTCTGAAAGATTTCCTTTTTAATACTTTGTTTGCATTAATGTCATTTGTTCTTGTAATTTTTTTCTCTCCAATGTTTTTCTGAACGTGCTGACTCTGCCTACAGTCCTCCAGGAGCTCACAGACGTGGAAACCTTCAGAGTCAAGGGTTATGGGGAGCGGGCAGGGAAGTGGAGCTGAGTCCATGATCGGATCAGCCATGATCGTAATAAATGGAGGAGCAGGCTCGAGGGGCCATATGGCCTTCTCCTGCTCCTATTTCTTATGTTCTTATGATTCTTGACCTCTTAAGGCTGGCACTACCGCTGTACATTCATTGTTGACTCTGTTGCGGTTGACAGCCAGAAGTCTTACCTTGCTCTATTGGCATATCTATTGAACTAATATAGACAATGAAAACTTATATAGTCTCCTTTAAAACGCCTGGAGCCACAGCAGTGCGAGAACTTCGTGTGTAAATAGGATTAGAAATGGTGTGTGTTTCGGCAATACATAAATCCTAGGTAATTAAGGGATTTTTTTTCTTGCTTCTTTTAAATAATGGGTAGTCGTGAATTTACATTTCTACAATGGCAAACACATTGCTTGTGTCACACATCTGTGTCACTTTAAAAGGGTTGAAAAACTACAATGGCTTTAAGCATAGGAGCGAAGAACTGGCTGATGTGACCCCCGGATTGGATAAGTTTATTTTTCTAAGACCATGAAAGTTTGGAATGGCTCATTTTCCACTGAAAACTGAGCACGACGTGTGCACATCTCCAGAGCCCTAACCTGTTTTTGTGTATCCCCGGACCTGTTTGCAAGGTGATTTCTGTTCCTTGCCATGGAAGCCAGCTCGAGTTTCTCAAGAAACTGCAAACCCGGTTAAATATGCAGAGAGGAGCAGACGCCACCTCTCGTAAAGAATATATTTGGGGGGGCAGCTGTCTAGCCTGCTCTCACCCGATTGAATTGCTCGGATCAGAACATCCCACAAATTGCGCTGCGGCTACAATCAGCTGCTGTGCCGATCACTAGATAAATGAGCGGAGAGACCCACAGATGGGAACCGAGGCAATCAGGAGCCAGCTTGGAGCAATCTACCGTTACAGGATCGATCAAAGAACAAGGAAGCAGGAGGGAAAAGAGAGTGGGAATGGTGAAAGACTGAGGGGAAAGAGTGGGAATGGTGAAAGACTGAGGGAAAAGAGTGGGAATGATGAAAGACTGAGGGGAAAGAGCGGGAATGGTGAAAGACTGAGGGAAAAGAGTGGGAATGGTGAAATACTGAGGGGGGGGAAGAGAGTGGGAATGGTGAAAGACTGAGGGGAAAGAGTGGGAATGGTGAAAGACTGAGGGAAAAGAGTGGGAATGGTGAAATACTGAGGGGGGGAAGAGAGTGGGAATGGTGAAAGACTGAGGGAAAAGAGCGGGAATGGTGAAAGACTGAAGGGCGGGGTGAGGAGAGTGAGAATGGTGAAAGACTGAGGGGAAAGAGTGGGAATGGTGAAAGACTGAGGGAAAAGAGTGGGAATGGTGAAAGACTGAGGGGAAAGAGTGGGAATGGTGAAAGACTGAGGGGAAAGAGTGGGAATGGTGAAAGACTGAGGGGAAAGAGTGGGAATGGTGAAAGACTGAGGGGAAAGAGTGAGAATGGTGAAAGACTGAGGGGAAAGAGTGGGAATGGTGAAAGACTGAGGGGAAAGTGGGAATGGTGAAAGACTGAGGGGAAAGAGTGGGAATGGTGAAAGACTGAGGGGAAAGAGTGGGAATGGTGAAAGGCTGAAGGGAAAGAGCGGGAATGGTGAAAGACTGAGGGGCGGGGTGAGGAGAGTGAGAATGGTGAAAGACTGAGGAGAAAGAGTGGGAATGGTGAAAGACTGAGGGGGGGAAAGAGAGTGGGAATGGTGAATGACTGAGGGGGGGAAGAGAGTGAGAATGGTGAATGACTGGGGGGGGGGAAGAATGAGAATGGTGAATGAAATAGAGATTCCAGAAAAGGGGAGAAAGAGAGGCAATAGCTGAGGGAAGGAAAGAACAGGATAGAAAAGAGACAGAGAGGATAACGATTCAGAGGTAGAATTCAGAAAAACATGAGACAAAGAAAGGAGAGAAAAAATACAGAGAGCATTGAAGGGGAAAGAAAACAAGAGACTGATTTGGAGGTTTAAAAAGTTAGAGAGCTCGTTCCTCCTTGTGGAGAAACAGTTGGGCTCTATGAGTCAATTCCCCCCAGTTAGGTGCCTACCATCAGGGCAAAAGCAATGTAGAGGAATCATGAGCACATTCCTGTCATTAATACACACCCTTCCACACCTATGCACAGAGCATTGTAATGGGGCAAGAAACCAACTACAGTCACTTTCATTTGCGTTCTTTTGCTGTTGCAGTATTTTGAATCACACATTTAATTCATACCATATACGAACACACCAGGTGCACCACAATAATGTGTTTTAGTGGTGCCACAGTTTATACTTCACAAAACCAAATTCAGGGTGTAAAAAAGTCTTTCAGGAACTAGTGAATTCTGATCATTTCAAAATAGTAATTTAACATGCGGTAGTGTTTACAATGGTTACTTTACATCTGTATAGATTGAACACTGCTTTTATACTGATGGAAAGTAATGAGTAAAATAAGATATAACATCAAACCAACTTTAGCTGCTCGTTGTTGAGAATTTAATTCTTCTGTTGTAACGGGGTTGTAAAATGGCTAAATGAGTTAGAATTACAACTCAGGTAACTGTACTCGATGGTTTTACAGCTTTTGGAAACTCATAAAAAAGTTTTTTAAAACACATGTTCCGTTTGCCAAACCTAGTTAGTTATGCAAATTATTCAAAAAGCTGACAAACTCTAACAAGGGGAGAATATCTACAGACACTGATAACTAAAAAGGCCCTATTTCCAAGCTTGGATGTAGTTATAAAACTTATTTTGCTGAATTACAGTCCACAATAAATTTGTGCTATCTTAATGTTGCATATGATTTTTAAATGTGAGTTTTGCAGTGTCAATGAGTACAGTGACATTTGTAACAGGATGCAAATTGAGTGCACAATTTTGTGAATAAAGCTTGTGATAAATGGAGAATTTTTACCATGTACATTAAAAAAATTTAACTTAATGTCTAATTAGAGGTGGCCCTTGTAATTATAATCAATATTTAATAAAGTCTAACTTATTGAGGATGCAAAACTGTTTATGGACTCTTACACTTACTCAGGTTGATTTCTTGCTCACCTAATATCAAAAGGAACAGAATTTAAGCAGAAAAAAGTTCCCTATCAATTTCAGTGAAAATCTAGTAAAATGGCTGTTACCAAGGTGAGAATTTAGGGTTTGAGTAGAGATAATTACCACACATGCAATCTAAAGCATTATTTTCCAGCATGTCTGTTTCAAAAAATACTGAGAGTGATAAGAGAAAACGATTTGTCAAGTCAGGTGATAATTTATAGTCTACAGCACAGAAACAGGCCATTCGACCCAACAGGTCTATTTATGTTCCACATCAGTCTACTCCCACCCCATTTCATCTAACCCTATCAGTATATCCTATTCCTCTCTTCCCAAGTTCTTGTGCTATTATTAAGCTATCAAATTGCTTCTTTGACATGTAAATGGATGTCCAATGAAAAAAAGACTTGGATTTATATAGCGCTTTTCATGACCCCAGGACACCTCAAAGTGCTTTACAGCCAATGAAGTACTTTTGGAGTGTAGTCACTGTCGTAATGTAGGAAACACAGCAGCCAATTTGTGCACAAGCAAGTTCCCACAAACAGCAATGTGATAATGACCAGATAATTTTTTTTTGTTATGTTGATTGAGAGATAAATATTAGCCAGGACACTGGATTAAACTCCTCCACTTCTTCAAAATAGTGCCATGGAATCTTTAACATTCACTTGAGAGAGCAGACGGGACCTCGGTTTAACATTTCATCTGAAAGACGGCACCTCCGACAGCACAGGCACCCTCAGCACTGCACTGTCAGCCTAGATTATTTTGTGCTCAAGTCCCTGGAGTGGGACTTGAGCTCACAACCTTCTGGCTCAGAGGCAACTGAGCCACAGCTGACACTGACTTCATCCACTGATGAAGGAAAAAAAGCTTAGTTAATATCCAGCAAACAACTTCTAAGTTATTGGAAAGGAGTAGTCCTCACAGTCTGATAGATGAGAAGACAGCACAGTAACAGAAATCCCTTCACACACCGTTCCAGTAGAGCAAGGGAAATTAATAACAATTGAGCATACACTGACAAAAATAAAAGCTGGGGAAGTCAATGTTCTTATTTTCTGCTTGGTTAACGGGATAATGGAACAATCCTGTATATTGATTTGCATGCCCTGTATCTGACACAAGTCCAATCTACCATCACAGATTTTTTAAATTTATACATTCGTTTCTTTAAAAGTATAGGACTTAACATGCTAAACTTCTCCCACATTGCTATAAATTAACCCCATATACATATGGTAAAATTAGACCAATTATTGATATTAATATTTATTTACATAAACACTAGTACAATGCAAATTGTGACATAATTAATTTTTGCAGCAATGTTACCAATATATAAAACACTCAAAAACTAAGATTTATACCTCTGTATGTGTGTACAAAATGTTTGATTAATCCAAGTTAATTCATACTCCATTTACAAAATGTATTTAGCTGTGGGACTGGGACTGCTTTTCTATTCTTCCCAATACTACAGTAATAGTGCAAATTAAATGTTTTAAATAATTTATTCAGGAATGGATTCACATTGATAACTTTGTCTCATTGGACTCTTAGAATATAATTTCACATTCTAAATACATTTATACAGTACAGCTGTGCCAGGGCTGTCCTCAAGATTGGACATGTAAACTCATTTTGTGATAATCAAAGTATTTTTATTCGGTGGGAGTGGGAGGGAGAAAAAGCTTTTAATTTTACTTTTAATTTTAGCCTGGACGATTTCCAAAGGTACCCAAAGACCTCAACAGTGATGGGAAAGCAGTCCCAGTTTGATATCATGAGGACAATGGAATTGTCTAACAGAATTATAATAGCTGCCTTTGAAATGAGTGCCATGTTTCGAAACTGATTTTCCATGGACACATTGGGGCAGAAATTCATCTGGGCCCAGACTTGGCGCACCCAGCCAAGCAGCGCGAGACCAGCCTGAAATTGGGCCTCGGGCCTTATAAACATTATAAACTGTTGAGCCTCCACAGGCAGCTTGTGCATTTGAACAGGACGAATGTTGGGCTGTTTGCCTCACCAGCAATGGCAGAAGGCAAGTCCTGGGAAGGGGGTTGGTGCAAGCAACTGTAGGGGTGGGGGGGCACTTCTGCTCCTCCTGGCTCCACGAAAGTTGCTGTAAAACTTGCAATTTTATAAAAACATGCTTTTAGTTGGTGACCACTGAAGAATCCTGATCAGAACAGGCTTGATGCTCATGGAATCGAAAATAGGAATTAGGCCCTACTTTACATATGTAAGGAACTCAACGTCTGCTTCTGGTGGCCGCCAGGTGGGCCTGAAAAATGGCTTGACCCAACATCGGGTTGGATATTTTTAGGCATCTTCAGGGCGCAGGACATTGGCCCGCAGAATTGGGCCTCATTGCGCTAATTTTACACTGGTAATATGGGTGCAACCAGCTCCAATTTCTATAACTTGTGTAGTATACTGTATACCCTGAAAAGCAGTAGCTTTAAAAATAACATTAGTTTTATGATAATATTTGATAAAAACACATCCACATAAATAAAAGATGTTTATTAAATGTTATTATAGTAATTTATCCTATTTCTAGTAGAGAAATAGTGGACTCACACAAAACATTTGTGATTTGGTTCATGATAATTAATTCAGCCTTCTACTTGTGGAATAAACTTCATATTCAACACAAAGATATATGTCTGCTATACAACATAAATTAAATTGAACAATAACAACCAGCCCCATATCTATATAAATATGTATGTATGTTGTTTAATAAGCTGTACACTATCGGTAGAATCACAAAGATGGTGATTTACTAATAGCATGATAGTTATGTTACCACTAATCAGATTTTTAAAATTAGAGCTGCCCAAAACTAATTACAAATTTGTAATAATAAAATAAATACTGGTACTCAGTCCCATATGGAAGGGTCACAGTAGCAACTTGCGGCCCAGAATTTCCTTAGTCTAATTTACGCTGAAATCTACATCAAAACTTATGCTGATCTTGCTGTCTGCAATTTACTCTGCAATTGCCTGCAGATCTCATTTGCATACGTCAGAACGTTAAAAACTTGCATAAAAGCACAAATTCTGCGTAACCATTAGGGACCTGAACAAACACGCTCAACATAGATCTTCCTTCTTTAAGTCCCTTTTTATCTTATTGATGTTATGAAAATGAGTTCAAAGCCATCGAACCATCATGTATAAACATTAAACACGACTGTATGTTTAAGAAAATGCAATTGTGGAAGCTTTTTTTCTTTTTAATGTTATAGATTCAAAGATGAATTCATTAAGAAAATTGCCATCAAATCTCAGAAATAAAGTTTGTGCCCTGTTGAAGGCTGAAACTCCGCAGTTGCGCTGATTTCAGGTTAGGTTGGGACGTGCTCCGCCTAAATTTTGGGGTGCACATTTATGCCTGTTCAGGACTGGGGTAAATGCAGGAAAATTTCATCCCCTGGTCTTTTAGATAAAGACAGAGCTACATCCATGAGCTACGTCGGGTTTTGGGAGCTATAACTCAGTAGTTGCGTAAATGATTGAGTAAATTTGCACGCAGCGAGGTTCTGGCGTAAAACTGTCGTAAGTCACATACGCTTATTTCCTCAGTAAAAATTGGTGCAACGCGGCTCTTACACCACTGGTACATCGAAAATTACGAGGAAATTCCAGTCCCGCATTTTAAAAAGTTTCTGTTTAGTCGGTAAAGGCACTTCCAGGAATAAGTCATTTCGACCAAATGGTCCCAGACTCAGATATCCTGGTCTGTGCTGAGATAGCTCTTCTCAGCCACAGCACCTATTTGGGAGCTACAGTTTATCTTATCACACCATGGCTATCTAGTGACCCTCACCGAAGTGCATGTGAACAAGATCTGGCTCAACTGTGATGTTCTGCGAGCTAAAATAGCCTCCCAGCTAGGCTCTCACATGAAAAGTGGAAGGAAATGCAACCCAGAGGCGGGACCTTCAGGAGAGCATGGGGAAAATAACTGGGTGAGCACAAAGCCATATTTGACCATGCCTCTCAAAGCAGTGCTTTTCAACATGGTTTGAACAGATTTCAGAAATCTATCTAAAAGATCTTTTAAAACTTATTTTCTCATAAATGCTATATATTGCAGTGGGAGCTATGTCATAATAACAAAACAGTAAGAAAATGCGTTAAAAGGAATCACCAGTCGCGAACTAGGTTAAAACAACTGATCGCTAGTTTCTAGATTCAGTTTATGAATTTATTTTTAAAATGCATATTTACTGGTTTCCCAAATTAAATTGGAAAACCAATACATGCAATGCTACACTGTGTGGTTAAAATAATAAGCAATCTAATGGTGCAAAGTATTTTCATAGATATCAGTGAGTCAAGAAGATGAACGTTGCAGTGCCCTTCACTGAAATGGCAAGGCTCACTTATCTGACTAAATATCACTAAATGGGACGAGGTCTGCTGGCAGAAATGGCGAGAGTTACATCAGCGGGCAACCTGGGCCGAAGTGAGATCTCACCGGCATCCCCGCGATGGGGTGTCGATGTGTCGAGTCTGACCGTGGCTTTGCAGCGCTGGCTCCGGGAAGGTTGAGCTGAACACTGTTATATCGGCTGCGAGCCTGTATTCAGTGTAAAAATCTGCAGCCTTCGATCACCAGCCGGCATCGCCCCAGCTCAGACACACACATACACACAGAGCCAGACACACACAGGCACAGAGCCAGACATACACACAGAGCCAGACACACATACACACAGAGCCAGACACACACAGGCACAGAGGCAGACACACCACACAAACACTCAGACACAGAGCCAAACACACACATATACACACACACAGACAGACACACACACACACACACATAGCCACACACACACACACACAGAGCCAGGCAGACACACACACACAGAGCCACATACACACACAGAGCCAGGCAGACACACACACAGAGCCAGACACACCACACAAACACTCACAGGCACAGAGCCAGACACACACACACACACACACAAAGCCACACACACACACACAGAGCCACACACACACACACACACAAAGCCAGACACACACACACACACACAAAGCCAGACACACACACAACACATACACAGACACAGAGCCAGACACACACACACACACAGAGCCAGACACACACACACACACACAGGGCCACACACACACCAACACACACAGACACAGAGTCAGACACACACACACACACACAACCAGACACACAGACACACACAGGGCACACAGAGCCAGACAGACAGACAGACACACACAGAGACAGACAGGCACAAACACAGAGCCAGACAGACAGAGACACACACACACACACAGAATCAGACAGACAGACACACACACACAGTGGGAAATGAGGCAGAGCCACTGAAGAACCAGGCTCCATCAGCGCGGCGTTTGTGTGTGAGTCTGTGTCCGTATGTCCGTGTCTCTGTGTGTCTGTCTCTGTGTGTGTCTGTGTGTGTCTGTCTGTGTATGTGTCTGTGTGTCACTGTATGTATGTGTGTCTGTGTGTGTGTGTGTGTGCTCAGAAGTTACTGTACTCACCATAAAGTGATTTTTTTGGGGGGACCAGCTCTCCTGCTGGAGAGGCGGAAACGATCGTGTCTTTTTCTGCGGGGATGGGGTGGGGGGACGAGGAGCAGCTGGAAGGTGCCGCCTGTCCCTGGCACTGGGCTTGACCATTCTGTGCGTGTTGGACTTTTTAAGTTTGGCGATCGCCTAGTTTGTGGATTAAATTTAGGAAAAAAAGGGGGAGGAGAGAGGAGGTAAAAAAAATCCCTATCGGTTTAAAGGGCCAAGACTGTCGTCCGTGTGATGGAAAGTTTAAGGTCTGTGATTTAGCCGAAGGATTGGCTTTGAAGAAAAGGTGGGGAGGGAAAGGATGTTTTAAATATATAGATTTTCTATTTTAAAAGATGCCGATTGTGAGTAGTTGCCACCCGAATGGGGAGCCCCGCCTGCGGTGCCGGCTCAGCCCGCCGCTCGCAGCCCAGCGCGGGGCTCGGTGCCAAGGGGGAGGAATCGGGGAGGCAGCCGCTCGGCTCCCAGCCTCTCCGGATCGGCAGGAGAGCCGCCTCTCGATGCAGCCTCTGGACACCAGCCGCCGCTCCCCGGGTGTTCCCTCCGGGCCCGGGGCTGCTCCTCGGGCCGGCCCGGGGGCGCTGCCGGCTCCTGGGCGCAGTGTGAGGATCCCCGCAGGTAAGGAGCGCATTGAGCGCAACCCGTCGGCGGCCTCGGGATATTTTAGCGGCGCTTGTTGTTGTTAAAAGTCCGAGGGGAAAGGGGGCGGGCTGATGGGCTTTCTCAATACCTGCTCTTTTTTTGTGATTTCCAGGTCCTGGTTACCTTTCTGAAAATGTTGCTGACTGGTAACCTCAGGCTGCCCTTTGATTTGATTAATACTTTATCAATAGGCATGCACTTCAGAATGCGTTCAGACATGCAATGGATGTTTGGTCACTATCTTCCACTTTCATATGTCGAGAGTAAATGAAATGTGTTTAGACTCACTCAAGTGAACTTTTGTCACTGTTGGAGTCTGAGCAAGAATTTATCTCTAATTCTGAGTGTGCCTAATTCCAGACACCCTTGATGGACGGGTGTCTTTTTTGGCACAATTGACATATGTTGGATTTCTGGAAAATGAGCCCAGACATTCCAGTTTTTACACGACCCCCCCCCCCCCCCCTCTTTGTCTCCATTTTCCCTAATATCGCTCTGGAGGTTTGTGTCTGATTCATGGCAGCAGGCACAAGTGTCTTCTTCCAAGTTGGCAGCTCTAATGTGAGCAGGAATACATTGCTGCTTTCACAGTGGCAAAGTTCAGGTTCTGAAGATACTGCCACTGTTCTGAAGTCAGGTGCAGTTCCTTTGCATATGCAGTAAAGCAAGTGTTTCACTTGTGTCAGAGCCCAGGATCTGTAGGTCTCAGCCAAGCATATGGATTAAATGCTCTAATTATGTAGGATATTTTCAGCAGTGCAGCTCCACAACAGAATTATTTTGGGCTCAAAGGATACAGAATGTGGTGAGCAGTGTTGGAACATGAAATTAAAGGGATGCGGTACAAAGGGAGATTTTGGTGCTGAGGAAGCTGCCAAGTTATAATGGCAATTGTTCAAATCGGTGCCACTGTGAAAGAAACCTGAACTGAATTTGATTTACATTGACACTGATTTGGAACGCTAAAATGAGCCTAAATTATACATTTCCGAGAATGAAGTTTAACTGATTCTGCGTCTGGTCTGACCTCTGAAAAACTACATAGACAAAGCAAAAACTCAAAAGCATAAAATAAATGATATCTGCTTTTGATGCTAAATTACAGTAATCTGTTTATTCCAGTTCATTGATAAACCATATAAAAGTAATTAAATTATTTGACAGACTTGTATTGCTGCCGACTATTACTATGCCCTGCTGTTTGGTTGAATCCACATCTGTTTATGTTTGCTGAAATAACAAAACAGCAGGATATTTATTTCTTCAATGTAAGCTCTGGATTTCAAGAACTTCCATTAGAAAAAAAGTTCTATTTGAGCTAGGTTTAACATTTATTCTATTGAATTTTCTTCACAAATGTCTGACAGCAGGAAAAGGTCTAAATGATGATTACAACTCAAAAGAACAGAGAGACAATAGGAGCTGATTTACCAAGTTTGTGGCTATTGTAGCCAAATATAAAGAAGCAATCTTTTTCTCTCTCTTTTTTAAAATAGAAGCTCCGTATTTGTGACCAGTTAAATCTATATATCTGACAGGCTGATTGAATAATGTTATGACATTGGGCTTGCCTGTTGGGGTGGGTTGTACTATCTACAAAATGCTTTTCATTTATACGTGGGTTTAAATAGAAACACGCAAGTAGAAGAGTTTAGCTTATAAAATACAAATAAAACTAAGATGTCCTCACCACTGATGAAGAGCATGTAGTGTGTAATGGAGTCATAGAAGTTCACAGCATTTGGGGTTGGAATCACTTGATGAGTGACTCTTTTTAAATTCGTCACCATGTGACGAGGCATATCTGGCCACAGAGTGGTTAAGGTGGATCAAGAGAAAATGTGTACAATTTTTTAAAAAAGTGACCTGTACCCAGCAGCTGCTACCAACTTCGCAACTAGTAATATTAAGATTTCGCAAATGATTATCTATTATACTTTTTAAAATTACAGGTATATATAGATATGAATGACTAGTATTAGATTAATTACTATGACTACACTGAGCACTAATGGAATGTATAGAAAGATAATTGAACATCATGTAGTAATTCATGCCGGCTATGTGATCTGATTTGAGAGTTCCAGGATGAGCCTATTGTGAACAAAGGTCATTCTGTAAAAAAACATTCATGCTCGTGAGTTCCCATGAGCTGAACAGTGTAGCCCATTAGATGGAATGTATTCCTCACAGTCATTCTACCCTCTGACATTATACGTAACACACAGCCTCTGAAGAGCACAGGGATTGTCTGTATAATAATCTCCTGTTGCTATGGTAATGGTCAGCTGCTGTCAGACACAACTGCCAGGGGTGTGCAGTGTCTTGAAAGGAAACAAAATGGTGCGCATTTAACTTTTAGACTATAAAATTACATTTTTGTTTTGTTTTGCAATAAAATGTCTATGAAATGTCATCACCATGGGAAGCTGATACTTGACTAGAAACTTGACGATACTGTGGTGATGGAGTGCTCTACTTCCAGTTGGGAGGAGGGGAAATGTTGGCAGGACCACTCCAGTCCTACATAAGTGTAGCTCACCAGCTCCACAGAGCTGTATTGATGATGCCTATTGAAGTGCCCGAAAGAATCCTGCCCTCCTCGCTGAGAGAAGTAGCACAGCAAATGATAGTTCTGAATCTAAAAGGATCAAATATAAAATCATCAAAAATGTTGTACACTGCCTGTTTAGAGAATGAGCGCACAAATCTCAACCCTCCAAAAGTAAATTAGATAAATTGTGTATGCAGAGATGATTTTCTCATCAGTAACTTGAAAATATACTTGTCTATACTGTTTCTCTTATAACACATGTGTGATTAGAAACAGTTGCTGTAAGAAAGACTCACTGCAAATTTTATTGTGACCTGTAGTGTTAAAAATTGCCCCACCTAGATTTTTGAAAAGTCAGTGCAATTTGCAACAAACAACATTTATATCATGCCTTTTACATCGAAAAACATTCCAACATGCTTCACAGAGATGTAATGAAAGAAATGGATGCTGAGCCAAAGAGGGAAATATTAGAAGGGGTGACCAAGGGGTGGGTTTTAAGGAGGGCCTTGAAGGAGAAGAGGGAGGTGGTGAGGCGGAGAGAATTGCAGAGATTGGAGAATAGGAAGCTGAAGGCATGGTTGCCAATAGTGGAGCAAAGGGAGGCAGGATGCACAAGAGGCCAGGTCAGAGGAATGGAAAGTTCAGGAGGGGGTGTTGGGGGAGGTTACAGAAACAAGGAGGACTGAGGCCATGAAGGGACTTAAACACAGGAATGAGAATTTTAAAATTGAAGAGTTGGGGTACCGGGAGTCAATGTAGGTCAGCGTGGATAGAGGCAATGGGTGAGCAGGCCTTGGTGCGGGATAGGATACAAACAGCAGAGTTTTGGATGAGTTGCAGTTCATGGAGGGTGAAGGATAGTAGACTGGACAGGAGAACATTCCATCAGAAGATAGGTAAATTTAGGGTAGAGGCGAGCGACGTTACGTAGGCGGTCATTGTGATGGAGAGAGAGAATATGGGGTCAGCAGCTCAGCACAGGGTCGAATAGAACACTGAGGCTGTGAACAGCCTGTGAGTGGCCAGGGAAGGGGATGGAATCAGCTTCGAAGGTACAGAGTTTGAGGTGAAGATGATGGCCTAGCTGGTGAAAATTGCAGCTCATCCAACACTTGAATGTTCGTCCCTAAAATTCAGTGGTTGGGAGGGTCTTATGGTCCAGCTCCTCCTGGACCCACAAGGAAAGTTTTTTTTATCAATTGCAGCTCTTCTAGCCCCAGCTCATCTTCCTGACAGATTGGCCTGATGGGGATGCAACAACATCATCTCTGCGCAGGCCTCCGGTTAAAATGGCAGTTGTGGCCCGAAGATGTCATCTGAGCTCAATTTGCATATACAAAGAAGGGTGCTGATGGATTCCAGTGGGTATCTCTCGTCTGCTCAGGTTAATGTTGGAATCCGTGGGAAGAGAGTGGGATCAGTGTGGAACATTTTAACCTTCCGCCCACTCAGTTTCTATCGTGTGGGGAGAGCTAAAATTGGCCCCATTGGTTTCCCATGCTGATATTTAATTACAGTAGTTTCTTTTTAAAAAGACTGTATAATTATCTCACACTTAGGAATTTTTTTTTCTGAATTGGAAGTCCTTTTGAGTTTGAAATTTATTATACGTGCAAAGCTTCTGTTTATTAATTTATTTTAATCTCTTACACCATTTTGCTTTTAACTACAGAATTGTGTGCCCAGTGATTGCTGTATCAAAACCCCGGTGTTGGCCTTCCATTGGTTCTATGTAATATTTTTTCATAAGCTGCATTCATTGTAGTACCATTTGACTAACCTTTATTGGTGCAGTCTGATGAAGTGTCCCATCCATTTTTTGGATGAGACATTAAACCGAGGCCCCGTTTGCCCTCTTGGGTGGATGTAAAAGATCCCATGGCACTACTTGAAGATGAGCATGGGAGTTCTTCCGGTGTCCTGGACAATATTTTTAATATTATTAATCTGATAATATTTAACAGATTATCTGGTTATTATCACATTACTGTTTGTGGGACCAACTGTGCAGAAATTGGCTGGTGCCTTTCCTACATTATAACAGTGACTACACTTCGAAAAATACTTCATTAGCTGTAAAGCACCTTGGAACATCATAAAGTTGTGAAAGGCGCTATATAAATGCAAGTCTTTTTTTAATGTCCATTTTTAAGGAAGCGAGTACACACCATTTTATTCTCATCAACATTTGCACCAGTTGCTCCATTATAAAAGCTGGAAAAGATGTGAGCAATTCTTTGTGCTGTCAAGTAATCTGTTGTGAAATCTTCATAGATGTACTTGAATATTTGGGAAGAAACCAAGTCTGGGTTAAAAAAAATATAAAGTTCTTCTCATTATACAATGGTTAAACTTGGACACTGGAATAGCATTTGCTCATTCAGATATTCTTGTTCCACCACATATGTCACCCGCAACATAACAAAATAAGATGTATTAAATTTTTGTGAAACATCTATCTGCTGTGTACTGAATTATATGGAGCTGGGACTAACATTGTGCTGTTCTTGCTGTATACTCTGTTCTTTCTCAACAAACTGTGCCTTTGGGCTTATGCACTTGGCTATCTGAAATTACTGTGTTATAAATCATGCCTGACTGACGTTTTTTTGCACATTCTATGTTTCGTTGTATTGCCTTGCTTCAAAATTACAAACGAGAGGAACTCCTTCAACCACAAGAGTAGATTCTCACCATGGTGAAATGTTTATGTATTGCATCCATTTATGTTTGATCTTAAAGCTATCTGCGAGTCATGTTGCATTTCGACTAAACCTGCAGACACAAAAATGAAAAAGCAATGCAAACAAATAATGCACTAATAATGGGGATAATTAAAGCAGGCTCCCAGGCACACACTGCTCCTGAATGTATTAAGAAAGGTTAATGAAATATGAGGTGAAATTTGTCACCTGTAATGCTGATATCCCCAAGTTATTGTTTTATTTCATTGCTTGATGTAGCATGATTACCACTTTGTACCATTCTACCTGTTAATACTGGGACATATCTATCAGCATAATGTGGAAATCTAAAATACAACCTTTCTGTTGAATGCAGCCTGTATAATGCACTCCATTGCAAATGGTACTTACTTGGACTTATTGTGAGAGAACAAAAGAGAGGCATTAGTTTGCATTACTGAGCGCATCGCACCTATTTGACCCAGAGATAAGCATCGGACCCCATATCCTCTCTATCACAAAGATTGCCTACTTCCACCTCCACAACATCAGCCATTTCCGCCCCTGTCTCAGCCCATTTTCTGCTGAAACCATCACCAATATCTTTATTCACTTCCAAACTCAACTAATCCATTGTTGTCCTGGCCGGCCTCCTATCCTCCACGCTCCATAAATTTCAATTCATCCAAAACTCTGCTGTCCATACCCTATCCCACACCAAGTCCCGCTTACCCATCACACTTGACCTCACTGACTTATAATGACTCCCGGAATCCAATTTAAACCTCTCATCTTTGTGTTTAAATCGTTTCGTGGCCTCGCAATTTCCTGTAACCCTCTCCAGCCCTACAACCCTCCAAGAAACATATGCATTCCTCCAACTCTGGACTCTTCTGCATCCCAAAGGTCTTACCATCTGCTGTAAAAGTAATAACTTAATTTAATTTATCTCGTTAGTTAAGATTTGTTCGGTGAGCTTTGTACTATTTACATTTGTAATACTCATAGTGCAACCTTTCTTATGGGGGTATACCCAGGTCAGCTGCTGCTGGCAGGATAGACACTTCAGAATACAATCATACATCTGAAAAATAGATGATCACTTATATACATTCTCTTGAAAGAATCCATGCTCTCCTTAGAACAGGAAGTAGCTGGGATGCACTGTGGATTAATGTAGTTATCATGGCAACCTCTTGGCTGTGACGAGAGGCACATCACTGCATGTCAATTTCTTTGATCAAGGAGAACAGAACCTGAGAATGGTTGGATTCAAGCTATCATAAAGGCCCATATAGTCAAACTTGTAAGTTTGTTAGTTGCTTTGGGTTTTCAGTTTTTCAAAGATGGGCGACTAATGAAATTTTCCAACCTACTTTCCTGTTGGAAGCAAGTGTAGACTGCACATATGAAAGAGGTATTCTGTCTAACCCAGCCCTTTGGTTGGCCGTTATCTTCATTGCCATTAGTTTCACTGGGCATAATTATAATTTGCATTGATTTGTAACATTTCTCACTTTACTGCTTTTGGAAAACTCAAAAAATGTATTTAAGCTGAAAATTTAATTGGTAATGGACTTTGCATTTGTATCCGGCAACTTTATATATCACTTTGACATGGACAGAGGTTGAGGGGTGATCTAATTGAAGTGTTTAAAATGATAAAGCAATCAATAGGGTAGATACAGAGAAACAATTCCTTCTAGTGGGGAATCCAGAACAGGAAGGTAGGGGCACAATGTTAAAATTAGAGATAGGCCATTCAAGAGTGAAATCAGGATGTATTTGTTCACAATAAAGGATAGTGGAATTCTGGAACTCTCTTCCCCAAAAGGATATGTATGTTAGGTCAATTAAAATGTTCAAGACTGAGATCGATAGATGTTTGTTAAATAAAGGCATCATGGGCTATGGAAGAAAGGCGGGTAAATGGAATTGAGGTACAGATCATCCATGGTCTAATTGAATGGCGAATAGACTGGACAGGCTGAATGGCTTACTCCTGTTCCTATTTTGGTAGTTGAGGTAATTAGAGTTGTAACAAATTAATTTGTATCTTTTATGTTGGAGCAGGATGTAGTCTCATTACCTGGGTAGTCTGACAGCACCTGTACTATTTGTGTAATGTTTCGAAGTCCATACCACTGGATTTATAACTGATCTGTACTGCAGTTTTTACAATATACAGTTGACACAGCAAATGACTGATAACGTTTCAGTATTTGATCACAAATTCCTGATAAACTCTTGCATAAATAAATCTGAAAGGAGCTACATGCAGCAAATCATCAACATCATTAAATAGAGAAAATTCTCTTGTGAACAGTAGGATTTTACTTTACAGTGAAATGCTTTAATTTGCATTGCAAACAAATGACAGGACCTGATTATTTTTGGTGGCGGGGGGTGGGGGGGGGTGGAGGGACACTGTGCAACACTGAAAGAACTACATGCTTGGATATGACTTGTTAGTACCTGTACTGGAATTGGTAATGTTATGATTCTGTGAGAAACGAAACCCCAAACTATCGGTAATAAAGCATCTGTTTATAAAAGGTGGAGGAGTGCTGCAGCATTAACATCAATGTTCTTACTTGAGTGAACTAACAGAACTGCATCTACATGTTTTCTCCCATCTGCAGCCTGACCCTGTTGCCAGGGCAGCGCTTTTTTCACTGACAGATGTAATAGGCTCACTATCCTGTCCATCACTCTGTTTGGCCCTGAGAATCTGTCCGGAAACCAGCAAAACCGGCTGCATTAAAGGAGTTCTTCCTTACTGAACATAAATGTTTTCCTGACAGCTTAGAAGATATACGTAGTGAGTAGCTGAGCTACATCTACCAGGAAGATTTTGGTCCCGTCCCGTCTGTGTTAAATTTAGCTGATCTCAGCCAAGGATGGGACACTAGAAGTGGCCTTGGATCCCCTTAATTAGGAATGGGAAAATTGGCTGGGACTCCTCGTTTCCATAGCTATCCAGCACCCTCTGTTGGAGGTGTGCATGTGTGAAAGTTAGATGAGGAGAGATCAAGTGAGATGCTGTCCACAGCAGAGTTAAATAACACTAATACTATTGAGACTCAGGCATGAATAATGGCCACTTGAGTGACATTACAGAGAGCATGAAACCATACTCCAGCAAGCGGTCAACACCTTCGGATTTGGAGAGGAGGGGAAAAATTGCCAAGAAGAAAAACAAAACACAAAAAAGGAGAGAAGAATTAAAAAATATATTCTGTAAGCAATAGATATTTTGTACAATGTTTTACCTGTAGATTTGCAAATAGTGACATCAAACAATACAGTTCCCATAGAACATTAGCATTTACTAAATGCCCAGTGTGCTGGTAAACTGATGTAGCTTTTAAATGGGGGAAGCTAAAACATCAGTGTGTGTTCATGGCTGTTTTGTTCATGGTCGGCTAAACTGAGACACACGATGTCTCATGAACCTGAGTCATTGCTGATATTTTCCATGTACAGTATTTGCTTATCCCTTAGGCCACAGCACGCTTGATGAATAAATGAAAACAATTATACTTTCTGAAATAGCAAACTGTTTGAGATTAGAGGGGGAAAGTCGGCTGATGTAAAGTACAAAAGATAAACTATTCTAAAGCTTATAAATCCCAAACTGATGAAGTAAATGTTCTACAGCAATTTAGGGGAATTACAATGGAACCACAGGGCTGTACTTTCTACATTGTGTAAATTTTAAAATAGTTTTTCTGAGATGAGATTTCATTGTTTAGATTTCCCAGAACACTTGTACTGATGTAGAAGCTTATAGAATCCCACAATAGTGAATATAGTATTCCTTTTATGCAATCAGTCCTATTAAGTAAACACTATAATCCGATGGGATGATTAGGGCCTCAGGAAAAGCTACATTTAAAAGACGACTCCCCTCGACTGACCTGTTCTGTGTTCCTGTTGTACAAGGGCTCTTAAAGTGGAAGATCAAGGATTGCTTTGATCACTCACAGTGCAGACACAGGATTGGCTTCATGTGGTGACGTACATCTTCATTTGACTAATCTGCTAGAAAGCATCATCGTGTTCAGAGGAGTGGCTGAGCTTCAAATCTGACTCATACATCCTGAACTTTCCTGGCGCTGTTATAAAGTGAATGGATGCACCTTTCCATTTTCAGTCTTCTCTCAATGAGTTGCAAGCACCAGTTTATTTCAGAATATCTCCTAATGTGAAACTCCAAAAAAAACACTCAAACTTGATTTTACAACTTTCAGTACTGACGTATGCCTTTAACTTAATGTTGCATCTATACAGATAGAACTACTTCCCTTCCCTCCTGTTTTGAATGTAGCGAGTCATGCTGGGGTGTGGTTCCATGGATGCTGACAGGTCTTCAGTGCCTCTCTCGAGTGGTTATTCTTCACTGAATGCTAACACTTCAGTCCTGGCCTCACCTGATATCCAAACACACAGGCACTTTCCAGTAAAGGTCATGGAGTGTGAATCCTGGCTGCTTATTTTTCACTTCCCAGCCTGGGTCTTGTGAGCTGGACCAGGGATCACACCTGGATGGCCTTGTGTGGCTCAACAGTAAAGGATGAGCTAAAAATAGTTGCTAAATCATTCATTTGTTCTGCAGCAGTTTAAATTTCAAATGTTTCAGTAAACTGTAGCAGTGAAGCTCCCATAATAGCTCAGCTCATAAAAGTATTATATAACTGAGCCATACAGACTAGAAGGTCCCAGGTTCAATTCCAGATCTGTGCTAATCTCATCATCATCATAGGCAGTGCCTCAAAATCGAGGAAGACTTGCTTCCACTCTAAAAGTGAGTTCTCAGGTGACAGTCCAATACGGGAATTACAGTCTCTGTCACAGGTGGGACAGACAGTGGTTGAAGGAAAGGGTGGGGGGGTGGGGGGGGGGGAGTCTGGTCTACCGCACACTCCTTCCACTGTCTGTGCTTGGTTTCTGCGTGCTTTCGGCAATGAGACTCGAGGTGCTCAGCGTCCTCCTAGATGCTCTTCCTCCACTTAGGGCAGTCTTGGGCCAGGGATTCGCAGAAGCCGGTGGGAATGTTTCACTTTATCAAGGAGACTTTGAGGGTGTCCTTGAAACATTTCCTCTGCCCACCTGGGGCTTGCTTGCCGTGTAGGAGTTCCGAGTAGAGTGCTTGCTTTGGGAGTCTCGTGTTGGGCATGCATACGATGTGGCCCACCCGACGGAGCTGGTGGAGTGTGGTCAGTGCTCCGATGCTGGGGATGTTGGCCTGATCGAGAACACTGATGTTGATGCGTCTATCCTCCCAGTGAATTTGCAGGATCTTGTGGAGGCAGCGCTGGTAGTATTTCTCCAGTGCTTTGAGGTGTCTACTGTATATGGTCCATGTCTCTGAGCCATACAGGAGGACGGATATCACTATAGCCCTGCAGACCATAAGCCCTGTAGTCATCGCTAGAATCCTCCTCACCCGTCTTCTGCCTGTGGCTGAAGAGCTTCTCCCAGAGTCACAATGCGGATTCCGTCCACTAAGGGGTACAACGGACATGATCTTCACCGCATAACAACTGCAAGAGAAATGCAGGGAACAGCACCAACCCTGGTACATGACCTTCTTTGACCTCACAAAGGCCTTTGACATTGTCAACTGTGAGGGACTATGGTGCGTCCTCCTCCATTTCGGCTGCCCCCAAAAGTTTGTCACCATCCTCCGCCTGCCCCACGACGACATGCAAGCCGTGATCCTGACCATTGGATCCATCACTGACTCAATCCACGTCTGGACCGGGATAAAGCAGGGCTGCGTCATTGCGCCAAAGCTCTTCTTGATCTTCCTCGCTGCAATGCACTAACCTCAACCAGTATAGCGGTAGCGGCACTTTAATTAGGCTCAACATCCCTGGGCTGTGGAGGGAAAAATCAGATGGGGCTCCCCATTCTAATGGTTATTCAGTGACCCATGCTGGAAAGTCTGCATGCGTGGACATCTGGTGAAGACAACATCAGGCTTAGCTCTGACGCTCCCCAAAGTCTGCTGGCACTCGCTGTCTAGGATCACATCATAAAAACGGAGGCTGCACAGTGCTCAACGATGAGTCAGTGCCAGCAGGAGAGGAGGTGCACATTGTTTTGTGGGAAGGGGAGGAAAGAGCCATAAATAACTAAAAAGACGAATAGCTTGCAGCAGCTTTCAAACTCTTAACACACGCAACAATGATTTGTTGTTTGACTTCAGCCTAAACTGCCTAGAGAACAGTTATAAAACCATTTTTTTTTTGAAAAAAATCTATACAGTATTCTACTTAGCTTTTATTTGATAGGGACCAGCTTAAACCCTGACATTCATTTCGATTTTAATAGATAACATTATTGCATGCAATAACAGTTTTCAATATACCAATTAATTTTTTTAAACAAAGATGCTTAGATGCATATAATCTGGAAATTGCCTGTATAGTATTGCTGAATTTAGCAAAGGGTTTGTTAAGGAAATGTTTTTTTTTGTATGTGTGTTTTTTGTGGCAATGGGGAAGAGATGCTTACCCTGTAGTCTGTTTTCATTCAGTTATTTGATGTATGAACTCTGAGAATTAGACCCATGACATCGACTGGAACACAAATCCAATAACAGCAATGTTCTTGAGGATATCTGCAACAGAATGTTAAATATACCAAACACCTTATTTGACATTCTGTTTTTGGAGAGAGAGAGGATGCATGTCAAATCAGCCGCATGCTTTTATTTCTTCATAAGGTACATTGTTTTTATTTTGTATTCAGAAAATTGGGGAACCAGTTCCATGATCCTTTTCCTTCCAGGTGAGCAGAAATGACAGATAATTTACTGAACCTATTGTGTCTGTCACAGTTTAGGTAGATGAGTGCGTACAGCTCCAACCTGCCCAATTACAACAGGATAGCTGCTTTGCTTGCAATTTTAAAAACCTATTCCAATGGTAGTTATTTGGCATATTTGTTGTATAGTTATAGTATTCTTAATCTTAAATCTATCTCCCCCTGCCACCCACCATTGCAAATCAATGTATGGACATATTTGACTGACTATTCTGAAACAATGTGGTTTTCTTAACTAGTTGCATGATGATGAATAGCATCTGTCTATTTGCATCATGTCCTTGAATATGAAAGCACTTGAATCCTTCTGAGGTTTGAGATTGAATGTTACTGGAAAGGCAGTTCATTTGAAATTGGGTTGTTTTTTTTTATTGGAATTGAAATAATGGATTAATTGCCAACTGACTCTGGTCAAACCATGTGCATGCAGGGGAGTCCATTTTCTGAAGGAAACCTTAGCAGACTGTAAATATGATTAATTGGAAAGTACCAGAGCTATGCAAAATGCACCCAAAAGTCTTCAAAATGACAAAAAAGCTGACAATTTTGCAAGACAAAATGAATCTGATAAATTTTAAACAATGATTTAATGAGGTGTGTTACAGCTCGCTTGATAACACCAGTGTGTTTTTTATTGTTTAGTTAAACAATTACTACGATTAACTGCTTTGAACACAGCTTTATTTAGGTTGATTATTAGCTTTATTCTTTTTCATTTATATCTTTTATTTTCTTTAAGCAGGGGAGCTGAGTCCATCTTTTCAGTACCAGGCAAGCCAACAAACTTATAATTGTAATGAGGACGGTGACAACAAGGTAGGTGTTTCACAATACATTTTAGGCCATAACCAACATGAATAAATAATTTCAAAATGTTGGGGAAAGCCACAGATGTGGCGACAGTCCACTCAGTTAAATCTTTTTCTCTAGATCATTTATTTTTTACTTTTGAATCAGTTGACGAGAACTCAAAAATAAAAAGGATTTGACAAAAATTCAAAGTGTGTGAGGAAATGCAATTTTTGTAACCCATGTAAAAATGAGTAGTTGGTTGCATTTGGGGCCTAATGGTTATTATTTGAGTAACCATTACCTGACCGAACTTCACTGACCAATCACTGAAAAAGGGAAACTGGCAAATTTATGAAGGATGATCAATCAACTGTTTTAAATTTACCATGAAACATAACGCTGGCCAACAATGTCCTCTATAGGGATCTCGGATCCTTCAACACTGGAGTTTTGCCATATTGAAACTGCTGTATTAAAATGAATGGCCCAGAAATTGCGGTTGGAGGCTTCCTGCAGGCGGATGCCTCCGATCAGAAAAATTTCTACGAATTTACCTGGTGGCCCAGGAAGTTCGGAGGCTTGCGGTCCACGCAAAGGCCTGCATAGATGGCCAGGTATTCCAGGAACGTAAGCACTTTGCACGTGTCCCTGGGATCACGTGGGCTGGTCCAACCAATCAAAATGGAGGTATTCTCATTCATACTTGTGGTGAGTATGAATGGGAATACCCCCAAAAACACATAAACACTTAAAATACTTTTTTTTTTAAACATCACAGGCCCAAACTTGGTGGCCTTACCACCCGCTGCCACCATGATTTTCGGCAGTCTGCCCTAGGTGCCAGCTTCCACTAAGCTTCACGTCGGCGGGAGGGGAGGATCTCTGGGAACCGCCCACTGACGCCCGCTAGCGCGCAAGGCGTGTAAGTGTTCTCCCGCCTGCCGAGCTGCCAGATTGCTCTGGGTGGGAGTCGGTGGCAGCAGGGGGAAGGACTGCTGCGTGGAGGCAGGTCTAACCCCAATGGTAAGTATGAAGACCTGCAAAAAAAGGTTAGTGAACGTCTTTTATTTATTTATTTTAAAGCGATTTATGTGGATGGGGTCTCCTGAAGGTCTTCCAGTTGGGATTTTTTTGTGTGTATATTTTTATTTTTATGTGCTCCCCCCTCCATGGGCCCGACTCTATCCTCAGCGGCACTTTGGCAAGGATTGCATTTTCTGCCGAGGTTGGGAGCTCTGGCCCGTTGCCGCCCAGATTCACGGCGTTAGTCCCTTTATTGCCGCCAGGCAGTCTTTCAAGGACTTTTAAAAGAAACTCCGCCCAAAGTACAATCAGGTATCTCGGCGGTCATTTGGGCGGCACTTGGGCAGAACTTAGCTTCCACCAAGTTCGGGTCCCACACATTTAAAAAAATCAAAAGTGAATTTATTTAATGATTTAAAACAAAAATGTAACTTTTTGAAAAATAAGTTAATATATTTTAAAGGATCTAAAAATAAATGTACCTTATTTAACAGGATTTTAAATGATTAAATTATTGAAAAAAAATTATTTTTTTGTCCTTTAATAGCCTTACACCTGCTTTTATCAGTCGTAAGAATTTTAAGGGCATTCGCTGAGCAAAAGTTAGGCAAATAGCCCAATTCTCCTCCTGCGGAGGCCCTTTACTTATCGATGCGTGCGATCTGTCAAGAGGTTTCTTGACTGATTGCGAGTTCCAGGTTTACATAGAAACATGGTAAATAGGTGCAAGAGTAGGCCATTCGAGCATTCAATAAGATCATGGCTGATCATTCCCTCAGTACCCCTTTCCTGCTTTCCCTCCTTACCCCTTGATTCCTTCAGCCGTAAGGGCCATAGCTAACTCCTTCTTGAATATATCCAATGAACTGGCATCAACAACTCTCTGCGGTAGAGAATTCCACAGGTTACCAACTCTCTGAGTGAAGAAGTTTCTCCTCATCTCAGTCCTAAATGGCTTACCCCTTATCCTTAGACTGTGTTCCCTGGTTCTGGACTTCCCCAACATAGGGATCATTCTTCCTGCATCTAACCTGTCCAGTCCCGTCAGAATTTTATATGTTTCCATGAGATCCCCTCTCATCCTTCTAAACTCCAGTGAAAACAGGCCTAGTCGATCCAGTCTCTCTTCATATGTCAGTCCTGCCATCCCTGGAATTAGTCTGGTGAACCTTCGCTGCACTCCCTCAATAGCAAGAACGTCCTTCCTCAGATTAGGAGACCAAAACTGAACACAATATTCCAGGTGAGACCTCATCAAGGCCCTGTACAACTGCAGTAAGATCTCCCTGCTCCTGTACTCAAATCCCCTAGCTATGAAGGCCAACATGCCATTTGCCTTCTTCACCGCCTGCTGTACCTGCATGCCAACTTTCAACGACTGATGTACCATGACACCCAGGACTCGTTGCACCCCCCATTTTCCTAATCTGCCGCCATTCAGATAATATTCTGCCTTCGTGTTTTTGCCACCAAAGTGGATAACCTCACATTTATCCACATTATACTGCATCTTGCATCTGCCATGCATTTTCCCACTCACCTAACCTGTCCAAGTCACCCTGCAGCCTCTTAGCATCTTCCTCACAGCTCACACCGCCACCCAGTTTCGTGTCATCTGAAAACTTGGAGATATTACACTCAATTCCTTCATCCAAATCATTAATGTATATTGTAAATAGCTGGGGTCCCAACACTGAGCCCTGCAGCATCCCACTAGTCACTGCCTGCCATTCTGAAAAAGACCCGTTTATCCCGACTCTTTGCTTCCTGTCTGCCAATCAGTTCTCCAACCACGTCAGAACTTTACCCCCAATATCATGTGCTTTAATTTTGCACACCAATCTCTTGTGTGGGACCTTGTCAAAAGCCTTTTGAAAGTCCAAATGCACCACATCCACTGGTTCTCCCTTGTCGACTCTATTAGTTACATCCTCAAAAAATTCTAGAAGATTTGTCAAGCATGATTTCTGTTGTGTGTGGAGAATGAATCAGACTGAACACTGTGCGCTCAAAGTAAAGTGTGACCGTAGTCTTTTATTCCAGGTCTCCAGAGTGCCTCTCCAACCTGTGAAGCCTCCTTAAATATCTGTGCTCCCAAGGGATTATGGGGTCATAGAAACATAGAAACATAGAAAAATAGGTGCAGGAGTAGGCCATTTGGCCCTTCGAGCCTGCACTGCCATTCAATAAGATCATGGCTGATCATTCCTTCAGTACCCCTTTCCTGCTTTCTCTCCATACCTCTTGATCCCCTTAATCGTAAGAGCCATACCTAACTCCCTCTTGAATATATCCAGTGAACTGATATCAACAACTCTCTGCGGCAGTGAATTTCACAGGTTAACAACTCTCTGAGTGAAGAAGTTTCTCCTCATCTCAGTCCTAAATGGCCTACCCCTTATCCTAAGACTATGTCGCCTGGTTCTAGACTTCCCCAACATCGGGAACATTCTTCCCGCATCTAACCTGTCCAGGCCCGTCAGAATCTTATATGTTTCTATGAGATCTCCTCTCATCCTTCTAAACTCCAGTGAATAAAGATCCAGTTGATTCAGTCTCTCCTCATATGACAGCCCAGCCATCCCTGGAATCAATCTGGTGAACCTTCGCTGCACTCCCTCAATAGCAAGAACGTCCTTCCTCAGACTAGGAGACCAAAACTGAACACAATATTCCAGGTGAGGCCTCACTAAGGCCCTGTACAACTGCAGTAAGACCTCCCTGCTTCTATATTCAAATCCCCTAGCTATGAAGGCCAACATACCATTTGCCTTCTTTACCGCCTGCTGTACCTGTGTGCCCACTTTCAGTGACTGATGAACCATGACACCCAGGTCTCGTTGCACCTCCCCTTTTCCTAGTCTGTAGGCTCTCTCAGCCTTAGACAGACTCTTGGATGCATAAGCAACCGGTTGCAGTTTCCCGAAATCATTACCTTGTCCCTTGGGACTCCAGGAGATGAGCCCTGTACAGAGTAAATACAAGTCCACATATATAACAACACTTCCCCCGCCCCCCCCCCAAAGTCTATAGTGTAACTATTTTCAATGTGAGTCGATCTGGGGCCCTTCTTGCCCTGGTTGATTGTCTCGGTGTCAAAGCTGATGTTGTTGAATCATTTGTTGGACCCTCGCTGGTCTGCTGTGCAGCTGGCCTTGCTGGGCTGCCTGGTGTGTTGGGTCCTGCTGGGCTGCTGTGGATGATGGGTTCTGCTTCGTGGTCAACCATGGTGTCGGTTGCCACTGGTGTGTATGTTAGGGGATCAAAAAAGGTATGGTCCAAGGTGGGTTGCTCAGGATAGTCCATGAATCTGAGTTTGATTTGGTCCAAGTGTTTCCGGTGAATGAGTCCATTTGAAAGTTTGACCCGAAACACCCTGCTTCCCTCTTTGGCCATGACAGTGCCGGGAAGCCACTTGGGACCTGGTCTATAATTTAAAACAAATAGAGGATCATTGATTTCAATCTCGCGTGATGCATTTGCGCTATCATGGTATGCACTTTGTTGAAGCCGCCTGTTCTCTATCTGTTCATGTAGTTCAGGGTGAACTAACGAGAGCCTTGTCTTAAGTGCTCTTTTCATGAGCAGTTCAGCAGGTGGGATCCCAGTGAGTGAGTGGGGTCTCGTGCAGTAGCTAAGCAGGACTCGGGATAGGCAAGTCTGCAGTGAGCCTTCAGTTACCCTCTTCAAGCCTTGCTTGATGGTTTGCACTGCTCTCTCTGCCTGACCATTGGACGCTGGTTTAAACAGGGCAGATGTGACCTGTTTGATCCCGTTATGGGTCATGAATTCTTTGAACTCAGCACTGGTAAAACATGGCCCGTTGTCGTTCACCAGGACATTGGGTAAGCCGTGTGTGCCAAACATGGCCTGCAGGCTTTCAGTAGTGGCAGCGGACATACTAGCCGACATTATCTCACATTCAATTTACTTGGAGTACGCGTCTACAACCACAAGGAACAGTTTACCCAAGAATGGGCCTGTATAGCCGACGTATACCCCAGACCACGGTTTGGAGGGCCAAGACCATAAACTTAGCGGCGCCTCCCTGGATACATTGCTTAACTGCGAGCATGTATTACATCTGTGAATGTAGAACTCTAAGTCCGCATCGATACCGGGCCACCACACATGGGATCTGGCTATCGCTTTCATCATTACGGTACTGTGGAGGTCATTGATGAAGGTGTCTCTGCCCTTCTTGGGGACCACTACTCGATTGCTCCACAGAAGGCAGTCTGCCTGTATAGACATTTCATCTTTGCGCCACTGGAATGGCTTTATCTCTTCCTGCATTTCCACTGGGACACTGGACCAGCTTCCGTGAAGCACACAGCTTTTGACTAGAGATAATAAGGGGTCCTGGCTTGTCCAGGTTTTGATCTGCCGGACAGTGACGGGTGATTGCTCACTCTGAAGTGCTTCCATTACCATGGCTAGATCTGCGGGCTGTGCCATTTCCACCCCGTGGTGGGCAATAGCAGCCTACTGAGAACATTGGCGCAGTTTTCTGTGCCTGGCCTGTGGCGGATGGCGTAGTTGTATGCAGACAACGTGAGCGCCCATCTCTGGATGTGGGCCGATGCGTTGGTATTTATCCCTTTACTCTCAGAAAACAGGGATATAAGTGGCTTATGGTCAGTTTCCAATTCGAATTTTAGCCCAAACAGGTATTGATGCATTTTCTTTACCTGATAGACACACGCTAACGCTTCTTTTTCAATCATGCTGTAGGCTCTCTCAGCCTTAGACAGACTCCTGGATGCATAAGCAACCAGTTGCAGTTTCCCGAAATCATTGGCTTGTTGCAATACACACCCGATGCCATATGATGACGCATCACATGCTAGTACCAAACGCTTACATGGATCATACAACACAAGCAATTTGTTTGAGCATAACAAAGGCATTTTCTTGGCTTTTGCCCCAAACCCATTCGCCCCCTTTTCGAAGTAAGGTATGCAGTGGTTCTAGCACTGTGCTGAGACCCGGTAAGAAATTACCAAAGTAGTTCAAGAGTCCCAGAAACGACCACGTTCTGTGACCTCGGTGCATTCTCGATTGCCTCCGTCTTCGAGTTGGTGGGCTTGATGCCGTCCGCCGCAATCCTCCTTCCCAAGAACTCCACTTCAGGTGCCAGAAAAAGGCACATCGAGCGTTTTAACCTGAGGCTCACGTGGTTGAGTCGACTAAGAACCTCCTCCAGGTTCTGCAGGTGCTCGATTGTGTTCCGACTTGTGACCAAGATGCCGTCCTGGAAGACCACAGTGTGCGGAACCGTCTTCAGTAAACTTTCTATCTTTCTCTGGAATATCGACGCTGCTGATCGGATTCTAAACGGGCATCTGTTGTAAACAAAAAGACCCTTGTATTGATGCAGGTGAGGGCCTTCGATGATTCCTCCAGTTCCTGCATCATGTAGGCTGAAGTCAGATCCAGCTTCGTGTAAGTCTTTCCTCCTGCCAGTGTTGCAAAGAGGTCGTCGGGCTTTGGTAGTGGGTATTGGTCCTGCAGGGAGAAACGATTGATAGTTACTTTGTAATCGCCACAGATTCTGATGGTGCCGTCTCCCTTGAGGACTGGGACAATAGGACTGGCCCTCTCACTAAACCCAATCAGTGAAATGATGCCATCTCGTTGCAGCCGGTCTAGCTCGATCTCTACCCTTTCTCTCATCATGTACGGTACTGCTCTCGCCTTGTGATGGATGGGTCACGCCCCCGGAATTAGGTAGATCTGCACTTTTGTTCCTTGGAATTTCCCGATGCCTGGTTCGAACAGCGAAGGAAATTTGTTTACGACCTTGGCACACAAAGTGTCGTCAACGGACGATAGCGCTCGGACGTCGTCCCAGTTCCAGCGTATCTTTCCCAGCCAGCTCCTGCCGAGCAGCGTGGAACCATTGCGCGGTACCACCCAGAGTGATAGCTTGTGCACCACTCCATCGTAGGAGATCTTTACAGTAGCACTGCCGATTACAGGAATCAGTTCTTTTGTGTAAGTTCTTAGTTTCGTGCGAACTGGAGTTAAGACTGGCCTTGAGGCCTTGTTGCACCACAACCTTTCGAAAGTCTTTTTGCCCATGGTGGACTGGCTCGCACCCGTGTCCAGCTCCATTGACACCAGGAGTCCATTTAGTTCAACATTCAGCATTATCGGGGGACAATTCGTGGTGAATGTGTGTACCCCATGTACCTCTGCCTCCTCTATCTGAGGCTCTGGTTCATCGTGATCCTCCGTGGATCTGTCCGCCTCTGCAACATGGTGGTTTGCAGGTTTAACAGGCTTAGCAGTTCGCCTGCACACTCGTTGGGGGTGTCCCATTGTTCCATAAAAGCCCTTGCAAATGTATCATTTGAATTGGCATGAATGGAAACGATGATCACCCCCGCAGTGCCAACAAGGTGTTAGTGGCCTTGCATTCGTTACCCTTGATGGTGGACTCTGAGACATCTGTGGACGTGCAGCTGCATGTGTGACCTGCCCTGTATGTTACGATTCGAAAACAACATCACTTTGTTCACAGTACTTGTGGCAGCACTTGTGTGCTGAGAGATTTGATTAGTATTGTCACTGGTGACAATGAGCGCCTGGGCTATCGCTATGGCCTTACTCAAGGTTGGGGTTTCTACAGTTAGAAGTTTGCAAAGTATGGTTTCGTGGCCAATGCCAAGTAGGAAAAAGTCCCTGAGCATGTGCTCCAAATGTCCTTCAAATTCGCAATGTCCTGCAAGGCGTCTTAGCTCGGCGACATAACTCTCCACTTCCTGGCCTTCAGACCTTTTGTAGGTGTAGATCCGGTACCTCACCATCAGAACGCTTTCCTTCGGGTTCAAATGCTCTCAGACCAGTGTGCACAAATCGTCGTATGATTTCTCCGTGGGTTTCGCTGGAGTGAGCAGATTCTTCATTAGACCTTACGTTGGTGCCCCACAGATGGTGAGGAGGATCGCCCTTCATTTGGCAGTGCTCTCTTCCCCATCTAGCTCGTTGGTCACAACGTATTGGTCGAGTTGCTCCACAAAAGTTTCCCAATCATCTTCCTCCGAAAATTTCTCCAGGATGCCCACTGTTCTCTGCATCTTTGGGTTCGCTATCTGTATCTCGTCGCCAGTTGTTGTGTATGGAGAAAGAGTCAGACTGAACACTGTGAGCTCAAAGTAAAGTGTAACTTTAGTCTTTTATTGCAGGTCTCCAGAGTGCCTCTCCAACCTGTGAAGCTTCCTTAAATACCTGTGCTCCCAAGGGATTATGGAATTCCTTGGGACTACAGGGGATGAGCCCTCTGGTGGCTGTACAGAGTAAATACAAGTCCACATATATAACAATTTCCCTTTCATAAATCCATGCTGACTTGGACCGATCCTGTCACTGCTTTCCAAATGCGCTGCTATTTCATCTTTAATAATTGATTCCAACATTTTCCCCACTACTGATGTCAGGCTAACCGGTCTATAATTACCTATTTTCTCTCTCCCTCCTTTTTTAAAAAGTGGTGTTACATTAGCTACTCTCCAGTCCATGGGAACTGATCCAGAGTCGTTGGAAAATGATCAACAATGCATCCACTATTTCTAGGGCCACTTCCTTAAGTACTCTGGGATGCAGACTATCAGGCCCCAGGGATTAATCGGCCTTCAATCCCATCAATTTCCCTAACACAATTTCCCTAACACAATTTCCTGCCTCATAAGGATTTCCTCCAGTTCCTCCTTCTTTCTAGACCCTCGGTCCCCTAGAATTTCTGGAAGGTTATTTGTGTCTTCCTTCGTGAAGACAGAACCAAAGTATTTGTTCAACTGGTCTGCCATTTCTTTGTTCCCCATTATAAATTCACCTGAATCTGACTGCAAGGGACCTACACTGTCTTCACTAATCTTTTTCTCTTCACATATCTATAGAAGCTTTTGCAGTCAGTTTTTATGTTGCCTGCCAGCTTCCTCTCATACTCTATTTTCCCCCTCCTAATTAAACTCATTGTCCTCCTCTGCTTAATTCTAAATTTCTCCCAGTCCTCAGGTTTGCTGCTTTTTCTGGCCAATTCATATGCCTCTTCCTTGGATTTAACACTATCCTTAACTTCCTTTGTTGGCCACGATTGAGCCACCTTCCCCATTTCATTTTTACTCCAGACAGGGATGTACAATTGTTGAAGTTCATCCATGTGATCTTTAAATGTTTGCCATTGCCTATCCACCGTCAACCCTTCAAGTATCATTCGCCAGTCTATTCTAGCCAATTCACGTCTCATACCATCAAAGTTACCTTTCCTTAAGTTCAGGACCCTCGTCTCTGAATTGTGTCCCTCTTCATCTTTAGGCGCATGCGCTTCGCATGCCTAAACCTGAAATTTGCGGGGCCCCTACGAATGAGTGCGTACCTCTTACACTCCTGTAGAGGCCGCAAATTTAGGGCCAATGATTTTTATGTTCTATTCCCAAGCCCTGTAACAGGGCATCCCACTAAATTATGTCCGAAAACCACCATGATGAAACACAAGGTTGAGCAATAAGCATATACATCTACAATTGTGTTATCATTTAAATTCTAATATGAAGGAACTTTTACAAATTTCCAGTGCAGAAAGTAATTAGTTCACTGTACATACATTACCAACACAGTACTCCATGCAGAATAGCCTTTAATTTGAAGGTGGAGATCAGTCAAAACGTATATTAAATACTACACATTTGAGTAAGATTTTGAGACTATCTGCATCACACTATACATGTATCAAATAATCACTATTCAAAGTTTAAGCACTATCTTCTTGATATCTAGTTGTGATCGAATACATGAAGTAAACTCCATTCTGTATTCTTTCATAAACAATAATTCTCTTTCACTATATTAAGAACATCTGAAATAGTATATTTATAAATAGTATAAATTATTTATTTCCTAATCTTAAGTTGCAGCAAATGTGGGTGCAAATGTTTATTATTTATTTTCCAAATACTGGGCCCTTTGTATATAAAACTTCAGGATATTATCTGGTTCAAACAATTGGTGTTTTCAAATCGGTTCCATGGGACCCTGCCAAGAGCCGTAGGATTTTACTGCCCTGCACCTGTTGTATATTAACAGTGATGGGAAAGTGTTGGGAATTAATGAACATCAGAACTACTGAAGATGGCAACTGGGATTTGCATGACAAAGCCAGAAAAGACCAATTCAATTTGCTGATAATTTTGAGGCAGATGTCATTGGGTCACAATTTAATAACGATGCATCATTTAAAGGAAGCTTGCGCCACTGTGAGTAATTTATTAGTTCTTGTCAATAGGCCAACATCTTGACAGCCAGATTAAACATTGGCCTGTCAATAGTCAGATGCTACACAATTAGCAGCTACTAAACACAGCTTTTTTTAAATGGTCAAAACTATAAATCTGGTGAATTCCTTGATGGTTATTACATACGCAGCTGTCTAGTTAGAAAAAAAGAACATTTATTCATTTCAAAATCCCAAATCATATTGTGGAAATCTGGTAGCAATTTAGAAAACTGCATCAATACAACAAAGTTGTACAAGCATCAATACGAGGAATGTCAGTACTAGAGAGATGGGACAACTTTTCCCTTTGTCAGCACCAACAGCGATAATTTGCATTCATACCTTTAACACAGAAAAATAATCCCAAAGTGCTTCACAGAGTTATGAGCAGACAAAAATGGATCCTAAGCCACAGAAAGAGATATTAGGAGGGGTGCCCAATGGCCATGTATAGCTTGGACACGATATAAATGGAAAAGATCATTGGGAAGGGTGTAAAACGGGCTGCCGATTTTCTATGGCCCATTTGTCTGTGTCTTAATGCCGCCCTCAGAACAGCAATCTCTCCTACACCACTGAATTTTGCATTTCCTATGTCATGTATCCTTATGGTTCTCTGAAACTTATGCCACAACACAAGTTTTTTTATACATAGTGCCAGTTTGCCTCCTGGGCTTGGGTTGAAACTGGCCAATCCTGTCACTTACAACTCTTACAGCTGGCAGAAAGAAAAAGCTTTCATTCTATTAATCTGGACTGAGTTCAAGCCCAAGACGTGGTGATGAAAAGACGATGTGCGAACTTGTTGCACCAGCCAGTCCCTCGCTTTGGATGCTTTAAATTGTTGGTGACTGTTTGCATTGACTGTTGCTTATCCAACACTCATTAAAACATACAAGATTCTGAGAGGGAATGCACTCCTGGCTGGCCTCCCACATTCTACCCTCCGTAAACTTGAGATCATCCAAAACACGGCTGCCCGTGTCCCAACTCGCACCAAGTACCGTTCACCAATTACCCCTCTGTTTGCAGAGATACATTGGCTCCTGTTTAAGCAACGTCTCTATTTTAAAAATTCTCATCCTTTTTTTCAAATTCCTCCATGGCCTCATCCCTCCCTATCCCTGTAATCTCCTCCAACCCCACAAACCACCTCCCCACCACCTCCCGAGATATCTGCGCTCCTCTAATTCTGCCCTCTTGAGCATTCTCGATTTTAATCACTCCACCATTGGTGGCCAAGGAACTAAGCTCTGGAATTCCCCTCCCTAAATCTCTCAGCCTCTCTACCTCTCTTTCCTTCTTTAAGACGCTCCTTAAAACCTATCTCTTTCATCTGCCCTAATACCTCCTTGTGTGCCTCGGTGTCAAAGTTTGTTCGATAATGCTCCTGCGAAGCACCTTGGGAGATTTTCCTATGTGAAAGGGGCTATATAAATACAAGTTTTTGTTGATACTAACTTCAGGTTCAGAGCAACCTAAATTTGAGTCTTTTAGGATTAGTACAGTACAGTAGTGTTTCCCCCCAGGCTACTTACTGTAAATGAAACTGATCTAATGGCAAGGATTATATTTAAGAACTAATGACATTTTGCACTGTACACCACCGGAGTGCACATTATGAAGTGGTTTGTCTGAATTAGACTGCCAGGGATAGACAGTCGTCACTTGGCCACAACTGCTCTAACACACACCTGGTTATAAAGTAGCACCACGTATACAGAAACAAGTATCTTGTCCCAGTGCCAAAAGGTGCAGGTTTGTCTTCATTTTTTTAAAGAAGGGCCAAACCAACCAAAACCTGCCATTTTTAATCAAGTCTAAACTTGTTCAGTTAGTTATTTTTGGTTTGCTGTTCCACCTGACCTTCAAACCCACAGATAAACATTATAACTAAATCTACTTTTAGTCACCCCTTCATAAATGTCCAATCTTAATTGTAGAAAAAAATCTATCATTCAGTAACTAGACTTAAAGTATTTCATAAAATCTTACAGCACAGAAGATGGCCATTCAGCCCATCATGCCTGTGCCGGCTCTATGAAAAAGCTGTTCAATTTAATCCCATACCTTAGCTCTCTTCCCATAACCCTGCAAATTAGCCTCTTCATGTACATGTCCAATTGCCTTTTGAAATTTCCCATGGAACACAATGCCACCACTCTTTCAGGTAGTGCATTCAAGATCTTAACAACCCTCTGTGTGGAAAAAAAATCTCCTCATTTCCCCTCTAGTCCTTTTGCCAATTATTTTACATCTATGACCTCTGGTTACTGACCCACTTGCCAGAGGATCGATCAAACCCCTCAATTTTGAATACCTCTAGTACATCTCCACTTAACTTTCTCTGCTCTGCTCTAAGGACAACAATCCCAGCTTCACCAATCTCTCTAGATAACTAAAGTCCCTCATCCCTGGTATCATCCTGGTAAACCTCCTCTGTACCCTCTCCAAGGCCTTGAGAGCCCTCCTAAAGTGTGGCACCCAGAACTGTACATAATACTACAGCTGAGGCCTAACCAGTGATTTATAAAGGTTTAGCATGACATAGTATCCCACACACTTTCTTAACCACCATATCAACTTGCCCTCAAAGCTTTCTGAATATGCACCCCTAGATCCCTTTGCTCTTGCACCCCCTCAAAAAAATTACCATTTAGATTATACAGCCTTTCCATGTTATTTCTCCTAAAGTGCATCATTTCACACTTGCCTGCATCTGCCATGTATCTGCCCATTTCACCAGTCTGACTATGCCCTCCTGAAGTCTGCTACTATCCTCCTCACTGTTTACTATGCTGCCAAATTTTGTATCATATGCAAACTTCAAAAGTATACTCCTTATACCCAAGTCCTTATACCCAATAAGAGCAATGGTCCCAATACTGATATCTGGGGGATCCCATTACATACTTCTCTCCAGTCAGAAAAACATCTGTTCATCACTATTCTCTGCCTCCTGTATCTTAGCCAATGATGTATCCAAGTTACCACTGTCCCTTTCATCCCATGTGTTTCTAAACAGAGGATGAAGGTGACATCCCAGGCTGCTCTGAGCAGGCAGATAGGAAATATGTTAGGGACTCTTATCCCTCTGTCTCTTTGCTCTGAACTGGGGATGTGGGTGTTTAACCTTCCATAGGAGCATGGTTGAGTTTGACAACTTGAGGTAGATGGTCAAACATTTCCTCAAAGTCAATTTGGCTCAGTTGGTAATGACTCTCGCCCATGATCCAGGGAGCTGTGGATTCACACCCCACTCCAGAACATGAGCATATATTCTGAGATGCCACTTCAATGTCATACTGAGGGAGTACTGCACTGTCAGAATGCTAGGTGATGTGTTAAAACGGGATCCAGGCTGCCTGCTTGGGTGGATACCAAAGGTCCACAGGACTATTCAAAGAGCACGGCATTAATCTGCTGCCCTCTCTCAACCAACACGTCGACAATTGATTAACTGGCCAATCATCTCATTGCAATTTTTATTTTTGTGGAATTTACCTTATTCTAAGTTTTTTTTAAAGTTACAAAAACAATTTTGCTTTACAATTTATGAGCCCAAATATATATGTTATTTAAATAAATATATGATAGTCACTAATAAATCCAACAGTGAATTCAGGAGAAACTTCTTCACCCTGAGAGTGGTTAGAATGTGGAACTCGCTATCACATGGAGTAGTTGAAACAAAAGTTGAAGTTGATGCATTTAAGGGGAAGCTAAATAAGTACATGAGGGAGAAGTAATAGAAGGATCTGCCAATAGGTTGGAAGGAGGCACATGCACAAACCAGTTGGACCAAATGGCTTGTTTCTGTGCTGAATTCTCTGGCTGTGTCATTCTATAAGTTATGTGGTACTTTATCAGATGCCTTTAGAACGTCCATATATACAACTTCATAGTGTTAGCTGTGGCTCACTTGGTAGCCCTCACGACGCTGAGTCAGAAGATTCCACTCGAGCAGAAAAATCTAGACTGACACTCCAGTGCAGTGCAGTGCTGAGGGAGTGCTGCACTGTTGGAGGTGCCATCTTGTGGATGAGACATTAAACCAAGGCTCTGTCTGCTCTCTCAGGTGGATATAAATGATCCCTCTGATTTTTTTATGTGCACAGTTCTTTTAACTGGCTGCGTGGTCCATTCAAATTTCCACGCATACACAGTTTCTTCCATGTAAAAGCCGGTGAGCGGCCTGCACTGGACCTCCAGACCACTGTGCATCTTAGCAGGAATGTTGCCCATGGTACTATTTCAAAGAAGAACAGGGGAGTTATCCCCAGTGTCCTGGCCAATATTTATCTCTCAATCAACTTCATTGAAAGATTATCTGGTCATTATCACACTGCTGTTTGTGGAAGCTTGCTGTGTGCAAATTGGCTACAGCATTTCCCACTTACAACAGTGACTACACTCAAAAGTACTTAATTAGCTGTAAGACATTTTGGGACGTCCAGAGGTCATGATAGGCACTATATATCTGCAAATCTTTTTCTACCTTCAACAACCCTCTGTTACTTTATCAAAGTACTCAATCAGGTTAGGCAGACATAATTTGCCTTTAATAATTCCATGCTGGCTGCCTCTGATTAACCCATTTTTCTCCAAGTGAGAATCAATTTTGTCCTTGACAATGGTCTCTCGTACTTTTCCCATCACTGACATTAGATTGATTGGCATGCAGGTACCAAGTTTACCTTTCCCCTTTTTTTATAGAGGTGTAATATTTGCAATCCTCCAGTTCTACGGACAATAATTAAACTACTAAATATTCATGCCTGTAACAACCCATAATGTAACTGAAGAAAACAAAGTGGCTGGAGCATTTAAGACTGAAAAAGAAAGAAAAGTTCAATATTCATCAGGTGCCAATTCATAGTGTATTTGCAATTCTGTGAATATTTTATGTTGGCCCATAACCAGAAATTGGAAGATAGAGCTGAATTTGTTCAGTATTATGGGCTCACTTTTCCCCAATTGCTAGAGTTACATCCATTTTTCTTGGCCCCGACTACTCCAAAAAAATAAGTAGCAAGTTTCCCCATTCTATTTTTTGAAATTGGCGCCACTCAGCCTGTCCTGTAGTTTCAGGGGTGGAGGCTAATGTCTGCGCCGAAAAAATGACGCCCGCCCTTCTGCGCATGCGCGAAAAAAAATACGTTTTTGAGGTGATTGTTATGGGCGCACAGGCCCAGTACAGCTCCTGGCCTGCATTCGGCCATTCTTAAAGAGCCAGTTGTGTGTGAGAACTTTAATTCTCATTGGAAAAATTGGAGCTGCAATACAATAGGCAATGGCGGCTCAAGGACCAAGAATTTTTCACAGGATGAAGTGGAGGCACTAGTTACTGTGATTGAGGGCAGATGGCACGAGCTGGACACCAGCAGAGGTCACAAAAAAATTTCACCAAAAGAAATGAAGAAACGCTGGAACCAATTTGCAGAAGATTACTGTGCCCTGAGGTCTGGAGGCCAGTCCAAAAAGAAGTGGCAGGACCTTGGTCAAGTAGTTAGTGTAAGTAATATTTTCATTTATTCAATGGAATTGCAATTGTAAATGTGACCATCTGTATATGTCCCACCCAGCAGAAAGACATTCTGTCTAAAAAGTTATATTTTCATCTTTGCAGAGGAAAGTGGCACACAACAAACGGCAAAGAACTCAAACAGGAGGAGGCCCGGCAAATCTGCACCTACTGATACCCTTGGAAGAGAGGGTCGCTGCTTTGATGGGTCCTGCCTGGAGAAAAGCAACCACCAGTGCACAAGCTGGGCCCACACTCAAGGGTGAGGGTAAGTCCTGCAAATTCCACAGACTAGCTTTCCTAAATGTTAAGTACAGCATGGGCTAGCCATGCTTCGGTTCATGGGGATATCTCTGTCGGCTACGCTTCGGTTGATGCAATGTGCTATCATTCATCGTGGTCCTTCAAATCAGCCTGTTGCCTGCACTGTGTGAGCCTATTCATGCCATCCTGCCCCCTCCTCTGCTGCTAACCATTTGTCTGTTCTGTTATATTTTGCAGAACTTGAAGCCAACCCTGACAATGCAGAAGAAGATTCAGACGTGGACGAGCCTGAAGAGGAGAACATCTTCCAATCCAACCTTCCAGACCAAGAGGGTGAGGGGATGGATGAAGCCCCCACTGTTGTACTCACTTTGGAGGAGGTGCAGGTGCCGCCCATTGAGGTGCCAGGCCCTTTCCTGAGTGGTACAAGTGTTGGGACATTCCATGGTTTCTCACAGTTCGAGGCTGCAGGTCCCAGTGGGGTGCAGTGAGGCACGCCCAGGGCCCTACCGTCCCAGGCTGCAGGTCCCAGTGGGATGCAGCGAGCCACATCCAGGGTGAGGAGTGGAAGCAGAGCTCAACAGGGCTCTCCTGAGGTGCAGGATCGAAAAGATGTGGTTCAGATGATAGCAATGAGTGCGGAGAGTATTGACCTTACACGATACCATCAGTGAGGTGGGCGATGAGGTATCGGGACTGTCGGAAGAAGTAACAACACTCTCATGAGAAATGGGAACACCGTCCGGGAACATGAGGGAGGAAATGTCTCAGGCAGCAGATACAATGTCAGTGCACGTGAGGGAGGGAATGTTGCAGGTAGTTGAAACACTGTCGGCAAACATGAGGGAGGGAATGTTACAGGTATTTGACACACTGTTCAACATGAGGGAGGGAATGTTGCAGGTAGTTGAGACACTGTCACGGCACAAGAGGGAGGGAATGTCGGAGTTAGTTGCTTCAATAAAGGAACATGCCCTGACTCTGCGCCCATTGACAGAATCAACTGCCACTCCCACTCCAATCCCCAGATCAGCCTCTGAAGAGGCCCAAGCTGGGCCTTCCACATTACCGCCTGCCCACGCCCCCGATCAAGAAGTGCGCATTACCCGAGATGTTCGAAAGAATAAGCTTGGTACCAACCCGAGAAACGCTGCACCACCGCCTGCGGGCGGTCTTAGAATAAGTTGGAGGAAAGATGGGTGCAGTCATTCTTTGCTGCTGCTGTTGTTGTTACTATTATTGTTGTTACTGTTGTAACGGTTCTCAAATTAAAAGTTTTTTGTAAGTTATGCAAATTTACAAATTTAAAAGTCTGTAAGTGATCTTAAGGTTTTTAAGTGATCTTAGAGTTTGTAAGTAACGTTTAAGTTTGTAAGTGATCTTAACTGAAAACTTTAAAGTTTGATACAAGAATATTTTTATTAAAGTTAAGTTAAGTACAAACAAATGTTTGTTAAACTTTTGAATAAAATATATTTGACATTATAACTGAATCATTTACATTATTTGTTCCATTATTAACACAATGTTTTGAAGTAAACAAGAATCATTTCCATCATTTGTTCCATTAACACAACACAGATCCAACAGTAAACATGGTCCATTTGGAATAGTTGTCGCTGAGCCTTCAGGCAGCAAAGCATTCACGGATGAGCTGCTGGCACAGCGTTAAAGGGGCACAATGGCCCGCCCTCCTCCGCCGTCGTGCTCTGGGTTCAGGTAGTTGCCTGGCTTCCTTATCCTCCTCCTTCTCCTTGTCCTCTGCATCTTCCTCCTCATCAGCCACTCTCACCTCAGGTTGGTCTTCTACTAACAGCGGCTGCTGCCTCATGATGGCTAAGTTATGCAGCATGCAGCACACAACAGTGAACTGACCGACAATTTCAGAGGAGTATAGCAAGTAGCCTGCAGAATGGTCCAGGCATCGGAAACACTGTTTCAAGATGCCAATGGTCCTCTCTATGATGCTGCGTGCAGCAATGTGCGACATGTTGTATTCCCCGTTAGCTTCCGTCCAGGTTACGCATAGGGGAGTCATGAGTCAGGTGGCGAGGCCATACCCTTTGTCTCCCAGTAGCCAGCTCTGCCCGCCTGGCTGCTGCTGAAACATCGCATATATAGCGCTCTCGCGTAGGATGAATGCATCGTGGGTGCTCCAAGGGTATCTTGCATCAACTGACATGATGTGATGCATGTCGTCACACATGAGTTGCACATTAACGGAGTGGAAGCCTTTTCTGTTCCTGTACATCTCGGAATCCTCCAAAGGTGCTTGCAAGGCGATGTGGGTACAATCAATGCAGCCCTGTACCTTTGGAAAGCCAGCAATACTGGAGAAGCCCACAGCCCTTTCACGCATTGCCCGGGCGGTCATGGGAAACTTTATGTAGTCATTCCTCCAGGCATATAGTGGAGCAGTCACCTGCTGAATGCAGATATGTGTTGCATGCTGAGAAATGGCGCACACATCCCCAGTTGTGGCCTGGAATGGTCCAGATGCATAGAATGAAAGTTCAGCTGTAACCTTTACTTCAACTGAGAAAGCAGTCCTCCTGACACTTCTAGGTTGCTTTTATTAACTCACAGATCTCAGTTACAACTTATTTGTGGAAATGCAGCCTTTTCACACAGTCTGCCTCACTCAGGCGCAGGTATGAACGCCTGTCTCGATATACCCGACGTGGGTAAGACCTCCTGCCCATCGTCCTATGTGCTCTGAGGTTCCTTATGCGATGACGTCGAATCAATTATCTCTTCCACAGCATCATCATGCAGAAGGCTTGCACAAGGTATGGCATTGTCAGTATTGCCCCCATGATTAAATTGTACCTTTGCAAGAAGCTCAAAATAGCAAGCAGGACAAAGTTCTTTGTTGTCTCTCTCCACAAGGTCGAAGCCCTAGTATGGACCACACCCAGGTCTGAGCAGGCGCAATGATTGGGAACCGCCTGTGCCCCCTCCCCCTCCGGGTTTCATTTGATGCATAGTGGCATAGTGTAAGGCTTCTCATGCCTTCCATTCACCTTCCACATCCCCTCCCCCACCCCTCCCGGGCTTCTTTTCAAGCCGAGCCCCGAGCCCCTGTGTCCGGGTGTGGGACCGATTCTGCCGGCCGACGCTATGACCCTCGAGCCCGGTTTGGAGACGTTCAGTGGTGGCATGGTACTTTAAAAAAAAAATTAAAACTTAAAGAATTCCGTGAAACTTCTATTTTCTGCGTTTTAAAAGTGAAAAATTTAAGCTTGATGATGCATATTTAGGTGTTATTGACTCCCTCCAAAACTTCGCCTAAAAACAATGGCGTCTTTCTGCACCGATTTTTTGATGTGCACTGGTTTTTCTTAAGTGCATAGAAGGTTTTTTGGGAGTGGTCACATACGCCGTCCTAGGAGAAATGTAAGTTGGCAAAATTTGCATCATTGTGAAAAACTGCCGCAGACGTCAGGTTACGCCCCCATGACGCAAAAAAAACCTAACTTTAAAAAATCATAACTAACTGAGTTACGCTGGCGCACAATCTTTGGGGAAACTTGGATTTTTAAATTTAGGCCAAAAAAAGCGGCGCGTGCCAAAAAAACAGCGCAAATCACTGGGGAAAATTGAGCCCTATATTCCGATCCCCTAAAAGTGAGAAGATGGTTGTGCATGGTCCTATTTCACAAGACTGAATACTAAAGGGTTAATTTCAGTGAGTTCATCACTGCCATGGCAGCAGTTTGGTGTGGAGCAAATTACCTCAGTTAACACAGAAATTGATATATTTTTTTCTGCCTAGTTTAGTGGAGCCGCCATAGGAGAGAGGGGAGAGGGAAAGTTACTAAAGTCATTGTGACCCCTAGCCTGGGGCAATTGAAATTTTAATATATCAAAGAACCAAACAGTAGCTAGCCAATATTTGTTCTCCAGTAGGTGGCACAGACCAGAAGGCACTGATCTTTCATGAGTTTGCTGATCTGAACTGAGGCAGCTGTTGAGGCACTAAAATGGTCATCATGTCACTGGACTGTTACCCGAAGTGCTCTAATGAGGCAGAAGCAATGACATTCCTCCTCACCCCATAATACGATGTTATGGAGAGAATTTCACAACAAATTTCAGAATGTGTGACGAGTACATTTATTGAAACTTTTTTTTACAAACTTCTCTTTTTCAAACAGCAGACTAAACAATACATTTGATGGATGCATTTGGAATCATGAGGAGGACATTTGACCTTCATAGAATGAAAAAAAACAGTATTCCATAGCGATCAACTTCTCAAACAATTAAAAGAACCTGAAAATGTGGTTGCACAAAAACACTGTCACGATACAAAGTGGTAATTGTTTTATAGATAAAACACATTGTCAGTTTTTACAATATTTAGTATGCTAATTAATACAAATAATAGTTATTCGTGACAGTTTGGCATCACATGATTTTATTTAGGACTTTTGGTCCAACACCCCTCCCTATTTTTATGACCTTCATTTTGTTGCCCTTTTGTGCATCCTCCTCCCTTCAAATCACAACCCACAGCTGGGTCTTCAGATGTTTGGGCCCCACTATTTGGAATTAGCTCCCTCATCCCTTTATCGCTCCCTCCCTTTTCTCTCTCTCTCTCTACCTTCCCTTTCTCTCTCTCCCCCCATTCTCTCTCCCCCATTCTCTCTCTCCCCCCATTCTCGCTCTCTCTCACCCCACTTTCTCTCTCACTCACTCCCTTCCTTTCTCTCTCACTCACTCCCTCCCTTTCTCACTCACTCCCTTTCTCTTTCACTCCCTCCCTTCCTATCTCACTCCCTCCCTTTCTATATCTCCCCCTTTTCTCTCTCTCCCCTTTTTCTCTCTCCCTCCCTTTCTCTCTCACTCCTTTTCTCTCTCTCACCCCCTTTTCTCTCTCTCCTCTTTCCTTCTCCCCTTTTCTCCCCTTTCTTTCTCCTCCTTTCTCTCTTCCCCTTGCTCCTTTTTTCTCTCTCACCCTTTTTATCTCTCTCCCTTTTTCTTTCTCTCTCCTTACCCTCTCTCCCTTTCCCTCTCTCTCCCTTTCCCTCTCTTTCTTTCTCTCCCTTTCTCTCTCTCCCTTTCTCTCCTTTTCTTGCTCTCTTTTTCTCTCTCTCCCTTTCTCTCTCTCTCCCTTTCTTTTTCTTCTCTTTTTCTTTCTCCCTCTTTTTCTCTCTCTCTCTCCATTTTCTCTCTCTTCCTTTTTCTCTCCCCTTTTTCTTCTTTCCCCTTTTACTCTCTCACCCTTTCTCGCCCTCTCTTTCTCTATTATTTCTCTCCCTTTCTCGCTCCCTTTCCCTCTCTCTCCCTTTCTCTCTCTCTCCCTTTCTTTCCCTCCCTTTTTCTCTCTCCCTTTCTCGACCTTTCTCTCTCGCTCCCTTTCTCTCTCTCTCTCTCCCTTTCTCTCTCTCTGCCTTTATTTCTCTCTCTCCCTCTTTTCTCTCTCTCCCTCTTTTCTCTCTCTCCTTTTTCTCTCTCCCCCTTTCTCTCTCCCCCTTTCTCTCTCCTTTTTCTCTCGGTTGCTCTTTCTCTCGCTAGCTCTTTTCCTCTATCGATCTTTCTCTCTCTCCCCTTTCTCCCTTTTCTCCACCCCACCCCCTCCCCGTTTCTCCCTTCCTTTCTCTCTCTCCCTTTCTCCCTCCCTCTTTCTCCCTTGCTCTCTCTCCCATTCTCTTTCTCTCTCTCCTTTTTTCTCCCTCCCTTTTTCTCTCTCCTTTCTCTCTTCCTTTCTCTCTCTCTCTCTCCCTTTTTTTCCCTTTTTCTCTCTCTCCGTTACTCTCTCCCTTTCTCCCTCTTCCTTTTTTCTCCCTCTCCCCTTTTTCTCTCTCTCCCCCTTTTTCTCTCTCCCTCTTTTTCTCTCGCTCTACCTTTCTCTCGCTCTCTTTCTCTCCCTTTCTCTCTCTCTCCCTTTCTCTCTCTCCCCCTCTCTCTCTCCCTTTCTCTCTCTCTCCCCCTTTCCCTTTCTCTCTCTCTCTCTTGCTCTCTCTCCCTTGCTCTTTCTCACTTGCTCTCTCTTACTTTTTCTCTCTCACTTTCTCTCTCTCACTTTTTCTCTCATTTTCTCTCTCTCACTTTCTCTCTTTCTCTCAACCTCTTTTTCCCTCAACCTCTCTTTCCCTCAATCTCTCCTTCCCTTAACCTCTCTCTCTCACTCTCTCTTTCTCTCACTTTCTCTCACTCTTTCATTTTCTCTCTATCTCTCACTCTTTCTCTTTCACTCTTTCTCTCACTCTCTTTCTTTCACTCTTTTTTCCATCTCCCTTTCCCTCTCTCTCTTTCATTGTTCAGCAGCAGCCAAGTTCATGGCAACATGGGTGGCTCTGCTGCACAGGAGGGCAGGAAAAAGAGTGGGAGAGCTACAGTGGTAGGTGATTTTATTGTAAGGGGAATAGATAGATGTTTCTGCGGCTGCAACCGAGACTCCAGGATGGTTAGTTGCTTCCATGGTGCAAGGGTCAAGGATGTCTCAGAGCGGGTGCAGGATATTTTGAAGAGGGAGGGTGAACAGCCAGTTGTCGTGGTGCATATAGGTACCAACGATATAGGTAAAAAATGGGATGAGGTCCTACAAGACGAATTTAGGAGCGAAATTAAAAAGTAGAACATCAAAAGTAGTAATCTCAGGATTGTTACCAGTGCCACGTGCTAGTCAGAGTAGGAATCGCAGGATAGCTCAGATGAATACGTGGCTTGAGGAGTGGCGCAGAAGGGAGGGATTCGAATTCCTGGGACATTGGAACCGGTTCTGGGGGAGTTGGTACCAGACGGTCTGCACCTGGGCAGGACCGGAACCAATGTCCTCGGGGGAGTGTTTGCTAGTGCTGGTGGGGAGGAGTTAAACTAATATGGCAGGGGGATGGAAACCTATGCAGGGAGACAGAGGGAAGTAGAATGGGGATAGAAGCGGAAGATAGAAAGAAGAAAAGTGAAAGTGGAGGGCAGAGAAACCCAAAGCAAAAAGCAAAAAGGGCCAAATTACAGCAAAATTCCAAAGGGGAAAAGTGAGTTAAAAAGACAAGCCTGAAGGCTCTGTGCCTCAATGCAAGGAGTATTCAGAATAAGGTGGACGAATTAACTGCGCAGATAGCAGTTAACGGATATGATGTAATTGGCATCACGGATACATGGCTCCAAGGTGACCAAGGCTGGGAACTCAACATCCAGGGGTATTCAACATTTAGGAAGGATAGACAGAAAGGAAAAGGAGGTGGGGTGGTGTTGCTGGTTAAAGAGGAAATTAAAGCAATAGTAAGGAAGGACGTTAGCTTGGATGACGTGGAATCGGTATGGGTGGAGCTACGGAATACCAAAGGGCAGAAAACGCTGGTGGGAGTTGTGTACAGACCACCAAACATTAGTAGTGAGGTTGGGGACAGCATCAAACAAGAAATTAGGGATGCGTGCAATAAAGCTACAGCAGTTATCATGGGTGACTTTAATCTACATATTGATTGGGCTAACCAAACTGGTAGCAATGCGATGGAGGAGGATTTCCTGGAGTGTATTAAGGATGGTTTTCTAGACCAATATGTTGAGGAACCAACTAGATGGCTGGTCATTCTAGACTGGGTGATGTGTAATGAGAAAGGACTAATTAGCAATCTTGTTGTGCGAGGCCCCTTGGGGAAGAGTAACCATAATATGGTAGAATTCTTTATTAAGATGGAGAGTGACACAGTTAATTCAGAGATTAGGGTCCTGAACTTAAGGAAAGGTAACTTCAATGATATGAGATGTGAATTGGCTAGAATAGACTGGTGAGTGATACTTAAAGGGTTGACGGTGGATAGGTAATGGCAAATATTTAAAGATCACATGGATGAACTTCAACAATTGTACATCCCCGTCTGGAGTAAAAATGAAACGGGGAAGGTGGCTAACAAGGGAAATTAAGGATAGTGTTAAATCCAAGGAAGAGGCATATAAATTGGCCAGAAAAAGCAGCAAACCTGAGGACTGGGAGAATTTTGTAATACAGCAGAGGAGGACAAAGGGTTTAATTAGGAAGGGGAAAATAGAGTATGAGAGGAAGCTTGCTGGGAACATAAAAACTGACTGCAAAAGCTTCTATAAATATGTGAAATGAAAAAGATTAGTGAAAACAAATGTAGGTCCCTTGCAGTCAGATTCAGGTGAAATTATAATGAGGAACAAAGACATGGCGGACCAGTTAAACAAGTACTTTGATTCTGTCTTCACGAAGGGAGACACAAATTATCTTCCGGAAATACTAGGGGACCGAGTGTCTAGCGAGAAGGAGGAACTGAAGGAAATCCTTATAAAGCGGGAAATGGTGTTAGGGAAATTGATGGCATTAAATCCCCGGGGCCTAATAGTCTGCATCCCAGAATACTTAAGGAAATAGCCCTAGAAATAGTGAATGGATTGGTGATCATTTTCCAACCGTCTATCGACTCTGGATCGGTTCCTATGGACTGGAGGGTGGCTAATGTAACACCACTTTTTAAGAAAGGAGGGAGCGTGAAAATGGGTAATTATAGACTGGTTAGCCTGATATCAGTAGTGGGGAAAATGTTGGAATCAATTATTAAAGATGAAATAGCAGCACATTTGGAAAGCAGTTACGGGATTGGCCCAAGTCAGCATGGATTTATGAAAGGGAAATCCTGTTTGACAAATCTTCTAGAATTTTTTGAGGATGTAACTAGTAGAGTGGACAAGGGACCAGTGGATGTGGTGTATTTGGACTTTCAAAAGGCTTTTGACAAGGTCCCACACAAGAGATTGGTTTGCAAAATTAAAGCACATGGTATTGGGGGTAATGTACTGACGTGGATAGAGAACTGGTTGGCTTACAGAAAGCAGAGAGTCGGGATAAACAGGTCCTTTTCAGAATTGCAGGCAGTGACTAGTGGGGTACCGCAGGGCACAGTGCTGGGAACCCAGCTCTTTACAATATACATTAAAGATTTGGATGAGGGAATTGAGTGTAATATCTCCAAGTTTGCAGATGACACTAAGCTGGGTTACAGTGTGAGCTGTGAGGAGGACGCTAAAAGGCTGCAGGGTGACTTGGACAGGTTAGGTGAGTGGGCAAACGCATAGCAGATGCAGTATAATGTGGATAAATGTGAGGTTATCCACTTTGGTGGCAAAAACACGAAGGCAGAATATTATCTGAATGGCGGCAGATTAGAAAAAGGGGAGGTGCAGCGAGACCTGGGTGTCATGGTACATCAGTCATTGAAAGTTGGCATGCAGGTTCAGCAGGTGGTGAAGAAGGCAAATGGCATGTTGTCTTTCATAGCTAAGGGATTTGAGTATAGGAGCAAGGAGGTCTTACTGCAGTTGTACAGGGCCTTAGTGAGGCCTCTCCTGGAATATTGTGTTCAGTTTTGGTCTCCTAATCTGAGGAAGGATGTTCTTGCTATTGAGGGAGTGCAGCGAAGGTTCACCAGACTGATTCCCGGGATGGCAGGACTGACATATGAGGAGAGACTGGATCGACTGGGCCTGTATTCACTGGAGTTTAGAAGGATGAGAGGGGATCTCATAGAAACATATAAAATTCTGACAGGACTGGACAGGTTAGATGCAGGAAGAATGTTCCCGGTGTTGGGGAAGTCCAGAACCAGGGGACATAGTCTAAGGATAAGGGGTAAGCCATTTAGGACTGAGATGAGGAGAAACTTCTTCACTCAGAGAGTTGTTAACCTATGGAATTCCCTACCGCAGAGAGTTGTTGATGCCAGTTCATTGGATATATTCAAGGGGGAGTTAGCTATGGCCCTTACGGCTAAATTGATCAAGGGGTATGGAGAGAAAGCGGGAAAGGGGTACTGAGGTGAATGACCAGCCATGATCTTATTGAATGGTGGTGCAGGTTTGAAGGGCCGAATGGCCTACTCCTGCACCTATTTTCTATGTTTCTATGTCCCAAATTCAAATGTTTATTGACAATTCATTTTACTTTTCATTCAAAAGCTAACTGATCTTTTTATAGATTATAATGAATTTGAATTGTGAGTCGTGTAAATATTATGGAATACATGACATGCTTGTAGTGAGGACAGTGAATTGTTTTACTGCTATAAAATCCAAAGGAAAAGATGTGAAGTTGATGGGCACTGTACAGGAGGCACATCAAGAGCAAATGCAGACCATTTTGACAATCTGTAATCACCTTTATTTACCAATGGCTTGTCCCCAGATCTTTATTAATAGGTCGAAACTCCTACAAATGCAGAATAGAATATCCAATATAGAATGCAAGGTTAGAGTTGTGTAGATTGCTGCTCAGATGTCCTGCAGTTCTACTTAAAAAAAAAGAATATCCTTGGTGAAGACCCAAAGCCTATAGTGCAGAAGACCTCTGAGGTTGGTAAGGGAGTGGCGGGGGTGGGGATGGGTGGGTGGCGGAAGCAGAAGATAAAACAAGATGAATAGACAAATAGTGATTAGGTGGTCCTGTTGAGAAAACATCTCCATTGTAGTCTGGGTTTCTGTGCATTATAGGAGGAAGGGAAGATCAAAGGAAGTAAGGAGTTTTATAGTTTTGAGATCCTGAGAAAGCTGAATTGGAATCAGCGATGGCAAAAAAACGGTTACCTTGTCATAGACTAGATGGGCTGAATGGCCTGTTTCTGTGCTGTTAATTCTATGTAATAAGTAGAAGAATGGAGTTGATACAGCCATAAAACTAATTTCTGAGAATATTCTCCCAATACAAATAGATAGCTATCATCATGGCCTATTTTTGAAACCGAATTTGGTTCACAATCAATTAATGTTCAAACGATTCTGATAATTATTCAGTATTTTTTAATATTTATTTGAACTGTGATTTAACAATCGGCTACTTTAGAATAAAACCAAAAAAATGAACATTTGGATATAATTTCTCAAAATTGTTTAACTGCCGATACATTTAAAATGTACATTTAACCTGTATCCTGCTGAATGCATAGAACCCTTTGTCACTGCACTCCGCAGTCTGTGAGGTGGAGTATTCACTTTGGGTACAATATTGAATGATGTGTGAATTACTGTCAGATATTGTTTAAATCTTACCAAAAACAAATGACGCCTATCTCCTGCAGCTGATAAGATTTTGAACTTTGGAATGGTACTAAGAAGGTTTGGTGCAAAGAACATTTTTTATCTGTTAAGATTTCTGTCAATTCTGCTGTAGAAAATATCCATTTTGTAACATTAAGGTTTATTTATTGGGCAAAATGGAGTAATTCTACAAAAACAGTGGTTGGATTTCTGTATCTCTTTTTAATTTTTATGGTTTACATTGGCGCGAGATTTGAATAGTCGAAGTATGTAACCAGCAGCGTTGACCTATAGCTAAAGTTTATTTGTTTCTAAATTTCTGACCAGAAGATTGGTTATATTTTATAATAACACTTTTATCTTACCATTATTTTGTCTGTTTGTTTTCTCCTTCCCTCCTTGTTGAGATAGAGTTCCATGGATTATAATCACCCTTCAGTGCTCCACCAAATGGCCAATATTTACATGTAAATCGAGACACATTATTACCCTTGCCCAAAGTCTACACTTACACACTTTCAGCAGGGGTTGCTGGTTAGTAATCAAGAGTTGAGAACCCTGGTTGATTTCCCCCTTCCAATTGTAGTGTTCCATCAGCTAACTCAGCACAGATAAGGGTTCAAACCTGGAACATTTGTATCTGATGTTTGCATCAGCTAATCACTGGATAAATTCACTGAGCCATCGAAGAAGCCTATTGTAACTTTCTTCCGGTGCATGTTGTAATGTGGATCTGGGAAATGTTACAAACTAGCGCACACCTCTTGGTCAGCATTGATCTCTGAATTAACTGAACGGAAAACCTGTTCTTGCTCAATTTCATATTTTACTCTAGGTGAGGCTAGATTTGTCAAAGAATGAATCTCCTGTATCAAATCATAAGAACATAAGAAATAGGAGCAGGAGTAGTCCCATCGGCCCTTTGAGCCTGCTCTGCCATTCAGTAAGATCATGGCTGATCTTCTACCTCAACTCCACCTTCCCGCACTATCCCCATATCCCTTGATTCCCTTAATATCCAAAAATATATCGCTCTCTGTCTTGAATATATTCAACGACAGAGCATCCACAGCCCTCTAGGGTAGACAATTCCAAAGATTCACAACCCTTTGAGTGAAGAAATTTCTCCTCATCTCAGTCCTAAATGACCGACCCCTTATTCTCAGACTGTGATCCCGTGTTCTAGATTCCCCAGCCAGAGGCAACATTCTCTCAGCATCTACCCTATCAAGTCCCTTAAGAATTTTCTAATTTTCAATGAGATCGCCTCTCATTCTTCGAAACTCTAGGGAATCTAGGCCTAGACTACGCATTCTCTCCTCATAGAACAATCCTCTCATCCCAGGAATCAGTCTGGTGAACCTTTGTTGCACTCCCTCTAATTGTATATATTTGGACGGGGCACTAACCAGTGTGGAACTGAGCCATCAAGACAAGGAATGGTCTGTGCTGAATTAATTCATATCAGCAGAGCAGCAACAGGGTGCTGCAATTAGCTTTAGTGCCCCTGTGCTTGAGAGGGAGGGAGCAGGAAATTAGGCAAAATCTTGTTCTTGCCTTTTATCTGCTGATTCCTGCTGGCGAAGATGCATGTGGACCTTGGGTGAGGACAGATCAGATTCTATAATGTTGCCTCCTTGGCAGCTGTGGAACCAGATCCCAGTCAGGTGGAAGTCATGTTCCCAGTACATGATGGTGTTTTGTCATCAGCGTCCTTGTCCAGGCTAACATCTCCAGCATTGAAGCACTGACCACACTCGATCAGCTCCGCTGGGCAGGCCACATAGTTCGCATGCCAGACACGAGATTCCCAAAGCAAGCACTCTACTCAGAGCTCCTTCATGGCAAACGAGCCAAAGGTGGGCAGCGGAAACGTTACAAGGACACCCTCAAAGCCTCCCTGATAAAGTATTACATCCCCATTGACACCTGGGAGTCCCTGGCCTAAGACCACCCTAAGTGGAGGAAATGCATCCGAGGGGGCGCTGAGCACCTCGAGTCTCAACGCCGAGAGTGTTGTATATGCATGCCTCTTTACTGTGTGATGTCTGTAACACTGTTATGCAACACTGAATGTACCCTTACACTGTACACACCTTGCCTGTGCACTAGAGGGTGCTGCTGTTGGAAACCTAAGGGTTGCCTGCACACTGTAGGTAACCCAGTATATAAAGGAACTCACAGCTTGGTGTCCACACTCGAGGAGCTGCAAATAAAGGACTACGGGTCTACACAGTTTAAGTATCTTACCCTGCCTCGTGCAGTCATTACTAAAGATGCCTACATACACTACAACTGGCGACGAGAATACAAGGTCACGAACCACACGCTCAGCATGTCGAATCTCAGCATCTTTCAGCAATTTACCGATGGGGAAGATTGGGACGCTCTTGTAGAAAGATTGGAACACTTAAGGAGACTGGCTGCACCGTGCGACTTTGGCGACCACATAAATGAAGCACTAAGGGACTCTAAACCGACGAGAGCAGTGCACCGCAGGGATAATTCTAAGGGCAGAAACGCTGACCCGAGTCCCACAACCCTGAGTGCGCCACATGGGGCAAACCGGATAGCCCCGTGCTGGCGCTGTAGAGGAAATCACAGGGCCCACCACTGCCGCTACAAAGACTATGCATGCAAAGAGAAAGGGCACCTTCAAACAATGTGCAGAAAAAGCTGTACTCACCGCGTCTCGGATGAGTTGGCTGATCACCGGGGCTCAGACACAGATGAAGGTGAAGTTGTTCAACCCCTGGAAGAAGAGTATGGAACTCATACCTGCTCCACCGAAAGTTCTCCATGGGCGATGAAAGTAGACGTCGATGAGGTCCCAGTTTCTATGGAGAGCGACACAGGGGCGAGTTAGTCTGCGATGAGTCAAACGACCTTTGAAGAACTTTGGATGAATCCCGCCAATCGACCACAATGGCATCCTGTCCAAGCGAAGCTGCTCCCAGGCCTCCAGGCTCTGGCAATCGACCTCGAGCATGGATCCATCGCTGCATCCGGAGGTTCCACAGTCCAGCTCGATGGCGCAATGATGACTCCACAGCACCCCGGCGAAATCTCCAGAACTGAGGATCCAAACTCCACTTTCCGGGCCGGGGCAGCACTCCAAAAGAGGAACATCGATGAAAGAAATGGTTTCCCGATGTCCAGGGTCAAACCTGTGGAAGAAAAGAGCACCACAGTCTACCTGCAGGAGAGCCAGAAGATGGCTGCCGCATCACGAGGAGCAGAACCCAAAATCAAAATGGCCACAGCTATACAACGAAGGGCAGCGTTGGAAGAGCATCACGTGGCACCGAGCAGCCAATCAGATGGGAAGGCTCCCTTAAAGGAGACCAGTAACCAAATAAATTTAAAGAGACAGTTTCAACTATTTGAGTACAAGGACTTTAAAGCTAAAGATGCAATTAAAGGGTGCAAGTATGAAAATGTTTGCAAATGTAACCAGAAATTGTGATGCTGATTTAACGAATGTGACTAATGAGATGAATGCGGGTGTCAGTAAGGTTAAGAACAAGTTTATTATGCTTAACAATAATGATAGAGAATGTGAAATGCCTAATGTAACCATATCTGTTGAGAACAGGATACCCAAAAATGATGCAAATGCTGTAATGTAAAATGTAGGCTCAACTATGTGTGATCAAAGCCAAGGTGTCATATATACTGGTAGGACACTGTCAAAGGATATTGGGTCCTACAGGGACCATGCTTATGCCAATGGAATCCCCCTGTGGGAGACCCCCAGGTCCAGCAGGCTACCTAACCATGTAGCCTGGCCCTTTGGAACAAATGTGATGCCCCTTGCAGGACACACACACACACACACCCAGTTGGAGCAGACCCACTACAGGGACAGTGGTCAATGGGCAGCCCAGCCACCACCAATGGCAACCTGCACCAGACCAGCTCTACAACCCCTGGCCACCAGGGCCAACACCAGAAGCATAAGGCCAATACCCTCCAGCTTCTCTGGCAAACTCTGGGATGACCTGACCCTCATCCCAATTGGTGGACAAGGAGCCCACCCAGTACTGTGGCCCTGCCCACCACCCCACAACTACCCACATCACAGAGAATACACCACACCCACTACTGCTGTGGCTACCCCACTGAGGGATCCCACAACAGTGACACCCACTTGGCCTGTGTGTGAGGGAGGGGCAATGTATGAGGCCAGCCTCAAGCACAGGGATCACACCTGGCAACCACACAACCCTGACCACAACCTCCCATAGCCCACCACTGATCACCTCCCCAGGTCATGACAATAAGGATATAAAAAATGCTGAAAGGGGAGTGTTGTTGTATATATATGCCTGTTTACTTTGTAAAGTCTGTAACACTGTTATGAAACACTGAATGTACCCTTACACTGTACACACCTTACCTGTACACCAGAGGGCGCTGCTGTTGGAGACCTAAGGGTTACCTGCACACTGCAGGTAACCCAGTATATAAAGGAACTCACAGCTTGGTGTCCTCACTCGAAGAGCTGCAAATAAAGGACTACAGGTCTACACAGTTTAAGTATTATACCCTGCCTCGTGGAGTCATTACTGAAGGTTCCTACATACACTATAGAGGGCATACAGAAATCAAGCGCAGGCAGCGGAAAGAGCGTGCGGCAAACCAGTCCCACTCACCCCTTCCCTCAACAACTATCTGTCCCACCTGTGACTGTGGCTCTCGTATTGGACTGCTCAGCCACCAGAGAACTCACTTCAGGAGCGGAAGCAAGTCTTCCTCGATTCCAAGGGACTGCCTGTGATGATGATGACATGATGGTAGCAGTAAAGCTCACCCATTGGCAGTTCAAATCAGAAAACGGCAAGCATGCTGCATATTTGGAAAAACTACCCTTCACTGCCTTCAGGAAAGACAGGATGGATAAAAGTTTAATTTTTTTTTAAATCCTGCAGTATATGTGCCCCAGTTCAGCAACTAATTTACAATGTGCTTAAATCACAGAACTGCTTCAAGCAGAAGTGCTTTTAAAACCTGAGAATATGGGTTTTCCACTGTCACTGGATTTATCACGGCCAGCTTCTTGGCTAACTGTTTCCCGTTCCACCACTTTTATAATCCCTTGTTTTGTGTGGATCACTCTATAGTTCCTGTACTTGCTTTGATAAATACTTCCTGCAAATGTCTTCATGAATGGTGGTTATTTAATCTAAAGTATCTTTGATAACTGACTGAGGAATGAATTGATTTTGAAAGCCTTTGAATTGTACCTTTTTCCTCACTGCTGTAATAAAATTTATTGCATACTAATGTCCTAATTAACACAGGAAAAGTCGACTTGATGCTTCAGTTTTTGAATTGTTGCCTCATTATAATATGTTGCACTTGTCTGTGTTAATGATAGAATTTTCCACTGAATTACTGGCATTCTTGCTCAGTTGTCCTATATTGCTTGCCTGCCTTGATGGTTAACAGAAATAATGATCAGAAATGTTTTAGTTTTGTGATGACATTGGCTTTTCCAGTAACACTAACTACCAGAGGAATTATTTTGTTATCTCTAATGAGTAAATCAACTGGAAGGTAAATTAAATGAATTTAAAAAACTAAATACTTTTACTGATAGTACAGCAAGCAAACACCATGCAACACAGTTGTAAAAGCCACATTTAAGACATTTCTTCCAATGCAAATATATAGTTATCATCATGATGCCATTTTCAAGGTGAATTTGGTTCACAAGCTATTGTTTTTGGTCCCCACCACAAACTCCCTAGCCATCAATTCCATCCCTCACCCTGGTAACTTTCTGAGGTTGAACCAGACTGTTCGCAAACTTGGTGTCGTATTTGACCCCAAAATGAGTTTACGACCACATATCTGTGCCATCAGTAAGACTGCCTATTTTCAACTCCATAACATCGCCCAACTCCGCCCCTTCCTCAGCTCATCTGCTTCTGAAACCCCCATCCTTGCCTTTGTTAGACTTCATTATTCCGGTGCACTCCTAGCCAACCTCGCCTCTTCCACCCTTCATAAACTTAAGTTCATCCAAAACGCCGCTGCTCGTCAATGTTCCGTTAAACTGCACGGTGATCTGAAGTTCCTGCGCAGCCTGCTTTCTGTCTTTACAATGGGAAAACCCGTGTATGCGGGGAAATTTGAATGGGCCAGACACCCAAAAAGGAAGTTAAAGGGAACATTGCTGCCCATGTCCTAACTTGCACCAAGTCCTGTTCACCCATCACCCCTGTGCTCGCTGACCTACATTGGCTCCCGGTTAAGCAATGCCTCGATTTGAAAATTCGCATCCATGTTTTCAAATCCCTCCATGGTCTCGCCCCTCCCTATCTCTGTAATCTCTTTCAGCTCCCCCAACCCTCTATGATTGTTGCGCTCCTCCAAATCTGGGCTGTAGTGCACCCCTGATTTGAATCACTCCACCATTGGCAGCCATGCCTTCAGCTACCAATTCCCTCCGTACACCTCTCTGCCTCTCTTTCCTTTTAAGACACTACTTAAAACCTACCTCTTTCATCTGCCCTAATATATGGTTCAGTGTCAAATTTAGTTTGATAATGCACCTGTGAAGCACCTTGGGACGTATTACTACTTTAAAGCGCTATACAAATACAAGTTGTTGTTGTTCATGTTCAAATGTATTAAACCATGCCTATATCAGTTTCAGAGCAGGCTACAGGCAGAGTCTCAGACAAGGAGGGTCTGCCCTGAGGAAATGTAATTTGAATTAGCCATTTTTGTTTTTGCAGAGGCTTTTGTCACTATTGAATGTTTATTTTCTGAGCGCCCATTTTGAGATGAGGCAGAGGAAGATTTTGCCCTCTTCCTGTTCCAGAAACACATGTCAACTTGTTTTTATCCACCCATCTCTGCTGCATAAGAAGAAATACAATCAACTGTTTATTCAAATGTTGTGAGTGGAAATGTTATGCACATTTGAAGAATTTAGAATGATATTTAGTACTAGGTCTTTACATTAAATGATTTTTGCAGATATATATTCAGAGCCTCCCTAAGAAAATTAAGGTGGGAGGGCGTTTGATGGTGATTTTCTGCTCTTGCATCTATACACTCCTAAAATTGTGGACATGTTGCTAGAATTATGTATTCACAAGTTTATTCAACTGTGAAAAGGCTCAGCTGTGATTTAAAAGTTCTGTGGCACTGAGCCCAGGACACTTAGCCCTGCGGCACTTTTCAAACAGGAAAGCTTGGTGGTCGGTAGCTTTGGGGCAGCCTGGGTAGGAAACTGGAGGAGTCACATATCATGAAAGTTAGGTTTGTATTCTGAAGGTGAAGTCAATTTGTCTTGTTGCCTACCAATTCTTTGAAGGCTGTGAAGGCAAATTATGTATAGATATATATATTTTGAATATTCGCATTTACGGACAACCTTAATTCCTGGGTGTTAGTGAGTCTTGGAGGAAGTATGGGAAATATGTAATTCCATGTATGATTTGAGGTTGGGCCTTGTCAGAAACAGCAAAAGGATTTTTGTGTAACTCACCCTTACAGTCTACATTAGCACAAAATTTCCCATTAATTTTCAGTTTTTTAATGAGACTTGATTTTCAACTACATAAGAACCATTCGAGCCTGCTCCGCCATTCAGCAAGATCATGGCTGATCTTCTGCCTCAACTCCACCTTCCCGCATTATCCAAATATCCCTTAATTTCCTTAGTTCCCAAAAATGTATCGACCTCTGTCTTGAATATACTCAATGACTGAGCATCCACAGCTCTCTGGGGTAGAGAATTCCAAAGATTCACAGCCCTTATAGTGAAGAAATTTCTCCTCATCTCAGTCCTAAATGGCCAACCCCTTATTCTGAGACTGTGACCTCGTGTTCTAGATTCCCCAGCAAGGGGAAACATTTTCTCAGCATTAACCCTGTCAAACTCCTCAAGAATTTTATATGTTTCAATTAGAACACCTCGCATTCAATTGTGCAGAGTGGAAGGACACAGATTTGTGTGTATAAGTCATATCTCTATCCATCGATCTATCACATCCTCACTTTAAAAAAAAATATACTCAATATAAATTATATTTGAATAAAGTTTTTCAAATTTGTCCTCTGGCTATTGTTTAATTAACTTTGAAAAACAAGCAAATGGGTTTTATTAGAGACTGAGAGAGAAGCATTCTATCATTTGGCTAGTTTAGATGCTGTTGGTACATCTTGGGAAAATGTGCACACTTTAGATCCTCACTGCAGAATCTGCCTTCTCATTTGCTTAATTGCTCAGGGCAAAAATATTAAGTCCATGCCCAGGCTTATGGGAGATGGTGAGAGCTTCAAGTAAAAACTTTAATGAAGATATTGAAAGACATAAAAACAATTGAATGGATAAACATAATCATGTTCTGTGTAAAAGTACTCTTTTGAACTTTAAAATTTTGTTTCAAACCTTTTGGACATTAGAAAAAATGTATGTTTTCAAAAAGCATTTTGAGTGACTTTGATTGGTTCATCAACAAACCGTGACAGTGTAATGTTTACATATGGATTTCCCATTATAAAATGTTTGTACACACAATCCCATTTTGCATATGTAGGAAGTTTCATTTATTTTTGTAACATATGAATAAAAATGCATGTGGAGGATGGTATTTTGGGTTGAGGTTCAATTAATAAGGGAAATATTATGTAGAGCAGAAGATCCCATGTTCTAAAGCTGATCTCTGTTGAGGCGATGGTACAATTGCTACATTTAGCTTCAGCCCCTCCTCCCCCCTCCCCTCCCCCCATCTCTAGTTTAGGGAGGGGAAAATCTTGTTGCTAATTGTACTCTAGTGACCTCTACTCAAGTCTACATGTAGGTTTTATGTGAGACCCCCATCAGCACACTCTGATGCTGCCATGACAAAATAGTCTACCAAAGGTTACTCGACTCACACACGAAGAATTACCACTTGGGTGATGGGCTGGATAGTTTTCAGCACTCGTGGAAATGTTTAACAGCAGAAGTCATTATTTTCAAGTGAGGAAGAGGAGCAAATTGGCCAAAAAAAAGCTGAGTTACATTTTCAGAAATGGATTTATTTTTCTGAATACTCCACTGTCTAATTTAGTATTACACAAGCATAAATGGACAGTTTTAGAGGATCATTTAACTCTGGGTAAAACCTAAAGGAGTCCAACCAAATTGAGCTCAGAACTCCATGTGCGTTGTTGTATAAATGGATGTTGTACAAGTCAATGTTGTTACTAATTTGCCAAATGCCAGAAGGAACCAATTCTTTCATCGAGATTTGTGAATATCGAACATTTCAAAAATAAATATTGGGGTGACCTGTTGATTTTCAAATACGGAATCTCTGTCTGTTTATGTGGAAAAGAATCCAGGAATTGTGCAGAGGAAATCACTTGCTAAATGTTGTTAATATATGTTTAAAGCTTTGTATGTTCAAGTTGAATGCTGGTATTCATGGACATAAATTCTCCTCCTCTACCTCTAACTCTGGCATGAAGCAAGATATTTTTGTAATTGTGTATTTTGAATATAGTGTACAGGTTATTGCTTTTTACCAATTTGCAGTTTCAAAAAAAAGAGTAGACAATATGATGCTATCTAGTTTATAGAACACATGATTATTGTCTGTAAACTCCATCAAATGACAAAAGTTCAAGGCCATAGCTGTTACCTGTTAAAAAGTGACTGTATTTAGAATGGACAAAAAAAATGAAACTGGACTTTTTATTTGGTGATGCATCTTCAACATTTACATCGTCCCGTTGAAAGGGTTGGACTTGTTCTGTTTTCTTTCTTGATATCTGCTGAGTATTTGTAAATATTTGTTAGACCACACAAAAAAGTGTGTTTAATAGTTATAGGAACGGTCTTTTGTCTTGCTAGGTTTCGTTCAGATGACTCGCTAGACCACGAAAGCTTTACCGTGAAATTAATTGAGCCTAACGTTTAAATTGGGGTCCATTCATTGAAATGAGACACTCGCATTGTGGCTGCTAAATTGTCTCACGCGGATCTTCTGTAAATTCAAGGGCAATAATTAGTACAATCCACTCCTGATCATTCAAAGTTATTTTGTGCTTTAAAAAAAAATGGAACTATCCAATAGCTTGAATGAAGTAACGTAAATAATACAGCAAGTGGGCATTTATTGCTTAAGAAAAATTAAATGATCAGATAACTTGATTTAAACTATTTTGAATTAAGATGAGTGAATTGTAATTACAGGCACTGCTTATTTTCTTAAACCCTTGCCCTGAATTGATGTTTTCACCTAATTTGAAGAAGGCTATAAATTATGCATGATTTTTTTTTGTGCATGACTACTCTCCAGCCAATTGTAAGTGACATTGCTGGGCCTTCTTTGGGGAAAAGGGTCCATGGCCTCATTCTCTCTTTGTTCACAATTCCCCTCCCAGACAGCTCCTAACTATCAAATAAGACAAATGAGTGTGCACCGACAACTTGCATTTATATAGCACATTTAACGTTGTTAAATGTCCCAAGGTGTTTTGTTTGAGTGAAAGGACTGATTTGGTCGTAGGAGAATTAAGAGTTGACCCAAAGCACAGTCAAAATAATGGGTTTTGATGAGGATTTAAAGACTGGAAGAGAGGAAAGTGAGGGAGGTAGGATCTTGATAGCTGAAAATTCTGCCACCAAGTGAGGAACACTGCGAAGGGGAGATGCACCACATGATACAGTCTGGGGCATAGAACTGGAGGAGATGGCCAAGATAGAATTGGAAAAGACCAATTGTAAGCAACTACAAGAATTTTGAACTCTCTGTATTGACATGTATTGTCATGGAATCCACACTGGTTTACGCTTGAAATTTACCTACAGAGTGAATTTCCAATCTCTGCCACAAGATCAACCAAAGGCCAATGAGCACAAACAAGGGAGAGAAGAAGGCATTATTTGGAGATTGAGTCACCCATCCTCCACTCTTGTGCATCTTCATTGCAGAGCAGTTTTGTCAAAGGCCTAGAGCAGGCTGCCTGACTACTGGCTTGGTTGAGGAATAGCTAACCAATGTACAATAGTGAGATTTTGGGGTGTGCACAGCAAAATGATAAGAAAGGAAATAAGAAAGGAGTCGGGAGACAGAGCGGCGAGAGGTGAGAAGCCTACTAAAGGCCCAGCAGCGTTGGGAGCAGCAGTCGGGAGGCAGAGCAGTGAGCAGTGAGAGGCCTACTAAAGGCCCAGCAGCATCGGGAGCAGCAGTCGGGAGGCAGAGCAGTGAGCAGCGAGAGGTGAGAGGCCTACTAAAGGCCCAGCAGCAAGCTACTGCAGGGAGAAAGGGCAAAAAAGTAAAAACAAATAAAAAGGTGACGTTACAGCCAAGGGGGTAAGTAATTGTCTGGTGATTGGTGAGTAGTTTTTCCTTATCTTTATCGTTTTCTTTTTCTTATCAGTAAGTAACCTTTGGTACAGTTGCCAAATTAAATTAATTTAAGGATTAAGTCATGGCAGGAGAGCCCAGTCCCATGTCATGCTCCTCCTGTGCTATGTGGGAAATCAGGGACATTGTCCCTGATGACTATGTACGCAGGAAGTGTATCCAGCTGCAGCTCCTGTCAGACCGCATGATGGCGCTGGAGCTGCGCATGGATTCACTCTGGAGCATCTGCGATGCTGAGGATGTCGTGAATAGCACATTTAGTGAGTTGGTCACACCGCAGGTAAAGATTACAATGGCAGATAGGGAATGGGTGACCATCAAGCAGAACAGGAATAGGAAGGCAGTGCAGGAGTCCCCTGTGGTCATCTCCCTCCAAAACAGATTCACCACCTTGGATACTGTTGGGGGAGATGGCTCATCAGGGGAAGGCAGCAGCAGCCAAGTTCATGGCACCGTGGGTGGCTCTGCTGCATAGGAGGGCAGGAAAAAGAATGGGAGAGCTATAGTGGTAGGGGATTCTATTGTAAGGGGAATAGATAGACGTTTCTGCGGTCACAACGGAGACTCCAGGATGGTATGTTGCCTCCCTGGTACAAGGGTCAAGGATGTCTCAGAGCGACTGTAGGGCATTCTGGAGGGGGAAGGTGAACAGCCAGTTGTCGTGGTGCATATAGGTACCAACGATATAGGTAAAAAATGGGATGGGGTCCGAAAAGACAAATTTAGGGAGCTAGGAGTTAAATTAAAAAGTAGGACCTTAAAGGTAGTAATCTCAGGATTGCTGCCAGTGCCACGTGCTCGTTAGAGTAAAAAAAGCAGGATAGCTAAGATGAATATGTGGCTTGAGGAGTGGTGCAGGAGGGAGGGATTCAAATTCCTGGGACATTGGAACCGGTACAAACCAGACGGTCTGCACCTGGGCAGGAGCAGAACCAATGTCCTAGGGGAGTGTTTGTTAGTGCTATTGGGGAGGGGTTAAACTAATATGGCAGGGGGATGGGAGCCTATGCAGGGAGACAGAGGGAAGTAAAATGGGGGCAGAAGTAAAAGATAAAAAGAAGAAAGTAAAAGTGGAGGGCAGAGAAACCCAAGGCAAAAATCAAAAAGGGCCACATTACAGCAAAATTCTAAAGGGACAAAGTGTGTTAAAAAGACAAGCCTGAAGGCTCTGTGCCTCAAAGCGAGGAGTATTCATAATAAGGTGGACGAATTAACTGCGCAGGCAGCTATTAACGAATAGGATATAATTGGGATTACGGAGACATGGCTCTAGGGTGACCAAGGCTGGAAACTCAGCATTCAGGGGTATTCAACATTCAGGAAGGATAGACAGAAAGGAAAAGCAGGTGGGGTAGCTTTGCTGGTTAAAGAGTAAGGAAGGACATTAGCTTGGATGATGTGGAATCGGTATGAGTAGAGCTGCAGAATACCAAAGGGCAGAAAACGCTAGAGGGAGTTGTGTACAGACCACCAAACAGTAGTAGTGAGGTTGAGGACAGCATCAAATAAGAAATAAGGGATGTGTGCAATAAAGCTACAGCAGTTATCATGGGCGACTTTAATCTACATATAGATTGGGCTAACCAAACTGGTAGCAATACGGTGGAGGAGGATTTCCTGGAGTGTATTAGGGATGGATTTCTAGACCAATATGTCGAGGAACCAACTAGAGGGCCGGCCATCGTAGACTGGGTGATGTGTAATGAGAAAGTCCTAATTAGCAATCTTGTTGTGCGAGGCCCCATGGGGAAGAGTGACCATAATATGGTAGAATTCTTTATTAAGTTGGAGAGTGATACAGTTAATTCGGAGACTAGGATCCTGAACTTAAGGAAAGGTAACTTTGATGGTATGAGACGTGAATTGGCTAGAATAGACTAGCGAATGATACTTAAAGGGTTGACAGTGGATAGGCAATGGCAGACATTTAAAAATCAAATGGATGAACTTCAACAATTGTACATCCCTGTCTGGAATAAAAATAAAATGGGGAAGGTGGCTCAACCGTGGCTAACAAGGGAAATTAGAAATAGTGTTAAATCCAAGGAAGAGGCATATAAATTGGCCAGAAAAAGCAGCAAACCTGAGGACTGGGAGAAGTTTAGAATTCAGCAGAGGAGGACAAGGGTTTAATTAGGAGGGGGAAAATAGAGTATGAGTGGAAGCTTGCTGGGAACATAACAACTGACTGCAAAAGCTACTATAGATATGTGAAGGGAAAAAGATTAGTGAAGACAAATGTAGGTCCCTTGCAGCCAGAATCAGGTGAATTTATAATGGGGAACAATGAAATGGCAGACCCAATTGCACAAATACTTTGGTTCTGTCTTCACGAAGGAAGACACAAATAACCTTCTGGAAAGACTAGGGGACCGAGGGTCTAGCGAGAAAGAGGAACTGAAGGAAATCCTTATTAGTCAGGAAATTGTGTTAGGGAAATTGATGGGATTGAAGGCAGATAAATCCCCAGGGCCTGATAGTCTGCATCCCAGAGTACTTAAGGAAGTGGCCCTAGAAATAGTGGATGCATTGGTGATCATTTTCCAACAGTCTATCGACTCTAGATCAGTTCCTATGGACTGGAGGGTAGCTAATATAACACCACTTTTTAAAAAAGGAGGGAGAGAGAAAACGGGGAATTATAAACTGGTAAGCCTGACATCGGTAGTGGGGAAAATGTTGGAGTCAATTATTAAAGATAAAATAGCAGCGCATTTGGAAAGCAGTGACAGGATCGGTCCAAATCAGCAAGGATTTATGAAAGGGAAATCATGCTTGACAAATCTTCTTGAATTTTTTGAGGATGTAACTAGTAAAGTGGACAAGGGAGAACCAGTGGATGTGGTGTATTTGGACTTTCTAAAGGCCTTTGACAAGGTCCCACACAAGAGATTAGTGTGCAAAATTAAAGCACATGGTATTGGGGGTAATGTATTGATGTGGATGGAGAACTGGTTGGCAGACAGGAAGCAGAGAGTCGGGATAAACGGGTCCTTTTCAGAATGGCAGGCAGTGGCTAGTGGGGTGCCGCAGGGTTCAATGCTGGGACCCCAGCTATTTGCAATATACATCAATAATTTAGATGAAGGAATTGAGTGTAATATCTCCAAGCTTGCAGATGACACTAAGCTGGGTGGCGGTGTGAGCTGTGAGGAGGATGCTAAGAGGCTGCAGGGTGACTTGGACAGGTTAGGTGAGTGGGCAAATGCAGTATAATGTGGATAAATGTAAGGTTATCCACTTTGGTGGCAAAAACAGGAAGGCAGAATATTATCTGAATGGCGACAGATTAGGAAAAGGGAAGGTGCAACGAGACCTGGGTGCCATGGTACATCAGTCATTGAAAGTTGGCATGCAGGTACAGCAGGCAGTGAAGAAGGCAAATGGCATGTTGGCCTTCATAGCTAGGGGATTTGAGTATAGGAGCAGTGAGGTCTTACTGCAGTTGTACAGGGCCTTGGTGAGGCTTCACCTGAAATATTGTGTTCAGTTTTGGTCTCCTAATCTGAGAAAGGACTTTCTCGCTATTGAGTGAGTGCAGTGAAGGTTCACCAGACTGATTCCCGGGATGGCAGGACTGACATATGAGGAGAGACAGGATCTACTGGGCCTTTATTCACTGGAGTTTAGAAGAATGAGAGGGGATCTCATGGAAACATATAAAATTCTGAAGGGATTGGACAGGTTAGATGCAGGAAGAATGTTCCCGATGTTGGGGAAGTCCAGAACCAGGGTTCACAGTCGAAGGATAAGGGATAAGCCATTTAGGACCGAGATGAGGAGAAACTTCTTCACTCAGAGAGTTGTTAACCTGTGGAATTCTCTACCGTAAAAAGTTATTGAGGTCAGTTTGTTAGATATATTCAAGAGAGCGTTAGATATGGCCCTTACGGCTAAAGGGATCAATGGGTCTGGAGAGAAAGCAGGAAAGGGGTACTGAGGTGAATGATCAGCCATGATCTTATTGAATGGTGGTGCAGGCTCGAAGGGCCGAATGATCTACTCCTGCACCTATTTTCTTTGTTTCTATGTCATGGAATCCACACTGGTTTACACTTGAAATTTACCTACTGAGTGATTTTCCAATCTCTGCCACAAGATCAACCAAAGGCCAATGAGCACAAACAAGGGAGGGAAGAAGGCATAAATTGGAGGTTGAGTCACCCATCCTCCACTCTTGTGCAACTTCATTGCAGAGCAGTTTTGTCAAAGGCCTAGAGCAGGCTGCCTGACTACTGGCTTGGTTGAGGAATAGCTAACCAATGTACAATAGTGAGATTTTGAGGTGTGCACCGCAAAATGATAAGAAAGGAAATAACCTTCATAATCAGCTGCTTAACATCCCCCACTGAAAATTGTAGGAAATTCGTCATGTCATAACTGTACAACTTTTTCTTTTGACCCCTCCCCGCCATTCTCTCTTGTGGTATCTCCTACTGGTCACCCAGCCATATACCTTTTAATTTCTCCCTTCTTGGGTACGTTTCCTTCCCCCAACCTATTCTCTACCCTACTCTATTGTCCTACACTCCTGCAAATCCGCAATGATTAAGCCCACAGCTCCCCTCTTTGACCCTCTTGACATTCTCTGAAGGGCCCATCAAGGCACATGTTGCTGCCTCCTTATGGACAGCAACCCCAACTACCTGGTCCTCCTCTCGCCAACCTTCCCACCCAGAATGCCTCCTGGGGGATACCTATGGCAGCCTCTTTCCCACTACTGCACGCTTGAATTCTCCCATCAGATCCACAATCACTTCCTCTCTCCACATTTCCTCCCAGAATGTCCATTCACACACAAACAAGGCCATTGCCACCCAGGACCTCTATTGTGGGTGATTGCATTGACATCCTGGCTTTGACCAAAACGTGGCTTATGGGTGGTGGCACCTTTCCCCTTACCGAAGCCTCCTACCAGGCTACACTTTCCAACATTATCTTCCCTTTCCGCCCCACCATGGTGGCATTGTGGCCCCTATCACCAAGTCACACCTTGAACTCTCCTCCTGCTCCACTGGCACTTTCTCTTCCTTTAACTACCTCACCTTGTTCCACCCATCTCATCTCTTTTTTAAAATCTTCTTTATCTACTGCTCCTCCACCAGCCCCACCCAAGTTTCTCCCCGAGATATACTTCCCTCCACAGTCCTTCAGCCTCTGCACTGAGTGGTGACTCTTTTTAATTTCAATCTCAGCTCAGCTTTTCCTGCCCCCTCTCCTCTGAATTCACTACATTCATGTCCTCCCAAGTTCTTCTCTTGCCCTCCCCCCCCCCCCCGCGTAAAAACATTCCTACAGTATTAATGACACGCCCTTGATCTTGCCATCTCCCCTGGCCTCTCTACTCTCTTGGCCCGGATCACTTACAAAGCCATCTTCAACAACCTCCTTATAGCCCTCACCATCCATGTCCCTCAACCCGCTTCTAACCCCAATTCCTTCTGTGCCCAATTCTTGAAAATAACTCTACTCCCAAGTTATTTACAATGGCACTTTCAAATTTACAACTGCCTCTCATTTGGTCCTCCATTTGCCATGATACTTCTCTGTTGATTCAGTCATCTACTCATCACCTCCACCTTTAATGCCCTTGTCACCAGCAAAATGTTTATTCTCGTCCGTCCTCGTCATTTCCACTGGTATAGCCCCCCTCTTTGCTCCCTCATATCCAAGGTACACAGACATGAGTATATCTGACGCACAATGAACTATCCATCACCAGATCTGGCTAGACCACATCAAGCATCATCAGGCTTCACTGACCACTACCAGTCTTAGATGAGCCACAATTTCCTCCAGGAAATATTAAAAAAACAGAAGCAGTCATCTTTAATCCCTGCCACAAACTCCACACCCAGGCTACCGATTCCCATCCGTATCTCTTTCTGCCCCACTCCCAAATTCTCTAGTTTGTCTGACTGTTTGTGCACTGTCCCCCCCACCCCTCACTCATTGCTGCACTATTGGCAGGTGTGCCTTCAGCTATCTAGGCCCCATGCTCTGGAATTCACTCTCTAAACTCCTCTGCCACTTCACAGCCCTTTCCTCCTTTATGACACACCTCTTTGACCAAGCTTTTGGTCATATATGACCATACATCTCCTCATTTGGCTTGGCATCCATTTTTTGGATTACATATCTGTGAAGCATCTTGGTGACATTTTTCTACGTTAAAGGTGCATATATAATCACAAGTTGTTTGTATCTGACGATCTGCATGCAATGGAGTTGCAATTCTGATTCCAGAATGCATCATATAATGACAGGAGTGACAGCATTTTAACTGTTATACTTCTCATGCATAATAATTTTCAAATCCACTGAGAACCACTTTAATTACAAAATAGGATTATAAGGCAGCTGAAAGCAAACATGCAGTTCTCTTCTTTGGTTGGGTGTTTTGGCAGTATAAATTGCCCAATCTCCACTGTCCTCAGTGACGACATAGATTCAGATTATCCAGGGTGGAGCAGTCTGCCACCGGATCTGCTGTTCCCTCCTACTTCACTAAATGCACTGTGCTGGTTCCCATGAACAGAACCAACTCGGCATTGAAAACCACTGTAAACTGAGCTTTAAAGCAGCACAACTTTGAATGTTGTCCTTTTTTCGAAATAAAGACGATGTATTCTATTTTGGCATCAGGTCCTGTGCTCCAGGTGTCTAAAGGTTCCGGCTCACTTTAATAACTTAACTCTTTGATGGCTTTCCCCGCTAGAAGCTTGGTGGCACTCAAATTGCATCGCCCTGGGAGTCCCCTCCGGTGGCTTCCAATGGCTCCAAGAAGAATGGCAGATGAAGGTCGTGCTCCGGAAACCCTGAGAAAAACAACCCCCTAATGTAGAAGCACCTCCAAATATAATCCAGCACTGTGAGCTCACCACTGGGCACGCGCAGAAGGCGATGTGATCGTGCCACTTGTCTTCTTGCTGCAGGAAGTAACTAAAATGTGACCTCACGTCAGTCCAGGCCAGCTGATCGAGTTTATTTTCACTATTTAAAAAAAAAAGTCATTAATATAGTTCCCTTTCACCGCTGTAGCCCCTGGAAAGAGGGTGATGGGTTGAAATGCAATACAAAGAACAGTAAACGAGTCTTTGCGGTAACGCCAACAAACTCCTTAGCTTGCCTTGCCTCACTAACTGAAACAAGTGAGTCATTAGCACAGATACTGCATTTTGTTGTTGCGCCTGTATCATTGTTGTCCCGCAACCTCAGAAAGGTGGAGCTGGTGTGTGTGGCAGTGGGTGCAGCCTGCCTCTCAGTCTCTCAGTCTGTCTGTGGAGCCGCTTGCCCCGGATCTGGGCACTGGGCTGAGCTGTCAATCAGCGGCGTTGTTTGGCGTCGCCAGTTTCAGCGCGAGTGAAATCCACACGCCGGGGGTAAGGCGAGCCTGTGCCAGCGGCTGCTAGCCCTGCCGTCCGCAGCATTCTCCAGCACCACCCGCTCGCTGGCTCTGCTCACCGCCCCATGCAGCAATCGGGAGTCCGCCTCGCAAACAACAATCTGCGAAAGAACCGCATTGGTGAAGATCGAGACCGATTACTTACCTATTTATGTTTGGTGACGCCCCTGGACGGTTCCATTTTGAGCCTTGGAGGACCAGCAGGGAAAAAAACGAGAGAAAGAAAGAGAGCTCTTAGATAATAGGAAAGCACTGAACATGTAGTGAGAGGTGAAGGAGGATGAAGTGGGCAAGATCAGCGATTAAAGTGATGTCAGATTAAAAACCTAAATCAGGTATACGAGAATGCTTTTAAAGGCTTTGCATAGTGTTGCGCATATTTCGAATAGCGATATTTGGGCGTATGTTTGCATTGAACGAAGGTTGCACCAAGCCAGCTTTGCTCCGATTGCATATGAGTCTCCAGCCTTGGCTGGCTTTTGTTTGCTTTTTTTCGTGCACCGCCGTCAGATCACAGCCCCCGCCTTGTTTTTGTTGGTGCTGTCTTATATTTTTATTTCCTTATTTTCCCCCCTTTCCTTTAAGTGGTTGCTCGGGCTACGCGGCGACTTAGTGCGTCGGTTATTTTTTTGTATTTATTGGGATTATTGCATGGTCAATGCTGGGTTCGTTTGCATTTCTTTAAGATCGTGTTTAGGCCTCAATTGCAACTGTACATTTGTGTCTGCATTGGGAGGAATACAAAGGCCCTTGGCCTTCTAGCTGTTTGATGTACAGTAATTACAGATGAGCAAGAGTGACGGATTTTAGTGACCCAACAAAGCTTTAGCGCACTGTTTGGCCATTTATTTATTTAATTTTTAGGGAGGGTGTGTTTCCTCTTCCACCAGCATATGTAATTATATAAAATATTATTTTCAAAAAACTATTTTTGTGCAACGTAACTAGTGTTTTTTTTAAATTAGAAAATAGCCTAAGATTTGAGGTATGTGATAGAATCTCACTGCAAAGCCTTTCTGTGGCATTTAGGTTTTCACTGCTGCTGTTTGGATTCAGTGGGTTTCACAAACTTTTAACAGTCCAGAGGAAAAGCCAGATCCCACTTTTCCATTGGCAGTTTTAGCCTGAATTGTTGCCTTTATTGCAAACTCAAGATTGTATACTTCAGTCTGGCTCCAATTCTGCAAAACTTCTTTCTTCACTAAAACATACTATGTAGTTAATATTGGCCTTTAGCTTCAAAGAACTAACATTTTAAACAAATGGGATCTAAAACAAACTCTGCATGTTTTGTTATCTACCAGTTTGACAATATTATATGTATCACTTGTGCCCTAGGGAGCAGTTACCTCTCAAATGAGAAGCATTTCTTGTGTTGATCACATTGAGATTCTGATTTTGTGTGATTAAAATAAAATGAATTTGAAATTCAGCATGCAATTTACACTTATATAGGCAGTTAATTCTGCCCAATATATAAAAGAAACCCTATTCATTATTCCCTATTCACCAACATTCTCCATACTCCACTTTAAAAAAAAAAATGTCCTCAATCCCCACCTTCCTCATTCCCTTTATCTAGCTGCCTCATTGTGCATTGCCCTGGTTCTTGTGTGGTGTGAACTGGGCTGCTTGTTCTCCGAGGTAATAACAGAACTCTGTCTTCGGTGTACTGTATCTCTTCAGTGTTGCTGTTTGGAGAAGGCCGGGTTGGGGGAGAACAACACTATTTGGCAAGTAGTGGGGGGTGCACTAGCCATATATCATCACTGCGGGGACAATGCCTATTTATATTTCTATATCTATTTTGCAGGGGCTCATTGCTTTTATTACACAATGGCTGACTAAATACTACTCTCCTTAGAAGTTTGGAGTTTAATTTGTAGCGAAGCTTTGTTGGATCTGCATTTATTTAATTAATTATTGTGGGCTATGCAATGAGCTTCGATTGGTTTTAAAGTTACCATGGGTGTTCTTTGTTTACCTATAGGGAGACTCCTGTTGTACAAGTAATGCAAGATTGGTTACAGAACACTGAGAATGCTGCATCATTATGATTTGCAGAGTGAATCATATTACCTGATGGTCTGAAGCAAAGAATCTCTATGAATACTTTTATTGTGATGTAGGGGTTGAAGGTATATGGCCTTGTACGATCATTTTAATTACCCTTTTATTTACATTATCAATAATGGCCAGGGTAGCAGTTTTTTAATGAAATGAGCTTTGGATAAGTCCAGCAGTGAGTCTTATAAATGTGCGCTTAACCCTCAGTTGGTAGCACCCCCAACCTTTGAATAAGGAGGTTAAGAATCTGAGCCCTGCTCTAGAACTTGAGCATGTAATCTAGGCTGATACTTTAATGCAGGTCTGCAGAGAGAGTGCTATATTGCCAAAGGTGTCATCTTTTTGATGAGATGTTAAATCGAGGTTCTATATGCCTGTTCCAGTGATTCAATTGGACATACCATGACATTATTTAAAAAGTCGGGCATTCTCTCGTTTCAATATCAACATTTCTCCCTCAACCAACACCAGCAGAACAGATTAACAAGTCATTCATCTAATTTGCTGTGTGCAAATTGAACGCTGAGTTTGCCTACATAATAGTGACCGAAGCTTTAAAAAATTGTTGTGAAATGCCTTGAGATGTCCTGAAAATAAGGTGCTCTATAAATACAAGTTTTCACTTAGTAGTTCAGTCTCATTGTTTTTCATGTTCAAATTGTGCAATCAAATCACTACCTTGAAACTTGCCATCAGCTGTCTATTCCCTATATCTGGTGCACTTCGTATATCATTGGTGCAACAAAAGTTTATCCCATGTCTAAACTTACTGGTGATAATTCTCACAGTGACATTTAAAAATGTTGAATGATCACTTAAAAGTCCACACTGCACTTCGGATGACTTTTAAACTCAACCTAAATGTCTGATCTATTTGTACAATGAACAACACAACCACCACAGTGCATTCTGCTTTTATTTCACATGTGGGATATGTTTATTTAACCCACTTGCCACATGGAACTGTTTTTGAGAAATGTCTCTTTCCACACTTGTTAAATAAAACCAATAATCCACCATCATTAGTATAACATGCTGTATTTCCTTTATTGCAACTGTGTTTTTGGTTAAAAAACATTCCCGCCATCTAAATTGGCAAGTGTAGTTTCTAGACTCCATGTGCTGTGAAGTTGTAGGGTGTTAGCTGGACAATTCTGTAGCAGGCGATGGAGTCAGGATTTGGTTGTCAAGTGATCATTTGGCAGCATTAAAAACTTTTTCCCATAAATTTGATTTGTTTAATCTTTGAATAACAGTAAAGGCACTTTCTCTTTTCCTTTGTAAGTTATTATAATCTTTATTAGCAGTAAAAATGGAATTCCTGGCACAGTGACAAACATCCACGAAGGAAATAAATCAATATTGCTGCTCTACCAAAACTATGAACTAAAAACTTACTTTTCACATTGGTGACTGTCCGGGACATTTTAGTGCTCGTGCGAACATTGTACAAAGAGTATATGTTGGGATGTGTTCCATCTCCCATCTATACTCATTCTGGTTTTGCTCTTGCTGATCCATTGCTAAATGCACTGGTTCTGGTTTAGGAGACCCAGTGTTGTTTGCAAGCTCTGTTACTGCTCCAGCTATATAAATAATGTCAGTACTTTGAGTATTGCACTGGAAAAATCCTACCATCTCCATCTTCATTTTGGATTTTAATTTACATTTACCAGTTTAAATTCATACCTGCTTTGGTTTTACACCAACAGTATGGGACATACTATGTAAGTACATATCTACATGTTTTGACTCTACAGTTCACAGAATTTAAGCACTAAACAACTCAAGAATGGAAATAGGATCCACAACTGTGACAGCCCCCCCTCCCCCTATTTTCTCAGTTGACCGTTAAGGGCTGGTAGTTGGGTCACGTAGGTATGGTTTGACAGAGAGGATTTTTTTTTAAAGTTCTGTGTCATTAACAAGTTATGACCTTTGATGTGGTGGTAATGCATTCTATAGAATACACACCCCAAAATTGCAAATCTGTCCCCTTTTCCTTTCTCCAGGTGATTCGAAGTGATTTATTTATTTGTAAAAAGATTGGTTTTGTGCTGGAAGCCCAAGCAATTAATTTTTGGACTTGAAGGATGATATATTTTTCAGCGGGAGAAGGAGCATAGCATTTGTGCCAAAATGACCTTTAGTAAAAGTTAAATTTTTATACAAAAATTCCACACCTAACATTGACCATCACAGCCTTAACATAGCTCTGCTCAAAAGTGCCAATGGTTTTGTGAACAAGATTTCTGTCTGTTCATACTTTTTTTTCATCTGCTTTTAAAAAGGGTGTTTTTTTTTAAACTGTTACCTTTTTTATACTTTCACTTTTGTACATTTTTTTTCTTTTAGACTTCCATTTACTTTTGTAATCATTCACTTTTATCTTTCAGGCTTCCTTATATCTTTTTCTCAATTTATGCAAGTTTTCAAATGTTTACAAAACACACTTGACAGTGCAGCAACTACATGCACATGTAGAAATAGAGTAGCAGTCCTGTTAATTATTCAACCAACCACTGAAGGGGGTGTTTCCATTGCACTACTGAGAAAGTAAACAGTCATCATTTTTTTTCCTTTTGCTGTCTCTCTTTATTTTTAATCTTTTTCTTGCCTTCCTTTTCCAATGACTGAAGTGTCCAAGTCCAGTGTCAACACTACCTTTATGATGTTTCCCTGCTGCTGTTGCTTAGGGAGACTCCCTACGACCATTGCCACTGCTAACGTGCAGACAGTGCATGAAAGAGAGGCCCAGTGGGCAGTGTCACCCAGGAGGTCGCATGAGACTTGATCAGAAAATCAGCAGCTGGTTGGAGGAACAAAAGAGATGAGGCCCTGAAATTGCGTGTCTGAGACCTTTGTACGTTTTTGAGCAAATATTAGGAGTCCTGGGCTGGTGAAGACTCTTAAGTGATGTTTTCACATGAAGCAATGCATTTTGCATGTATTCATGAGAGTGCGGGCTGGATATTTGCCACCAGATGCTCATTTGTTTGAATATTTTCTCTGCCTTGGTTTTGCTTCCTTTCCACAGTGGTGCAGTATTTATTTTCTTTTTGCAGACATGTTTACAACATTCAGCTTTTTTTTAAGAAACTAGCTATTTTGTTAAAAACACTTTTCTTCCTCCCCCGCCATAAAAAGTAGTGGTGTAAAGTAGTCGGAAAGTAAGTTATCGAACATCAGTTTTTGTTAGTAATTCTACTGGAATGCTTGTGACATTGAAGACACCCTCTCTGACGTAGTGCAGTAATTGTTTGGGCACTGTTTCTCAAACGTTTCATTGAATATTGGGCTATGATTTGCTGTAGCAGGGCATCTAATGGCTTCTGCCATTAGTTAGACTTGCCCTTGCACGTTTAGGTTTTTAAATTTTTGGTGTGCCAATTTGCTGAAAGTGTAAGCTGATAACGTCACAGTGAGGGAAACTGGACATCTGGGACCTGAGTGAACAGGGCAAGCAACTGTGTATCTTCTTAACCAATCAGATTGAAGCATTGTGAAGTTAACATTGCAAAGACTGAGAAGGAAGTGCAAATTAGAGTGGGTGAATTCATTGCTGAATCAAGTGCAGAAAGAGAAATAAAGAGAAGGGAAAAAAAGATTGCATTAAGGGAGAGAGAAAAGAGACAGAAAGGAAAAGTTAAAAAAAATACATTTTTCAAATCTCCAACAACAATTAAAACCTAAAGGATTGAGACTCTACACTTGTAATAGCTATTTTTCGGTGCCAGAGAGGTTGACTGACGGTACTTAACACTTATCACGTCATTAAAAGGGTACTTGGACTGAAATGGACAATACTTAACTATCTGTGGCGAGTTTAGTTCGTATCTCCTGCGCAAATGCAGTAACTTAACGCCGTTCGATGTATTTCAGTGGTGAGGCAGACATTGAGATGCTATTTTTGTAAAGCTAACGGTGGAGTGGCGCATCTTGGACAGTAATTTTTGGATTTCCACGTTTAACTGTGCATCGGCTCTCGCCTGAAGTTTCTGTAGTATTTGTGCATAAATAACGGCAAGTGTCATTAGCCTCTCTGTTATTTTGACAAATTATGACCCATGAATCTTTTCATTGCCCTAAACATCCACCTGAAAAGAATGCTAAAATGAGGTTTTGCATGGAATGCTAAAAGTCTAAAATTGTTGCAGCGTTGACAGTGGGACATGGGTTTCTGATCTTGGATATACTGTTTGGTGTTTCAGCAGAGGGAAGGAAGAGAAATCCAACAGCAGATTTAACCCACAGTGTTCTTGCGTGCCTTCTAGTGACTGGTTCGATTGACCAGAGGTTTGGGAGCAGGTAACCTGCTTCTCTCTCGTAGCTGGTGAATAGTGGATTGGGGACTTAAAGAGGGGAGAAAGTAATTTATAAAGTGGGTACAGAGTAATAGGTTTTAGCCCTAATAGTTTAAAAAAAAAAGTCCTAAAAGCTTCCTGACATTCTGTGAGCTGATGTGAAGTCCAGAGAGAATGTTGTAGACAGGTTTGGGTGATGTGTATGTTGTTTAGAGATAAAAACAGAAAATGCTGGAAATACTCAGCAGGTCAGGCAGCATCTGTGGAGAGAGAAACAGAGTCAATGTTTCAAGTCAATACCTTTCATCAGAACTTGATTGTTTAGAGACTTAATTGTACATCTCACCATGCCATGAATTGGTAAAAGCCCTCAAATCTAACATATGCAAAGAGTTCATGGATTTCTTTATCACCAAGATAGAGATCATCCATTCAGCTGCCTCTAATGCTTCCATCCTTGCCCACCAAGCCCAGGCTCCCTTTACCCTAGCTCTGAAATCCCATCTTTTTAAAAAATTTGCGGGCGTTGCTGGCAAGGCCAGCATTTATTGCCCATCCGTAATTGCCTTTGAGAAGGTGGTGGTGAGCCGCCTTCTTGAACTGCTGCATTCCTTGTGGTGAAGGTGCTATTAGGGAGGGAGTTCCAGAAATTTTGACCCAGCAATGATGATGGAATGGCGATATATTTCCAAGTCAGGATGGTGCGTAACTTGGAGGGAAACTTGCAGGTGATGGGGCTCCCATGCGCCCGCTGCCTTTGACCTTCTAGGTGGTCGAGGTCGCAGGTTTGGGAGGTGTTGCCGAAGAAGCCGTGGCGAGTTGCTGAAGTGCATCTTATAGATGGTACACACTGCAGCCACGGTGCACCGGTGGTGGAGGAAGTTAATGTTGAAGGTGGTGGATGGGGTGCCAATCAAGTGGGTTTTCTCTCCAGGTGTCTCTCCACTCTCCTTTCATGCCCTATCCAAGCTCATCTCATCCATAAGACCTACCTCCTGATCCCTTTAAATCCATTCCCACTTCCTTAACCCCATTCCCACTAAACTGCTGACCACCCAATTTCCCTTCTTAGTTCCAGTGCCATCTAGTACTGCAAATGTTCCCTCTACTCGGGTACTGTCCCTCTTTCAAAACTTTTATCATCGCCCCCTCAAAAAACCCTCAACTGCACTGTTCTTGCAAATATATTGCCCTCCCCTCTAACCTCCCTTACCTCTCCAAAGTCCTTGAACGTTTTCTTGCCTCTCAAATTTGTGACTCTTTTTCCTGCAATTCCCTGTTTGAATCCTTCCTGATCAAAGTAATGAAATACATTATTTGCAATTATGTGGTGCATTATCCCTTTGCTCATTCTCAATCTATCTCTGTAGCTTTTGACATGGTCGACCAGACCATTTTCCCCCAACACCTCTCCTCTGTTGTCCAGCTTAGTATGACTGCCCTCATTCTTAACTATTCGATAGTCGCCAGAACATCTGTACCAATAGCTTGTCTCCCAGCTCCACACCATTACTTCTGGATGTTTGCAACTTCGGTGTCCTATATGACCCTATAGCCTCTCCATCACAAAGACATCCCATTTCCATCTCAATAACATCACCCATCCCTGCCCCAGCCTATCGGTTGCAGAAATCATTATCCATGTTTTTGTCACCTCCAGATTCGACTATTCCAATGTTCTCCTGGACGGCTTCCCATCTTCATAAACTTCAGCTTATCCAAAATTCTGCTGTCTGCATCCTATTCTGCAACAAGTTCCTCTTAGCCATCACCCTTGTTTTTTGCTGACCTACATTGGCTCCTGGTCCCCCCAATGCTTCAACTTTAAAATTCTGATCCTTGTGTTTTAAGTCCCACCGTGGCTTGTCCTTCCTATTTCTGTAACTGCAACCCCGCTCAAACTCCCCTTTCTTCGCAGTTTGCCCTCTTGTGCATCTCCACCCACCCCCTCTTCACATATATGCCTTCAGCTATCTAGGCCCTAAGCTCTGGAATTCCCACCCTAAACCCTTCCATCTCACCACCTCCTTTTAAGATCCTTTTTAAAACCCAAGCTTTTGGTCACCCATCCTAAAATCTGCTTCCTTGGCTTGGCATCCATTTTGTTCATTATGCCTCTGTGAAGCACATTGGAATGTTTCTACATTGAGGATGCTATGAAGAAAGAAAGAAGTTGCATTTACATAGCCACTTTCACCACCACAGGAAATACAAGAGTGCTTTACAACCAATTCAGTTTTTTTTAAGTGTAGTCATTGTTATAATGTAAGGAAAGTCAGCAGCCAATTTGTGAACATCAAGGTCCTACATACAGATAAATGACAGATAATTTATTTCAGTGACATTGGTTGAGGGCTAAATATTGGCCAGGAGATCAGGAGAATTCCGCTGCTCTTCTTTGAATAGTGCCGTGGATCTTTTACATCCACCCGAGAGCAGACAGAGCCTCGGTTTACATAGAAACATAGAAACATAGAAAATAGGTGCAGGAGCAGGCCATTCAGCCCTTCTAGCCTGCACCGCCATTCAATGAGTTCATGGCTGAACATGAAACTTCAGTACCCCCTTCCTGCTTTCTCGCCATAACCCTTGATCCCCCGAGTAGTAAGGACTTCATCTAACTCCCTTTTGAATATATTTAGTGAATTGGCCTCAACTACTTTCTGTGGTAGAGAATTCCACAGGTTCACCACTCTCTGGGTGAAGAAGTTTCTCCTCATCTCGGTCCTAAATGGCTTACCCCTTATCCTCAGACTGTGACCCCTGGTTCTGGACCTCCCCAACATTGGGAACATTCTTTCTGCATCTAACCTGTCTAAACCCGTCAGAATTTTAAACGTTTCTATGAGGTCCCCTCTCATTCTTCTGAACTCCAGTGAATACAAGCCCAATTGATCCAATCTTTCTTGATAGGTCAGTCCCGCCATCCCGGGAATCAGTCTGGTGAACCTTCGCTGCACTCCCTCAATAGCAAGAATGTCCTTCCTCAAGTTAGGAGACCAAAACTGTACACAATACTCCAGGTGTGGCCTCACCAAGGCCCTGTACAACTGTAGCAACACCTCCCTGCCCCTGTATTCAAATCCCCTCGCTATGAAGGCCAACATGCCATTTGCTTTCTTAACCGCCTGCTGTACCTGCATGCCAACCTTCAATGACTGATGTACCATGACACCCAGGTCTCGTTGCACCTTCCCTTTTCCTAATCTGTCACCATTCAGATAATAGTCTGTCTCTCTGTTTTTACCACCAAAGTGGATAACCTCACATTTATCCACATTATACTTCATCTGCCATGCATTTGCCCACTCACCTAACCTATCCAAGTCACTCTGCAGCCTAATAGCATCCTCCTCGCAGCTCACACTGCCACCCAACTTAGTATCATCCGCAAATTTGGAGATACTGCATTTAATCCCCTCGTCTAAATCATTAATGTACAATGTAAACAGCTGGGGCCCCAGCACAGAACCTTGCGGCACTCCACTAGTCACTGCCTGCCATTCTGAAAAGTACCCGTTTACTCCTACTCTTTGCTTCCTGTCTGACAACCAGTTCTCAATCCACGTCAGCACACTACCCCCAATCCCATGTGCTTTAACTTTGCACATTAATCTCTTGTGTGGGACCTTGTCGAAAGCCTTCTGAAAGTCCAAATATACCACATCAACTGGTTCTCCTTTGTCCACTTTACTGGAAACATCCTCAAAAAATTCCAGAAGATTTGTCAAGCATGATTTCCCTTTCACAAATCCATGCTGACTTCGACCTATCATGTCACCATTTTCCAGATGCACTGCTATGACATCCTTAATAATTGATTCCATCATTTTACCCACTACTGAGGTCAGGCTGACCGGTCTATAATTCCCTGTTTTCTCTCTCCCTCCTTTTTTAAAAAGTGGGGTTACATTGGCTACCCTCCACTCCATAGGAACTGATCCAGAGTCAATGGAATGTTGGAAAATGACTGTCAATGCATCCGCTATTTCCAAGGCCACCTCCTTAAGTACTCTAGGATGCAGGCCATCAGGCCCTGGGGATTTATCGGCCTTCAATCCCATCAATTTCCCCAACACAATTTCCCGACTAATAAAGATTTCCCTCAGTTCCTCTTCCTTACTAGACCCTCTGACCCCTTTTATATCCGGAAGGTTGTTTGTATCCTCCTTAGTGAATACCGAACCAAAGTACTTGTTCAATTGATCCGCCATTTCTTTGTTCCCCGTTATGACTTCCCCTGATTCTGACTGCAGGGGACCTACGTTTGTCTTCACCAACCTTTTTCTCTTTACATACCTATAGAAACTTTTGCAATCCGCCTTAATGTTCCCTGCAAGCTTCTTCTCGTACTCCATTTTCCCTGTCCTAATCAAACCCTTTGTCCTCCTCTGCTGAGTTCTAAATTTCTCCCAGTCCCCAGGTTCGCTGCTATTTCTGGCCAATTTGTATGCCACTTCCTTGGCTTTAATACTATCCCTGATTTCCCTAGATAGCCACGGTTGAGCCACCTTCCCCTTTTTATTTTTACGCCAGACAGGAATGTACAATTGTTGTACTTCATCCATGCGGTCTCTAAATGTCTGCCATTGCCCATCCACAGTCAACCCCCTAAGTATCATTCGCCAATCTATCCTAGCCAATTCACGCCTCATACCTTCAAAGTTACCCTTCTTTAAGTTCTGGACCATGGTCTCTGAAATTACTGTTTCATTCTCCATCCTAATGCAGAATTCCACCATATTATGGTCACTCTTCCCCAAGGGGCCTCGCACAATGAGATTGCTAATTAATCCTCTCTCATTACACAACACCCAGTCTAAGATGGCCTCCCCCCTAGTTGGTTCCTCAACATATTGGTCTAGAAAACCATCCCTTATGCACTCCAGGAAATCCTCCTCCACCGTATTGCTTCCAGTTTGGCTAGCCCAATCTATGTGCATATTAAAGTCACCCATTATAACTGCTACACCTTTATTGCATGCACCCCTAATTTCCTGTTTGATGCCCTCCCCAACATCCCTACTACTGTTTGGAGGTCTGTACACAACTCCTACTAACGTTTTTTGCCCTTTGGTGTTCTGCAGCTCTACCCATATAGATTCCACATCATCCAAGCTAATGTCTTTCCTAACTATTGCATTAATCTCCTCTTTAACCAGCAATGCTACCCCACCTCCTTTTCCTTTTATTCTATCCTTCCTGAATGTTGAATACCCCTGAATGTTGAGTTCCCAGCCCTGATCATCCTGGAGCCACGTCTCCGTAATCCCAATCACATCATATTTGTTAACATCTATTTGCACAATTAATTCATCCACCTTATTGCGGATACTCCTTGCATTAAGACACAAAGCCTTCAGGCTTGTTTTATTAACACCCTTTGTCCTTTTAGAATTTTGCTGTACAGTGGCCCTTTTTGTTCTTTGCCTTGGGTTTCTCTGCCCTACACTTTTCCTCATCTCCTTTCTGTCTTTTGCTTTTGGCTCCTTTTTGTTTCCCTCTGTCTCCCTGCATTGGTTCCCATCCCCCTGCCATATTAGTTTAAATCCTCCCCAACAGCACTAGCAAACACTCCCCCTAGGACATTGGTTCCAGTCCTGCCCAGGTGCAGACCGTCCGGTTTGTACTGGTCCCACCTCCCCCAGAACCGGTCCCAATGCCCCAGGAATTTGAATCCCTCCCTGCTGCACCACTGCTCAAGCCACGTATTCATCTGCGCTATCCTGCGATTCCTACTCTGACTATCACGTCTCATCTGAAAGACAGCACCTCTGACAGTGCAGCACTTCCTCAGTACTTCACTGATGTGTGAGCCTGGATTATGTGCTCTCTTCTCTGGACCTTCAACCTGACTCATCCTTCTGACTGAGGCGAGATTGCTACTACTGAGCCAAGACTGACATCTTGGTTATATAGATGGCTATCGTTGTGTGTGTTCAGCAATTAATCTAACAGGCTAATGTATTGTAATATTTTAATTGATGAAAAGGTAAATCAACTGATCTTGTCATCAAGCCATCGAACAATTATTTTTTTTAATTATTTGCTAATTGGCATACTTATTAATGTGGAAAAGTATAGCCAAAAGGGAGTCGGGCTCAGTGAGAATAATAAATATTGGATACTCCGTAATAGCTGAGTATCCATTTGAGCAGGAAGTGTTTCTTTATTTCTAGTATTATAATTTTCTCTGTATTGCATTAATCTCTTTGATCAATAGAATATACGATTACAAAAATCGGTTGCATATTTATTAATAAAGTAATTTTAAAATATATTAATTACAGGTATGCTTTGTTCATTTGAATTTAATTATATAACTAGAGATTTTTCATTGTGAAAATAGTTAAAAATTAGAATTATTAGAAATATTGGCTTTGTTGCAAACTTTTAACCACTCAGCTTCCATCTGTATGACTTTTGTAATTAATAGATATCAAATAAAGATATGAGGGCCTCTACATTTCAGGTTGTTGCAGTGGAAGAGAGTGAGAAACAGTATCTTTTTACAAGATAGAACTGAAAATCTCTGCAGTCCAGAGAATTGGATATACATATATTGTAAAGGCATGAATAAGCTGCACTTTGTCACCTGTATAATAATAGCTGTGGAGCACGTGTATACAGCAAATGCTGTGTATGTAATGCATACCTATACCCTCTAGTGCCAGTGAGAACTATGTATCGAGCAGTACAGTTTGCTCTGAATTTCTGTGAATGCATGTGCATCTGCAGTTGTGTATTTATTTGCTGTTTGCTTTGTGTTTAGTATTTGAAACAAGAACTCAGAATAATGTATAGTTAATATTTGGTTAACAGTTGCTATAGTCAAAGGAATGGAATAGATGTGCTTTTGTGGTCTACGAGTGTGCAGATATAAAAAGGGGTTCTGCTCGAGTCCATCTACAAATTTGTTTATTTAATTTATATCTGTGGAATGTATACAGTTGCTGTATACAGTGAATATTGTGAATCTCTGCAATCAATTTAATGCAATCTTACACACTGATTTTTTTTATATAGCTGAAAAACCAATTACAGGTCAAGCTGACTTAATATGAATGTGCCATAATCAAATATTCTGCACTAAATACTTACTTAATATGATATTTTCACTAATTTAATCAAGAGCTACAGATCCAAGAATTGGAGTGAAATAGTGCCTGTTTTACTTGTTTAAAACACATATCATTTCTGAAAATCCTGCACTTTTAGATAAATCTCCTTAAAGTTTTACAAAAAAGTAAAGCTTCTTCACCCCACCCTCCCCTGGGGCTCGGAAAGAAAAATTACACTTTTTTTGATCAGTGTCCATACCATTGCTTATAATCCTGATCAACCACTTCTGCTTTTAACAGATTATCTAAGTAATATAAGAACATAAGAAATAGGAACAGGAGTAGGCCATACGGCCCCTCGCGCCTGCTCTGCCATTCAATAAGATCATGGCTGATCTGATCATGGACTCAGCTCCACTTCCCCGTCCGCTCCCCATAACCCCTTATCATTTACGAAACTGTCTATTTCTGTCTTACATTTATTCAATGTCCCAGCTTCCACAGCTCTCTGAGGCAGCGAATTCCACAGATTTACAACCCTCTGAGAGAAGAAATTTCCCCTCATCTGTTTTAAATAGGTGGCCCCTTATTCTAAGATCATGCCCTCTAGTTCTAGTCTCCCCCATCAGTGGAAACATCCTCTCTGCATCCACCTTGTTAAGCCCCCTTATAATCTTTTCGATAAGATCGCACCTCATTCTTCTAAATTCCAGTGAGTAGAGGCCCAGCCTACTCAACCTTTCCTCATATGCTCAACTGTTTTAGACCACATTGTAAATCAAATCTTTGGAGTAATGTAGCAGCTACAGCAATATAGTACTGTACTCTGATTTCAGAGGCATGAGCTGGAATATCAGTTTCAGCTGATGCCTCCACTTGGCCTTCCTCAGGGGAGTGAGGAGGCAGGGGAATGGGGGAGGAGAAGTTCTTGTTCTTTCCTGGAGGTCTGGGGTGGAAATGACCTTTTCTGTCTTTTGTGTTGCACCTCACATTCAGTTGATCAAAGATCAGCATTAATGATGTCCATGGACTGGACAATCCCTCTCTCTTGACTTGGCAAGAGGGCTGAGGAGATGGACAGCCTTGAAAAATGCATTGCTGTAGGTAGTTAGACTCTGGCTCTGATCTCTCTGGTGGTTCAGTGAGCTTGGCCATACAGCAAGGTCCCAGATTTGATTCCCAGCATGTTCTGGGTCAGCGGTCCAGCTTACCTGAGTTGGGAAGGTTGATGAGGGTGTCACAGTTAGGATTGACGAAGGTTCCGACTCCTGGTTGCTACTTGGGGACCACCACCAGGAGTGCACATGTTGGTATTAGATGAGGACAGGTTGAGCTTGCTTGTGTTGAATAACCTCCTAACACTAGCACATGAATAATAACCATTTGGGGGACACCTGGTCCCCATGGAACTGTACCCAGCAAGGAGACTAGACCATGAATGACGAGGAGAAAATTGGTGAGACAAGAAAAATTCAAAGCAAACTGTCTTGGTGCTTTAAAAGAGCACCATCTTTATAGGAAGAAGGTGCTCAGCAAATATTTTTTCATTTGTTTACAAACATACATCTAGAGAACGTAAATTGTATTTGAAAACGTACTTCCCTGATTTAATAACAAAAACATGTCCCTTTTCTCTCCTCAAACAATAACAATTTTCCACGTTCCTGAAGACCATGCTGCTTTTGTGTAAAGAGTTAGGAGGCAGCAACACAAATCAAAACAATAGGATCATGCCCTCCATGTGGCACTTTGTGCAAACATGTTGAAGCTATTGGGAAAGGGAACTGGAGGGATAGACTTCAAGTGTAAGCTGGCTGAATCTGCTCCCCCCTTTAACGATAGTCTGTGTCTGACCTGCTTGGGGGGTACGCACCGTATGATATGTGACCGACTCTCTCTCTCTCCTATAAACACGAGGCTGGACTCCGTGAACGCGCCGGCCGCGGGAGCGCGCTCGCCCCCGAATGTTGTGAATCAAACTTTTTAAGGTTGTGCCCGTTCGGAGCCGGGAGTTTAATCGCAAACTTAAGCGACAGCGGGAGGAGAAGCGGAGCCTTGCAACCAGCAAACAAACAAAAAATACCCACTAAACCTAAATTTAGAAGAAGAAAAAGCTCCACACACACACACCGAGCCTGGTGGGGAGAAGGCAGAGCCGAGAGCTTGCGGGCCAGAGGGGAAGAAAGGAGCGAGAGGCGGCTGAGAGTGAGAGAGACAGTGAGACAGTGAGAGCGCGGGGTGGATACATTGCCCTCGATACATTGTTTCAGCTGGAGCGGCTCCTGATCAGTTTCAGCAGGTAATAGCACGGCTCCTTCAAACTGACCCGCTCCCAGCCTGCCTCCTCCCCGGGGGCAGGGGGCTGCTGGGGGTGGCACTGGGGGGCTTTATTGTCATGGGCTCTTTCTCCCTCTACTTCATGTATTTATTGATCTGCGGGGGCTGGTTTTTGGACAGGGAGAGCCGCGGTTTAGATGAAACGGACTCCAGTCTATGGGGGGAGAGATGGGGTGGGTTGGTTCCTTGGGTTTCTGTCACTCTTCAAAAAGCCTAGGCTGGGATCCCCATTTAAAATAAATACCCCCACCCGCAGAGGAGAAGGAATGAGAGCTGTTTAACTGAACTCGGGCTCCCCCACCCTCTCTCTTTCGCTGTTGTTATTTTGATCCTATTGTTCGGCTTCTGGGTTCGGGGGCGGTTAGAGGATTGACATCCATGGACCTCGAATGGTCCCGTTTATTACCCCGCACCCCCGTGCCCGGGGAGACAGTTGGGATCGTTGGCTGGGCCGGGCTCGGAGCGGCTGCTTGTGCCGGGCCGGGCTGGGCTTTGCTCCTTTGCTTTCCGGAGATTCATTGTTGCTTTGTTTGGCTGCGAACACGTGGTGCCCTGGCGGCGCGGCCCCGAATCGCTGCTGCACTTGCAATCCTTGTGTTATTGTTTGTACATTGGAGGGGGTTGTATCAAATCACCTGGCCGATCCGGCTTACCCACTTTAGTGTTTTTTTGCGACACAATCCGCTGTATGAGTGAGCTGAAAGACGTGCTCGGGTTTACCCCGATGCAGCAGCAGCTTTGAACGGTGCTCCAGGCTGGGCAGAGCAAAACCCCGTGTTTTTTTTAAAATGGTGCAGCTATTGCTACATTGTGTACTCTTTCTCCTTCCGACTGCTGGATAGCAAAACCAAAACATATCACGGTCACAACTGGGAAGTTTTACTTACAGTAAGTTCGCGACTCTCTAAATTTCAAGTTGAATTGAGATGCAAATTGAAAACTTGACCTGATACACACAAGGTTTTATTCTGGGCATTTGGTTGCAGCATATGGCCCTCAAGCCCCAGTGTCAGCCAAATGCTTCCCTTGTCTGTCTACCAGCCTACTTGTCGGATATTAAACATCTCTGGATTTGTGATGGGGTTGAGGTGGGCTGTCTGGTATGCAATAGTAATAGCAATTCAAAGTGTGTTTTGTTTTACATCGATTCCTGATATTTTCACAAAATCCTGAAAATGATTTCTGGTTTGGATGTGAGTGCATACATCAATCCAGTTATATCCCCATCTAGTTTGCACTTTGTACAAGCCTGACACAGAAGCCTCCTCCAACTGGGTTGTTGCCGATATTTTTCCTTGTTAAGAGTTTTATTTTCAGATGGCCAAAACTTTGCTAGCATCCCTAATTCGCAGTCAACTGACAACTCCTTCAGTAGTAGGATTTAACTCTGCAAAATAGCATAGTAAAAATCTTAAGGTATGCTGTTTACTGGCAATTTGAAAGGAAAGAGAAGCTTTGGCTGAGTGGAATTTCTGATCCTAATTATATCTGTCTAGGTACATTGCACATGGGGCTTTGAACACTTTATAACAAAACAATCCATTGACGAAAGTGTTAAGTAATGTTACTTGCAAAATGGCTTGTACCTAAACCTACGGCAGAAAATCTAATTGCCAAACCGCTTTGTTTTCTGGAAAACATCACTGGAATAGTGTAACAGTTAAGACTTTTGTTTCACAATGCTACAGCAAGTAATGTTTTTGCAGCAAGAATTTTTTAGTGCACTAAATTAGGTTTGTGATAAATCATTGGACAATGAGACATGTACATTGAGCTTGAATAGATTGTAACAGGTTGTGGTGTTTTGATTTAACAAAAGGTATATGTTGCATTGTTTACAAATATTGTGGAAACTTATTTTAAGTTCCCTGACAGCTAGGAGGGTGTGTGTGTGAGAGAAAGGGGCAGTAGGTGAGTGATTTTATAACCTTGGTTTCCTGCCCTCCGGTGTTCCCCCAAATGTCTATCCTTGGCCCCCTCCTATTTCTCATCCATGTTGGCCCTTGACGACATCATCCGAAAAGATAGCATAAGTTTCCACATGTACGCTGATGACACCCAGCGCTACCTCACTACCACTTCTCTCGACCCCTCCACAGTCTCTAAATTGTCAGACTGCCTGTCCAACATCCAGTTCTGGATGAGCAGAAATTTTCTCCGGTTGAATATTGAGAAGACCGAAGCCAGTGTTTTTGGTCCCTGCCACAAACTCTGTTCCCTAACCACTGACTCCATCCCTCTCCCCAACTTCTGTTCGCAATCTTGGTGTCATATTTGACCCTGAAATAAACTTTCAACCACATATCCGCAGCATAACTAAGATCGCCCATTTCCACCTCCATAACATCGCCCGTCTCAGCCCTTGCCTCAGCTCATCCGCTGCTGAAACCCTCATCCATGCCTTTGTTACCTCTAGACTTGACTATTCCAATGCAGTCCTGGCTGGTCTCCCACATTTTACTCTACGTAAACTAGAGGTGATCCAAAACTCGGCTGCCCATGTCTCAACTCGCACCAAGCCCCGCTCACCCATTACCCCTGTGCTTGCTGACCTACATTGGCTTTCAGGAAGCAATGCCTCGATTTAAAAATTCTCATCCTTGTTTTCAAATCCCTCCATGGCCTCGCCCCTCCCTATCTCTGTAATCTCCTCCAGCCCCACCACCTCCCGAGATGTCTGCACTCTTCTCTCTTAAACATTCCTGATTATAATCGCTCAACATTGGTGGCCATGCCTTCTGTTACCTAGGCCCTAAGCTCTGGAATTCCCTGCCTAAACCTTTCCACCTCTCTTTCCTCCTTGAAGACATTCCTTAAAACCTACCTCTTTGACCAAGCTTTTGTTCACCCCTAATTTCTCCTTATGCGGCTCGGTGTCAAATTTTTTATTTCATAATATTTCAGTGAAGCGCCTTGGGACGTTTCACTACGTTAAAGGTGCTCTATAAATACAGGTTGTTGTTGTTTGTTTGTGAAACAAACTTTTATCAGGTAATCTAGTTTACATTTTGAAGTGGTGCTTAGATATTGAGGAACAACACAGTGGCTGAGGCTGTGCGGTATTGTACTGTGAAGTGATAGGATGCAGATTTGTGCTCTAGATTATCTACACCATGAACCTTGACTCAGTGGTACCACTCGTGCTTTTGAGTCAAAAAATCATGGATTCAAGTCCCACTCCAGAGTCTTGAGCCCATAATTTAGACTGACACTTTAGTGCAGTACTGAAGAAATGTCCTTTGGATGAGATGTTAAATGTCTGTTCCCTCAAATTGATATAGAAGATCCCCTGGCGTTATTTGCCAATATTGGCCTATATTTATCCTTTAATCAACATCTAATACCGATGATCTGATCATTATCTCATTGCTGTTTGTAGGATGCCGTTGCTGTGCAGAAATTAACTGTGTTGTGTTTCCCTGCGTTACAATATTGACTTCACTTCAAATCTATTTCATTGGCTGTAAAGCACTTTAGGATGTCCTGAGGTCATGAAAGGTGTTATATAAAAGCAAGTTCTTTCATTCACCATGAACTTCCTTGTCATCAATTCTGCAAATGAGTGATAACTGTTTGAGGACAGAGAGGCATTCTTCAAACTCTGATTTAAGTAAGCTAATATCTCCTTGCAGTTCAGTAAGCTTGCAGATGTATGTCCTTAAGTCAGTTGCAGTAATATGTATGGAAATGTTGCCAGTACACATTTGGATCATATGCCAGTGGCTTCATATTAATAACCTAACTTTGCCCTTTGGTGCAAATTGATGAAAACAGTCCTACATTTATAGAAATAGAATCATTGTGAAAAGTGGGCCTTGGTGGTATTTATTTCCTGTTTGTGAATTTTAAGCTTTGAGTACCAGAAATTGTCCCCACAGTGACCGTGACTTACACCAATGTTTCACAAAGTGCTATTAGGAGTTATTTATCAGATACTTTTGTTCTGTGTAACTCCTGGTCAAAAAATAATTTGCCTATTCAAAAAATAATTTGATAACTTATGTATGTTGCTGTCTGTTACAAGAATGATCATTCCAGACAGCATATTGACTTGGATCTTTTGCACCAACACCAAGTTGAGTTTTTCTTTGCTTGAATTCAACTAGTTTGCCTACACTTTTTGGTCATAAAGTGGATTAACAAACACTTTGGATAGGACAGTAAACTTGAGTTCTGTGGTTCAGGTAATCATTAAAGATCCCATGGTGCTATTTGAAGAAAAGCAAGGAGATTTCCTGGAGCCATAATCCATATTCTTTACTCAAACAAGATCACCAAAGACAAATTAATGGATTATTAACCTTATTGCTGATGTGGGACGCTGCTCTGTGAAATAATGTCGACCCTGTTTATTTACATGAAGACAGTCAGTGCAATTTTTTTTAACTAGTTTATTGTATGTGAAGTGCTTTGAGGCATTACCAAGTGACATATAAATGCAAGTCTTCCTCTTGTGTTTTCTGCAAGTTTGGTATCTGGCAAAGTTTCAGTTTTGGGGATTTTCCTCTTTAATTTTAGATTAAGTGTTTGTTGTTTGCAAGATTATTAATCATTATTAAATAGTAGATACTGCCAAAGTTGATCCTGGTAGACAATAAAGCAACAACATATCAACAGTCCAGATTCAGCCAGTTTGTTTCTGGAGACAGTGTAGCATGTGTTTAATCCAATGACTTTAGTAGAATCAGTTAGACCTATCTGGCAATTGTCATTAACAAACTAATTTACCAATGTTAGCATTTACATACAAGTGTCATTATACTGTATTGAGTTTTTTTTGTAGACTCAATTCATGTACTGATGTATATAAAACTTTCTGCCATTACTTTGCTCAGTCTCAGTTCCAAATTTACACAGTGCCTAAACAACATAATGGTTACACTTTTTACCAACTTTAAATTGGCTTCATGATTGGGTAACTTGACAAAATTTTACATTATCGGGTACTTTTAACGTAATTGGGTCTAGGGACTGAGATACACTGGGTTAGAATACTCTTGTTTTTACCTTTTGAATTCCACCCAATTAATGGGATGAAAGAAGTCTGGTCAATCTTCATCCAATTCCTGGAGAGAGCAGGCCCACAATACAGAACTGCCCAAAATACAGTATAAGTTGGTAGTATCATTTCGAGAGGCTATTGGGGTGGCTCATGTGAAAAGTAGAAAGATCCACACTGTTACAGTAGTAGCTGCTCATCAAACTTGGAGTTAAGAGCGCAAGATACTTGCAGAGGAGGCAGGCCATTCAGCCCATCGTTTCCCCATTGTTACATTGTTGCATCTAATCGTTTCTTAAACGATTCCAGGGTTTTTGCCTGGAAATCCATTCTATATATCTCTACATGAAGATATCAGCCCTTAAATGATCTATTACTGATTTGAACATGTGTTTCTCTGTCCTACTCCCATGGTTTAATTTAAAGTAGTATTCCAGATTATCCTTTCCATGCCCTTAACTATCTTATATACCTCTTCAAGATCAACCCCTCATGCCTTCTTGGGATTAAAAAGCCCAATTCTCTCTAGTCTTTCCTTATAACTCATGTCCCTGATCCTCGGATCAGCTTTGTGGGTCCTCTTTGCACTGCCTCCAGCACTTGAATGTCTCTCCCTTGTATCTTGATGACCAGAACTGGATGCAGTAATCAAGGTATAGTCCGGCCAAAACACTGTGTGGTTTGATTACAACTTCCTCTGAAGTGTATTCTGCTGTTTTGGATAAGTTAGGTAGAGTAAAGGGAGTTTTTTCCCCCATAATCTGGCACTTGCTGCATCTTAATTGAGAATGCTAGATCTTGACATTGGATAACCAAAGCCAAAACAAATGTTCAGTTCCCTAGTACAGACACCATTCATCTTGATGAGCTCTTGTGGAAGCAAGTCATCCTCTTTCGAGGGACTGCCTATGATGATGATGAGCAAACAGAAGTTCCCTTGCTTGCTGCCCCCACATGTAAACAAGTCTGGTAATAACACTTAAATCTAGCTAAGACATTTTCTGATTGGATAATAAAATTCTACTCTTTTGGCCTGGTGCATGCAATTTTAGTTCAGAGTGGCCTCATTTGTCTGGCTTAATCTTTTCTCTTTAACTAAGTTCCACATAATTGTCTGTGGTGTAAGGATTTAAATTAATGTGTCTGCTAAATGTTCTAAATGAACTATTGGCAGCTAGTGGCAAGATACAGTTTAGTCTTACATATTGTGAAATTCAGTGTGATTATTTTTTGCTCTTCCATATGTCTGATTAAATTGACCAACATTTGCACAGCAAATTGTATCCGGCACTACTTTTTCAGAGCAGCTGCACTCATTTCTACAGGCTTCCACACATTATCCATACCTGGTAACCATTATTAACCTAGTTTTAAGCTCCCCAATACAGTATTTACATTCTGGACAAAGACTTAAAAAATGTTTAAACCAGTAACGACCTTAAATGCAACTGTCCAAAAAAAATCTGTAGACTGCCGCAAGATAATTAAACCATCACAAAAATAATAGTCAGAATAGCACTCCTGTATAAACTTGACAATGCTGTGGCCCACCTACTTAGAACTTTAGCTCATGAAAGGCAGTAAAATCCTTCTATAATTTACTTAATGATATAAATTGAAGTGTTCATGCATCACTGATGTACAAGTCAAAACAGTGCCTACTTTTAACGGCAGACATCAGCCCAGAATAGCAGAACACTTTAAGCACATGACTGTTTTAATGCCGCAGATTGAATCATTTAGAATCTTTTACTCAATTCTAGAATCCTGATCATCACCCCAATCCCCTCAAATAGCTGCTCCTCACACGCCACATTGAACATGTGTTTTTCTTTGTGTTTTCTTCCTTTCTTTGTGTTCTGTCTGAGTGACAACTGCATCTACAAATTCAACTATATGTGGTATGCCTTACTATCAAAATAGTAAACTTAGATTGTTTTTATACAGTAGCTCTTCCATTTGTGAAGCTGATCTTTGCAACTTAGTCACTACCTGCTGCTCCAGGTGAGATTAACTTTACTTGTGGAATTAAAACCAGAGAAATACCAACATCATCTATTGTCCTCTATGATAATTAATTGAACCATGGAAACCTAAATCTTTTTGCACGAGTGACTGAGTCCTATCGTTGACCTTTGACTAATGCAGGATATCAGATTTGTATCACACTGAATTTTTGGTCTATTATCAGATACTTTTTGTTTGTTTCAGTATAGATCTGAAATGATTATAACAGTATGGTACTGCAGAATCTTCATAGAAATAGGGTTGGAATCACAACTGGTACCTGCTTTTCACTTGTCATTGTAGGGACAGTAAATTAATATAGTTTATCACTGTCCTCTCACTTCAACACGCTCTGATCAGCACAATGCTCTATTGTTTTTATTTCATGGGAGGCCAATTGTGTCTTCTAAAACTCACGAATTTGTAAGAATGGAGTTCAAACCAGACATTTTGAAGAATTAGCTGGACTATTTGGATCAAGTCGTGAATGGTTGTGTTTGCATCAATCTAGAATTGAGATTTGGACACCTGTGATCCATGTGTAAAATTTGGTATGAAAAGAATATGATGCCTTATAAATCAGCAAGATGCTACTGAACTGGATAGACCAGCTAAAGTAGGTAGACCAGCAAGATAAAAGAATGCATCAACACACAGATTTTCTGAAATAATGAATGATTCCCTTTTCCAATAGTGTTTTGTGATCTAAATTGGCCTGAAATATCTGTTTGCCTTCTGGAGACTTTGTCTATCGCATCTTCTACAACATAAATACCAACCTGGAACACAAGCAAAAGCTGAGCAACAGATCCAATCATCTCAAGAATAGACCTGACGTGTGAAAACAAGTGGTTGTAGGGGCTTTGTAACTTAAGTTGTAGCTACATATAATATTCTTTGACTTGTGTTGGGCGGGGTTGGTGGAGGGGAACAAAAGTACATGAAAGCCTGTAGAGAAAATTAATGGGGAATTTTTAGATAGCAAGGGGACATGCTCCCCTGCTAAACTTTGAACTTTTACATAAAATTAACCAGAATGCATCATTTTAAACAACAACTTGTGTTTATATATCAGCTTTAACGTAGAAAAAAATCATTTTATATATCACAATTAATAGATTTTTAATGTTTAAAAATAGAAACGTGACATTTGTATTTTCAATCAAACCTCCACTTCATTAAAAGTTACTTCAAATGTAACTCCAACATCCAAACTTCACCATTTCAGTTTGCAATAGCAGTTTACACCTTCTGGGCCTAGTTCAGAGACACTAGCCCATTCAACTGCCCGTCGTTTCACACAATCTCTTCTTCAAACTTCCCTGGTCATACTAGCAAACTTCTCTTTCTCTCTCTCTCTTTTAACCTGACACTCTTCTTTCCTTCCACCCTGGTTAAGGTTAAGCTTTTCACTCCTTAAGTTCCAGCTGGTACTGTTCACTGCTTCCTTCCTCAGGTTTACATTGCCACTCTTCTTCCTCTTTCAACCCACGCCCCCTCTCCCTCCCGTTTCAATTAACGCTCTTCTACTCCCTTTCCTCTCCCCTATAGTATCATTAATTTACAACAGCTTGCATTCATATAACACCTTTTGAATGTAATAATAGATCCCAAGGTGTCACACAGGATCGTAAACAAACAAAAATTGACACCGAGCCAAAGAAGGAGACATTAGGACAGGTGACCAAAAGCTTGCTCAAAGAGGTAAGTTTTATGGAAAGTCTTAAAGGAGAAAAGAAAAGTGGAGAGGCAGAGAGGTTTACGGAGTGAATTCCATAGCTTAGGGCCTACATTAATGGCAGAACTCTGGTAGAAGTGTCATGGGAAGGGGGGGGCGCCACCAGCCTGATGGTTTTTGTCAGCAACTCAGTCAGTCAGTCATAGCCAGTCCCTCAGGGTTGAGGATGACTTGCTTCCACACTAAAAATGAGTTCTCGGGTGACTGATGAGTCCAATGCGGGACCGACAGTCTCGGTCACAGGTGGGGCAGACGGTGGTTGAAGGAACGGGTAGATGAGATGCCTGGGTTGACGCGCACTCCTTCCGCTGTCACGCTTGGCTTTAGCTTGCTCTCGGCGAAGAGACTGTAGGTGTTCAGCGCCTTCCAGGATGCTTTTCCTCTACATTGGGCGGTCTTGGGCCAGGGATTCATAGGTGTCGATGGGGATGTTACATTTCTTCAGGGAGGCTTTGAGGGTGTCCTTGAAGCATTTCCGCTGTGCACCTCAGGCTTGCTTGCCGTGTCGGAGCTCCGAGTAGAGCGCTTGTTTTGGGAGTCTAGTATCGGGCATGCGAAGGATGTGGCCCATCCAGTGGAGCTGATTGAGCGTGGTCAGTGCTTCGATGTTGGGGATGTTGGCCTGAGTGAGAACACTGACGTTGGTGTGCCTATCTTGCCAATGGATTTGTAGGACCTTGCGAAGGCAGCGTTGGTGGAACTTCTCTTGTGTTTTGAGGTGCCTGCTGTATATAGTCCATGTCTCTGAGCCATATAGAAGGGCAGGTATCACCACTGCTATGTAGACCATGAGCTTGGTGCCAGGTTTGAGGCCCTGGTCTTCAAACACACTCTTCCTCAGGTGACCGAAGGCTGCACTGGCACACTGAAGTTGGTATTGGACCTCGTAGTCGATGTCTGCCCTTGTTGGCAGTAGGTTCCCGAGGTATTAAAATGGTCCACGTTGTCCAAGGCCTCGTCGTGGATTTTTATAACTGGGGGGCCAGTGCTGTGTGGCAGGGGCAGATTGGTAAAGGACCTTTGTTTTATGGATGTTTAGTGTAAGGCCCATGTTCTCGTACGCCTCGGTGAATGTGTTGACGATAGCTTGGAGTTCGGCCTCCGAGTGTGTGCAGATGCAAGCGTCGTCTGCGTACTGTAATTCGATGGGGCGACCTTGGATCAGGCCTGGAGGCGGCGGAGGTTGAACAGATTCCCCTGTAATTTAGCTCTAATCCAGCGGGGAGCTTACTGAGGGTGAGATGGAGCATTGCAGCAAGGAAGATTGAGAAGAGCGTTAATGAAATGACACAGCCTTGCTTGACCCCGGTCTGAATGTAGAACGGGTCTGTGATGGATCCGTTGGTCAGGATCACGGCTTGCATGGAGCAGGCAGGGGATGGTGACAAACCTTTGAGGGCAGCCGAATCTGAGGAAGACGCTCCATAATCCCTCGTGGTTGACCATGTCGAAGGCCTTTGTGAGGTCCAAGAAGGCCATGTACATGGGCTGATGCTGTTCCCTGCATTTCTCTTGTATCTGTTACTGCTATGCACAGTTCCCATTGTGCCCCTTAGTGGGCGGAATCCGCATTGCGACTCTGGGAGGAGCTCCAGCTACAGGGAGAAGGCGATTTGAGGAGGATTCTTGCAATGACTTTCCTGGTAGTCGACAGTAGGGAAACTCCTCTAGTTACCGCAGTCGGACTTGTCACCTTTCTTGAAGCTGGCCACGATTACAGCATCTCTGAGATCTCCTGGCATGATCTCCTCCTTCCAGATAAGAGAGATGAGCTCATGGATCCGCGTCAATAGTGCTTCTCCGCCTTGTTTTAGTGCTTCGGCGGGGATTCCGTCTGCTCCTGATGACTTCTTGTTCTTCAGTCGGAAGGCCATTTCAACCTCGTGCCGGGCTGGGGTTGTGCTGAGATGGTGGCGGGTGGCATGTTGTGGGATGGAGTCGAGGACACTTGCATCGAAGACAGGGACTTGGCTGAGGAGATCCTCGAAGTGCTCCTTCCTGCGGGCACTGACTGCCTCTCTGTCCTTGATGAGCACCTCTCCATTCTTGGCCAGTAGTGGGGTAGGGACTTGGGTGCTTGGGCCATAGGTCGTCTTGATTGCGCTGAAGAATCCTCGCACGTCGTGGTTGTCGGCTAGCTGCTGGAGTTCTTGAGCTTTCTCCACCCACCATCTGTTCTTTAGGTCGTGGGTTTTCTGTTGGATCTCAGCCTTCAGACGTTTGTAGAGCTGCTTTCTTGCTCTCGAGTTGTGTTGCTGCTTCCAGTCCAAGAATGCCTTGCGCTTGCAGCAAATAATTCCTGGCAACTGCTGACAAACTGACAGTCAACGGCTTGTGGGACAGTCAGCATGAAAAGCTGAATGTTGGTATATACCCTCCAGGCAGATAGCCCATTTTTAGAGCAATAAGCATAATTTTATTTAATGTCTTTTTAAATGCAGAGCCATAGAATACATTCAGAGAAACTCTCTGTGCACTGGTCCAAATTGTCCTCTGTTCTTATGGTATCTTTTCCTGCTGTGGCTGTTAGGGAGTTCGGATGCAAGAAATATATGTGGGACGTTAGCTGGCTTTCTGAGTTAAATCCAGCCTGAGAAGATTGATAATTATATGACCAATGGAATACAACTTACTTTTGATAAATTTGTCAAATGGGGTCTGGGAATTTGGAACCCAGCTGAATCCTTGTCTTCTGTATTGTAATTAGGCTGAGTTTGGCTTTCTTCCCATGCACTGAAGAGATGGTTTGTTTGAAAATATTTTTTCATGAATTGTGACTTGGTGAGTTGAGATCAGATAATTAATTCTGGAAGGAAGGTTCATTTTTGACCTCATCCTTATTGAACAAACACGCATGAAAACACAGAAAGGTCTATGTTTCATATTCAGTAAAGGATCTCATTCCAGTTTTGTGCAGAGAAGAGGGGGATCGATTTACTCAATCTGTCAGTGTTCAGAGAGAGGTACCCCAGGCAAAAAGGATTGTTTAGCAATATCTCAAGTAACCACAGATGTATGTTAGAATTTCCCATGGCATTTGGAAAAGGTATTGTGCACTAGATAGTGGAAAGTGGAATTTAAATATGGACTTAATCTGGGCTGTGTTCCAGTTTATGGGCCGGATTTTTGGCTTTTGGGTTTTTTCGCCGAAAACGGTAGCGACACATGAAACTTACTAGTTTTAAGCCGAACTTTCAGGTTTTACGTATGCGGCAGACATCGGTAAGGGAAGCGTTGCACGAGGATTCACGCCACAAAAATGCGAGTTTCGCCAAATGTAGTCCGGGGCCGGGAGCGCTGCAAGAGAGGCCTTGGGAGGGAGAAAAAAAAATTCCAAAAAACATTCAAAAAATATTGACAAGACACTTATCTATTGAATCATTGAAAAAAAAAATTAAAAATAAAAACTTTAATCTACCTTTTTTACAAGTGTTCATACGTACCGCTGCTGGCAGGGCTGCACCAACAGGTTTGATCTGCCAGTTTTCTGGGTGTGGCGTACGGGTCAGGAGAGAGTAGAAAGTCCGACGGTAACGTAATCCGCGGTGTTGCCCGTCAGCGCACCTCTCCCCAGCAGTACGTCCCATCGCCACCGCAAACAACGAGCCAAGGATCCCGACCGGGTTTTCGCCGCAAAGGGTCAAATCACGACGTAAACCTGGTCGCAAACTTCTCAAAAATCCGGCCCTATACCGCAGCCAATGATTGAGCGTTCGCGTGCTGTGATGTTGGGTGTTATTTTGCAGCTCCAATCAGCTACAAGTATAGCTTTGTCAGATAAAATGTTTTTGAGACCATAACCAAATTTCTAATTTATTCTCTTTCTATAAGACAATGAGCCTGTTTTGAAAAAGTAATTTCAGAAATAAAACGTGTTTATAAATTATTTCAAATTAAGAAAAATAAATATTTTTTTTAAAGTGGGTTTCTCATTTGGGGTATTGATACAGTTCTGATCACTGTACAAAAGAGGGCCAACCTGACTTTGGCAAGGTTATTGAGAGCAGCTGAACTGATGCCTGGGATTGGACACCTGAGTTATGAGAAGAGACTACGGAATGTTTATACTGAAGACTAGAAGGCTCAGGGACACTGCATCAACGTTTTCAAGATTCTAATGGTCCTAGATAAATGACACCCAAATAAAATCTGTAAACAAGCTCAGAAGAAGGAATGTGACCAGATTGAAGTAACTCACATACATGTTGGTGAATGTGTGGAACAGACTGCAAAGCAACACAGTGGAGGCAGAGGGTGCCAGCAAATTCACGAGAGAATGTGATAGTTTATTGGCAAAACAATAACCGGGTATGTGCAAGAGTAAGATGTGATACTTTTTGAACTTTAGGACCAGCCAAATGGCCACAATGAACTTTTCTGGTCCCATACAGTAAATTCCCACAGCACTAAGAATTGTGAAAGAGAAAGGAAACATTCTAGTTCCTCTGTTGTCCCTTTTTTATTTTAAAATATGATAACTTTTGACGTTATCAAGGTGAGGGATTTTTATGCTTGAAGATGGAACACTTCCATTTTGACCCCAATGGAAGTACACTCCAATCAGACCAGGTACATCAAGACCAGCTGCAGAGTAAAACCTGTTCTGCAACGATGTATCTTAAACTCTAACATGAGAAGAGTGTTCTTTCTGAAATTGCTGATCCAATGCTGAGATGTGGGCTTGTGGCCACGAGGACCTCAGTTGAGGTTGTTCCATTTTACTGAAGGTATATTGTTTTTAAAATAAAAGAGTAAAATAACTCTCATTCTGTATGGCCCCTTTCGTATCTTCAGTATAAAGTACCGTTGAAATGTAAGGAAACGCAGCAGCCAGTTTTGCACAGAGGAAGGTTGCACAAACAGGAATGAGGCAAATGATGAGATAATCTTTTTTTAGTGGTGCTGATTGAGAGATAAATATTGACCTGTACATCGTGGAGCTCCCCTGTTTTTGAATAGTGCCATGAGATCTTTTGCATCCAACTGAGAGGGCAGACAGAGTCTCGATTTAATGTTTCATTCAAAAAACAGCATCTCTGACAGTGCAGCACTCCTTCAATACAGCAGTGAAGTATCAGCCTATATCATGTGTTTAATTCTCTGGAGTGGAGCTTGAATCTTCTGACTCAGAGGCAAGAGTGTTACCACTGAGGCAAGGCTGAACGAAGAGCGAATGGAGTGTCAGTTGTGGCTCAGTGGGAGTCAGAAGGTTGTGGGTTCAAGTCCCAGTCCAGGGACTTGAGCACGTAAAGCTAGGTTGACATTCCAGTGCAGTGCTGAGGGAGTGCTACACTGTCAGAGGTGCCATCTTTCAGATGAGCCGTTAAACTGGAGCTGTCTAATCTTTCAGTTGGACGTAAAAGATCCCATGGCACTATTTCGAAGAAGAGCAGGGGAGTTACCCCTGGTATCCTGGTCCAATATTTATCTCTCAATCACCATAACAAAAACAGATTATCTGATCATTATCACATTGCTGTTTGTGGAGCTTGCCGTGCGCTACTTGGCTGCTGCGTTTCTCACATTACACTCCAGTAGTGCTTCATTGGCTGTTAAGCACTTTGAGATGTCCGGTGGTCGTGAAAAGCGCTATATAAATGCAAGTCTTTCTTACTGTACTCTTTGTCTTGTATCCCGTGTTTGCTTTGAGATTAGTTGATTAATACTGCTACCTTCAAAACCTGATCTGAGTTTGTTGGATTTAACGTCTGAAGTTGGTAGACACTGACAGCAGAACATCTTCGCAATGGCACCATGATGGCTGAGAGTGTATTCACCAGAAGAAAAAGTTTGATATTTAAAGCTCTCTTATTGGGAAGCTTAAAATTTAGTTGGGCATACACATTCTTTCATCATCATAGGCAGTCCCTCGGAGTCGAGGAAAGTGAGTTCTCAGGTGACTGAAGAGTCCAATGCGGGACCTAGAGTCTCTTGTCACAGGTGGGGCAGACAGCGGTTGAAGGAAATGGTGGGCGGGGAGCCTGGGTTGCCGCACGTTCTTTCCGCTGCCTGCGCTTGGTTTCTACATGCACTCGGTGATGAGACTCGAGGTGCTCAGCGCCCTCCCGGATGCTCTTACTCCATTTTGGGCGGTCATGGGCTAGGGACTCCCAGGTGTCGGTGGGGATGTTGCACTTTATCAAGGAGGCTTTGAGGGTGTCCTTGAAACGTTTCCTCTGCCCACCTGGGGCTCGCTTGTCGTGTCGGAGCTCCGAGTAGAGCGCTTGCTTTGGGAGTCTTGTGTCGAGCATGCGGACGATGTGGCCTGCCCAACGAAGCTGGTCGAGTGTGGTCAGTGCTTCGATGCTGGGGGTGTTGGCCTGATCAGGAACACTGACGTTGGTGTGTCTATCCTGCCAATGGATTTGCGTTTAGCAGCAGAATGGAGGAGCTTGACCAAATTATATCATTCCATGTTGATGTCATTGTGTCACAGCCATTCACTTATCTTCCCTTCCTGAGCGCAAATTTTAGAAGACTGCAGCTCTGGTGTTAAACCATTGTCCGCTGGGGTTTGGAGTGCTGTGTCTCCAGTTTGATGTGGTCCGCTATGAGTGCTGCTAGCCCTCGTTTACACAACACCTTCGGCGTCCTGATGAAGCAGAAGCTGCTTAGCGGTGATACTAAAGTTTATGTGCGATTATGCACACAGTTTACATCCTGTAGAGCTAAATCTGGCACCAAGCTAATGGTCTACAGAGCTGTAGTGATACCCGCCCTCCTGTATGGCTCAGAGACATGGACCATGTACAGTAGACACCTCAGAGACATGGACCATGTACAGTAGACACCTCAAATCGCTGGAGAAATGCCACCAACGATGTCTCTGCAAGATCCTGCAAATCCCCTGGGAGGACAGACGCACCAACGTTGGGTGTCCTCGATCAGGCCAACATCCCCAGCATCAAAGCACTGACTACACTCGACCAACTCCGTTGGGCGGGCCACATTGTCCGCATGCCCGACACAACACTCCCAAAGCAAGCGCTCTACTCAAAACTCCTACACAGCAAGCGAGCCCAAGGTATGCAGAGGAAACGTTTCAAGGACCCCCTCAAAATCTCCTTGATAAAGGGCAACATCCCCACCGACACCTGGGAATCCCTGGCCAAAGACCGCCCTAAGTGGAGGAAGAACATCCGGGAGGGCGCTGAGCACCTCGAGTCTCGTCGCCGAGAGCATGCAGAAGTCAAGTGCAGGCAGCAGAAGGAGCATGTGGCAAACCAGACTCCCCCACCCATCCTTTCCTTCAATGACCATCTGTCCACCTGTGACAGAGACTGTAATTCCCGTATTGGACTGCCTTTTAGAGAACTCCCTTTTTAGAGCGGAAGCAAGTCTTCCTTGACTTCGAGGGACTGCCTATGATGACTTGCCTCATACTTAGGCTGGTCTTAAGCTCATGTTTGAGACACAGATGATTTTTGAATCATACTATTGTCTTTTATTAGTTAAATGTGCTGAAAGGCAATTATTGGTGAAAATCTAAACACATTTATGTTGTTTAGATCACTATTAAAACACTTGACAACAACTAAATTTATCTGATGTAAATTGTAATTTCTCCCTGCTCTATATTTCACCAAAATGTTACACTCTGGAAAATAATATTTTTCCTTTTACATGAAAGATATTGCAGAGTGTTGCTTTAAGAATCCAGGAGACCACTGTAATAAGAGCACCCACCAACTAGTATGCAGGATTTCTGCTGGAAAATTTGGAAATCCTCCCAAGGTTAATGTCATCGGTTCCTCTGTTATAATTTATGTTCTGTTTGTTTTTATTGCGTATTTTTTCATGTCCTAAAACACCCAAGTGTAGTGGCAGCTTTTTGAGAATGAAAAGGATATTCACATAATCACTTCCCATAAATGCCAATACAAATAAAACTTGTTTAACCCAAAAATATTTTTCCATTTAGATTATAAATGGTTGAACAAGTACAATGTAATATAGATGGTTACATGAATTCCTTTCTTTTTTCAGGACAAATCTAGTTGAATCCTTTTACTGAATCTGTCTGATTTCTGGTCTTGAAGTGTACAGTGTAATGCACTCTCTAGCCATAGCTTGTAATGTCTGCTTGTGGAAGTCCTCGAGGGAGATATAAGTTCCTATATAGTCTTTTTTTCAGAATTGAAAGGAATTTGTTGCATCATAGAATGAAAGCATCACTTCTCTCTCTCTTTCTACCTCCCTATCTCCAGTGAATAGATTTATACAGCAGTAAGGTGATGCTTTAAGCATGATTAGTGCATAGTGAGATCATTTGTTTTGGGGTCTCCAGAGTTTTGGGGCCTGCATTGATGAGTTGAGGAATAGGCCTGTGTGGGAGTTTGAATTATATGGTGCACTTAACAAAAGAAGCCATCTCATCTCTGGGATTATATAGATCTCCAAATGAGTGCAAAGCTTATCCACCAATAAACACCTCCAGTACATCTGCCAGCTTGCTGAGAATACCAAAACGATTCACAAATTTATCCTAAATCACTTCTCATTACACTAGAACTCCCGAGGAACTATGATAGGATTGCAATAAACTTGTGTCGAGCATACTTAAATGGTCATGGTGCTACATAAACATTAGACGTTTCAGGTCCAAGTGAATCAAGGTCTGCATGATTAACCTTCCAAGCAGATGAACAGATGAATGTGGCCAGGTTAGGTAAGGGCAGCCAGGTGCCCTTGGAAACTTAAAAATGATTAAAAAGGCCAAAGAATAAAGCAGTGGTTTGGATGCTAGCTGGAATAACATGTTCCTGTGTCTGGGTATTGTTAGTAATTTCAGTCTTTTGAGGATCACACCAAATAAAGTGGAAATCAGAATGATTGTTTACAACCCAACTGTGTGGGCCACAAAAGGCAGTCTGGAACAATGTTTAAAGCCCCCAGGTTTATAATGAAAGCTTGTTAAGAACTTTGTGGCAAAACTACTTTTCCATTCTGTTTGTATTATTGTGCTGTGGGATTTTAATCTATATTTACAATGTAATGTTGGATTGCTTAGTTTGCATGTTGAATTGGGTTTCTGTATGCAACTGCATTGTCTTCCCTTACTGAATCTGGCCACATTCGTCTGCTATAGTCTTACTCATTTTCGCAATCATATTCATTTTCGCATTGATAGCCTCAGTAAGTAACCCTACTACTGTTTACTTCTTGCTAATTATCTCCCTGTACTCCTCTCCTGAAAGCATTGACTCTGTTGGGGATATGGTATAATAGCGCTGGTTGCCCTCCAATATTTCGCCCAAGTGTCCATGTGAAACTTTGATGGTGAATCTTGGCAAGCTTTTTGACTGTGACGATATTGGAGCCCAATGCAGCCCTCATCTGATTTGCATTTTCCCACTGCCAGCTTCCCCAATGTTTATCAGCATGCTTGCCAACAAGTCAGTTTGAGCATTGCCTATTGTTGGCTGCAACCTTTGTTTTTGTGCCAATTACCAATTGTGGCAATAAACACAGGTAGCCGGATGAATAGTTATATAGAGTTAAAGAGACATCAAGGACAATTTCAGAATATGGAAAGAGGCACAACCCATCTGTGCAGATGGCAGTCCATTTATGGGAAGTTTCTAATCCAAAGATTTATTCGTAGAATAATCCTCTGCTACCAATTAATGCAAATGGGGGTATAGGATTTATCTTCATGCTGCCAGTAGCAGCCCCAAATTCAGCGGCAATGCAACCAGTGCCATAGGGTATGGTGATAGTGATAGTACTGGACTAGCAATCCAGAGGTCACGAGTTCAAATCCCACCATGATAAGAAAAATATCAATAAAAGTTTCTGGAAGGCCATAAAAACACAGTTGGTTCACCTAATGTTCTTCAGAGCCTGCATCCTCCATGTGACTCCAGTCCCACACTATGTGGTTGACTTAATGTCTCTGAAGTAACCGAGCAAGCCACCCATTTGTAAACAATTGATATGCTGTTCAATAAGAAGAAAATTGGACAAACCTATTGGAAAAGACCCAAGCATCTTACCAGGATAAGACTACAGTAATTTCAGCCCAGTCAACTATTCAAAGTTCTCCTTCCTAAGCACTGCTGTCTTGGGACTTTTTACTACGTTAAAGGCGCTATATAAATAAAAGTTGTTGTTGTCCAATTTGGCAGACTTGACTTGTAACACAGTCATACTCACAGAGTCATGCCCATTAGCCAAAATTCCATAATCCTTCTGGATGGACTCACTGGAGGTGAGGCACAGTGATATTCCCTGGGAGATCTCATCCTTGACTGGACCTCATGGCTTCAGGTCAGACAACATTGAGGAAACCTCCTGCTGATCAACACCTTCCACCCTCCCCTTAACTGACTAATCATTACTCTTCCATGTTAAACATCACTTGGAGGAAGCTCTGAGGGAAACAAAACCGGAGTGTACTCCAGTGGGGGAACTTCAATGTCCACCACCAAGAGTGGTTCAGTAGTATGAACATTGACTAAGCTGGCTGAGTCCTGAAGGATATAGCTGCCAGACTTGGCCTATTATCAGGCGCTGAGTGAACCAACATGAGGAGGTAACCTACTTGACCTCTATCTCACCAACCTACTTGTCACAGACATATCTGTCCAAGATGGCATTGGAAGAAGCGACCATCACAGAGCCCCTGTGAAGATAAAGTCTTATTTCCACCTTGAACACATTATATCATGTAGTGTAGGATGACTGCTGTGCTAAATTGAATAGACTAAGGACAGATCCAGCAGCTCAAACTTGAGATACTATGGTTCATGAGCAGCAGCAGGATTATATACCACCACAATCGAACGTCAGGGCCTGGCACATCCCTCGCTCCTTGATCATCAAGCCAGGAGACCAACCCTAGTTCAAAGAGGAATGTAGAAGGGCATAACAATATTAGCACCAGGTATATCTTAGAAGTGAAGCTACTACAAAGGGCTACCTGCATGCTTAAAAATATGAAGAAGTTCTTTGTCATCCGTGACCCTATTGTGCATAATTGCATTGACTGAAACTTGGCTTGCGGGTGGCAATATCTTGCCATTCACTGAAGCCTTTTTACCTGACTCTACTTCCCAGCACCAGTCATGCTTAATCAGGTTCCACTCCTTGCCACATCAACAGAATAGCCTTAACAAAAGTCACAAATGGTATCCTGTGATTGGCCATGGTGCATTATCTGTCCTCAAGCTCTTTGCAACCTTTGACATCACCCTTCCTCAATGCCTCTTCTGTTTTCCTTCTCAGTGGGCGAGCCCTTACTTGCTTTCATTCTCATCTATCCAATCGTAGCTGAGTATCTATTACAGTGGTTCTCAAACTTTTTTGGTTAAACTCTTTTCAAATGAATTAGTAATCATGGATGCCACATCGCCTCATAAAATCATAGAAATTTACAGCACGGAAGGAGGCCATTCGGCCCATCATGTCCGCTCCGGCCAAACAAGAGCTATCCAGCCTATTCCCATTTTCCAGCTCTTGGTCCGTAACCCTGTAGGTTACGGCACTTTAAGTGCACATCCAAGTATTTTGTAAATGTGGTGAAGCTTTCTGCCTTTACCACCCTTTCAGGCAGTGAGTTCCAGACCCCACCACCCTCTGGGTGAAGAAATTACCCCTCATATCTCTTCTAAACCTCCCCCCAATTACTTTAAATCTATGCACCCTGGTGGTTGATCCCTCTGCCAAGGGAAACTGGTTCTTCCTATCCACTCTATCTAGGCCGCTCATAATTTTATACACCTCAATCAGATCTCCCCTTAGACTCCTCTGTTCCAAAGAAAACAGATCCAGCATCTCCAATCTTTCCTCAGCCAAAATTCTCCAGTCCAGGCAGTATTCTTGTAAATTTCCTCTGTACCCTCTCCAGTGTAATCACATCTTTCCTGTAATGTGGTGACCAGAATTGCACATCGTACTCTAGCTGCGGCCTAACCAGTGTTTTATACAGTTCAAGCATAACCTCGTTGCTCTTGTATTCCATGCCTCGATTAATAAAGGCAAGTATTCCATGTGCCTTCTCAACCACCTTATCTACCTGACCTGCTACCTTCAGGGATCTGTGGACCTCGACTCCAAGGTCCCTTTGTTCCTCTACACTTTTCAGTGTCGTACCATTTAATGTGTATTCCCTTGCCTTGTTAGACCTCCCCAAATGCATAACCTCACACTTATCTGGATTGAATTCCATTTGACACTGTTTTGCCCACCTGACCAGTACATTGATATCTTCATGCCGTCTACAGCTTCTTCATTATCAACCACACAGCCTATTTTAATGTCATCTGCAAACGTCTTAATCATAACCCCAACATTTAAGTCCAAGTCATTGATATATACCACAAAAAGCAAGGGACCCAGCATGAGCCCTGCAGAACCCCACTGAATAACAGCCTTCCAGTCACAAAAACACCAATCAACCATTACCCTTTGCTTCCTGCCTCCCAGACAATTTTGGATTCAACTTGCCACTTTGCCCTGGATCCCATGGGCTATTACTTTCATGACCAGTCTGCCATGTGGGACCTTATAAAAAGCTTTACTAAAATCCAATACACTACATCATACACACTGCCCTCATCGGACCTCCTAGTTACCTCCTCGAAAATTTCAATCAAGTTAGTCAGACATGACCTTCCCTTAACAAATCCATGCTGACTGTCCTTGATTTAATCCATGTCTTTCCAAATGAAGATTTATCCTGTCCCTCGGGATTTTTTCCCAATTATTTTCCCACCACTGAGGTTAGGCTGACTGGCATGTAATTACTCAGACTATCCCTTTCTCCCTTTTTAAACAAAGATACACCATTACCATTCCTCTGGCACCACACCTGTAGCCAGAGAAGGTGGGAAAATGATGGTCAGAGCCTCTGCTAGTTCCTCTTCTCTTAACAGCATGGGATACATTTCATCTGGGCCGAGGGATTTATCCACTTTCAAAGCTGCTAAGCCCTTTAATAATTCCTCGCTCACTATGTTTATCTTGCCTAATATTTCACACTCCTCCTCCCTCATTGCAAAGTCTGCATTACTCCTCTCTTGTGAAAACAGATGCAAAGTATTCATTAAGAATCATGCCCACATCTTCTGCCTCCACACACAGATTTCCTTTTATGGTCTCTAATAGGCCCCATTCTTTCTCTAATTATCCTCTTGCTCTTAATGTATTTATAAAACATCTTTAGGTTTTCCTTGATTTTACATGCCAACATTCTTTCATGCTCCCTCTTTGCTTTACTGATATTTTTTAATTGCACCCCTGCACTTTTTATACTCCTCTAGAGTTTCTACAGTGTTGAGTTCTCGGTATCTGTCATAAGCTTCCCTATTTTTCTTTATCTTGCCCCTTATGTCCTTTGACATCCAGTGTGCTCCAAATTTGTTCGCCCCACCCTTTTTTAAGGGAACATACTTGCTCTGTACCCTCAGGATCATCTCCTTGAATGCCTCCCACTGCTCTGATACTGATTTACCATCAAGTAGCCGTTTCCAGTCCACTTTGGCCAAATCCCATCCCAGTTCAGCAAAATTGGCTTTACCCCAATTGAGAAATGTTATTCCTGGTCCCCCTTTGCCCTTTTCCATAACTACCCTAAATCCTTCTGAATTATGATCACTAGCACCAAAATGCTGTCCCACTGATACCCATTCCACCTGCCCAGCTTCATTCCCCAAAACCAAGTACAGAACCACCCCCTCCCTTGTCCTAAATTACAATACTATATAATACGCATATTATGAAAGTGCTGCATGCAAAGAGTGTTTTAATAATGCATTTAAGTAAACGGGTATTAGTGAGATGGGTGTGTCTGCTTCTTATTGTAGAGTCCGTCTATCCTTGGTATGAAAATGACAGTTCCTTGCTCTTCCAGATGCTCTCTATCAGGCTCTGGTATATTAGATTTAGTTCCTTATTACATCACCATTTAAAAAAAATAATCCCAGTTGGCCAATCTGTTTACTGAGTTACGCTTTACTGTACAATGAAATATCCTTATGTCAAGAGTAAGAGAATGAGCAGCGGCTAGAGGCGAGCTTGGTGCGAGTCGGGTGCGGAGTGCGGCCGTCACATGTCCCATAAGGCCGCCCCTGCTTGGTACACTCATTATTTCACGGAACCCCTGGAAAGTCTCTAAGGACCCCCACGGGTTCGTGGATCCCAATTTGAGAAGCACTGATCTATTACAATGGTTTCTATTCCTGTCCCTGTCCTCCAAGTATCTATCCTCTCCTTGATCTACATCGTGCAAAGATATGAGGTCAGATTCCACATGTATACTAACAGCATCCAGCTCTACCACTCCAAATCCTCTCTCGACTCAACCACTGTGTTGTTCGACTGCTTGTCTGCAATCCAGTCTTGGATGAGCCTCAATTTCATCATCTTTGGCTCTGGTTTAAAAACTCTACCCTTGCCAATAAATTCCACCCCCCTCCCCAGCTACTGTGTTGGGGTGAATCAGACTGGCTTAACCTTCAGGCTCTAATCAACACTATGCTGACCAGCTGACTCCATATTCTCTCCATTACAAAGACCATCTACTTCCATCTCTATAACATCACCCGTCTAAACCCCTACATCAGCCCACCAGCAGTAAAAACTTATCCATTACTTTGTCACCTTCAGATTTCACTATACCAATGATTTCCTAGCTGGCCTCCCATCCTACACCCTCCATAAACTCCAGGTCATTCAAAACCTTGCTGCACTTCTCTGCCTGCCTCGCACCAGGTCCTGCTCACCCATCACCCCTATCCTTGTTAACCTACATTGGCTTCTGGACCCCCCCCCCCCCACTGCCTCAGATTTAAAATTCTAATCCTTGTGTTTAAATTTCTTCATCCTTCCCCATCTCTGGGCATCTCCTCTGGCCATACAATCCCCCCAAAGCTTGTGTATTCTCCCCTCGCTTCACCCCACCATTGGTGGTTGTGTCTTCAGCTGCGTCGGCCTTGTGCTTTGGAATTCCCTTTGCCTCTCCTCCGCATTGTTGACTTTTCAAAAAATGATGAATGTGGCACTTTTTAACACTACAGGTTACTACAATAAAATTACTGATTCTTACAGTCCTTGTTTCTATCCACACAAGTATAAATTAAACTACAGAGGAGTTTATTTTAAGTTACTGATCAGAAACGTTCTCAACGCACATAAGCCAGTTAACTATCTTTTGGGGGGCTGAAGTTTATGGCCTCACTCTAAACAGGCACTGTATAAATGCAAGTTGTTGGTTCTTTCATATGAACACGCACATCGGTAGTTTAGTCAATGCGATTGCTTTTGCACAGTGTGCCCATGTCATGGAGTGTATATGATTGCAAAAGTATTCAGATTGCTCCTTGTTTCTGTGTAGGCTGAGCCCATTGGCATATGTGCTATCTCATCTGTGCACATAGATTTTTAGTCCTATCACAGCAGATTTAACGATATTGTAGTATATTATAGTTTTGAAAATGTTAAATGTTTAGTTTAAAAAGAAAATCACACTGAACAGTAAAATAAAAAGAGATCACAGAGCGTTAGGATGTTTTTTTTCTCTGTAGATTGGATGTAGAAACATGTGCACGGTTAGCTGAACTCACAGATAGATAGAAAGATAACTCCAAGATGGGATAAGATTTGCAATTACATACCCTGTTAAAGTCCAGTTATTGTACAGGTTGAACCTCTCTCTTATCCGGCACCCTCGGGACCTGGCCTGTGCCGGATAAGAAGATTTGCCGGACAGTGGGAAGTCACGCTGATCCTAGCGTTGTCAGCAGTACCCAGTAAGTTTTTAATGTAATGAATGGTTTATTTCGGGCGGAGACACCAGCTCTCGGAGCAGCGAGGCGGATCAATGTGTACCTGTGGGGAACATCGGTGAAGTGTGGCCGTGGGCTGCAGGTCAGCCGAGAAAGATCGGCAGTGTTTATAGCAGAGGGTAAATCCTTCCAACTGATATAAAGTCCAGTGTCTGATCTTGAGAGTTTGTTTTAGATGCGCGATCTTCATTGTTTTAAGCATTAGTTCAGAGCCTGCAATACTTCAGCCGATTTTGTCCTCTTAACTACAAAACGTGCCTAATTGTCAATATCAGTTTTTAAGCAAACATTTCACAAACTCATTCTGCTCAGTGGTAATGAAACAAGATTAGCACTGACGGTTAAAGCAATGCACTTCAACACGCAGATCAGACACATCCCTGTCTGCTTTCCTATTGTGTAGTACATTTGAATGAAAACAAATGAAATAAGCGAGCCTATAGCTAGTTGACGCCCTGGTCTGTATTCTCTACAGATTGTCTACTAATCGTGTTTCATTACCACCGAGCAGAATGAGTTCATGAAATAAAACAGAGATGTTTTACCCACCTGTAGTTTTATCATGTTCTAATCCAACTACAATCCATCCATCCATTTCTCTCACTTTCTCACTCTCTTTATGCGTGAATCATACATGGTTGATTATTTTTTTTAAAAATTTGTTTAAAAACTGATGTTGACGATTAGGCACGTTTTGTAGCTGAGAGGATAAAGTTGGCTGAGGTATTGCAGGCTCTCAGAACTAATGCTTAAAACAATGAAGATCGCTCATCTAAAACAAACTCTCAACATCAGATATTGGACTTCACATCAGTTGGAAGGATTTATCCTCCGCTGTAAACACTGCCGATCTTTCTCGGCTGACCTGCAGCCCACGGCCACACTTCACTGATGTTCCCCACAGGTACACATTGACCCCGCTGCTCCGAGAGCTGGTGTCTCTGTCCAAAATGAACATTACACTAAAAACGTACCAGGTACTGCTGACAACGCTGTGACCCAACCGAGGAGGGAACACTAGAGGTGGTGGTGGGGGGGGAGCAGCCAGCCCCAGGACAATCGTGACCCCCCACCCCCTGCCGGGAATGATGCTGGACCAGGGAGGTTACCGGATCAAAGAGTCCTCGACTAGTGAGGTTCAACCTGCATTTATTGAAGTTTTGAGGATAAAGGCAGAGCACAGTAAATTCAAAGTATTTTTTTTCAATAAGCAGCCACTTTTAATACTTATGTACAGTTTCTCCAATGCTTTCCAGTTTAATCTTTTTTCATTAGTTTGTGGAAAATACATAGGTTTCTTTACTTCATTCTTTACTTTGCATAATGCCATCGTCCATGACAGCATTGGTAAAGGTTGAGTAAAGAGAGGAATTGATTTTGTGTTTGTGTTCCCTTTTTTCTTTTTCACTATCTTATTTCTCTCTGCTTTTCTGTCATGTTGCCGCTCTCTTCTTCCACTCACCCCTCTTGCTCTCTTGCTCTCTTTATCTCTCTCTCGCACTATTTTTCTACCATACCCTCCCCTTCTATATCTTTCTTGATTCCTTTCTCTCATTTCTCTGTCTCTAAACTCAAATGCACTACAACTGTAACTCGATGCGTCTTTGATTTTTGTACCTTTCATCGTTGTACATGACACATACCTGTGCGTCAAGTGGACATGGCGTTGCTCGGAGACATTGAGCATTCGACACTAGTCCCTGTATGACACTTACTCTGTCGATCTCTTTCTCCCTTGTCTTCCCCCACACACACATGGAAATGCTAAGCTTTTGCTTACTACTGACTACTTCCTGTGTCTAGCCGCATTCTGAACCAGAGTATTCCTAATCTTGTGTTCTGTTGAATCCCATAGCTTAGCTTTAAACCCTACATCTTGTTCATCACCAAGATCACTTACTTTCACCTCTAAAAGTTAGCAGTCTCCATTCCTATCTCAGCCCCTCCACATTCATCACCTCCACTCAACTACTTGGATGTTCCCCTTGCTAACCTGATATCCATGACTCCATGAACTCAACTTGACCAAAACACTTATATATTCTGACTAAGTTCTGCTCACCCATTAGCCTTGCCCTCCTTAACATAAACTAGCTCCAAATTCACCACAATATTGCAATTAAAATCTTCATTCTCATCTATAAGCTCCCCCCGTGACCTTGCACCATCATATCTCTGAAATCTCTTCCAGAATGTTTTGTTCACTAACTCAGACCTCCCTCCCTTTGCCTGACTATTGGTGGCAGAGTATTCAGGCATCTTGGTCCTAATCTTCACAACTCTCTACCTAAAACTCTCTGTCTCTCTACTTCTCCCTTCATCTTTAAAAACCACTTCAAGACAAAGGTTTTGGTCAACCCTCCTAATTTCTCACATCCTGACTTGACATTCCTTTTCCTTACATCCATTTATGAAGTGCCTTTCTTGCATTGAATGTGCTATATAAATGCAAGTTATTGTGTGCCTATACTGTAGAAATTGCCATACCCTTTTGTAATTCCTCAGTCAGTAGACAGGAAGGAAAATTGATAATATGGTATTGTCCATCTGTCTTTGAATATTAATATGCCCAATAACTTCAAAATTATTTTCCAGCCTGTTCCCACTACAAAAGAAAAAATTAGATTTGTTTAGTGCCTTTCACATTCTCCAGATGTTCCAGAGCTCTTCACAGCAAATGAAGTATAATCACAGTTATTTTGTAAACAGATGTGGCTGCCAATTTGCACACAAGGTTCCCCAAGTACCAATGAATTGAAGGACAAAATAATCCGCTTTGGCAGAGTTTGATGAAGGATGAATGTTGACCAGGACGCCATGCAACTCCCAGCTCTTCAAAAAAGTGCCATGGGATTTTTATACATGCACGTCAACAGACAAACCGGGTCCTAGTTCGATATCTCACCTGAAATATGGCAGCTCCTACAATGCAGGACTCCCTAGAAAAGCACAGAAGTGTCTGACTTGATTATGTGCTTAAGTCTGTAGTGAGGCTTGAACACACAATCTTCTGACTCAAAAGTAAGATTGCTGCCATTGAATCAGGATGACATTCATCATCCCTTGACCAATAGAGTCTAGTGCTGTCACTAGACTTGTGCTGAGTATGAATGTGGTTCAGCAAAGTTTGTACTTTATCCAGCCTGCTTTAATGTTGTGCTATTACTATTGTGGTGATTTACCACCTCAAATGAGTACTGCCACTGGTGACATTGCTGTAATACAGTTACTGTCGCAACTAGGTTGGATTATGTTTAGATTTGTTTAGTGTCTTTCACATTCTCCAGATGTTGGTTGATTGCGTGGTTTTCATTATTCAAGTGGATATACTATGAATATTTTAGACACCCACCATCCTGTTTTACTGAAATCCTGGTTACAATACTCGTATGTGCAGTTGGCCTGCTTCAAGGCCCCTGTAGTGCCTATAAGAAGCACCCCAACAAAGCAGAGATTGTGAATTTGCTGTGTGCACGTAGTACTTCAATATGTTGTGCCTCAATTATATTGCTGTGTGCTGCATCCCCTTCCCTCACCATTAATTTCCAAATTGACATATACCAAAATGTGTAACATGCAATGGCCCTTCAGCACCTTAACACTCACATCTAGACTATCATAAAAATTGGCATGTAATGTCCTCTTATACATTGATGAAAACAAAACAGGCTAGGAAACCTCAGTGCATCCAGTCATAGAATGATACAGCACAGAAGGAGGCCAGCCTGGAACTCCCGCCCTAACAGCATTGTGTGGGAGTACCTTCGCCACACAGACTGCAGCAGTTCAAGAAGGCGGCTCACCACCACCTTCTCAAGGGCAATTAGGGATGGGCAATAAATGCTGGCCTTGCCAGCGACGCCCACATCCCAGGAACGAAAAACACCAGCTCTTTGAAAGAGTTATCCAATAAGTTCTAATCCCCTGCTCTTTGCCCATAGGCTGCAAGCTTTTCCCCTTCAAGTATTTATCCAACTCCCTTCTGAAAGTTACTATTGAATCTGCATTCACCACCCTTTCAGGAAGTGCATTCAAGATCATAAAAACTCACTGCGTAAATGTTTTTTTTCCTCACGTTGCCTCTGGTTCTTTTGCCAATTACCTTCATCATCATTATCATAGGCGATCCCTCAAAATCAAGGAAGACTTGCTTCCACTCTAAAAGTGAGTTCTTAGGTGACCGAACAGTCCAATACGGGAATTACAGTCTCTGTCACAGGTGGGACAGATAGTTGTTGAGGGAAAGAGTGGGTGGGATTGATTTGCCACATGCTCTTTCCGCTGCCTGCGCTTGTCTTCTGCATGCTCTCGGTGAGGAGACTCGAGGTGCTCAGCGTCCTCCCGGATGCTCTTCCTCCACTTAGGGAGGTCTTTGGCCAGGGATTCCCAGGTGTCGGTGGGGGTATTGCACTTTATTAAGGAGGTTTTGCAGGTGTCTTTGAAATGTTTCCTCTGCCCACCTGGAATTCGCTTGCCATGTAGGAGTTGAGAGTAGAGCGCTTGCTTTGGGAGTGTTGTGTCGGGCATGCGGACAATGTGGCCTGCCCAACGGAGCTGGTCCCTTAATGACCCTTCTGCCATTGGAAACAGTTTCTCCTCATTTACTCTATCAAAACTCTTCATGATTTTGAACGCTGTTGTCAAATCTCCCCCTAATCTTCTCGGCTCTAAGGAGGACAATCCCAGCTTCTCTAGTCTCTCCGCATAACTGAAAGTTTGCATCCCTGGAACTGTTCTAATAAATCGCTTCGCCCTCTCGGGGCCTTCACATCCTTCCTAAAGTGTGGCACCCAGAATTGGCCACAATTGGAGCTGTTTTATAAAGATTTAGCATAACTTCCTTGCTTTTGTACTCAATGCCTCGATTTATAAAGCCAATGGTCCTGTGTGCCTTTCTAACAGCCTTCTCAATTTGTTATGTCTCTAAATATTTAGCAAATTGTTACCTGTTAGTGGATTTACACAAGATTTCTGAGTGATAACTTCTCATCTGACATTGGATTGGTTTTAACAAACCAGCATGGCAATTTGTTTCTGTATGAACCACTACATGTTTTATAATGAAAGTTTGAAGTGAGGGGAACTTGCCAAAGGAGGTATATATTATTGTAACTGCTATGCATAGATTAGAATTTCAGTGCTGGAAATTAAATATGTTTCCATTCTGGGTATCTAGTGTCAACATTGAGCATTTTCAGGTTACATATAGCAAGTTCCTCTCTATATCTGCACAAATACTGAGCCATAGCCACAATCTCACCAGTGGGAATTTTTTCATTTTCCACACCAGCCATCTGTGAGCTCTGAGTGAAATGGTCAATTTGAGCTGACTTTGGTTAGAGTGTGATTTCTCCCACATCTGCTGTTCTGATGCGATGGCATCAAAGGGTGACAAACTGGTTGTGGACACCCTGCAGTTTCCTCATACTAAATAATGAAGTTGGCAACGGTCTGGGTGTGAGCCTGAACTGATAGTCTTCTGTTGGTTTTTGTTTTACTTGTACAGTGAAGCCAAGTATGATATCATAGCTACCCTCTCCACTGATGTTTCAGTATTTGTAATGGGAATATATGTCAATCCCTTCAGCATGACAGCCACCAGGAGTGTGTGGCTGTCCTACAAGTTGACCTGCTTGCCCTCGTCACTGTTCAGGGCTGCTTCAGAATGGCTTTGATTGCTGTACAGACAGACGTTAAGAACATAGATGTACATGTGTTCATGCAGACTGTGTGTGGACATATCCTTTGGCAGGCCAGTGTAGGATATGACCTACATGAAGTACCCACCACAATATTGTCCTAGCATATACTAAAGCTGCAAAGACTTCTGGAAGTAGATTCTTTAACTAGTTAGACTCACCACTGTGACATTTTATGTTCCTATTGCCTGAGCCTGATAGATGTGCTGTGTAGTTTTTCTAAACTTGCCACCTTAGCAAAGATCAAGAGGCCAGTGAAAGAATATTTGGAAGGGCCTCTGAATGGAATCCTGATACTCATTGAAGCCGAGGTTTCTTCGGATTGTGTTTAAGATTCTCGTTCTTGTGTCTATGATGTTGGTGCTAGAATCTCAATGACCAGAATCTCTGTGAAAAGATTTTCCTGCAGTGACGAATAATAATGTTACAGCAGTTGTGTGGCACATCTCCTCAGGTGCATATTCATGAAAGGAACATTGTCAATAATTGGAGACACAGTTTCTTCCAGGCCAGTGTATGCTTATGATCCACAGCATTACTGTACAGCCCACTTAAGAATTGAAATGTCACTGTCATTTACAATGCTCCTTGTTCCCAAGCAGCACCTGTTCACAGGTAGCTCGTGTTTGTGTGGTAGTCAACAGCATTTGTGATTATACAATGGAAAGTAATAAAATGAGGAAGCAGTCAATGCTTCTTCAAGGTCAAAAACTATTCAGTAAATTTGTGTTTTCATGAATGTGTCCCACTGTTCAAATAAAACATCATAAGTAATTTAGAAACACAACACACACACACAAAATGGTAAGTAATTGTGCAACTGACATTAAGCTATTTGTGTACTCTGCAGGTGTGTGTGAACAACCAATATTACTCCTAATAGAAAGAAGTTTGAATTCACTTCATTTTTTTAAATTAAAAGCTAGATAACACCATGGTGCAAGTTTTAGTTGGTCTGGTGCTTTGTAATATCAATGCACTGACTCTCAGGATTTATGATGTACTGTAACAAGTTAATTTGTAACTAAACTTGAACTGTGGTGCTAAAAGTTTCTTGTGAAAATGCAGAGATTTTCCTTTGCACGCTGTAGACTGGGTTTATTGTGTGTGGCTGTGAGGTGATGACCATTTGTGTGAAGTGAGATGGTGGGACTACTTCTCCAATCGTATTTCTGAACCAAAAATATAATCTAGGAGCTATGTCTGTTTGTATTACTGAGTACATAATTGGCTGTAATGCGCTTTGAGGCGTCCGGTGGTCGTGAAAGGCGCTATATAAATCCAAGTCTTTTTTTCTTTTTACATGTTACTTAAGATTTGGACCACTTATTACAAGATCAAAGTGCTAATCCATTTTCAGATGGGGGTGATGCTATTTTTGTTAGTGTTCCTCTCCGCCTCAAATTAGCCTGAGGCACAGGACCCCAGAATTGTTGTTGACTGCTTAAAGCAGCCAGGTTTGTTCTGTAATTTTTGTAGCGAATGACTGTACCATGTACATGCCAGATTCCGCTTTATATAATTAATTATAGCTGTATAGGCTATTATTAGTCGTTTAAAAAGTTTATTTGTGATTTTTATTTTGGCGCGTAGGGCGGGTTGCTTGTATTGGGCCCTTGAGAATATTTAATTAAATTGAAGTTTCAAACCTGAAAAATAGACACCTTTGTATTGGGTTCAAATCATCACGCATGTATCCCTGTTGCTTCAAGATTTTGGGGACGGTGGAAAAGATCAACCAACGGTTCCTTGTGGTGTAGCAGCATTTACATCCACCAGCATCCTACTGGCACAAAACCGGTGCTGGAGAGGACAAACGTTCCTACCAAATGGTGCTTGCAGTTCCGTTCACTTTGCAGTGAAGTCCGTGTTCTCTCTGGCATGATTGTCCCATTAGAACTCAGCTGAGCTCAATGTTCACAATTTTGTAAGAACCAGGGACATGCATGCAACTGAAGAACAGGAGTAATGATCAATGGGCTGCATTTTACTCTTGTATACTATGGCGTCAACTTTAACCCAACCCTCTGAGGTGCTCCCCCAGTGCTTTCAGCAAAGCTGGTAGAAGCCTGCTGTTATTCGTTGTGGGGACCCTGAGATGCTTGTGGCTGACGACCTCTGGGTACTCGAGCCTCTGAGGGCTCGGTTGCAGACTGCAGTACTTAGCTGATGGGACAGTCTGGCCCAGCTGGCTTTCTGGCATCATGGTTGGTATTGGCTGAGGGCGTGGTGAGGAAGCAGGTGCACTGACATCCTGTGAGAAGGCAACACTGTGCTCCCGCTGTGCCACTGCCACTCCTGTGGGGCTGGGCCTCATAACTTCCACTGATTTACAGGAGGTGAGTGACGCTGTGACTCCATCAATTTACTCCACCAATCTCTGCGAGGCAAATATCTGCGCCTCTGAGGCAGAGCACAGGCTCGAGCCCAGAGGCTGCATGGCAGCTGTTTTGAGCTGCTTCCAAAGCTTGCAAAGCCTGTTGCGAGGGCCCGGCTGCAATGTCCCTGGAGATGGCCATATGTTTCATGGTCGACTGCAAAGTGCTGATATCATGCGAAAAAGCACCACATTGACGAAAGTCCTCCTTCGTGCTTTCAGCTATGGTGGTGTACACTCCTTGGCAGGCTGTACAATACCTAATATAACCGATTATGTGAAGCAAGCCATTTTCTTCTCATTGCTGGCCCCCTGAAGTCCTCATTTCTGTCCTCAACAGACCTGGGAGGCAAACCCTCCTTCAGATTATCTGGTCATTTAATCGCATTGCTGTTTGTCGTACCCAGCAAATTGACTTAATTGGCTGTGAGTCGATTTGGGATGTCCTGAGGCCGTGAAAGGCGCTATATAAATGCTCTCCCTCGGGTCAGATTACGTAATGGTGCATCTTCAGTAAGACTCTCCTCTTAGTCCTGATGTGGCACAGAGATATCGTCATCTTCAGCGCCTGGAATGAAAGAACGGGACAAGAGTTAGCCTTTGATGTAAAGGGAGAGCAGAGAGAGATGAGTCACTGGTAAAAGCAACTGCAGTTTGTCACGTAGAATGTGTAGGGCGAGATGGGCAAAGGAGGACAAGGTGCGAAGAAACCCTTGCACAATGTCGCCTCCACCATTACCGCTCGGCACACCATGACTCTCCCCCTGCCTGTGATGGCCAGCAAGTTTTCTTCCAGGGGAAAGGCGATGCAGGCGGGATCAGTATCCTCTGGTCGTTGGCTCCTCCCACATGTACGCAACATTCTCTGCAAAAAAGAATGGACTGTGTTAGCGACAGCCTTGAGAATGTACCTGTAAAGATCAAATAGTGCGGATGTTGTGTGCAAGAGGTGAGATGTGGGGAAGTGAGGGTTGCAATAGTGGTGTAAGTATGAGGTGCAATGTGTGTGAGTAGGAGTAGGAAAAGGAGGTGGAGTGAAGTGGTTCAGTGATTGTAGGAGAGTGAAGGGAAGTGGGGGAAGGGAACAGAGGAATTGCTAGACGAAAAAAGACCAAGCTCAATCTAGTTAGGTTTTTTTTACCATCCTGGTAGTCGCATGATGCAAAGATAATGGCGTTGTTGTTCATAGCAATCAGTCTATCAATTAGTCTACAATACACCCAGACATGCTACACTTACCACATGTCATGTCTCAAATCACTCGTGTTCTGTATCACAAAATGTTATTTTCTGAAAGAAATCTATCTAATTTGTATTTAAATGAATCAGTACTAACCGCTTCGCCACTTCCCCACATAGCCTGTTCCATAGATTGACCACTCGCTCACTGAAATACTGTTTCCACAAACTAGTTTTGAATTTACCGCCTCTCACCCACCCCCCCCCACCCCCCCCCCCCCCCCCCCCCTTCAAATGCAGGCCATATCCTCTAGTTCTACTGGAGAAGATGAAATCGCTTGTCGTGGTCTGTGTTATGTCTTGCATAAAGAATCTAACCAGATACTGTGAGCTGAAAGTAACGTGTGACTGTAGTCCTTTACTCAGGTCTCCAGAGTGCCTCTCCAGCCTGTGAGGCCTCCTTATGTACAGGTGCTCGCAAGGGATTGTGGGATCTCTTGGGACTCAGGGGATGAGCTCTCTGGTGGTTAAACAAGGTATTTACAGGTTTACATATATAACAACAATCTCCCGCCCACCCCTGCCCAAAGTAAGTAGTGTAACTATTTACAATGTGAGTCGATCTGGGGCCTTCCTTTCCCTGGTTGATCGTCTCGGTGCAAAGGCTGGTTTTGGTGAGTCATTTGTTGGGCCCTCGCTGGGCTGCTGGGTGTTGAGAGTCCTGCTGGGCTGTTGCAAATGATGGGTTCTGCTTCGTGGTCAACCGCTGGGTTGGTTGCCACTTGTGTGTGTGTTGGGGGGTCGAAAAAGGTAGAGTTTACTGTTGTTCTGGATAGTCCATGAATCTGAGTTTGGTTTGGTCCAAGCGTTTTCTGCAGGTGAGTCCATTTGAAAGTTTGACCTGAAACACCCTACTCCCCTCTTTGGCCACGACAGTGCCAGGAAGCCACTTGGGACCTTGTCCATAGTTTTAACACAAATACAGGATCATTAATCTCGATTTCGTGTGACACATTTGCATGATCATATGAATTCTGTTGAAGCCGCCTGCTCTCTACCTGTTCGTGTAGATCAGGGTGGATTAACGAGAGCCTTGTCTTAAGTGCCCTTTTCATGAGCAGTTCAGCGGGGGGAACCCCAGTGAGCAAGTGGGATCTTGTGCGATAACTAAGCAGGGCTCGGGATAGGAGAGTCTGCAGCGAGTCTTCAGTTACCCTCTTCAAGCTCTGCTTGATGTTTGCACTGCTCGCTCTGCCTGACCATTGGATGCTGGTTTGAACGGGGCAGAAATGACATGTTTGCGGATCATGAACTCTTTGAACTCGGCACTGGTGAAGCACGACCCATTGTCACTAACAAGGACATCGGGCAGGCCGTGCTTGGCAAACTTGGTCCGCAGGCTTTCAGTGGTGGCAGCGGATGTGCTCTCCAACATTATCTCTCATTCAATCCATTTGGACTATGCATCTACAACCACTAGGAACATTTTTCCCAAGAATGGGCCTGCATAGTTGACATGGACCCTGGACCACGGTTTTGAGGGCCAGGACCATAAATTTGGTGGCGCCTCCTTGGGTGCATTGCTTAACTGTGAACATGTGTTACATTTGTGCACGCAGGACTCTTAAGTCCGCATCAATACCGGGCCACCACACGCGGGATCTGACAATCTCTTTCATCACTACAATGCCTGGGTGGGTACTGTGGCGGTCACTGATGAAAGTGTCTCTGCCCTTTTATGGCACCACTACCCGATTACCCCATAAGAGGCAGTCTGCCTGTATGGACATTTCATCTCTGTGTCACTGGTACGGCTTTATTTCTTCCTGCATCTCTAACTGGACACTAGATCAACTCCCGTGGAGCACACAGTTTTTTACTAAGGACAGTAAGGGGTCCTGGCTCGTCCAGGTTCTAATCTGTCGGGCAGTAACAGGTGATTGCTCACTCTCGAATGCTTCCATTACCATAACTAAATCTGTGGGCTGTGCCATCTCCACCCCTGTGGTGGGCAATGGCAGCCTACTGAGAGCATTGGCACAGTTTTCTGTGCCTGGCCTGTGGTGGATGGCGTAGTTGTATGCGGACAACGTGAGCGCCCATCTTTGGATGCGGGCCGATGCATTTGTATTTATCCCCTTACTTTCAGAAAAGAGGGATATAAGCGGCTTATGGTCGGTTTCCAATTCAAATTTGAGCCTGATTAGATATTGATGCATTTCCTTTACCCCGTAAACACACACTAACACTTCTTTTTCGATTATGCTGTAGGCCCTCAGCCTTACAGACTTCTGGATGCATGAGCAACTGGTTGCAATTTCCCAGATTCATTAGCTTGTTGCAATACACACCCGACACCGTATGACGACGCATCACATGCAAGTACCAAATACTTACATGGATCATACAACACAAGCAATTTGTTTGAGCATAAGTTTTCTAGCTTTCTCAAAGGCATTTTCTTGGCTTTTACCCCATACCCATTCATCTCCTTTACACAGTAAAGAGTGCAGTGGTTCTGACAGTGTGCTGAGACCCGGTAAGAAGTTACCAAAGTAGTTCAGGAGTCCTAGAACCGACCGTAGCTCCGTCACATTCTGTGGTCTTGGTGCATTCTTGATTGCCTCCGTCTTCGAATCGGTGGGTCTGATGTAGTCTGCCGCAATTCTTCTACCCAGGAACTCCACTTCATGCGCCAGGAAAACGCACTTCGAGCGTTTTAACCTGAGCCCCACAGGATTAAGTCGACTAAGAACCTCCTCCAGGTTCTGCAGGTGCTCGACGGTGTCTGCAACCAAGATGTCGTCCTGGAAGACCACAGTGCGCGGGACTGACTTCAGCAAGCATTCCATGTTCCTCTGGAATATCGCCGCGGCTGATCGAATCCCAAACGGGATCTATTGTAAATGAAGAGACCTTTGTGTGTGTGTTGATGCAGGTGAGGCCTTTCGATGATTCCTCCAGCTCCTGCATCATGTAGGCCGAGGTCAAGTCCAGCTTTGTGAACGTTTTTCCTCCCGCCAGCATTGCAAATAGGTCGTCACCCTTTGGTAGCGGGTATTGATCCTGCAGGGAGAAACGATTGATAGTTACTTTGTAATCACCACAGATTCTGACGGTGCCGTCTTCCTTGAGGACTGGAACAATCGGACTGGCCCACTCGTTGAATTTGATCGACGAAATGATGCCCTCTCGTTGCAGTCGGTCCAGCTCGACTCCATCCTCTCTCATCATGTACGGTACCACTCTCGCCTTGTGATGGATTTGTCGCGCCCCCGGAATCAAATGGATCTGCACTTTTGCTCCTTGGAACGTCCCGATACTCAGTTCGAACAGCGAGGGGAACTTGTTTAAGACCTGGGCACATGAAGTGTCGTCGACGGAAGAGAGCGCTTGGATGTCGTCCCAGTTCCAGCGTATCTTTCCCAGCCAGCTCCTGCCGAGCAACGTGGGGCCATCGCTTGGTACCGTCCAGAGTGGTAATTTGTGCACCGCTCCATCGTAGGAGACCTTTACGGTAGCACTGTCGATTATGGGAATCAGTTCCTTGGTGTACGTTCTCAGTTTCGTACGGATGGGAGTCAGGACTGGCCTTTAGGCCTTGCTGTACCACAATTTATCGAAAGTCTTTTTGCTCATTATGGACTGGCTCGCGCCCGTGTCCAGCTCCATTGACACCGGGAGACCAATTAATTCAACCTTCAGCATTATCGGGGGACACTTTGTGGTAAATGTGTGCACCCCATATACATCTGCCTCCTCTGAGGCTCTAGTTCATCATGATCCTCCTCCTCTGCAACATGGTGGTTTGCAGGATTAGCAGGGTTTGCAGCTTGCCTGCACATACGTTGGAGGTGTCCCATTGTTCCACAGCCCTTGCAGACGTATCCTTTGAAGCGGCATGAATGGAAGCGATGATCACCCCCGCAGTGCCAACAAGGTGTTAATGGCCTTGCATTCACCACCCTTGATGGTGGACTCTGAGACATCTGCGGACGTGCAGCTGCAGGCATGTGAATCCTGCCCTGTACGTTACGATTCGAAAACAACATTACTTTGTTCGTAGTACTTGCAACAGCACTCGTGTGCTGAGAGATTTGTTTGGTATTGTCACTGGTGGCGATGAACACCTGGACTATCGCTATGGCTTTACTCAAGGTTGGAGTCTCTACAGTCAAAAGTTATCGAAATATTACTTCATGGCCAATGCCAAGTACAAAGAAATCTCTGAGCTTGTACATGTAGAACCGATACCTCGCCATCAGAACGCTTTCCTTCGGGTTTAGATGCTCCTGGACCAGTGTGCATAAATCATCGTACAACTTCTCTGTGGGTTTCGCTGGAGCAAGCAGATTTTTCATGAGGCCATACGTTGGTGCCCCGCAAACGGTGAGGAGGATCACCCTTCTTTTGGTAGCGTTTGCTTCTCCTTCCAGCTTGTTGGCCACGAAGTATTGGTCAAGTCGCTCCACAAAGGTTTCCCAATCATCTCCCTCCGAAAATTTCTCCAGGATGCCCACAGTTCTCTGCATTGCTGCGGTGGGGTTAATTATCTGTATCTCGTCGCCAGTTGTTATGTTTTGCATAAAGAATCTGACCAGATACTGTGAGCTCAAAGTAATGTGTGACCGTAGTCCTTGATTCAGGTCTCCAGAGTGCCTCTCCAGCCTGTGAGGCCTCCTTATGTACAGGTGCTCGCAAGGGATTGTGGGATCCCTTGGGACTCCAGGGGATGAGCCCTCTGGTGGTTAAACAAGGTATTTACAGGTTTACATACATAACCGTCTGCATTATCCAGTCCGATATAAAATCCCCAAATCAGCAATCTCTTCACCTCTCGCCATTCTCTTTACCAATGAGAGCATGCTCAATTTACAGAATAGCTCCTCATAATCCAATCCCTCCATTATCTCAGTCATTCTGTTTGATCTCTTCTGTGTCCTTTCAATAGCTGCCAATATCCATCTTGCACTGTGGCGAGCAGAACTGTACACCATATTCCAAGTGCGGCAATGATTTATAAAGTGGCAGGATTACCTTATTATTTAGCTGGATTACCCCACTATTTTGGCTCGATATTGACCTTTTAATGCATCCCAACATCTGGTTTGTTTTACTCACTGCCACCGAGCATTGTTGCAGTAGTTTCAATTTATTGTCAATCAGGACCCCAAGATCCTCTCCCATTTTCCATGACCATTATTTTCTTTCCATTTAAGTAATAATCCCTTCCTGGATTTTTTGCTAGTGTGGCTGCAAGTGGTGGAGGTGAGAGGTATGATTCTTGCCTTGAAAACTCAGCAGAGGGCATTGAACATTTATTACCGTGTCCTGAACATTTTTTGCCATGTTCTGGGAGCTAAGCTCCTGGCATTAACCTTCTCTGAAACCTCTTCTCACAGGTGACAGAGACATTTCCTGGAACAGGATTCTCCTCCTGTTGACAGCCTCCAAAGATGCATCAGAGAAGCTGGGTTCCTGTCAGTAACTCTTGGCATTTTAAACCTTTCACAGCATTCCTCTACTATCTTCTGCCAGAGTGCACCTCTTTAAGAGGTTCTGAATGCCTTTAACTGCCATGAAGAGCTGAGGTAGCGCTGGCTGCATACCTGACTCCTTATAATGATCTGACCACACCAATTTAACGTGGTCGCTGCAACCACATGAACAGATACATGTAGCTTGGCCTCTCCCTGCACATTTTCAGACCCGATTGAATTTCTGAGCCATTGTATTTCCTGACTTAACATGACTATTTATATTGCAGATAATGCTGAATCAGTCAATGACTGTAGCTGTGTTACTGTACTTAATTCTGCTGATGAGAGCTGAAAATACTAGATTTAACTCTTTAAATGATTTTAATATCTCCTAACTGAATTATGGATGGATTTTGAATTCCAGCCCAAATCTCTCTGACTATATTCTGATATAATTGTAGAAAGTAGGCAGTAAGGAGACATATTTCCAGTAATTTCTGTTGTCATGAAGTGTTTTATTGAAAACCCGCATAAACTAAATGCCAGCCGCTTGTGTGGCATTATGCGATAGAGTATATCCTCTTGACTCAAACAAATATTACCAATTTTTAAAACAAAACTTGTGTATTTCTACTGCCACTAAATTGTAATATTTTGATAAAAAATAAAGCTTGTCTCCTCTGCCTGTTGACCATAAGAATCTTAATGAGAAATGATCTGGGCCGATTCAACCCAGCTGCTAGAACTGACCCCAATTGTCCATCTCACTCAAAGGCCATGGGTTGGTTGGCTAGTGTGGGAAATGGAAAATGTTATACTGGCGCACTCAGGAGTTCTTTTTAATGTTGGGGCTGAGTCACACTTTACTTTACGAACCATGAAGTATTTGATACTGACACTAAGTGCTTGAAATATTCAATGTTCCATTTTGCAGTGCTTGCACCCCTCACTTTGGGCAGCAAAAAAATGTCGTCTTTCCCCCCCCCCCCCTCCCCCCCCCAAAAAAAAAGCCTGAATGCTTCTATTCTAACTGTCAGCTAAAGTCACTCCCAGATGTAAACCACCTGCTTCAAGCAATGACTTCTCCACTGGGATTTCAGAGATTCCTGCGTTGGAGAATTTAAAGATGGGTGTATGATGCCATAATAGAGACTGCCACAGAATTGAGGCTTGACAGATGGTGTAACCAAGTCTCGGCTTCTGGAAGTCAGCAATGTATGTTTGAATTTCTTGACAAAAACATGAGCATTAACTTCTGGGTAGTGTTGAGATAGTGTGTGGACTTTTTTTTAAGAACCCACTGTAGTTTTTTAAGAGCCCACTGTAGTTGAGAAGATGAGAAAAATTGCCAATTGGGTATTCGAATTTGCCAAACTTGATATCGAAGTGCCTGTAAGGGGAAGGGAAGGTGAATGCGTCGAGGCCAACAGGGTCCACAGTGTAATGAAAGTTCACTAGTATACTCTTCCAGCATCTCAGGCTAAAGCTCGAGGCCAGCAAGATGCAATCTGTATAATTAATGCTGTGATTCCATATAAACACACTTTTCAAAATGCATGTATATTAAAATATGCTCGTTACAGTGTGGTGAAAAGCTGTTATTTCAAAATCAAATGGTAGAAATATACAGTACTAAACCAGCAAATGCCATTAGTGGTGAGAATAAGAACTAGCTTATATACTCACTAAAGTAAATGACAAGCCCAGTTACACTACAACTGGGAATCATGGACAGAAAATAGGCATGGATTTTTTTTTATTCCTGTGATGAAAAATGACTTGGGAAGAGAACTGAGCCAATGACTAACATGGAAACTGATAACTGGTAATTTCAGCAGATTAATTAAAATTCCATTTCATTGAATTAGAAATGCACATTCTGAAATTTCCCTTTTTCTTTAAATGAAATGTCCACTATCAAATTGCACACATTAAAAAAAACAAAAGCTGTGCTGCAGCTATATCTGGAATAATTTCCACTTCTTCCCATATCACTCCTTGCACTATATGATGACCTGCAGCTGCTTAAATGAAATCACACTGTCACTGATTGAAATATTTCGTTGACTGAATAGAAAAAGTGGAGTTTCTTTAGGTTTTGTTTTTCCATTTAACAGTGGGAAATTAAATCTTAATTTCAGTCACCCAAATAGCAGAATCATATATTACCAATAATTATCATGTTACTGTAAGAGCATGCCCAAATCTACAGGGCTCCTTGCTCGTTCCTAAGCCCTGGCCACCTATTCCTTCCTGCACCAAGTTCCCGGCCTCCTCCCAAATCCACTCTTCCTGGTCCTTGCAGTCCTTGAGCCCCTCACCTTTTGAGTGTTGTAGCATTTTGCACTGTAGTTATAACCCTGCAAATCTCAATCATTTATTATGAGGCAAATTTCCCTATTGCTGCTTCTGGTACTCGAACGTTTTACTCCAATTAGCGTGCTTTTGGTGTCTCGTTGTACCCGTTACTAGTTCTAGTTTGAAAATCGTGGTTTTGATAAATATCTGTTTTGTTTAATTTTGAGAAGAATATGCCAAATGATTAAATCAGCACAAGAATCTGGCTCAGCCTGAATTCCATTCGCCATTCTGTAGAATGCTGACTTTCCCCCCCTCTATTAGAGTTGTTCTTGTGTGCAAGTTACACAAAGGCAAGGTTCCGAGAAATTGTTCAAGCGCATCTTTCATTGACCTGAAATAGAATGTGTCTTGGCTCCAGGTAATCAGTGTTTTTAAATTGCTTTTATGTTGGTGTCTGATTTCTTTAATTCTGTAATTTCATGGTCAAAATTCACCACCTCTAGTGAAATCTTGTCTGAAAACTTGTCACAATTCCAGTTGGCATTAACTTTCCCTTCCTGCCCATGTCAGTTATAAAAATGGCAGTCGTGCTTCGATTACATCTTGTTCTCCTTGTGTTGCACTTTGCAGAGCGACGACAGTCCCAGCCCAAAACGCCGGCGTCTCTCTCATTCTGTCCTTGAGATCCAGAGTGCATCTCCTCCCCAGACGCCACCAATGCGACCATGGGAAATAACAGTGAATAGGCGGCCTCCCTCAGCCCCTTTCAACCAGCGACGATTCTCAGGGGAACGCTGCAACACACCAGCACATCACAGGAGGAGGTGAGTGCCACATTGGAGGTAGACCTCCAGCTTCTCAGGGCATGTACAGTTTGCTGCAGATCTGGCTAGTAGTGGTACTTTCTATCCATGTCCAAACATGCGAGCGCTAAATTTCTTCACCCGATTTTACAGCCAAGCTCCTCTGGAGCTTTTTTCCTTCTGAAGTTTGCTATCTTGGTTTGATAAATTCTAGCATGTAGCTGAGGAGGGAGGATCCTGCTATCTGTGGTTGCCATGTTCTGTCTTGTATGGGGTGCAACATTCCGATGCATTACTGTTTCATAATAGTGAGTGGGTTCTTGAAGTATGCCTGTCGTTACCAGGAATTAGAACAAACTTGATTAACATTTAAAATTGGCTCCTTAGTATATAGTCTATTGAGTTGTGACATTACACAATAATGCTTTGTGCAGAAGAAGGCTATTGGTCCATCTATCCTATCCTTCCAAATCTCTCCAGTTTGCTGACCATGATTCTGGAACTAGTGGCCTCCTACATCGTGGGCCGCCCCGACCTGTGAGAACACCACCGCAGGTCGGGGCTATAAATAGAGCTGGAGCGCCGGACCCTGGAACATCGTGGGTGAAAGTGTGGTGAATGAGGGTACGGGGCCCAGAAGAGCCGAGGGCCCAGAGGCAGCACAGGCCTGCCTACACTGCAATATGTGTGCGCACTAGGTCCATGCAGCAGGGCAGTTCTCCAGTTGTCCTGGTTCAACCCTTGCCACTGGATAAAGGCCTAGCTCTGTTGAGCCCGTGTGGTGGCTGATGTGCAATGGTCACCACACGTTAAAAAAATCCACGCACAGGCATCTTCCACCCCCTCAATTGGAGTTCAGGACTGGAACATCGGGTCCTTCATTGAAACATCTGTGAATTCTTGTGGAAGTCATCCTCGCTCAAGGGACCGCCTATGACTCCTTCTCAAATAGAAATTCATCTAGTTCTATTTTTAAATCTGCCATGGTTTCCTGTTCCACCACCCTATTAATTTTTCTACAAATCTATCACTCTTACTACTTTTGATGCCCTTCATTTTAAATGGTGTCCCCTAGCCCTCAAATCCTGGACCCAAATTCTCCATACCCGTGAAATTTTTTTTAAAATCAAGTACTCTTTCACTTTCCAGTTCCCGAGGTAGGCTATCTTTACTCATAACTCAGCTCTTTTAAGTTCAGGAATCAGCTTCATAGTCCTCCTCAGACCACCACCACTAATTTTTTTCTGTAATATGGAGACCAAAGCTAAACGTAAACTCCCAGTTGCAGCCTCACCAACCTCAACATTAAGTAAGTCACATCCTCAGCTATGTATCCCAACATTGAACTGACAGCTTTAATGGCCTATCCATGAATACCCTCACATATTTTTCATATTCTGTTATCTCAATCACATTTCCATTTAATATGTAATCTATATTCTTCTTCTACCTAATTTCATGACATACACTCATCCATGTTGAACTCCATCTGCCAACTCTTTGCACATTGACCTAGCCTGTCCAGACCTAGCCTGTCCAGACCTGGCCTGTCCAGATCCCTTTGGATTATCACACATTGGTGAGCATCAGTAGGCACTTATAAAGTCATTTATAAAAATTACAAAGTGCAATGGCCGATACACCAACCCCTGTGGAAATCCACTGACAACTGGGTTCCACCTATCTTTGTTTAATCTATCTTTCAGTCATGCATCAGTCCTGCTGAATACTTTGCACTTCCATAGACACGCAGCCTGTGAATCACTTATTATGTAGGTCAGTGTCACATTTTTCCCTGAAATTCAGGTAGATAACATCTACTTTTATCTGTAACTTCCTCAGCAAATTGCAGTAAATTGGTGAGATACAACCTGCCCCTTCTGGTGGGTCTCTAGTCAGACCCTGTACTTCTAGAGGATACTGTATGATATTCCTCATCCGTCTCGAACACGTACCCCACAATGGTGGTAACTTGAGGGTTCATCCCTTGTCCTTTTTTTTTTTAAAGATGGTGTTATATATGCTCCTTTCTATTTCATTCTGATAACTGCTGCCAATGAGTTTGAAAGATGTAAGTGTGGGGATTTGCGATCTCCTGAGGCAATTCGTTGGTTGGAAATTGTCAGAGCGGGAGCTTTGTTAACCTCAGCTTCCTATGCCTTTTTATTATGCCTTCCCCTGAGATCCAGAGGGGCTCCATTCTGCTTTTTCCTTTATACTCCTCTCTCAACATAGGTGTCACCTCACCCCCACCCCACTTCCCCCCCCACCCCCGCCATGAGAAGAACACTTCCCTGTTCCCAGATATCACCCTCGCCCCCAAACCAAGCATATCATCTGGGTTGACATGTCAGTTCTCTACTGAAGTAGTGCTGCATTGTAGGAGATGTTCCTTCCAGCTGAGATTTTAAATCGAGGCTTTGTCGGTTCAGGTGGTCATAAAAGGTTTCGTGGCAGTATTCAAAGAAAGCAGCAGAGATTTCCTGGTGTCCTGGCCAGCATTTCAGCTCTCAACCAAAACCACAGAATCAAATTAATGGTCATTTTTTTCGTTCGCTGTTTATGGGACCTTGCTGTGCAGAACGCATAACGCTGACCAACCTTACCACCACCTTCCTGCTCCTTACAGCAGGAATATGTCTACTGATACTCTGACCATTGCTCTAGAGTATTTTAATATTCCTTTACCTGTGACTTTCAGATACCATGTTGATTTCCTATTTTCATTGCCAAGCAGGAGCTCGAGGCTGTAAGTGCTTGCATCCCCTTTATCTGCAATTCAAAAGAGTTGTATACCGATGCTATTCTATACAATACTACTCAGCTGCTTGACTGATCCTTTCTCTGGGAAGTAAAGATAAATGTTCATTTCCAAACAAGCAAGCGCAAAGCAAAACCTCATTCTAAACAGGGGAACAGCCCAATTCTCAGCTATCCACAGATATGTACATACATGCATCCATATATTTCAGTCTCCATTTCAGCTCTCATTCCCCTCTCCTGAATTCACTGCCCTCATGTCCTCCCTAAACCAATCCCTCCATGCAAACTCTCCTGCTCGTATTTCCCTCGACCTCGCCATCTCCTGTGGCCTCGCTACTTCATGGTCTTGATTACCAACAAGGCAATCTCTGGCCTCCCCATGTATTCCTCACTACCCATATTGCTATACCTCCTTCAACTTCACTTTCTCTCTCTGTCCGCACTGGAAAAAACACTTGTAATCCATAGTGCCAGAATTTGGCCCTCTATTTGCTATGATTCCTCTGCAGTTGTTAATTTGTCCCCAGCAAAACCGATTGCCTATCCCAAATGTTTTCCTGGTACACTTCCACCGTTGCTCCCTTGAGTCCACGAGGCACAAATTTGTGTACCTGGTGCACAACTGGCTTAGCCGTTCATTTGCTAGGTCTGGCTTGACCATGTTGAGCTCTACCAATCTTCACTCTCCTCTGCCAAAATGACTCAGTACTGTAGGCTCATTCTGAAGGGCTGCTTTCCTCCATTACCCAACTGTTGCTATAAACCCCTCTCTCCTCTCCCCTGCCTCCTCTCCCCTCGCCTCTAACAACAAATGCAAGACGAGTTTATTGACTTCTTTGTCTCCAAGAAAGAGACCATACATTCAACTACCCACTTAGCCAAAACTCTCCCTAGCCTTATCCCTACCCCAGTCCTGAATACACACACTCTCTTATTCTCTTTCTTCCCCCCCCCCCTCCATTTCGACCAATCTTTCTTTCTCTCGCTCTCTCTCCTCTTCTTGCTGCCTCCACATTCATCACATCCACAAAACATACATCCTAACCCTTATACACCATTCGCAATAAAGTCCTGAACACCAAATTCCTCTTCCTGATCCCCTTTAGCTAATACTGTTAATGGTTACTCTCCTCTACTTTTCAAAACTACCATCATCATCATCTCACTCCTGAAAAAAAAACACTCTTGACCCCTCTCCCCGCTCACTACTGACTTTCCTTTCCAAGTACCTTGAATGTATGTTAGGAGGTGAGCCACACATTACTGAGTTCTCACCCAGGCGATGAAGGTGCACTGAAGGTTGGGGAGATGGCTGGGCCTTCTCTTGTTCACAATGGTTATTGCCCAATATTTCTGTGGCCTGCATGTTACGTTATCCAGGTCTGGCTTTAAGCTGGAATGGGTTGCTTCATTGCAAGAGGAGCTGTGAATGGAGCTGAACACTCTGGAATCATCTGTGAAAAGTCCCTCTGAACAGCAATAACAACTTGCATTTATATAGCACATTTAACATGGTAAAACGTCTCAAGGCATTTCACAGGAGCGATATCAGACAAAAATTTACACCGAGTCAAAGAAGAAGACACAAGGATAGGTGACCAATTTGACAGCGAGCTACATAAAGAGATATTAGGACAGGTGACCAAAAAGCTTGGTCAAAGAGGTAGGCTTTAAGGAGGAGAGGGTGGCGGAGACCTTTTAGGGAGGAAATTCAAGAGCTTAGTGTCCAGGCAGCTGAAGATGCAGCTGCAATTGTTGGGTTGAAGGGAATGGGGTATGGACAAGATGCCAGAGTTGAAGAAATGCAGAATTTTTGGAGGGTTGTAGAGTTGGACCTTGACCTTTCTGTTGCTTTGATTTGGTGTTGTTTTCTGTGTGTTTTGGTGATGCTCCGTAGAACATTTTTCTAGATTAAAGTTGTTGTTGTAGTGTATATGAATGCATAAAATAGTAATGAAATAGTAATGAATGTCCCGGCATTTGAATTTACTTTCAGTTCCATATTCCATCATAAAACTGGCTGATCATTAATTGTTTCTACCTGTAGGTAATGGTGGTTTTTAAGAATATACATTTTCTAATATGATTTAAGTAACCCCCTCCTGTTTTGCTAGTCAGATTGCTCATTCGAAGTAATGAAGTATACATTTTGGGTCTGCTTGGTCTGTAATCAGAAGTATTTTGGATTCTGGTACTTCTCGGCTGTACCTCAGTTGAAATTACTCAATATTTGCACTGATAATCTGGCAATATGAGACTAAGTAATAGAGGAATTGTGCCACACACCAGATAACATCTATTTGATAAATGTTATCATCACACATTCAGAGGAAATAAAGTAAATCAACTTTGTTGCTTTGATGGAGACATCTGTGACACTGCAAAGCACCTGAACAGCTACCAGTGCCAGCCTGACACTGAAAACTGGATTATATTTCAGTGTGTTTCTATGGTACAAATCATTTGTGTCATGGGAAAAAATCAATATGGAATTTATCCTCTTCAGGAGAAAGACCATCATAGCTTCCAGACAACTTGGTTCTCGATTGTTATTTATCCAGCAATCTTTACTGGTTTTAACATAAGGGAGGTAGGAAAATAATCACAAAAAAGAAAGTGGATTGGTGCAGGATATATATATAGCTCAATAAAGAAGAGCAGGCTGAACGGACAGTTTAAAAAAATATATATTTTATATGTATAAATATATATACAATCTGATCAGCAGTCAAGCAGATGGTTTTTTCATTCTTCTGATTACCTCCATCATTAGAAAAATGATTTTGCCGAAAGGATAAGAAATGGCAGAATTTTGTATGAGTTGAAGGATGAGGCGCTGGCCAAGAGAACATTGTCGCCTCCAGACTTTACTATTTCAAAGGCATGGATGAGGGTTTCAGTCTAAGCTGGCTGAGGCAGGGCCAGAGGTGGGCAGTGTTATACATTGGGAAATATGCAGTCTTTGTGGTGGAGAGTATATGGGTTTGGAAACTATGCTTCGGAGCGACTAGAACGCAGTGGTTACAAACAATTTCAGCCTGAGGCGGTGGTAGCAGAGGGAGATGAAATCAATGTCAGTGGTTCAGAGTTTGTTGTGGGAGCAAAGGTGATGGCTTCCATCTTACCACAGTTTAGTTGGAGGAGATTGTGGTTCATCCAAGACTGGATGTCAGACAAGCAGTCTGGTAACACGGGCAGTGGGGAGGTCGAGAGATGTGCAAAAGGGGTCTAGTTCAGGGACTCTAAAAGTAACTCTAGTGAGCGCGCAGTGCTTGGCTGTTCCAACATGATAGGTGTTGGAATGGTGAACGCTGAGGTGGAGCTGAACCAGGGCACAAGGCACTTTGCCAGAGAGAGAAAAAAATCAAAAAAGGAGCCTTTTCTCTCTCTCTCTCCACTCTTACCCTGGCCATGCTTTTATGGTTGGTTGGAAGCTAGTTGCTTCCCTTCCCTCTAATGTAGCTAAGAACTAATGTGTGGTTTAGGGTTTCATTAGGGAGGGGAAAAATGGAAGAGGGGAATATTGAGTTGGAGAGACTCATGGACTGAATTTATCAAACTGAGATAGGATTCAAATCCTAATTTGCATTTTGACAACATCTCTTTCCACCCCTACTATCTCTTTCGTGCACAGTTGCCAATCTCTTCGCTGAGATATTCAGTGCCAGTTGTTTAATTAAGAGAAGTCAATTAAAATTAGCAAGGGATGTGTGTCTGGTTGTATTTTCACAGCGACACTAGGGGGTTGGAAATATCTAGTTACCTTCCCATCATAACCAAAGTCTAGGGGGACATAAAGGGGAGAGAAAAAGGGGATCAATGCAGATAAATAAATAAACTTCAAAATGAGAATGCAAAAATTGTTTAGATTTGGTGTATATTTTTACATCTTTTCTCTTTACAGTTTCAATCTTTTGACATTCTTGCCGGTTTGTTGCAGTCCTCCTGCGCGACGCCAGTGGGGTAGGCGTGACAGGCCTTTGCATAATCCCATCAACCAGGATGAAAACTACCACCATCCTCCATATTCACAGCAACTGCCTATAGATGAAAACCGATCTTACAATCACACAAACTTATCACCACGTATGCTTCACCCTGCTGCACATCCTCCGCAGCAAAATCCTGTCATGGTGGATCTCCACGAACAGGTTAGAGTCATTTACCACCTTGTCAGATAAATGATGCTCTGTTCTTCAGCTACTTTCTGAATTAACTGGCTGTCACATGGTGCTAGAATTAGCACCATTGTGAGTTTGCCAACTAAAAATACACCATTTAAATGCCTTAAATTCATTTGGCTTTAAAGTGGAATAGCAGTCAAGCACTGCATGTTAACACCCACCCTCGTTGTGTGACCCTGTTTCCTTGAGGGTTTAAAAGTCCCTATGGATGAATCAGAAAGGAGGCTGAGAGATGGGAATGGAGTTGAGAGGGCTGATGCCTGATGGTCCAAAAGGGGCCAAGAACAGTCCTTCTCCTGGGTTTTCCCTACCTCACAAGACCACTAGACCCTGCTTTCTGCTGCCAGACTCTGGGCCTCACCCACTCCCCAATTTTAGATCTTGTGATTCACTCCAGTCTACATAAATTCTTAGACTACATTCTTAGTGCTCCCTGACTTCAGGACCACCCCCAATATAATTATACCCCGAAACCTCCAATTCCAGTTCTCCCAGATTCCAGGACCTGTCATGGTGTTCCCACACCCAGAAAACCCCCAAAATAATGTTGGATCCGGAGAACCTCCCTCCCCCCTCCACACCCCCCACCCTCCCCCCTTTATCCCAGTACAGGTACTATTAAACCCCTAGGTCCCCTCCTAATGTTCCCATATCCCAGCGCCATCCCTCTGGTCTGCTAAATCAGTGCCTCCAGTAACACTGCTCGGCATAACACCCCTGTTCTTATAAAACGTCTGGTTCACAATGATCAATACTGCAGTAGATCTGTGCATGTGTATTCCAGTTGCTCAAAGTCTTGCGCCCATATTCATCAGTTTATTCCCAATCATAGGGAATGGGGTGGCTGAATTTCTTTATTCCCAAGGATGGGATTGGGAGCAATATTGGTTTGCAACTGAGAGTATTTCATCTTGCTGGGAAAATGATTCATGATGCAGTGACCTAAAGCAAAGATGGGTAATAAATAAGACATTGGCTAGTTATTGTCCGTACTGTAAAGTAATACTTTGTGCTGAACTAGGTAATGACTTCTTGTGCAGCCTGCTCACGTCTAGTACCCTTGTATCAATAAACTTCTAAATAAACGCATTTGAAAAAGCTTTACAGTTTGTAAATTGGCCAAATTATTGAGAATCTTAGTAAGCCAGTTCAGACATGAAATCTTACTTGCTTCATATAGTAGGAACTGTTTAATTAACTTCATCCAGATGTATAGGCAAACATGAATCAAATGTGCTTGCTGTTAGTGTCACTTCAGCACTGATGTCTTAAAACTCTATTTGCAGTCCTCTTGTGAGTAATAATTCTTCCATTTTGTTTAATTCTAGATGCATCAAGGAACAGTCCCTGTGTCCTACACTGTAACCACAGTAACAGCACATGGTTTCCCACTCCATGCGGGGCAACATATCCCAGGGTGCAACACGCAACAGGTCCCAGCATGCTCAGTAATGTTCAGTGGACAGCACTACCCGGTCTGCTGCGTTCCACCACCTGTGAGTTTTGCAACTTAATATGTGGCATGTTAATCCCGTATTCTTTGGCTGGCAAAAGAATTGTTAGTTTAGAAGTAGTTATGATTGACACCTTCCAAAAAAATTCTTGCGTTTCTAAAATATTCTTTAGTATCCGAGCAGCCTCTCTGACATCAATAACGTTTCATATGGTCACATTTTTAAATTATAAAAAATTTGATGGTAATGAATTCAAGGGTGCACATTCATCTAAACTCAGCCTCTGTCTTGCATTAAAGAGAACTGAAATGCAGGGGTAAAGTTCCAGCTTCTTGTTCATTGTGACTTCAGTAATTTTTGAGTAACCATTTGAAGGATGCATAGATATTTTCACAAGTTATGCTTAACGTATAAATGGGGTTTGTTTAATGGTGTACAATCGCTGTTAAATTCTAGAGGGATATTTCATTGTAAAAGTCTTCAGAAATGCAGAGAGACTTTTTCAAAAACTGAAATAAAATAGTCGTCTCATCATTTTTTTAAATTCAATTTGATCTTCAATTTGCTGGAAGATTGTTCAACATCTTTGCTTATTGTCTTGTAAGGAATACTCAAGGACACTCCTTTTGTGTTTTTAACCTTCGTGGATTTTATAATGCTTTATCAATAAATCAACTGATTATTTTGTACATTTCATATTTTATCCATTATCTAAATGATGGACAATTGAGACACTTGAACCCACTTTAAACATGTTAGCATGTGGTGATGCCTCCACTCTATTTGCACTCAATAATGTGTTAACATTGTGCTGAATTAAGTGCTTCAGTTTAGACTGTACAACCAGAACGGAGGAGCAAAAATATATTTTAACAGCTGATTTCGCAATTGCAGCAATGTCCTCTGCCTGCTCTGCATGTGGATTTCAGTGACGACTAGGTACAATCCCATACCCCAGCTTGCTGCTTCATGACAGGATAATCGAATGTGTCAATTTATGCGATTGGCATTGCCCTTCCTACCTGTAGTATTTTAAAACTGACTCGGAACATGAAATTAAAAAACATAGTTGTTTATTTAGTTAACTGTACCACTTTTGTTTAGATAATTTTATAACAGTGTAAAATAATTGTTGTCTCTTTAGGAATAGTAGCTGTATAACTAAAGTCTTTGCACGAGCAGGGGTATAAATATGCCATTTTAAATTTCCTTCTCCTTTTTACCCTCTCCCCATTTGTTTTTGCTTAAGCAGATTGGGGATATATTTTGCTTTATTTTCTTCAATTGTAAAATAAATGTCACTAGGTTTTGTGGGGGATCTCTTCAGCATTTAAATGATCTGTCAGATGCTGAACCTACTGAAGAAGCACCTGTAGGGGAGCATGTCTTGAGCCTCAAGTTCCCAATTAAAGGATCTCATGTCTAGCAGTAGAAATTGATAGTTTTATTATAATGCTAAGAAATAGAAACTATATGGGCCAGATTTTGCTAACAAGCGCTTGCTGTTATTGAAGTGTAAATCGGACAGCAACTAATGACGACAGCATGTGCAGTTATACACGGAAATCCAGAAATTCCTGTCCCGAGTTTTCCTGCTCCTCCAGAAGCTGTGCAAGAATGGAATCCCACTGAGAGATTAGGCATAGAAATAAATGGAAGGCACGAAGTTACTGTAATTGCGTGATATAATCTCTCAATGCACCAGAAAAAGTTAGGGATAGTCCATTCTAGTATAAGTAACATTTTTTACAAGTGTGATAAGTCTTAGTTACTGCCAAACAACAGCTGGCACTGAAAAAGTGTGGAGTCTCATTCCTTCAGATTTTAATTATTGTTGGAGTTTTTTTTTAAACAACTAACTTTTTTGTCTCTTTACCTTTCTTTCCCCCTCTTAATTTTTCTTTCTGTACCTAATTTTACATTTAATTAAATATTCTAATTTACACTTCCTGATTCAGACTCTGTGTTGCTCATTAACGATTCTTCAATCTGATTGGTTAACGAGATACAGAAACACAGTTGCTTGTCCTGTTTACACAGGTCCCAGATCCCTTTTTGGCTCTGTAATTTACACTAAGTCCAGTGAAAAATCCCATAGGAAGTCTGGCATCATTCATTCACCGCTGAGAGCCAAATCTGGCCCAATATGTTTTGAATCTAGGAAAATAAGTTTCTTTGTGAATGGATTATTTTCCGTGGTGTCATTCATTTCTCCAGTGAAATCAGGACTAACTCTGGTGTTGTACACATTTTATATTCAGTTAGTCCAAGTGGAATATGTGTCTGTGTATGAAAAGGTTGGGGATTGAAAGACTGTAAAGGTTTCCCAATGGTTGAGTTTAGCCAGCGAGCAAGTGAACCACACAGACCTGGGACGGTCCCAGGTTTGATCCTCGGTATGTGCCAAGTTTGCAGTCTCTGGCAGAGCAGCAATATGGGCACTAGTATTCGCCTCGGCTGGGCAGACAAAGTCATCCAAGCTTCCCACTCCAGGCTATCCAGCAACCTCTGCTGAAATTGAGCCCATGTGAACAGGGTTGAGGACAGGATTAGACTTGGTGGTGATATTCCCTGCAGTTGAATAGCATACTAATTCACTATCATAAGAACATAAGAAGTAGGAGCAGGAGTAGGTCACCTGGCCCCTCAAGCCTGCTCTGCCATTTAATAACATCATGGCTGATCTGATCATGGACTCAGTTCCACTTCCCTGCCCTCTCCCCATAACCCTTTATTCCCTTATCGCTCAAAAATCTGTCTATCTCCGCCTTAAATATATTCAATGACCCAGTCTCCACAGCTCTCTGAGGCAGAGAATTCCATAGATTTACAACCTTTGAGAGAAGAAATTCCTCCTCATCTCAGTTTTAAATGGGCGGCCCCTTATTCTGAGACTATGTCTCCTAGTTTTAGTTTCTCCTATGAGTCGAAATATCCTCTCTGTATCCATCTTGTCGAGCACCCTCATTATCTTATATGTTTCGATAAGATCACCTCTCATTCTTCTGAACTTCAATGAGTATAGGCCCAACTTAGTCAACCTATCTTCATAAGGACAGGAGAAATCTGCATTTGGAAAGGCAAGGATTAATTAGGGACAGTCAGCAAGGATTTGTTAAAGGAAGATCGTGTTTGACTAACCTGAATTAATTTTTTGAGGAGGTAACCAAGAGAGTCGATGAGGGTAGTGCGTACGATGTAGTATATATGGACTTCAGCAAGGCTTTTGATAAGGTCCCACATGGTAGACTGGTCATGAAGGTTAAAGCCCATGGGATACAGGGCAAAGTGGCAAGCTGGATCCAAAATTGGCTTGGAGGAAGGAAGCAAAGGGTAATGATTGATGGATGTTTTTGTGACTGGAAGGATGTTTCCAGTGGGGTTCCGCCAGGGCTCAGTACTGGGTCCCTTGCTTTTTGTGATATATATCAATGATTTAGAATTGAATAAAGGGAGTATGATTAAGAAGTATGCAGACGACACTAAAATTGGCTGTGGTTGATAATGAAGAGAAAAGTCATGGGTTGCAGGAGGATATCAATCTACTGGTCAGGTGGGCAGAGCAGTGGCAAATGGAATTTAATTAGAGAAGTGTGAGGTAATGCACAAGGGGAGGGTTAATGAGGAAAGGGTATACACATTAAGCGGTAGGCCACTTAATAGTATAGATGAACAAAGGGACCTTGGAGTGCTTGTCCACAGATCCCTGAAAGTAGCAGATAAGGTGGTTAAGAAGGCATATGGGATGCTTGCCTTTATTGGCCGAGGCACAGAATACAAGAGCAGGGAGGTTATGCTTAAATTGTATCATACTTTGGTTAGGCCACAGCTGGAATACTGTGTGCAGTTCTGGTCGCCATATTATAGGAAGAACATGATTGCACTAGAGAGGGTGCAGAGGAGATTTACTAGGATGCTGCCTGGAATGGAGAACCTTAGTTATGAGGACAGATTGGAATGGCTGGGTTGGTTCTCATTGGAACAGAGGAGGTTGAGAGGAGTCCTCATTGAGATGTACACAATATTGAGGGGCCTGGACATAGTGGATAATAAGGGCCTATCTCCATTGGTGGAGGGGTCTATTACGTGGGAGCATAGTTTTAAGGTGGTTGGTGGAAGATTTAGAGGGGATTTGAGGGGGGGGCTTTTTTACGCAGGGGGTTGTGGGGATCTGGAACTCGCTGCCTGGAAGAGTGGTGGATGCAGAAATCCTCACCACTTTTAAGAGATGGCTGGATGGGCACTTGAAGTGCCGAAACCTGCAGGGTTATGGACCTAGAGATTGTAATTTGGATTAGACTGGATGACTTTTTGTTGGACGGCGCAGATATAATGGTAAGTACTGCAGGGAATAGAATACGGCCAGGATGATCTCCTGGACTAATTTCGATCGCCTGGATGGGTCGGAGAGGAATTTTCCCAGATTTTTTCTCCCTAAATTGGCCTGGGTTTTTCTGTTTTTTGCCTCTCCCAGGAGATCACATGGCTCCAGTTGGGGTGCAGTGTAGCATGTTTCATTATAAGGAGTATCGCAGATGTGTGAGGCGGACTGGTTGGGCTGGGTGTTCTTTGCCTTTCCGTCATTGTTCATAGGTTTATGTGTAACCTTTAGGGCTCCTGACCAAGGGCCGTGCGGCTCTTTGTCGGTTGTGCGGCTCTTTGTCAGCCGGCGCGGACACGATGGGCCAAAATGGCCTCCATCTGCGCTGTAGATTTCTATGTTTCTATAAGTCGACCCCCTCATTTCCGGAATCAACCTAGTGAACCTTCTCTGAACAGCCTCCAATGCAAGTATATCCTTCCTTAAATACGGAGACCAAAACTTTATGCAGTACTCCAGGTGTGGCCTCACCAATACCCTGTATAGTTGTAACAGGACTTCTCTGCTTTTATACTCTATTCCCCTTGCAATAAAGGCCTACATCAAGCTTCATGCGAGAACAGTACTCACTTGGGTGTGATACTGCAGGATAAGTGGCACCTGTAGGACACTAATGCGGCAAAGAGATGAAGGGGAAAAATAATGTTTTCAATGGCCGAACAGTGCTCTCACTTGAACAACAATGAAAGCATTTCTATTAACAACCAGTATCAATCTATAACGAATATAACTTCTGTTTTCCTGCGTGTTCATTGTTGCATATAATCTGTTTCATATGATCAAATGGTACGAAAGTGAGCTGTTCAGTACATATTGTAAATCTCTTAACACTTGGTCGTTAGATAACCAAAGCATGTAATTTTTCAAAATTCCGAGAAATGTAATAGCGTGAGTGCATCTGTTACTGTTATCCATCTAGTGCCATTTGTTGTTCTTCCAGGGATCATCCTTTTCACCTTGTAAATGTCTCTTAATCTTGTTTTTCAGCTGATTCATGCGTGCACAATGCAGCATCTGCCAGTCTCTTACCAAGCCTTTCCTCCACTTATCTCCAGTGAACATTTTATACTGCACCCTCCCCATCTGCCACCCCACCAGCATCCCCACCTTCCTCCCTTGGGCCAGTTTGTTCCAATCCAGCCACAGCACCCACGACTGGTAAGTAAAACAGTTAAAGAAAAAAAAATGCCTAACCCTGAGGCCAAAATATTCAGTGAAGGCACTCTGTCTGTAATGGAAGTAATGCTGCGAAAGGCAATAATGTTTCACGTATTTTTTTTCCCATTGAAACCGTATACATTTCAATTTTGAGTTCAGCATCAGGAGTGAAATTCGCCTGGGGCGGGGACACAAAATGGGCGGTATCACATCTGCAACCAGACATGTGCCTGCCCGATATTCAGTTGCATTGAAGTGAGTGGAACTGAATATTGGGTGGATGTATAACTGGGAGCAGATGTGACGCTGCCCGTTTCGCAACCCCACTCGAGTCGAATTTCGACCCTCGGTACCACACCAAAAAAAATTTGTCGTCTAGTTCTATTTTTCAACGCCCTCATTTGCTATTTAGTAAAAGAATTGTGTAACGGAGTCACACGATGCAGCAAGACCTGGGTCTGACTGATGGTCTGTGTTGATTAGCTGATCTCAGCTGAATTGGCGGTAGGGGTGGCACAATCAGCCTCAGCCACTGGGTTAGCAAGACGAAAATCTAGCAGAATTACTGCTAATTTATCTGAAGGAAATTGAGCATGGGATGCTCCTGTGGTCGGCCAGCCTGCCAACGAGCGCTGTCTACACGAACACAAGGAATTGCGTACTTGGGTCACAGTACATATACCATAAAAGGGAAGGGTGCAAAGGGAGGTAGTGCTGGACAGGCTAATGGGACTGAAAGTAGACAAGTCCCCTGGTCCTGATGAAATGCATCCCAGGGTATTAAACGAGATGGCGGAAGTTATAGCAGATACATTGGTTATAATCTACCAAAATTCTCTGGACTCTGGGGAGGTACCAGCGGATTGGAAAGCAGCTAATGTAACGCCTCTGTTTAAAAAAAGGGGGGCAGACAAAAGGCAGGTAACTATAGGCCGGTTAGTTTAACATCTGTAGTGGGGAAAATGTTTGAAGCTATCATTAAGGAAGAAATAGCGGGACATCTAGATAGGAATAGTGCAATCAAGCAGACGCAACATGGATTCATGAAGGGGAAATCATGTTTAACTAATTTACTGGAATTCTTTGAGGATATAACGAGCATGGTGGATAGAGATGTACCGATGGATGTGGTGTATTTAGATTTCCAAAAGGCATTCGATAAGGTGCCACACAAAAGGTTACTGCAGAAGACAAAGGTACGCGGAGTCAGCGGAAATGTATTAGCATGGATAGAGAATTGGCTGGCTAACAGAAAGCAGAGAGTTGGGATAAATGGGTCCTTTTCAGGTTGGAAATCGGTGGTTAGTGGTGTGCCACAGGGATCGGTGCTGGGACCACAACTGTTTACAATATACATAGATGACCTAGAGGAGGGGACAGAGTGTAGTGCAACAAAATTTGCAGATGACACAAAGATTAGTGGGGAAGCGGGTTGTGTAGAGGACACAGAGAGGCTGCAAAGAGATTTAAGCGAATGGGCTAAGGTTTGGCAGATGGAATACAATGTCGGAAAATGTGAGGTCATCCACCTTGGGGGGGGGGAAAAAAACAGTAAAAGGGAATATTATTTGAATGGGGAGAAATTACAACATGGTGCGGTGCAGAGGGACCTGGGTGTCCTTGTGCATGAATCCCAAAAAGTTAGTTTGCAGGTGCAGCAGGTAATCAGGAAGGCGAATGGAATGTTGGCTTTCATTGCAAGAGGGATGGAGTACAAAAGCAGGGAGGTCCTGCTGCAACTGTACAGGGTATTGGTGAGGCCGCACCTGGAGTACTGCGTGCAGTTTAGGTCACCTTACTTAAGGAAGGATATACTAGCTTTGGAGGGGGTACAGAGACAATTCACTAGGCTGATTCCTAGATGAGGAGGTTACCTTATGATGATAGATTGAGTAGACTGGGTCTTTACTCGTTGGAGTTCAGAAGGATGAGGGGTGATCTTATCGAAACATTTAAAATAATGAAAGGGATAGACAAGATAGAGGCAGAGAGGTTGTTTCCACTGGTCGTGGAGACTAGAACTAGGGGGCACAGCCTCAAAAAACGGGGGAACCAATTTAAAACCGAGTTGAGAAGGAATTTCTTCTCCCAGAGGGTTGTGAATCTGTGGAATTCTCTGCCCAGGGAAGCAGTCGAGGCTAGCTCATTGAATGTATTCAAGTCACAGATAGATAAATTTTTAACCAATAAGGGAATTAAGGGTTATGGGGAGCGGGCGGGAAAGTGGAGCTGAGTCCACGGCCAGATCAGCCATGATCAGGCTCGAGGGGCTAGATGGCCTACTCCTGTTCCTAATTCTTATGTTCTTATGTTACAAAAAGCACTTTTGTAAAACAGTGCATGTTGCTGCCCACATCCCAACAGCAGTATTTTTAAACCACTCTATCGATAATTGCAGTTTTTATTTTCTGAATTTGATTTTTATTTTAAAAGGAACAGTTTAAAATTTGCTGGTAAATGCATTGAAGTGTTTATCCATGTAGCCAAGCCAGGCATACCGGGGTTGTGGGTGAGGGGAGAGCGATCAGATTCAATCCTCTGTGTGCAGAGTTAACTGACCTCAGTTGTGACAGTGCAAGGAGTGCTGCAACTGGCCTCTGCACTCCTAGTTTACAGAGGAGGTGGGATGGAAATCAACTGGGGGGGAGGGGGGGCAGAATTAGGAGAATTATTTTTACGCAGCGAGCTATAACCTGGAATTTACTAGCTGAGAAGGTAGAAGCAGGTTCAACAGTAATTTCCAAAAGGAAATTGGATATATACTTGAAAAGGAGAAATTTGCAGGGCTATGGGCAAAGAGCAGTGGGGTGAGACTAAAAGGACAGTTCTTTCAAAGAGCCAGATGATAGATGAATGGCCTCCTTCTGTGCTGTATGATTCTATGAAATACAAATGATTATAGTGCATTTATTTATTTATTTTGTGAGAAAGGTCTCCGATCCCATGGTGCTTGTAAATGACACTGATTATTTTTTGCCACTCTTGACGTGCTGAATAAGTCCAGATATACATTGCTGACGGAGTTATTCATCTTTTTATCGTCATCTTTTTCCAGTCTTTTGTGCGTAACAGCAATCCATTTCTTCCACTGCTTGATATCCGGCAGATCATACTCCGGGTTGTTTCCATAGCAACGTCCCTTTTTATGTGGACTGCTGGTTAGCCTGACTCTCAACTCCATCAGGAGAGTTGGGGGGGGGGTGGGGGGGGCGCTGCCATGACGGCAATGCGCGGGCACATGGCTACACACCAATTGGGTTGTCCCGCGTGAGAGAGCATTGGTCACCACTCTGCTCCAGTGAGCACGAGGACCCTTCTGGATGTCAACCCAGTATTTGGAGATTGGAGCTCGACTTTCTGCTTGCCGGGACACTCGCACTGTTGTACTTCCAGTTGATTTAGTATTTTGAAAAACTGCTTTGGCTTCAAGTTTAAGTAAGAAATACTGATTGAATCTATTCTACCTCTTACTTACTTCTCAATAGCCCCTGCAGAGGATAGAGAATGAAGTAGAAATGAGAGGGGACCAGCATCCAGTTGGTGGTTTTACATACCCACCTTCGCATCATCCCCCTGCCATGCCTACTTCCGTCCCACTGCAGTATCTTCCTCATGACCCCTTACACCAGGAATTGCCCTTTGGAGTGGTGAGTATTCCCTCCAACTGTCTTTGTATAATGGGGCTAATGATTGAGGCTTTTTGATAGTGTGATAATAGTGACAATGAGTCCAAAGGTGATAAAAAATCACACTGCCAAGAGAAGAGAAAGTTGTGATCTAGAGATAAATGATGCCGTCTCTCTGCCTTAATTTGTGCATCATCCTGTTGCTGCTGTAACTATAATCACTGTCCTTTTTCCTTTTTTAAAGAAAAACAACGGCACCATTTAATTTGATGCAGCAAATAATTCCAGAATCAATGATTTCTGGATTGACTGCAGTTAATACAAAGTGATTTTGTAAGCAGGTGGCTATAACTTTTGTCCAGTATAGGCACATTGTGTCACTGCAGGCACCTTGACTGAACTGCATCTCATCTCTACATATACAGCCTTCGTTCTGCTTCAGTAATGAAACTGATGTTATTCAGGAGGTGCTTCACACAGGGACTAAGAATACAAGATTACATAATTTACCTCTGCTTCGTACAACAAAGATTCCATGGCAACCCAAGGTGGCTTAATAGATGAGCAGAGACTGCTGTGATCTGAGGAATAAGGAATATCTTAGAAATGGCAGCAATAATTTAGTGGAAGGCAGACTGAATATTGTAATGAAAGGAAAGACATCACTAGTAACATTTTGTTCCTGCTGCTGAATTGTGAATTTTACTTGCTCCGTGTGTGCTTCACAATTGATGGGGACAAAAGAATTTTTACAAAAATGCCAAGAATATTCAAGGAGGGATTGTGTTAATGCTATCTGTGCTTGTGTCCGTAAAATCTTTTAATTCTTTTTGGCAAAAGGGAGCAAACTCATGCTCTTTTTACTCTGAGGAAAAAGATCATTGTGGATGGTCTTTTGTACAGGTGTAAATTGGATTGATGCAATAAAAAGCTGCGGCTGTGCATATATATCGTAACAGTAAATACAGGCCCGGGTTTGCTTTATCGCCCTAATTGATTGCAGCAAGATTCTGATGTCAGAGGGTAACTGTAGATGCATAAATGATGTCACTCTAGGTCAGAACCTTTTGTTGTACGTCAGTTACTGCTGTTAATGATGACGCCTTTACCCTTAATGAAGCTATATTTTCCACCATATTCCAAGCCCAGACCGCTATGATGGTGGTATAGCCCTTATATCTAAATCACACCTTGATCTGTCTCCCTATTCCTCCGGCAACTTCTCCTCCCTTGGGCATCTCGCCTTTTTCCACCCCTCATGTCTCTCTTTTAAAATCCTTATTCTGTACCGCCCACCTAAATAGCACTCCAATTTTCTCAATGAGATATCTTCTCTGCTTTCATCCCTCTGCTTCTGCACCAAGCGACTTCTCATCCTCGGTGATTTCAGCCTCCATCTCAACTCATCTTACTCCCTCTCCTCTGAGTTCGCTAGCCTCCTATCCTCCCTTAATCTCTCCCTTCATGTCAATTCCCCTACCCATATACACGGCCACCCCTTCAAACTTATCATCTCACGTGGCCTCGCTATCCCCTCTGTATCCGTGGCAACCTCCGACCATTTCCTTGTATCACCCTCTACCCATATTCCCCATTTTGGAGCATGCGCGTTGTGTGTAATGGCAGAGAGAGAACGGAGAGATGTCCATTAGGTTTGATCTTTAGGCACTAAAGCTGTTTGCTTAGATCATTTCTTATTTCTGGTGTACATGGGCAAATTTGTGTGTTGATAGAATCTCTCCTATGTTCCCACACATTTTTTTTGTATCAGTTCATGTATGCCATTTTTACAGCAAAAAAAATACAAAAACTACTAAAGCGTTCTTGTCTTCTTAATAAAAAAAAGTTAAATGTTCATATAGAAAAAAAATAGGCTGGTTAGTTTAACATCTGTAGTGGGGAAAATGCTTGAAGCTATCATTAAGGAAGAAATAACGGGACATCTAGACAGGAATAGTGCAATCAAGCAGACTCGACATGGATTCATGAAGGGGAAATTGTGTTTAACTAATTTACTGGAATTCTTTGAGGATATAACGAGCATGGTGGATAGAGGTGTACCGATGGGTGTGGTGTATTTAGATTTCCAAAAGACATTCGATAAGGTGCCACACAAAAGGTTACTGCAGAAGATAAAGGTACGCGGAGTCAGAGGAAACGTATTAGCATGGATAGAGAATTAGCTAGCTAACAGAAAGCAGAGAGTCGGGATAAATGGGTCCTTTTCAGGTTGTAAATCGGTGGTTAGTGGTGTGCCAAGGGATCGGTGCTGGGACCACAATTGTTTACAATATACATAGATGACCTGGAAGAGGGGACAGAGTGTAGTGTAACAAAATTTGCAGATGACACAAAGATTAGTGGGAAAGCGGGTTGTGTAGAGGACACAGAGAGGCTGCAAAGAGATTTAGATAGGTTAAGCGAATGGGCTAAGGTTTGACAGATGGAATACAATGTCGGAAGATGTGAGGTCATCCACCTTGGGGGGAAAAAAACAGTAACAGGAAATATTATTTGAATGGGGAGAAATTACAACATACTGCGGTGCAGAGGGACCTGGGGGTCCTTGTGCATGAATCCCAAAAAAGTTAGTTTGCAGGTGCAGCAGGTAATCAGGAAGGCGAATGGAATGTTGGCCTTCATTGCGAGAGGGATGGAATACAAAAGCAGGGAGGTCCTGCTGCAACTGTACAGGGTATTGGTGAGGCCGCACCTGGAGTACTGCGTGCAGTTTTGGTCACCTTTTTTAAGGAAGGATATACTAGCTTTGGAGGGGGTACAGAGACGATTCACTAGGCTGATTCCGGAGATGAGAGGGTTACCTTATGATAATAGATTGAGTAGACTGGGTGTTTACTCGTTGGAGTTCAGAAGGATGAGAGGTGATCTTATAGAAACATTTAAAATAATGAAAGGGATGGACAAGATAGAGGCAGAGAGGTTGTTTCCACTGGTCGGGGAGACTAGAACTGGGGGGCACAGCCTCAAAATACGGGGGAGCCAATTTAAAACCGAGTTGAGAAGGAATTTCTTCTCCCAGAGGGTTGTGAATCTGTGGAATTCTCTGCCCAAGGAAGCAGTTGAGGCTAGCTCATTGAATGTATTCAAATCACAGATAGATAGATTTTTAACCAATAAGGGAATTGAGGGTTACGGGGAGCGGGTGGGTAAGTGGAGCTGAGTCCACGGCCAGATCAGCCATGATCTTGTTGAATGGCGGAGCAGGCTTGAGGGGCTAGATGGCCTACTCCTGTTCCTAATTCTTATGTTCTTATGTAAGCTCAGCAAAGTCCGACTAGAAAGCTGCGATCTGCAGGAAGATATCAATCAACTGGTCAGGTGGGCAGAACAGTGCAATTGGAATTTAATACAGAGAATTGTGAGACCCTGTACAGTTTATATTCGGGCCTCCATCCCACCGGCGATGTTCGGGCTGCCCCCCGGCCACTGGCCCCACTCACCGGCAGAGTCTCTGTCGAGCATGTGGTGTGCACAATGGCTGTGAGCACTCTGACCTCCTCCTTCCACGAAGTGGACCTCTGACCATCCCAATGCCTGCCCTCAGCCAGGCCTCGTTTTTCTTACCACCTCACCGAAGGGCGCTGCTCAGCGCCGAGCTTACGGCTCGCACCCCGCTGTGGGCAACTAAGCCCATACACCAGAGTCTGGTCTCCAGTCATCTCGGACCCCCTTGCCACTGGACCAAGACCTTGCTCTGCTCGGCCCGTGAGGTAGCCGGTGTGCAACGGCCACCCCACGTTAAAAGAGCTCACGCAAAGGCATCTTCCACCCTTCAAAATGAAGTTCGGGACCTGGAACGTCAGGACCCTCGTGGACAACTCTCCCAAAAGCGACAGACCGGAATGCCGCACTGCCATCGTTGCCCAGGAATTTGGACACTTCGTCAACATCGCCGACCGAAGCGAGACCTGGATGGCAGGGGTAGGCCAGCTCAAAGAACAAGGTGGAGGTTACACCACCTTCTGGAAAGGCAAACCAGAAGAAGAATGCTGCCTCCATGGAGTTGGTTTCGCCATCAAGAACGAGCTGGTCGACTGCCTCGGAGACTCCCCCTGTGGGATTAGCAAACGTCTCATGACTCCAGTTCACCCTATCCCTGTGCGGAACCTGTGCGCTCCAACACTCGACGCAACAGATGAGGCCAAAGAGGTATTCTACTCCAGCCTCGAACAATCCCTGTCCCGCTTCCCCACAAACTGATCCTCCTCGGTGACTTCAACGTCAGAGTCGGTAAGGACACAGCCCTCTGGGGAGGTGTGATCGGCAGAGAGGCGATGGGGAAAACCTACTCCTGACAAAATGCTGAGACCTTGTCATCACCAACTCCTTGTTCCGTCAGAGCGACAAGTACATGGCATCATGGCAACACCCTTGCTCCAAGCACTGGCACCTACTCGACTACATCATCGTTCACGCAAGGGATCGCAAGGACGTGCGCATCACCCACGCCATGATAGGAGCCGACGATTGCTGGATGGACTAACCCCTAATCCGCTCCATTATCAACATCAACATAGCCCCAAAGCGACGACAGCAGCAGAAGCAGTGCCGCAAAAAAGTCAACGCCGGGGCACTCATAAAATACCTAGCTAAGAGAGCACTATACAGTCAGCACCTCACTGCCAACCTGGCGACCCTCAATGACCCCGAGACGTGGAGTGCCCACAGTACTTGGGTCTGCCCTCCAGGCCTCCATAACCAATGCCTGCGAAAAATGATCGGTCATTCAACCAGAAAACACCAGGACTGGATTGATGAGAATGACCAAGAGATCCAAGAGCTAATAAATCGGAAGCGCAGGGCATTTCTGAACCTAAAGCAACTCTGGAGCAGCAGAGCAGCAAAGCAGCTCTACAGACGGCTGAAGGCTGAGGTCCAACAAAAAAACCTAAAGAATAGATGGTGGGTGGAGAAAGCACAGGAGATTCAACAGCTGGCTGACAGCCATGACGTACGAAGATTCTTCACTGCAGTTAAGTCCACCTACGGTCAAAGCACCCAAGGCCCCACCCCACTGCTGGCCAAGAACAGAGAGACACTCATCAAGGACACCGAGGCAGTCGGGGCCCGCTGGAAGGAGCACTTCGAAGATCTCCTTAATCGAGACTCTGCCTTTGACATGAGTGTCCTCGACTCCATACTGCAGCATGTTACCTGCCACCATCCCAGCAAAACCCCAGCCCTGAACAAGGTAGAAAAGGTTAACCGCCAGCTCAAGAACAAGGCAATGAGAGCAGATGGAATCCCCACTGAGGCACTAAAGTATGGCGGAGAGGCACTATCGGTGCGAATGCATGACCTCATCTCTCTCATCTAGAGGGAGGACAGCATGCCTGGAAATCTGAGATGCCGTAATCGTGACCATCTTTAAAAAGGGGGATAAGTCCGACTGCGGCAACTACAGAGGAATCTCCCTGTTGTCGGCCACTGGGAAAGTCATCATTAGAATCCTCCTCAACTGTCTTCTCCCTGTGGCTGAAGAGCTCCTCCCAGAGTCACAGTGCGGATTCCGTCCACTATGGAGTACAACGGATATGATCTTCACGACAACTGCAAGAGAAATGCAAGGAACAGCACCAACCCTTGTACGTGGACGCCTTTGACCTCACAAAGGCCTTTGACACTTAACCGTGAGGGATTATGGAGCATCCTCCTCCGTTTCGGCTGTCCCCAAAAGTTTGTCGCCATCCTCCACCTGCTCCATGACGACATGCAAGCCGTGATCCTGACCATAGGATCCACCACAGACCCAATCCACGACCGGACCGGGGGGGTCAAGCAGTGTTGCGTCATCGAACCAACCCTCTTCTCGATCTTCCTCACTGCAATGCCCCATCTCACGCTCAACAAGCTCCCTGCTGGAGTGGAACTAAATTATAGAACCAGTGGGAACCTGTTCAACCTTCGTCGCCTCCAGGCTAGATCCAAGACTGTCCCATCCGCTGTCATCGAGCTACAGTACACGGACGATGCTTGCGTCTACGCACATTCAGAGGCTGAACGCCAAGCCATCGTCAATATCTTCACCGAAGCGTACGAAAGCATGGGCCTTACGCTAAACATCCATAAGACAAAGATCCTCCACCAACCTGACCCCGCCACAGCACTGCCCCGCAGTCATCAAAATCTACGGCACGGCCTTGGACAGCGTGGACCACTGTCCATACCACGGGAGCCTATTATCAGCAAGGGCAGACATCGACGACGAGGTTCAATACCACCTCCAGTGCACCAGCGCAGCCTTCGGCTGCCTGAGGAAGAGAGTGTTCGAAGACCAGGACCTCAAATCCGGCACCAACCTTATGGTCTACAGGGCTGTAGTGATACCCGCCCTCCTGTATGGCTCAAGAGACGTGGACCATATACAGTAGACACCTCAAATCGCTGGAGAAATACTACCAATGCTGTCTCCGCAAAATCCTGCAAATCCCCTGGGTGGATAGACGCACCAACGTCCGTGTTCTCGCTCAGGCCAACATCCCCAGCATCGAAGCACTGACCACACTCGACCAGCTCCGTTGGGTGGGCCACATTGTTCGCATGCCCGACACAAGGCTCCCAAAGCAAGCGCTCTACTCTGAACTCCTACACAGCAAGAAATCCCCAGATGGGCAGAGGAAACGTTTCAAGGACACCCTCAAAGCCTCTTTGATAAAGTGCAACATCCCCACCTCCACCTGGGAATCCTTGGCCAAAGACTGCCCTAAGTGGAGGAAGAGCATCGGAAGGGTGCTGAGTACCTCGAGTCTTGTCACTGAGAGCATGCAGAAAACAAGTGCAGGCAGCGGAAGGATCGTGCGGCAAACCAGACTCCCCACCCACCCTTTCCTCCAACGACTGTCTGTCCTACCTGTGATAGAGACTGTAATTCCTGTATTGGACTGTACAGTCACCTGAGAACTCACTTTTAGATTGGAAGCAAGTCTTCCTCGATTTTGAGGGACTGCCTTTGATGATAATGATTCCTCATGCCCCTCCTAAAACCACTTCTTTTCATATCTACCCCTGGAAAAAAAACTCCCTCAAGTCCCTTACCACTGCACTTTCTAATTCCCAACTACCTAGCCTTTGACCTACAATTCTTCATGCTACTGACTTACTAAATCACACCCTCTCCAGCACCTTTGATGCCTTTGTTCTCACTAAAATCATTACAATCTCTCACTCTAGTCATTCCACCTGGTATGCCCTTCATCTCCGCTCCCTTAAGTCCAGGGGATGCAGTCTTGAACATCTTTGGCAGACAACTGGTCTAATCCATCACAGGATTTGGCTAAATCATAGAAAGCACTACCGGGTCCTACTCTCTATCACTAAAACCGCCCACTACAGAGCGGCAAAAATAACACCAGGCTACACTTCACCACTAACCGTCTTCTCCAACCATCCTCCCCCGCCTCTTCCTCACTCCCCTCCAACCATAAATGTGAGGAGCTCACGGACTCTTTGTTTAAAAAGATCGACAACATCAGTTTAACTAGTTCTGCTTTCAATTCCCTCCCTCCCCCTAGCCCACTTCCTCTCTATTGTTCCCCTGCCTGAACCTCAAATTTGCATATTTCTCTATTTTCTCTCCTAGCTCACCTTATCAATGAGACCGAGCTCCTGCTCTCTCGACCCTATCCCTACTAAATTGCTGACAACCCAGCTTTCCTTCCTAGCTCCCATGTTAATAGATATTGTTAACGGTTCTCTCTCCTCTGGTATTGTCCCCTTTCCTTCATATCTGCCATCATCACCCCTCTCCTCAAATAAACAATTCCTGACCCCCTCCGTCCTTGCAAATTATCGCCCGAATCTCCAACCATCCTTTCCTCTCAAGATCTGGAGCATATTGTCACCTCCCAAATCTGTGCCCATCTTTCCCAGAACTCCTTGTTTGTTCAAATCCCTCCAATCAGGCTTCCGCCCTGCCACAGTACTGAAACTGCTCTTACCAAGGTCACAAATGTCATCTTAATTGACTGTGACAAGGACATCGATCCCTTCTCATCCTTCTGGACCTGACTGCAGCCTTGACACAGTTGACCACAAAATTCTGCTCCAACACCTCTGCACAGTTAGATGGCATTGCACTCGGCTGGTTCATTCCTATCTTTCCAGTTGTAACCATAGAATCGCCTGCAATGGCTTCTCTTCCCAATCCCGCACTGTCACCTCTGGTGTACCCCAAGGATCTATCCTTGGCCCCCTTCTGTTTCTCATCTACATCAAGTTTAAGTTGGAAATACTGATTGATTCGATGACATCCGGCAATTCAACATGAGTTTTCACATGTACGCTGATGATACCCAGCACTCCTGGCCAGCCACCCGAGTTCTACCCTCCATAAACTTGAGGTCATCCAAAACTCTGCCTTCCATGTGCTAACTCGTACCAAGAGCTGCTCACCCATCCCCCCTATGCTTGCTGACCTACACTGGCTCCCAGTTAAGCAACTTTTAAATTCTCATCCTTGTTTTCAAATCCCTCCATGGCCTCGCCCCTCCTTATCTCTGTAATCTCCTCCAGCCCTATAATCCCCCTAAATCTCTGCGCTCTGCCTATTCTGGCCTTTTGACATCCTTGCTTTTAAATTGGCAGTCGTGCCTTTAGCTGCCTTGGATCTAAGCTCTGGAATTCCCTCCCTAAATCTCTCTGCCTCTCCACTTCTCTTTCCTCCTATAAGACACTCCTTAAAACCTACCTCTTCGACCAAGCTTTTGGTCACCTGCCCTAACATCATCTTATATGGCTCAGTGACTTTTTTTGATAACTCTCCTGGGAAGCGCCTTGGGATGTTTTATTATGTTAAAGACCCTATATAAATATTAGTTGTTGTTAAGGTGGGAGCAGGAGAATTCTTAGATAATGTGTATTTGGCACAATGAGAAATGTGGCGGTGTTCATTTGTTTGGTGCCTTATATATGCTTTGAGATGATGCCTAAATCTGGGATAAAAATTGCCATACATCTAGACAGAGTTAGTCAAGCCACTCATTTAGCTAAAACGTAATCTCTCTCACTCACTCTCGCGCACGCACTCGCTCTCGTGCACACTCTCTCTTTATTATGTCCAGACACAGTAGCCCCATTCATATGTAGACAAACATTTTACTTCAGGTATTTCATGGTGGCAAGCAGTATGGGATGTGTGAAAGCAGAAAGAGGAATGCATCCATGGGGAATTGGGCTGCAAATCCACATCCAATTTATGCTTGCAGGCATCCATGTTTATCCTAATTGGTACTAGCATGAGACTGGTCCCCGAGGTGGATCTTGTTTACACGGATGCTGATTCGGAATTTGTTCTTTGGGCATTTGATGTTGGCAATTGGGGGTCAGATTTTGCGGTGAACCTGATCTCCTTTTGCAACTGTAATGCACTGCGTATAGGTGAGGATGTATTTTAGCCTTGGCATTACCTTGTGCTAACTCCCATGATAAATCCACAGCTTTTTCTTTATAATGTGTCAATGAAGGTTTGTGGAAGTGAGGTAACTAACATGGAGGCTGTACCTAAAGCCAGATTCTTGAAACTTGGTTTTAATCACAGGCCTTGAACACAAACTAATCTACCTTATTTCTGCATTTATAGGTTTTGTGAATTTTAAGATTAAATATTTTATTGCAAGAGTAGTTAACTAGTCACTTAATCATATCACCTGACTCCGAAATGTTACATTTCTCTTCATAGTCGCCGCTCCCACTGGCCTTGCACACAGTAGATTGAAAGTAGTATTCTACTGTTATTATGTTAGGATCAATAATCTAAGAACATTTTGATAATGGCCTAGAATTAGTATGTTGCAGGGAGCAACTTTGAGTTTTAATTGAAACATCCTGTCTTTATTTTGACAGCCATACCCACATGTTATGCCACGGAGAATGACTGGACAACGATACCGCTTACAACAGCCTTTGCCACCACCTCCACCTTATTACCCCAGCTTCCTGCCATATTTCCTGTAAGTCATGCATTTGTTAGTATGGAGGCGGGTGGGCTCGAAGTGCTGTGTGTTGTTACCAGCTGAACAGTGAAGTGAAATATTGCAAGGCAGAGTGGGTAGCATCCAGCAGGTCACCTTTAGTCTTCAGATTTCTTCTGATACATTTCTTAAATGTTCTCAGTTACAGCTACATTTCTAAATGTAAATATATACCTAACCTAAATAATGATAAAGCAGTTGTTCAGCTTTGATTTATATTAATTTCACGTCATTTAAACTGGTTTGCTGTGGCTGATCCAGTCTTTAAGAAGCTTGCATACATGTATCACTCCTGATTGTGGCTGGTTCGATTTGTTTGTACCAAGTTTTTAAAGCTGACATTACTGCATCAGTCTACACATTGCTACCAATCATTCTCTTTAAGACGTCCCTAAAATGTAGGTTTATTGTGTGTGTATTCCTTAAGAACTTAAAAAAATAGGAGCAGGAGTCAGCCATATGGCCCATCGAGCCTACTCCATCATTTAATAAGATCCTGGCTGAACTTCTACATCAACTCCACTTTCCTGCCCTATTCCCATATCTTTAAATTTCCCTAGTGCCCAAAAATCTATTTATCTCAGTCTTGAATATACTCATCGACTGATCTTTCAAAGCCCTCTGGTTTAGAGAATTCCAAAGATTCACGACCCTCTGAGTAAAGAAATTTCTCCTCATCTCAGTCTTAAATGGCCGACCCTTTATTCTGAGACTATGGGCTCAATTTTCCCCAGTTATCTGCACCGTTTTTTTGGTGTGCGCTGCTTTTTTTGGCCTAAATTAAAATATCCAAGTTTCCCCAAAGTTTGTGTGTCAGTGTAACTCAGTTATGATCTTTTTACGGTTAGTATTTTTTTGAGTAACCTGATGTCTGTGCCAATTTTTCAGTTTTATGCAAGTTTGGCCAATTTACATTTCTCCTAAGACACTCCCAAAAAACCTTCTGGGCACTTAAACACCAGTGCACATTAAAAAAATCAGCGCAGAAAGACACCATTGTTTTTATGCAAAGTTTTGGAGGGAGTCAAGAAGACATTAACTATGCATCATGAAGCTTAATTTTTTCAAACTTAAAACTGAGAAAATGGAAGCTAATGCAATTCTTTAATTTTGGATTTTTTCTCAGGTGCCACGCCACCACCAAATGTCTACTCACTGGGCTCGAGGGTCGGAGCATCGGCTGGCAGAATCGCTCCCTCACCGGACACAGGGCTCGGGGCTTGGCTTCAAAAGAAGCCGTGGGGGTGGGTGGAAGCCGAACTGAAGGCATGAGAAGCCTTACACTATGCAGCAGCTTCAAAAGAAACCCGGGTGGGGGGTGGATGCTGAGCCCCTGAGACCGGGCGAGGGAGCGATTCTGCCGGTCGACACTCGAGCCCAGTGAAGAGACGTTTGGTCGGTGGTGGGATGGTACTTGGGTCGGGGGGGGGGGGAAACTAAAATTAAAGAATTGCATTAGACTTCGTTGCCCCAAATGTCCTCATTTCAATGCCTAGTTTCCCATTCTAAGCAAGCCTATTGCGCATGCACAGATCTGGGTGTGGTCCATACTAGGGCGTCGACCTTGGGGAGAAAGAGAGGAAAGAAGCTTTAACTCCTTGTCCTGCTGTTTTGAGCTTCTTGCAAATCTACAATTTAATTATGGGGGCAATATTGACAATGCCATACCTCATGCAAGCCTTCTGCATGATGGTGCTGTGGAGGAGACGATTGATTCGACATCATCACATGAGGAACCTCTGAGCGCGTAGGATGATGGGCAGGAGGTCTTACCTTTGTCGGGTATATTGTCAGGAGTTCATACCTGCACGTGAGTGATGCAGACTGTGTGAGAAGGCTGCGTTTCCGCTAAGAAGTTGTAACTGAGATCCCTGGGTTAGTAAAAACAGACCTGCAACCAAGAAGCGTCATGAAGACTGCTTTGTCAGTTGAAGTGAAGGTTACAGCTGCACTTTCATTCTATGGGGATGTGTGTGCCATTTCTCAACATGCAACACATATCTGCATTCGGCAGATGACTGCTGCCCTATGTCCCTGGAGGAATGACTACCTAAAGTTCCCCATGACCGCCCAGACAATGCATGAAAGGGTTGTGGGCTTCTCCTCCAGGATTGCTGGCTTCTCAAAGGTACAGGGCTGTATTGATTGTACCCACATCGCCTTGCGAGCACCTTTTGGAGATGTACAGGAACAGAAAAGGCTTCCACTCTGTTAATGTGCAGCTTGTGTGTGACAACATGTATTGTATCATGTCAATTGATGCGAGATACCCTGGGAGCACTCATAATGTGTTCATCCTACGCGAGAGCGCTATATCTGTCATGTTTCAGCAGCAGCCAGAAGGGCAGAGCTGGCTCAAGACGCCCCTACGCGTAACCCGGACGGAAGCTGACTGGGAATACAACATGTCTCATGTTGCGACACACAGCATAATAGAGAGGACCATTGGCATCTTGAAACAACGTTTCCGATGCCTGGACCATTCCGGAGGAGAGATTGTCGGTTAGTTTACTGTTGTGTGCAGCATAACTTGGCCATCATGAGGCAGCAGCAGCCGATATTAGAAGACCCACCTGAGGTGATAATGGCTGATGATGAGGAGGAAGATGCAGAAGACTAGGAGGAGGACGAGGAAGCCATGCAACTACCTGAACCCAGAGCACGATGGTGGAGGAGAGCGGGCCATCGTGCCCTTTTAACGAATGCTTGAGCTTTGTGCCAGCAGTTCATCCGTGAACGCTTTGCTGCCTGAAGGCTCAGCGGCAACTATTCCAAATGGACCATGTTTACTGTTTGGACCTGTTCTGTAATGTTGTGTTGTGTTAATGGAAATGATTCAGTTATAATTTAAATTAAACTTTTCAATTAAATATAACACTTGTTTGTACTTAACTTTATTAAAAATATTCTTGTATCAAACTTTTAAGTTTTCAGTTAAGATCACTTACAAACTTTTAAACTTGTAAATTTACATAAATTACAAAAAGCTTTTAATTTGAGAACAGTTACAAGAGTAACAACAATAATAATAACAGCAGCAGCAGCAGCAAAGAAAGGCTGCACCCATCTCTCCTCCACCTTAATTCATAGACCGCCCGCTGCGCTTGGTCTTGTTGACTCCACCCCTGCCCTCAACGTTTCTTGGGTTGGTACCAAGCTTATTCTTTCGAACATCTCGGTAATGTGGAAGGCCGGGCTTGAGCCACTTCAGATGCTGGTCTGGGGATTGGAGTGGAAGTGGTAGTTGATTGTCAATGGGCGCTGGATCTGGGTGTGTTCCCTTATTGCAGAAGCTAACTCCGACATTCCCTCTCTTGTGCCCTGACAGTGTCTCAACTCTTGCAACATTCCCTCCCTCGTATCCACTGACACTGTATCAGTTGCCTGCAACATTCCCTCCCTCATGTGCCCGGGTTATGTTCCCATTTCAGGTGAGAGTGTTGTTACTTCTCCCGACTGTCCCGATATCTCATCACCCACCCCACTGATGGTGTCCAGGAGTGATCATGTAAGGTCAATGCTCTCCGCATTCATTGCCATCATCTGAACCACGTCTGTTAGCTCCTGCACCTCAGGAGAGCGCTGTCAAGCTGGTTAAAGAGGAAATTGATGCAATAGTAAGGAGGGACATTAGCCTGGATGATGTGGAATCATTATGGGTGGAGCTGTGGAATACCAAGGGCAGAAAACGCTAGTGGGAGTTGTGTACAGACCACCAATCAGTAGTAGTGAGGTTGGGGACAGCATCAACAAGAAATAAGGGATGTGTGCAATATAAAGGTACAGCAGTTATCATGGGTGACTTTAATCTACATATAGATTGGGCTAACCAAACTGGTAGCAATGCGGTGGAGGAGGATTTCTTGGAGTGTATTAGGGATGGTTTTCTAGACCAATATGTCGAGGAACCAACTAGAGAACTGGCCATCCTAGACTGGGTGATGTCTAATGAGAACTTAGCAATCTTGTTGTGCGAGGCCCCTTGGGGAAGAGTGACCATAATATGGCAGAATTCTTTATTAAGATGGAGAGTAGTGATACAGTTAATTCGGAAACTAGGGTCCTGAACTTAAGGAAAGGTAACTTCGACAGTATGAGGCGTGAATTGGCTAGAATAGACAGGCAAAAGATACTTAAAGGGTTGACGGTGGATAAGCAATGGCAAACATTTAAAGATCACATGGATGAACTTCAGCAATTGTACATCCCTGTCTGGAGTAAAAATAAAACGGGGAAGGTGGCTCAACCATGGCTAACAAGGGAAATTAAGGATAGTGTTAAAGCCAAGGAAGAGGCATATTATTTGGCTAGAAACAGCAACAAACCTGAGGACTGGGAGAAATTTAGAATTCAACAGAAGAAGACTAAGGGTTTAATTAAAAGGGGGAAAATAGAGTACGAGAGGAAGCTTGCAGGGAACATAAAAACTGACTGCAAAAGCTTCTATAAATATGTGAAGAGAAAAAGATTAGTGAAGACAAACGTAGGTCCCTTGCAGTCGGATTCAGGTGAATTCATAATGGGGAACAAAGAAATGGCAGACCAATTGAACCAATACTTCGGTTCTGTCTTCACGAAGGAAGACACAAATAACCTTCCGAATGTACTAGGGGACAGTAGATCTAGTGAGAAGGAGGAACTGAAGGATATCCTTATTAGGCGGGACATTGGATTAGGGAAATTGATGGGATTGAAGGCCAATAAATCCCCAGGGCCTGATAGTCTACATCCCAGAGTACTTAAGGAAGTGGCCCTAGAAATAGTGGATGCATTGGTGATCATTTTCTAACAGTTTATCGACTCTGCATCAGTTCCTATGGACTGGAGGGTAGCTAATGTAACACCACTTTTTAAAAAAAGAAGGGAGAGAGAAAACGGGTAATTATACACCGGTTAGCCTGACATCAGTAGTGGGGAAAATGTTGGAATCAATCATTAAGGATGAAATAGCAGCGCATTTGGAAAGCAGTGACAGGATTGGACCGAGTCAGCATGGATTTATGAAAGGGAATCATGCTTGACAAATCTTCTGGAATTTTTTGAGGTTGTAACTAGCAGAGTGGACAAGGGAGAACCAATGGATGTGGTGTATTTGGACTTTCAAAAGGCTTTTGACAAGGTCCCGCACAAGAGATTGGCGTGCAAAATCAAAGCGCATGGTATTGGGGTTAATAGACTGACGTGGATAGAGAACTGGTTGGCAGACAGGAAGCAGAGAGTCGGGATAAACGGGTCCTTTTCAGAATGGCAGGCAGTGACTAGTGGAGTGCCGCAGGGCTCAGTGCTGGGACCCCAGCTCTTTACAATATACATTAATGATTTAGATGAAGGAATTGAGTGTAATATCTCCAAGTTTGCAGATGACATTAAACTGGGTGGCAGTGTGAGCTGTGAGGAGGACGCTAAGAGGCTGCAGGGTGACTTGGACAGGTTAGGTGAGTGGGCAAATGCATGGCAGATGCAGTATAATGTGGATAAATGTGAGGTTATCCATTTTGGGGGCAAAAACACAAAAGCAGAATATTATCTGGATGGCGGCAGATTAGGAAAAGGGGAGGTGCAACGAGACCTGGGTGTCATGGTTCATCAGTCATTGAAAGTGGGCATGCAGGTACAGCAGGCGGTGAAGAAGGCAAATGGTATGTTCGCCCTCATACCTAGGGGATTTGAGTATAGGAGCAGGAGGTCTTACTGCAGTTGTACAGGGCCTTAGTGAGGCCTCACCTGGAATATTGTGTTCAGTTTTGATCTCCTAATCTGAGGAAGGACGTTCTTGCTACTTAGGGAGTGCAGCGAAGGTTCACCAGACTGATTCCAGGGATGGCTGGGCTGCCATATGAGGAGAGACTGGATCAACTGGGCCTTTATTACTGGAGTTTAGAAGAATGAGAGGAGGTCTCATAGAAACGTATAAGATTCTGACGGGACTGGACAGGTTTGATGCAGGAAGAATGTTCCCGATGTTGGGGAAGTCCAGAACCAGGGGACATAGGATAAGGGGTAGGACATTTAGGACTAAGATGAGGAGAAACTTCTTCACTCAGAGAGTTGTTAACCTATGGAATTCCCTGCCGCAGAGAGTTGTTGATGCCAGTTCTTTGGATATATTCAAGAGGGAGTTAGATATGGCCCCTAAGGCTTAGGGGATCAAGGGGTATGGAGAGAAAGCAGGAAAGGGGTACTGAGGGAATGATCAGCCATGATCTTATTGAATGGCGGTGCAGGCTCGAAGGGCCGAATGGCCTACTCCTGCACCTATTTTCTATGTTTCCATGTTTCCCCTCCCCTGGGTGTGACTCGCTGCATCCCACTGGGACCCGCAGCCTCGGATTGTGGGGCCCTGGGTGTGCCTCGTTGCAACTATTTTAAGTTGAAACAATAATCAAGTGCCCCCTTATTAAAGGGGCACTAAAACCGAAAAAATAAACAAATGAACTTTTTATTATAATGGTTCAAATTAAAATTTGGTTGCCGGGGGTGATGATGCACTCCAGTTACATCCCACTGGGACCCGCAGCCTGGAACGGTGGGGCCCTGCGTGTGCCTCACTGCACAGCATTAGAATCCCCAGCCTCAGACTGTGAGAAACCATGGAATGTCCCAACACTCGTACCGCTCAGGAAAGGGTCTGGCACCTCAATGGGCGGCACCTACACCTCTAGAGTGAGTACAACAGCGGGGGCTTCATCCATCTCCCCCCTGCCCCTCCCCCTCATCTCTTGGTCTGGAAGGTGGGATTGGAAGATGTTCTCCTCTTCAGGCTCGTCCTCGTCTGAATCTTCTTCTACATCGACTTCAGCCTCGTCCGGGTTGGCCTCAAGTTCTGCAAAATATAACAGAACAGACAAATAGTTCGCAGCAGAGGAGGGGGCAGGGTGGGTGGCATGAGTAGGTTCACACAATGCAAAGAACAGGCTCATTTGAAGAACCATGATGAATGATAGCACATTGCGTCAACCGAAGCGTAGCTAGCCCGCGCTGTACTTAACATTTAGCAAAGCCAGACTGTGGAATTTACAGAACTTACCCCTCTCCCTTGAGTCTGGGCCCAGCTTGTGTAGTGGTGGTTGCTGTTCTCCAGGCAGGACCCATCAAAGCAGCGACCCTCTCTTCCAAGGGTGTCAGTGGGTGCAGATTTGCCGGGCCTCCTACTGTTCGAGTTCTTTTCCTTTTGTTGTGGTGCTACCTTCCTCTGCAAAGATGAAAATATAACTTTTTAGAGAGGGTGTCTTTCTGCTGGGTGGGACATATACAGATGGTCACATTTGCAATTGCAATTCCATTGAATAAATGAAAATATTACTTACACTAACTACTTGACCAAGGTCCTGCCACTTCTTGCACTGGCCTCCAGACCTCGGGGTGGTCACCATTGCACAGTAATCTTCTGCAAGTTGGTTCGTGTTTCTTCATTTCTTTTGGTGAAACTTTTATGTGACCTCTGCTGGTGTCCAGCTCGTGCCATCTGCCTCAATCACAGTAACTAGTACCTCCACTTCATCCTGTAAAAAAATTATTGGTCCTTGAGCCGCGTTGCACGTTGTATTGCAGCTCCAATTTTTCCAATGAGAATGAAAGTTCTCACACACAACTGGCTCTTTAGAAATGGTCGAATGCAGACTGGGAGCTGTACTGGGCATGCGCGCCCATAGCAGTCAGTCACAAATATCCTTGTTTTTTGCGCATGCGCAGAAGCTGGGGGCGGGGGGTCGTTTATTCAGCGCAGATATTAGGCTCCACCCCACCCCCGAAGCTAAAGGACAGGCTGTGCGACGGCAATTTCAAAAAATAGAACCGGAAAACTTGCTCTTTTTTTTTGGAGTAGTCAGGGCCAAAAAAACGGGCGTAAGTCTTGCAATACGCCAAAAAATGGCATTGGGGAAAATTGAGCCCAATGACCCTCGTTCTAGGCTCTCCAACCAGGGGAAACAACCTCCCAGCCTCTACCCTGTCAAGCTTTCTAAGAATTTATATGTTTTAATGAGGTCACCTCTCATTCTTTTAAACTCCAGAGAATATAGGTCCATTCTAGTCAATCTCTCCTCAGGGTGCCTAGGAATCAATCTAGAGAACCTTTGTTGGTTGGGCCCCCTCCAAAGCAAATATATCTTCCTTGGGTAAGGAGACCAAAACTGTACACAATTCTCCAGGTGTGGTCTCACCAAAGCCTTATATAATTGCAGCAAGTTTTCCTTACTCTTATACTCCAACTCCCTTACAATAAAGGCTAACATATCATTTGCCTTCCTAATTGCTTGCTGTACCTGCCTGTTCACTTTCAATCACAGAATGGCTAGGGGCATGATGGTAATTGGATGTGAAGATCAAGTGACGACTCTGTAGCAGCATGTCTGGGAACTGTAAGAAAGCTGTAGAACAAGTTGCCCATTACAGTGAAGACTTGTTGACTGGTTTTGTGTTTTGTACACGTACCACTTTGTGTTTTATGAGCACCATAAGCAGTGAGCACTACAGTCAAGGTCATAGTTCACTTGATCTTACAATGACGGGTTGCAGCAACACACCATCCCAGTCCCAGTTGTATAAGTTCCTGCCCAGCTTAGATCTCTGCCAGAGACATTTAACAAAAGTCACAGATGTAAGAAAGGCTGTTAACGTTCTCTGATGCTTAATTAGTTAACATGGGTCGTAGGTCGATTTTCAACTTGGCACCTGGCAGTGGATATGAAAATCAGGCGATTTCTAGAATGCTTTGCTGAGCTGCAACACTAGTTTTCTGCTTAAGCAGTAAGTTAGAAATCTACCCCTGGGTGTATGATTCACTAAATCATTTATATTGAGTCAGGTTTGTCCATCCCACAGCAGTTGTGAATTGTCAGTCCTCTGCTAGTACAATTATTGAGTGAGGTTAAAATTGTACCCATGATGCTGTAATAAGCAAAAGTGGCTGAGCCAGCCATTTTCCAGCTTGAACCAAGTTCAGGCTGAGCCAATAAAAATGATCTTTACTATTCATTCTGTTGCAAGTACATTTGTAAACAGCCTTCAACTGTAGCATTGGTTTTATTTAATGTTTGATTTTGATGTATTTATCCTGTTGTATTTATTCTTGGTGTTTTTCTTTTGTTGCTAACTTTGTCTCCTTTCCTCCCTTCCTCTTGTAGGCTATGATCCTTGCTAGAGTATGGTCCACCGGGTGTGGCAGCCCTCTGGTATCCTGCCCGAGTGGCCATTCTTCACTTATTGTTGACAGGCTATTTAACCAAAGGGAGCATCACAGGCCAGCATAATTCATACATGTGCACTTTCTAGCAATGATTGCTGGATAGTGATTAGGAGCAGAAACCCTATTTGATTCTTCCCCTATAGAGCCCAGGGGCATTGTTACGCTCTAAGTGCAGCTCATAGACTGGGACTCTAGGATCTTCTGGTCTGTACTGTTTAGTGTTAAACCAGGTGGTGCTTTTTATCCACCAGGCCGTCAGATTGTTGTTTTTAGTTGTGGGTCAGTCTTTTAATAATTGCTGATTTCTTTGCAACTGTTGGCTTTCACTCTCTGTTCACTGCATGTCTCTTCTAAATGTCTCTGGTGCCGTTTGTTTTTTTTGTTTCCCCAGTTTTTTCATTTATGTTTTGATGATCCTACAGGCATCCAGCCTAGCTGTCATCCTTGGCCTCCGTCTCTTTCTCCCCCATATGGTAATTAATTGTTACTAGTGTTCTCCTCTTTCCACTGCCCCCTCCCTCCTCAGTCATCTTATAATTTATTTTCTGTTTTCATCCCTTGGTACATCTCTCATGTTTTCTTTTGCTTTGTTCCATGTCATCCAACCCTATTTTGATTTTTGGTTTTGCTCTCCAAGTCCATTTTCCTGACGAGAAGCTGGTTGGGAGGGAGAAGGGGGTTCGGGATCTGAAGTTTCACTGCATTACATTCAAAATCTTCTTTCACTGACCTTTCCAGATGTGGAAGTGGAACTTTAATTCTTCTACTATCCATCATTGTTTGATAGTTCCAGAATCCCTATCCCGTTTACATTCAAAATAAGGCAGTGAGTGATGATTTTAAATCAAAAATTGTAGGAACTCATTGCTGGGAGCTAGTGTGTCGGCTCTCCAAAATACTCCATTAATTTTTATGACCTTGAGATTTGTGCGCTTAATTGCTCAGCAGCCCAATTTGTTTTTAATGTCCATTCTGCTAACAGTACTGCCTGTTAGATGGACACTTGACTTTATTGAATTATTTTACTGCTTCAAGCATAGAGACTGGGTCAAAGGCTAGTTCCTATTTAATCCGTGCAAGGGTGTGTTTGTCACAGGCATAAACAACTCTTGGCCATTATTTTTAAAGTAAAACCAGACAGTTGGCACAAGCTTTATTTGGATTTTATTTAACTTGCTTGGATAAAAGAACCTAGCTACATATTATTTGCTGCTAACAGGCATCAAATAATGTAAGTAAATGGACATTTTTTGGGAGTGGCAGAATGTGTCAGGGCTGTGCCCCTAGGATCTGCTAAGATCGTTTTTTTTTCTTTGTTTTCCATTTGTATTTAAATAATTTGGGCATAGGCTCAAGAGGATGTTATTGAAGTTTACAGAAGATACCAAATTAGGGAGCATAGTGAACTGTGTTGAAGATGCAGAAAAATATAGACAGGTTAGCAGTGTGATCAGACAGTTAGCAGAAGAAGTTCAAAACAGATAAATATGGTGTAGACATTTCGACAAAAAAAGTATACCCCACATGATGAGATTCTTTTCAGAGAGGTGAAACCGAGAGATTTATGGATGGAAATACAATGATCTTTCAGGGTGCCCGTCAACTGGAAAAGGCCGTAAAAAGGCAAATAGGATTCTGCATTTTATATTTAGGAACATTGAATAAAAAAACAAGGAAGTTATGCTAAGTCTGTATAAGACATTAGTTAAGCCACAGTTGTCGTACTGCTTGCAATTCTAAGTACCCCATTGTAGGAAATATATTAAAGACATGGAAAGGGTACAGAATGATATGGAGAATGAAAGCTTATAGCTATAAAGAAAGGCTTTCAACATTGGGGCTTTTTTCACTGGACAGAGGAAATTAGGGAGGGGTCTAATCAAGGTTTTCAAAATGATAAAAGGGTAAATAGTGAAGATTGTTTCCATTGGCTGAAGAATCAGTAATGTTTATCTATGTTTTAATTTTTTCATAAGTAAAGATCCGAATTCCTCTGAGTCTGAAGGAGGAGCATTTAAAAGAAAAAAGACAGACCCATTTATATAGCACCTTTCACGACCACCGGATGTCTCAAAGCGCTTTACAGCCAATGAAGTGTAGTCACTGTTGTAATTTACAGCATCAAAAGGTTTGTTTTGAGGTACTTTAAAAGGCAGGCTACTTATTATGCTTAGGGATTGGGGGGAATCCACCCTGACAGATAATATGTTCTTCTGAACTAATAAATGAAATGAAGGATTTGTTTCACATGGAAGATTAAATTACTTTTGTTTCCTGTAATAGATCAATGCTTCCAGTGCCTCCTGCAGTGGGACCAGCCATTAGTGTGGAACTCGAGGTGGAGGATGTGGAAGTGGAAAATTATGAGGTGTGTGCTTCTCATTTGTCAAGTCTTGGAGCTTTACTAAACTAACATCTGCAGCATTATGCACTTAACTTGGGGACTCTCTCGCACCTTCTAAATGGTTTTTCAGCATTAACTTGACCTCAATTTATTCAAAAATTCTACTCAATTTATTACAATACAACAACCAAAAAATGGAGCCGACGATTGCAAAATGAGTTTAGGGAGCTGTCAAATTGTAATACCCTGGGTAGTGCAGGACAGCAGCAGTGCAGTAATGTGCACATGCGAAACAGGCTCATGTTGGATTCTGTCAATGTCCATGATGTTGACTCTGTGGCGGTTGGGAATGGAGGTGTCCATCACAAGCAATATAAATGTATACAGTTGCGGAAGAGGTGTTAGGAAACTTAGTGTGAAAATCAGTACACATAAAGCAATGTGTGAGGAGGACACACAAAATCTGCAAAAGGACATAGACAGGCTAAGTGAGTGGGCAAAAATTTGGCAGATGGAGTATAATGTTGGAAAGTGTGAGGTCATGCACTTCGGCAGAAAAAAAATCAAAGAGCAAGTTATTATTTAAATGTTGAAAGATTGAAAAGTGCTGCAGTACAGCAGGACCTGGGGGTAATTGTGCATGAAACACAAAAGGTTAGTATGCAGGTGCAGCAAGTGATCAGGAAGGCCAGTTGGAATCTTGGCCTTTATTGCAAAGGGGATAGAGTATAAAAGCAGGAAAGATTTACTACAGTTATACAGGGTATTGGTGAGGCCACACCTGGAATATTTACGAAAGGATATACTTGCTTTGGAGACAGTTCAGAGAAGGTTCACTAGGTTGATTCCATTGACTTATAAGGAAAGGTTGAGTAGGTTGGGCCTCTACTCATTGGAATTCAGAAGAATGAGAGGTGATCTTATCGAAACATATACGATTATGAGGGCGCTTGACAAGGTGGATGCAGAGAGGATGTTTCCACTGATGGGGGAGACTAGAACTAGAGGGCATAATCTTAGAATAAAGGGCCACCCATTTAAAACTAGGATGAGGAGAAATTTCTTCTCTCATAGGGTTGTAAATCTGTGAAATTTGCTGCCTCAGAGCTGTGGAAGCTGGGACTTTGAATAAATTTAAACAGAAATAGACAGTTTCTTAAACGATAAAGGAATAAGAGGTTATGGGGAGCGGGCAGGGAAGTGGATCCGAGTCCATGATTGGATCAGCTGTGATCGTATTAAATGGCGGAGCAGGCTCGAGGGGCCGTATGGCCTATTCCTCTTATTTCTTATGTTCTTCTGTTCTTAAAACATCCTTTCAGAAGAGTTTCAAGGCATCTATTTTGTGTTTTTGTGGTAACATTCGAAGCCAACTCCGTTATTAAGGAGGTAGAGCATTAAGGTGATTCAGAAAGTAAAGGAACAGTTTGTGAAATTGACAGTACTTGATTTGTGGTCAATGGTACAAAACAATAATTGAAATTTTTAGTTCAAACTTCTCAATCTCATTTATAAATTCCTCCATAGAGTCACCTCATCTTGCCTCTGCAACCTACTGCAGCTCTATGCCACAGTCCATGTTTTTACTCTGTCAAGCAACTTGGGACATTTACTTTACTATCGCAAAGGCACCATATGAATGCTTGTTGCTGTTTTCCTGATCGCTATCCTGTAACTCCTGCTGGAAAGTGCACATGTGTGGACATGTTGAAACAGGAGGGAGCTTTTTTGCAGTCAGGTATTCTGTTGATGCTTGCTGTCTCGGACGTGCATGACAAATATCCACTTGGGTGAGGTACCGCCGATCTTGGAATCGCACTCCAGCAGGAGTCGGTGCCTTCAGAAGAGCAAGGGAGAACATTGGGAAATATGAATGCAGCATGTAGTAACTAACTGGCTGGCTGCAGATGGATCAGGGTTGGCAAATAAATATTTCTGGATATGAAACTTTCAGGATGGATACAGAAGAAGAAAAACCGGAACAATAGCAGTATTAATTAGAGACAGTATTGTTGCATTTGTGCATAAGGATTTAAATAGAGAAGTGATTCTAAAAGAATTCCTTTGAATTGAGCTGAGGAAAAGTAATGGATCTGGACTGCCAAACAGTGGAAAGGAAACCAAGGAGGCAATTCGTGGACAAATGAGAGACATATATTAACAATAGAGCTACAATTGTAGGCAGTTCTAATCATCAGAAAATAAATGGGGATTGAGAAAATGTCTGTGGTGAAAGGAGGCGGTTTGTAATGTGTTCAGGACTGTTTTCTCAGTGCGTTGTTACTGCAACAAGGATGTAAAGAACTGGTTGATCTCCCTTGGTGTTACACGATTTATGAAGAACAAGTGTTGCGTTCAGGTGAAGCAGAGTTAGAGGTGGCGGATAATTGGAAATGAGCATGTAGATGTAGTTCAGTTGCTATTTAAAGTCCGATTTTGTCCTTATTTTTATATAATTTAATTTATTTTTTTGTTAAATAGCAACATGCAGGAATTTGGTAAGCAAAGTAGAGTTAGTTGGAGATCAAGAGTTTCTGTGCAATAGAGGCTGTGGAGCTGGGAGAGGTGCTACTGCACCAACACTGTTGGGAGGGTGTAACTACAGCATGGAATGTTTACACAGGCAGTTTCCATTATCAGTGTGGGGTTGGAATTTAAAATGTCAAAAGTTGTCAGGATGTCTGTGCAGATGTCCGATATTTAATATATTATAGATATAAGAAAATGGGAGTTTAGTATGGCCGAAAGGATGTATGGGAGGCAATTAGCAAAAAAGCATAAAGGATAATGTGTTTTTTTTTATATAGACACATTAGTAGCAAGAGGATAATCAAGGTAGGGATAGGGCCATTCAGAAATGAAGGCGACAAGCGTGAGGCAATGGCAGATAGAATACACAAGTACTTTGCTTCAGTTTTCACAGGAGGTTGATACTGGAATTGTAGTACCACCAGAGGTGGGTGTAGAATTTAGTGGCGATGATTATTCAAAGAGAAATGGTACAAAATAAGTTGATCAAACATAAGATAGACAAATCAGACGTTTTACATCCCAGGATTCTGAGGGAAGCTGGAGGCTCTGACAGGAGCGGAGAGTGCTGGAGGATGATTCTGAATGATTGTGATGAGGTGGGGAAAGTGTGTTGCTTTTTCAGCAAGACTCTTAACGTTAAAATAATCACACAAATTAGGTTAGAAAATATCTCTTTACACAGAAGGTGATTGGAATGTATAATTTTCTGCCACTGATTGTTTAAGCAGAGTCCATGAATTGTTTTAAAAGGAAATTCGTTTGAAAAAGAATACTACTATAATAGGTATGAGATTTGAGCAGGAAAGTAGGATTAGATTAGGTAGCGCATGTGGACAAAAACACTGCAATAGACTCAGTGGGCCAAACGGCCTGTTTCTATGCTGTAACATTTGTATGATTCTATACAATATTTGCAGGCCTGAGTGTTTTTCATAAACTGAATATGGAGCAGCCCTTCCATACTAGTTTTAAAATAATGTAGCATTAAATCATCCGCACACACTGCTGTATTTGATGTAGAGTGCACTGTGTTTATTACTGCAGTCAAGTTGAGTGTGCATGACCAATAAAAAAAGAAAAACTACAATTGCTGGAAATTGAAATAAACACACAACAATTTTGTAAATTGTCACTGCTGCGAGTCCTGTTGCATTACAATCCTAATTTAATGCAGTTGTGTAAATTGAACGTAATTTTTTTGAAGTGCCGTTCAAATAGAATTAAAAGTTTCCTTGAATCAATCCACCCACTTGCAAACGTTTCCTTATAAAACTTTTGAGATAAGTTCATTGAGACTAGGAGCTTTAGTTGATTCAGTTACCAAGAAACAAGCTCAGTTCACATTTTCCAGAGCAGCTTTTGCTTAACTGGGGGAAGAGGCACAAACTATACCAGTATAAAAGCAAAATACTGCAGATGCTGGAATCTGGAATAAAAATAGAAAATGCTGGAAATCTCAGCGGGTCAGGCAGCATCTGTGGAGAGAGAAACCGTTAACGTTTCGGATCACTGACCCTTCGTTGAAGTGTTCTCCAGCTCTGACGAAGGGTCATCGACCCAAAACGTTTCTCTCCATAGATGCTGCCTGACCCGCTGAGATTTCCAGCATTTTCTGTTTTTATTGCAGATCTCAGTTACTGTCTCCGCCTCAGACTTAATCCATGTGGATTCCAACTGAAATTCCACCCCTCATGTTTTGGATCGATCAAGATTACAGATCTCTCCGAGATATTGAACAAACTATGCTAGTATTTACTTGTATTGTCAGAATAAAATATCGCTGAAATCTTTTGATTCTTCATACTCTATCATTGGCCTTTTATGTTTACAGGCACTGCTTAACTTGGCCGAGCGACTGGGAGAAGCTAAGCCGCGGGGACTCACCAAAGCAGACATAGAGCAGCTTCCGTCCTATAGGTTTAACCCTGAAAATCACCAGTCAGAACAAACCTTGTGAGTAGCATTTACACTGTTAGCTTGTCTTTTTGTTCTGGTCTCTTTTTCCCCATCCACACGTTATGAATAAATACTGTCCATATAAAGATGGAGGATCTTTGCTGCCTGAAAATAAACACAACACACAGAACAATGCTTATTGGTATTCTGGGAGGAAGTAGAACGGTGAGTTTGAGTTCATTCTGCTAGCAGCATATTTATACTTGCACCTAGGAAACCCAATCCCACCTCTGTGTTGCCAGCGTATGACAAAATCACAGTTTATAAATGGAAACCCAGGGAGACGAACCCTATCTCCGCTTCATAAATGTACCAGCACACAGGTGTTCATACTATCAACCCACCCGAGCAGAATTTCAGCTGCTGCAGTACCAGCTTCACTTGGAGAAGCCTTTAGGATGGCTAGTGTGGGGATGAATAAATTCACACTGGTGCAGGAAGAGTGATGCTGTGTGATGGGGGTAAATACATATTATTGGGGAAGAGCAGAGGGTTGGGATGTTTCATTTCTTAGCACAGATATCCCAAATTATGAGTACAAACATCAACCAAAAAAAGTAAAACAATTAAATGCGAGTTGTTTTGCAAAATCATTGTTGATTACAGTTCTGTATATAGAAACATAGAAAATAGATGCAGGAGTAGGCTATTCGGCCCTTCAAGCCTGCACCACCATTCAATAAGATCATGGCTGATCATTCACCTCAGTACCCCTTTCCTGCTTTCTCTCCATACCCCTTGATCCCTTTAGCCGTAAGGGCCATATCTAACTCCCTCTTGAATATATCCAATGAACTGGCATCAACAACTCTCTGCGGCAGGGAATTCCACACGTTAACAACTCTCTGAGTGAAGACGTTTCTCCTCATCTCAGTCCTAAACGGCCTGCCCCTTATTCTAAGACTATGTCCCCTGGTTCTGGACTTCCCCAACATCGGGAGCATTCTTCCCGCATCTAGCCTGTCCAGTCCAGTCAGAATCTTATACGTTTCTATGAGATCCCCTCTCATCCTTCTAAACTCCAGTGTATAAAGGCCCAGTTGATCCAGTCTCGCCTCATAAGTCAGTCCAGCCATCCCGGGAATCAGTCTGGTGAACCTTCGCTGCACTCCCTCAATAGCAAGAATGTCCTTCCTCAGATTAGGACACAATATTCCAGGTAGGGCCCATTTGCCTTCTTCACCGACTGCCAACTTTCAATGACTGATGAACCATGACACCCAGGTCTCGCTGCACCTCCCCTTTTCCTAATCTGCTGCCATTCAGATAATAATCTGCCTTCGTGTTTTTGCCCCCAAAGTGGATAACCTCACATTTATTCACATTATACTGCATCTGCCATGTATTTTCCCACTCGCTTAACCTGTCCAAGTCAACCTGCAGCCTCTTAGCGTCCTCCTCACACCGCCACCCAGTTTAGTGTCATCTGCAAACTTGGAGATATTACACTCAATTCCATTATCTAAATCATTAATATATATTGTAAAGAGCTGGGGTCCCAGCACTGAGTCCTACGGCACTCCACTAGTCACTGCCTGCCATTCTGAAAAGGACCCATTAATCCCGACTCTCTGCTTCCTGTCTGCCAACCAGTTCTCTATCCACGTCAGTACATTATCCCCAATACCATGTGCTTTGATTTTGCACACCAATTTCCTGTGTGGGACCTTGTCAAAAACCTTTTGAAAGTCCAAATACACCACATCCACTGGTTCTCCCTTGTCCACTCTACTAGTTACATCCTCAAAAACTTCCAGAAGATTTGTCAAGCATGATTTCCCTTTCATAAATCCATGCTGACTTGGACCAATCCTATCCCTGCTCTTCAAATGCGCTGCAATTTCACCCTTAATGATTGATTCCATTATTTTCCCCACCACCGATGTCAGGCTAACCGGTCTATAATTACCCGTTTTCTCTCCCTCCTTTTTTAAAAAGTGGTGTTACATTAGCAACCCTCCAGTCCATAGGAACTGATGCAGAGTCGATAGACTGTTGGAAAATGATCACCAATGCATCCACTATTTCTAGGGCCACTTCCTTGAGTACTCTGGGATGTAGACTATCGGGCCCTGGGGATTTATTGGCCTTCAATCCCGTCAATTTCCCTAGCACAATTTCCCGCCTAATAAGGATATCCTTCAGTTCCTCCTTCAGTTCCTCCTTCTCACTCGACCCTCGGTCCCCTAGTACATCCTTTGTGAAGACAGAACCAAAGTACGTGTTCAATTGGTCTGCCATTTCTTTGTTCCCCATTATAAATTCACCCGAATCCGACTGCAAGGGACCTACGTTTGTCTTCACTAATCTTTTTCTCTTCACATATCTATAGAAGCTTTTGCAGTCAATGTGATACTGTGGTTACAATTCATTCAAGTACATTATAACAGCACATTCATTCTCTATCCGTCTAGGTGCGTAGTGTGCTTTAGCGATTTTGAGTCAAGGCAGCTACTTAGAGTCTTACCCTGTAACCATGAGTTCCACGCAAAGTGTGTTGATAAATGGCTGAAGGTAAGAAATCTGTTTTGTATGGCTCTGGAGTTCAAAGACTGATTCATATATGATTCCTTGAGTTAATGAATTTATCCCCACTAGAGATTAATGTCTGTCAGCTACAAACAAATTTGTATGAATAATAAAGAGAATATACCGTTGGGTACTCATCAGAACATATACAGGCTAGTCATGTCAACTGTTGATCCATTGGCAGAAAAACTTAGAACATTATACTTATGATCTATTTTTTTTAATTTTCTCAAGATTGTCATTTCATTCACACCAATCTACCAGACATTGCCACATGGTCATTGGATATTATTTGTAAAATTAAAAATGTGTTTTTTATTTTCCTCTAGAGGTGTTAATGGTCTGCTGGAGTCCAGTTCCATGGGCACTGTCCACTCTCTTCAGTATCTCCACGAAATGGTTATTATTCATATGTGAGCCATGACCATGCATGTGAGCTATTGACCAATGGGGTGGGGATGGGAATCACAACTCACTCAAACATGTCCTCACCCAATATCTGCACAGCTGTATGTCCAGCAGGGGCTTCTGGGTAATAGTCAGGTGCAGCTACCACGGGTAATTTTACCCCTCGGCACAGAGTGGGGATCAAACCCAGGACCTTCCTAATCTGTATAGTGCAGCTATTTACTCGATAGGCTCATAGGGGGAGCACCTATCGTGTTTTATGTTCTGGAGAATATCAAATAGCTGCCAGTACATTTAAAGCTGCAATTCAGTTTCAGGAATCTGATATTCTCTTGTGGTTCATAATGTCATCAGAACCATTTAATTGAATCACAACCATGTAACTCTCTGCAAGCTACCTGTTCTATATTCAGTAAGTGAGAGAGTGAGACAAGATGATTACTGACCGCAATAATCCTGTTTAATTGAATGATGACAATTGCTGGACGAACAATCCCCCTCTCCTTCCCATTGTTTGATGGGGGAGTACTGGCCTGTTTGTAAAAATAAATGACTGCCGTGCTGGAGATTCATTGGCGGGTTCCATGTGGAAGATCCCATGGGAGATACATGGTTCATGTTAATTCTCCTGTGAAATTCGTCTGCATTCTTAAGTCCCTGAAGGCACTGTTTATGTGTGATGGTGAATAATTATTTTAGATTTCTAAACATGTTTTCATATCCTATTTCTGTATGTTAGTTCAACACCTCGCTATCATGAGGAATGTGCTTGTGCTGAAACTGAGGGTTAAGTGCTGTGCAACTTAAAAATGCACGATTATTTTAATTGTGCCAGCTCATTTTTTAAATTATCAATTATTATCAAGATGCTGCTTTTGATATTCTGTTATCCCGAATACTAGGCATCAACTTTTAGTTGTACAAAAAGGTATTTTCTCACTGCTTTTCCCCTTTTCTCCTGAAGGTATTGATTCATGCTGGGGGCATGGTGCCATAAACAGGACCCATCTGTCCATGTGGCCATGCTCCATAATGTGAGCTTAGTCAAAGTTTGTTAGCAGGGTGTGGAATCGTGGGGGAGGGTTGCATCTGTGCTGCCCTTGCCTAACTCCACACAGTTGGGGCTATTCGATAACCGTGGGAAATGGGAGCTTGGGGCTAATTCTTTTTTATGCCCTCACCACTTTTCCCTGCTGCTGAGCTCTACTAAATGAGCACAGACCAGTGATCAAACCTGGGCCCACCTTGCACTATATACAAATAAAAGGGCGAGAAGACCAGAAAGCAGATTACCTCTCGTTTGTTTGTGGGATCCTGCTGTGCACAAATTGGCTGCTTCATTTGCACATACCTGCATAACAGCGACCACATTTCAGAAGTATTTCATTGACTGTGAAGCGTTATGGAACATCCTAAGGATGTGGAAGGTGTATTATAAGTGCAAGTTCTTTCTTTAAATGCCTTCATAAGATCACCTACAACCATTTTTTTCCAATGTAGAAATCCCTAGAAGCCATATCCATTCCTTGTAGCACTCAAGCTCAATCCAGTTTATCAACTTCGTTCCTATTTGACTCCTACCAAAGCCAGAATGTCCCCCTGCAGTACGGTACTTAAACTCTACACAAATATTCACGGTGAAGGCAGCCTACTTTTTCATACAAGCTGACTATCCCTTCCTGGGACTTGTGCTTGTCTCTTTGAGCTATAGATCCCAGGATCTTGTTTTTGTTTTGTTTTTCACCGCTGATGACAGTTAAGAGTGCCTCACAACTGCACTGAAGTTGAACCCACAACCTTCTTGTTCAGAAGTACTAATTCAGAAGTAAGAGTGCTGTTATGTATTGTCCAGGTACATTAAATGTATAGTGCGCCACAGGGGCGCTGTGGTGGGAGACCCGATAGAACCTGCAAGACAGAGTATAAAAGGCTGCCCACCACACCTGTGAGGCACTCTGGAGTTACACAATAAAGGACGAAGGTCACAGCAGTTACTACAACTCACTGTGTGGAGTCAGTGATTTGAGTGCTACATACATCTACAAGCTTGCTTGATGATCCAGGAGGTTCAGATACTTGCACTCCTGGGCCTCTACATGTAGGCTTACATAGAGGCCCATGTACCACGGGCACATGCGGTTCGCAAGTGACCCTGGGATCACGTGGGCCGGCCCAACCAATCAAAGAAGGGAAATCCCCAATCATGCTTATGGGGAGACCGTATGTATGAAACTCCCATAAGAATCAATAAGAATATAAAAAATACCTCTACACGTCACATAAATTAAAAATAATTAAAATGGCATTTAATTAAATATTTAACACAAATTTAAGTTTTGAAAAATAAATGTACATGTTTTCACAGGGCTAAAAAATAAACTTGCTCAGGGCTTTTACTGTAAAAATGATTGAAAAAAAATTTCAGTTTTTAAAAAAAAACTTCCGTTGGTAGGCATAAGAATTTCACGGGCATTCGCTGGACAGAAGCTGGGCAAAACACTCTGCCAGAAAATGCCCCTTTCCCGGGGATTCATATGATCTATCAAGAGAATTCTTGGCAGATCACAAGTTCCAGGTTTCAGTGCATGCCTAAACCCGGAACTTGGGCATCCCCTATGGGCACATGTGCACCTCGTATGTTCAACCCGATTGAAGTTACAGATTTTATCCTCGTCAGCTCACTCGGTTATATTCTGAAAAAACTCTGGTAGATTTATCAAGCCAGATCTACTTGTAAAAACTATTGATTACTTATCAATGGAGACTTCACCATTCTCTTTCATGATGCATTCTATTATTTTTACCCAGTACTACTGTCAAGCTTGTACATCTATAGTTCCCCGGATTATTTTTCTGTTTTTATGAATTGTCACCACGTTTTTTTGCTGCTCAATCTTTTGATACAACTCCTATATTCATTGATTCCCTTAAAGTATCTGTTGTGATGTGACCAATTTCCCACCTCCTTTGATGCTCTGTTATGAATTCATCAGGACCAGATGCCTTAGACAAACTAAGGATACTTGGGTCCATCACCTCACTGTAGATAATATCTATATTTGTGCGGAACAGCATAATGCCAGGCAGTGTATTCGTCTGAAGAGACATCAATGGAGCATACCTCTCTTGTAATTTATGGAGCTTTTCTTTCACTGTGATGTTCATTTTGAAGAAATTGGTATATTTGCATAGTGCTATTGATTTTAATAAATATATAGATCATTGTTGCAGCATTCGGAATAGCAATAGTAATTTTTTGTTTCTTCTTTCCCCAGACCAATCGTACATGTCCTATCTGTCGAGCTGATGCTTCTGAAGTTCACCGAGATTTAGAGTAAAGCCATTTCCACAGCACAATATTGAAGACGTTACCTAGGTGACGTGGGGGAGCACACTGTTCACCCACTCATCCGTGTTACCTTAAGCCTTCCCCTTGAACAACAGCAATCTAGGATCTTATCTGGAGTCCTGTTACCTCTGTTTGCACCGTGCGATTTGATGACTTCAGCAAACACCTAGTATCTTCGCTTAGAAACAGTTATGGAGTTGTGTTGTACTAACATTGTGTTCCAAACTCCAAAGATTTTAACCTGCGTGTATTTTGATGTGTATTAACATTTTATAGTTTGTATGATCATTCCAAGTATTGACACGAAATTCGAGGGGTTGTGATTTCATCATATGCTCGAAAAGAAACAGTAGGTGGAAGACGATGGGGTACTCTGCCCAATAAACCCTCCAGCATACTGTACTGATGGAGCGAAGCAGGATGTTTGAGATGTGTGTGCGTGTGCGTGTGTCTGTATGTTATCTGTGTAATGTCTGAATGTACCTATCCATGTTTTCTTGTATTTGTACCATACACTGGTCTAGTTCTCCTGTGTGCCTTTGCACACACTATCCTAACCACTTCCAAAATATTTCCTGTATTGTTTGCATGAATAACAGTGCGTGAGTGTGTTTGAGTGAAAGATTAGAGGAGGGAAAATATTTAATGTGCACATATGCATGCGTGTCCAGCCAGCTTGGACTGGTGATGACTAGCTCTATCCAGCTGTGGGTGGGGGTGGGAATCTGTGCTCAGCTATTACTGCCATGCACTGTACTGCACACATACCTAAGCTCACAGCCTTTGTGGTGCAAAAATTATTCCAAGCAGCTAAATTATTTAGGATTTGTGGTTGTTGATTGCTCTGTAGATGCCACCAATTGTTTACCAATGATTTATGTGGTGGGATAGTGGATTGTTTACTGTTTTAATTAGTCCTGACCTGAGGGACGGCGGACTCTGTAGGAGACCCATTGGCCAGGGGCCAGGGCCCTGTGTTCTGTGTTAGGAAGATTTTTGCTTTGGTACTTGCACAGTTACAGTTACCTCATTTTGCCATGTATGTATTTGAAATTTGCTAATATATATATAGGAAATGGTTCTGATGCTAAACATTTTGTGTTTTCATCCCATTTGAATCATATTGTTGTAGCATTTAACATAACTAGTTATAATGTATTATACATCTGTAAACCAAATTGTTTCAGAGACGAAATTTTTAACAGATTTGTACTTTTTTTATGAAAGTTGCTAGTTATGCTTTACCAGGTAGTGCAATCATTTTTTATTGTTGTGGCTGATTTGAGAGGGTTGTTCACTAATAAATGTATGATGTATACCAACATAACCATGTTCCATGGCTGAATTTCATTTTCTAACTTCAGAGATTGTATTACTGATACTGAGCCTAAAGGGAGGTAGATGGATGTCCCCCCTCAAACTCCCTACATAACAAGAAAAAAAATCATGGCACTCGAAATGACCATTGTTTCCAACAGTTTTTTGGCGGATTTTATGTGCTCATTAAAGTGAGTGACTGCCAGCACCACACAGGTTAGTGTGTGGATGTTAACTTGTGCTGAACCACGGACACGTTACTACATTGTCGTGTGTGTACATGTTTCCCTTCCCCGGCCTGAATAAGAATCAATACGTGAATTCATTTCTACTTAACAGGTATGGGTGGAGAGGACAGTGCATTGGATTGTGGTTCACTCGAGCTTTGATGAATAACTTCTTGTGGTTGCTGCACTGCAGGTAGTGTTTAAGCAGCTGCAGTATCCATCACTTATTAAGTTAACTGCTTTATTGATTTGGCTTAACTGTATTCAGGCTTAATTGCATTTTTTTGTAACCAAGTGGTCAACTTTCACCATATCCTGTAAGGCCCAAATGTTTATTTTTAATGGTTATGAAATTCTGTGCATATTTTTGACTGCCTAACTGGTCATTTTGTGTTTTATGCATGCAATGTTAGAATAATTTACTCACATGATAACACTCCTTGTGTGCTTCACCAACAATGGCCTTGTTCCCTCTGAGCTAATGTGAGCACTAAATACAAGCACTAATGATTAACTTTCACATACACGCAAGGTTAGCTTATCAATGAAATTAATGATCTGGTTTTTTTCCAAGACTTTGAGCCACATCCATGGATCTCTTCCACTTCCCACCCACCAAACTCCCTACATAAGAGAAAAATCATGGAACTTGAAATAACCATTCTTTCCAAGTTTTTTGTGGATTTTAGGTGTTCATTAAAGTGAGCGTTATTGCTGCAAAACAACACCCAGTGTCAGCATGAAGCACTCTCCTTGTCTAACTCTGCTACAACTGATCAGAATAAAGCTTTCTTTGCAACAGTGGTTTTCAAACATTTAAGTGACCTTGTGCAAATATTGACATGTTCCTGAGGAACCCCTGCAAATATTGACAATTCTGGGAGACCTGCTGTGCTAACTTCCAAACCACTATGTTGCAACCTAAAGCAAAACTGTTACAATTGCAGAAAACATTTTATTAATTGGGATACTGCAACAGAAATAATAATAAACAAGGTAAATCTGATCTTATGGAGCCCTAGTATCCCTGTCAGGACCCCAGTTTGCTTCAAGTATGCCTTGCCATATCCCTACTGTATCAGTGTAATAATTTCCATCTGTCTTATCAACCATCCTGTGACGTATCTGATTGAGATATCCAATCAATGCTGAATTGGGAAATGGCCTCATGCCTGGGACATTTTCAGTGAGTTCTACCTAAATCTTTTTTTTCTTGTCCACTTTTACCAGAGACCCAAATTAGGACCTTTCCATACAACAGCAAAGTACTGTGAATGCTGAAAATCTGAAATAAAAACAGAAAATGCTGGAAACACTCAGCATGTCAGCAGCATCTGTGGAGAGAGAAACAGAGTTAACGTTTCAGGTTGATGGGACCTTTTGTTAGCACTAGAAAAGGTTAGAGATGCAACGGGTTTTAAGCAAGTAGAGAGACATGGGGAAGGGGAGGTCTGTGATCAGGTAGAAGGCAGGAGAGATAAATGTCAAAAGGAGATGGCAACGGAACAAGTAAAGAAACACAAGGACCTTTCTATTATCTGCAGCTATTTCATTTACATTTTTTTTACACATTGAATTCTATCCTGCTGTTCCTTGGACCCTTTAAAATTTGGCCAGATAAGAGAGACTTGCAGTTATGTAGCGCCTTTCAGGACATCCCAAAATGCTTTACAGTCAATGAAGTACTTTTTGAAATGTAATTACTGTTGTAATGTAACAAATGAGGCAGCCAATTTGTGTATGGCAAGCTCCCACAAACAGCAATGTGATTATGACCAAATAATCTGTTTTTGTGATGTTGATTGTGATAAATGTTGGCCAGGATACTGTTTGTACAGGTGTGGAATTGAAGGATCACACAATTGAATTCAAAACATTTTGTTACACACTTAACCTGCTCCGATAGAAAATCCCCTGTCCTTCTTCGAAATAGTACCAAAGGCTCTTTTATATCCACCTGAGAGCAGACTGGGCCTTGGTTTAACGGCACTTCCAACAGTCTAGCACTCCCTCAGCACTGCACAGTCGGCCTAGATTTTTGTGCTCAAGACTCTGAGGTGAGAGCAAATGTTGTGGGAATCTGGCCATGTAGCTTTACTTTAAGTGCAATTCTCCATGTTTTGAAGTCCAGCACTCCTCTCCTTGGAAACATTCATTATTTGCTTTTCATAACCGGATTAATAAATTGCCATGGTAATGTAGTCCATAGACCTCTATCTTTGGCAAAGTTCACAAGTGGGATTTCTAAATACTTTGAAACTCCAAATTATATTGTAGCACCTTCTCAAAGATTCACAAGACATGGCCTATTGCTTTTGAAACTGTGCTTACTTCCTTTCATACTTTTTTTCTCTCTATTGATGAGCATTTCATGCTGTAAACATTAATATTTCCCTGAAAAGAATTGATTTATATAGATGCTTGTATTCTCTCTGTCCCAAAATGCTTTACAATCAGTGAGTTTTGAAGTGTAATCACTTATGCAGACAAATGAAGCAAGATCCCACAAACAGCAAATTGATAAATGAACAAATCATTTGTTGCTGATATTGGTTGAGGGGGCAAATGTTGACCAGAACACCAGGAGAACTCCCAGCTCATTAATAAATTGCCACAGGATTTTTTACTTCCTACTGGGTCTCAACTAAAGTCTCAGAAGGACAGCACAGCTGATAATGTAACACCTAATCCTGCAGCCTAGATTATGTGCTCAAGTGTTTTCCCTGCTACCAATAGTTGGGAAAGTGCCCTGATTCATGCCCTGCTCTTTGTGAGATATAATTGACTGATACTCCTACCTGATCTTCCAATACAACATCTGAATAATAGGCTTAGTCAACAATTGGCATTGGGTCTTGATTTCAGTAGTTTTATTTGGATGTTAGCATTAGACACTTCTTGCAAGTTACAAAGATCTATAACTAGGCAGAAACATACAGGGGCAATGTAAGGGACCAGACCAAATCACCAATTGCAATGTTGTCCTCTGGTCCTACCAAGCAAAGGTGATGTCCCAGAGCTCCACCATGGAACTTGGTGTAAGTGTAGGGTCTCTTCCCAACTTGTTTATCAATCCACTCTTCACAGCTCAGAGGGATGAGGATGTTTTCTCTCTGATGACTCTGATTGGGCAAAGTAAAAACAGAAGAATCGAAATCCAGAATACAATTACAAAAGCATCTACCTTCACTATCACCCAGACCGAAAATCCACAACCCAGCCATAAAAGCACAATAGTTCTGCAGTCGAGGCTGCTCAGTGATACACACCAAGATTGCTAGACATCACTTCAAGGCTGACATTGCCATATATTAGGTCCACCACATAGCTTAAACTGAGAAAGCTGGCGAGTGTGAATCTTACAAGCCCTTACATGGGATACAGCTAAGACTTATATAGGAGATACTATGCAATCAGGCAACATGTACCACCATGAAACTAAGGACGAGATGTTTGAGCTGAGCCTCACAGAAATGTTCATCATGGAAGTGCTCTTTGATGGCATAAATACCTTCTGAGGACCAGGTTGTTCACCAGATGATAGAATTAATGGGCATGAAGCTTGTTTTAGACAACATGCCACGAGAAATCCAGTGTCATCCAAGCATTAAAAAGATAGACCTGCTTCCATAACTTTAAAAGCACTTTATTGACCAGGATAAAATATCATCCAGACCACCCATTTTACAGTGCAAACCTCTGATACCAGAGTCATTGTATATTACATCTGGTCGTCGAGGAGGGTCAAGTAGAAAAAAAAACTGTTCAACTTCATAGACAAATGGGTACTGGACAGCACTGTTGCAAAACATTAAACCTTTTCTTTCAGGAGTGTCCAAGCTTTTATCTGTATAGATACATACTATGGAGGATTGGGGCACATATAAAGTTTATAGCCGTAATCCCAGTGATTTTCAAATAATCCCAAGTTTCTAACAGATCGCAGTGTTTGGGCTTGGGAGTCATCCAGCAATGAAACAAGTGAGAGAACACCTCTCTTCAAACCTCCAGGCTCTCAAAAAGGACAAGTCAGTGAATAATAACTTGTATTTGTATAGGACCATGGGACATTTTAAGACGTTAGGAGTGTTAGAAAACAAAACTTGACACCGAGCCATGAGATATTAGAACAGGTGGCTAAAAGCTAGGTCAAAGAGGTAGTTTTTAAGGAGCGTCTTAACAGAGATAAAAGCAGAGGGGTTTAGGGAGGAAATTCGAGGCTTGGGGCCCAGGCAGTTGAATGCACAGCCACCAATGGTGGAAGGATTAAAATCAGGGATGCACAAGCGACCTGAAGAGCAGAGTGATCTCAGAGGGCTATAGTACTGGAAGATATTATAGAGATAGGGAGGGCAAAGGCCATGGTGGGATTTGAAAACTAGGATAAGAATTTTAAAATAGAGGTGGTGCCGGACTGGGAGCTAATGTGATCATCGTCATCATCATAGGCGGTCTCTCGAACGAGGATGACATGCTTCCACGAGAGTTCACAGATGTTTCAATGAAGGACCCGAAGTTCCAGTTGAGGGGGTGGAAGATGCCTGTGCGTGGATTTTTTTTTTTTAAAACGTGTGATGACTGTTGCACATCAGCCACCACACGGGCTTGACAGAGCTAGGCCTTTATCCAGTGCAAGGATTAACCAGGACGACTGGAAACCTGCTCTGCTGCATGGACCTAGTGCACGCACACATCGCAGTATGGGCAGGTCCGTGCTGCCTCTGGGCCCTCGGCTCTGCTGGGCCCCGTACCCTCATTCACCTCACCTCTGCCATGATGTTCCAGGGCCCGGCGCTCCAGCCCTATTTATAGCCCCAACCTGCAGTGGTGTTCTCACAGATGTCGGGGCAGCTCACAATGTTCCAGGGCCTGGCGCTCCAGCTCTACTGGGAGCTAATACAAGTCAGCAAGCTTAGGGGTGACGGTGCAAGTTAGGATATGAGCAGCAGAGTGTTGGGTTAGCTCAACTTTATGGAGGTTGGTTAGGAATGTGTTGGAATGTTCAAAAAGTAACAAAAGCATGGATGAGGGTTTCAGCAGCAAATGAGCTAAAGCAGGGGTGGAGATAGGCGATGTTAGAGGTGGCAGTAGGGAGTCTTGGTCAAGGAGCAGATATGTAGTTGGAAGCTCATCTCAGGGTCATATACGACACCAAGGTTGTGAATAGTCTTGTTACACCTCAGACAGTGGCCAGGAAGAAGGATAATGTCTGTGGCTAGGGAACAGAGTTTAGGGCAAGGACCCAAGACGATGGCTTTGATCTTCCAAATATTTAGTTGGAGGAAATTTCTGCTCATCCAGTACTGGATGTCAGGTAAGCAGTGAGACAAATCAGAGATAGAGGAGAAATAAGCACGCAAATAGGACTACGTTGCTTGGGTTCTGAGGACCAGGTACTAGAGTTTAAACTCCATGTGGCTCTCGGGCAACTATATTTGCAGGGTTCCTTAAAATTCATCTGCCTTTTGCTTGTGGTTGCAGTTGTGGTTTTACCAAATAAGGTAATATATTGTTAAAATATAGCATTTCTTATGCAAAGTGTTTTATTTCATATTTCCTACCTTTCTGGAAAGTAAGTCAAAAATTGACAATTATTCAGATAATTACTTTACAAATGATAGTCACACATCAGAAGTTCATAGGATTTCTGGTGGTGGCCAAATAGTATCATACATCATAGCCAAAATGCTCATTGCTAACCATGTTAAAGCTCCTTCATGGCAAACGAGCCAAAGTAGACAGAGGAAACGTTACAAGGGCACTCTCAAAGCCTCCCTGATAAAGTGCAACATTCCCACTGACACCTGGGAGTCCCTGGTCCAAGATCGCCCTAAGTGGAGGAAGTGCATCCGCGAGCACGCTGAGCACCTCGAGTCTCATCGCCGAGAGCATGCAGAAGCCAAGTTCAGGTAGCGGAAAGAGCGTACGGCAAACCAGTCCCATCCACCCCTTCCCTCAACGAATATCTGTCCCACTTGCGACAGGGACTGTTCAGCCACCTAAGGACTCATTTTTAGAGAGAGAGGTGGTGTATTCGTGCCAGCAGTACCTCTCCGCCATACTTCAATGCCTCAGCAGGGATTCCATCCGCACCTGTAGCCTTGTGTTTAAAGCTGTCTTATGACTTTTTCTACCTCATGCAGTGTTGGGGTCTTACTATTTCAGCATCTTTTTTAGTTATTGACTGCAGTTAATTTAAGCGGTATCCATTGGGCTTGGGATAAACTAAAATTCTATTCTCTGCATCAAACAAAACATTAAGTAACTAAAAAAATCAATCTTAACAGCTTAGTGTATCCTTCCTTTACTTTTCTAAAATGAATCAATGAAACAAAAATTTGACTCAACCACAATTAATTTAGGCTTTTAATTTTATGATAGAGGTTCACATTTTCCATTTCATCTTCCATATTTAAATACTGACTGGTAAGAATCTCCACATAGTGCTGACTCCATGGATACAAATTATAGTTCCATGTTTTAATCTCTAACTCTTAATTTCAAAATCAATTTAGAAACTAGGCAAATTAAATTATAAAATTAAATTGCAAGTGATGTAACATATTTATGCAGTAAAAATTGTGCTTTAAGCAGTCATCCCTTAAATGTGCCTAACACATTAAAAATTCATCATGATTTTCATGATCTATTAAGTTAACCATGTTTATTCACTCGTACATACACAGATAATAAAAACTACCCAGCAGGAACCAGTAACTCAAATCAAAATTAGTCATTTTATTTTTTCAAAATTTGCAAATGCCACAACCGATGATTACTCCAAGTCCTTTTGAGTAACCATCTTGCTTCCCCAAAAGCCCACCCTGCACAAAGATAATTGGGACCAAAGGGATTCTGCCAATCTCCCATAAAGACTCCAGCTCACCCACCTGGAAAATAGCAAATAGCTGGTTGTGTTGGATCTGTTATTTTCAGGTTTCTGACTTGTCTTGTAAGGGGTCGAACCTGTCTGCCCTTTGCAATGCAGGCATCATTGGAAGGGTGTAGCCAGTGTGGGGAATCCTTACATCAAGAGTTTCTACTCCATTGACTCAACATATCCAGTGTATCTGTGGAGGTGCATATGCAGATGAGAAGCGGCCTGGATCCAAGATCATGTTATTAAAAAGCAGACATTTTGTGTCTCTTTCTTCCTCTGCCAGCTTGGGTGTAATGGCTGGTTCTGATCGAAGGCAATGTCTGAAATGATAAATTGTCACTTCTCCACAGATGCTGTACCTGACTTGTTGCATATTTTCAGAATGTTCTGTATTTATATCCCCTGGAGCCAGGGACTCGTGTTGTGATGTCAGCTTGCGCCATACCTGAATGAAGAGACCAAACCAAATAATTGACACTAATAATGCACCAGTATCATTCGACCAATGTCACACTGATGAACTACAATTCCAAGAATGCACTACAATAGCATGATTGTGTGTCACTCTGATGGATTGTAACTCCCAGAGGCTGGATATGTCTGATACTTAACAAGTAGAACTAATATCCAAGTAGGAAGTTGTGAAACACTGAAAAATCCATCTCAAGATTGACCACAAAAAATAGCTGCTTCAAACACACATCTTGTTTTGATCAGACAAAAACATTATGACCCAAGGATTTTTTTTTTCGCTCAAAACATTTGCCATCATGCTTTGCTGTATCTTTGGCACTATTTAACAGATAATCTCATTTCTCTGGACAAAAAGAGACAGGCAGACAGACATATCTTAGAGATAAGCTAGAGACAGAGATTTGAGAGAGCGTATGAGATAGAGAAGTGTATAGGTAGAGTGCAATACGAGAGATACAGGCAGAGACACAGGAGGAGGGAAAAAAGATAGATACCTGGGACCGAGTTAGACTGGAATCTAATTCAGTACAAATGGTTTATATGTAAAACAGACACTCAGGAATAAGTTAGACAGAATCAAGGGGTCTGGGTGGTTTAATATATAAAATAGCATACTTGAATGTGAGTTAAAGGTAACATCTAATCGAGATGCTTAGATGCCTTATGTACAGAATAACAGATACCCGAGAGCGAGTTAGAGGCTGGAATATAATCAAGGTTTCAGATGGCTGCTGGATAACAATCAGAGGTTACCAAATTTAACGTCCATGGGATTAAAGGGGCAGTGAAAGCATGGATATGAAATTGGCTAAGGCACAGAAAGCAGAGAGTGTATATATAAATATATAGTAAACTGTGAGGAGGACACAGAGTGGTGAAATGGGCAGACACAAATTAAATTTAATGCAGAAGTGTGAAGTAATTAATTTTGGTAGGAAGAATAAGGAGGCAATATAAACTAAATGATAAAATTTTAAAACAGGTGCAGAAAGAGAGACCTGGGGGTGTATATACACAACTCTTTGAAGATGGCAGGACAAGTTAAAAAGGCACGGCTTTATAAATAGGAGTACAAAAGGTTATCCTAAATCTTTATGAAACACTGGTCAAGTCCCAGCTAGAGTATTGTGGGTCAATTCTGGGCACCACACTTTGGTAAGATGTCAAGGTCTTGAGGGTGCAAAGGAGATTTAATAAAATGGTCCCACGGACGAAGGACTTCAATTACATGGAGAAATTAGAGAAACTGGGATTGTTCCCAGAGAGGTCAAGGGGAGATTTGATAGTGGTGTTCAAAATTATGAAGGGCTTTTGATAGAGCAAATAAGAATAAATTGTTTCCAGTGGCAGCAGGGTCAGAAACAGAGGACAGAGGACACTGATTTAAGGTAATTGACAAAAGAACCAGAGGCGACACGAGGAAACTTTTTTTTTTTTTAAAACACAGCGAGATGTTGTGATTTGGAATGCACTGCCTGAAAGGTGGTGGAAGCAGATTCAATATAACTTTCATAAGGGAAGGAATTGGATAAATACTTGATTTTGGCAGTGGGGGGGGAAGAAATAGCAAGTGAGTGGGACTAATTGGATAGCTCTTTCCAAGTGCCGGCACAGGCATGATGTGACAAATGACCTCCTGTGCTGTATCATTCTATTAGAGTCTTTTCGATCCTTCTTGCTTTAGATTTTTAGCTTCTTAATTTTAAATCACTCATAGGTGGGTCCCATCACCCAGTGTCTTCAATTGCTTTGATATTTCAGCAAGCCTGCAGTAACATACCCACAAAAGGAAACCAAACCGCCATTCCATTGATCATCAACTGCATCCAGTTTGATAAATATCACAACTTCAGACCTGATTCTAATTTTAAATAAATTTATTTTACAAAAGATAAATACACTAATTGAGCGCACAAACTTACAGGAGGAATTCTTTAATCTAGCTGCGGACAGGATAACAAATATTAGCTATACATTCGCACTAACTTAAGATAGGTAATAATCTTAATGCTTCTCTACTAATTTTTTTTATGGACAGTCTCAACTACACCAATACCCTTTTACCAGTTGCCAAAGCTTGTTGGTTTTTAATAACTGACATTCAGATTCAAAATAACTGGCTGTCAAGCATAACTGAACAATCAGTGTATATATTTGAAATATGTTTTGCTTTTTTTCCTCAAGTCTTGTCAGCAACAGAATGAAACTTGAAAGCTAATTTAAAACAAAACTCCTTAAAAAGGCATAGCCACCAAACCAAACAAAAAAGAAAATCACAGTAGAAACCTCAGATAATTTTTGTTTTGAGGTGAAACGCAGCATTATGCGGACTTAAAAATCAGAGGATTAAACATAAGACCTGCCTGGGTTGTATAGCTCAGCTACTAACAGGATAAACTCTCAGCTATCAAGGTGTCAGTCATTCAAATAACTCAAATTTTGATGGAGACCTCATAAATATCTCATTTATTGCAGTAAAGCAAAGGAGTATAACAAACTGTGTGGGGGAAGTAATGGCAGCCAAACTTGAAGGTTTCACAAACCTGTTGATGTTGATTTTTGCCTCATCAGATTCAAGGAATGAATTTTTGCTACAATACAGAAATCATGCAGTACTCCACAATTTAAAAAATTCCCAAAGCTTTTAGTACTAGAGTGGTTTAAGTTCAGTTGAATGTACAGCTGTGTATTCATTTCAGTTAGTTGGAACAGAACTTTTCTATTGCACAAATGAATCAGCAGCCGAGAAGCTACACATAATTTGCCTAAACCTCTACAAGCAAGATTATTCAGGGCTGTGGCATTCAGCATTACAAAAGCCTTTGTACATATTTTGCTTACGATGTTCATTCTCCATCAATTCTAAATAAATATCGCAAACCGTGATCAATACTTTCACTTTAATAGAAATATAACAAGATACGGACTCGCTTGTAGTTTTTAAATCCTGCTGTGCTTTTACTGCCTCTCTAAACAATACCCATCAACTCTTATCAAGGTATAAAACATTGTTTTTAAAATCAACACCAAAGCAGTGATGTTTAAAATGCAGATGAGAAAATGCCTGGTATACTGTCCATTACATCGTCTACAATCAAATGAATCAATGGCCTTCCTCTAGCCAGCTGGTCTCTCTATTCTATTGGTAAGATTGTGACCAGTAAACCTCGCTCATCACTCCACCCAAGTCAAGTTGTTTAACATCTCAGGTTTGGGAAATGCCTGTAATTCATCAATTATTTTCTCCTAAGTTTTAAAAGAATATCCACATTAAGGATTCAATTTTATTGTTCTGAAATACAATTACTTTTTTAATTAAACATGTACTTGTGCCACAAAACCTTTGTTCAGCCTTATTAATAATCTGGGCTTGTAGAAGTTGTACCGAAAACCAAATTACTATTTAAGGAAAACAGGATTCTGCTTTGGAATGAATTGGACAATGTAATACTTCTTCCACCCCCAATGCTATACCACCATACTACTGGGCATGACACACCGACGACCCAGTTGTCAGTACAGAATAATCAGGTGCCTCTTTTGTGGCAGCAGAGGAATGAGCTTTCCTAAGGGCCTTACTATAGTTGTAGTATCTCTACCACCCCAGCTGCAACCAGCTAATTCAACAAACTAAACTGCACTAAAAGCAAAGCAGATGTGCATTACATGGTGACTTACTACATTGTAACTTAATTTTCATCTAGTCCTGAAGCTAGAAAACTAGCTTCTGGATGTGTTCCATTGAGGTATGCATTCATCCACAGCGCTATTGAACTTGAATGTGAACTCTTAGGCTGGGCAGACAGACTTAACTTGCATTTATATAACGCCTTTCACAAAGTCCCAAAGCGCTTTACAGTCAATTAAATACTTTTGAAGTGTAATCACTGTTGCAATGTAGGGAAACATGGCAGCGTATTTTCGTACAGCTAGATCCCACACAGAAATTAGATCATGACTAGATAATATATTTTAGAATCATAGAAATTTACAGCACAGGAGGCCGCCATTCGACCCATCGTGTCTGTGCTGGCCGACAAAGAGCCATCCAGTCTAATCCCATTTTCCAGCTCTAGGTCCGTAGCCTTGTAGGTTATAGCACTTTAAGTGCATATCCAAGTACTTTTTAAATATATGAAGGTTTCTGCCTCTATCATCCTTTCAGGCAGCGAGTTCCAGGCCCCCACCACCTCTGGGTGAAAACATTTACCCTCAAATGTCTAAACCTTCCATCAATTACTTTAAATCTATGCCCCCTGGTTGCTGACCCCTCTGCTAAAGGAAATAGGTCTTTCCTATCCACTCTATCTAGGCCCCTCATAATTTTATACAACTCAATAAGGTCTCCCCTCAGCCTCCTCTGAAAAAAAACCTCCAGCCCATCCAATCTTTCCTATGGCTAAAATTCTCATCCAGGCAACATTCTCAGAAATCTCCTCTGCACCATCTCTAGTGCAATCACATCTTTCCTGTAATGTGGTGACCAGAACTGCACACAGTACTCTAGCTGTGGACTGACTAGTGTTTTATACAGTTCAAGCATAACCTCCTTGCTCTTTGAATTTATGCCTCAGCTAATAAAGGTAAGAATGCTGTATGCCTTCTTAACCACCTTATCTACCTGCCCTGTTACCTTCAGGGATCTGTGGACATGCACTCCAAGATCCCTCGGATCCTCTACACTTCTCAATGACCTACCATTTATTGTGTATTCCCTTGCCTTGTTAGCCTTCCCCAAATGCATTACCTCACACTTCTCCGTATTGAATTCAATTTGCCACTGTTCTGCCCACCTGACAAAAACCATTGATATCTTCCTGCAGTCTACAACTTTCTTCACTATCAACCACACCTCCAATTTTTGTATCATCAAACTTCTTAATCATAGCCCCGACATTCAAGTCTAAATCATTGATATATATGACAAAAAGGAACCTAGTACCGAGCCCTGCAGAACCCCACTGGAAACAGCCTTCCAGTCACAACAACACCTACCTTTGCCTCCTGCCCGAGCCAATTTTGGATCCAACTTGCCACTTTCCCTTGGATCCCATGGGCTTTTACTTTCGTGACCCGTCTGCCACGTGGAACCTTACCAAAAGCCTTGCTAAAATCCATATACACGTCAATCGCACTACCCTTATCAACCCTCCTTTTTACCACCTCCAAAAATTCAATCAAGTTAGTCATACACTACCTTCTCTTAACAAATCCATTCGGTTTGTCCTTGATTAATCTCTCCCTTTTTAAACAACGGTACAATGTTAGCAGTCGTCCAGTACCACACCTGCAGCCAGAGATTTGAAAATGATATTGGTTGAGGGATAAATATTCGACAGGATACAAGGAGAACTCCACTGCTCTTCAAATAGTACCATGGGATTTTTTTTACATCCACCCGAGGGGGCAATCTGGATGCGATTTAATGTCTCATCCACAAGACAGCACCTCCGACAGTGCAGCACTCCCTCAGCACTGTACTGAAGTGTCAGCCTAGACTATGTGCTCAAGTCTCTGTCGTGACGAACCCACAACCTTCAGACCAAAAGCACCAGCACGGAGCCAAGGCAAGTGTGTATTCTACCATTTCTGTACAAGAATGACACGATAAAGTGGATACTAGAGGCTGGTTTTGTGCAAGTGGCTTCTTCTGTTGAAACATACAACTTTATAGAAAACAAGGTTTTGTTTTTTATGCTGCAGTGAATGAAAATCTAAGAACAAGGATAAAAGCAGTGGACAAATAAAATTCAGTAATACTTTCGACATTTTGGGTGACACAAACCTATTTGACCAATTTATAAAGTTAAAACAAAAAAATCTTAATTACAAATTACTCACACATTCAAGTAATTAATATTTTGTATTCCATTCAACTTCAATAAGTTACAAGACATGGGATGAGTATCTGAATTTACATCATACATAGCAACTTCAATTTCAGATTTTGAACATGGAAAATTATATTCAGAATTCAATTTCAGATGCAGTATCACTCAATGCCCTATTCTTGTTAATCTTTTGAACAGTCTCAGAGGGGGGAGGGGGCTGCTTTGAAGATGGTAATTTTTAAGATGGACAGGGTAGCAGATTTTGGCTCAAGGTTTGTACAGGTATTTAGAGTTCTCTTAACTCTTGGTGCATGTCATAAATCTATTCAGTCTGAACAGGAACAAGTGGTTCAAAAATTTGTTCTGCTCCAGAAATGTAAAAAAAAAGTGACAAACAAGTTGATCTAAACATTTACAAAGAAAATCCATGAAATACAAAAAGATTATCCTCTGGTAACGTAGCAAGGAAACTTAGCATGGTCATTAAAAAAATTAATTTTTCAAAACGGCTTTACAAAAAGCATTTTCACTTTCAATATTTGAGTAATTGAATTTGGCATTTTTAAAAACTGAATGTCTGAGAAACATTAAACAGAAAACAGAAACAACAAAATGGTGGCCCTTTGCCTGGATTTTTCACAAGTAAGCCTATTACAAGTACTATCAGGAATATACTTTTCATGCATGTGCTCAAAAAGAACAAGAATTACAGCAGTAGGCTACCAATCTGGCAGTTAAAATGTCTGAGAAAATTGCTATTTGGGCATTATTAGACTGTTGGGGATATGTCTCTCGTAGAAGTATCCCCAAGATTTGATCGTCCAGTCAATACTTGTTTCTTTGTAGTTTGCACAATTCTGAAATTTAGAACTTTACACTAACTGCATTGACTTGAGTGAACATCCTCAAATGCACTTGGAAGGGCATGATTTATTCAAGCAGGTCAACAAAAGTTATGTTGAAGCTGCAATATTTTGGGAGCAAATATCCAAGACAGGAAAAACCTTACTCCGTGAAGTACAAATTTGCACTTCAGACATCTAAATTCCTAATCTGAACAGGCTACTCAATAAATAGGTATTATACACAAACATTAAGTGAGATTGCTTCTCTTGGCAGCTGCAATTTGCAGTCATATGCATAGCAATTCATTTAGAATGCAAAGATTTTTACATTGTTTTGCACCGATTATAGCCTGACATGAAAACCTAACAGTCTGCTCCATACCTATGGAATGTAATGGCAATTATGTGAATAATTCAATAATTGATAATAGCAAGCACAAGACAGAGACTAAAGAAACCATGGTCACTGATGTCAGTCAGGTTTCTAAAAATAAAAAAAGGAAAAACTATAAGCTTAATTACAAGTTCATAGCATTGGAGGAGTTTAACAAAACCAATACTGGCTGCCATTCTGTAACACCACTGCTTTCATCTACATTCAACTCAAATGATTATAGCAACTGGAAGTGTTGACTACCTTGGATGTCAGTCATGAGAAACCAAAATAGTACTGATTGGCATTATAGGTATATTTAAAAATCCATTTTATATGCAAGGTCAACTACGCTGTAAACAAAAGCTTAAATGAATATCCCAAATCTGAACACTATCAATTTAGTAATTGTAACCCAACTTAAATTGAAAACATTTACATTCATAATGCACGCTAAAAGAAAACTCAGGCCTCTAATCTTGGAGTAGTGTATATACTCACTCCAGAATGATTAAAACTATATCCACAAGTTTTTGTTTAAAAAACTTTAAGTTATAGGTGTTTTCAAAAAAAAAGCCACAAGCGCCTACCTGGAGTACAGACAAAACAAAAAAGGAAAACAATACCCATGTTATCACTTCATTATAATTAAATGAACTAGTAGAATAATATTAAGGCCAACAGCTGCTTCAGTGGTAGAATAATTTCATTATTAACTGCCACCCAAAATCTATTCAAGATTGAGACACAAGTCATAATGCATCTTGGTAGAACAGCAAGACAATGGACAACATGCAAATGGTTAAGATGCCATTTAGTGAAAGAAGTGCAATAATCCTAAACAATATTCCTGACCGAACAGTAGCGAAGAAACAGTACATATACTTGATGCCTTGCGACAAACTGATCATGAAGCCATCAGGCACAGTTTAAAAGGGGGCCATTCTCCACTGAAATGTTAATTTTGTTGGTCATATTCTCACAGGATAGGTACTTTTTTTCAATAATAAAGAAATAAAGATTTACAGCACTTTATAAATAGGTGCATCAAAACTAGCAAAAAAAATCATTTAAAGTAACAAATTACTGTTCGTGTCACTACAATAGTGGAGAATGAGTAAAACAAAACTAAACACTGTGATAGGAAGCTCAGAGAACAAATGAGTGGAGACAATATAGTCTTTTAATGTTGATACATCAACTCGACTACTTGGCGCACTGTGAACAGCTACTATCGGTTGTAATTAAGTTACAGAAAATGGTTTAAAAAGAAATCTATGCATATAAAAATGATTCAACACAATAAAATTCTAAAACTGTTTTTAATTTATACTGTTGGAATAAATTACACCTCGAGTACGACAAGCCTGCTCAGGTATTAAACATGGAGCAGGCTCTAGTTACCACAGGCACTATAGGCTGACAAACTACTTACTGAGGCTTCACCATGGCAAAGGCCATGGCAATTAAGAACTTAAACCAGTCCAGGTTCTAACAATTCAATAACAGCCAACCCTCCTTTGGTCTTTCTTTTTTTCATCTTTTAATAGAAATACAACATAAATATAGGTAAGTGGAAAACAAAACTAGCAGAAAAAGGGGTAGGGGCTCTCCAATGGTGCAACTTGGGTCTATGAAGGTGGAGAAATGGATTTATTTATTTTTATATCTTCTGATCAAAAACCGCTGAACATTGCAGGGTTTTGTGTGTTTTTTTTTTTAAATAGCATAGTGATGGACAGCGCAGTTCATCCCAGGAAATGACGAGCGACCTAGCTGCATAGACCTTTGCCAACCAATGCAGCAGAAACTTGGCTCGTCTGTGAGAAAGTTTCTGATCTGTTATACTGTGCAGCTATTAAAAACTGATCCCATATAGTTGGCTTCTGATTCAATCATCAGTAAGATCTTGAACGAACAAGACTTCACAGCGGCTCAATCCTGCCTGCTGCAGGGTGGGAGGATTTGGCTCTCTCTCTGTGGGCAAGCAGGGCAGTACTCTGCGTGGAAAGTTAGCAACTATTTGAAATTTCTCAGGAGTTTCTTTCAAGGAGAACAAAAAGTCATGTATTACCTGCAATGAAAGAAAAAAATATTCATTTCTTGAAGAATTTAAAAAATGTTATACCTTCAAAAAAAATGCAAGTCTTTCTTCTCGTTTCCCTTCCCTCCTGGCGCCAACTCATTGTTGAAGCAGACCTCTACAAGTGCTGGGCATTCACCAGTACCTCACTCATGTGCCCATTGTTGATGTATAAGCCAAGACGGTGATTGCAAGATTAACTACTCGGGGGATGGGGGCAAGAGATCACAGGCGACATACTGTCCTCCACAATGTCTACACAGGCGCACTTCAAGGAGGCATTAGTGGATAGTAATGGAGGGGGAGAACGGGCCAATTTTCTCCTCCCTTATTCCATATGCTGAAGCAGTGTTCCTACTACAACCATGGTCAAAATTTGCTTAATTAGCAGGGGCATGGGGAATTGCTGGTCTATGTGGTTCAGTTACCCAATGGGTAAACTCATACAGCAAGCAGGGGAGCTGGAATAGCAGTGTTCTGGTCCCATTTTGTGGACAAAGAAATTGTCATGGTATTTGCCTGTATGCGCTGGTGCATAAATATCTTGTATTGCTTTGCATTAGACTTTTGGCAACAAATGAAATTATAAATAGAACTTCCAGTATTGTTCTGCACCATAGTATTTGGGAGCAATGGTCAAATATAGAAAAATGATTAGACGATCACAAAAGAAAAGGCTTCATGACTTTAAAGATCTGGTTACCTACTGCCCAACTATTAAACTGTTAGGTGGGGGGGGGGGGGGGGGGGGAGGAGGAGTTAAGGAGAAGAAAGTGTTGCATGGTAACTACGCCAGTTTGATAATTACAAAAGCATTATTGGCCAAAATCAATCTCATGCAATACGATAACCATTATCACACATAATTTTAATCAATATACACTTTCACAAGCATGCCGAACTCAAATCTGTAAACAAAAAAAAGCATTTGTACAACAAATAAGACAGTTTATTGCAGTCACTAAAAAGAACTACTGCATTTTGTAGGAATGCCAATAACAAACTGTATGAAATGCAGTTTGATAAGCTTTTAAGGATTTAAGGAACACAACATTTCCAGTGTTTTCACTATGTAAATAGGAAGCATAGAAAATTCTTACTGTTAATGGCTGGGTAAATAGAAATCGTCGCTCCACTCGAGTATCATTTGGCAACTTAAAGACAATTTTAACACTGTCTGGATTGTCTGCAAAAGGCTCCGGGGGAAGACGTTCAGACTTGCGTTCTTTCTCATCCTGCAAATTCTGCAGTCACAAAACAAAATTGTTTTTCCTCACATTTACACAAATATGCAAGATAACATTTAATACAGGATGACAGGAACCTCAGCTTGGGATTTCATATATTATTTGAATTATTATGGTGAGAATTCACTGTGATGGGTAACTTACACTGTTATGACATGGCCATTTTCAGTCATCGCAGTCAAATCTGATACAGTTTTCAACCAAAGCCAACATGTGTAGTGTCAGTAGATGTTACTGGATAATAATCAAGAACAGGAAACCTGGCTGAATTTTCCCTCCTTTAGCCATTGGCAGGGAGGCCAATTTTTACCTCCAAACATGGCCGAGATCATTTAAACCAGGGATTGAACTACAGACCATCTTGGTCTGTACGGCTCAGGCATTCACTGCCTTAAACAGCTGAGCCATCAGGGAAGCAAGAGCATCTGTTAAACCTTCACAAGTGGATGGATAATGTCTTATTACATATCTAACCTTCCTACAATGAAAGCACATTTCAAAATAGTTTCACAGTTTCTTAAACAAGAAACCTTCTTACTCGTCGTCTTCTTTCTTCTGCAAGTATCTGCTGCCTGACATCCTCCTCCTCCTTTCTCCTCTTTTCTTGTTCCTCCTTTCTCTTCCTTTCCTTTTCCTGGTCTGCATGAAGTGAAGCCAAATAAGCTTCATCTTGTTGTTGTCTTAACACTTGCGTCTGATTCCTCTCCTCTCTGTCGATTGAATAGCAAGAATATCGTATAGGAACATATTTAGCTGTCAACAGATCACCAATAGCTTCAATTACATACTATTTAAAGACAGCAAATCCTGATTAAACCACTTTTGCCGGAGAACAAAGTAAATATTGGCTAAAAACAAAAGCTAATTTATTTGGGATTGCATAAGATATGGCGAAATAGTCCAAAGAAGAATTACCCGCTCTTTTTCTATCCCTTACCCAACTTCACTGACTGCCCACTCAGAGGACTGAAAACTCTTGAAAGCATTTCTGGTTTTGTTACTAAAAAAGGGCAGGTCCAAAGAGCATCATCACAATATTTGTTGCAGCTTCTATTTGCTCAAACACTACCCACCCCTCTGGTCAAGAGTGCACCCAGCGACATGGCTGATACTGTCATATCATCGATAGGAGACGCGAACATCGACATATCAACAGAGACTAAACTCAAGTACAAGCCGCTTGATACAAGGAACACCACAGAGAAAAGGCTACATTAAGTACATTCTCTTTTTAGAAATTAAATAAAGAACTTCAATGATAACTTATGATTAAAGGATGAAACAAAGTTGTAAGTGGAGCCTCAAAATGGATCATTTTTTTACTCCTCCAATTTTCCCTTCTATTCTCCCTTGTTCTCTTCCTGAAGACAACTCATTTTGAACTTTAATCGTTCATTTATAAAGTAAACATTTCTGATTTTGTTAAATACACGATATATCTAACAGTCTTTCCAACCAGAATTAACTGCCCATACCCACCCACCCCTCGACCCATTGAGTAAAAGTTTGCTCTTGGTGCAGCAAGTTAGACACTGGCCTTTCACAGCTGGGACATGAGCTCAAATTCAGCACTGGCTGATCAACCTAGTGCAAGTAGCAACTACTTTTCTGCGGTTGGGACAGAGAGAGTGTGTGCTGGATTTTTCTTAGAATATGGCTGTCATACCCAACTTAGGAATGCCTGACGAAAATTGAAATGGTTTCATTCCCAATACGAACAATAGAAATATTAAAATCAGATGGACCACCCGGCATCGACGTCGGACACGACAACGGCACACACAGCCCAGTCGACCCTGCAATATCCTCCTCACTAACATCTGGGGACTTGTGCCAAAATTAGGAGAGCTGTCCCACAGGCTAGTCAAGCAACAGCCTGACATCGTCATACATACCGAGTCATACTTTCTGCCAATGTCCCAGTCTTCTCCATCACCATTTCTGGGTATGTCCTGTCCCACTGGCAGGACAGACCCACCCGAGGTGGCGGCGCAGTGATATACAGTCGGGAGGAAGTGGTCCTGGGAGTCCTCAACATTGCCTCCGGAATCCATAAAGTCTCATGGCTCCAGGTCAAGCATGGGCAAGGAAACCTCCCGATTACCACCTACTGCCCTCCCTCAGCTGATGCATCAGTACTCCTCAATGTTGAATACCTCTTGGAAGAAGCAGACTGTAGCAAGGGCACAGAATGTACTCTGGGTGGGGGACTTCAATGTCCATCACCAAGAGTGGCTCGGTAGCACCACTACTAAGTTCTTAAGGACATAGCTGCCAGACTGGGCCTGGAGCAGGTGGAGAGAGAACCAACACGAGGGAAAAACCTACTTGACCTCGTCCTCACCAATCTACCCGTCTCAGATGCATCTGTCCATGGCAGCATTGACCACCGCAGTATCTTGTGGAGACGAAGTCTCATCTTCATACTGTAGGCATCCTCCATCGTGTTGTGTGGCACTACCATGCTCGATAGATCCAGAGCAGATCTAGCAGCTCAAAACTGGGCACCCATGAGTCACTGTGGGTCATCAGCAGCAGAATTGTATTCCACCACAATCTGTAACTTCATGACCCGGCATATTCCTCACTCTACCATTACCATCAAGTGAGGGGATCAACCCTGGTTCAATGAGGAGCACCAGGCATACTTAAAAATGAGGTACCAACCTGGGTAAGCTGCAACACAGGATGACATGCATGCTAAACAGCAGAAGCAGCATGCTATAAACAGATCTATATTATGCCACAATCAACAGATCAGATCAAAGCTCTACAGTCCTGCCACCATGAATGGTGGTGGATAATTAAACAACTAGCGGGAAGAGGAGGCTCCATGAACATCCCCATCCTCAATGATGGCGGAGCCCATCACGCAAGTGCAAAAGACAAGGCTGAAGCATTTGCAACCATCTTCAGCCAGAAGTGCCGAGTGAATGATCCATAATGGCCTCTTCCTGAGGTCCCCACCATCACAGAAGCCAGTCTTCAGCCAATTTGAATCACTCCACGTAGTATCAAGAAATGGCTGAGCGCACTGGATATAGCAAAGGCTATGGGCCCAGACAACAACCCGGCCGCCATGCTGAAAATTTGTGCTCCAGAATTAGCCATGTATCTTGCCAAGCTATTCCAGTACAGCTACAACACTGGTATCTACCCAACAATGTGGAAAATTGCGCAGGTATATCCAGTCCACAAAAAGCAGGACAAATCCAATCTGGCCAATTACCACCCCATCAATGTACTTTCAATCATCAGCAAAGTGATGAAAGGTGTCATTGACAGTGCTATCAAATGGCACTTACTCACCAATAATCTACTCACCGATGCTCAGTTTGGGTTCTGCCAGGACCACTCATTACAGCCTTGGTCCAAACATGGAAAAAGGAGCTGAATTCCAGAAGTGAGGTGAGAGTGACTGCCCTTGACATCAAGGCAGCATTTGACTGAGTGCCGCATCAAGGAGCCCTAGTAAAACTGAAGTCAATGGGAATCGGGAAAAACTCTCCACTGGCTGGAGCCATACCTAGCACAAAGGAAGATGTTTGTGGTTGTTGGAGGTCAATCATCCCAGCCCCAGGACATCGCTGCAGCAGTTCCTCAGGGTAGTGTCCTAAGCCCAACCATCTTCCCTCCATCATAAAGTCAGAAGTGGGAATGATTGCAGTGTTCACTTACATTCGCAACTCCTCAGAAAATGAAGCAGTCTATGCCCACATGCAGCAAGACCTGGACGACATTCAGGCTTGGGCTGACAAGTGGCAAGTAACATTCGTGCCACACAAGTGCCAAGCAATTACCATCTCCAACAAGCGATAGTCTAACCACCTCTCCTTGACATTTAACGGCATCACCATCGCCAAATCTCCTACCATCAATAACCTTGGGGTCATCATTGACCAGAAACTTAACTGGGATCAGCCACATAAATATTGTGGCAACAAGAGCAGGTCAGAAGCTGGGCATTGTGCAGCGAGTGTCTCACCTCCAGACTCCCTATAGTCTTTCCACCATTTACATGGCACAAGTCAGGAGTATGATGGAATACTCGCCACTTGCCTGAATAAGTGCAGCTCAAACAACCACGAGAAGCTCGACACCATCAGGACAAAACAGCCCGCTTGATTGGCACTCCATCTACCACCTTCAACATTTACTCCCCTCCACCACTGGCCCACCATGGTTGCAGTGTGTACCATCTACAAGATGTACTGCAACAACTTGCCAAGGCTTCTTCGGCAGCACCTCCAAAACCTGTGAACTCTCCCAGCGAGAAGGACAAGGGCATGGGAACACCATAACCTGCAAGTTCCCCTCCAAATTACTCACCATCCTGACTTGGAAATATATTGCCATTCCTTCATCGTTGCTGGATCAAAATCATGGAACTCTCTCCCTAACAGCACTATGGGAGTACCTTCACCACACAGATTGCAGCAGTTCAAGGCGGCAGCTCACCACCACATTCTCAAGGGCAATTAGGGATGAGCAATAAATGCTGGCTTTGTCAGCGATACCCACATCCCGGAACGAATAAAAATTAAAAATATTTTTAAAATACTAAGCTTATTGAACACCAAAGTACTTTTTTTTTAATAAAAAGCACTAAATTATTTGAAACAGCTCTTACTCTTAGCAGAGTCCAGACCATGGACACATTATCTGACATTTACAGCAGGAAAGCGTTATTCCACATCATACCTATCAAGTCGTTCTGATACCAAATATGTAGCATTAGCATCCATAATAAATGTCAGCTGATTGACAAAGTCTTCAGCCTGAAGAAGGCCTTCCAAACGACCAACTACCGTCATTCTTTGTTCTTTCAACATAATGATTGCCAAAAAGGGATAGGTGTTCTCTCGTAAAGCTTGAGACACTGAAATATATAACCAAATGTGTTAGCTTATATTTGAAAAATTCATTAAATTAATCTCATTTTCCCACATTTTGCCTGGCTGCCGCTACGCCAAGATTTAGACTGTGGATCCCACATACAAAATCAATCACGGATCAGCTGAAGTCATGCAGCTACAGCATTAATTAGCTCCGCCGCAATGATTTCTTATAGTAGTTATAGATTAGTACAGCACAGATAGGCCATTCGGCCCTTAGGGTTTGCGCTAGCTCTTTTGAAGAGCAATCCAGTTAGTCCCACTCCCTCGCTCTTTCCCAATATCCCTGCATTTGTTTCTCCTTGAAATAAATACCTAGCCACCTGAAGCTTTCCATCCAGGTCAGAGCTGCACAACAATTCACCGACCAAGTCCATCCCACTGTATATTTCACCCAGTTATAGCCCAACGGAAAACCTCATTTTTGGTAGAACTTGGTCTGGTTTTCCAATAGTCAGCAACTGTTTAAGCAATGCCACCAAGTGCAAGTTCTTTTGCCACTGGAAATATGATTCTCCATTACAAAGTATTTACAGCATAGAAACAGGTCATGCGAGCCAACAGATACATGCCAGTTTTAATGCTCCACACAAATCTTTTCCCAACCTTCTTCATCTAACCCCATCAACATATCCTTCTATTCCTTTCCCCCTCATGTGCTTATCTAGCTTTCCCTTAAATGCATCTATACTATTCTCCCCAATTACTTCTTGTGGCAGCAATTTCCACATTCTAACTACTCTCTGGGTCAAGAGGTTGCTCCTGAATTCCCTATTGGATTTATTAGTTACTATGTTATAATTATGGTCTCATCTGCAAGTGGAAACATCTTCTCTACGTCTTCAAACCCTTTCATAATCTTAAAGACCAGGTCACCCCTCAATCTTCTATATCCAAGAGAAAAGAGCCCCAACCTGTTCAATCTTTCCGAATAGGTATAACCTCTCGGATCTAGTACCGTTCTAAACATATCTTTTTTGCACCTTCTCCAGTGCCTCGGTCCTTTTTAATAATACGGAGAATTGTTCACAGTACTTCAAGTGTGGTCAAACCAAGGTTAAAGACAAGTTTAACATAACATCTCTGCTTTTCAATTCTATCCCTCTAGAAATGAACCCCAGTGCTTTATTTGCTTTTATTTATGGCATTAACTTGTGTCGCTACTTTGTGATTTGTGTAACTGTACTCCTAGATTCCCTCTGCTCCTCTACCTCATTTAAGCATTTATTTTCCAAGTAGCATGTAACTTTTTTTGCCAATTACACATCCATTCTGCAAGTTTATTAATGTCTTCCTGTGTGTTGCCACAGTCCTCCTCCATATTAAACTACACTCCCCAATTTGGTGTCATCCACAAATTCCAGAGTCCAAATGTATATGTATATAATTGATTACAATTACTCAAGGAAGGAATGATGTTCTTAAAGGGTAACCTGGGTAGTGACAGCTGAATCCAAATTACAGAGCAGAAATCAGGTGACAATGACAGCAGGCACATGGGCAGAGAGAGAGACAGACAGACAAAAGGAAACACAAACAGAAACAGGAGGGGAAAGGAGGACAAGGAGAGAAAATGAACACAGGAGAGAGGGGGACAAGGGAAAAGCTGGTGTGCAAGAGATCGAGCGAGAAAACAGTTGCTTGGGAGGGAGATGGATGAACGTGTGCACATGAAAGAGAGGATGAGCATGCTTGAGGGAGAAGTGGATGTGCATGAGAGTGAGAGAATGAATGAGGGAGAGATGCACAGACAAGTTAGATGGTGGGAAGGAGGAGCGGCTGAGAGAGAGAGAGAGACAGAGACAGGAGCATGTGCAAGATGTGAAAGGAGCAAATGTGTGCAAGAGAGGGGAGGGATGGAAGTGGGCTGAGCAAGTGGGAGGGAACAGGCTTGCAAAGGAGGGAGTTGTTGTACAGAGCTAGGGGGCAGGAATAAGCATGCATAAGGGTTCGCTGTTAACCAGAGCACGTCAGATTGAGGGAGGGCAGTGAGATTTAAAAATATCCAGCACCAGTATTCCAACAAGCAGGATCTAATGTAGGACATAGATCTGTACCCATGATTTTCCACATGGCAAGTTCCTGATTTCGGCACCATTGCTTGGGGAAGGCACCATCCAAATACTAGAGAAACACGACAAAATACTGAATGGCACTCATTTAGCTTAAAAAGTGAGGCATGTGCTCAGACTTCTTCACACCAATGTGGACATGTCGCAGCTGGAGAAATTGGTCCAAATGTTGAGCTTTGCTTTGACCTCGAGGCCCAGCAAAACAGTTGCAAGACCCAACTAACTAGTCACTGAGTGAAATACAGTTTGAATGTCAGATAAGGTTGGGAAGTGAACCCAGTCTTCTGACTGCAAAGTCAAATGCTATAACGCTGGAGCTACATTCAAGATACTTTAGAAATAATATTCTAAGTTTCAAAAATAATGTGGATCACGGACCTAATGTCTAAAGCATGGAACTTTTATTCTTTCATCTACCACTATTAACCAACAAGAATGCTCAAGTTTTTCTTATTATTTTGGATGCCACTTGGTGGGTTTTATATTGCTTTCACACTGTAACTAATTCTTTAGGTTATTAAAAAAAAAACTTGATTTTGGAAAAAGTGCAATTATGAATGGAAACTCTGGACGTAGTTCAAGCTGTCCCATCATATGTAACCATGAGTATTTGCAAAAGCAATCTGGAAAATAAAAATCTCCAACAGTGGTCAAGCCCAAAAGCAAGAAACTTGGGGGTCAAAATTGCCCCTTTCGATAAGGCCTCTGAACGGCGGAAAGCAGCTGCCACGGGGCGGCGCGGAATTGCCGCCGTCTCTTCGTGGAGGGACCGCCATTTGAGAGATTGCCCTTCCTCTGGAGCGGTGTCTGGGACCGCTCTGTCTGTTTACCCGCCGCAGCGCACACGCGCCGACCGCTTACCATCAGGCAGGGATCCCCTCGTGAAACTACCCGAGAGTGGCCCCGCCACCAGTCGGTGCCCCCGACAGCTTTTGCTGTCTGCACTCTGTGAAATGGCCGCCCTTAAAGGCGAGGGTGCACTGCCGCGGCCGCCATGTTTTTTTGTTTTTGCCGGCCGATTACCAGATCGGCCTGGCAATTATGCCCCAGTGTTCGGCCGGGCTGCCAACAGCCAACCTGGCACCCCCTCTTGGGATGCCAGGCCGCTGGCCCGGCCGAAACCCTCCCTGGAGACCCAGTGGGCACCACTGAAGTGGCTGTAGAGTTCGCAGTTACTCTCCCCTTTAACTGAAGGGGGGAGATGTTGTGACGCATCAGCGCGACGGGACATGTCTGTGTCATGCTGACGTCATCAGCACAGCGCTGACAACTGATCGGGGCGGCAGACCCACTGCAGGGGCACTTCTGACCGGAACACCGCACCACAGAGAATAAAACCAAAGTGCTTAATTTCCCCGGTATTATGGGGTGGAGAAAAACTCTTTAAAAAACGGTTGGTGCACCCCATTTCGGGTGGAGGGCAATTTCTACCCGAGTCACTTGCACTTAGTGTAAATTGGACATTTAGTTACAATATCTCCCAATTTCAGTACAAACGTCTTCTTGACGCTCAATGAAACTGCCAACGGTGCACAGGGAGGAGAATAAAAATAACATCTGATAGAAAAGTAAACTATGTTGATGGAAGCGATTTTTACTCTATTAAAAACACATGAAAAAGATCAAAAGGGAACATGGATTTCCTCATTAATTTACTAAACATATTAGCATGGAAGTAATTAGCACAATTCACACAAAAGGATCTTGATGGGGAATTCATGCTCTGTATTTTACTTGAACAAAATTCACTTCAAGGTTCTAGACCAGGTGTGGTAGAAATGTTCAGCTTCTGCCACACAGGTTATGCAAGATGCATTGGGCTATTTTTTCTGATGGGAGATAAAATGACATCAGTCATGTATTTCTAAGTATAATATTGCAAGATTTTTGCAAACAAGCAAGTGATCTAAATAGAATTATGACTAGGGAGGTGAAATCTGAAAAATACTTCATCCTGCAAAAGAGGAAAACCAGCAATCTGTCAATCCATAAACATTCCAATCTCTTCTATATAGATAGATACATAATTAATTGTATTGCAACCGCATGCACTTCCCATTACAGGTTAAGCGTCCAAAATCCAGAATTCCGAAATACGGACCGATCAGTGGTGGGGTCGTGCGGAATCCGGAAAATGTTCCGAAATTCGGACCTGTCGCTGAGCCGCCAGACTCCTCCGCTCAGCCGCCCGGATCTCTCTCTTCTCCCCTCCCCCCATACCTCTCTCTTTTCTTCCCACCCCACCCCTTTCCTCACTGTCCTCCTTCCACCCCCCCCACATTATATATCTCCCTCTCGCTCATATTCGGGACGTCCAAAAGAAGTTCCAAAATCCGTAACGGCCTCAGTCGTAAGGTTTCCAGATTTCAGACGTTCTACCTTCATCACACTCTTACTTCTTGGATCATAACCGGACATTTGGTAATGGCTAATTATTTTAGCTTTAATAGGCAACACCTGTTAAAATTACCATTATATTTGCCTTCCAGTACTGTAGCAAGAATTGCCATGGTTCAACAGCCATAGTAAGCAAGTTTTATTTTGTTGCAGCCCCCATCCTTTGACCTTAAGCCCACTCTCTAAACCATTTGCGCCTGCTGCCTCCCTCTGCCAAGGCCTCTTGCTCCCACTCGCTCACCTTCATGGCTCTAGTCACCAAATTTATGATATCCTGACCACCCCCCCTTCCCTCCTCCACTATCTTTCCAATTAACCAACCTCTGGCCTTCTGACCCTGTTTAGTAATGTTAATTGCTTTTGAAATACCAGTGCAATTTTTACTGCTACACAGGAGACAACTCAGCAGCATTTCAAAAGTTAAGTGCAACAATAGCCACTAATATTACCAAAAGGGATCAAGAGGTTGCAGGTTGGATAATGATGATGAAGAGCGGCAGGAGGCTACTAAATGGAATGGAGTTGGTTGGTTGTAGAATCAAGCAGTTGGCTGAGGGGGAAAGCAGGAAGCTATTGGAGGAGCCAAGGGTAATTAAGCAACAGTAATACAGGCCTTCCAGTATTAGAGCAAGAAAGGGACAACCAAAACAGACCAGAGAAATGCAAAACAGAAAAACAAAGTGATTAATAACTCAATGCAAATAAAAAGACACGGACAGAAGCACTAACTGACAGCACAAACAGGTAAGGCATACACACTGTACACTATAACAAAAGATAATAGTCATTGAGTTATGCTGTAGGAGGTCTAATAATACATATATATTTAACAGCATAGCTATTGAGCACAGGCTGACAACCACAATCATTCATGGGAACTATTGTTGGCATCAGGAACAGTTATTAGAGCTGGAAGAAATGTAGAATGACCCATAGCTTCAGGCAGGATTTTATTTTCCATGCAATCATCTCATTAAATTTAAAACAGGGTAAAATTGATCAGTGCACCAGCAGACTTTACTTTTGTAAAGATTTTTTTTTAAACACTTACCCCTGTAGCCTTCTGGCTTACTGGTGGAACAGGCCCAGAAAAGCATTCTAGTGTTGATGAAGTTTACAACCTCTGGGGTGCACACTGTATTACTGAGGTAGAAACAAACTGACATTTAGTCATCCATCATAAATAAGCTATCAAATCCTACTGTTATGCTGAGGTCTAATTCAATGGATGTCAGCAAGCCACTTAAACATCATTCAGTAACCTTTCACGTGAACATTAATAGACTGCTGTGATACATACCTCTTTGCTCAAATAATAAATAAAAATGCTATATAAATAAAATTAACATAGTAAAACATCCCAAGGCGCTTCACAGCAGTGTTAGACAAACAGAAAATTTGACACCGAGCCACAGAAGAAATTAAGGCAGATGATCAAAAGCTTGTTTAAAGAGATAGATTCTAAGGAGCGTCTTAAAAAGGAGGAAAGAGAGGTAGAGAGGCGGTGAGGTTTAGGGAGGGAGTTCCAGAGCTTAGGGCCTAGGCAGCTGAAGGTACGGCCACCAATGGTGGATGTTCAAGAGGCCAGAATTTGAGGAGCGCAGATAGCATCTTTACACTCTCTCCCTACACATGCACATGAATAATGGCCACTTGGGCAACTTACTGGAGGCAAGTTGGTGCGTGTGAAATCTTACCTCAGCACAAATCACAGGGGTGAAAACTGGATAATGAAACTGTCCTTGATAATGCCGCAATTAATTCAGTATAAATGGAGCATAAATCAAAAGTACAGACCTCTGCAAATAAAGTATTTACTGTCATCAGAATTTCAAATATTTCTAAATTCAAACCACACTCTGCAGCAGCTCAGAGCTCCCAAAGGGGTCACTATGAATCCCTGCCATTAGAGACATTCCCAATCGATGAAAGGCATTCTTTACATCTTCGTCCCAAATTTACTCCCCTTTATACCCCACTCCTAAAGGCAGCGACAAATACTACACTACATTTCCATGGTCACTGGAACACTACTATTTCACTTAAATAGCCATTCTTCACACAACAGCCAGGGCAACAAGTGTCAACTGGCTATTCAATTATAAACTCCCAAGTGAAAGAGTCCAATCCTTTCCTTGTCTTTTACCCACATGCAATTATTGTATTTATAGCAAACACCAGCAGCTCAGCAGACCAGAATCAAACCTGGGCTCCTCTTATTTTAGTACCATATAATTTGGTACATTTACACACCGAGCCACCAGGAACCCTCCATAAAGACTTTATTTTTGAAGCAAGGGCAGTAATTTCCATTTTCACCCCTTGGCCAGTAAACCGGCAGAGCAGATCGGCTGCTCGTTACAGAAAGCACTCAATTTAATTTCCAATGGGTCGGCAATTCACCCTGCCGGTTTAATGATCCAGCCGGGACAATGAAAATCTTTTACAGACTGGTGACTGCAGCACAGTATTGTTACATAGAATTACATACAATTTACAGCACAGAAACAGGGCATTCGGCCCAAGTGGTCTATGCTGGTGTTTACACTTCACACAAGCGTCCACCCACCCTACCATAATGTGAACGCGTCTTTACAACTGATGTGTATAATAGAAACATAGAAAATAGGTGCAGGAGTAGGCCATTCGGCCCTTCTAGCCTGCACTGCCATTCAATGAGTTCATGGCTTAACATTCAACTTCAGTACCCCATTCCTGCTTTCTCGCCATACCCCTTGATCCCCCTAGTAGTAAGGACCTCATCTAACTCCTTTTTGAATATATTTAGTGAATTGGCCTCAACAACTTTCTGTGGTAGAGAATTCCACAGGTTCACCACTCTCTCGGTGAAGAAGTTCCTCCGCATCTCGGTCCTAAATGGCTTACCCCTTATCCTTAGACTGTGACCTCTGGTTCTGGACTTCCCCAACATTGGGAACATTCTTCCTGCATCTAACCTGTCTAACCCCGTCAGAATTTTAAATGTTTCTATGAGGTCCCCTCTCATTCTTCTGAACTCCAGTGAATACAAGCCCAGTTGATCCAGTCTTTCTTGATAGGTCAGTCCCGCCATCCCGGGAATCAGTCTGGTGAACCTTCGCTGCACTCCCTCAAAAGCAAGAATGTCCTTCCTCAGGTTAGGAGACCAAAACTGTACACAATACTCCAGGTGTGGCCTCACCAATGCCCTGTACAACTGTAGCAGCAACACTTCCCTGCCCCTGTACTCAAATCCCCTCGCTATGAAGGCCAACATGCCATTTGCTTTTTTAACCGCCTGCTGCATCTGCATGCCAACCTTCAATGACTGATGTACCATGACACCCAGGTCTCTTTGCACCTCCCCTTTTCCTAATCTGTCACCATTCAGATAATAGTCTGTCTCTCTGTTTTTACCACCAAAGTGGATAACCTCACATTTATCCACATTATACTTCATCTGCCATGCATTTGCCCACTCACCTAACCTATCCAAGTCGCTCTGCAGCCTCACAGCATCCTCCTCGCAGCTCACACTGCCACCCAACTTAGTGTCATCCACAAATTTGGAGATACTACATTTAATCCCCTCATCTAAATCATTAATGTACAGTGTAAACAGCTGGGGCCCCAGCACAGAACCTTGCGGTACCCCACTAGTCACTGCCTGCCATTCTGAAAAGTACCCATTTACTCCTACTCTTTGCTTCCTGTCTGACAACCAGTTCTCAATCCATGTCAGTACACTACCCCCAATCCCATGTGCTCTAACTTTGCACATCAATCTCTTGTGTGGGACCTTGTCGAACGCCTTCTGAAAGTCCAAATATACCACATCAACTGGTTCTCCCTTATCCACTCTACTGGAAACATCCTCAAAATGTTCAAACAATTTCCATGTAAGTAGCAGCATTTTTTTTTTTTTTAAAACTCAAATTATAATTCATAAGAAAAGGTCAATGGACGAGTGTTGGTTCAGATTAAATGACAAACCAGCTCAGAAGTATGACATGCCCCACACACTCACTTACTTACCGACAGAACTCATCTGTGTCTTGATGATCGTCTCCATGAAGGTAAACTAATAAATAGCGAAGCTCCCGTTTGGCATCGTTCAGTGCCTGTATTCAACCGGTGAAAATAAATTATTAAAAAATGAGATTAAAGCTATTTTAAAGCTAGTTCAAACTATTTGAAAGGGATCTCCTCTAGCATGCAGTGGATGCATAACAATTGGCTTCATTGTTCTTGAGTGGGGAAAATTGGCCAGGGTTTTGCTCCTAATTATTATCCAGTGACCCTTGTCAAAAGTGCCGGTGTGGATATCAGCCATAAACATGATCTGGATAAGCGGTGATCAGATGTGCCCAAACATGTGTGATCAGCTGTGCCCAAACGTAAAGAATAGTTATTTTGACCAGGCATCAGAGGCTTACCCATTTGTTGGAAACTAGAGGCCATGCAGTTTCAATTCAAAAGAAATTCAATATTTTATCTTTTTCTATTAATTTGTAGCTAGGTCAAGTAGTGCAATAAGTTTATAACTGGGCATCTGCTCAGAATGTGTCTGTGCAGAGAAACAATTCCTGTCTAAAGTGGAAATGTCCACTTGAAAGGGAGAGGACATGTCTATTTATAATGTTTACCTGCTGATTTATTCTTGCTTCTGTACAATTTTATTTATTACAATTCAAGCATGGGCTGTAAATGGCATCCACGCCACACAAGTGCAAGGTGATGACTATCCCAACAAATTAAAATTTAACCACTTCTCCTTGATATTCAATGGCATTACAATCTCCAAATCCCCCACCATCATCATCCTGGGGGTTACCATTGACAAGAAATTTAATTTGACCAGCCACATAAATACTGTGGCAACAACAGCGAGTCAGGGGCTGGGTATTCTGTGAAGAGTGTCTCACCTCCTGACTCACCTCAGCCTTTCCATCATCTACAAGGCACAAGTCAGGAGTGCGGTGGAATACTCTCCACTTGCCTGGATGAGTGCAGCTCCAACACCACTCAAGAAGCTAGATGCCATCCAGGACAAAGCAGCCCGCTTGATTGGCATCCCATCCACCACCTTAACAATCACTCCCCCGCCCCCCCGGCGCACCGTGGTTGCAGTGTGTACCACCTACAAGATGCACTGCAGCAACTCGCCAAGGTTTCTTCAGCAGCACCTCCCAAACCCCTGACCTCTACCACCTAGAAGGAACACCATCACCTGCAAGTTACACATCATCCTGACTTGGATATTTCATTCATCACTGCTAGGTCAAAACCTAGAACTTGCTCCCTAACAACACTGTGGGAGTACCTTCACCACATGGACTGCAGCGGTTCAAGGTGGCAGTTCATCACCACCTTCTCAAGGACAATTAGGAATGGGCAATAAATGCTAGCTTTGCCAGCGACACCCACATCCCAGAACAATTTTTTTTTTAAATTAAATTGAATTGTGGCTTTTATCCGGAGCTATATGGTCTGTTTTATGTTTACCGAGATACCTGAAGCACAGTTGGTAGGCAAGTCATACTACTTCCGGTGCTTGCTCCCATAGTACAAAGGTTCATAATGTACAGTAGATAACCAGCCTCATACACTTAAGTGCACGGCTCATTTTCAGTCCACACGAAGCGCTGGCTTGCTTAGGAAACCGACTTTTTGCATGAAGCACAAATAAAAAATATCGGGAGTAGCCTGAATTCTATCTTGTGAAACTGCACCTCAATATGATTCACTATCTTAAAAGAATGGGAAATAATTTGTGCAGAGCTGGAGAGAGTGGGTTAATTAAAATGCACAAGTCCACTCAGAAAAGATAAACTTCAAATCATTAGGACTGTAAAATGTCCTCAATTGCAAACTTAAAAACAAAAGTTTAAAAATGACCTTTTGTACAAACCTGACTGTAGGTTCCTTGATAGAAGACTGGATGGATCCTTCCATATTGTTCCTCAAAATTTTGAATAAATGCAACTACATCCCCAACAGGATCAGTAACACGGCTTCTCGGATCTGGTCGTATAAACCGTATAGCAAACCTATGCAAAACAGAGTTCAAATTCAGAATAATTTTCTTTTCTAAAATTATGATTTTTTGAAAATTCTCTCAATATCTCACCTAAAGATGTCCAGTAGCGTATAATAGGTGAATCGGAATGGAAGCATTATCAAGTAATAACTCCATCCTATAAGACCCTGCAAAATTCAACAGTTATCATTGTTATCCACTTGAGTATAAAACTGTATGAACCAGTATTTTTTGTTGCTTGTTCAATAAAACAAGAATAATTTAAATTTAGTCTAATTTAGCACACAGGATGAGGTGAGCAGAACTTACTTATTTACTTGACCATACTAACTGTCCAGGGCACATAATGAATACAAAGCTACATTGGATATATGGAGAGCAGATACAATGCAAACAACAAGTATTTAAATGTGTTCAGAAATCACCCTTCAACATAAACTAATTTCCTGAACCTGATCTTTCGCCACCCCAACAGACATCATTGATCTACCTCTCGAAACTGTCATAACTAATTGCATGATTTCCTCTGCCCTACCAAGAAATACTTAACATGAGCAAAAGGGAATAAAATGTGGATTATGCAGATAATGTAAGATGGAACTAAAGTTCAACATCTCTGATAAGGAATTCCCAACCATTTTACTAATATTGAGTTACAAAATAAGCCTAAGTAAAGCCAAAAACAAAAATCAAATTTAGTTATAAACAACTCAAAATACAATTCTACAATACAATTTCAACTGTAATGCAATTAACTTTTACAAAATAGGTGCAAAAAATTAATCTGATTAAAACAACCATAATGTGTTCTCACCCTAGGCTGAGGCCTTGAAACTACGTAACTATAGACCCTGTGATCTGCTGTGTGGACTTGAAGTGGACGAGAGGAAGGTGGGTTGAAGACACTGGGAACTCCTTCTTGTTCATTTAGCCTATCCTGGACAGCTGCCTAGAAGATAAAATGGGGGTGGAGGGGAAAAAGAGGCGGAACAATAGGATTAAGAGTAATCCAAATGATCAGAAAAAGAAATCCATAAAATGGGTTAAGTTCTTTCAGCTAACACATTACAGATCATATTGTTTATATTAAGACACCAATCACTTTCTGTTGATGTCTGCTGCAATGTTAACATCCACATATCAAAACAAAGAATTGCCAAACTATGACAGGTTAACATCAGAAATGTTTGCTTAAATAGGAAGTAGCACATTTAAAATGATTTTCAAATCAACGCTATAGCCAATTATAATATTTTGCACACGTAATCTTGTAGTTCGCTTCCTTTTCACCTCAATGTTCCAATGGTGCTGCTCGAGTGTACGGCGGCATTGGTCCATTGACTCGATACCAGTCAAGTCCTATGCAGAGGAATGAAATAAGAAAAATGTCTTTTATTAAAAAAAAGTACAGACAGCAAGGTTGCATTCAATTATCAATTTAAAAAATACATAGGTATGTGTTCTGGTACTTCAAGTGATTGGCTGACTTTTTATTGCCTTTGTATGTGTTTTTAGGTAGGTTCTTTTTTTATATTTGCAACCAAAATTCTTCATCTGTCTCGACACCAAGATCTGAGGAACTGGTGCGCAACAGTTAAAGTACTTAAGATAAATGATCTAAAAGGTACTCAAAATTAAGTACCTAATTACATGTTAAGTTAATTGTCTCCAATTTGTCTCACTGCCTGTCCAACAGTCAGTACTGGATGAGCAGAAATTTGCTCCAACCAAATATTGGGAAGACCAAAGCCATTGTCTTTGGTCCCCACCAAAACTCCATTCCCTGACCACCATTATCATCCCTCTCCATGGCAACTGTCTGAATCGAAGACAATCTGTGTGCAACCTCGGTGTTGAGTTTGTCCCCGTGATGCGCTTCCGACCACATATCCGCTCCATCGCCAAGACTGCTTACTTCCACCTCTGTAACATCGCCCAACTCTGACCCTGCCTCAGCTCATCTGCTGCTGAAACCCTTATCCATGCCTTTGTTACCTCTAGACTTGACTATTCCAATGCTCTCCTGGCAGGCCTCCCATCTAGCACCCTGCATAAACGTGCTCGTCCAAAATTCTGCTGCCCACATCTTAACTCTCACCAAGTCTCATTCACCCATCACGTGCTTGCTAACCTGCGCTGGCTCATGGTTAGAGAATGCTTCGATTTTAAAATCCTCATCCTTGTTTTCAAATCCCTCCATGGCCTCGCGCCTCCCTATCTCTATAACCTCTTCCAGCCCCACAAGACTTTGCGATCGCTAGGCTCCTCCAACTCTGGCATCTTGCGCATCACCTATTTTATTCACTCCATCATTGGTGGCTGTGCTTTCAGCTGCCTTGGCTGGAATTCCCTCCCTTACCCTCGCCACCTCTCTTCCCGACGCTCCTTAAAACCGACCGCTTTGACCAAGCTTTTGGTCATCTGTCCTGATATCCCCTTCTGTGACTCGGTGTCAAAATTAGATTGATAGGCACCCTTTTTAAGCACCTTGGAACATTTTTCTACGTTAAAGTCACTATGTTATGCAAGTTGTTAACTTAAATATGCAAAACAAATTAACAAGTTTTCAGTTATAACTTAAAACACCATGGCTTATTGTACCTTAGGGCCTAAACTAACATTTCAGACATGTCCTTTTATTTTATTTTCATGCTCCACCCTTTACAAGGGCAGGCAGGAGACTGTCTTGCCTCCACTCTGCAACCCTTTCCCCAAAATGGCGGAGGCCAGAACAAACCATCTGAGGAATCCACCAGACAGCTGCAAGTGCATTCAATTTCATCCACTTTTGCCTAGGCAACAGCTTACCTGGCAGTCCAAGAATCATCAAATCAAATTAGTTTTTATATACCACCAGATTTAAACCCTTACTACAGGATATAGATGTAAAGCCATATGGTTACAATGTCTCATTCAAGAGTCCTGAATATTGTAATGTTATTGGTTCTTTTCAAAAGCACTTGCTTGTAATTATGATTTCTGCTTTCACAACTTCCAACTAATTACTATAAAGAAAATTTCCAAAAATGTACCTTCATTTATTGTTTTTTTTTCAGTACATTCCCAATGAACAGAATTTTATAAATTGTTTTCAAATAACTTACATATATTTTTTTAAACAGTTTAATATTGAATCTATTTAAATTCTTGGCTTCATCTCACCTAAAAATGCCACTAAGCCAAAACCTATAATACTTACATTTTAGTTTACTAGTTTTGACATTAAACTCTTTTGCATAAGTTTCTGCATTGCATACTATACTTTTACTAAAACCTCAATTTAAATGTTTCACAGTAAGTTTAGTATGCATCAATTCTACGACTAACATCAATGTACTAGGTATGTTTCTTCTGGAAAAAGTTAAATTGGTTAGTTAAGATTTTTGTCAGGTAATGTTTACTTAGCACTAAACGTGGATTAAATTAATTCTACTTTATAACTGGCAGCGTTCCTGCTGTTTAGAATGGTTAAGTAAAACTGCCATTGGCAGAGGAAGAAAAAAAGTACATCATGCCAGATGGGGGTTTACCAGAAAATGTTGAGTACAGAGAAAAATGCCACAGGTGCAGAGGCTACAGCACGATTAAATGAATCTAACAAATGAATTATAAAGTACCCTAGAACAATAACTTATGTTATCCGCTGTGAAATTATGTTAGTTTAACGAATTTACCTGAAATTGCAACAGTTTCTCTGTCTGTTCTTGCGTTAGTTCCTCATCTTCATTCCCAGGCGCCGCCATCTTGGATATTGCGTTACAGGCCTGTGCGGAAGTAGATGATTTTTGGGTAAAGTCACAGTCATGAAACGCAAAAAACTGCAGCCCGCCAATAGTTGCTTTCTGGGGTTGCACTAACATTCAAAAGCGACACGAAGTATTTCTGCGCATCCGGGTTTTGATTTTACTGCATTTGTTGCCAGCCGGTGGGCCGGTGACGAAAACAACCGAGGCCCTTCGGTAACTTTCGGGATCGCCCGAGGTCGGCCTCGACCGAAGAGGTGAGCTCCAGCGGAGCGGTGGGATTATGAGATTCTTCTCCTGGGGGGCAGCGCGGCGCTTGAGTCGAGTTGCTTGTGAATCCGCTCATTCCAGCACGCGACCGGCCCCTGGCCACTGGATCCGGGCTGGGGTTCTAGAACCTTGACCCGGGATTCTGGAACCTTGACCCGAGGCGCTAGAATTCCCTAACATCAAAGCGCGCCAAAACCTGGAGACAGCTTATTTAAATCACTCTGAACAACGCGTGTCTCTTAGGTTATTTTTACTCTCCTCCGCAAAGCGGAGCGAGACCGGTTTGAGGTTCGGCAGACATGCTGGAAACATAGAAACAAAGAAAATAGGTGCAGGAGTAGGCCATTCGGCCCTTCGAGCCTGCACCACCATTCAATAAGATCATGGCTGATCATTCCCTCAGCACCCCTTTCCTGCTTTCTCTTCATACACCTTGATCCCCTTAGCCGTAAGAGCCATATCTAACTCCCTCTTGAATATATCCAATGAACTGGCATCAACAACTCTCTGCTGCAGGGAATTCCACAGGTTAACAACTCTGAGTGAAGACTTTTCTCCTCATCTCAGTGCTAAATGGCCTACCCCTTATCCGAAGACTGTGTCCCCTGGTTCTGGACTTCCCCAACATCGGAAACATTCTTCCCGCATCTAACCTGTCCCGTCCCGTCAGAACCTTATATGTTTCTATGAGATCCCCTCTCATCCTTCTAAACTCCAGTGTATAAAGGCCCAGTTGATCCAGTCTCTCCTCATATGTCAGTCCAGTCATCCCTGGAATCAGTCTGGTGAACCTTCACTGCACTCCATCAATAGCAAGAACGTCCCTCAATAGCAAGAACGTCCTTCCTCAGATTAGGAGACCAAAACTGAACACAATATTCCAGGTGAGGCCTCACCAAAGCCCTGTACAATTGAAGTAAGACCTCCCTGCTCCTCTACTCAAATCCCCTAGCTATGAAGACTAACATGCCATTTGCCTTCTTCACCGCCTGCTGGACTTGCATGCCAACTTTCAGTGACTGATGAACCATGACACCCAGGTATCGTTGCACCTCCCCTTTTCCTAATCTGCCGCCATTCAGATAATATTCTGCCTTTGTGTTTTTGCCACCAAAGTGGATAACCTCACATTTATCCACATTATACTGCATCTGCCATGCATTTGCCCACTCACCTAACCTGTCCAAATCACCCTTCAGCCTCTTAACATCCTCCTCACAGCTCACACCACCACCCAGTTTAGTGTCATCTGCAAACTTGGAGATATTACACTCAATTCCTTCATCCAAATCATTAGTGTATATTGTAAAGAGCTGGGATCCCAGCACTGAGCCCTGCGGCACTCCATTAGTCACTGCCTCCCATTCCGAAAAGGACCCGTCTATCCCGACTCTCTGCTTCCTGTCTGCCAACCAATTCTCTATCCACGCCAGTACATTACCCCCAATACCATGTGCTTTGATTTTGCACACCAATCTCTTATGTGGGGCCTTGTCAAAGGCCTTTTGAAAGTCCAAATACACAACATCCACTGGTTCTCCCTTGTCCACTCTACTAGTTACATCCTCAAAAAATTCTCGAAGATTTGTCAAGCATGATTTCCCTTTCATAAATCCATGCTGACTTGGACCGATCCTGTCACTGCTTTCCAAATGCGCTGCTCTATCATCCTTAATAATTGATTCCAACATTTTCCCCACTACTGATGTCAGGCTAACCGGTCTATAATTACCCGTTTTCTCTCCCTCCTTTTTTAAAAAGTGGTGTTACATTAGCTACCCTTCAGCCCATAGGAACTGATCCAGAGTCAATAGACTGTTGGAAAATGATCACCAATGCATCCACTACTTCTAGGGCCACTTCCTTAAGTACTCTGGGATGCAGACAATCAGGCCCTGGGGATTTATCGGCCTTCAATCCCATCAATTTCCCCAACACAAATTTCCGCCTAATAAGGATATCCTTCAATTCCTCCTTCTCACTAGACCCTCGGTCCCCTAGTACATCCGGAAGGTTATTTGTGTCTTTCTTCGTGAAGACAGAACCAAAATATTTGTTCAATTGGTCTGCCATTTCTTTGTTCCCCATTATAAATTCACCTGAATCTGACTGCAAGGGGGACCTACGTTTGTCTTCACTAATCTTTTTCTCTTCCCATATCTATAGAAGCTTTTGCAGTCAGTTTTTATGTTCCTGGCAAGCTTCCTATCGTACTCTATTTTCCCCTCCTAATTAAACCCTTTGTTCTCCTCTGCTCAACTCTAAATTTCTCCCAGTCCTCATGTTTGCTGCTTTTTCTGGCCAATTTATATGCCCCTTCCTTGGATCTAACACTATCCTTAATTTCCCTTGTTAGCCACGGTTGAGCCACCTTCCCTGTTTTCTTTTTACTCCAGACAAGGATGTACAATTGTTGAAGTTCATCCATATGATCTATAAATGTTTGCCATTGCCTATCCACTGTCAACACTTTAAGTATCGTTTGCCAGTCTAATCTAGCCAATTCACGCCTCATGTGGGATCCAATGCAGGGAGACAGAGGGAAACAAAAAGGAGGCAAAAGCAAAAGACAGAAAGGAGATGAGGAAAAGTGGAGGGCAGAGAAACCCAAGGCAAAGAACAAAAAGGGCCGCTGTACAGCAAAATTCTAAAAGGACAAAGGGTGTTAAAAAAAACAAGCCTGAAGGCTTTGTGTTTTAATGCAAGGAGTATCCGCAATAAGGTGGATGAATTAACTGTGCAAATAGATGTTAACAAATATGATGTGATTGGGATTACGGAGACGTGGCTCCAGGATGATCAGGGCTGGGAACTCAACAACCAGGGGTATTCAACATTCAGGAAAGATAGAATAAAAGGAAAAGGAGGTGGGGTAGCATTGCTGGTTAAGGAGCAAATTAAGGCAATAGTTCGGAAGGACATTAGCTTGGATGATGTGGAATCTATATGGGTAGAGCTGCAGAATACCAAAGGGCAAAAAATGTTAGTGGGAGTTGTGTACAGACCTCCAAACAGTAGCAGTGATGTTGGGGAGGGCATCAAACATGAAATTAGGGGTGCGTGCAATAAAGGTGCAGCAGTTATAATGGGTGACTTTAATATGCACATAGATTGGGTTAACCAAACTGGAAGCAATACGGTGGAGGAGGATTTCCTGGAGTGCATAAGGGATGGTTTTTTAGACCAATATGTCGAGGAACCAACTAGGGGGGAGGCCATCTTAGACTGGGTGTTGTGTAATGAGAGAGGATTAATTAGCAATCTCGTTGTGCGAGGCCCCTTGGGGAAGAGTGACCATAATATGGTGGAATTCTGCATTAGGATGGAGAATGAAACAGTTAATTCAGAGACCATGGTCCAGAACTTAAAGAAGGGTAACTTTGAAGGTATGAGGCGTGAATTGGCTAGGATAGATTGGCGAATGATACTGAATGGGTTGACTGTGGATGGGCAATGGCAGACATTTAGAGACCGCATGGATGAACTACAACAATTGTACATTCCTGTCTGGCGTAAAAATAAAAAAGGGAAGGTGGCTCAACCGTGGCTATCAAGGGAAATCAGGGATATCATTAAAGCCAAGGAAGTGGCATACAAATTGGCCAGAAATAGCAGCGAACCCGGGGACTGGGAGAAATTTAGAACTCAGCAGAGGAGGACAAAGGGTTTGATTAGGGCAGGGAAAATGGAGTACGAGAAGAAGCTTGCAGGGAACATTAAGACAGATTGCAAAAGTTTCTATAGATATGTAAAGAGAAAAAGGTTAGTAAAGACAAACGTAGGTCCCCTGCAGTCAGAATCAGGGGAAGTCATAACGGGGAACAAAGAAATGGCGGACCAATTGAACAAGTACTTTGGTTCGGTATTCACTGAGGAGGACACAAACAACCTTCCGGATATAAAAGGGGTCGGAGGGTCTAGTAAGGAGGAGGAACTGAGGGAAATCCTTATTAGTCGGGAAATTGTGTTGGGGAAATTGATGGGATTGAAGGCCGATAAATCCCCAGGGCCTGATGGACTGCATCCCAGAGTACTTAAGGAGGTGGCCTTGGAAATAGTGGATGCATTGACAGTCATTTTCCAACATTCCATTGACTCTGGATCAGTTCCTATGGAGTGGAGGGTAGCCAATGTAACCCCACTTTTTAAAAAAGGAGGGAGAGAGAAAACAGGGAATTATAGACCGGTCAGCCTGACATCGGTAGTGGGTAAAATGATGGAATCAATTATTAAGGATGTCATAGCAGTGCATTTGGAAAGAGGTAATATGATAGGTCCAAGTCAGCATGGATTTGTGAAAGGGAAATCATGCTTGACAAATCTTCTGGAATTTTTTGAGGATGTTTCCAGTAGAGTGGACAAGGGAGAACCAGTTGATGTGGTATATTTGGACTTTCAGAAGGCTTTCGACAAGGTCCCACACAAGAGATTAATGTGCAAAGTTAAAGCACATGGGATTGGGGGTAGTGTGCTGACATGGATTGAGAACTGGTTGTCAGACAGGAAGCAAAGAGTAGGAGTAAATGGGGACTTTTCAGAATGGCAGGCAGTGACTAGTGGGGTACCGCAAGGTTCTGTGCTGGGGCCCCAGCTGTTTACACTGTACATTAATGATTTAGACGAGGGGATTAAATGTAGTATCTCCAAATTTGCGGATGACACTAAGTTGGGTGGCAGTGTGAGCTGCGAGGAGGATGCTATGAGGCTGCAGAGCGACTTAGATAGGTTAGGTGAGTGGGCAAATGCATGGCAGATGAAGTATAATGTGGATAAATGTGAGGTTATCCACTTTGGTGGTAAAAACAGAGAGACAGACTATTATCTGAATGGTGACAGATTAGGAAAAGGGGAGGTGCAAAGAGACCTGGGTGTCATGGTACATCAGTCATTGAAGGTTGGCATGCAGGTACAGCAGGCGGTTAAGAAAGCAAATGGCATGTTGGCCTTCATAGCGAGGGGATTTGAGTACAGGGACAGGGAGGTGTTGCTACAATTGTACAGGGCCTTGGTGAGGCCACACCTGGAGTATTGTGTACAGTTTTGGTCTCCTAACCTGAGGAAGGACATTCTTGCTATTGAGGGAGTGCAGCGAAGGTTCACCAGACTGATTCCCGGGATGGCGGGACTGACCTATCAAGAAAGACTGGATCAACTGGGCTTGTATTCACTGGAGTTCAGAAGAATGAAAGGGGACCTCATAGAAACGTTTAAAATTCTGACGGGGTTAGACAGGTTAGATGCAGGAAGAATGTTCCCAATGTTGGGGAAGTCCAGAACCAGGGGACACAGTCTAAGGATAAGGGGGAAGCCATTTAGGACCGAGATGAGGAGAAATTTCTTCACCCAGAGAGTGGTGAACCTGTGGAATTCTCTACCACAGAAAGTTGTTGAGGCCAATTCACTAAATATATTCAAAAAGGAGTTAGATGAAGTCCTTACTACGAGGGGAATCAAGGGGTATGGTGAGAAAGCAGGAATGGGGTACTGAAGTTGCAAGTTCAGCCATGAACTCATTGAATGGCGGTGCAGGCTAGAAGGGCCGAATGGCCTACTCCTGCACCTATTTTCGATGTCTATGTTTCTATGTTCAGGACCCTAGTTTCTGAATTAACTGTGTCACTCTCCATCTTAAAAAATAATTCTACCATATTATGCTCACTCTTCCTCAAGGGGTCTTGCACAACAAGATTGCTAATTAGTCCCTTCTCATTACACATCACCCAGTCTAGGATGGCCAGCTGTCTAGTTGGTTCCTCGACATATTGGTCAAGAAAACCATCCCTAATACACTCCAGGAAATCCTCCACCACCGCATTGCTACCAGTTAGGTTAGCCCAATCTATATGTAAATTAAAGTCGCCCATGATAACTGCTGTACCTTTATTGCACACATCCCTTATTTCTTGTTTGATGCTGTCCCCAACCTCACTACTATTATTTGGTGGTCTGTACACAACTCCCACCAGCGTTTTCTGCCCTTTGGTATTCCGTAGCTCCACCCATACTGATTCCACATCATCCAAGCCAATGTCCTTCCTTACTATTGCATTAATTTCCTCTTTAAGCAGCAACGTCCTCCCCCCGCCTCCTTTTCCTTTCTATCTATCCTTCCTAAATGTTGAATACCCCTGGATGTTGAGTTCCCAGCCTTGGTCACCCTGGAGCCAAGTCTCCGTGATGCCAATTACATCATATCCATGAACTGCTATCTGCGCAGTTAATTCATCCACCTTATTCCGAATACTCCTCGCATTGAGGCACAGAGCCTTCAGACTTGTCTTTTTAACACACTATGCCCCTTTAGAATTTTGCTGTAATGTGGCCCTTTTTGTTTTTTGCCTTGGGTTTCTCTGCCCTCCACTTTCTATTCTCCTTTCTATCTTTTGCCTCTGTCTCCCTTTTATTTTCCTCTGCCTCCCTGCATAGGTTCCCATCCCCCTGCCATATTAGTTTAACTCCTTCCCAACAGCACTAGCAAACACTTCCCCTTGGACATTGGTTCCGGTCCTGCCCAGGTGCAGACCGTCCGGTTTGTACTGGTCCCACCTCCCCCAGAACCGGTTCCAATGCCGCAAGAATTTGAATCCCTCCCTTCTGCACCACCTCTCGAGCCACGTATTCATCTGAGCTGTCCTTCGATTCCTACTCTGACCAGCACGTGGTACTGGTAGCAATCCTTTTGAGGTCCTACTTTTTAATTTAGCTCCTAGCTCCCTAAATTCTTCTTGTAGGATCTCATCCCGTTTTTTATCTATATCGTTGGTACCTATATGCACCACGACAACTGGCTGTTCACCCTCCCTTTTCAGAATGTCCTGCACCCGCTCCGAGACATCCTTGACTCTTACACCAGGGAGGCAACATACCATCCTGGAGTCTCTGCTGCGGCCGCAGAAACGCCTATCTATTCCCCTTACAATTGAATCCCCTATCACTATCGCTCTCCCACTCTTTTTCCTGCCCTCCTGTGCAGCAGAGCGGTGCCATGAACTTGGCTGCTGCTGGCTTCCCCTGATGAGTCATCCCCCTCAACAGTACCCGAAGCGGTGTATCTGTTTTACAGGGAACCTCTGCACTGCGTTCTTTGCACTGCTCTTCCTGTTGGTCACCCGTTCTCTATCTGGCTGTGTACCCTTTACCTGCGGTGTGACCAACTTGCTATTCATATCATTCTCAGCAGCGTGGATGCTCCAGAGTTATCCACCCGCAGCTCCAGTGCCGCAATGCGGTCTGTCAGGATCTGTAGGCGGATGCACTTCCCGCACACGTAGTCGTCAGGGACACCTGAAGCGTCCCTGAGTTCCCACATAGTTCAGGAGGAGCATAACACGTGTCCGAGCTCTCCTACGATGACTTAACCCTTGGATTAACTTAATTGGGCAACAACAATGTTAAAAGGTTACTTACTGATAAAGAAAGAAAAAGAAAAACTACTTACCAATCACCAGCCAATCACTTACCCCCTTGGCTGTGACATCACCTTTCGATTTATTTCTACTTCTTTTTTGCCTTCTCCCTGTAGCTGCTCAAGCCATGCCTCTCCACGCACCACCCGAGCCTCTCGCCGACTCACCACAATCTCCCGTGGAAGGCCGAGGCTGGTCACACACAAGATTGTGTTGACAATGAACAATAACACAGACAGTCACTGATGTGCATTAATGAAAAAATAAGGGTATTGAAACCAGACATGATAGATGCAATGAGACGCATATTTAACTCGAGCCAACCAATCTTTAAACTTGTAGCTGAAAGTTGCTGAGTTGTTATTGCATTGAATTACACAGATTATACAATACAGAAACACGCCATTCGGGCCAACCAGTCCCTGCCAGCGTTAATGCTCTACTTGAGCCGATTATGATTAAACACTTTTTCAATTACATTAAATGTTAGAGTTCTACTCTGGTTAAATTTGTGCCTGGCTTGCTATTTTCATGAAGGTCTCAACAGGACGGCATTAACTTCCAATAAAATGGATATTTTCGGAAGGCTAAATCAACTACATGGTACAATGTCTGTAAGCTTGTAATATTTGTAGCTCCACACTATGGATGTGGACATAATGTGTACTGCAATTGCACAGTTAATAATTAAACAGAACCAGGCAGATTTCCGGAGGCTTCCGACAGAGCTGCCTGCCATGTTAGGAGCTGTGTGTTCTTTTCCTCTGTGAATATATCACATTTGGCGACGAGGATGGGATTTTTCGGATGATTTAAAGCTTAAATTTTGTTGGGGAAGGATTCAGCCAGCCGACAGAGAGACTTTGGAAGTTTCTGTCTTTGGAAAAAAGCTACAAAATCCGAGGTAAAATACAGCACACGGTGCGAACAGCTAGAGATTAAAATGACAGGTGTAATCGGACATTTGGGGGAATATAGACACGACCAGGAACATTTTAAAGCATATGTGGATCGGCTAGAAATGTATTTCACTGCAAATAACATAATCGAAGTTCCAGACAATGCAGTCCAGAACCGGGTTGTGTTGGAACGCAAGAAAGCGATCTTCCGATCGGAGGTGGGTCCGGCATTATACGAAACCCTTGTAAATCTGCTTGTGCCTGACGAGCCAAAGGACACAACACTTAAAGAGATTTTAACGAAGCTGGAGCAGCACTATAACCCCAAACCATTACAAATTGCTGAAAGCTATCATTTCGTGATTCGGAATCAAAAGGCTGATGAAAGTATCAGTGATTACATCGTAGCATTAAAAAAGCTATCGAGGCACTGTAATTTTGGAAACTTTCAAAACCGCGCATTACAGGATCGTTTTGTTTGTGGGGTGAAAAATGATGCGATCAGAAGGAAGTTATTGACAACGGATGACTTGACTTTTGAGATTGCTTGTCAGACAGCGAGGTCGATGGGCATGGCCGAACAATATTCCCGAGAATTAAATAATAATTACGGTCGTCAGTCAACCGAGGTAAATCACCTGCAGGTTCAAAGTAAAAGATGGTGAGAGCCCAAAGTCTCAGAAACTGGAAATTCTAACAGAGCGTCGAAGTCGTGCTTTAGGTGCCTGGGACAACACATTGCTCAAAGTTGTCCATACGTGAAGGAAGAGTGTTTCTTCTGCAGAAAGACTGGGCATCTTGCGAAGGCATGCCGACTGAAGGGTAAACCAGCTTTTAAAGCTATGAGTCCAGCATTCAAACTATGAATAGAAATCCCAAGAGACTATATAGCATGGAAGAACAACAACAGGAAGAGGAGATGTTAGAGTTACATGTCATCAGGAGCACGAGGTTAACGGACAGCGATTCGGAAAGCATCAAAATCCACATAGATGTTGCGGGATTCAAAATACCAATGGAAATTGACACGGGTGCCTTCATGAGTGTAGTACCGGAGTTGCTGTACCTCAACAAATTGCTTGAGTTCCAACTGGAGAAATCCAAGATAGAGCTGTGAGGCTACTCAGGAGAGAAAATTCCTGTGGTAGGTCGTATCACCACACTGGTGAAATATAAAGATCAATTTGAGAACTTGTCTCTAACAGTAATGAAAGGAGACAAGTCTGCCTTACTAGGAAGAAATTGGGTGAGCTCACTGAAGCTGGACTGGAGTAGGATTTTCTGCGTGGAAGCGAGATTTTCATCAACGGATGAGGTTATCAAGAAGTATCAGAAGGTGTTCTGCGAAACGGGCAGTCTGATCCAAGGCTTCAAGGCGAGAGTCAGGGTACAGAAGGACGCTTGATCGGTTTACTACAAGCAATGTTCCGTACCATATGCACTCAAGGAGAAAGTTGAGCAAGAACTCAAAAGCCTAGAGACTGAGAACATTATTTGTAAGATAGATCGATGTAATTGGGCTACATCCATTGTTGTTGTACCTAAGTCCGATGATAAGGTAAAATTGCGTGCTGATTATAAAGTAACCGTAAACCAGGTTCTAGAGGGTAATGTCCCCAATACATTGCCGAATATCGAAGATTTGTTCACAACACTGACAGGTGGTCAGATCTTCTCAAAACTGAATCTTACGAATGCCTCCTTACAGCTTGAACTAGATGAGTCGAATTCATATTTGACTATAAATACTCATCTAGGCCTATATCAATTTAATAGGCTACCGTTTGGCGTGTCTTCTGCCTCTGCCATATTCCAAGGGGTGATGAACCAGATTTTGCAAGGTATTGAAGGGATAGCATGTTATTTGGATGACATACTAATTGCAACACCAAATAGGCAAATTCATAATAACATATTGAATGAAGTCCTCAAACGGCTAGAGAAGCACAGTCTGCTCGTACGTGTGAGATATTTAAAAACTTAATAGAATACTTAGGGTACAGAGTAGACAAAGATGGTTTACATCCGACCAAGGAAAAACTGGATGCAATCAGAAATGCACCCACTCCCAGGAATGTCACTGAACTTTGTTCATTCTTGGGTCTTTTGAACTATTATGGGAAGTTCCTACCAAATTTGGCTACAGTATTACATCCACTGAATGAACTTTTGAAAAAACAGGTCCATTGGAAGTAGTCAAAAGAATGCAATACAGCATTCAAGGAGTGCAAAAGAAAATTGGTAGAGAGCACCATCCTAGTTCACTATGACATATCTAAGGAGATTAAACTAGCATGTGATGCCTCTCCGTATGGAGTTGGGGCAGTAATCTCTCATGTATCACGTAGTGGGGAGGACAGACCAATTGCTTTTGCTTCACGCACTCTCAGTGCCAGTGAGAGTAATTATGCACAAATTGAAAGGGAGCTTTGGCATTAATTTTTGGGGTCAAGAAGTTTCACAAATACTTGTATGGTCGTAAGTTTACCATTGTTATGGACCATAAGCCCTGAACAGCAATCCTCCATCCAAAGTCCCCAGTTCCAACATTAGCTGCCACTGCCTGAATGCAGAGATGGGCTTTGATTTTGTCACCATATACATATGATATTGAATACAGACAATCAGCTGATCACAGTAATGCTGATGCAATGTCTAGATTGCCTTCCCCATCACAAGTTATACCCGATAGGGAAGAAGTGTTTTATTTTTCATACATTGATGAACTGCCAGTCACAGCTGAAGAGATTGGTAGAGCAACCAAACATGACCCAGTGATGTCAAAGGTGTATGAGTATATTGCAAATGGATGGCCAAACCAGGTAACAGACAAAGATACACATCCATTCTTCATTCGTAGGAATGAATTATCAGTCGATAAAGATTGTATCATGTGGGGTGCAAGAGTGGTTATACCAAATAAATTCAGGTCCAAATTATTAGGAGACCTCCATGACCAGCACCTGGGAGTGTGCTTGACCAAGAGTTTTTCACGCAGTTATTTATGATGGCCAGGTCTTGATAAAGATATAGAGTCCATCGTGAGTCAGTGTACGACATGTCAATCGTTAAGCAAGCAACCACCACCAGTACCATTACAGCCATGGAAATGGCCTCCCAGGGTGTGGCAAAGGCTACATATTGATTTTGCTGAGTTAGAATGACAACAATTGTTCATTGTGATTGATAGCCATTTGAAGTAGGTTGAGGTGTTTCCAATGTGGAAAATAACAACAAGTAAAACATTGAACCTTTTGCGAAAATTATTTTCTTCATTTGGCCTCCCTGAAGAGATTATTTTAGATAATGGACCACAATTTCATTCAGAAGAATTTGCACAATTCACGAGCAAAAATGGTCTGAAACATACCAAGGTTCCACCATACCATCCTGCTTCGAATGGTGCAGCAGAGCGCACTGTACAAATTGTAAAACGTGCCCTCATAAAACAAATGTTAGATCCAAATCCAAGGAAATGACAGTTGTTATTGGATCACAAATTGGCTAATTTTTTGATTACATATCGAAATACTCCTCATACAACTACTGGTAGAACACCAGCAGAGTTGTTTCTCAAACGACAGCCACGAACCAGATTCTCATTGTTAAAACCAAATTTGGCACAGTCCATAGAAGAGACACAATTAAGACAGAAAGAGAATCATGATCGAGGTAGAGTAAAAGAGAGAAGTGTGAAATTAAACCAGAAGATGAGAGTGAAGAACCATCATATGGTAACCTTAACGTGGTTACCAGGAATAGTGGTGAAGATATGTGGTCCTCGCACATATTTAGTAAAGATGTTTGATAATGGATAGGTTAGGTTTGTTTATGTTGATCATATTTTACCTACAGACATGGAAGGAGTTGAAGGTGGGAATGATTCAATTATTTCTGATTCATCAGATAGTTTTGATACACCAGTAGCAAATTCTAAATCCAATGTACTGGAAACAAATCCAGGAGAGAACCAGAATGAAAGTCTGAGTCCGAGTCAGGAAAACAAAGAGCCTGAAGTTAGAGTGAGTTCAAACGAAAATCAAGGAAATTCCGTAGAGGAAAACATTCCTCAGGATGAGCCTCGAATGAGTTTAGATTCGACACCATGTTTGGAATGTTCTGTTCGAGAGCGAAGGTATCCTCTTCGAAACAGAAAACAAGTGGTAAAGTTAAATTTGTAAATATGGAAAAAAATAAGTTGATATCCTGAGTATGCATAAACATTAAAGTTAATGTATGATGTTTGTTATAATAACTTCTTCATTAAAAAGGGAGAAGTGTAATGTCTGTAAGCTTGTAATGTTTGTAGCTCCACACTGTGGATGTGGACATATTGTGTACTGCAATTGCACAGTTAATAATTAAACAGAACTAGGCAGATTTCCGGAGGCTTCCGACAGAGCTGCCTACCATGTTAGGATCTGTGTATGCTTGTGCTCTGTGAATATATCACACATTGTGTGACACTATTCCCGATGTTCAATTGACTGATCAGAAGGAGGGATACTGCCATTGGCCTCAATGCCTTTTCTGTTAAAACATAAGGAGACATCAACTCATATAAAATAATTCTAACAAAAGTGACCACTTTCCAGAGAAAGAATAGAAAGACTTACATATATATAACATCTTTCATGACCGCTGGATGTCTCAAAATGCTTTACAGCCAATGAAGTACTTTTGAAGTGGGAGACGCAGCAGCCAATTTGCGCAATGCAAGCTCCCACAATCCACAAAGTGATAATGACTAGATAATCTGTTTCTGATTATGTTGATTGAGTGATAAATATTGGTCAGGACACCGGGGATAACAACCCTGCTGTTCTTCGAAATAGTGCCATAGTGTCTTTCACATCCATCTGAGAGAGCCTTAGTTTAACATCTCATCCAAAAGACGGCACCTCTAACAGTGCATCACTCCCTCAGCACTGCACAGTCAGCCTAGATTTTTGTGCTCAAGTCCCTAGAGTGGGACTTGAATCTACACTTTCTGACTCAGAGGCAAGTGTGCTACCCACTGAGCCACAGATGGCTACAACTAATAGAATCCCAAATCATACAAAATAAAGGAAACTTAACAGCCTTGGGACATTTTACTATCAAAGGTGCCAAATAAATACAAGTTGTTGATATTATTTCCACTATCCACTACATGTTCCAGTCCCTGAGGTGCCCACCGGTAGTGGAATGCCTCAAGCAGACCGATGGACACTGTGTGCTCCTTCACCAGGGCCATCCTGGCACGGACAAAGCTGGAGAAAAGAAGCAGGCAGTCCGTGTTACATGTTTGTACAGAGTGAGAGGTTGCAGTCCTGTTCTATTATTTGAAGGGGCTGCTGCTCAATTTCTGGCTGCACTTCTGATCGCTCCTGATCATTGGCCACCCAGTGTAGAGGGGGATGGATAAGTCAGAGGACCTCCTCGCATGTGTGCTCCTGGGCCAGGTCAAGGTGGCCATTCACATGTCCAGGTTAGACACGGCTGATGGGGTTGTTTGCTCTGTCTGCCTGCCTCTCTTCCATGGCTATGTCTGCGCCTGGGTGGCCCTGGCAAAGGAACGCGTGGTGTCAACCGGTATGCATGAGGCATTCCGCAACCAGTGGGTGTTGATACTGGATTCTTTTCCCTTCAATCTGTTTCAGCGAATTCACTGACACACGAACACTTTTAGTCTTAGCAACATAAGACCTTTATATTCTGTAGATTCTCCGGCCGGGACCTGTTAAGATAAAGGGAACACTCTCGGTTCGAGCCTGTCCTCCTCTCTCCTGACAAGTCCCGTAACAGTACAAAAGCTCAACACTTATACATTGTTACAGCAGAACACATTTGAGTGACACTCAGTTTATACAATCATTGGTCGATTTCCCCCATAGCATACCCAATTGCAGGCTAACAACTCTCCAAATAGGGCGGGCTCCAGGGATGTGTTTATTGTTTTGAATTTCATCACATTTCCCTATTTTACAGCTGTTTATAGCAGCCCCTCGTCTGACTCATGTCTGACTTTTGCTTTTTCGCGTAACTCGTGTTTGACCACAACTCTGAGTAATCCTTTGTTTGTGTCGACAGGGCAAATATCGCAGCTGGACAATTTATCTTGGCCATTTTCCCATGATCCCTTACTAACACATTCGCAAACCTTCTATCTACATTCTCATTCCCCCCTTTTATCATTCCATGATAAACCTGGTGATTATTCCAGGAGTATCGCATTCAGCCATTCGAATTCTTGTTTTTCATACTCTTCGAATAAACCTTTAGTTTGTTCAACCAAATTCCGGGAGCTCGTGACTGTAAGAGTTTGCTCCAATTTCGCCATCATTACTTTACAACAGACATTAAAGCAACCAATAATCAGACAACAGGTAACTATTATTACAACGAGAATAACTGCTCCGTGCATCCATCAAGTAGGATCCCCACGATCCTCCTAATAGCCAATCCAACCAACCATTTCCTTTCTCTGGGCCCTGCCTAAACTCATCCAGCTGCTTTCTTATGGCATCAATGGCTTGGGTGATATTGTATGATTCATCCGTGACATGTGTTATACATCAAACGGGTATGCCCATGTTTCTGAGCTGACATGAGTTCCATTACACTGACTGCAGATAACTTGCCTTCCTGCGGTCACGTTCAGGCATCTTTGCTCGTTACAGGTACAGGTAAACTGGCCCTTACGCACTCGACAGTGCTGACGGGCACACTGCGTCTGCACACAGGTGGCGTTCCCGGGAACCAGGGCATATACACAACCCCACCCTTGTCCTGAGAAGCAAAGCGGGTAGCTTGCAATGTCCGAGCATACTGCTCCGTTCTTTCCCTGGGATCTCCTGTACTCAGGATTCATGGAGTCTATTAATTCCACACATCTTCCTGGTATACCCCTTCTATATTCGCGCGTTTGTCCCTCACAGGGTGCGTCCGTGGTATCCACCGTATATAAGTCGCGGGGGGTCCACCCAGGGGTAGCCACGAACAAGGCCTTTACTGATTGGGCTAGTGGGTAACACACAGTTCGATTGCCATGCAATTGGGTATGGGTCTGATAAAGTAAGTTATCCTGTAGCCCTTCTAGTTCTGCTAGGATAGCACAATTATACCTGCTAGCTTACACATGTTTAAATAATTTTAGACGATACTATACATTAGTTAACAATAAGATAAGGATAGCTCAGAAAACAGCTAAGTCTGCTTGTTTCTTTCTCCTGCCGTGTTCTTGCCGTTTTTCTTCCTGCCCCAAGGATGTGGTTTATTCAGCTATGGAGGAGAGGAAGTCTGAAACAGAAACAAGGGTTAGGACGACCAGTGAGAGACTCATTATGAAGTAATAAGTTTACAGTGGTGCAGGTGAACCCAGGCACTTCTCCCTTCAACCTTAGCTGCGGTGGGGGTAGTGAGTAACACCTGAAAGGGCCCCTCCCATCGTGGCTCCAACCCTTTTCGAATCCATTTCTTAATCAGGACATACTTCCCTGGTGCCACGAGGGACGATTCGGGTAAAACTGGGAGGTCGAGGTGAGCCTCTCGAACCTGGTTGTGAGCTAGTCGCAGAGCCTGAGTCAGAGAAAGAACATAGGTGGTCATCAGTCGAGCTGGGATACCATATCTAGGAATAATTTCCCTCATTAACACATTAACAACAGTTTGAGCCTTATTGTCCAGGGTAGGGTAGGCTTCGATCCATTTGCTAAACACATCTACTATTACTAACACATATTTGTAACACTGAACTCTTTGCAACTCAATGTAGTCCAACTGCAAGGTCTCAAAGGGACCTTCTGGTAGGGGCGTCTTACCCCAATTACAGGGGACTCCCTTCCCTGGATTATGCTGTTGGCAAACAAGGCAGCGACTACTGATGTTCTGGGCTAGCATCTGGAGTCTAGGGTGCCACCAAGTGGCCAAAAGCATGTCACTTGTTGTCCTTGCTCCACAATGAGTAGCAAAATGCATACATTCAATAACCCATCGAGCCAACTCGTCAGACATGCAAGTCTGTTCCGCGGGAGTGGTCCAGAGTTTAGAAACATTGTCATAAGTACATCCATAATCTTTCCACAACAGTTTATCTTTTTCAGGAGCGTCCTCCTGTGCTTTAATGACATCTTGGATGGTTGGCATTGGTTTTTCCGAGGCTAACTTATCCTTGGCAGGACTTTTAGTTTGACTCATCATTCTAGGCACCACCATTTGTTGTCCGCAAGAGGCCTGTTTAGCCTCTCTGTCAGCACGGCGGTTTCCTATATCGACCGGAGAGTTTCCGGTCGTGTGGGCAGTGCACTGAACAATAGCAATGCGTTTAGGGAGCATGAGGGCTTGCAACAAATCAGATACTAGTTGCTTATGGGATATCTCATTCCCCTGTGAGGTTAGGAATCCCCTGTTTTTCCATAATTGTCCGAAATCATGGGCTACCCTAAAGGCATACCTAGAGTCGGTATAGATATTGACTTTGAGGTCTTTGGCCAAGATACAGGCTCGGGTGAGGGCAAATAGTTCAGCTTGTTGGGCAGAATAGGCGGTTTCAAAGGCGGCAGATTCCAAGAGCTGATTCTCCTGGTTTACTATGGCTTATCCTGAGATTCGTGTACCTTCTGGATTAATAGAAGAACTTCCGTCAACATACATAATACAGTCTGGGTCTTCCATTGGTACGTCAACTAAATCTTCCCTGACCGATTAGGCCTCCTGAATTAAAGATAAACAATCATGACTGGGTTCTTCCTCATCTTGGGGTGGCTCAGTAAGAAAACAGGCCGGATTAATGGCCGTACAGTGCCTAAAGGTCAGCTTAGGACTATTCAGTAGTAGATCTCATATCTGCTTTGCCTGACCATGGTAAGGTGTTGAGTCTGCAGTTGGCCCAGGAGGGCAGCTACGGAGTGAGAGGTGTTAAGATAACGGTAGCACAGTCTTTCAGGATTGTACAATACAGTTGAAAGGGCCGGTCATAGAGGGGCCGGCCCAAAGCCGGAGCTTGCAGCAGGGCTGTCTTTAGTTCCTTAAAGGCTTGGACGTCTGCAGTTTTTATTTCAAAGCTGCCTTCCTTATTTGTATACGGGGTAAGGTGCTTAGTCATCAGGGCAACATTAGGGATCCAGGATCTGCAGTAATTGATCATCCCCAACCACTGCCGCATCTGTTTAGCCGTGCTAGGGACTGGAAACTGGCAAATTGGTTCGTCAGCCGGGGAGGTTCTCTGTACAATCAAGCTACGTAATCGGGGGACGGTTGGCCAAAGGGGTTGTTCTGGGAGAAGTTAGTGTAAGATCCCCGTCCTCTCCCCCCTTGCCCCCCTCCTCTTCCTCTTTCGTGCCGACGGGAGGGACACTCTCTACTCCAATGTCCTTCTTGCCCACAATTAAAGCATCCATCTCGTCTTTCCCAGCTCCGACCTCTTCCCATACCAGGCCGGGGACAGTAGGGCGGTCCGTAATTAGCATGGCCCGTGCCATTTGGTATAACCGTATCCTTGTTTATCCACCCAACCCTGCACGCAACACTGCGGTTCCATCTGGTATCCCCTTGGGTCGGGTTTTGGTCCTTCCACCCGAGGCGGCTCTTCCTTTCTTGTCACGTATTCAGTCTTGACCCGGGTTGGGGGCACACCTCCCCCTTCTCCTTTCTTTTCCTGTCAATAATATTTAACCGCCCTTTCCATCTGGGCTTTACTGTTATCTGCCCAATTCATATTATTTGTCCGGATAGCATGAGCAATCGAATAGGGCAGGCACTGAAGCAGAATTGAGGTGAATTATCCCCTGCCCTGAAGGTTTTATCTCCTGATTGACCTCCGTATATTTCAATAAATCTTTCCATGAATTCGTCGGCAGTTTCTTCTCGTTTGGGTTTAGTTTCTAATACTGCTGCCATATTGATGGGCTTCTGAAGGTTCTTACTGAAAGCATTAAAGATAGCGTTTAGGCGATCCTGGGCGTTATTAGGGTGAGCAGTCACTAATGCATCATGGGTGGCTTGCCTCAAATTTTCTAAGAACCGGATGTGTTCAGTCGGGCTCAGGGTCTGCTGCACTAAGGACCACAAGTCTCTTGATTCTGCATTATAAACTGAAATAGTAGTTCAAAAATGATCTATAAACTGGAGTCCGTTTGGGCTTGTCGCTTCGTTGGTGTAGGGTTACATTTATCTTTAACTCCTCTCGCCGGAGTGTAAGGTGGAGGGGGATGGGAAAGAGGCTGTGACAAAGGGTCAGAGGCTGCAGGAGGCGCCGTTGGGCGCGGCTGTGTCCATTCATCAATTTCATCATCAGCCTCGGTCAACGCAAAGCCAACCATTCGACTACGTAGTCTATCTGTACCCTTCTCAGAGGTCCCAAGGGAATTCTTAGTACATTTCTCGTGCGCGCACTCTTTCTTTAAGACGTCTACAGTTTTAACATGTCCTCCTGTCAAGGAAAGTCCTAGTTTAGTGGCGTTCTCCTGCCAGCTTGACAGAAGGGACTCATCTTTCAGCTTTTGACAGTACTGTCTCCATTTGGCTATTAAATCCTTATCCCTTTTTTAACCACTGGGACCATATATTTTGTTTTTACTCAACAAACCTATCCTTTGTGCATTTCCTGGCTCCGTAACTTATCATCCGAATATACGTAATTCAATAAGGTTCACACTCTTAAACTTCCCACATACAGGACAACACTATGAAGGGTTAAAAAACTTTCACTGTTTGAAAAGGTGGGTGGAGCTAAAGCAAACCACAACTCCCCGGTTTCCCCACACAAGCTTCCTTCTCCACAGTAAAAAGCATACAAGCATTTAAAACAGACATTCACAAGAGTCTTTTTTTTCGGGGATCCATGACCTTTCAGGGAATTCGTAGTTTTATCTAAATTACCCATCCTTGTGTCGCCGCACGTTGGATCGGGGTCCTAATTAATCCGAATCGTCCCCCACGCTGCCCCGTGGTGATCTCAGTTTAGCTTACCCAGAGCCTAGGTGGACCAAGTGATATACAAGATCGACACCGCACCTGGCGTAAGTACAATTTAAAATTTACACAGTTCCGCGTAGTCTCGCAGCTTAATTTTACGTAATTCCCTAACCTCCGCGTTTCCCTACGCGGTTCGCGCGATTTTTCTCTTCGTGTCGCCGCACAGTTTCCTACACGATTTCTCTCTTCGTGTCGCTACACGGCTACGCGATTTTTCTCTTCGTGTCGCTACATGGTTTTTCCTAAGTTTAGAAAGTGTTCGCCAGATTGACCTGGATCTCGTTCAGACACCACCTGAGAACCAGCGAGTGGCTAAACTTTCCTCAGACTTTTGAAACTGGAGGAAACTGGAGCAGTATTGAAATTATACTTACTCCAGTGGCCATTTTCCTCTCGTCTCGTCCAAGGCTAGTCTAGCTCTTAATTCGCAAGTTTTCGGCAGTCGTCCGTTGAGATCCCACTTCTGACACCAAATGTTGATACTGGATTCTTTTCCCTTCAATCTGTTTCAGCGAATTCACTGACACATGAACACTTTTAGTCTTCGCAACATAAGACCTTTATTCTGTAGATTCTCCGGCCGGGACCTGTTAAGATAAAGGGAACACTCTCGGTTCGAGCCTGTCCTCCTCTCTCCTGACAAGTCCCGTAACAGTACAAAAGCTCAACACTTATACATTGTTACAGCAGAACACATTTGAGTGACACTCAGTTTATACAATCATTGGTCGATTTCCCCCATAGCATACCCAATTGCAGGCTAACAACTCTCCAAATAGGGCGGGCTCCAGGGATGTGTTTATTGTTTCGAATTTCATCACATTTCCCTATTTTACGGCTGTTTATAGCAGCCCCTCGTCTGACTCATGTCTGACTTTTGCTTTTTCGCGTAACTCGTGTTTGACCACAACTCTGAGTAATCCTTTGTTTGTGTCGACAGGGCAAATATCGCAGCTGGACAATTTCTCTTGGCCATTTTCCCATGATCCCTTACTAACACATTCGCAAACCTTCTATCTACATTCTCATGGGCACTGGAGAGGCTGAATAACATTGTTGACATGGGTGGCAATATTTTGATTTAATTTATTAAGTATTCTTTGTTTTCTTTTTAATTTGGGTGTTTATTGTTTGTGCCCTTTTAAAAAGTGGGCACTTTTGTTCGATCTTTTTTGATTTGATTGATGACACTGGGGCAATCCAGTGTCATCTGAATTGGCCAATAAGAGTAAAATAAAACAGAATCTTGCATTTATATAGTGCCTTTCACAACCACCGGACATCCCAAAGCGCTTTACAGCCAATGAAGCACTTTTGATGTATTGTCACTGTAGTAATATAGGAAATGTGGCAACCAATTTGTGCACAGCAAGTTCCCACAAACAGCAATGTGATAATGACTAGATAATCTGTTTTTGTTTTCATTGACTTTCGAAGAGTAGGAAATTAAATGTCTCCAAATTTCAGTATATCTCTCATCATGTTAATCCCTTTTGTACGCCCAAATCTTTGTCCATCTGCCCTAATATCTCCTTATATGGCTCAGTGTTAAATTAAGCTTTATAACGCTCTCTATGAAGCACCTTGGGACGTTTTACCATGTTAAATACAAGTTGTTGTTGTGGTCTCATACAACATTCCTTAATTAAAACTTTGAGTGCTTATACATAGTTTTAAGAATTTTAGTATAGATGCATTCTACATGAACAAGATACGATATAAGCATTTTTGCTCATTTAGATGAATCAATCTATACAAAAATAAGTTTAAAACAATTTAAAAAGAAATAATGACCCACTCCTATTAACTTTATATCTGATTTAATTCTGTAACTATTTTTTGCCATTATAACTAAAATTCCAGATCACTTGCCACAATGCATAATGCAGCTGGAAATGGAGGATGATCTGAGATACAATATTTTGTGGTAAATAGACAGAAACTGGACATTCAATAACAACTTGCATTTATACAGCACCTTTAACATCATAAAAAGTCCCAAGATGCTTCACAGAAGCGTGAGACAAATATTGACACTGAGCCAAAGAAGGAGATATTCTTCAGTTTATCTGACTTGTTGCCTGAACATAAGCAGATGCTATAGACCCAACTAGTATGTTGTATATATCCAAAACACCATGCAATGCTGGAGAAAATTCAACATTGCACTCATGAACAGTAAAAGGATTTCAAAATTAAAATCCCATCATTCACAAAAGTAATTTAAAGCAGTTTCTTTGGCCTTCTGCTGTGCTCGTTAAAAAGGTTTTGCCCCATTGACTTTTTATATTCACGTTACTGTTTTCCAGTTGTAAGATGTAGTTGGCAAAGAGCTTCCCCAGCTATTAAAATTAATTTGTACATATTACCTAAAGTAGAGATGATCCTGCATAATTAATACATTATTAGCATTAATACAATATTAGTCATTGGTCTAAATTTTTATCAGTGTTATAAACAGAATATGTTATATTTGGAAAATTCAATGTTTGCTTTAGTTCACATAAATTAAATGCATTACACTCTAATTCTTCTATAATGGAAGCTACATTATCTGTAATAATGGAGGTCCTTCCTTGGATATCAATTGAAATTGGTAGATAATAGTGTCCCCAGTTTTGTAGACATAGGGTGCAGCAATACCATTGGCATAATCATTAAGAGAAGTAGATTAGAAATAACATAAAATTAACAATATTTTGAGGGCTTTGGAATTGATTTACATCAGATAAGAGGAGAGTGGTGCACTGAGATGAATTCTCACAATAGGTTTTGTTTAAAAAATTCTAGCGGATGAACCTGGAAGGTGGGTAATTGGAACACAGATAATGGAGATTCCACTGTATGTTAATGTACATCTTTTTTAAGTTCTAAAAAAATAAAAGCAGTCCTCACCCTGTAATGTATGCAGCATTTTCTGATCACACTGAATGCAGGCATTTCAAACAAGCTCCATCATTCCACTGAGACTGGAGAACAAACTTGTTATTGAAATATTTTTGCTTATGAACCAATAGGGTAAAAAAAGACTACAGAATACAACATAACTTTATTAGTTAAAACTAACTAAAATGACTATATGCTTAAAATAGGGATAAAGCTAAGGTTTGAAGCTACTGAAGTCAATGTCAGACCGTAAGACTGCAGAGACATAAGAAACAATATGAAATATGATTCCTTAAATTTGTATGGAGCCTGGTTGTAACAGTGTGGGAGGCCAAAGAGAGAGTAATGATATGCTCATTCAGAATCTCGATTCCTAAACTAGATTTCTGAATGTAAATTAACAATAATATGACAATATTTCAGTGCTTTATTATATGCAAAACAAAACCGGAGAGATTAAGACAGGGTTACTCCCTGGAGAAATAAGGAAAGACTTGCATTTATATAGCGCCTTTCACGACCCAATACGCTTTACAGCCAGTGAAGTACTTTATGAAGTGTAGTCACTGTTATAATGTAGGAAACACGGCAACCAATTGGCGCACAGCAAGCTCCCACAAACAGCAATGTGATAATGATCAGATAATCTGTTTTAGTGATGTTAATTGAGGGATAAATATTAGTTTGGACACCGGGGATAACTTCTATGCTCTTCTTCGAAATAGTGTCATGGGGCCTCAGTTTAACATCTCATTCAAAGGACGGCACCTCCGACAGATCAGCACTCCCTCAGCACTGCACTGGAATGTCAGCCTAGAGTTTTGTTCTCAAGTTCCTGGAGTGGGACTTGAATCCACAAACATTCTGACTCAGGCGGGGGTGCTACCAACTGAGCCACGATTAACCAGTATGCTTGAGGTCTTCCGCGACTTCCGTGGGAACTGGAATGCATAGTGGATGGTGTAAATATATAATGTATAATTTAAATTGATATGATTTCTTTGGGTTTTTTTTGTACAATTTAAGTGTTTGTTGCTAGCTAAGAATGGGACACGTCTATTAAATTATTTTGTTTGATGACACTGGGAGCAAACCAGTGTCTCCTCATTGGTCCAATTAGAAGAGTGGGACATGGTAGCTCATGGCTGTCTCGCCCTTGTTGGGGAACAACGTGCCCATTACAATGTTGCAACTCTGAGGCTGGCTTTCACCACTCCTGATTTTAACTTTCTGATTTAGTTTGTTAGTTTAGTTTTAAAGTTCAATGTCGGCGGACCAAACACGTTTCCGGGGATACCAATGGTGTCACTCCTTTAAGGGCAAGCAACTGACACCGTGTCTCGATGTGACCAGCAAAATCTGACACTGGAACTGGATTTATAATCACTGGGAATGTAACCTTTGGGGCAGGCGGAGGGGTCACGTGGGGGCAGGGGCGGGGCTTTGGGCAGACGGAGGGAGTCACGTGGGGGCAGGGGCGGGGCTTTGGGTAGACGGAGGGAGTCACGTGGGGGCGGGGCTTTGGGCAGACGGAGGGAGTCACGTGGGGGCGGGGCTTTGAGCAGGCGGAGAGAATCACGTGGGCGGCAGGGGCGGGGCTTTGGGCAAGCGGAAGGGGTCGCGTGGAGGGCGGGGCTTTGGCGCCGCCGCTGAATAAAGGTGACGTAAGGGGGGAAGCTGGAGGAGTTTCCGGTTTGCCGCAGCTAGCTTCCGGTGGTGTTCAGTGGCAGGAACCAGCTGAAGATGGCGGAAGATTTTGGCTTCTTTTCCTCCGACAACGGCACCACGGGCAGCGCCGAGGAGGACCCGGCCGCCGCCTTCCTCGCACAGCAGGAGAGCGAGATCGCGGGGATCGAGAACGATGAAGGGTTCAGCATTCTGGACGGTGGGGAGGTGCCGCCCGCCTTACAGCCACACTCGGACGACATTGGAGGTGAGCGGCGGGGGGCGGCGGCGGGGGGGGGCGCGGGCAACGCCTGCCGGGCGGGCTTGTGAGGGGTCGGGCTTGTTGAGGTCCCCGGGCCTGCCCGGTGTCCTGCCGGAGGGAGCCGGTGGTTGGAAGCTGGTGCCCGGACAGCTTTCTATTGGTTCTTCTGACCTTCCCACTGATTTCAGTGTTTGCCAGGTCCAGATTCGCTATCACCCGGGCAGTGTCACTGGAGCGGTTGCAGTTGGGGCCCTGCCCCGAGTCGGGAGAGTGGCCTGTGCCCGCCGCACAGCCCTCTGCCCGTTGAGCTGGGGAGTGTTGAATATCGCAGCGTCATCGGTTCAGATGACATCGCCTGCTGATAGGCGTTTGCGGTTATGTTCCTGTTCACTCTTCCTGACTTTCTGCTTTGGCGCTGCTTAAGAGATTTTTTTAATTGTGTATCTGTCAACGAGTTGATAAGTTATTCTGAATATCAGTACTTCCACTTTTGTCATATTACCCGCGTAACTTAACATTTGTAGGCGTCCCAGAGCAAATTTGCTTGTGTTAATATAAAACTGTAGACTAAGCACTTCCGCTGTGCTTTTGAATCCTATTCGAATTTTGCACAGGATGCTCACTTTACGCTTCGTTTAGTTTTAAACGTATTTAATCCACTAACATTCCCTTCAGCATTTTCTCCATTGGTGACAGCAGCTTCATGACCTTTAGCGCACGCTGTGTTTGCACCTTGTTGGGTGCAGTGACTTGTGCAAGCAAACCATTTTCCCTGTTGAGAAAGCGAGGTCGAGCCTTTCGCATAAATTTGTTTCAATTTTCAGCCATCAGTTGTCGCAGTGAGTGGTCCTGCGGAATTATCACAAACATGCTGTTGTGATTAGAGGCTACCTAAAATTGTTATAAATCGATTGGGTTTAAATTTGCTGAATGTACTAAAATAGGAGAGGCAATAAATAATTGAGCCAAAGGAAACTTCAGTAGGTATTGATAAGATGGTGGAATAGGCAAAACGTGGCTGAATTCAATGGCAGTATATGTGAAGTAGTACATTTTGGTTTTTAAAATAATTACATTTTCGAGAAAGCAAAGATTTAGAAGTTGAGGTTCACAACAATAAAAACAGCACATGAAGTGGATAAGACCATAACTCCAATGAAGAAATGGTTAATGAAGTTTATTCATAACTTGTCAACTGGATGAAATGGTAAACAATGCTAAACCTGAATAAAATATACTGTAGGGTTTCTGCTCTTGTATCTTGACCCTTATTGCTAGATTCACAAAATATCCCAAACTTTTGAAGTGATGTGGGAATAGCACTGTTCACATAAATGTAAATATTTTTTCATCTGTAGTATTTGAAAACTGTTTATCCAGTGCTAGATCACTTATCTGTAATTGACTTTGTTGTCTATGATCTTTACCAATTTAAATGTCTAGCCTTCCATGTGTAGTGTTTGAATTATTAATTGTATTTAAATGTTTAACAAAAGCTGTTAGTTTAACTGGAGTTGCCAGTTGGAACAATACTTAATTTAAAAGTATGAACCTTTAATATCTATCTAGTATAGTTGACCAAATTACATGTTGCAATGTTTCAATTCAAATTTTTATAAAGCTTTGATCTAGGGTGAAGTTCTGTGGTGGTGATGGCAGCTGACCTCTACCTTGCTCAATCACACATGAAGTTAAATTATCTGATTGGCTTGATCTGTGATCCCTCCAGTCTTCTCTCCCATATTTGGCTGGATAGCTTTTTTTCAACCAGAGCAGACACGATGGACCGAATGCCTGTAAATTTCTATGATTTCTAGGTTTACAGCAGAGCAACTGACTAGCAATCACATGTATAAATCCTGTTTTTATTTCTTAATCATATTCCCACTGATTGATTCAATCAATCAGTATCACTAGAACCCACAACCATCATTTTGTTTGTATATTACAGACTGAGGGATATGGGGATAGAGCAGGAAAGTAGAGTTGGAGTTCAGCCATCATCATAGGCAGTCCCTTGAAATCGAGGAAGACTTGCTTCCACACACAAAATGAGTTCTTGGGTCATATTGAATGGCGGAGCAGGCTCGAGGGGCTGTATGGCCTACTCCAACTCCTGCTCCTATTTCTTGAGTTGTGATCTTATGGCTCACTGGTTTGTGCATTTACTCAACCATTTGGAACTCCCAATATTCTTACCATTGGTCTGCAATGGATATGAAATGCTGGAATAGCAAGTTTATTAAAGGAAGACTTCCTATAATACTTCTAATTCATGAATTGCAAATTGTACCAGACCTTTTTCATGAGTAGACGAAACTAAGTATCCTGTCTCTTTTTTTTTTTGCATAGCAAAATCCATACCAAGAGCTTATAATTAACTCTAGAATATTCAAAAATATCTCTCCCTCTTTTCCCCTCTGGTCTTTGGGACTGAACTGCTGATAACTTTCAATTAAACAAAAAAAATTGGTCAAGTAAATCCAGCAGGAAATTTTAAATAATTGAATTCTGGCTTTGTTTATATGGATTTAATTTTCTTTCAATGGCAAGCTACCTTTTTGTATTGGTATGTGTGCAGAAGTCAATGTTATAGAAGCAAAACATTTATTTAAAAAAAAATGTTGTGCTGTTCAGTTTGCCTGACAAGATTCCAATTTTCAGTTCACTGACCAAGCATTTAAACTCTAATCTGAATCTCTGTTTGTTTAATATTTAGACTTTGTGCCCTTTAAAGGGGTACAGTTAACAGCAGACTATAATTTGCATTGAATGGTATATTCTATCTGATGGGCAAGCAACACTGAGGGAGATCCACTGGTACTTTATATTTAATACATTGAAAATCTTGCATCTGTTCACCCTTCCTGTCAACTTTTTTCCATTATAAATTTGTATGTCCATATTTAATATGGAAATTGCCTAATGTAAACTTTTGTGTTGTGAAGGGGCTGCATTATGTCTATGCCCTTCAATTGTCCTCCCACCCTTTCACAGTGCTTCATCTGAAGACAGTACTTGAACTTGACTCCCTATGTGTGACACCATGGGTGACTTGTTTTGACTTTATAAGATTGGGATTAGCATGTTAAGATGCAGCAGCAGAAAGTGATGGTTGGGATTGGCATTTTGACAGTAAAGCTGAGTGCTTTCATTTATGCTGGAATTGTTGCAATAGTTTTAAAAATGTATACAATAAGCAAGAAATGAACCCAGATTGCTAATCTGTACTGTCGCTGCTTTTTTTGCCTGCTCCATATCTGTACTTTATCAGTTCAGTATTGCATTACTATTCTTTCGAACCCTCAAGGCCATGAGGACAAATAATTTTGTCATTGACAGCATTTCTGTAGGTAGACAAAATGATCGCTAATGAAAGCAGCTTTCGCTGCTTGGTTTTCCGCACTCGCTTCAATAGAAATTTCATTGAGCTTTTTTCCATTTCTGCCCTTTCCCTAGTTTGTTCCTATTGATGTACAAGCATACCAAAAAGATACAAGTACCAGTAGCTATTTGACAAATAAAACATAATTAATGCTGCAATGCTCCACCTCACACGCAACACCCGATCGAGTGGAACTAAACTATAGAACCAGTGGGAACCTGTTCAACCTTTGTCGCCTCCAGGCCAGATCCAAGACCGGCCCAACCTCTTTGAGCTACAGTACTACAGTACGCGGACGACGCTTGCGTCTGCACACATTCAGAGGCTGAACGGCAAGTCATAGTTAGCATCTTCACCAAGGTGTATGAAAGCATGGGCCTTACACTAAACATCCATAAGACAGTCATCCACCAACCTGACCTTGCCACACAGCACTTCACCCCCCCCCCCCCTGGTCATCAAGATCCACGGCATGGACCACTTTCCATATCTCGGGAGCCTATTATCAGCAAGGGCAGACATCGGTGACGCAGTTAAGTGCTGTCTTCAGCCGCCTGAGGAACAGTGTTTGAAAATCAGGCCCTCGGATCTGGCACCAAGCTTCTGGTCTACAGGGCGGTAGCAATACCTGCCCTCCTGTGGCTCAGACCCCTCCAATTGCTGGAGAAATACCACCAGCGTTGTCTCTGCAAATCCCCTGGGAGGACAGACTCACCGTTTGTGTCCTTGTTCAGGCCAACATCACCAGCATCGAAGCACTGACCACACTCGACCAGCTCTGTTGGGCAGGTCACATTGTTCCTGCGGGCCTGACACATGACTCCCAAAGCAAGCCCTTTACTCTGAACTCCTACATGACAAGCAATCCCCAGTGGACAGAGGAAACGTTTCAAGGACACCCTCAGTCTCATTGACACTGCAACATCCCCACTGACACCTAGGAATCCCTAGCCAAAGACCACCCTAAGTGGAGGTTGAGCATCCGGGAGGGCGCTGAGCACCTCGAGTCTCGTCGCCCAGAGCATGCAGAAAACGGGCGCAGGCAGCGGAAGGCGTGTGCGGCAAACCAGACTCAACCCACGCTTTCCTTCAACGACTGTCTGTCCCACCTGTGACAGAGACTGTAATTCCTGTCACCTGAGAACTCTCTTTTTTGAGTGGAAGCAAGTCTTTGATTTTTGTGGGTCTGCCTATGATGGATCCTCATTTGACATATTTCCTATCAAGGACTCTGAACAGCAATCTGGAGTGAATTTTCTTCCCTCCCCAAACCAGTGATACATAATCAGCTATATCCTGCTGATCAGCTAACCTACCACTGACTAAAACCTGGATTGTATAGTCATTATACCTTATCACACTATTTGTCCATTGAGCTATTGTGAGCATGTACTCGTTTTTTAAATTTTTTTTTCTTGCTTTTGGAAACTAGTGTGTTTTTCCATCTATTTAGTATACTGGAATTTTAGTTTAGTTGTTGGATTTTTGTGGTGAAATAGTGGGTGTTGCCTGTAATTTTGACTTGCCCCACATCTGTTCAGCTACCTGCACAAGTTAAGCCTGTTTCATACTAAAGGGTGGTGTTTTCCAATACTTGGTGAATTGTTTGGATAATCCCTGACTCTCAAACTCTCCCTGTTGTGGAAGAGAAAGCATACCACGAAACCTATCTAGTAATGCTCAATAATATATTGGAGCTGGTGTGCTTTATGGTCTTGGAGAAAAAGCTGTGCTTTAGAAGTACAGTATTTGGTCTGTAATAGTCATATCATTAAATCTGTTCACATGGATTGTAATGCAATAGTCTTTTAGTATTTTTCAGCTCAAACCTGAAACAGATTTTAACAAAGGAAACCACTAATGAAAGTAAAGTACTGACATCCTCCCCTAATGTGTCTCCTCCATTTGAGCTGGACAATGGGGTTGCCTGCACTTGGTTTCACTCTTAACAATCCAATTCCAGTTAGTGCATCTGTCAATGCTGGGCAGGAGAAGCCAATGTTACCTCTGGTTGAAGAGCTGATGCTTGGTGCCCTCCCCTCCCTTATCTACACACTGCCCCTTGGCTACTTCATCTGAAGACATATGGGTGGGATGGGGGTCTGCTTCTAACTCAAGACACTGAGATATATCTTTTGACCAAACCCCCCCAGCTCAACTGCCTCTCAGACTGTTTGTCTGACACTCTGGCTTGGTTGAGCCACACTTTTGGGATGACCAAAGCCAATGTCTGTAGCTCCTGCCAAAACTCTAGCCTTGCCACTGATTCAATTCCATCATTATGGCCATCTTTTTGAGTTGAAGCAGAACATTCACAACCTCTGCATCTTGTAGAATAGCAGCAGGATTAGGCCATTCAATAAGATCATGGCTGATCTGATCTTGCGCATCTTTTTTCTCTCTCTCTCTCTTTCTCTCTCTCTCTCTCTCTCTCTCTCTCTCCTTTCTCTCTCTCTCTCCTTTCTCTCTCTCTCTCCTTTCTCTCTCTCTCTTTCTCTCCTTTCTCTCTCTCTCTCCTTTCTCTTTCTCTCCTTTCTCTCTCTCTCTCTTTCTCTCCTTTCTCTCTCTCTCTCCTTTCTCTCTCTCTCTCCTTTCTCTCTCTCTCTCCTTTCTCTCTCTCTCTCCTTTCTCTCTCTCTCCTTTCTCTCTCTCTCCTTTCTCTCTCTCTCCTTTCTCTCTCTCTCCTTTCTCTCTCTCTCCTTTCTCTCTCTCTCCTTTCTCTCTCTCTCCTTTCTCTCTCTCTCCTTTCTCTCTCTCTCCTTTCTCTCTCTCTCCTTTCTCTCTCTCTCCTTTCTCTCTCTCTCCTTTCTCTCTCTCTCCTTTCTCTCTCTCTCCTTTCTCTCTCTCTCCTTTCTCTCTCTCTCCTTTCTCTCTCTCTCCTTTCTCTCTCTCTCCTTTCTCTCTCTCTCCTTTCTCTCCTTTCTCTTTCTCTTTCTCTCCTTTCTCTTTCTCTCTCTCTCCTTTCTCTCTCTCTCTCTCCTTTCTCTCTCTCTCCTTTCTCTCTCTCTCCTTTCTCTCTCTCTCCTTTCTCTCTCTCTCCTTTCTCTCTCTCTCCTTTCTCTCTCTCTCCTTTCTCTCTCTCTCCTTTCTCTCTCTCTCCTTTCTCTCTCTCTCCTTTCTCTCTCTCTCCTTTCTCTCTCTCTCCTTTCTCTCTCTCTCCTTTCTCTCTCTCTCCTTTCTCTCTCTCTCCTTTCTCTCTCTCTCCTTTCTCTCTCTCTCCTTTCTCTCTCTCTCCTTTCTCTCTCTCTCCTTTCTCTCTCTCTCCTTTCTCTCTCTCTCCTTTCTCTCTCTCTCCTTTCTCTCTCTCTCCTTTCTCTCTCTCTCCTTTCTCTCTCTCTCCTTTCTCTCTCTCTCCTTTCTCTCTCTCTCCTTTCTCTCTCTCTCCTTTCTCTCTCTCTCCTTTCTCTCTCTCTCCTTTCTCTCTCTCTCCTTTCTCTCTCTCTCCTTTCTCTCTCTCTCCTTTCTCTCTCTCTCCTTTCTCTCTCTCTCCTTTCTCTCTCTCTCCTTTCTCTCTCTCTCCTTTCTCTCTCTCTCCTTTCTCTCTCTCTCCTTTCTCTCTCTCTCCTTTCTCTCTCTCTCCTTTCTCTCTCTCTCCTTTCTCTCTCTCTCCTTTCTCTCTCTCTCCTTTCTCTCTCTCTCCTTTCTCTCTCTCTCCTTTCTCTCTCTCTCCTTTCTCTCTCTCTCCTTTCTCTCTCTCTCCTTTCTCTCTCTCTCCTTTCTCTCTCTCTCCTTTCTCTCTCTCTCCTTTCTCTCTCTCTCCTTTCTCTCTCTCTCCTTTCTCTCTCTCTCCTTTCTCTCTCTCTCCTTTCTCTCTCTCTCCTTTCTCTCTCTCTCCTTTCTCTCTCTCTCCTTTCTCTCTCTCTCCTTTCTCTCTCTCTCCTTTCTCTCTCTCTCCTTTCTCTCTCTCTCCTTTCTCTCTCTCTCCTTTCTCTCTCTCTCCTTTCTCTCTCTCTCCTTTCTCTCTCTCTCCTTTCTCTCTCTCTCCTTTCTCTCTCTCTCCTTTCTCTCTCTCTCCTTTCTCTCTCTCTCCTTTCTCTCTCTCTCCTTTCTCTCTCTCTCCTTTCTCTCTCTCTCCTTTCTCTCTCTCTCCTTTCTCTCTCTCTCCTTTCTCTCTCTCTCCTTTCTCTCTCTCTCCTTTCTCTCTCTCTCCTTTCTCTCTCTCTCCTTTCTCTCTCTCTCCTTTCTCTCTCTCTCCTTTCTCTCTCTCTCCTTTCTCTCTCTCTCCTTTCTCTCTCTCTCCTTTCTCTCTCTCTCCTTTCTCTCTCTCTCCTTTCTCTCTCTCTCCTTTCTCTCTCTCTCCTTTCTCTCTCTCTCCTTTCTCTCTCTCTCCTTTCTCTCTCTCTCCTTTCTCTCTCTCTCCTTTCTCTCTCTCTCCTTTCTCTCTCTCTCCTTTCTCTCTCTCTCCTTTCTCTCTCTCTCCTTTCTCTCTCTCTCCTTTCTCTCTCTCTCCTTTCTCTCTCTCTCCTTTCTCTCTCTCTCCTTTCTCTCTCTCTCCTTTCTCTCTCTCTCCTTTCTCTCTCTCTCCTTTCTCTCTCTCTCCTTTCTCTCTCTCTCCTTTCTCTCTCTCTCCTTTCTCTCTCTCTCCTTTTTCTCTCTCTCCTTTTTCTCTCTCTCTTCTCTCTCTCTCTCTCTCTCTCTCTCTCCTTTCTCTCTCAAATGTTTGCCCACTTACTTAGCCTGTCTATATCCCTTTGCAGATTTTGTCCTTGCAATTTGCTTTCCCACCCATCTTTATCATCAGCAAACTTGGCTACATTACTCAGTCTCTTCATCCAAGTCATTAATATAGATTGTAAATAGTTGTGGCCCCACCACTGATCCCTGTGGCACCCCAACCTGAAAATGACCCATTTATCCCAACTCTGCTTTCTCTTAGCGAGCCAGTCCTCTCCATGCTAATATTGCCCCCAACACCATGAGCTCTTATCTTGTGTAGTAACTTTTTATGTGGCACCTTATCGAACGCCTTTATGGAAATCTATATATACTACATCCACCGGTTCCTTTACCCACCCTGCTCATTACATCCTCAAAGAATTCATAAATTTGTCAAATGCAACTTCCCTTTCATAAAACCATGTTGAATCTGCTTGATTGCATTGATTTTCTAAAATGTCCTGCTACTACTTCCTTAATGGATTCCAGCATTTTTCTAATGACAGATGTTGGCCCAACAGGCCTAACGTTTCCTGCTTTATCTCCCTCCATTCTTGAATAGGGGTGTTACATTTGCTGGGACCTTTCCAGAATCTAGAATTTTGGAAGATTGTAACCAATGCATCCACTTCTTTCAACCCTTACAGCTTCTGACCCCTGTCAACTCTCAACATTGCCTACATTTGCTTCTGCCCATTTATTGCTGAAGTACTTGTGCATGTCTTTGTCACTGCCAGACTCTACTATTATAGTGCTCATAGTCCATGCTATGTACACATCAAATTTTTCCTGTATGTCATGCTCACCCATTACTCCTGTCCTTGCTGACTTGCATTGGCTCTGATTTCTCCCACAACACCTCCAGTTTACAATTCTCACCCTTGTTTAAATCCTTTTCATGTTCCTGCCTGCCCCACCCCCTCCCCCATATCTCTGTAAACTCTTCTAGCCCTACCTGTCATAACTCTCCATTGCTTCTGACTCTGACCTTTTGTGCATGCATTCCCCCACTTCCCCCCCCTTTTTTTGGTTCCATCATTGGCATTAGTGCCTTCAGCCACCTAAGCCCTAATCTCTACCTCCTTTCCCCAAGACTTCCTAAAACCCACTTTTTGGCACCCCTCTGAATATCTCCTTTAGATCAACTCATTAGTTATATCCCACTCAGCTCATTCAACATAACTTCTCTTTACACACAAGTGCACACAACTTGCAATGTTTTCTATGTTTTCATGTCGCATCAGAATCTGTTGCGTTAAGATTCAGTTGCATTTTCTTAAATGTGATGTGCTCCATGTGGATAAAGGATGGTTTGACTTCAAATATTAATGTTCATGTCAAGAAGAAAGATGGCATATGTTCCACACTTTCCTCAAACCCAATTATTTATGCTGGCCTAGCTTGTTTTATGCTGATTATGTTCTGGCATATGCTAATTATATTCTCAGGAAATTTTGGTATACGTTGCCATTGGCAGGTTTGGTGTGGAAGCTGGCATAAATGAGGAGAAAGGAAATTCCATCCCAAACTTGCCAAAGTACTTGAAATGGAACTAACATTTCATTTTGAAATGATGTCAGACACTTGAGTTTTTTGGGTTGTTTTGACCTCCCAGAATGAAATGTAGCCATCTTAATTTAATGAGTATCTTGTTGGCACTAGCTACATATTCAAATACCTCCCAATAGGCATATTGGATTGTGATCTGAACACATGATCTCTAGATCCAGTTATTAGTATTTGGTTGTATTTTAGTCACAGTTGAGAGCAATAATCATTGTCTTGAAATTTCAGTTTATTCAAGCTCTTCAGTTGCATGCCATTTGCTGATATTTTTACTTGCTTCTGCCCTCTTCAGGGAAACGATGATTCATTCAGCATCCTAAAAATCTAATTTTTTTTTTTTCAAAGGTTTAGATATTCTAGTGCAAATGGGCAGTCTCCTCGCTAGGTCAATACTGCTAGGCAGCTATTTAAAAAAAAAACATAGAAACATAGAAAATAGGTGCAGGAGTAGGCCATTTGGCCCTTTGAGCCTGCACCACCATTCAATGAGTTCATGGCTGAACATGCAACTTCAGTTCCCCATTCCTGCTTTCTTGCCATACCCCTTGATCCCCCTAGTAGTAAGGACTACATCGAACTCCTTTTTGAATATATTTAGTGAATTGGCCTCAACAACTTTCTGTGGTAGAGAATTCCACAGGTTCACCACTCTGGGTGAAGAAGTTTCGCCTCATCTCAGTCCTAAATGGCTTACCCCTTATCCTTAGACTGTGACCCCTGGTTCTGGACTTGCCCAACATTGGGAACATTCTTCCTGCATCTAACCTGTCTAAACCTGTCAGAATTTTAAACATTTCTGAGATCCCCTCTTATTCCTCTGAACTTGTGAATACAAGCCCAGTTGAGCCAGTCTTTCTTGATGTCAGTCCTGCCATCCTGGGAATCAGTCTGGTGAACCTTTGCTGCACTCCCTCAATAGCAAGAATGTCCTTCCTCAAGTTAGGAGACCAAAACTGTACACAGTACTCCAGTTGTGGCCTCACCAAGGCCCTGTACAACTGTCGTAACATCTCCCTGCCCCTGTACTCAAATCCCCTCGCTATGAAGGCCAACATGCCATTTGCTTTCTTAACCGCCTGCTGTACCTGCATGCCAACCTTCAATGACTGATGTACCATGACACCCAGGTCTCTTTGCACCTCCCCTTTTCCTAATCTGTCACCATTCAGATAATAGTCTGTCTCTCTGTTTTTACCACCAAAGTGGATAACCTCACATTTATCCACATTATACTTCATCTGCCATGCATTTGCCCACTCACCTAACCTATCCAAGTCGCTCTGCAGCCTCATAGCATCCTCCTCGCAGCTCACACTGCCACCCAACTTAGTGTCATCCGCAAATTTGGAGATACTACATTTAATCCCCTCGTCTAAATCATTAATGTACAGTGTAAACAGCTGGGGCCCCAGCACAGAACCTTGCGGTACCCCACTAGTCACTGCCTGCCATTCTGAAAAGTCCCCATTTACTCCTACTCTTTGCTTCCTGTCTGACAACCAGTTCTCAATCCATGTCAGCACACTACCCCCAATCCCATGTGCTTTAACTTTGCACATTAATCTCTTGTGTGGGACCTTGTCGAAAGTCCAAATACACATCAACTGGTTCTCCCTTGTCCTCCACTGGAAACATCCTCAAAAAATTCCAGAAGGTTTGTCAAGCATGATTTCCCTTTCACAAATCCATGCTGACTTGGACCTATCATGTCACCTCTTTCCAAATGTGCTGTTATGACATCCTTAATTGATTCCATCATTTTACCCACTACTGATGTCAGGCTGACCAGTCTATAATTCTGTTTTTTCTCCCTCTTTTTTTAAAAAAAAAAAAAAAAGTGGGGTTACATTGGCTACTCTCCACTCCATAGGAACTGATCCAGAGTCTATGGAATGTTGGAAAATGACTGTCAATGCATCTGCTATTTCCAAGGCCACCTCTTACTTTGGGATGCAGACCATCAGGCCCTGGGGATTTATCGGCCTTCAATCCCATCAATTTCCCCAACACGATTTCCCTCAGTTCTTCCTTTGCACTAGACCCTCTGACCCCTTTTTTATATCCGGTAGGTTGTTTGTGTCCTCCTTAGTGAATACCGAACCAAAGTACTTGTTCAATTGGTCTGCCATTTCTTTGTTCCCAGCTATGACTTCCCCTGATTCTGACTGCAGGGTACCTATGTTTGTCTTTACTAACCTTTTTCTCTACATATCTATAGAAGCTTTTGCAGTCCATTTTAATGTTCCCTGCACGCTTCCTCTTGTACTCTATTTTCTCTGCCCTAATCAAACCCTTTGTCCTCCTTTGCTGAGTTCTAAATTTCTCCCAGTCGCTGGGTTCGCTGCTATTTCTGGCCAATTTGTATGCCACTTCCTTGGCTTTAATACTATCCCTGATTTCCCTTGACAGCCATGGTTGAGCCACCTTTCCTTTCTGATTTTTACACCAGACAGGGATGTACAATTTTTGTAGTTCATCCATGCGGTCTCTAAATGTCTGCCATTGCCCATCCACTGTCAACCCCTTAAGTATCATTTGCTAATCTATCCTAGCCAATTCACGCCTCATACCTTCAAAGTTACCCTTCTTTAAGTTCTGGACCATGGTCTCTGAATTAACTGTTTTCTTCTTCCTAATGTAGCAGAATTCCACTATATTATGGTCACTTTTCCCCAAGGGGCCTCGCACAACGAGATTGCTAATTAATCCTCATTACACAACACCCAGTCTAAGATGGCCTCCCCCTAGTTGGTTCCTTGACATATTGGTCTAGAAAACCAACCCTTATGCACTCCAGGAAATCCTCCTCCACCTTATTGTTTCCAGTTTGGTTAGCCCAATCTATATGCATATTAAAGTCAGCGCTCAACATTTTCAGGGAAATCGGACAGCAACTTCCAGCGACCGCACGTGCGCAGTTAAATGTGGAAATCAAAGTTGCTGTCTGATGCCCTACTCCTCCAAAAGCTGATATGCCATCTTGCCATTCAATGTATTTGAATGGGGCACATGAAGTTACTGTACTTAACTAATTTACAAACCAAACACTGCAGAGAAAGTTGAGGCTTGTCCATTCCAGTGCAAATATTTTTTTTATGACGTGGCAAATCTTAATTACAGGTTGGACCATTCTGGTCCGGCGCCCTTGGGACCTGACCAGCCAGACCAGAGACTTTTCCGAACCATGGGAGGTCAGCTGGTGACAACGACCCAGATGCATTCTGTGCATGCACTGCTCAGAAGCCTACTGCACAGCAATTGTCATCCAGAATCACTTTTTTTTAATTAAAATTTAAAAAAATCATCAGGCCTAGCTTTGGCGCCTCAAGTCAGCTGCTTGCCCTGCCTGCTTACCTCAATGAACACCAGCACCTCAAATTCACATGCATACGTGCACAAAACAAACTAGAGATCGGAGATGGTCAAGGAGAGACGCCGGCTCTCTTCCCACCCACGAACCTACTCCCGGCACCAGTCAGTGTGTAAACCGCGAGCAGAGCCTGACCTGATGGAAGCGGCAGCCTCCTTGTACTGATGCACGCGTGTGTGATGGATCCTGAGACGGAGAATCAGAGCCTCCCTCACGGACTCGCCCCTGAAGAGACAGTGAGCTGCAGGCAGCGCCATTGTGCAACATGTACGCGCTCTGTGTGGCTCCTGCTTGCAGCCTGTGGGCATGGTCCCCCACCACTACCAGAGCCCGCACTGACTGACTTGCTCCAGCCAGTCGCTGCGCATACATACACCGCTGCAACACTGCTTAAAGAGGCAGTACATGCCGGGACTGATGACTTCCAAACAAGCTCTCTGGCACTGAGAATTAACTTTTAAAAAAAAAAAAATAAGTGTGGAATCTCATTCTTCCAGATTTTCATTATTTTGGAGATTTAGAAACTTTTTTTGTTTTCTGTCTCTCAATCCAATCTTTATTTCACTTATACCTGATTTGCATTGAATTCTCTATTGTAACAGATACTTCCTAGTTCATACTCTGCTGCTCATTAACAATTCTTCAGTCTGGTTGGTTAAGGAGATAGTTGCTTGCCCTGTTCACAGGTCACATGCTTTGTCGAGGGTGCTGCACTTTTTGAATCTCATTTGCTGTACATTCCAGTGCAGAACCCCATTTATGGCCAAAGTAACGGTTCATTGTTGACTGCGCAAATTCAGCCCGTGTTCACATTAAGTACAAGCTATGCCATGTGTTCCACTTAAGTCTGCTTGTTACAACTTGCTGATCTTTCCTCCAGACTGAGACTTCAAGAAAAAAAATACATGTTTAACCTTTTTGGGATAGAGTTGAACTATGGCAATTGTCATGTGAGTGATTAACTTTTTTAAAATTTCTCATTTTTAGTGGTGCTCTTTTAAAGCTGGTTGCAATTGTATTGACAGTTATCCCACAATATTAATTGAAGTGTATCATTAAACATTCCATTGCATCCTGTTATAGTTTTTTTGAAACTCTTTACTTCCAGATGGTTTTGAAGAGGACCTGGCTGCAGTTAATGGAGAAGTATACCAGGTTAGTGTGGAAATACTTTCAAGAAATGCAGTAATGTTCATTCCAAAGAGTAAAAAACACTTGACAATTTTTTTGTATACTTGAGTAATTACACAAATCAATTTTGTGCATTTATATAACAAAATATAGCATACATTTTAGTTTCTTGCTGTGTGTTGGTAATCTACTGGAGATGGTAGCATGTGATTTGTTTTGGTTAGCAAGTTTAAGTAAAATTGCGATACAACTAACTGATTTTTACTCTTCAAATTCCAGAAGATGCAAGAAAATATTAAGTGTCTGACTTACTTAAATTCTCATTGGTTACAAAAAACTGGCATTAAACCATTTTTTTTGTGCAGTGGTATGACTGCACATTTTAACTTGGATTCCAATTTTTGGGCCTTTAAGTTGGCCGGGAATCAGAATGATATGCTGAAATTTCAGAACTTCAGGTTTTTTGAATTTGTAATAATTCCTGCATCTAGAAGTAGTCCACTAAGCTTTAGCTCAATGCACAAAACAGAATTTTGGTTGAACTGTCTATCCATGTAAATCATTAAACCTGTTGGGTTGTTAAACATCTTGTTTCCATTTTTTTGTGTGAGCAAAATAAGAGATTAATTACTCACATGGATTGCAAATGTGGGGAGATTGTCTACAATGTGCCAGGCTGTGGGAATTACTTGGTCTTCAGAGAAAGACATAGAAGCTGACACATCCTCATCAGGTGCATCTTCTAACAGCTGGTTAGTTCAAAAAAATTCAAGTAACCAGGGGGTGGGAGGGAAGGAATGGGCTTTATGATGGACAAGGGGATGTGATGACCTATATTTATAAAATGGCACTAGAAATGCCATTGATGTCACAAATCACAAGCATTGATGTCACAAATCACTGTTAAACATATAGTGATGACCAGCTTTAGTGAAGTTATGCAAGAAGTTGTGTTGACGTCCAAGCTTGATGGTGGTGCAGCATATGGTGGACTAAAGTTTAAGGGAGGAAATCGTTTTCAACATCAAAATGGAGAGAATGAAAAGTCTGATTGGACCTATCAAAATGTTCTGGGTACTAATAATATGCTTATTTTAACATAACCTGAAGATGAAACACTTAACAGAATTGTCTGTATTCTTGTACATTTAAGCAGGAATTGATGATAATTGCAGACCCATCAATAGAATTTGAGTCGTACTTGTGTAATGATCTGTTAATACAGGAGTCAAATGGCCCAAATGACAGTTATGCAGCAATAGCTCGAGCGGACCGCTTGAGCCAGGAACCTGAGAGCATTCGAAAGTGGAGAGAAGAGCAGATAACCCGTCTAGAAGATCTTGGTAAGAACTTGTGTACAAAGTTGCACAATTACTTAAACTATCTTGTCTTTGTAACCAATAGCATGGAAAGAAAATTTGGTCTCCACCTGTAATTTCTGTTTTAAGGTGGAGAAATTTGAAATGCAAACATTACTTGTTTTGAATTCAAATATACCCCATGGAAAAGAGGTAAATTGTTGTAAATTTGCTGTGAAAACCATTGAAAATGTTAAGCCTTGTTGAATGAGGTGTAACTGAGTTTTTAATAGCATACTAAGTCATAATTACTGCTCAACAACCTCTGGCCTAGAAAAACTAATTTTTGTGTATGTGGTCATTCCCTCACTAATATTTCAAATTTGGATGATTTTTAAAATAACGAAGTTTGTTGTTGCTATCTTAATTCCATGTGTATGTCTGATCTTTATTTCGCTTTCTATTAAATGATTTTAAAAAGCGAATTGTAATCTCTGCTTTTTACTTCCTGGTTTGATGTCTGAGAATTCTTCAATTTGATTGGTCTGGTTGATGGCGCCCCTGCTTCTGGACGCCACAGATCACCTGGTAGATGGAGCCTGATTGAAAAGTCACATCAGAATAGGGGAAATCAATGCTTTAGAGCCCACTAAATATTTATGGGCAGCTTTTTTCAAGGTGAGGGGTGAGCACCATCCCTTCGCCGCTGATCACAAAATCTGCACCATTGTGAATTAGTTGTATTTGGCCACCTCCATTTCCTAAAATCAATGTCCAATTTAATTTACCTACTAGAACATCCTGCAAAAATAAGCTCCTTTAAAGAATTGTAGGACAATGTGTCAGGCTGTGGGAATTACTTGGTCTTCAGAGAAAGACATAGAAGCTGACACATCCTCATTTGGTGCACCTTCTAACAGCTGGCTAGTGCAAAAAATTAAAGTAACCAGGGGGTGGGAGGGAAGGAAAAGGCTTTATGATGGACAATTGGCTTATTAAAACTAAGAAATAGGAGCAGGAGTAGGCTACCTGGCCCCTCAAGCCTGCTCCACCATTTAATAAGATCATGGCTGATCTGATCATAGACTCTGCTCCACTTGCCTGCCCGCTCCCATAACCCTTTATTCCCTTATCGCTCAAATCTGTTTCTCTGCCTTAAATATATTCAATGACCATCCTCCACAGCTCTCTGGGGCAGAGAATTCCATAGATTTACAACCCTCAGAAGAAATTCCTTCTTATCTTCCATTTTAAATGGGCTGCCCCTTAATTCTATGTCCCCTAGTTTTAGTTTCCCCTGAGTGAGAATATCCTCTGCATCCACCTTGTCGAGCCCCCTCATGTATGTTTTGATAAGATCACACCTCATTCTTCATTCCCAACCAATCCTCGAGTCAACCTACTCAACCCAGTGAACTGATGCAAGTGTATATCCTTAAATACAAAGACCAAAACTGTATGCAGTACTCTAGGTGTGGCCTCACCAATACCCTGTACAGCTGTAGCAGGATTTTTCTGCTTTTATACTCTTTTCCCCCCCCCCCCCCCCCCCCCCCCCCTCCCCTCCCCTCTTACAATAAAGGCTAACATTCCATTTGCCTTCCAGAATTCTTGCTGTACCTGCATACTAACTTTGTGTTTCATGCACAAGGATCCCCAGGTCCCTCTACTGCAGCACTTTGCAATTTTTCTCCTCGAAATTATTTGTGCTTTTTCTGCCAAAGTGGATAACCTCACATTTTCCCACATTATACTCCATCTGCCAAACTTTTGCCCACTCTCGTAACCTGTCTCTATCCCTTTGCAGATTTTGTCCCCTCCACAATTTGCTTTCCCACCCATCTTTGTATCATCAGCAAACTTGGCTAAATTACACTCGATCCCTTCATCCAAGTCATTAATATAGATTGTAAATAGTTGAGGACCCAGCACCAATCTGTGTGGCATCCCACTATTCACTGTTTACCAACTGGGAAAATTACCCATTTATCCTGACTCTGTTTTCTGTTAGCCAATCCTCGATCCATGTGAATATATTATCCCCAACCCTGTGAACTTTTATCTTGTGCAGTAACCTACTATGTGGCACCTTATTGAATGCCTTCTGGAAATCCAAATACACCACATTCACTAGTTTTCCCTTTATCCACCTTGCTCGGTACATCCTCCAAGAACTCCAGCAAATTTGTTCAACATGATTTCCTTTTCATAAAATCTTGCTGACTCTGCTTGCTTGATGTTTTTCCAAATGTCCTGTTACTGCTTCCTTAATAATGGACTCCAGCATTTTCCTAATGACCAATGTTGGGCTAACTGGTCTATAGTTGCCTGGTTTTTATCTGCCTCCTTTTTTAAATTAGGGGTGTTACATTTGTGATTTTCCAATATGCTGGGACTGCCCCAGAATCCAGGGAATTTTGGTAGATTACATAAATAGGAGCAGGAATAGGCCATACGGTCCCTCGAGCCTGCTCTGCCATTTAATACGATCATGGCTAATCCAATCATGGACTCGGGTCCACTTCCCTGTCCACTCCCCATAATCTCTCTCTCTCTTTTTCTCTCTCTCTCTCTCTCTCTCTCTCTCTCTCTCTCTCTCTCTCTCTCTCTCTCTCTCTCTCTCTCTCCTCTTTTATTCAATGACCCAGCTGCCACAGATTTACAACCCTCGGAAGAAATTCCTCTTCTACTGTTTTAAATGGGAGGCCCATTATTTGAAGATCATGCACTCTGGTTCTAGTCTTCCCCCACCAGTGGAGATATCCTCTCTGCATCCATCTTGTCAAGCCCCCTCATTATTTTATGTTTTGATAAGATCACCTCATTCATCTGAATTCCAATGAGTAGAGGCCCAACTGACACTACCTTTCCTCCATAAGTCAATCACCTCATCTCTGGAATCAACCTAGTGAACCTTCTCTGAACTGCCCCCAAAGCAAGTATATCCTTTTGTAAATATGGAAACCAATGCATCCAGTATCTCTGCTTTAGATCCTACAGTCTTCATAAAAGTGGCTGCAATCAGGTCATGGGGGACTTGTCTGACTAGAATATAATTAGTTTATGCCATGGTTCTGAAGCTTCTGCCAGAATCTGAATGTGATTAAAAATGATTTGGTCTTTGAGTAGTCTCATTTATAAAAAAAAAGTTTGTTTTAAATTCATATTTTACTGGTGTTTCATACAGAAGCTTGTAGATGTGTAACTTGTATTGCAGACGCAAGTAGGTTATTAGTAGCTTATTTACGTAAACTATTGTCCCATTATGCACTTGTGCCATCTTTATGGAAGTGGGCCTAGTTTGTTTTGCATTCCATGGCACTTGGTCTATATCTTGTGCAGGTCATTGTTCATATCAAGTAGACTCTTGAAGACAACTGAGAATAAAGCATATGAATTTATCAACTTTGGACCAAGAAATGGGAAGAAACTGGGAATCGAGTGTTAAGAAGTGGGTCAGTGCTGGGACCCCTACTATTTACAATCTATTACTGACTTGGAAGAAGGGACTAAGTGTAACGTAGCCAAGTTTGCTGACGATCCAAAGATGGGATGAAAAGCAATGTATGAGGAGGACATAAAATCTGCAAAAGGACATAGACAGGCTAAGTGAGTGGGCAAAAATTTGGCAGATGGAGTATAATGTTGGAAAGTGTGAGGTCATGCACTTTGGCAGAAAAAAAATCAAAGAGCAAGTCATTATTTAAACGGAGAAAGATTGCAAGGTGCTGCAGTACAGCAGGACCTGGGAGTACTTGTACCTGCATAGTATTATCTGAATGGTGACAGATTAGGAAAAGGGGAGGTGCAAAGAGACCTGGGTGTCATGGTACATCAGTCATTGAAGGTTGGCATGCAGGTGCAGCAGGCGGTTAAGAAAGCAAATGGCATGTTGGCCTTCATAGCAAGGGGATTTGAGTACAGGGGCAGGGAGGTGTTGCTACAGTTGTACAGGGCATTGGTGAGGCCACACCTGGAGTATTGTGTACAGTTTTGGTCTCCTAACCTGAGGAAGGACATTCTTGCTATTGAGGGAGTGCAGCGAAGGTTCACCAGACTGATTCCCGGGATGGCGGGACTGACCTATCAAGAAAGACTGGATCAACTGGGCTTGTATTCACTGGAGTTCAGAAGAATGAGAGGGGACCTCATAGAAACATATAAAATTCTGACGGGGTTAGACAGGTTAGATGCAGGAAGAATGTTCCCAATGTTGGGGAAGTCCAGAACCAGGGGTCACAGTCTAAGGATAAGGGGTAAGCCATTTAGGACCGAGATGCGGAGGAACTTCTTCACCCAGAGAGTGGTGAACCTGTGGAATTCTCTACCACAGAAAGTTGTTGAGGCCAATTCACTAAATATATTCAAAAAGGAGTTAGATGAGGTCCTTACTGCTAGGGGGATCAAGGGGTATGGCGAGAAAGCAGGAATGGGGTACTGAAGTTGAATGTTCAGCCATGAACTCATTGAATGGCGGTGCAGGCTAGAAGGGCCGAATGGCCTACTCCTGCACCTATTTTCTATGTTTCTATGTATCCTTGTTTCATGCACAACAGGTGATCAAGAAGGCCAATGGTATCTTGGCCTTTATTGCAAAGGGGATGGAGTATAAAAGCAGGGAAGTCTTGCTACAGCTGTGTAAGGTATTGGTGAGGCCACACCTGGAATACCGAGTGCAGTTTTGCTTTCCATATTTATGAAAGGATATACTTGCTTTTGGAGGCAGTTCAGAGAAAGTTCACTAGGTTGATTCTGGGGATGAGGGGATTGATTTGAGGAAAAGTTGAGTAGGTTGGGCCTCTACTCATTGGAATTCAGAAGAATGAGAGGTGACCTTATCAAAACGTATAAGATTGAGGGGGCTTGACCAGATGGATGCCGAGAGGATGTTTCTGCTCATAGGGGAGACTAGAATGAGGGGGCATGATCTTAGAATAAGGGCCACCCATTTAAAACAGATGAGAAATTTCTTGAGGGTTGTGAATCTGTGGAATTTGCTGTCTGAGCTATGGAAGCTGGGACATTGTCTATTTCTATCTTAAATTTATTCAATTTCTTAAACGATAAGGGGTTATGGGGAGCGGACGGGGAAGTGGAGCTGAGTCCATGATCAGATCAGCCATGATCTTGAATGGCAGAGCAGGCGCAAGGGGCTGCATGGCCTACTCCTGTTCCTATTTCTTATGTTTGAAATACAGCCAGCTGTTGGTTGTCGAACTTGTAAATCAACATTAGACAAGTAAAAGTTGAGTACTTTCTTGCTGTCCTACAGCTATAGAATTGTTTTTCCTCTCCTTAGATGCTGCTTCTCGAAAAGCCGAAATGGAATGGAAAGAGAAGGCAAAAAAGGAACTGGAAGAGTGGTATGTTCGACAGAATGAGCAGTTGGAGAAAATCAAGAAGAATAACAGGTATGGCTAAAAATATTTGCTTTATTTAAATTTAAAAATCCATATGGCTGTAGAAAATACCTAATCCTAAACCTGGTGCTGCAATTATAAAAGGCTGCAGAATACGCTGACTTCAAAATTAGAAAGTTGTTGCCTTCAATTAAAAGTAGCCTGTAAAACATTAGAAACTTAAATTGCCTTGCCCATCGAGTATACATTTGGGTCTCAAACTATTCTGTATCGTTTCACTAAACTTGTGAATAACTGCAGAATCAAATTTTCATTCTTGCTAAGCCAGTTATAGCTACAATGTGTTTTAAACTTAATTGAGTGGATTTGTTTTCAAGTTTGTGATTTATTATAGCAATAATTTGAACTAACCAAAAATAATGTTGGATATCTGATTAATACTTCAAGTAATTCCAAATCTAGAGTATTACAGGCTGTATTAAAGTGGAAGTTTATAACTTAAAAAAATTGCTTTCCTGTTCACAGTCCCTCATGAGCATACAAATGTAAGTGTATTTCATGAAACTATTAGACTTGTAGCTTTGCATTCATTTTATGAAGCCATTGTATAAGGGTACATTGGCATATTGAGGACATTGTATAGATGTGGGTGTATAATTTTTGTGAAGGTGTTCATTTGCATACATGACAGGTGTATGTTCAAGAGGAATATGTTGACATGATGAGGCTTGGCACAACTGTACTTGGAGTGATTGAGCTTGGGGGTGGGGGGGTAAAGCAGCTTGTTTGATCTTGGGTTCTGATGGTTAGTGTGGTGGTTCTCTATGTTGAGGGATGTTGTTGCAAAAATTACTGTTAAGAAAAATACTAATGCTGCTTGGCTCATTCTTCCTTCCTCTTCCCTCTATCTTGCCTGCCCCAGAGCATCTAGCTATCCTTGAGAGTCTGGAAGAGAAGCACTTTTTTTTATTTTTAAAAACACTAATGAGTAACTTTTCCAGTTTCAATGTTTTGTTTTTAGTCACTTTTTTTAAATTTTAGCAATTTTCATGAATTAAGTTTTTAAACCCTTCAACATATTTCTCCTGTTTGCCATGTGATGGTCAAGCATCTCTTCTAGTGGGAAGAGAATTCAATCCTAAAAATGCAGACAGGAGTTACTGAGGGGAACGGCTACACCAATTCCATGTAGGTTTTAAAATCTTGCTTTGTGCTGGTGATACGACTGTACCTTCGCCAGTCTGTAGGCTGAATGTTCCTAATTGAATTCTTCCAGTCAAAGATTAAATTACTGCAACAGTAGAATAAAACGATTAAAAAAATTGGTGCATTGCAGGTACTTCAACATTAGCTACACAGGATCAAACCAATACTATGACATTCAGCAATTGGATCTTTTCACAACACAGTGGACCTTTGTAGATGTGTTCTGAGCTCAGCAAACCAGTTTTATACCCTTATATACTAACTGAACATTTGGAGAACTTTTTTTTTCCATTTATGGATATTTGCAGAACAAGATGCACATCTTTGAAGGTGGCAGGACACATACACATCATCTTTGAAGGTGGCAGACTGTTAAAGCATGGGGTCCTTGGCTTCATAAATCGTGGTATAGCATACAAAAGTAAAGAAGTTATGTTGAATCTTTATAAATCACTGGTTGGGCCTCAGCTGGTGTGTTCTCCAATACAGGGCACCACACTTTAGGAAGGATGGAGAGGATTCAAAGGAGATTTACTTATAGTACCTGGGCTAATGGACTTCAGTTTTGTGGAGACTAGGGATGCTAGGATTGTTCTTCCTTGGAAGCAGTGAAGGTTAAAGGGAGATTTCAGGTGTTTTTAAAAAAAAATGTTTGAGGGTTGGTAAACCGAGGATGCAGATTTGAGATGATTGGCAAAGAACCAGAGGGGAGATTACAAGTTTTAATGCAGCAAGTTGTGATCTGGAATGCACTGAAGGTGGTGGAAGCTGATTCGATAGTAGCTTTCAAAAGGGAACAGGATATGTATTTAAAGAGAGAATTGCAGGGCCTTGGAGGAAGAGCAGGGGGGTAGGATTAATTGGATACATCTGTCAAAGTGCTGACACTAGAGGCCAAATGGCCTCCTGTGCTGTGTGGTTCTATAATTTGCAGAAAGGCTTGTGGTTTTGAAATGGAGTTTTACTTGAAATATTTGTGCATACTCGTAATATTTTGGCAAAAATTGTAATATTCAGACAACATGCTTTTTAATTTGTGATTTGACCATTTTGTAAAAATTATTAATGTAAGCATGCTTAAACTAATTTTCTGATGTGAATGTTTTCTAAGTACTTGTATGCAGCTGATCATTTCTAGAACTGCATGCAATGACAGTGGATTCATTGAAAATGGAGTCCATAAATGCTTTAGTGACTGTTGTAAAATGGTTTTGTTTAGGGCTAGTGAAGTATCGATGTTGCTGTAACAATACTCTTATTTTCAACTGCAGATTTCCAATAAAAGTTTATTTCAACATCTAACTACTTTCTTAGTTTTATTCCAGGCAAAGGTGAAATACTTTCTACTGCAGATACTCAACTTTTTTTACTAAAAATATTAACACTGTCCTTCCTCTTTTTTTTCTTTATCCTTTCTCTACCCACCTGTTGCAACTTCTGTGCTCCTTTCCTGTTGGTCCGCTGGTTCACTCTTTCTGGACTAACATGCATGCGCACTAGGATCGCTGACGAAGCTTTCTACAAACAGTCCTTCGCTGATGTGATAGGCTACGTGTATGTTGGCTACTTATTTCTCTTTTTTATAATTATACATTAGTGCTATGACATTTTAGAACTTCATTTTGCTGTTTGAAATCTGAGTTAATGGTATTGCTTTGAAACTTAGTGTTTTATGTAGTCTGCACTTTAGATTTGCACACTGTTGAGCTGATCAATAATAGTTGCACAGCCAGCTTTTTAATGTAATTAATTTAGTAACTGTTAGATTCTTTCAATGCAGCCAAATGTTGGTTCCTTCCCTCAAAGGGGAACTCATTTAAGACCTGGTTCCATGTCTTTTCTGACTATACTGCCTCCTCCCTTCTCCCCCCCCCACCACCCCTGTGCACAAGTGGGCTGCTGTTCAGATGAGACTAGATGTGTTGGAGCTAATTTACTGTCAAACTTAATCTGTTCTACAAAGTACATGTCCATTTAAGAAGTCATTGAATCATCAATAGCACAGTCCCTTGCTAACCTCCTCTTCTAAGCTCTGTGTTGAGGTCAGTTGCAACATCTCCTGCTAGTCTGGTTAAAATCAGCTAGCTTAGTATGGACTAGGGATTGAATGTGGACTTTTTATATACCTTTTCTAATTCTAATGTACAAACTTCATAAATGATTCATCACATTTGTTTGTAATCAAAAGTTCAATGATGTACAATCTTGTCCAAGTGCACATGTCCATTTAATAAAAATATTGTGCATGGATTAAACGCCAAATGTTATGGTAAGTCCTGGAAAATAATACTTTCCAAGATGGGGAATTTTTCATAACACAATTTTTAGTAACATTGCTCATCGAGTTTATTTACATTTTCCAGTTTAACTTTCACTGGAAACTGCACTCCTAGAGGTGTTGTACAAGCTGAAAGGTGTAACTAGTCTTCAAATAGTTCTGCAGATATTCCTAGATTGGGGAAATGCTTGTGCCCAAAGGCTGGCAGAATACTTGTGTAGTTCTTCTTCCCATGCAGAGGACATGTGATAAATGAGTTTCTGTTGAGTTAATATCATACTTTTAGCTGTCTGTGCTTTTAGTATCATATTCACAAAATTACATCCTTGACTCAGTTTTAACAAACCATGCTTTTCCACAGTATTTCAATTAAAGAAAGATAACTATCTTCAGTTTGCCATATCTTTGATCTGGTTTCCTCAACAAACTTTGTTCTTTTACCTATGCCTAAATCATTTTGTATATAGGTCTTGGCACAGAACCCTGGGGCCTAACCAATCTGGAAACATTCCTTTTACTTCTCTCTATCCATGCTGCTATAATTCCTTTCATACCACGTGTCTTGGTTCTCACAGCAAGTCTCCATATAAAGCCTCTAAGACCACTGTTTGAATACTGCAGTTTTGGGGTCCCTGCTATAGGAAGTATGTTGAAGCAATGGAAAAGTTTACAGTACAGATTCACTGGTGTGTGACCTGTTATAAGGTAATAAAGAAATGAAGAAAGGCATGAAATTTGGGGTATTTTCATTGCAACAGAGATTAAAGGGGTTTAAAATTATGAAGCAATGCGACGGTATAGATAGAAACAATTTCCAGTGATTGAGGGATATAGACTAAGGAGACATGGATGTAACACACAATCCATATGATTATACATTTGGGACAGGGTATGAGACTTTTTTGTTATACTAGGTTGTGAGACTGTAAAATATACTACTGTTGGTGACTAGAAACCATACCAACTTTTAATAGGTTAAAGATGGTTAAGGGAATCTGGAATTAAAGGTATGAGAAGTGGCCACATGGGGTTAGGACTACTGCTCGTGTAGGATAAACACCCACTGGCTGGCTGAATAATTTGTATTCTAATTTTCTATTGTATCTCCTTTCCAGCAGTATTGCCCATGGTTTAACATTTTTAAAGGCTTCATGTAAAGCGATAGTGTCCTTAGCTTGAATTTTATAGTATTTTTGCCCATCTGAGGTGAAGTAGAAGTCCGCAAGACGAGTTGTGCACACTGAAGTGGATAGTGTTGGTGTTTAAGCACTCTACTCTTAACATCCAGACTGAAGGATAGAATGTGCTGTTGGCAACAATATAAAGCTGAAATAATTATTAAAAGCCTACTGCAAAAGAGCTTGTTGAAAAGACTACACAGAACTGAGCATTTACTTGGTGTTCCCAAAATATTACGGGCTAGAAATTTGGCTATTTTGTGACCAGGTTTTTGGTGCTATTTCACCCTTTTTGGCAAAAACCTGGTCAGCGGGAAATTCAGTGACCGTTGTGCAACGGTGCTTTCAACATACCACTGGGAGAGAAGTGCTGTTGTGCAACAGTCGAAATAACACTTTCACCAGAAATTTGATGTGCTCTGCACCCATATTCTGCGCTCAGGATACCGACTGGGAAAAACCTGTCGTAGCAGCCCTACCAGCAGCGGTAAGTATGAAGACTTGCAAAAAGGTAAGTTAAAGTTTTATTTTTAATTCTCTTGTAGTGATTTGATCAGTATGTAAATGAATTTATTTTTTATTTTTCCACCCTCCCAAGGTGCCTCAGCGGTATTGGCCTTGGACCAAAGTTGCTGAGGATTGCGGTTTGCACCGCACATTCTTGTGCAACGTGGATTTTTACAGCTGCACAAATAAATTAAAGGTTGATAGCAAAGCCAAAAACTAATTTTGGCAAAAAAATTACTGTGTTCGCAACTGAATTTCTAGCCCCAAGAGTCCCAATTTGAAGTAATAACTCTGGATGGTATTGCTTGGCAGCACCCCTTTGTATGCAGGAGTTTTCAAGCAGAGCTAAATTATGTGATGAACCAAGAACATCCAGTGAGCTTCATGAAATTGAATGTCCAAATACGTACTGTTTGGCTTCAAGCTGCCAGTAACTACCAGGCCAAATTCTGAAGCCCTGGCTCTGTTACTGTTCTAACTAATAGTTTTAAATGCTTTTGTGGTGAAGGTACCATAATTTCTATTTTTTTAGATCTCGACGACTCCAGTATCTGCATTTCATCTCTTAATTTCTTCATGATCCATATTGTAACTGGTCTTGTGACTACAGTGTAAGTCAAGATGTACTTGACCTGTTTATCTGAAGATATTTCGATCAAACTCCACCCAATCATTTTGGTTCTGTCATGCTGTAACCCCAAAATGTTTAACCTTTCAACAATCTGCTTTCAGACACATCTGTCCAAGTTGATCTTCACCCTCCTGGTAATGATGCAAAGGATATTTAGCTGTTTTGATTTCTGTGGAGTAACACAACTCAAATTAATTCCATACAGAATTTGTGGGTTTATAGTCTTGGTTGTCTGCAAACCAGAGCTATGAAAGTTGCTATATTTTGTTTGTTTTATAGCTTTTATTTTTGAATCCTGATTAAATATTTTGGCCAGTCCTTCAGTAGACTGGGTACCCCATCTGGGGAAACTGAAATTGTACCTTGCAAAGTCCTTGCCCCCTTGGGTAAAGGAAAATTGAGGGAGTAAAGTGGAATTTCTGACTGCAGAAAACGCATTTTTGTATATTCCTGAGTTGAAAGAATGGGTACAGAGCTTAGTGGATGATACTGGACTATAAACTCTGAATCAGGGACTTCCAATCTCTCCATGATGAGCTGTGAAATTGAACTCAATAAATACTGCATGAAGTGTTGCGAAGTTTGCAATGGCTTCAGCTGTGCTATGAAAATGACCCAACTACATGTAACTAATCACTATGGGAATAAACATGATTTTAATAATGTGCCATTTGCTTCTCATTCTTTATGTTGGCAGGCTATGAAAAATGACCTTGTCATTTCAGTTTTCCATCAAATTACATGATTGGCATGTTGGTCTGCATTTCTCAACAATCCATCCTTTCATTCACTTTTTTAGTAACAAATTTACATATTCTGTTCAGGGAAAGTGGTAGTTTTGTCATTCTTGAATGGAAAACTTGATATTAGTGACAAAGGACTTGTAGTTCACACATGCAAAAAAGTAAATCCTAAAGTTGAACTGTTTAGGCTGAGAGTTCTATCTGTATTAAAATGTTAACTTTCCTAATTAGAACAGCGAACTTTATGAATCAAGTTAATTGGAAAATTAATGAAGCCTTGAACACTGATGCACATTTTGATCATTTTGGTAGTTTGAGGAAGAGCAAGCTGATTTTTCTGTCTTCAAAGTCGATTATGCTGAATGGATGTGGCTAAATGTTATACATCGTTTGGTACGAAGCCATACAAACATGAAGGTTCCAGATTCAATCCCTGGTCTTTACTAATGTAACTAGTCTTGCTGGAGTAGTAAAAGGGGTACTATAAATGGCCTCCATTCCTTGAGATGGAATCCAGAGTTTCTGCTCCTGATTTCGATGGCGAAGCCTTGCTGGAACATCCAATTAAGCAAGCATGGTTTGGGGGGGGGGGGGTGGGGTGGTGGTGGTGTGTGGTGGGGGTGGGTAGGAGAAGGTACTGCAGAGCATTGCTGCTGCCTGTGCACCTCTACCTAAGGAGGATTCATTGTCTTCAGAAGGTGGGGGAAAGTGTTTGTGATCTTCGGCTGAAGTTGCCAACAGTAGGAAGTAAACCTATCCACATCACCAGCATGTAGCAAAGTCCTGTTTGAAAATGTTGTTGGACATTCATTCAGTGAACTTATCAATGTGATGCTTATTGACCATCTTGCCTCATCTGTGACTTATCATTTCAGAGCTGCTGAAGAGGCCTTTGTCCAGGATTGTAATGAAGATGCACCTGGCACAGAATGGGAGCGAGTAGCACGCCTTTGTGATTTCAATCCCAAAACCAGCAAGCAGTCGAAGGATGTATCACGTATGCGTTCTGTACTGATATCACTTAAGCAGGCACCATTAGTCCGCTAGACATGCTACATAACACTTAAATGTGGGCATTCATACTAGCTCTAGTTGCATCCCACAAAATTGACGGCCATTAGAATAGAAGGATGAGTGTTGGTCATTCCTGTTTGGACCAAACCAGTGTAAATTACAAGATCTGATGTGTTAAGTGATTTTTTTTTCCCTTTTTTTTTCCAACTGTTCGTGTGGTTTGTTGCCAATTCCTTGGGTTATTGGGCAGGCCAGTAAAATGGTTGCCCTCGTACACTCCTGAATCTGATTAATGTTTAACTTTCTCAATTATTGATATCCCCACACTGTCCTTGTGCTGCATCACATGACTATTTATGCATGAATTATGAGTGCAATCTATTGGCCCTTGTTTAAAAATCATGTTGACTACACTGTTCATTAAAAATTAAATATTAAAACTTGGTTTTGTTTGTTCAATGTCTGTTTAAAACATGCAGTTGATAAGTCTTTTGGATGTTCTCAGGTTTGTTTATGATCACCCCACCTTAGGATGGTGAAACATTATGTACCTCTCCCCAGTTATTAATGCCAATTGTGGCCAATTTTTGGCAGGTTGGGGATTTCTTGAAGATATTTTCCAACTCTTGGCCTAAGATAATCTCCAGGAGACTTTGGCTATCCATTACAGTACCAATATACTTCTCTAACACTTTCTCTCCACCCTTCCATATGTTTGAATGTTCTGTACAGTTCTAGATTACTAAAGACAGTACAGGATTAAAAGACCACTTTCATCTGAGGTCAGTCTCCAAGTCAAAATTCTAAACTTTTTCATGCCTATCTGCTGGATTTAAAAAAAAAAAATCCATTGCCCTCTTAGTGCAAACAGACAATGCTCTAAATTATCATTCTAGCTATATTCATCACTATCTGCATAACATTGTATCTTGGATGTGCTTATATTTTTCTTCACTAATCTCTTGTTCTAGACCGTCTGTTAACTTGATCCCAGAGTTCAAGGTTTAAAACTGTTAAAATAAAATAAAAAATATCTCCAGCTGCCTCCCCACTGCAAGTGTAGAAGTCCCTAGTACCTACAATTCCACTGCCCACCCCCCCCAAACACAAGTGACCAATCATTTATCAATCTAGTTGCACTCACTTGTGCTCATTCGGAGGCCAGGATGTCCTTTTTTTTTCATTGCCCCCCCCCCCCCCCCCCATAGATGTCCAAACTATACAGAAAACTTCAAGATGAACTATACTTCGTACAAACTCTGGGTCCTGAATGTACTTCCTGGGAATTTACATCCCAGAACCCAGATTGCCTTTTCAACAGTGTTGCATGTTATGCTGACAGCTTACAGGCAAATCTCCAGTCTTCCTGCTGTTTCCTATAGATTGTTTCTACTAACTAACTTCCTGTAATTTCCCTTCCTCCACTTCATGACTTTGAATGTTAAATGACATCTCCCAGCTTGTCCAGATCCCTCTTCAACTGGCTAAATGGCTAGTAACAGTGGGAGCTTGCTAAAGATATCCATAGATTTGTTTACCCTTTTGACATTGGGTATTCAGATTTTAGCACCATAGTTAGCCCATTCCAAAATCTACTGAATGTTGTTACGGTCTGACTCCTAGTTCAGGCCCACAGATGTACTGAATTCTGTCATTCTCTCATCAGCAGTGACCATGACCAGTTTGCCCTTGCCTTGTGCAGGGAATCTCGATCCTTTCTTGCATTGTTTGGAGTCCACAGATGTGCAGGTAAACCATGTGAGGTAATATGCTGGCTTTATTGCTTGTTTTATACCCCATTCTATAGCTGACTTGCTGTGCACCTAGCTGGATGGCTACACTCTAGGTTTGGGCAGTTGTTGGGTTTGTACAGTCTGAGTAAAGTTCTGTGGTTCAATGCTTGCTTTTGCAAAGGACTTGCAATTAGCCCAACCTGGCTGGTGCCCTAGTGGTGTGCTGTGTCCAAACCATATTCTAAAGTTATGAACCTCTGCAACTGGTCTGTTTGTTCACTATTTATAATTCCAGCAAATTTGGAGTGCTTTGGTGCTCCTTCCTCCTGGATTCTTTTAATAAAACCACAATGGTCTCCTCCAATCCCTGCAGTAGCCAACTGTTTCACTCCTCGAGCTGCTTCATTAACACATCTTTGCAGCTTTTAACTTTGCCAGATTGTTAAACACTTCAGATTCTTTCAATGATCCCACCCCATTTTATGTGTTTTCTATCTTGTAATCTGTGGTAATGCTCAGTGTTTTGCTAAAGTCTTACTAGTAAATGTCAAGCAAGATCTACCATCTGTAAATCTTGTTTCTCCTGGTACACAACTTCCCTTAGTGGGGCAGATTTAAACATTATTGCATGAATTCTCCATCAGACATGATCAACCTGGATACTGTAACTTGGGCTGCACAAATTATTTTAGTTTGTAGCTGTACCTAGTCTTGCACTTTAGTTTAGTGTACATTGCATAATAATTCTGATGCAAGTGTAGAACTTTGAATCAGATTCTAGAACTAAATTTTGTTAATACCATAATGGATCCACCATAAATTTAATTCTCATCTGAATTAACTTCTATTTTTGTTCTACCTTTTTTAATTCTGGTAACTTGTGTGAAATGCTGACATTAGTTGCTTCACTTCAGATTTGATATTTGAATGTGCTGTGAAGTAATTTAATGCAGAAAAACAGATATGGGGTAGGTTTGTTGGGGGAGGAGCATTGGGTTGATTTTAAGAATACTATCTTTTTGGGGAGGTGGGTGGTAGAGACCCGAAGTTTGTCCCTGGTGTTGGCCTGTTTTTTTTTTTTTCCCCTCTGATATTGCACTTTGTTTTAATTTCAGATCTGCACTATTTTATTTTCCAATTTGCTCCATTTTTCTTTCCTCTTTGTTGATCTTGCATGTCCAGGTTCTGCATTTTTAAACTTTTTTGTGTGCTTATTCCAAATAAATGCAAGTTCATATTTCAGTTACTTGACTACTCATTTTTAACCAGGTTGAAGATAATTCAACCTAATTAATTCAATTTCTGTGCTGGAATTCTCCCCCTTTCTCCTTGGGCACAGTCTTCAGTGCTGGGCAGGATTTTTCCCAAAATGCTAACCTACCCATTCTCCACATGGCTGATTTGCTGTGTATTTCCAACAGTTCGTAATTGAATAAATCTTGTTTTAGATTATCACATCACTTATTGAAGTAACCAGTTTACAACCCGTGTGGAATTTAAAAAAAAAAAAAAAAAAATCTCCAACACTGACTTCACTTATCCACCACCTGTCTGCACAATTAACTACACCAGCTGGAATATCCAATGGCCCTGAAATCTTCTATGTACGAGGTACGGGTGTCAGGGTCCTGCAAGTTCTGGGTTTAGGCATGCAAAGTGCAGCTGCCGGAACTTGCCATCTGTCAATCTTCAGTTGGGTGCTTCTGCCTAGCAAATGCTCTTCAAATTCTTATGACTGCTTTTATCAGCATAATTAAAGGAGACATTTTTTCAATAATTTACAATTTAAAATCCTTAGACCCTTTAACAAATTTTGGTAAATGTACATATTTTAATCAAAATGGAATTTAAATTTGTTTTTGGGGTATTCCCATTCATACTTGTGCTGTACAGAATACTCTTACTTGGATTGGTTGGGCTGGCCCATGTGATCCCAGCGAAGGGTGCAAAGCGCCCAAGTCCCTGGGATAAGTGGGACTCTACAAGGGCATTCATGTAAAGGCCCAAGGCCACATGTCTCTGAACCTCCTGGATTACCGGAGATTCGTAGACACTTTTCAGATCTGAGGCATCTGTCCATGGGAAGCTTCTAACTGCAATTTCTGGGCCAGTAGCTCTTCTGTCCAATTTCAACCACAGTTGAAATTTGATACTCTTAGAATGATGTAATTGGTGCAAAAGAGAATGCATGTGACTAATGCCAGGGAGTGTTCAGTACACAAGGCCAGGTTAAATTCTTCCCCAGCCAGTTGTGAATCACTTGGGCTCTTGGGTGCAGTGTCATAAGAAATAGGAGCAAGAGTAGGTCATTTGGCCCCTTGAGCCTGACCCACCATTTAATAAGATCCTGGCTGATCTGATCATGGACTCTGTTCCTTCCCTGCCTGCTCCCCATTACCCTTTATTCCCTTATTGCTCAAAAATCAGTCTCTTTCTGCCTTCAATATATTCAATGACCCAGCCTCCATAGCTCTCTGGGGCAGAGAATTCCACAGATTTACAACCCTCAAACTCTTTACTGTTGAATATTCACAAAGGAATTGGTGGTGTAACTAGCTCATCTTGTGTTGCAATATTAATTGCAACGCACCTTAAATATTTTGTATAGGTGCTTTGCCCTTCCCTATATTTGAGACATCTATTGAGTCTGTAGTCAGTTGAATTTCCAGTAAACAGACTTCAATTGTAAGATACCAATATTGCTGTAGCCAGTGCTTCAACTGGTAAGATAAAGTAAATTGAACATCTGTAACATTCTATTTTCTTGCAGTCTAGCCCTTCTGATTGCCTTTTTTGGGGGTGAATTTTGTTGATCAATTTCAAGTTTCACTCATGCATTTTATTAGCCTGGGTTTCAAATTCTGTAAAGCTGATTTATTTAAAGGAGCCAAGTACAGTACCATACAATCAGACCATAAAAATAAATCTATTAAGTTTTAAGGTGTAGTCTAATAAGCTTACATATTAAAAAGTCATAGGCATTAAAATATCATAATTCATTTTTGCAGATGTGCAAATAAGTGGGCATTTATTTAACCATTGTGGTAGCACTTTATCATGTGCCAGTTAAATAAATTAATAATAGAGCTTTTGCTGTATCTTAAAGTGGAGTCTATCATAACAGCCTCAGTTGAAGATCACCTACTAATACTGCAGCTGAGGTGTTTAAATTCAGTTGATTAAATAACAATCTGGAAATGCTAGTATCAATAATGGTGACTATAACATTACTGGCTTGTTGGAAAAACTGATCTGGTTTACTATTGCCATTCAGGATAAAATCTGTTCCTACCCAATCTGCCTGTGACTTGAGACCCAAAGCAATGTGGTTAATTTTCTACTGCAAGTCACTCTTGTATCAAACTGCTAGAAAAACAATAAAACCAGCTGGACCACCTGGCATTGACCTAGGCACCAGATTCAGCCATGATAAAATCACACCCATCCTAGTTGACCCTGCTAGTTCTCAACATTTATTCCAGACATCCGGTCAAATATTGGCAAGGAATCCTCTGCTGATGAATTAGTACTCCATATTGATCAGCACTGAGGGCAGCTAAGGTATAGAATGTACTGAGTTGGGAACATCACACTACTGGCCGAGTCCTAAAGGACATAGCTGCCAGATTGGGCCTGTGGCACGAGGGAGCAACGTACTTAACCTCATCCTCACCAATCGACCTGTTGAAGATATATCTGACAATGATAGTATTGGTAGAAGTGACCAGCGTCCAGTCCTTGTGGAGATGAAGTCCCCTCTTCACACTGAGGACACCATGTGGCACTAACACCCTGCTAAATGGGATAGAGTCAGAATATATCTAGCAGTTAAAACTGGGTATCTGAGGTACTGTGAGCCATCAGCAGCAGATTTCTATTCCACCACACTCTGTAACCTCATGGCCCGGCATATTACTCACTCTACCCTGGTTCAATGAGGAGTGTAGAAGAGCATAGCAGAAGCAGCATCAGGTGTACCCAAAATGAGATGGCAACTTGTTGAAGCTACAACACAGGACTACATGCATGCTAAACACTGGAAGCAGCTTTTCTATAGACCGAGCTAAGCGATCCCACAACCAATGGATCAGCTCAAAGCTCTGCAATCCTGCCACATCCAGTCATGAATGGTAGTGGACAATTAAACAACTAATGGGAGGAAGAGGCTCCAAGAACATCCCCATCCTCAATGATGGCAGAGACCAGTGGAAAAGACATGGCTGAAACATTTCCAACTATCCTCAGCCAGAAGTGCTGAGTGGATGAACCATCTCAACCTCCTCCTGATGTCCCCACCATCATAGAAGAAAGTCTTCAGGCAATTCGATTCACTCCATGTGATATCAAGAAATGGCTGAGTGCACTGAATATAGCAAAGGATATGGGGCCCAATCACATCCCAGCTGTACTGCTGAAGACGTGTTCCAGAATTCGCCGTACCTCTATCCAAGCAGTTCCAGTACAGCTACAACACCGGCATCTACCCACCAATGTGGAAAATTGCTTAGGTATGTCGTGTCCACAAAAAGCAGAACAAACACAATCTGGCCAATTACCTCCTCAAAACAGCAAACTCTATGCCCCCCCCGCAAACACATCCCAGCTGAAACCTGGTGTTCCAGAACTAGCTGGGCCCTTAGCCAAGCTGTTGCAGTACAGCTACAACACTGGCATCTACCCAACAAAGTGGAAAATTGCCTAGGTATGTCCTGTTAACAAAAAGCAGGACAAATACAATCCAGCCAATTATCATCCCCTCAGTCTACTCAGTCATCAGCAATGTGATGGAAGGTGTCGTCGACAGTGCTAGCAAGCGGTGATTACTCACCAATAACCTGCTCACCGATTCTGTTTGGGTTCTACCATACCATCGGTCTCCAGACCTCATTACAGCCTTGGTCCAAACATGGGCAAGTGATTCATCTCCTGTCTCCCCAAAGTCTTTCCACTAGCTACACGCCACAAGTCAAGAGTGTGATGAAATACTCTCCATTTGCCTAGATGACTGCAACTCCAACAACACTCCATAAGCTCGACCCCATCCAGGACAAAGCAGCCTGCTTGTTTGGCGCCCCATTCGCTCCTTCCACCACCGGTGCACCATGGCTGCAGTGTGTACCATTTACAAGATGCACTGCAGCATGTCACCACGGCTTCTTTGACAGCACCTCCCAAACCCACGATCTCTACCACCTAGAAGAATAAGTGCAGCAGATGCATGGGAACACCACCACCACCTCCAAGTTCCCTTCCAAGTCACACAACATCCTGACTTGGAAATATATCACTGTTCCTTCATAGTCGTTGGGTCAAATTCCCAGAACTCCCTACCCAATATCATCATCATAGGCAATCCCCTGACATCGAGGAAGACTTGCTTCCACTCCAAAAGTGAGTTCTCTGGTGACTGAACAGTCCAATATGTGAATTACGGTCCCTGTCGCAGGTGGGACAGACAGTAGTTGGAGGAAAGGATGGGTGGGGAGTCGGGTTTGCCTCACGCTCCTTCCGCTGTCTGTGCTTGTTTTTTGCTCTAGGCGACGAGACTCGAGGTGCTCAGTGCCCTCCCGGATGTTCTTTCTCCACTTAGGGCGGCCTTTGGCCAGGGACTCCCAGGTGTTGGTGGCGATGTTGCATTTTATCAAGGAGACTTTGAGGGTGTCCTTGAAACATTTCCTCTGCCCACCTGGGGTTCGCTTGCCATGTAGGAGTTCCAAGTAGAGCGCTTGCTTTGGGAGTCTTGTGTCCGGATGTGGCCCACCCAACGGAGCTGGTAGTGTGGTCAGTGCTTCGATCCTGGGGATGTTGGCCTGATCGAGAACACTGACGTTGGTGCTTCTGTCCTCCCAGGGGATTTGCAGGATCTTGTGGAGGCATCATTGGTGGTATTTCTCCAGCAGATTTGAGGTGTCTACTATATATGGTCCACGTCTCTGAGCCATACAGGAGGGCGGGTATCACTACAGCCTTGTAGACCATAAGTTTGGTGCCAGATTTGAGGGTCTGATCTTTGAACTCTCTTCCTCAGGCGGCCAAAGACTGCATTGGCACACTGGAGGCGGTGTTAAACCTAGTCATCGATGTCTGCCCTTGCTGATAATAGGCTCCCGGGGTATGAAAAGTGGTCCACGTTGTCCAGGGCTGCGCTGTGGATCTTGATGTCTGGGGGGGCAGTGCTGTGTGGTGCTATCCAACAGTACACTGACTGCAGCGGTTCAAGCAAGCAGCTCACCACCAACTCCTTGAGGGCAATTAGGGATGGGCAATAAATGCTGGCTATGCCAATGACACCCACATCCTTTGAATGAATTTTAAGTTTCACTAATTCACCCCTCAAAGTTGTTAATATTGAGACATTACTGTCTTCCTCTCAAACATTCCCCTTGATGGTTCAGCCATCAGAAATAATAGATACAATCATTTCTCTTTGTTCATCTGTATATATTAGCATTTCAAGAGATGGCCTTTACCACTAAGTGGTCTTTAACCCAATTCATTTCTGAATATGGGCAATGGCACCTACACAAGGTCAACAAATTATCATTGAATATATTGATCTGATTTGCAGTGTTCATTGGCCACCCCATGTCTGAGACAACGGTATTCTAGAAATAGTGAATTAAAAATCTTTTTAAGATTGGATTTATCACATCTCTAAAATTAAGATAATAAAGAAAGGTTATTGATGAGGACAAAAACTCCCATCACACAGTTTGAGTTAATGTCCATGCAATGAGTGAAAACAAAACTATGATTGAGTGGTATCATGCAGAAGGAGGTTGCAACGTTTTCAGTTGTGACTTTGTAGAGGTAGTGTTAGGGGGAAATGTTTGTGTTCCAAAGGATGATTATGATGAATAGATCTCTAGGAAGTGGTCAAGATTGCCTGGTATTTGTGGAGGCTGTACATTCATTTACATACTGTATATCCCATATGTGTTTTGTCTGCACATGGGAGCAGTTATGTTTCACCAGAGTGGGAGATGTGAAAATTATTCATTATGCCTGATTTTTCCCTCTTTCCTCGAGCCATATTTTTTTTTAAATCCATCGTACACAATCTTGCCACATTCTGCCACTTGTGTCTAGGATTTAGCATTATCTATCTACTTCTAGTTGATGCAGAGTTTGTTCATATACTCTCCCAAACAGCATAATTTGTGTTCTGTTTTTCTTAGTTTATTAAAAAAAAACTTTTCTACTGAAATTTGGTTTGTTAATTTGTATCGCTTCTTGCTGTAGCATATAAAAGATCTAGTAATGATATGACCACTGTCACTTGAGCTCTCTCCAACCTCCACATTTTCCATGGTTTCAGTTTTCACTACTAAATACTGCATCGACTATCACTTCTTGCAGCAACTGTTAATCCTTGTATTGAAAAGCAGTCCAATGAGTTGAACCCTTTCCCAAGCCAATTTGAAATATCCCACCAAAATAAGCCATTCCATCACTAAATTGATTTAATAATTGCCTCTGTCTTGTAATTATGAATGATCCAGGTAGTGTGGTACCAAATGGGATTTTTAAAAAATCATAAAAGGTTACAAACTTGTGCAAAATTGTAAATATGTTAGTTTAATTAAACTATCAAATGGTATTGAAATAATAATTTATTTATCATCATCATAGGCAGTCCCTCGAGTCAAGGATGACTTGCATTCACGCCAAAAAGTTCACACGTGTTTCAATGAAGGACCTAATATTCCAGGTCCCGAACTAAATCTTGAAGGGTGGAAGATGCCAGTGCGTGGATTTTTTTAACGTGTGGTGGCAGTTGCATATCAGCCACCACATGAGCTTGACATAGGTCTTGGTCCAGTGGCAAGGGTTATCCAAGATGACTGAAGACCAGCTCTGCTGCATAGACCTAGTATGCACACATATCGCAGTGTGGGGCGGCCCCTGGGCCCCTCTCCCCTCCTTGGCCTCGATCACATCCCTCTACAATCTCTCGCCGCTCCTGCAGTACCTGCCCGTGCTCCAATCAGCAACCTGGATCTTGGTGATGACCAATCCCGTCGGCCTCTTTGCTGCCATTGCTCTCCTGCTCCAGCACCTGTTGCTCCCTGGAGTGGTATGTCGCCACATTGCTCCCCGGCCTGCTCCAATGGTGCTCTCAGGCCGGGGGCCGCGCAGACTGCTGGGCCAGGCCACCACGCTGCTCCTTCCGCTCCCCGGCCTGCTCAGATGGTGCTCGCAGGCCGGGCGCCTTTAACATAGTAAAACGTCCCAAGGCGCTCCACAACAATTTTACAAGTTAGATACTGACCATTGAGGGAAAAAGAGAAAAAGCGTGAGAAGGAAGTGTAAAAAGAGGTTAAAGGCTCAGGTCTGAAGTGGAACAGGTTGGTTTGAAGGACAATAATGTTAATAATTTACACATGTGCATAACTGTGACACACAAGTTACCAGTTCACTGCTTTTAAAGAAAACACACATTAAAACTGAAACACTGGAGACATTTTTCATGATAATCACTACCTTGTATATTGATTCTATTTGATAAAAGTGTCACCTCGACTCAGTGGGTAATATTCCTGGTCTCTGCGAAAGATTATGGGTTGAAGCCCCACTTCAGATCCTAATCTAATACTTGAGTGAAAGTAATTCATTATCAAAGCTACTGCCCTGTGGATGAAATGCTAAACTGAGCCATGTACCTCTTTGGGTAAAATACTCCATTGCACTAATTAAAGTGAAATAAGTTATTGTGCACAAAAAACAAAATACTTCAGATGCTGGAAATCAAATAAAAACAGAAAACATTGGAGACACAACAGGAAGAATTTATACCTAAAATTTACAATCTATATTAATGACTAGGAAGAAGGGACTGATTGTAACGTAGCCAAGTTTGCTGATAATACAAAGATGGGAGAAAAAGCAATGTGTGAGGACACAAAAATTCTGCAAAAGGACATAGGCAGGCTAAGTGAGTGGGCAAAAATTTGGCAGATGGAGTATAATGTTGGAAAGTGTGAGGTCATGCACTTTGGAAGAAAAAAAATCAAAAAGCAAGTTATTATTTAAATGGAGAAAGATTGCAAAATGCTGCAGTTCAGCGGGACCTGGGGGTACTTGTCCATGAAACACAAAGGGATAGTATGCAGGGACAGCAAGTGATCAGGAAGGCCAATGGAATCTTGGCCTTTATTGCAAAGGGGATGTAGTATAAAAGCAGGGAAGTTTTGCTACAGCTATAATAGGGTATCGGTGAGGCCACACCTGGAATACTGCGTGCAGTTTTGGTTTCCGTATTTACGAAAAGATATACTTGCTTTGGAGGCAGTTCAGAGAAGGTTCACTGGGTTGCTTCCGGAGATGAGGGGGTTGACTTATGAGGAAAGGTTGAGTAGGTTGGGCCTCTACTCATTGGAATTTAGAAGAATGAGGTGTGATCTTATCAAAACGTATAAGATTATGAGGGGGCTTGACAGAGATGGATGCAGAGAGGATGTTTCCATTGATAGGGGAGACTAGAACTAGGGGGCATAATCTTAGAATAAGGGGCCGCCCATTTAAAACTGAGATGATAAGGAATTTGTTCTGAGGGTTATAAATCTGTGGAATTCACTGCCTCAGAGTGCTGTGATTGAATTGATTTAAGACAGTGATATCAGTTAAGAAACTGTAAGGGAATGAGGGGTTATGGGGAACAGGTGGGAAAGTGGACATGAGTCCATAATCGTATTAAATGGCAGAGCAGGCTCGAGGGGCCGTATGGTCTACTCCTGCTCTTATTTCTTATCCACTCACAATACATAAGAATATATGTGGAACCTGATACTAAGTCTTTGGATGATGTCACCATGAGGCAGTATGAGGTTAAGGAAGAGTAGGGAGCCAAGGATAGATCTGTGGAGGACTTCAGAGGTAATGGTGCAGGAGTGGAAAGAGAAGACTTTCCTGGAGATGCTCTGTTATGATTGGAGGGCAGTCCTTCACAGCTGGACAGCAGAGGAGAGGCCTTGGAGGAGGATAATGTGGTTGACCATGCTGAAAGCTGCAGTGAGGTCAAGAATGGATTACGCACCATAGTGGATGTCATTTGTGACTGATTGTTTCAAACCTGTTGGCATCTTTTTGCCAGAGGACAAGCACAAAATAGTAGATATTCTGAATGAATACTTACTCCAAATATTCACAAGGGATAGGAGCAACTTGCGCTCTTCAAAACAGATATCCTGAGTAAAATGATTACTTTTGCTATAAATGAGATGGAAGTCCTAGACAGGCTAAGTGAAATCAAAACAAATTCACAGGGAGGGATGTTATTTGTCCTGGAGTGTTGAAAGAGATTTGTGAAGCACTGACAATCATCGAGAGTCATTGGACATTGAGGAGATGTCGGAAGATTGGAAACAGGCTAATGTGTTCATATTTGAAAAAGGTGATAAAATGGTCACCGGCAACTACAAATGCTTTTGTACTAATTTCATTATATGTAAAATGTAGAATGATCGGGAGTTAACATGAGGACCAACTGTACATTTGGAATCTCACCAGTTAACATGGCTTCATAAGAGGAAGATCCTGCTTAACCAACTATTCAACGTCGAGAAAGTGAGAACCCAATTGGACTGAGATAAGTCCTTTGTGTATCTTGAATTTCAAAAGGCCTTTGACAAAATTCCACAAAAAAGGATATTAAACAAACTCAAAGCTGTGAAAATTCAGGGTAAACCTAGGAATGGAGAAGCAGGCTTAAAGAGAGGATTGGCTATGAAATCAAATCTAATTTTGCCATTACAAATTACCCAATCTCGAGTCATGGATCAATCCTGCGAATATACTCCTGACCCAAATTCAAAGTCAGCTGTCTTTTTCCTTCCCCCCCGCCCCCTGCCAGCAGCATGCTGCATTGTTTGCTACCCTGTTTATATATGTAAAAATAAAAGCACATTTTCAAAATGTTTACATCTGCACATTACTTTTTAATTAAAGAAATATTTGGTGTTGATGCCTGTCAGTTAGAAAATGAGACAGTGACATTAAATCCACCAATGAATAAAAATATTCAACATTACACATCAGGCTTCAATATAAACTAAGCTTTAGTGTGGGTGAAGGCCGGCCACAGATATGCAATGATGCCACCTAGCGGTGATACACATGACAATCATACTTGTAACAGCAAAATGGTACAACTACAGTCCCAAGTGTTTGGCTTATTGCCCCTCTTTAAATCAGAGATTAGGGCAAGTAAAAAATAAAATTAAACGATAGACTATCCAACTGTAATCTGTGCAAGTCCAAGCTCTTCCTAATGGATAAAGCTATAATCTGGTATAGCAGACAAACAGACCAAGCTCAAGGCACACATACCCAAAATCAATCCATTAGCGATGCTTTGCACAGAAAAGAAACCTTCAGTTTATCTGACCTTGGTAGATTCGCCCCAGAAAGGTTGTCCTCATTCCAGTAACACTTCTATTCTGGTTGTCATAGATCGGCAAAGAAGATCTGGTTAACCAACACCTCTTGGAGTAATTGAGGCATGTCCAAAATACAATGATGTTGTTGGAGGTAGTAGATAAACATTAATCTGCCGCGTGACAGATGGTAACATTTTAGAGATCAACATGTCTCACAAATATTGATGCAGAGTCCAATTTTCAGCAAAAGACTTGACTGGTTTACACTGCTGTACTATCAAAGCACTGTGTACAGATTAACAGTTCTACTCCATCACAGTGACTTGCTGCATCCAGCAATTCTCTACACCATGACACTTCTTCGGTAGATGAACTGTTGCGTATAACTGATGGCCTTACTTCTGACTTGCAGACAACAGATTTTTTTTTTTAAAAACAAGGCAAAGAAAACATTTTTTCATATGCAGCTAATGCACTCATTCAAAATTTGGCAGTTTTTGAATAGACAACTAAATGATCTATTAGCAGGTCCTGTTCATTTTCAGCACAAACTGATGATAACGGTGTAACAGATGTTAATTGTAGCCATTGTTTTGTCTTAACAGAAATGGGGCATATTTGAACTTTTCCTTGCCAATTTTCCCCCTTCTCGCAAACATCTTGCAAGTACTTAATTGGTGCCTGGATTTAGGCACCAATACATTTAAAAATCTTGTAAATAACTAAGTACAAACACAACTAATTTTGAAAAGCGAGAGTTGCAATTTAAGATACCATAAGATATATACTCCACATTGTTTTGTTTAAAAAAATCAATTAAACTAAAATTGCTACTTTTAACAATTAAATAACTAAACTAGCTATTTTCTACCTAATGAATTTACTGTAACTATTTAGTCCCATTCACAAAGAACCACCAGAAATCTAGTATGTCATCTGTACTCACAACCTGAAAACTGTTGTAATTCCTGAGAGTGGATATAACAAGTTTGATTGAACACAGTGTAGAACAAATGAGTGCATTAAATTCAAGACAGTAAACTTTCAACATTAATTTTATTTTCATTGCAATATCTTAAATATCAATTTCTATAGAATTTCTGAAGTACCTATTTCAACATATTGAAGATTACGTGAACACTTCACAGAATACATTTTTATAATCTACTAAAATCCAAAGATTATGCCATCGTAAAAAGGTACACAGGCATTCTGGGTGGGCACTGTTACCAACAGTGCTAAATTAAAGCAGTTTAGTTAGGTTGCTACTCAAAACAGATTTTTTTGATTATTACAGTTTTTATACATAGTGCTATTCAATTTTTTTTAATAAAGTGGAGCATGTTGGCATGGGAAGCCGATAATTCTTGACAAGGCAAAACCAAACCTCAGCTCGGCAAAGAGAGTGGGGGCTAGACACGTCTCCACAGGGTAAATCAGAAAACAGCAATGGTGAAGTGCCAAAACTTTACCCGCTCGACATCAAGGTCTGTGAATTGTGCATGGCCAGAGAAAGTGCAAGGGGGAACGGTGAAATAATAAGATTTGAAGTCCTGGCCTTGTTACAAATCCAACATTTTTGTTAGCATGGGTTTCCTTTTCAACAAAAACTTCCAGTAACAATGCAGCCAACAATGCTCATATAAAAATAGGTTTGATAATGGAAACTCGCTAAATTTAAAAAAGGTAACACCAGAAGGTTGAATGCTGAAATTGTATTTCTAGAGTGAGTTTCAATCACTTTCATACTTCAGTTGTTAGAAAGGATGCATGAAGAAACTTTGTACATTCACTATTTTGCATTTGCCAGATTCAGATGCTCCTGCACAAACACCGCCAGAGTAGAAAATGCACTTATCCCTTGCGCTTCATTGCAGTAGCTACCACACCCACCAAGATAGCAGCAACAGTGAAACCTTGGGCAAAGATACGTGCTCGCATTAATAGCTGAGATTGCCGGGTCTTTCCATGTTTAAAAGCGATCAAACCATAGGTAAGAGCACCTGCTGTACCCAACATTCCTATAAAAAAGAAAACATTTAATTATTCATCTTAAATTATATTTAAAAACAAACTAGTCCAGGGCATTCAAGCTTTGTCTTCATGCATATGAAGCCTTGGGAATTACATATAAAGTTAAAATGGTGTTCCCATTAATTTGAAAAAAACAAGTTATTAATAAATCTTAATGTTCTGATTTAGGCCTTGACACTAATGAGTCAGCAGTGCCAAAAACCAAACTTTCTAATTTAAGAAATCACAAATATAAGCACAAATAGGACAGAGTTGTCTTGACTTTGAAGTTCATATGTGGCCCTCGGCTTTTGTCTACATTATTTTAACAACACAATAGCACTTTTCACTATTCAAAGCATTTGGCACTTAACTCAGAAACTTTTATTCAAGGTTGGAGTATAACCTGACCAATTCAACTGTCTTCACTGGTCAAGTTTTGGTGGATTGGCACTGTGTGGCAGTAGAACACTAAAATTGATGTGTTATAATTTTCTTTATTGCTCAACAGCATACAGGGGCACATTTTAGAATGAATATTTTTAAAAATCTAGTTATTCACTAAAGGCCATCACAAAACAAGTTCTATAGCATCTAGATGTACAGCAATACTGAACTTGACCATTCATCACTGCAGTTCAGCTGACCAATATAATGTTCAAGATGGAGCCTTATATTTGGCCTATTTTTGCAGTCATCTATAGGATATTAAGTTTTGATTCTGAGAGTAGGACAATCCAGATTTTTGACCTGCATAAAGTTTTCATTTATAGAGTATAGTATAGAGATTTGCTCTTTTCATTCTATTTTTGTTTTACAATTGTAACATCAAGTGGTGATGATCACTTAAAAGAGTTAATAAAACGCAACACTGAACGATCAGTACTTTTAACAACCAATTCCAGCTCTATATTGTCAACTGTTTTCTTCTATGCAGTCCCTCGTAAGAAGGATGACGTTCTTCACACCAAAAAAAGATGGACTCACAGGTGTTACAATGAGTTACATCTTAAACGGTGGAAGGTGCCAGTGTGTGGGGATTTAAAAAAAACGTGTGGTGTAACTGTATGCAAAGGGTGGTACAAGTTTGGAACTCTCTTCTGCAAATTATGCTAGGTCGATTGTTAATTTTAAATCTGAGATTGATAGATGTTTGTTAACCAAACGTATTAAGGGATATGGGGCAAAGGCGCATATATAGATTAGGTCACAGATCAGCCACGATCTCACTGAATGGCGGAACATGCTCAAGGGAGTAAATGCCCTACTCCTGTTCCTATAATTCAACTGCAAACCATGGTTCAATTTAAAAATGCAGACTTGATATTGACAAACTGAATTTTAACTCCTTAGATTATCGGAGCCCTTCCTTTTGCTCTAAGATTAATTATACTTTAATGGGCCCTTTTTCCAAAGAGATTACCCTATTACTTTCACATAATCCCTGTAATCTAAACTCTTTCATTGCATGTATTTCTCATCAACATTCTGCCCCTTGGCAACATCATCCGAAAACAGTGTCAGTTTCCACATGTATGCTGACAACACCCAGCTCTGCTTCACCACTACCGTCTCTAAATTGTCAGACTGCTTGACCGACATCCAGTACTGGGTGAGCAGAAATTTCCTCCAACTACATATTGGAAAAAATGAAGACATTGTCTTCGGTCCCCGCCACAAACTCTGTTCCCTAGCTACCAACTGCCTCTAATGCATCCCTGATTTTAAAATCACTCCATCATTGGATGCCATGTCCTCAGCTGCCAAGGCCCTAAGCTCTGGAATTCCCTTTATAAACCTCTCCACCTCTTTCCTCCTCAAAGCCAATCTCTCATCTGCCCCAATATCTCCAAATGTGGCTTGGTGGTCAAATTTTGTTTGCTACCATTCCTACCATTTTACTATGTTAAAGGTGCTACATAAATAAAAGTTACTGCTAACATAAAAGGGAATCTAAAAGTCTATCGGCATATAAATAGTAAACGAGTAGTAAGAGGAGGGGTGGGGCCGATTAGGGACCAAAAAGGAGACCTACGCACGGAGGCAGAGGATATGGCTGAGGTACTAAATGAGTACTTTGCATCTGTCTTCACGAAGGAACTACGTCCGGTCAGTTTAAGCTTGGTGGTGGGGAAGCTTTTAGAAACAATAATCAGGGACAAAATCAACACTCACTTGCTAGCAGATTTGTTAAAGGCTAATCGTGTTTAACCAACTTGATTGAGTTTTTAGATGAGGTAACAGAGACGGTTGATGAGGATAATGTGGTTGACGTGGTGTACATGGATTTCCAAAAAGGCATTCGACAAAGTGCCACGTAATAGGCTTGCCATCAAAGTTGAGGCCCATGGAATAAAAGGGACAGTGGCAGCATGGTTATGAAATTGGCTAAGTATCTGCGCATGCGCCACCTGGGAATGGTGCCAGACGAGGGATGGTGCCGGATAAGAGAGGTTCAACCTGTATAGAGTACAAAAGTGTGGCAATGATGATGAACCTGTATAAAACACTGTTTCGACCTCACCTTGAGTATTGTGTCCAATTCTGTGTACTGCACTTTAGGAAGGATGTGAGGGCCTCAGAGGGTGCAGAAAAGATTTATGAGAATGATTCCAGGGATAAGTGACTTCAATTACATGGATAGTGGTGAGCAGTGGTAAACGGTTGTTTTTCAGACTGGAAGAAGGTATACAGTGGTGTTCCTCAGGGGTCGGTACCAGGACCATTGCTTTTCTTGACATATTAATGACTTGGATGTGGGTGTACAAGGCACAATTTCAAAATTTGCAGATGACACAAAACTTGGAAGTATACTGAATAGTGAGGAGGATAGTGATAGACGTCAAGAAAACCGACAGGTGGAATGGGCGGACACGTAGCAGAGGAAATTTAACGCAGAAAAGTGTGAAGTGAGTAGAAAGAATAAGGAGGGAAAATATAAACTAAAGGGGGTGCATGAACAGAGAGACCTGGGGGTGTATGTGATCAAATTGTTGAAAATGGCAGGGCAGGTTGAGAAAGCAGTTAAAAAAGCTTACAGGATTCTGGGCTTCATAATAGAGGTACAAGTTGAACCTCCCTTATCTGGCCTCAGGACCTGGCCTGTGCCGGATAAGGGATTTTGCTGGACGAGGGGAGGTCACGTGTTCGACTGTCTTTTACAACTGCCTGCCCCAATAGAGAGATCCCCAACCAACCCCGCCGTGATCTCCAAGACTCATTGAAAGTAATGAAGAGGTATTTTTTTTTTGTTTGGCAGAGCGCCAAGGGCAGTGGGGAAGGGAGGATCAGCCAGCCCGAGGACATGGCCCACCGGCCCGACCCCAGAGAGCGCCGCCGACAGCAGCAGGGAGCAGAAGAGCGGCCAGCCCAAGGACATGGCCTGCCGGCCCGACCCCAGAGGGAGTGCCGACAGCAGCATGGAGCAGAGGAGCGGCCAGCCCAAGGACACAGCCTGCCGGCCCGACCCCAGAGGGAGCACCAACGGCAGCAGGGAGCAGAGGAGCGACCAGCCCGAGGACACGGCCTGCTGGCCCGACCCCAGAGGGGGCGCCGACAGCAGCAGGGAATAAAATAAATCAAGCTTTCATCTATAATTTAATTCAAAATATATTTATTAGTAATACAGGTTGAACCTCTCGTCCCCACCCACCGACTTGAATAACCATTCTCAAAGCCACTTAGGCAATCAGTGTCTTCAGAATCAGACTGAGGAAGGAGTCTCCGTCTTCGTCTTCAGGAGAGCAGAGAATATTAGGGAGTACGAAAAAAATGTATCTGTGCATGCGCCACCTGGGAATGGTGCCAGACGAGGGATGGTGCCGGATAAGAGAGGTTCAACCTGTATAGAGTACAAAAGTGTGGCAATGATGATGAACCTGTATAAAACACTGTTTCGACCTCACCTTGAGTTGTCCAATTCTGTGTACTGCACTTTAGGAAGGATGTGAGGGCCTTAGAGGGTGCAGAAAAGATTTATGAGAATGATTCCAGGGATAAGTGACTTCAATTACATGGATAGACTGGAGAAACTGGGGTTGTTCTCCATAGAACAGAGAAGATTGAGAGGAGATCTGATAGGTGTTCAAAATCACGAGGGGTCTAGAAAGAGTAGTTAAGAGAGAAACTGTTCCCATTGGCGGATAGATTTAAGGTGATTAGCAAACGAACCAAAGGCGACCTAAGAAAAAAAAATTACACAGCGAGTGGTTAGGATCTGGAATGCACTGCCTAAGAGAGTGGTGGAGGCAGATTCAATCACTGCTTTCAAAGGGGAGTTGGATAAGTACCTGAAAGAAAGAAAAACTGGTGGGCTACAGGGAGGGGGAGGGGGAGGGGGGTTGGGACCATTCTGTGATTCTATGCAGTTGTTATATAAACCTCCAGCCGCTGACCCTGCAGGGACCCGGTCATGGTGAAGCACTCACCGATCGGCACGAATGGATTCTCCTTCGTTTTCCTAATAAACTTGTCCCGAAACCCTTCCTCCCTAGGTTTGGGTACGGGGGTAAAATCCTCGATGACCGGAGGCTTCGTCATATCGAGCACCGAGGCCGCAGACACCGGCTTCGCCATCTTCTTCCTCCAGCCCAGGAAGCCAGGAACCCAGGACACGTGACACAGACCACAAATGGCGGCGCCGCCTCGGCCTGTGATTGACAGCTAACAGCTCGCCTCCAACCGGCAGTCTTCAACTATCAATCACAGTGAAGGGCGGGGCTTGCTATGTTAATACTGTATTTTATCACAACTGAATTATTTAAGTAATTAAAATAAAAATATTCCGAAGATTACTCGTTGTACATTATCTGTTTTGTAGCATAGATCTGATTTATTTCGATAGTAATGTGCAACTGTGGCAGTGACTCACCGCGAAGGTCGGAGGTCAGAGTTGAGGGGGTGAGACACGAGACACGCTGCTGAGTTCGAGCCGCGTGACACGCGCCTAGAACTTGCTGGAAGATGCCGAAAGCAAAAGGGAAAAACAGGAGGAAGAAGTTTAATTACAAGTCTGATCGGAAAAAGCTGAAGCGAAAGATGTTGAAGAAAGCGGCCCCGCGGATCGAGTGGTGAGTGGAAGCGGGGGCTGTGAGGAGCCTCGGGTGCCGCCGCTCCCGTTTGTTTTAACACGAGCTTCTCCTCCGCAGGAATGTTACCTTAAGGCAAAATGGAAACCTTAATCGGGCATTGCTCCTGCGGAAAATGACGATGGCAGCTGGCTTTGAGGGTGGTGGGGCTATAAAGCAATCCCCGGGTAGCAGTTGCCCTTTGGCCCTTTCCTCCCTCGTGTTTATTTTTGAGAGTCTGTCATCCTTCTCTTTGGGCTCCGGAGAGTTTCTGTTTCCTTCTCGAGCGGTGTCAGTCGGCAGCACAATCAGAGTCATAGAAACTTGCGGCACGGAAGGAGGCCATTTCGGCCCATCGTGTCCGTGCCGGCCGACAAACAGCTATCTAGCCTGATCCCACTTTCCAGCTCTTGGTCCGTAGCCCAGTAGGATACAGTACTTCAAGTGCACATCCAAGCACCCCTTGAATGTGCCTCGACCATCCTTTCAGGCATTGAGTTCCAGACTCTGGGTGAAGACATTTCCCCTCATCTCCTATAAACCTCCTACCTCTTCCTTTAAATCAATGTCCCCTGGTTGCTGACCCCTTTGCCAAATAGGAAATAGGTCCTTCCTATCCATTCTATCCAGGCCCCTCAATTTTATACACATCACTCAGCTCTCCCCTCAGCCGTCTCTGTTCCAAGGAAAACAAACCCAGCCTATTCAATCTTTCCTCATAGCTAAAATTTTGCAGACCAGGCAACATTCTCGTAAATCTCCTCTGTACCCTCTCCAGTGCAACCACATCTTTCCTGTAATGATGTGACCTGAATTGCACACATTCTGTGGCCTTACGTTTTAGAGTTGAAGCATAACCACCCTGCTCTTGTATTCTATGTCTTGACTAATAAAGGCAAGTATTCCATATGCCTTCTTCACCACCGTATTCTACCTGGCCTGCTACCTTCAGGGATCTGTGGACCTGCACGCCAAGGTCCCTTTGTTCTATACTTCTCTATCATATACTGCAAGCTCAAAGTAAGTGTGACCAATAGTCCTTTATTGCAGATCTCAGAGTGCTTCTCCAGCCAGTGAGGCCTCCTTATATACAGGTGCTCCCAAGGGATTGTGGGATCCCTTGTGACTCCAGGGGTTAAGCCCTCTGGTGGTTAGACATGGTAACTACAGGTTTGCATACATACAAAACAACACTCTTTCCCTCCCTGCCCCCCCCGGCCCCAAGTCAATAGTGTAACTGTTTACAATGTGAGTCGATCGGTGAGCGAGTGGGGCCTTCCTTTCCCTGGTTGATCGTCTCGGTGCAAATGCTGGTGTTGGTGAGTCGTTTGTTGGGCCTTCGCTGGGCTGCTGCACAGCTGGCCTTGCTGGACTGCTGGGGGTGGTGAGCCTTGCTGGGCAGCTGCGGGTGATGGGTTCTGCATCGTGATCTACCACTGGGCCAGTTGCCACGTGTGTGTGTGTGTTGGAGGGTTGAAAAAGGTAGAGTCTATTGTGGGTTGTTCTGGATAGTCCATGAATCTGAGTTTGGTTTGGTCCAAGTGTGTTCTGCAGGTGAGTCCATTTGCGAGTTTGACCACAAACGCCCTACTCCCCTCTTTGGCCAAAACAGTGCCAGCAATCCATTTGGGACCTTGTCCATAGTTCAACACACATACAAGATCATTTACTTCAATTTTGCGTGACACATTTGCGCGATCATGATATGTATTCTGTTGAAGCCGCCTGCTCTCTACCTGTTTGTGTAAATCAGGGTGGACTAACGAGAGCCTTGTCTTAAGTGCCCTTTTCATGAGCAGTTCAGCGGGAGGCACCCCGGTGAGCGAGTGGGGTCTTGTGCGTAACTAAGCAGGACTCGGGATAAGCAAGTCTGCAGTGAGCCTTCAGTTACCCTTTTCAAGCTCTGCTTGATTGTTTGAACTGCTCGTTCTGCCTGATCGTTGGACGCTGGCTTAAACAGGGCAGACGTGACATGTCTGACCCCATTGCGGGTCATGAATTCCTTGAATTTGGCACTGGTAACACAGGGCCCATTGTCACTTACAAAGGCATCAGGCAGGCCGTGCATGGCAAACATGGCCCGTAGGCTTTCAATGGTGACCGCGGACGTGCTTGTCGACATTATCACACATTCAATCCATTTGGAGTATGCATCTACAACCACTAAATATTTTTCCCAAGAATGGGCCTGCGTAGTCGACATGAACGCTAGACCACGGTTTGGAGGGCCAAGACCATAAACTTAGCGGCGCCTCCCTGGGTGCATTGCTTAACTGGGAACATGTATCACATTTGTGCACACAGGACTCTTAAGTTTGCATCGATACCGAGTCACCACATGTGGGATCTAGCTATCGCTTTCATCATTACAATGCCTGGGTGGGTACTGTGGAGATCACTAATGAAAGTGTCCCTGCCCTTTTTTGGCACAACTACCCGATTGCCCCAGAGGAGGCAGTCTGCCTGGATAGATATTTCATCTTTGCGCCGCTGGAACGGCTTTATTTCTTCCTGTGTCTCTTAACGGGCCACTGGACCAACTCCCGTGGAACACACAGTTTTTTACTAAGGCTCGTAAGGGCCGTCCAGGTTCTAATCTGTCGGGCAGTAACAGGTGAATGCTCACTCTCCAATGCTTCCATTACCATAACTAAATCTGCGGGCTGTGCCATCTCCACCCCTGTGGTGGGCAATGGTAACCTACTGAGAGCATCGGCACAGTTTTCTGTGCCTGGCCTATGGCGGATGGCATAGTTGTATGCGGACAATGTGAGCGCCCATCTCTGGATGCGGGCTGATGCATTCATATTTATCCCTTTAGTTTCAGAAAAGAGGGATATAAGCGGCTTATGGTTGGTTTCCACTTCAAATTTCAGCCTGAATAGATATTGATGCATTTCCTTTACCCCGTAAACACACACTAACGCTTCTTTTTCGATCATACTTTAGGCCCTCTCGGCCTTAGACAGACTTCTGGATGCATAAGCAACCGGTTGCAATTTCCCCAATTCATTAGCTTGTTGCAATACACACCCGACCCCGTACAACGATGCATCACATGCAAGTACCAAACGTTTACATGGATCGTACAACACAAGCAATTTGAACATAACAGCTTCCTAGATTTCTCAAAGGCATTTTCTTGGCTTTTACCCCATACCCATTAATTTCCTTTATGCAGTAAAGAATTCTGCACATATGTTGGAGGTGTCCCATTGTTCTACAGCCCTTGCAAACGTATCCTTTGAAGCGGCATGAATGGAATCGATGATCACCCCCGCAGCGCCAATAAGGTGTTAATTGCCTTGTATTCACCACCCTTGATGGCGGACTCTGAGTCATCTGCGGACGTGCAGCTACAGGTGTGTAAGTCCTGTCATGTACATTTCGATTCGAAAACAACATTACTTTGTTCACCGTACTTGCAGCAGCACTAGTGTGCTGGGAAATTTGTTTGGTATTGTCACTGGTGGTGATAAACGCCTGGGCTATCGCTATGGCTTTTCTCAAGGTTGGGGTCTCTACAGTCAAAAGTTTGCGAAGTATTACTTCATGGCCATTGCAAGTACAAAGAAGTCCCTGAGCATATGCTCCAAGTGTCCTTCAAATTCGCAATGTCCTACAAGGCGCCTTAGCTCGGCGACGTAGCTCACCACTTCCTGGCCTTCAGACCTCTTGTATGTGTAGAACCGATACCTCGCCATCAGAATGCCTTCCTTTGGGTTTAGATGCTCCCGGACCAGTGCGCACAATTCATTGTACGACTTGTCTGTGGGTTTTGCAGGAGCGAGCATGTTTTTCATGAGGCCATAGGTTGATGCCCCGAAAACGGTGAAGAAGATCGCTCTTCGTTTGGCAGCGTTCGCTTCTCCTTCCAGCTCGTATTGGTCAAGTCGCTCCACGAAGGTTTCCCAATCATCTTCCTTCGAAAATTTCTCCAGGATACCCACAGTTCTCTGCATTGCTGCAGTGGGGTTCGTTATCTGTATCTCGTCGCCAGTTGTTATGTCTTGGATTAAGAGTCAGACTAGATACTGCGAGCTCAAAGTAAGTGTGACCGTAGTCCTTTATTGCAGATCTCAGAGTGCCTCCTTATATATAGGTGCTCCCAAGAGATTGTGGGATCCCTTGGGACTCCAGAGGATAGGCCCTCTGGTGGTTAGACATGGTAATTACAGGTTTACATACATACATAACAATCTGTAAAATTCTTAATCATATCCCCTATATTCAAGTCTAATTCATTGATATATACCACAAAAAGCAAGGGATCTTGTACTGATCCTGCAGAGCCCCACAGGAAACATACTTCCAGCCACAAAAACACCTATCGACCAATACCCTTTGAACATAAGAACATAAGAAATAGCAGCAGGAGTAGGCCATAAGGCCCCTCGAGCCTGCTCCGCCATTCAATAAGATCATGGCGGATCTGATCATGGACTCAGCTCTACTTCCCTGCCTGCTCCCCATAACCCCTTATCGTTTAAGAAACTGTCCATTTCTGTCTTAAATTTATTTAATGTCCCAGCTTCCACAGTTCTCTGAGGCAGAAAATTCCACAGATTTGCAACCCTCTGAGAGAAGCAATTTCTCCTCATCTCAGTTCTAAATAGACGGCCCCTTTTTCTAAGATCATGCCCTCTAGTTCTAGTTTCCCCCACCAGTGGAAACATCCTCTCTGCATCCACCTTGTCAAGCCCCCTCATAATCTTGTACGTTTCTATAAGATCGCCCCTCATTCTTCTGAATTCCAATGAGTAGAGGCCCAACCTACTCAACCTTTCCTCATAAGTCAACCCCCTCATCCCCGGGATCAACCTAGTGAACCTTCTCTGAACTGCCTCCACAGCAAGTATATCCTTTCGTTAATATGGAAACCAAAACTGCACGCAGTATTCCAGGTGTGGCCTCACCAATATCCTGTACAGCTGTAACAAGAATTCCCTACTTTTATACTCCATCCCCTTTGCAATAAAGGCCAAGATTCCATTGGCCTTCCTGATCACTTGCTGTACCTGCATACTATCCTTTTGTGCTTCATGCACAAGTACCCCCAGGCCCTGCTGTACTGCAGCACTTTGCAATCTTTCTCCATTTAAATAATAACTTGCTCTTTGATTTTTTTTCTGCCAAAATGCATGACCTCACACTTTCCAACATAATACTCCATCTGCCAAATTCTTGCCCACTCACGTAGCCTGCCTATGTCCTCCTGCATCCTCTTTATGTCCTCCTCACACATTGTTTTTCCTCCCATCTTTGTATCATCAGCAAACTTGGCTACGTTACAATCAGTCCCCTCTTCCAAGTCGTTAATATAGATTGTAAATACTTGGGGTCCCAGCACTGATCCCTGTGGCACCCCACTCGTTACTGATTGCCAACCAGAGAATGAACCATTTATCCCATCTCTGTTTTCTGTTCTATCCATGCTAATATATTACCCCCAATCCCGTGAACTTTTATCTTGTGCAGTAACCTTTCATGTGGCACCTTGTCAAGTGCCTTCTGGAAGTCCAAATACACCACATCCACTGGTTCCCCTTTATCCACCCTGTTCGTGTCATCCTCAAAGAATTCCAGCAAATTTGTCAAACATGACTTCCCCTATTCTTCCTACCTCTGAGCCAATTTTGGATCCAACTTGCTGCTTTGCCCTGGATCCCATGGACTTTTACTTTCGTAGCCAGTCTGCCATGTGGGATCTTATCAAAAGCCTTGCTAAATACATATACACATCAAACGCACTACCCTCATCGATCCTTGGTGTGACCTCTTCAAAAAATTCAATCAAGTTAGTCGGGCACGAACTTCCCTTAACAAATCCATGCTGGCTGTTTTTGATTAATCCGTGTCTTTCTAAGTGAAGGTTTATCCTGTCCCTCAGAATTATTTCCAGTAATTTTCCCACCACCGAGGTTAGGCTCACTGGCCTGAAATTACTTGGTCTATCCCTTTTTTAAACAATGGTACAACATTAGCAGTCTTCCAGTCCTCTGGAATCACATCTGCAGTCAGAGAGGATTTGAAAATGATCGTCAGAGCCTCTGATATTTCCTCTTGTCTTAACAGCCTGGGATACATTTCAACCCTTGCCTGGGGTTTTATCCAATTTCAAAGCTACTAAGCCCCTTAATACTTCCTCTCTCACTATGTGTATTTCATCTACTATTTCACACTCCTCCCTGATTGCAATGTCTGCATCGCCTCTCTCTTTTTTGAAAACAGACGCAAAGTATTTGTTGGGGTAAAAGCAAGACTTCTCCAAGGTGGATTCCCTGAAACAAGGAATCGACACCCGCCCGTTAATGCAATTACGAAATCACTCAGACGAAACCCGGTTCAACCGGTCTTTCTTCAAGCATGCAGGGGAAGCGTTCACAAATGACCCTTCTAAGAACAGAGGTTTTACATCTACAGTTATACATTTTCCACGGTGTGCGACCCTCCTACAAAACCACCGATTGGCCGCCTGCTTTCAGTGAAGTTACATTGATTTGTTGACCCTCAACAGACTGGCTGAGTGATTCCCCCCACCTGTCCATCTCCCATCACATGTCACCCTTCCGGAATGTGTTGTTCAGTGGTGTCAACTTTGTCTCAATTCCTCATGACGTGTGAATTAACCATGTTTCCCAGGGTTTGCTATCTTCTTCCCAAACACCTGCTTTCTTATCCCTTTCCCAAGAAAACTCCAGTCAAAATGTTCTCGTTCTCATGAGATTCAGATGCTGCTACAATCTATGTTTCTAGACTGTTGACTCCCTCCTGTCCTTGGTGGATATTGTTCTGTACTAAACGTAAGTTTCCATCCGTCTGTACTAAGGTTAACACAACGGATGGTTCATTAACCATCAAGCTTTGCTGCACAGCGAGCTATGCTGCTTCCCCTTTCTAAAACCCAATGTAAACGAGTTTTATAAGCGTGCTTTACATACATAAGCGAGTTTTACATACAATTTGTCAATTTACGATGTATTACAATCCCTGCCATAAGGTAGAGGAACTCTCGATTCCTCAGAACCTCCTAATACCATGTGTCAGATCGATTCACTACCTTCAGTATCCACTTTAGTGACCATCTATCTGTCTGTCTACTTCCACTTTAGTGACCGTATTTTATTTCCTTACAATTCTTCTATACACCTTACAATATTCATTCAGAACCATACCCATGTCTTCCACCTCCACAGATTACCTTTTTGGACTCTTAATAGGCCCCACTCTTTTTCTAGTTATCCTCTTGCTTTTAATTTATTTATAAAACATCTTTGGGTTGTCCTTGATTTTACTTGCCAACATTTTTTCATGCTCTCTCTTTTCATTCCTAATCTTTTTAATTGCACCCCTGCACTTTCTATACTCCTAGATTTTCTGCCATATTGAGCCCACGGTATCTGTCACACGCCTCCCTTTTTTTCTTTAACCTATCCCATATGTCCCTTGATATCCAGGGGGCTCTAGATTTGTTAGTCCCACCTTTTTTCTTTAAGGGAACATATTTGCTCTGTACCCTCAGAATCTCCTCCTCGAATGCCTCCCACTGCTTTGACACTGATTTACCTACAAGTAGCTGTTTCCAGTCCACTATGGCTAAATCACCTCTCAGCTCAGCAAAATTGACTTTTCTCCAATTGAGAACTTTTATTCCTGGTTTATCTTTCCATAACTACCTGAAATCTAACTGAATTGTGATCACTCGCACTAAAATGCTCTCCCACTGCTACCCCTTCCACCTGAGTCAGAAGAGTGTGTTCAAGAACCGGAACCCAAAGTCCAGTGCAGACATGGAGCTTTTCTCTGTGCTCTATTGAGGGAAATAAAGGGGATCCAAGATTCTAGACAGAATGAGGAACTTAAAGAAATCAGTATAAGTAAAGACATAGAACTGGAGAAATTAATGGCACGAAGTGGTGACAAATCCCCTGGACCCTGACGACCTGCATCCTAGGGTTTTAAAAGAGGTAGCTGCAGAGATGGTGAATGCACTGGTATTAATCTTCCACAATCTCCTAGATTCTAGAACAGTCCCCAAGGATTGGAAGATAACACCGCTATTTAAAAAAGGAGGAAATGAAAAAAGCGGGGAACTATAGGCCAGTTAACCTGACATCAATAGTCGGCAAAATGCTAGAATCTATTATTAGGGACGTGATAACAGGGCACTTAGATAATCATAATATTTTCTCAGCATCTACCCTGTCAAGCCCCTGAAGAATTTTATGTTTCAATTACTCTCGGGAATATAGGCCTAGTCTACTCAACCTGTCATAGACATAGAAAATAGGTGCAGGAGCAGGCCATTCAGCCCTTCTAGCCTGCACCGCCATTCAATGAGCTCATAGGACAATCCCCTCATCCCAGGAACCAGTCTAGTGAACCTTTATTGCGTTCCCTCCAAGGCAAGTATGTCTTTTCTTCGGTACGGAGACCAGAACCGTACACAGTACTCCAGGTGTGGCCTCACCAATGCCCTGTATAATAGTAAGACTTCTTTACTCTAATCCCTTTGTAACAAAAGCTAACATATCATTTGCTTTTCTAATTGCTTGCTGTATCTGGACATTAACTTTCTGTGATTCATGTACAATGTCACGCAGGTCCCTGACTGCAAACATTTCCCAGTCTCTCACCATTCAAAAATTATTCTTTTTTGCTTTTCCTACTTAAGTGGATAACTTCACACTTCCCAACATTGTATTCCATTTGCCATGTTCTTGCCCAGTCAACTTGCCTATATCTTTCTGCAATCTCTTTGCATCTTCCTCTCCCACCTAACTTTGTATCATCAGCAAACTTGAATACGTTACACATAGCCCCTTCATCCAAGTCATCATTATAGATTGTAAAAAGCTGAGGCCCAAGTTGAGTAGACTAGGCCTATATTCCCGAGAGTAATTGAAACATAAAATTCTTCAGGGGCTTGACAGGGTAGATGCTGAGAAAATATTTCTCCTGGCTGGAAAATCTAGATCACAGTCTCAGAATTAGGGGTCGTCCATTTAGGACTGAGATGAGGAGACATTTTTTCACTCAAAGGGTTGTGAATCTTTGGAATTCTCTACCCCAGGGAGCTGTGAATGCTTAGTCGTTGAGTATATTCAAGACCAATTTTTGTCAATTAAGGGATATGGGGATAGTGCAGGAAGGTGGAGTTGAGGTAGAATTTCAGCCATGATTTTGTTGAAAGGCGGAGCAGGCTCAAATGGCCTACTCTAGCTCTTATTTCTTATTTTATGCTCTTATGAGTGTTGCATTGTCAAGGGTGCCTTATTTGAATCAGATGTTAAAGTAACGGAGTGACTATTTGTCTTAACTCTCGCTTCTGAGCATGCGTCTCCTGACTCAAGTGCAGAAGTGAGAGTTAGGACAAATAGTCATCGACTCTGACCCCCGCCCTCAGCGCAATTTCCACTAACCCTTACCTGCACATGCATTCTCCTCTCCATCTCCAGCCGCCGCCACCCCCGCCCCCCCCCACCCCCCCCAGGTGCCCAGCCCTGAGCACCACGTTGCCTCCACTGTTTCGACTGAGCTTGCAATCCATCAGCAGCCCTGAGCCTCCAGTTAGGCAGTGGACAGCCAGTTCCTATCTCAGCGGCAGTTTGAGTGAAGAGCGAGGTCGGCAGGGGGGGAGAGAGAGAAGCGGGTCGACGGGGGGAGAGAGAGAAGCGGGTCGACGGGGGGAGAGAGAGAGGAAGAAATGGGTTGATGGATAGAGAAAGAGAGGGAAGGCGGGTCGGCAGAGAGAGAGAGAAGCGGGTTGGCCAGGAGAGCTCAGCAAGCAGCACCGTAAAGTGCTCCGTGAGGAGAGAGACACTGAGTATAGCGAGAGAGAAAGCTGGGGAGGGGGGGGCAAGAGAGAGAGCCTGGGGGGGAGAAGAGAGAGCCTGAGGGGGAGAAGAGAGAGCCTGGGAGGGAGAGAGGGAGCCGCGGGGGGGGGGGTGGTGCGGAGAGAGGGAGAAAGAGAGCTGGGGGGGGTGGAGAGAAAAGAGAGAGCTGGGTGAGGTGGGGGGGGGGGAGAGACAGACACAGGTGGGTGGGGAGGGAGAAAAGAGAGCTGGGGGGAGAGACACAGGTGGGGAGGTGGAGAAAAGAGAGCCGGGGGAGGGAACGAACTCGGAAGACAGATCATGTTCTTTCCCCGGTGGGTGCAAGCTCGGTGCGTGTGTTACAAGGGACATCGCGTTGGGGTGGATGAAATCCAGATTCACTTCATACCCAATAAACCTGTTAACAATCTGCACACAATGCCCCATCTCGGGGGGGAGGGGGTAAGGTAATGCGCTTGGGAATGGACATCGGCTGGGGGAAGGGTGCACTTGCGCTGGGGTAGGGGACTTTAGCTGGCGGAGGCAAAACTTGCGCTGGGGTAAGGGACTTCGGCTGGAGGAGGCAGCACATATGTTGGGGTAAGGGACTTTAGCTGGCGGAGGCAAAACTTGCGCTGGTGTAAGGGACTTCGGCTGGGACTTGGTGGCTTTTGGAGAGATGGCTTCTGAAGTCAAAATGGATTGAATTACAAATTGGAAAGTCAGTCTGAACTTGGGCTGGGCGGTTCCAGTTACACATTCCAGAGGAACTTCAGGGTGTGGCTTATCCTCCAAGGGGACCAATCAGCAATAGGTTGTGATAATGGAGAGCCAATGAGAGAAACGGTTGCCTCTCAGTTAGTACAAATAAATGCATCCTTAAAGTAAAGCAGGACGTTCTGGGGTGTGCTACCCAACATTCATTTTACAATGAGCACTACCAAAACATTTAAGGGAAAACTAGCTGTGTACATGAGATTGTACAAAGGAATAGAAGGATACGTTGATCTGGTGAGATGCCGTAAACAGTGGGAGGAGGCTCATGTGGATCATAAACAAATGCCCTGCTTTTGTGATGTAAATTGCATGTAATTGGTCATTAATCTTGTTTCTATTTTTGGGCAGAGTGTCTACGACACCATTATGTCAGCCAGATATGATGGCGGGGCAGGACTTATGGCAGGACTCATGACAAACTGTCCATTTTACAGCAAACATAAGTATTTACTTGCAAACAGAGTCTGTTTAAACAGTGCGCTACAAACAGTCCACAAAGCCTATTTAAAATCAATCTCTAGAAATTACAGCAAACAGAACTTGTGACCGAAGCAGGGTGATTTCTCTAGCAGAATGCAGTGAGTGGAGGATAGCTACGTGTAAAATCGATCCCAGTCACATACAGTAGTGATTGACAGGGGAATGATCCAATCATCTGCATTCTGGCCGGAAATAGTGGTGTTACAATCATCATCATAGGCAGTCCCTCGCAATCGAGGAAGACTTGCTTCCACTCTTACCATGAGTTCTTAGGTGGCTGTACAGTCCAATACGAGAACCACAGTCTCTGTCACATGTGGGACAGATAGTCGTTGAGAGAAGGGGTGGGTGGGACTGGTTGCCGCACGCTCTTTCCGCTGACTGCACTTGATTTCTGCATGCTCTCGGCGATGAGACTCGAGGAGCTCAGCGCCCTCCCGGATGCACTTCCTCCACTTAGGGCAACCATGCTCTACATAAATTGGCAATTGCATTGCCTACAAAACAACAGTGACTACACTTCAAGAAGTAATTGTGAAGTAGTTTGGAACCCTGAGGGCATGAAAGGTACTGTATAAATGCCAGTCTGTTTCTTTTTCTTTCAATTAATCCACATGATAGCTAGGCATGAAATAAGAGACAAACTTCTGAGGGGTTTTGAAATTTGGTTAAAGCGGAGAAAGAAAGGGGCAGTTGTGAAAGCACTTCTTCGACATGCCAAGGGACTAAGAGCAGTGTGCCACATGGATAATTTCTACGGCCACTGCTGTTTACAGTATATATGAATGGTTAAAGGCTGGGGACAGAAACAAAGCTGTCTTAACTTTGCAGAGGGGCATCAGTAGGTAAACCAAATGTAGAGGGATCGGAATAGGTTAGGAACGTGGACTGGTGATTAGCAAATAGCATTTAATGTGGACAAGGTAATGACTCTAGAGAAGGAAAATACATCATGCTAAAATAAGATAAATGGTTCAATTGTAAAGGACACATCACAAGAGCAGGTCCTGGGATATTGGTGGATTGCCTACCAGAACCTACAACACAGTGTGAGGTACTAGTAAAGAAAGCTAAATGGATTGTTGGTTTGTATAGCCAAAGGGATAGAGTGCAAATGCCAAGTGCTGATATAAGACATTGGCGTATTTGCACTTGGGGTAAAGAAAGAACTTGTATTTATATCGCTCCTTTCTCAACCTCAGAGGCCCAAAGCACTATACAGCCAATTAAATACTTTTGAAATGTAATCACTGTTTTACTGTAGGAAACACAACAGCTAATTTGCGCACAGTAAGATCACACAAACAGCAATGAGCTAATGACCAGATAATCTGTTTAATTGATGTTAGATAAGAGATAAATATTACCCAGGACACCGGGAAGAACTTCCTTGCTCTTCTTCGAAATAGTGCCGTGGGATCTTTTACACCTGAGAATGAAGACAGGACCTCGGTTTAATGGGTATTCTGAAAAACAGCACCTCCGACATTGCAGCACTCCCTCAATACTGCAGTGGAATGTCAGCCTAGATTTTGTGCTCAAGCCTCTGGAGTGGGACTTGTGCAATCTCGTTAACGTATTACAGCAAGGATATCCAGGCACTGGAGACAGTGCAGAATTGGGTAACTAAACTAATATTTAACTTGAGGCATCTGAGCATTGAGGGAAGATTGAAGAGCTCGGATTGCTTACTTTGGAATAAAGGCTTAGGTGAGATTTTATTCAAGATTCCTAAACAAAAACATTGTATTTTGATGTAGTCAATATTGCCACAAATTCCAGAGGGCACAGACTGAAGCTTAGAAGAGGAAAGATGCACAAACAGTTAAGATTTAACTACATTCTGCAGAAGGTGTTAAATGTGTGGAATCGAATAACAAGGGCAGTAATGTAGACGGATACTGTAGACAAAATTTAAGGAAGAATTGATTAGTTATTTGAGGTACAGATCAATTTGTTTTTGGAACTGACCAGATGGACTGAAGAGTACTTTCTGGTCCTGTACTTTCCTAGTAGGGTTGGGGAAATATTTTAAGTAAAAACATTTTGTTCGCTTTTGAATAAGCTATCCTATTGTAATGTTTATTTGCAGTCGTCAGTAAATTCTTCTTCTGGGATATTCCAGATAATTTTTGCGACAAATTATAACAATAACAATGTTGACTTCGAAAAGAGTTTAATAACTGAGCAAAGTGTTTAATTGAAGATTGATTTTTCTTCTAGTGCACATATAAGAAAAGCATGGAACATCAAGAAATCGGTTGCTCAGAATCTAGCTGATATGGGTTTGGCATCTGACCCAAACTGTACAGTTCCCATTAAGAAGAGCACGGTATGTACTACCTGTACTGTGATTCTGTATTAATGCTAAAATAATTTGTCTGTGTTTACGAAATCCTCGTAGTGTATATGACATACAATTGTAGAATATGGACAATATTCCATGATGACCTGACTGCATAACCTACATCTTAATTTATTGCTTGTGTCTAAAATGAAGAGAATCTTCTCACCCACTGCTTATGTTGTTAATTTGCAAAATAATGGAATTGATTGTTAAAACAAACTTGAAGATCACCAACATGAAAATGATTAATGAATGACAGTAAGCACAGCTTCAAGCTGCTTGACTTTTTTGATGGAATTACATCTCAAGTGGACATTGGAAAATCCTCTGATACAGTTTTGTACTTGTTCCCAGGATGTGGGAGACACTGTCAAAGCTGTATTTATAATCCATGGCCAGTTGCCCTGAGAAATCGGTGGTTGTTTTCCTCTTTGTGGCATTGGTATTATGTAGGGAATCTTAGGACTTTCATGATGGGCTTGAGGGACTGGCTGGCCTGCTCATGTTCTTGTGTTCCTTAATTAGAATACTAGTTTGAGGCCATTATGTTGAAGCTGTATAGTGCTCTGGTCATGCCACACCTTGATACTGTGTTCAGTTCTGTTCCTTGAAGCACAGGAAACCTCAAAGTGGTGCAGAGAAGGTTGTGTCAGAGGACTGAGTTATGAGGAACCGCTCTTCAGCCTTGCAAGATGACGAAGAGGGAACATTGTAAAAGTGTACAAAATACTACGTGCAATAGAAAAAAATAATCTAGAGCACAATTACAAATTAAGTCACCAATATAGGGACAAGGTAATAAACAGCAAATTCAGGACTGATGTCAGCAAACACTTTGGGCCCAAGTTTCCACACGATAAAAAACGGGCGCCCCTCTGAGCTGGGCGCCCGTTTTTCTCGCCTAAAACGGCGCCTTAAAAAAAAATCGCGATTCTGGAGCGTTCTGCAGCTCCTTGTCTGCCTGGCGTGGCGCCCAGAGGGGCGGTGCCTACACTCGCACCGATTTTGTAAGTGGGAGGGGGCGGGTACTATTTAAATTAGTTTTTTTCCTGCCGGCAATGCTGCGCGTGCGCGTTGGAGCGTTCGCGCATGCGCAGTATGAAAAAAACATTGGCACTCGGCCATTTTTGTAGTTCTTTGTAGCTGTTTAATTTTTGAACATTTTTTAAAAATAAAAGCACATTGCCATCAGCACTTGCAGCCTTCTCACTGTCCCCCCACCCGCGGGAAGAACGGGCGCCTCCTCTCCCCTCCCCCCCCCCCCCCCACCCCGGGCGCCTCCTACCCCCCCCCCCCCCCCCTGCGCGGGCAGAACGGGCGCCTCCTCTCCGCCCCCCGCGGGAAGAACGGGCGCCTTAGGCTGACTGCAGAATTCTCCGTGCCTGAAGCACTTTCACACAGGTAGGAAGATGGTTTATTTAATCTTTTCTTTGCTTATAAATGTTTATTCAGGTTGGATTTATTTGTATAATATTTGTAGAAGTATAAATAAGGATTTATTGTAGAATTTAATGAGTTCCCTTTCCCCCCCCCCCCCCACCTCGTTCTGGACGCCTAATTTGTAACCTGCGCCTGATTTTTTAATGTGTAGAACAGGTTTTTTCAGTTCTACAAAAATCTTCACTTGCTCCATTCTACTTTAGTTTGGAGTACGTTTTCACTGTGGAAACTTTCAAATCAGGCGTCAGTGGCCGGACACACCCCCTTTTGAAGAAAAAATTCTGTTCCAAAGTAGAACTGTTCTACCTGACTAGAACTGCAGAAAAAAAAATGTGGAGAATTGCGATTTCTAAGATAGTCCGTTCTCCACCTGTTGCTCCTAAAAATCAGGCGCAAATCATGTGGAAACTTGGGCCCTTAATACCAGGAATGGTTTTCATGATAGTTTTTAATTCCATCATCCTATGATCCTGTATATCCTCAATGTCTGTGGTGCCTGACTCTTGCGTGTGTCAGGCACCAAGTCAGCCCTGCCATCAGGAGTGCAATGGGCCAGTCACGATGCCAACTCCTTCACACCGGGGACTACACAGCAATAAGAACATAACAAATAGGAGCAGGAGTAGACCATTTGGCCCTTTAAGCCTACTTTACCATTCAATAAGATCATGGCTGATCTACCTCAACTCCATCTTCCTCCAGTATCCCTTGTTCCCTCAATATCCCAAAATCTATCAATCTCTGTCTTGAATATACTCAATGACTTAGTGTCCTTAGCCCTCTGAGGTAGAGAATGTCAAAGATTCACAACCCTTTATACAAATTGCTCCTCAGTCCTACTCCTTATTCTGAGACTGTGACCCCATGTTCTAGACTCCCCAGCCAGGGGAAACATCCTCCCAGCATCTACCCGGTCAAGCCCTGTATTTTGTATGTTTAAATGAGATCATCTCTCATTCTTCTAAACTCGAGGGAATATAGGCCTACTCTCCTCATAGGACAATCCTCCCCATCCCAGGAATCAGTCTGGTGAATCTTTAATGCCTCCCTTCTACGGCAAGTATATCATTCTTTAGGTCAGGAGACTAAAACTGTACACCGTACTCCAGATGTAGTCTCATCAAGGCCCTATATAATTGCAATAAGACTTCTTTATTCTTGTACTCCAATCCTTTTGTAATAAAGGCTAACATACCATTTGCTTTCCTAATTGCTTACTGTACCTACATATTAACTTTCTGTGATTCACGGACACCCAGGTCCTTCTGAATACCAGCATTTCCCAGTCTCTCTCATTTAAAAAAAAAATTATCTTTTCTATTTTCCTACCAAAGTGGATAACTTAGCATTTCTCCACATTACATTCAATCTGGCAAGTTTTTGCCCACTCACTTAACCCATCTATATCCCTTTTCAGCCTCTTTGCGTCCTCCTCACAACTTACTTTCCCACCTAACTTTATATCATCAGCAAACTTGGATACATTGCATTCTGTCCCATCATCTGAGACATTCATATACATTGTGAATAGCTAAGGCCCAAGCACTGATCCTTGCAGTACCCCACTAGTTACAGCCTGCCAACCTGAAAATGACCCGTTTATTCCTCCTCTCTTTTTTCTGTCTGTTAACCAATCCTCAGTCCATGCTAATATATTATCCCCATTGCCATAAGCTCTAATTTAGTGTAATATCCTCCTATCTGGCGCCCTATCCAATGCTTTTTGAAAATCCAAATACATCACATCCGGGGGGGGGGGGGGGGCGCTGCTGCTGCAACCCTAGCAGGGCTGACGAGGAACCTTTTTAAAGGAGCAGAAATTGGACTGGCAGGTCCAAAAGGACCAGGGCCTTGAGCAGGTATGTGTTGATGGTGCAATGGAGAGAAAGGAGGCCTCCATGAGGTACTTCGGAGCAGTTGCTGCTGTTTCCCAGGACCTACTGCCATCTTCCCATTGCAGCCCTGTGAAGTGGCTGTAACACAGGTGGACGGGGTTAAGTTCACTGGGGATCTGGGTCCTTTTTCCGTTCCCATTTATATAGGAGAATCCAGTGGTGGTATCGATAGGAGCGACGGGTATGGAATACAGGTCAGACATTTGAGTGCTGGTCGGTGTAAGGTTCGAAAATCCACGGCCGCATTTTATTGGAACACCCTAAGAACAAGAAAACTAAAGGGATCTTCCTATACATTTTAAATGAACATTTTGGGCCAAGTAAAATCCTCAGACCAGGCAGGCTGGGAAACGTGTGGGCGGATACAGACATTGTGGAGTCTGGCTCACAAGCGAGACAGAGGCACTGGCCAATGGGGGAAAAGTGCATTCTGGCAGGCCAATCAGGGGTCGAGTCGGGCCTGAAGCGGGGAAATCCTCAACCAATGGGGACTATCTGGCCCAGTTCGAAAATATGACTTACCCCTAATCAAATTATGATGTGGACCATCATCTACCTAATTAATATGGACAGTGGACAATAGTCCTGAGATCACTGCGGTGACGGCCCATCAAAGGGGAGGCCCAAACCGATTGACTCCCAGGACTGTTACAATGAACCAGCAGACTTTGAGGCACCAGTGTGCACTGAAACAATACCCCTGTCCTCACATCTACTTGTACCTGTGACATCTTCTGATTAAATATTCAAAGCTATCTCCCCGCCCAAACTTACACAATGGACCACCAACTGAGTTTGGGCGCGAAAAGGCCAGAACTAAATTGGATACAAATATAGGACCTACGGAACCACCGAGAGGAGAGAAGCAGCTGGAGCAGTAGGAGGAGTCGAGGAGCAAACAGACAGAAACCAAGAGAGAACGGAGATAGACTGTTACCGGCTGGGAAACCTACCATCGAACCGGCTCTGGACTCGACTTATGTGCAGAATATACAATCCAACTACCGAGAGGCCCAACATCGTCTCGAGAAGCTGAGCCGCACACCCAACAACACTCCGAGGCCAACCAGTTGAAGAACCGGAGACCGAAGAACTGGGAGAGGCAACATTCACTCCAGCTGCCCAGTAAACCAACCTTCCTAAGGCTAAAAAAATAACTGTCAAAAGGGATCGTAAGTATTATCCTGGGATTTCTTTTCCCAACTGTCAGCCGAGGTCAGTCAGGTAAAAAGGGGGGTGGGGGTGGTGTTGGAAATGTCTTGTAAAGATAAAATTGCGGTCAACCCCCTGCAAAACAGATACACTGCTTTGAGTACTGTTGAGGGGGATGACTCATCAGGGGAGGGCAGCAGCAGCCAAGTTCATGGCACTGTGGCTGGCTCTGCTGCACAGGAGGGCAGGAAAAAGAGTGGGAGAGCGATAGTGACAGGGGATTCAATTGTAAGGGGAATAGATAGGCGTTTCTGCGGCCGCAACTGAGACTCCAGGATGGTATGTTGCCTCCCTGGTGCAAGGGTCAAGGATGTCTCTGAGCGGGTGCAGGATATTCTGAAAAGGGAGGGTGAACAGCCAGTTGTCGTGATGCACATTGGTACCAACGATATAGGTAAAAAAAAAAAGGGATGAGGTCCTACGAGACGAATTTAAGGAGCTAGGAGCTAAATTAAAAAGTAGGACCTCAAAAGTAGTAATCTCAGGATTGCTACCAGTGCCACGTGCTAGTCAGAGTAGGAATCGCAGGATAGCTCAGATGAATACGTGGCTTGAGCAGTAGTGCAGCAGGGAGGGATTCAAATTCCTGCGGCATTGGAACCGGTTCTGGGGGAGGTGGGACCAATACAAAACCGGACGGTCTGCACCTAGGCAGGACCAGAACCATTGTCTTAGGGGGAGTGTTTGCTAGTGCTGTTGGGGAGGAGTTAAACTAATATGGCAGGGGGATGAGAACCAATGCAGGGAGACAGAGGGCAACAAAATGGAGACAGAAGCAAAAGACAGAAAGGAGGGGAGTAAAGCTAGAATTAGAAAGCAAAAATAAAGAAAGTGAGTTTGAAGGAGAGAGGAAACAAGCAGGAAAAAAGGGTAAAAAAATAAATTTAAAGGCACTCTTGTCTAAATGCACATTGCATTTGTAACAAAATAGATGAGTTGACGGCACAAATTGAGACAAATGGGTATGATCTGATAGTCATTACAGAGACGTGGTTGCAAGGAGACCAGGGCTAAGAATTAAATATTTTGGGGTATTTGACAATACGGAAGGACAGACAGAAAGGAAAAGGAGGTGGGGTAGCTCTTATTGATAAAGGATGAGATCAATGCTGTAGTGAGAAACAATATTGGCTCAAATGATCAGGATGTTGAAACCGTTTGGGTGGAGGTAAGGAATAATACAGGGAAAAAGTCACTGGTGGGCAGAGTCTATAGGCCCCCTAACAGTAGCAACTCTGTTGGTCGGAGCATAAACCAGGAAATAGTGGAGGCTTATAAAAAGGGAACAGCAATAATCATGGGTGATTTTTACTTCCATATTGATTGGACAAATCAAATTGGTCAGGGTAGCCTGGAGGAGGAGTTCATAGAGTGCATAAGGGACGGGTTCCTTGAGCAGTATGTAACGGAACCAACCAGGGGGCAGGCTATCTTAGATCTGGTCCTGTGTAATGAGACAGGATTAATAAAAAATCTCCTCGTAAAGGATCCCCTTGGAATGAGTGATCATAGCATGATTGAATTTCAAATTCAGATGGAGGGTGAGAAAGTTGGATCTCTAACCAATGTACTAAGCTTAAATAAAGGAGACTATGAAGGTATGAGGGCAGAGTTGGCTAAATTGGACTGGGAAAATAGATTAAAGTGTAGGATGGTTGATGAACAGTGGTGTACATTTCAGGAGATATTTCACAACCGTCAAGAAAAATATATTCCGGTGAGAAGGAAAGGGTGTAAGAGAAAAGAGAGCCATCCGTAGCTAACTAAAGAAATAATGGACGGTATCCAATTAAAAACAAGGGCATACAAAGTGGCCAAAACTAGTGGTATGACACAAGACTGGGAAGCTTTTAAAAGCCAACAAGGAATAACTAAAAAAATGATTAAGAAAGGGAAGATAGACTATGAAAATAAACTTGCACAAAATATAAAAACAGATAGCAAGAGTTTCTATAGGTATATAAAAAGGAAAAGAGTGGCTAAAGTAAATGTTGGTCCCTTAGAGGACGAGACTGAGGAATTTGTAATGGGGAACATGGAGATGGTAGAAACTCTGAACAAATATTTGTTACCAGTCTTTACGGTAGAAGACATTAACAACATCCCAACAGTGGATAGTCAAGGGGCGATAGCGGGGGAGGAACTTAACACAAACACTAAGGAGGTGGTACTCAGTAAGATAATGGGACTAAAGGCAGATAAATCCCCTGGACCTGATGGCTTGCATCCTAGGATCTTAAGAGAAATATTGGTTGTAATTTACCAAAATTCCCTGGATTCTGGGGAGGTGCCAGCAGATTGGAAAACTGAAAATGTAATGCCCCTATTTAAAAAAGGAGGCAGACAAAAAGCAGGAAGCTATAGACCAGTTAGCCTAACATCTGTGGTTGGGAAAATGTTGGTGTCCATTATTAAAGAAGCAGTAGCAGACATTTGGAAAAGCAAAATTTGGTCAGGCAGAGTCGGCATGGATTTATGAAGGGGAAGTCATGTTTGACAAATTTGCTGGAATTCTTTGAGGATGTAACGAACAGGGTGGATAAAGAGGAAACCAGTGGATGTGGTGTATTTGGACTTCCAGAAGGCATTTGACAAGGTGCCACATAAAAGGTTACTGCACAAGATAAAAGTTCACGGGGTTGGGGGTAATATATTAGCATGGATAGAGGATTGGCTAACAGAGAACAGAGAGTCGGGATAAAGGGTTCATTCTCTGGTTGGCAACCAGTAACTAGTGGGGTGCTGCAGGGATCAGTGTTGGGACCCCAACTATTGACAATTTATATTAACAACTTGGAAGAAGGGACTGAGTTTGTAGCCAAGTTTGCTGACGACAAAGATGGGAGGAAAAGCAATGTGTGAGGAGGACACAAAAAATCTGCAAAAGGACATAGGTTAAGTGAGTGGGCAAAAATTTGGCAAATGGAGTATAATGTTGGAAAGTGTGAGGTCATGCACTTTGGCAGAAAAAAAATCAAAGAGCAAGTTATTATTTAAATGGAGAAAGATTGCATAGTGCTGCAGTACAGCGGGACCTGGGGGTACTTGTGCATGAAACTCAAAAGGATAGTATGCAGGTACAGCAAGTGATCAGGAAGGCCAATGAAATCTTGGCCTTTATTGCAAAGGGGATGGAGTATAAAAGCAGGGAAGTCTTGCTACAGCTATACATGGTATTGGTGAGGCCACACCTTGAATACTGCATGCAGGTTTAGTTTCCCTTGGTTATACTTGCTCTGGAGGCAGTTCAGAGAAGGTTCACTAGGTTGATTCCGGAGATGAGGGGATTGACTTTTGATGAAAGGTTGAGTAAGTTGGGCCTCTACTCATTGGAATTCAGAAGAATGAGAGATGAACTTATTGAAACGTATAAGATTATGAGGGGGCTTGACAAGGTGGATGCAGAGAGGATGTTTCCACTCATAGGGGAAACTAGAACTAGAGGGCATGATCTTAGAATAAGGGGCTGCCCATTTAAAACTGAGATGAGGAGAAATTTCTTCTCTGAGAGTTGTCAATCTGTGGAATTCGCTGCCTCAGAGAGCTGTGGAAGCTGGTCATTGAATAAATTTAAGACAGAAATAGAAAGTTTCTTAAACGTTAAGGGGTTATGGGGAGTGGGCAGGGAAGTGGAGCTGAGTCCAAAATCAGATCAGCCATGATCTTATTGAACGGTGGCTCGAACGGCTGTCTGGCCTACTCCTGCTCCTTTTTCTTATGTTCTTTGAACTGATGCAGAATATTGGTTGACTGAAGCTGGATTTGGGCCTCAACTGTAAAGTTGTGTATGTTAGATCAGGACTTAAGATTCTAAATTTATTAAAACATCTCGCTGAAAAGTCTTTGCTTTTGTGTAATTCTATTGCAATTTCATTCAAAATACTGCTTCACCTACATTCTCCTTGATTGCAAACTATGAACCACTATTAGTGTTGTCTTGGTTGAATTGCTAGCACACTTGCCTCTAGAATCAAGTCTTACTTCAGGGACTTGAGCAATAAATCTAGGCTTACCCTTCTTTCGGGTGTCATAGGAGGGTTGCATTGTCAGGAGGGTTGCATTGTCAGAAGTGCTGCCTTTTGGGTGAGACCTTAAATCAAGCACCTGCCTGCCTGTTCAGGTGGAAGTTCAAAGACCCATGGCACAATTCAAAGAACAGCAGGGAATTCTGTTCACCTGGCCAAAATCTTTCCCTTCGCAAACATTACCCAAAACAAATTAACTGGTAATTGATCTCATTACTGTTTGTGGTACACTGTTGTGTGCAAAATAGCTGACATTCACCTATATAGGGGTGTCCAACTTGCACCTCCAGCATCTTTTGACTTCAAACCTTTATATGTACTTAGGTTTCTTACTTGCTACTTTATCTGGTTTGAATTTTGTAAGACTGGAAATTTGGAAAGGACTATTTCTGGCACATACCCTTTATTGGGGGAATAAATCCTAATTCAATGGCAAGATTTATTTTGGTAACTTCAGATTGATGTATGCACATTAATGGGAACATGGATTTAAACTTTATATGTGACCTCTGAGGCTCCATGATACACACCTTTGTAACCTAATTGCACTGCACTTAAAAGCAGTTCATTGCATGTGATTTTTCTGAGAGATGCAATGAGGACGTATATAAACCAGATTGTTTTCTATTAAATGTGTGCAAAATAATTTCTGCAAATTATTTGAACTTCAAGTAACTCTAATCGCTGCATTCGAGTTTGCACTTTAAACCTTAGGTTTAGGGTGATGGAGCTTTAACCATCGTGATGATGTGGAGTACTGACATACAACTTTTTTTAGTGGCATTACTTTCTTTTCACTTGGACAGAGTTCGAGACACTTCATTGGTCTTGGGTCTGTTATACTGCACCACATATTTTCCTTCTCCGCATACAGTGCACACTGCAAAAAATGGAGACTGTTGGGAGTATCCCAGATGTACCAATGTAATGCAGCAATGTAAAATATACACTTAGTTTTGGTCAAAACCCTTTGTACTGTTTCTATGCACGAAGGAGAAATTGGTTTTAGATAAAAAATCGACCAACATTCTGCATTTCTTTTTCAACGCTAGTGTCTTGCTAAAATTACACTTTGCTTACAAGTGTTATGTTGTAGGCAAATAATGGCAGAATGTGCAAGTTATTCTTACGGTTTAATTTGTTTTACAGAAAATAAAAATGGAAACAGCCTCGATAGATGGAAAACAAGTCGTTATTAAGCCGTATGTCATTAATGGTTTGTATCCAATGGTCAGATTTTTCATTTTTAGATACCCTTATGTCAGCATTACCATATCTTGTAGATTTTTCTTCTGTCTTTCTTACCGTTTGCAGCTATTGAAGATTACATCAGGGAGACTGACCTATTTTTTGTGTGTGGATTAGCAGAGGATAAGACTAATGGATCTGAGAAAATTTGATTATGCAGGTGGAGCGTCTGAAATCCAAAAACCTTAAGACCGAGACCGTTCCAGATTTCGGGTATTTTCAGTTTCGGAATGTCTTTCCAATGTCCCAAATCCGGAAATGCCTGGGCCAAGGTTCAGGTATTTCTGGATTTTGGAATGTCTTAAGGGGGAGCAGTTGGCAGCGGGCGGGGGCGGCACGACGGCGGGTCCGGATTTTGGAACATTTCCCAGATTCTGGACGGCCCCCCACACAGATCGGGCCAGATTTCGGAACTCCGGATTTCGGACGCTTCACCTGTATTTGAATGTTGGAATGCTTAATTCATAGTAATGATTTTGGAACATATACTGAATAAATAACAAAAGTGGTGTTCAAACTGACATAAATATATGGGAACCTATTTATGGACGAATGATTTTGCTTAGTTATATGAACGAGAAATTTTGTAAAGTGAAAAATAAACTACTCCCACTTTACAGACTATTTTTCCCCAATACAGAGCTCGAGGCAGAAGCCAGCCTTCCAGAAGTAAAAAAGTCCACCCTCTCCAGAGAATTCATTGACTATGTGCGGCATATGATTGAGAACTACAAGGACAATTACAAGGTATGAAGTACCTAAAAACAAATAAGTTGCATGCAACATTGTTCAGCTTTCAGTAGAGTTGCCAGAATACAAAGCTGACCAACAAAATATTAAACAACTGCTCCTTAGATGGTCTCTTGCTTTGGTCAGACTATCAACTAAGTGGTGAGATGCAGTGATTAACATATGGAGGAGAATAGTTGCTGCATTTAACCTGCTAAGTTAAAATTAGAACTACATTTCTTAATAAAACAAACAATTGAAATTGAGGATAGATAAGACTAAAACTAAAGTCATTTCTAGAACTAGAACATTGAACAGAAAAGTCTGAAAGTTAGAATGCAAGTATGAGGCATTCGTGTTTTACTGTACTTTATTTTGATGAGTTTTACGATGTTGTATTGTGATTTGGCAATAATCAATTGCTAGGATTTCAGTAAAACATACTAGCGAGTATGGCCAAACAGGGTGGGCATCGCCTGACAGCAGGAGTGACATGCACTATTACATGTGAACCTTTTCAGAATTAGAAACATTTTAATTAAATTGCATTATAGAAAACTTTAGAAAACATGTATTCAACTGAAATTTAGTTTTGTCACATGGCAAAAACATTTTACAATTATTTTAATAACAATTGCTCTGCAAGTATAACCACTTTAAAAAAAAAATAATAGAATTTAAACATTGATGAGAAAGTTAACATCAGCTGCATTCTGGGTGCCGAGTTACAATGGTTTCTGTACTTTCCTTAGCACTTATAACATTCGATTAACTTCCTTCAACTTTAAAATATTTGAAAAAAATATTATATGTGTAATAGCTCTGATTTTCTCCGGTGTTGGCAGGTTCTGAAGCATATTACAGTTAACACAGAATGAGTTGCAATAAAGTGCATTGAGCTACCTGCTTCATTCACAGTACACTTTAAATGCATGATAATGACACCGAAGAGGTCTGTGCTTCTATTGTATGGTTGGATAGAATAGTCTTTAACTGTTGGGATTTTGCCAACCGAGACGAGTTCAATGCGGGCGGCATTGTTAAACCCACCTTGTGGATTTTCCGGCCAATTAACTGGAAGCGGATCTGATGACTCGTCATCAGCCAGTTTCCTTAAAAGGACCATTCCCAACTTTTTTTTGACAGTCCTTCTGGCAGTCATTTGCAGCATTGTGCAGTGTTTGCAGTAGTTCAAAGATGCACGGCTGCACCCAGGCTCTCCAATGACTCCCTCCAGATGCTTATGGAGGGAGTCACAGCATGCAGGGAGGTTCTCTTCTATTCCAATGGACGGAAGAGATCTCTCCAGGAGACCAACACAGCCTGGTTGCACTTTGCACAGGAGAGCACAAGCAGGGATGTCGTCAGGATGACCAGGCTGCAGTGCGCAAACCTTTCAATTTTCTCAGTAGTTCACGAAATGTTACTGCAAAGTCATACTCCACCTCATCCTGCTGTGCCACTCATCACATCCCCATCACTCTGCATTCCCTACCCTACTCCTGCACAGCCTTATTCACATCAACTTACCTTGCACCTCCACCCATCCCTCTCTATTTACATTATCACTTCCCTATCTCACTAGCCACCCCTCACACTCACCATCATTCCTTGTCCAAACATACCAACTAACAGCACGCAAGGGTAGGCACTTTGGTTTCAGCCAATGTTCATATAGAGTACAGGTTGAGCGTCCAAAATCTGGAGTTCCTAAATTCAGAATGTTCCGGAATCCGTGGCGGGGTCGTCCGGAAACCGGAAAATGTTCCGAAATCCGAACTCCCCTGCCTTGGCGGCCTGAACTCGACCCGACCTCGCCCCCTTACCCCGGCGTCCCGACCTCGCCCCCTTACCTCGACGTCCCGACCTTGCCCCCTTACCCCGGCGTCCCGACCTTGCCCCCTTACCCCGGCGTCCCGACCTCGCCCCCTTACCCCGGCGTCCCGACCTTGCCCCCTTACCCCGGCGTCCCGACCTCGCCCCCTTACCTCGACGTTCCGACCTCGCCCCCTTACCTCGGCGCCCCGACCTCGCCCCCTTACCTCGGCGCCTCGACCTTGCCCCCTTACCTCGGCGCCCCGACCTCGCCCCCTTACCTCGGCGCCCCGACCTCGCCCCCTTACCTCGACGCCCCGACCTCGCCCCCTTACCTCGACGTCCCGACCTCGCCCCCTTACCTCGGTGCCTCGACCTCGCCCCCTTACCTCGGCGCCCCGACCTCGCCCCCTTACCTCGGTGCCCCGACCTCGCCCCCTTACCTCGGTGCCCCGACCTCGCCCCCTTAACTCGACGTCCCGACCTCGCCCCCTTACCTCGACGTCCCGACCTCGCTCCCTTAACCCGACGTCCCGACCTCGCCCCCTTACCCCGGCGTCCCGACCTCGCCCCCTTACCTCGACGTCCCGACCTCGCCCCCTTACCCCGGCGTCCCGACCTCGCCCCCTTACCTCGACGTCCCGACCTCGCCCCCTTACCTCGGTGCCCCGACCTCGCCCCCTTACCTCGGTGCCCCGACCTCGCCCCCTTACCTCGGCGCCCCGACCTCGCCCCCTTACCTCGGCGCCCCGACCTCGCCCCCTTACCTCGGCGCCCCCTTACCTCGGCGCCCCGACCTCGCCCCCTTACCTCGACGTCCCGACCTCGCCCCCTTACCTCGGCGCCCCGACCTCGCCCCCTTACCTCGACGCCCCGACCTCGCCCCCTTACCTCGACGTCCCGACCTCGCCCCCTTACCTCGGTGCCTCGACCTCGCCCCCTTACCTCGGCGCCCCGACCTCGCCCCCTTACCTCGGCGCCCCGACCTCGCCCCCTTACCTCGGTGCCCCGACCTCGCCCCCTTACCTCGGTGCCCCGACCTCGCCCCCTTACCTCGGCGTCCCGACCTCGCCCCCTTACCTCGGCGCCCCGACCTCGCCCCCTTACCTCGGTGCCCCGACCTCGCCCCCTTACCTCGACGTCCCGACCTCGCCCCCTTACCTCGGCGCCCCGACCTCGTCCCCTTACCTCGGTGCCTCGACCTCGCCCCCTTACCTCGACGTCCCGACCTCGCCCCCTTACCTCGACGTCCCGACCTCGCCCCCTTACCTCGGTGCCCCGACCTCGCCCCCTTACCTCGGTGCCCCGACCTCGCCCCCTTACCTCGACGTCCCGACCTCGCCCCCTTACCCCGGCGTCCCGACCTCGCCCCCTTACCTCGACGTCCCGACCTCGCCCCCTTACCCCGGCGTCCCGACCTCGCCCCCTTACCTCGACGTCCCGACCTCGCCCCCTTACCCCGGCGTCCCGACCTCGCCCCCTTACCTCGACGTCCCGACCTCGCCCCCTTACCTCGGTGCCCCGACCTCGTCCCCTTACCTCGGTGCCTCGACCTCGCCCCCTTACCTCGACGTCCCGACCTCGCCCCCTTACCTCGACGTCCCGACCTCGCCCCCTTACCTCGACGTCCCGACCTCGCCCCCTTACCTCGACGTCCCGACCTCGCCCCCTTACCTCGACGTCCCGACCTCGCCCCCTTACCTCGACGTCCCGACCTCGCCCCCTTACCTCGACGTCCCGACCTCGCCCCCTTACCTCGGTGCCCCGACCTCGCCCCCTTACCTCGGCGCCCCGACCTCGCCCCCTTACCTCGACGTCCCGACCTCGCCCCCTTACCTCGACGTCCCGACCTCGCCCCCTTAACCCGACGTCCCGACCTCGCCCCCTTACCCCGGCGTCCCGACCTCGCCCCCTTACCCCGGCGTCCCGACCTCGCCCCCTTACCTCGACGTCCCGACCTCGCCCCCTTACCTCGGCGCCCCGACCTCGCCCCCTTACCTCGGCGCCCCGACCTCGCCCCCTTACCTCGGCGCCCCGACCTCGCCCCCTTACCTCGGCGCCCCCACCTCGCCCCCTTACCTCGGCGCCCCGACCTCGCCCCCTTACCTCGGCGCCCCGACCTCGCCCCCTTACCTCGGCGCCCCGACCTCGCCCCCTTACCTCGGCGCCCCGACCTCGCCCCCTTACCTCGGCGCCCCGACCTCGCCCCCTTACCTCGGCGTCCCGACCTCGCCCCCTTACCTCGGCGCCCCGACCTCGCCCCCTTACCTCGGCGCCCCGACCTCGCCCCCTTACCTCGGCGTCCCGACCTCGCCCCCTTACCTCGGCGCCCCGACCTCGCCCCCTTACCTCGGTGCCCCGACCTCGCCCCCTTACCTCGACGTCCCGACCTCGCCCCCTTACCTCGGCGCCCCGACCTCGTCCCCTTACCTCGGTGCCTCGACCTCGCCTCCTTACCTCGACGTCCCGACCTCGCCCCCTTACCTCGACGTCCCGACCTCGCCCCCTTACCTCGGTGCCCCGACCTCGCCCCCTTACCTCGGTGCCCCGACCTCGCCCCCTTACCTCGGTGCCCCGACCTCGCCCCCTTACCTCGACGTCCCGACCTCGCCCCCTTACCCCGGCGTCCCGACCTCGCCCCCTTACCTCGACGTCCCGACCTCGCCCCCTTACCCCGGCGTCCCGACCTCGCCCCCTTACCTCGACGTCCCGACCTCGCCCCCTTACCCCGGCGTCCCGACCTCGCCCCCTTACCTCGACGTCCCGACCTCGCCCCCTTACCTCGGTGCCCCGACCTCGTCCCCTTACCTCGGTGCCTCGACCTCGCCCCCTTACCTCGGCGCCCCGACCTCGACCCCTTACCTCGGCGCCCCGACCTCGCCCCCTTACCTCGGCGCCCCGACCTCGCCCCCTTACCTCGGCGCCCGGACCTCGGCTGCCCGCCCCCTTACTCCCAACGGCCTTACCCCCTTACCCCCGGCGGCCCAACCTCACCCAATCCTCCGCAGCCTGACTTCGCCCCGGCTCTCGGCAGCTCGATCTTGCCCCCTTATCTCGGCGGCCCAACTTCGCCTCCCTCCCCGACCCCACCTACCTCGGCCCAGCAAAGACATTCCAAAATCCGGAAATACCCAGAATTCGGAACGGCCTCAGTCCTGAGGTATCCGGATTTCGGACATCACACTGTATCTCCTAAATCCTCGTAAGTACCACTAAACTACCTGTTGAGTACGTTAATGAGCTGGCCCGCTGCCTGCCGTCGGGTTTGCGATCAGCACACAGACCTGACAGCTGAGGAACTCTCATGGAGGCGGGTTTAAAGCGGGATCCCGATCCGCTGTCAATCAAAGCCATTTTGGCAGTAGACCCGCCTCCAAACCTGCAGGGCTGGGAAGATTGTGGCCCCAGTGTTTTTCTTGTAATAGTCACTCACAGTTGAAAGTTGGAAATATATTGGGCAGAAAATGTAGTCAAACAGAGAATGTATTAATCATTCTAAAGCTCATTAACCAAACCTATTTAAGCACTAATACCACATAATAAGTAATGTATAATTTTATTTTCCTGGAGATAAAAATGTGCAAAATTAATACATCCTTAAAGCTCATTTAGCACAATTGTACTTTAATTTTGCTGTTATGTAAATTATACTATGTGGTGAAATTTACATGCCTTGTAATCCTAACTGATGTATAGTATTTGCACTTACTCATATTTCCCTCTTCTCCCTCATTTGGGTTTTACTTAAGAGCAGGAATATCTAGGGGGAGTAGTCATTATTCAAAGTAATCCCCTTTATTAATAGAAGAAAATTATAAACTTGCCTTGAAATGTCATTGAATGTAATTTTCCTGCAGCCATAAGTACGGTTTCCTTCCCTGCTAGGCTACTCTGGTAATATTGATGGGAAGCAAGCTGAACATTTTCATTGCAAACAGTGGTGAGGTGTGACTTCAAACCAGCCTGCAGTGGCCCTTGGTTCAGTTTGAAGTTACGCTCCCATGTCCCTGCTTTGAGAGAAACCCTGTGGAGGTGCCCAGAAAACTGTCCTTTTAAAGCAGAAGATGGGGAAATGATAAAAAGAGAATGTTAAAATGTGCATTGGAGGGGAAAAGCTTTGAAGTAATGTGTCAGGCAGGGTAGTAAAGAAACACATTGGGGACATCTAAATTCGGTTGGTTGGAAGGCTAGGGGAATTAATTGAGTTTGATTAACCTAATTTTCTCATCCCTAAATGCTCTTTAGTCAATGGGCAATTCATCCCACTGGGGGGAGGGCAAGGATCATTACTGTTAAATCTAATCCTGTCCTCATAGATACATTTTTGGTAGGAATCGGGAGTATGAACCGTGGTCAATTTCCTGTACTCAGCAGCTATTGCACCTTACTGAAGCTGTATCTCAGATCACTTTACTCAGGGCAGATCAGGGACTGAATGCTTGAACTTTCTTGATCTTTTTGTCAGTACAATGCCATACTATTTATGCACTGATTTGCAATCACAATTTAATAAGTTATTCGAAAATGCAGAGCCATTGAACATGTGTTTTACATTTTTCCATTTAGGCAATGGCAAGAGATGAGTTGAACTATTACCAGGACACACCACATCAGATCAAGAAAAAAATTGAATCATACCAGCGTTTTTATCCAAGTGAATACAATGTTTTGGTTGCTTCTTTGCAGGAAAGGAAGATGGATGTATCTTGAGACTGGATTTTTAAAAACTGGCTGCAGTATTCAACAACTACACTGTCTGCCTTCAGAACTTCTGTAGTTCAGTCCTTGCGTACCATTCCATTTTGCAAAGGGATTATTATGTATGTTGCCCTAATGGCCAATCTTGTAAGTTTTGAGGGACAACAGCTAAACAGCTATTTGTGAATTTCTACTCTCGAAGTGAGTGGTATGGCCTGCTAGTTATTGTTGAAATTGTGGAATTAAGCTTTGCTTTTGCTGAAGCTTGAATGCTGTTTTCAAAAGTAACTATAGCAGTTTGATAATGATTCTTTGAGATTTCTAAATGCATTTTGATAGTTGTTTGCCTGTAATATCTGAAACTATAATAAAATATACATTTTATAGCATTACTTGGGTACATTTGATTAGCAGACAGTTTTAACTCCATGTGTGGCCTGTGCTATACCTGACCTGGTGATTAATATTGATAAAACAACCACACCCATCATTTTTGGTGGCTATTAAGTCAATTTCATGTCTCGAAGGGATGATTTTGCAAAACAAAAGTAACATACCTGCTTAAATCCATATCATAAATCCTGTTGGTTGTAATCTACCAAAATTCCCTGGATTCTGGGGCAGTCCCAGCGGATTGGAAAACCGCAAATGTAATGCCCCTATTTAAAAAAGGAGGCAGACAAAAAGCAGGAAACTGTAGACCAGTTAGCCTAACATCTGTCATTGGAAAAATGCTGGAGTCCATTATTAAGGAAGCAGTAGTGGAACATTTGGAAAAGCATAATTCAATCAAGCAGAGTCAGCATGATTTTATGAAAGGGAAATTATGTTTGATAAATTTGCTGGAGTTCTTTGAGGATGTAACGAGCAGGGTGAATAAGGGGTAACCAGTGGATGTGGTGTATTTGGATTTCCAGAAGGCATTCAATAAGGTGCCACATAAAAGGTTACTGCACAAAAGTTCACAGGGTTGGGGGTAATATATTAGCTTGGATAGAGGATTGGCTAACGAACAGAAAACAGAGAGTCAGGATAAATGGGTAATTTTCCAGTTGGCAAATAGTGACTAGTGGGGTTACACAGGGATTGGTGCTGGGTCCTGAATTATTTACAATCAATATTAATGACTTGGATGAAGGGGCTGAGTGTAATGTAGCCAAGTTTGCTGATGATACAAAGATGGGTGGGAAAGCAAATTGTGAGGACACAAATCTGCAAAGGGATATAGTCAGGCTAAGTGAGTGGGCAAACATTTCACAGATGGAGTATAATGTGGGAAAATGTGAGGTTATCCACTTTGGCAGAAAAAGTAGAAAAGCAAATTATAATTTAAATGGAGAAAAATTGCAAAGTGCTGCAGTAAAGAGGGACCTTGGGGTCCTTGTGCAAGAAACACAAAAGTTAACATGTAGGTACAGCAAGTAATCAGGAAGGCAAATGGAATGTTGGCCTTTATTGCAAGGGGGATAGAGTACAAAAGCAGCAAAGTCCTGCTACAGCTGTACAGGGTATTGGCGAGGCCACACCTAGAGTACTGCGTACAGTTTTGGTCTCCATATTTAAGGAAGGTTCACTAGGTTGATTCCTGAGATGAAGGGGTTGTCTTGTGAAGATTGGTTGAGTAGTTTGGGCCTATACTCATTGGAGTTCAGAAGAATGAGGTGTGATCTTATCGAAACATATAAGATTATGAGAGGGCTTGACAAGGTGATGCAGAGAGGATATTTCCACTCAGAGGGGAAACTAAAACTAAGGGACATAGTCTCTGAATAAGGGGCTGCCCATTTAAAACTGAAATGAGGAGGAATTTCTTCTCTAAGGGTTGTAAATTTATGGAATTCTCTGTCCCAGAGAGCCGTGAAAGCTGGGTCATTGAATATATTTAAGGTGGATATAGATAAGATTTTTGAGCGATGGAAATAAAGGGTTTTGGGGAGCGGGCAGGGAAGTGGAGCTGAGTCCATGATCAGGTCAGCCATGATCTTATGAAATGGCGGAGCAGGCTCGAGGGGCCAGGTGGCCTACTCCTGCTCCTATTTCTTATGTTCTTATATCAGGATCAGTTTATTGCCATCAGGAAAGATTGAACAGGCTGGGATTCTTTTCTCTAGAAAAGGCTGATGGGTGACCTGATCAAGCTCTAAGATTATGAAAGGGTTTGATAGGGTAGACATAGAGAAGATGTTTCCACTTGTGGGAGAGTCCAGAACTAGGGACCATAAATAGAAGATAGTCACTAAAATCCAATAAGGAATTCAGGAGAAACGTCTTTACCCCTCAGAATATAGAACTCTCCACCATAAGAAGTAGTTGCGACGACTAGCATAGATACATTTAAAGGGAAGATAGATAAACACACGAGGAAGAAAGGAATTGAAGGATATGTTGGGGTTACATGGAGGAGGCTCGTGTGGAGCATAAACACTGGCATGGACCTGTTGGGACCAAATGGCCTGTTTGTGCTGTAAATACTATGAAATATTATATAGAAAAAGAATAAGCACAATTTAGAAAGCCTGAAGTGCAGTGTCTTTTGGAAGCGTGTTGAAATTGAGAATATCCAATTGTATTTAAATAGAATTGGTAGTTATTTTTATTTTGATCCAGCTACATAATACATTCCATTTATATACACAACTCAAAAAATTAATACGAAACCCGACTTCTATTTTAATAATTATTAATTACAAATAATTGTTTCACAAGCAAATACTTTTTGATGCACACTATTTCCTCAATTTGCAGCACTTCCAAAATGAAATACTTCATTACCTTAATTGCTTTAAAAATAAATCTTTCTCCAGGATATAATCTGCTATAATAGTAAGCAATTTATGTCAACTTCTGATAAATTATGGCACCAGAATGTTTCATCAAACCAATAACCTATTCCATTGTTTGCTGTTGCCTCTCTCTTGACTTTTATTACCACTTTATAAGCCAGATTTTTGAAATTTAGCAAAAGCTCAAACCACATTAATATCAAGCTTAAAAAAGCAAACTACTGCAGATGCTGGAAATCTGAAGAGAGGAATTTCCAGCATTTTCGCTTTATTTAATATCAGGCTTAATCATTTACCCCTCTTATTTACAGTTTTCCTCCAGCAACAAACTTGTCAACACTCTCTTCATTGATTCTCTCAAACAGTGGCCTTAAACAATTCCACTGCATTCCCCCTTGAATTTTGGATACTATAGTCAGCTATGATAAATAAGAAACTGTCTCTCCTGTTTTTTTCATCCCTCTCTTTTGCTTCCCCACCTCCCCCAGAAGAACTGTACGATCTCAGATTCTAAGCTGTAGTAAGTTTGAGTATTATGGTATGAAATTAATTTTGATTCACTAATTTGAAAATGTTTCTTTTGTAAAGTAAATGTAGTTAATTTCTGCAATGGAAAATTAGCAGCAATTTTTATTTGAAATTGAAAGTAATAAATTACTGATAATTATATTCAATTTCCCTGGTAGATCCATAATTATATGAATCTATCTCTGATCTATGCATAAGCATTGAATATCTACAATGTTTGAACAAGTGTACATGAATAACAGTAATTTGAATATTGCTAAATAGAACCACTAGAATAATGCAATTTCAAATTCTCATCCCACTGTCTTTAGAATAATTTTGGAAAATTTGGAGCTTAATAAAATTAATTTAAGTACCAGATTTTCCAAATAATAACGTAAGAAACAGGAATAGGAACAGGAGTAGGCCATACGGCCCCTCGAGCCTGCTCCGCCATTCAATAAGATCGTGGCTGATCTGATCATGGACTCAGCTCCACATCCCCTCCCGCTCCCCACAACCACTATTGTTTAAGAAACTGTCTATTTCTGTCTTAAATTTATTCAAAGTCACAGCTTCCACAGCTCTCTGAGGCAGCGAATTCCACAGATTTACAACCCTCAGAAGAAATTTCTCCTCATCTGTTTTAAATGGACGGCCCCTTATTCTAAGATCATGTCCTCTAGTTCTAGTCTTCCCCCATCAGTGGAAACATCCTCTCTGCATCACCTTGCCAAGCCCCCTCATAATCTTATACGTTTTGATAAGATCACCTCTCATCTAAATTCCAATGACTAGAGGCCCAACCTACTCAACCTTTCCTCATAAGTCAACCTCCTCATCCCCGGAATAAACCTAGTGAACCTTCTCTGAACTGCATGCAATATTCCAGATGTGACCTCATCAATACCTTATATAGCTGTAGCAAGACCCCTGCTTTTATACTCCATCCCTTTTGCAATAAAGGCCAAAGATACCATTGGCCTTCCTGATCACCTGCTGTACCTGCATACTATCCTTTTGTGTTTCATGCACAAGTACCCCCAGGGCCCGCTGTACTGCAGCATTTTGCAATCTTTCTCCATTTAAATAATAACTTGCTCTTTGATTTTTTTCTGCCAAAGTGCATGACCTCACGCTTTCCAACATTATACTCCATTTACCAAATTTTTGCCCACTCACTTAGCCTGTCTATGTCCTTTTGCAGGTTTTGTGTGTCCTTCTTACATATTGCTTTTCCTCCCATCTTTGTATCGTCAGAAAACTTGGCTACGTTACTCAGTCCCTTCTTCCAAGTCATTAATATAGATTGTAAATAGTTGGGGTCCCAACACTGATCCCTAAGGCACCCCACTAGTTACTGGTTGCCAACCAGAGAATGAACCATTTATCCCGACTCTCTGTTCTCTGTTAGTTAGCCAATCCTCTATCCATGCTAATATATTACCCCCAACCCCGTGAACATTTGTGCAGTAACCTGTGGAACCTTGTCAAATGCCTTCTGGAAGTCCAAATACACCACATCTACTGGTTCCCCTTTATCCACCCTGGTCGTTACATCCTCAAAGAATTTCAGCAAATTTGTCAAATATGAATTCTCTTTCAAAAATCCATGCCGACTTTGCCTGACCAAATTTTGCTTTTCCAAATGTCCTGCTACTGCTTCTTTAATAACGGACTCCAACATTTACCCAACCACAGATGTTAGGCTAACTGGTCTATAGTTTCCTGCTTTTTGTCTGCCTCCTTTTTTAAATAGGGGCATTACATTTGCAGTTTTCCAATCTGCTTCTGAAATATAATTTAAGAAAATAAAATATAGTTGTCACTAAATGCCTTGTTAATACATTAAGTTTTTGTGGAGTAGCTGAATAGATTTTTTTTTACGCATTTAAAGTTATAAAAAATCTGCTCAAAAACGGGTTGACTGTGTAGATGGCGGTTGGTGGATGTGGTGTGGTTGGCATCGCGCGGATGTGGCTCCGGGGCTGGGGGCTCGACATCCGGGGGTGTTAGGCATTTGGGAAGGATTCTGATGGGACGGGGCTGGTTGGGTGCAGGGGGAGTGTTCCCGGTATTGGGTAGGTCTGGAACCGGTGGGGGGGGCATGGTCTTGGGATGGGGGGTGGGCTGGGATGGGGAGAGACTTCTTCACTCGGGGAGTTGTTGGCCTGTGGGGTTCCCTGCCACGGAGAGTTGTTGATGTCAGTTCATTGGATGTGTTCGGGAGGGAGTTGGATGTGGTCCTTGCGGCTGGGGAGGGGGGGGGTGGGGGGTGCTCAGTCATGATCTTATTGAATGACGGTGCAGGCTCGAAGGGCCGAATGGCCTACTCCTGCACCTATTTTCTATGTTAACATCAACTTGTGGTATAGTGTCCGCAACTTGCACAAATTGGTGCCAAATAAAATCATGAAAATGGTGTAGCTTTTTTTGGGAGTAAAGCATTCGATCATTTTCTTTCTTTTCGTTCAAGGGATGGGGTTGTCGCTGGCAAGTCCCGCATTTATTGCCCATTCCTAAATGCCCTCGAGAAAGTGATGGTAAGCCACCTTCTTGAACTGCTGCAGTCCTTGTAGTGAAGGTACTCCCAGAGTGCTGTTGGGGAGAGGGAAGTTGCAGGATTTTAACCCAGCGACAATGCAGGAATGGCGATATATTTCCAAGTCAGGATGATGTGGACTTGGATAGGAACCTGGAGGTGATGGTGTCCCCTTGCGCCTTCTGCCCTTGTCCTTCTAGGTGGTAGAGGGCGTAGGTTTGGGAGGTGCTGTCGAAGAAGCCTTGGCGAGTTGCTGCAGTGCATCTTCTAGATGGTACACACTGCAGCCACAGTGCCCCGGTGGTAGAGGGAGTAAATATTTAAGGTAGTAGATGGAGTGTCACTCAAGCAGGCTGCTTTTTCCTGGATAGTTTTGAGATTTTTGAGTGTTGTTGGAGCTGCACTCATCAAGGCAAGTGGAGAGTATTCCATCACACTCCTGACTTATGTCGAATAGATGGTGGGAAGGCTTTGGGGAGTCAAGAGCTGAGACACTTGCTGCAGATTACCCAGCCTCTAACCTGCTCCTGTGGTTACAGTATGTGGCTGGTCCAGTTAGGTTTCTGGTCAATGGTGACCCCCAGCATGTTGATGGTGGAGAGTTTGGCAGTGGCAATTCTATTGAATGTCAAGGGGTGATGGTTAGACTCTTGTTGGAGAGTCATTATTTGGCACTTGTGTGGCATGAATAATACTTGCCACTTATCAGCCCAAGCCTGAATGTCGTTCAGGTCTTGTTGCATGCGGGCATGGACAGCTTCATTATCTGAGGAGTTGCGAATGGAACTGAACACTGCAATCATCAGTGAACATCCCCACTTCTGACCTTATGATGAAGCAGCTGAAGATGAATGAGTCACTGCTCAGAGGAACTCCTGTAGTGATCTCCTGGGGCTGAGATGATTGGCCTTTCAACAACCACAACCATCTTCCTTTGTGCTAGGTATGACTCCAGCCAGTGGAGAGTTTTCCCTCCCTATTCCCATTGACTTCAATTTTACTAGGGCTGTTTGATGCCACACTCATTCAATAGCACATAATGCAAAATTCAAGTGAAACCACTTAAACCAATGAATAGTCTATCCGTGCTGTGGCCAATTTACTCCCTTTACATATATATATAGTTGTATGTTTCAGTTCGGATAGTGATGGATATTTGAATCCACGTTTAACAATTCTGTCACAGCAAAATTAACAAGTTCTAAACGAGGCACTGTGTAATAGTTCTTAATCTAGAAATGTTCACTGTTTCATGCTTAACTGAGGCTATTGTGGAAATATGCAGGCTATGGCAACATAAATTGGAGACACCCCCAAGAGTAAGGTTAAGGTGCCTTGAACATAAAATGAATTACCAATTGAAATTTGATTAGTCATGCTTCCTTAGCATCACCAGTAACTAGAATATACTAATCATAAGTGTTAGATCTCTTAATTTTAATGAAATACGAACTCCGATGGTAGTTTTAACTTTTTAATCTTGGCAGAGAGTAACAAGCTGCTGGCTGATTGCCAGTTTCTTTGTCTTACTGAAACCACATGGTCAAAATGGCTGTATTTATACCTGGATCAATTTACAGAAAAGAACTCGCCTTCTTTGACCTTATTTGCTCAATTGAAAGTCTTTTAACGCTTTAATTGGCTCACTACCCAAGGTCCGAAAATGTCAAGTTGATTGATGACTTAATGCAATGTGGCCTGTGTTTTTTCACAGCCTGTCTAAATGCAGCCTGTTTGAATTCTCTATCAATCCCCCCTTTGATTCTTTCACAAACTGAATCATAAAACATCAGGTATTACTGGTTAAACATTCTACAAAATAATTTCATACATGTTAACAGAGTTTCCTTCTAAAATTTGTTGATGTGTTTCGCCACATGTCCGGACTAGTAGCTTCCACACAAATTTACACCAACCCGAGTTCCATCGTGGCCAAAATGGAAGTCTGGTTTTAGTAGGTTAATTAACCTTATTCCAATTTAATCCAAATCAATATCTTAATTCAATCAGTAAACCACCTTTCCTTAAGCATAACATACCCCTGTGCCACGTACAGACGGTCTGCTGGGACCTGCAAGGTGTCTCACCTGCGGGACAGCAGCTACAGCCGCCTGGTCGCAACAACATTTAATCAACATAAACAATATAAAAGTAAAAGGTATTTACATGTAATTCCCTAGCTACCCTACTATTTCCCTTTGGTGCAGAGGGTCGGCTAGTAAGAAGTAGGCCTATGCCTAGAATACCTACAATCAATACTACAGTAAATTTATACATTCTCGCGAAAAGTAATTGTCCTTATTAGATTTCAGCTTCAGTTACGGGTGCTCATTTAACGTGTGAAGCGTGGATCCAGGCTTTCTTTCCTTGGACTTTAACAGCTGCCTGGGTGGTCAATAATACTTGATAAGGTCCCTCCCACTTGGCACCCAAAGGTTCTTTATGTAACTTTTTCACATACACCCAGACTCCCGGGATGATGTCGTGTCCTCCTTCGGGTGGATTACCCCAAGCTGCCAATACCTGTCTGGAAACAGAACTAATAGCATTGGTTAAGTTCTGACAGTATGATAACAAAGTGTCACTCATTAAGTGAACATCAGCTTTCCATAAATCGATAGTTCCTGGCAGCGACATGGGTCTTCCTGTTATAATTTCAAATGGGCTTAGACCTGTAGTTCTGTTCGGGTTTGCCCTAATGCTACATAGCACTATTGGTAGTGCCTGGGGCCATGGTGTTCCTTCTTGGTGATATTTGGCAAGCCGTTGTTTCAGAGTTCGATTCATTCGCTCTACTTGTCCTGATGATTATGGATGATAAGGACAGTGTAAATCCCACGTAATGTTCAGTAACCTACAGATTTCTTGACAGACAGCACCTGTGAAGTGTGTTCCCTGATCTGAGTCAATACTACTCGGGACTCCCCATCGGGGAATGTAATCCTTACACAAGACCTTTGCAGTGTGATTAGCTGTGGCTCTTTTAGTTGGGACAGCTTCTACCCATCTAGAGAATCTGTCGACCATGACAAGAATGTTAGTGTATCCTTGGCATGAATGAAGAGATATATAATCAACCTGCAGATGCTGGAATGGTCCGACAGGGACAGGGGGCCTCAGTTGGGGCATTACCGTGATGGGTCCAGAATTATTTTTCTGGCAGACCACACAGCGGTCTGTTACCAGCTGGGCATGTTTTTTAAATCCCCGACCCCACCAGCTTTTCTGGAACCATGCCGTCATCTGTTGTGAGGCCAAGTGTCCCCACGAGTGGATCTGTTGGGCTAAAAAAGGCATAAGCGCTTGTGGCGCGACTGGCTTGTCGGTAACTCTTTGTCTCCAGACACCATCATCGCATAGCTTAATTCCTGCCTCAATCCATGTCCATTTCTCCTCTCGGGAGCACTCGCCTTGCATTGTTTGAAGGTCTCGTGTAAGAGTCCTGAGTGCTTTCAATCTGCACATCTGTGTTGATTCTTCTGGAGGAACGCCCTGTGAAGCGGCATCTTTAGCTGCCTGGTCAGCTAGGGCATTTCCCTGTGATTCCGTGGTATTTTCCTTGGTATGGGCCTTACACTTCAGGATGGACACTTCCTGAGGTAATTGTATGGCCTCCAGTAAGTCTCGGACTTCTTTTCCATTTCGGATAGGTGTACCAGCAGCAGTGAGGAATCCTCTTTTCCGTCATAACATACCAAAGTCGTGAGCGACTCCAAAAGCATAACGCGAATCTGTGTAGACATTAGCTGTCTGTCCTTCTGCTATTCGACATGCTTCTGACAGGGCCTGTAACTCGGCCTGTTGTGCTGACGTTCCTGAGGGTAAACATCCTTTTGCCACGACCTCATATAAGGTTGTAACTGCCCATCCTGCTTTTCTGGTACCATTGTCAATAAAGGAGGAATCATCTGTAAACAGGATGAGGTCTGGGTTGTGCAGAGGCTCCTCTGCTGCTAAGGCTGCTTCTTCTGTTTCTTTTAAAATCTCCACGCAGTCATGCTCTTCACATTCTCCCCCATCTTGCTCCCTCGATTCTGACATCGGGAGCATAGTTGCGGAATTAACCGGGCTGGCCCGGACGATATGGAGATTAGGAGCTTCCAAAACTGCTGTCCAGCGGGTCCATCTTGCTGCCGTCACCTGAGACATTCTATTCATAGACAACAAAGCATGTACGGTGTGGGGACACTTGACAATCAGCTTTTGGTCGAGGACTTGACCCGCAGTGATCATTACCGCTCGACATGTAGCTTCCATGGCCCTTAGGCAACTTCCCCATCCGAGGGCTACCACATCCAGTTTTGCTGAATAATAGCCAATAGGTCTTTGCCGATCCCCATGTTCTTGTGTCAGTATTGCTGTCATATATCCTTCTTTTTCATGGACAAACAGGGTAAATGGCTTACCACTGTCGGGGATTCCCAGAGCCAGTGCCGAACACAAAGCCTTTTTCAAACTCAGGAAGGCCTCTTGCTGTACTTTAGTGAGGGTGATGGCTTCTTTAGAGGCACGTTTCCCCTTTAAAATATCATTCAGTGGCTGAGCAAGCTGTGTGAAGGAGTCAATCCAATTTCTGTTAAAGTTACACAATCCCAAAAAAGACCTTAGTTCCTGAATAGTGGTGGGTTTTTTAGCAGCCTGAATGGCTGCAGTTCTCTCTTTCCTTGTGAAATCTTTTGTCCCAGGTATACAACCTCTTCTTGGGATATTTGTGCTTTGTCGATGCTGGCTTTATGTCCTTTCAGCCGAAGGTGATCCAGCAAAGCTCGTAAATCTTGTTCATGCTGTTCTTCCGTGTTTGACGCTAGCAAGCTATCGTCTACATACTGGATGACTGTGGATGACAGGGGAGATAATTCTCGCAAATGGCTTTGTAAAGCCATGTGGAATACCGTAGGGCTGTTGTGGAAACCCTGCGGTAACTGGGTCCAAGTACACTGTTGTCCTTGGCCAGTGAAAGCAAACCACTGTCAAACCTCCGGTGCCAGAGGCACCGACCAAAATCCGTTGGCCATATCTATAACCGAGAAATATTTATGTTCCGGTTTGAGGGCATTGAAAATGGTGGCGGGATCTGCGACCAATGGAGCTTTTTGATCAATACACTGGTTAGCTTTCCTATAATCAACAGTCAAACGCCAAGTCTCATTAGATTTCTGTACTGGCCACACGGGGCTATTGGAGGAGCTATGAGTTTTAATGAGTACCCCTTGTTTCTCCAATTGCTGAATAACCGGAAAGATTCCCGCGATGGCAGTTGGACTGATGGGATACTGTTTAGTGCATGGAGGCTTGGTCCCAGTAAATGACGCAGGCTCCATCTGGATTAGGCCACAATCGTTCTTATCTTTAGCCCATATCGGGTGTTCCTTCAATTCTTCTTTCTTCAAAGTTCTAATTGACCATGTCACCCGACCATCCTCGAAATGCAACGATGAATCTATTTGGATTAGAACGTCCATTCCCAAAAGGGGTTGATCTACTGGGCCTGTCCAGACCGGCGTGGTTAGTTCATGTGGACCCAGCCCTATAAGTACCGGTGTTATCCTTTTAATTTCCATTTTATGGCCCCCAACTCCATAGGCTGTACCTGCCCTACCATCCAACGGCAAAAAGTCTCCATATTATAGGGGTAAGCATGTTAATTCCGCCTGTGTCTCAAAGACAGTCCACATCCTTATCGCCCACCCTCATAGTTATATATAGCCCATCTCCCCTTTGTTGTATTAGTGCGAGGAGGGGGGCCAGGGTGGGCTCTAATCGTTTTTTGCTATCCCAAGTAACTCTTTCTGTTGTTGTATTGTCAGTCGCTTAAATGCTTCTATGAGGTCGTTATCTTGTGACAATCCTGGCTTGTTGGCTGAATTGTATCCCTGGCTGCGTCCTCTTCCCCAGCCACGACCTTGCTGTTTTGCCCTGCACGTCTTGGCCCAGTGACCTTCTTTCCCACAATAATGACATTTTCTGGGTAATTTTCCTCATGACTGTTTATCGGAATCCTGGGATTTCCATCCCATAGCCTATACAGCTCGGACTTTAGCTCCCATATCCCGATCTAATTGGTTACATCGATCCACCAATGCTGCAAAGGTAGTTCCTCTACCTTCCCAGTCTGGTAACACTACCTTAAGCATTTTGGACAGTTCTGGCTTTAGACCTGCCACGAAAGCTGCTTTCAGGGGTCCAAACACTTGTTCATCCATTTCCTCATCCTTTTAATTCATACCCGAATGTTCTAGCCACGTGCATCTAAACCGCTCGTCATACTCCAGGACCTCCTCTGTTCCTTTCTGTTGGCAGGCTGCAATTTTTCTCCAGTCTGTCTTAGCTGGACTGAAGGCTTGCAGCCAGTGTTTAATCGCCTCCCATCCTGCGTCTAATTCTTGCTCATTCTGCCCCAAAGCTTCATCTACCTTGTCGTGCAATTTTCTTCCCTGTGTTTTGGGCACCATTATGGTCAAAATTTGCACTCCGTCCCAGAGATGAAGTTGATATATATTTCTTAAGCGGTCCAATTGGTCCCACGTTTTTACTCCCCCTTTCCGGAGCATGAACTAAGTATTCTGCATACACCCTTCTCTTTGTTTTTTTGGTTGTGCCCTCATCCGCAGTCTCTTCTGATTTGACTACAACTCGTCTTTTCATAAACGGGGCAAAGCGCACCCCTAATTCGTCATCCTCCGACACTGTATTGTCGGAGGATTCAGAATTCGTATCTATTCCTCGGTCGTGTCTTCGGGTTTGCGCTTTTAATTTATCCAAACATGGGTACCCTGGGAATTGATCAATGCATTTTCCTTTTCCTATTACTGTCTCTTGACCTAATGATTTTTTCCATTCTTTAATTTCACCTTTAAGATCTTTAACTTCCGCTTCCAGCTTTTCAAGTTCAAGCTTTTTCTGTCACAGCTGTGCACAAACTGCTTGCAATTGATCCTTTGTACTGGTCAGTTCTCGATCATGTTGGGAACGCATTATAATTTCATTCCGGTTTCGAATCTGTCCCATAACCGCTCGGGACCATCTAGTTTGCTCTTTATTTTTCATACGGGTCGTTTTTCCCCAGACCCTTTTAATCTTGTTCAAGGACCATTGTCCTTTGGAGGTTCCGTACTTTTGTTCGATCTTAATACAGGTTTTAGATAAGTTGAATTGTTGCTCTATGTATTCTTTCAACTGTTCGAGAATTAAATCTAGCGAAACTTCAGGTGGTGCCTGCCCACCTTTAACAGTTGTAGGCAATTCTTTGTTCTTATCTCCTGCTGCCATTATACTGAGTTCTTTACTCGGGTCTCGAGTCGTAGGCTTGCTAGGCGATCAATAGGTCAGTGATTAATTAACTAACACACCCGCCGAAGTTTAGACGTCTATGGGACCTCGAGCCGACTACCAACCGGAGGGTTCGCAAACCGGAGGCTTTCGGAATCGCGTAGAAGGAGAGGCGAATTTAGACTTTTGACCGAGGACTTTTTTTTGAAAAAGAGATGTCCTTACTTCAGTATGTAGCTCCGATGTCCAAAATTCAGTTTCTTTCCTCAGCGACCCTGCTCGCAGCGCCAAAATTGTTAGATCTCTTAATTTTAATGAAATACAAACTCCGATGGTAGTTTTAACTTTTTAAACTTAGCAGAGTAACAAGCTGCTGGCCGATTGCCAGTTTCTTTGTCTTACTGAAACCACATGGTCAAAATGGCTGTATTTATACCTGGATCAATTTACAGAAAAGAACTCGCCTTCTTTGACCTTATTGGCTCAATTGAAAGTCTTTTAACACTTTAATTGGCTCGCTACCCAAGGTCCAAAAATGTCAAGTTGATTGATGACTTAATGCAATGTGGCCTGTGTTTTTTCACAGCCTGTCTAAATGCAGCCTGTTTGAATTCTCTATCAATAAGGATACAGACAAAATGTAATCAATGGGACAGAATATACTAATCAACAGGGTACAGACAAAATATAATCAAGGAAATAGGACAAATTGTAACTAGAATAACCCAATCACCAGGGCACAGACATGTGTAGTCAAAGGAGATGGGCCAGATTATAGAATAGTATAAACCAGGAGGGGAAACCCCACCTAGGCAGCAAGAACTAAGAGCAACACTCTGCAGAAGTAGGCACCAGGGAAGAAACTCTTGATAGAACAGAGTTTGGACGGGACTGATCATCCAGGAACTTATTAGGTAACTATAAAGTATAAGTGGTGAGTCTTGTACTTTTACTGTATTAAACGAATATTAACCGTACCGCCATTGTCTAGTGTATCATTTGGTATTTAACTCAAGAACCGTCGCAGCCAACTACTAGTCACATGACTAGCGAAATTGCCGTTCGAGCAACACTATTCTGGCTCTAGCCTCTACCCATGCCTCCATGCAGATTCTGAAGCAAGGTCTGAATCCAAAGGAGTAAAAGTTTCCAGTATCCATTTACCTTATGTTCTAAATTAATGTATTTAATGTGTTAAATAGTGGTCAACCTGAAATGTTTTTTATTTCACTTTTCAACAATGCTTTAAAATGTGCTCAAAAACAATTTATTGCCTTTACTCCAGGTGAATACCCCATGTAGTGTTTATAATTATTTACATCAATTTGATTTTTTCCCCTCCAATTTAAGAAATGCCTGTTAAGATTTTCACTACTGCCATGAGAATCTGCTGTTGTCTATACATATTTGATGAGCAGACATGCATTATCTGCTGTTGTAAGCTACTTTTGTTTAGCAGCTTGGCAAAAAAACGTAGTGAAACTCCCGATTACAGATACATTCAAGAATGAAAGTTGGAATTACGCCCCCAAATTAACAGTGGAAATTAATGGGAAGATTGTTAAGACATGGATAAAGACTGATTTGAAAAAAATATAAAATTAAGTCCAAAAATGCAGATTTGAAAAGAACAAACTTTCCTTTTTTCCAGCACCTGTTGTGTCCTCAGATTGTCCCAAAGCACTTTACAGCCAATGATTTTGTTTTGAAATGTAGTCACTGTTATTGGGCAAATACAGCAGCCAATTTGCCATAAAGAAAAAAATACACCAAAGAATGTAGGTTGAAAAAGTAGAGTAAATTCCACTAGCTACAGAAATCAATGTCTGACATTAGGATTGTCAAAAACGTAACATATATTCAAGGATGCTGTAACACTATTGCTATGGAAGGTAGTCCTTGCATTCAAGGACTCCTGTTTAAAAATAAATGTTTTTTTAAGTATGCATAGTAGTATGTAATTTCTTGCAAAGATAAATCCATTGCTTCCTTCTTCCCTCCCCTGGATCTGGCTGAATAAATTATGAAAAGACAGATGAATTACAGGTAAACATTACAGTATTATCCAGTAAGTAAATTTCTAACACTCCTCCAGAAACATGAATTAATGTCTGCTCAGACTTTCTGAGAGATTAATTGAGTGATAAGTTCCTTAACATCGTGGATACTTTTAGGGATCTCTGTTCCATCCTCGGTGACATTAGTAGCCATGAGGAAAATCTTTCTTTCATAATTCACATTATGGAGTAGGAGCTTTCTATGAAGATCAGAAATATTAAGAGCCCCATCAAGGTCCTATAGGAACAAAATGAATACAGCTATTGAAATAAAAGGTTACAAATAACTTACTTTTTACTAAAGAACAGTTAATGAATACAGAAGGAACAACACATCCTACAAACATTCATATTGTGCTCCCCAGAGTGGTGGCACTGTTCCTAGAGAGGAAACACTTCAGAGTATTGAGCCTAGGTGGCTGAAGGCACAGTCGTCAATGATGGGGTGAAGGAATGAGGGATGCACAAGAAGCCGGTGTCAGAGGAACCAATGTAGGAAGAAGCAAGGCCATGCAGGGGTTTAAACACAAGGACGCAAATTTTAAATTTGAGGTGTTGATGGACAGGATATAATATAGGTCAGTAAGGATAGGGGTAATGGGTGAGTGACGCAAGATAGAATACGGGCAGCTGTTTTTCGATGAGCTGTAGTTTATGGAGGATGGGAGGCTAGCCAGGAAAGCATTCGAATAGTTGAATCTGGAATTAGCAAAGCCTTAAATGAGGGTTTCAATGGAAGATGGGTGGGGGCAAGCAATAGCAGAAGTAGAAGTAGGCAGTCTTTGTGATGGAAAAGATTCGAGGTGGGAAGCTGAGGTTGGGGGTCAAATTGAATGCCACGGTTGTGAACAGTCTGGCTCAGTCAGAGACAGTGGCTGGGTGAGGGATGTAGTCTGTAGTGACGGTACTAAATTTGCAGCAAGAGCTGAAGCCGATGACTTTGGTCTTCCTAATGTTTAGATGGAGGAAACTGGCTCATCCAAGACTGGATGTCAGACAGTCTGATCGCACTGAGGCAATGCAGGGTTTAAGAGCCAAGGTGGAGTTGGGTATCCTCAGCATACATGTGAAAGCTGACCTCATGTCTGTGGATGATGTTGCAAGGGGCAGCATGTAGATAAGGAAGAGGATGGGGCCAAGGATGAAATTTTGGGTGACTCCCAAGGAGATAGTGTAGGGATGGGGAAGAAGCCATTGCCAGAGATGCTCTGGCTGCAATCGGGTAGGTAAAAGTGAAACCAAGCAAGGCAGGCTTTGGAGGCAAGTGCTTGCTGTTCAGGGAACGAGACACACAAACTCAGGTCCTACCATCAATTGTAGCACAAACTACACCATTTCTACAGTATATGTATTAAATCCTCCACAAAATCCAATAGCGCAAAATATTTCCACCATCTAAACATGATGAGTGGACATTAGCCAGACAATTTAATTTAGTTTTTTTTTAAAGCCCGGGAGCATTGTAGATAAGATGATCCTTTCATGAACCTGTGATTATGGATCTGAGTCTCATAGTTGTCTGTCATTAGAATATACCAGCCACAAATTTAGTAAGTTTAATAAATTCTCAGCTAGAATGCCACATGAATTATCCACAGAATGAAAACTTGAGACAGAGCATACTCTCTTGAAATTGATTATTTTTAGTGAGTGAGACAAAGAAGCCTGAAGCTCAACAGTCCATTCTCTATTCCCTTCTCTTCCATCCACCCAACAGAGGACCTCCATCAAACACCCCTTGGAGGCTGCACTTGCCTGTTTATTTGCCAACAGCACCAGTGGCAGCAATAGATCTTCTTTCAGCAGCTGATGCAGCTCCTGCCCAGCAAGAGGCAAACGTTCCTGGTCTGTGGAATCCACCACATAAATCAACACATGGGCTTTATTTAGATATAGATTCCAGTATGAGCGCAAGTTGCAGCTGCCACCAACTGTAAGAAAAAGATAATAGTACTGAAATTGCAGTGTCTGCGACGGTGTACTCTGAGTACGCCATTGTATTCCCTTTGAAAATCGCCGCAAGTTCTGGATTTCCGTTGTGCAAAATCCAGAACTTGAGATCTGTCGAGGTACACCTTGACATATCTGAACCGCCTGAAAACTGAGTATTGCTGGTGCAGAGTTGGGACTATTTGCCCAACAACTGCCCAGTCATTTCCCATGCAACTCTTACAGCTGGTAAAAGCAGGCATAGAGCCTGCTTGCATCAGTGCAAGGGTATATATAAGGCTTAAATAAAACATTTAAAAATTCAAAATGATGCACATACACTTTAAATGAATTTATACAAATATTAGGCCCAATTAATGAATGTTTAAAATGATCAGAAAATTACATTTTTATTGAGGTTGGTGCAATGAAGGAACTTATAAATAAAATAGCAATTCTCTACATTGTACAATTATTAGAGCTCTGTACATAGTATAATTATCTGGGGATTCCATTGTACATCATTAAGGACTCCCTTCATAAATGATTGCAATGAAATTCTCATTCGTCAGGCAGCAGAGTTTTGGATGAGCTAAAGTTTACGGAGAATACAGGATGGGAGACTGGCTAGGAGAGCATTGCAATAACTAAGCCTGAGATAAGAACATAAGAAATAGGAGCAGGAGGTGGCCATTTTGCCCCTTGAGCCTACTCCGCCATTTAATAAGATCATGGCTGATCTGATCATGGACTCAGCTCCACTTCCCTGCCCGCTCAAAAATCTGTCTATCTCTGCCTTAAATATATTCAATGACTCAGCCTCCACAACTCTCTGGGGCAGAGAATTCCATTGATTTACAACCCTAAGAGAAGAAATTCCTGCTCATCTCAGTTTTAAATGGGCAGTCCCTTATTCTGAGACTATGTGCCCTAGTTTTAGTTTCCCCTATGAGTATAAATATCCTCTCTGCATCCACCTTGTCGAGCTCCCTTATTATCATGTTTCGATAAGATCACCTCTCATTCTTCTGTATGCCAATGAGTATAGGCCCAACCTACTCAACCTATCTTCATAAGATGGCCCTTTCATCTCAGAAATCAACCTAGTGAACCTTCTCTGAACAGCCTCCAATGCAAGTATATCCTTCCTTAAATACGGAGACCAAAGCTGTACGCAGCACTCTAGGTATGGCCTCACCAATAGCCTGTACAGTTGTAGCAGGACTTCGTTGCTTTTATACTCTATCCCCCTTGCAATAAAGGCCAACATTCCATTTTCCTTCCTGATTACTTGCTGTACCTGCATACTAACGTTTTGTGTTTCATGCACAAGGACCCCCAGGTTCCTCTGTACTGCAACAAAGGCATGAATCCGAAACTCAGCTCAGGATTAAACAGGATGCAGAAGTTGCAAACAGTTCAGCTCAACCGGAGACTGTGGCCCGGGGGGGGGGGGGGGGGGGGGGGGGGGGGGTGGAATTGGTGGTGAGGTTATAGATGTTGTGAATTTGCAATCTTCCCAACATTTCGCTGAGAAAGCTCATCCAAAGTGAACATCTGACAAGCAGTCTCAGCTCAGATGCAGTGAAGGAGTTGACAGAGTTAGAGCTGGATGTCATTGGCATATACATAGAAGCTGACTCCACGTCTAGATGATGTCGCTAAGCGGAAATATGCAAGTGAGCCAGGAGCCAAGTATAGATCCTTGGCAGACTCCAGAAATGATGTTGACGGATGGGAAGAGAAGCCATTGCTCGAGATACTTTGGCTACGATCAAATAGATAAGAGTGGAACCAAGCAAGGGAGGTCCCACAGAGCTGAACAACAGAGGATAGGCGCTGGAGGAGGATTGTGTGATTGAATGTATTTAGGAAATGTTGAAGAGGACAAGGACAGATAATGCACCATGTCATAGTCATAGAAAATGTTGTTCATGGTTTTTGTTAGGGTGTAGGAGGAGTAGAAACATGATTGGATGGATTCAAACAGATAGCTGTAGGAGAGGTGGGCACGGACCTGGGAGGTAATGATATGTTCAAGGACCCTGGAGAGGAAAGAAAGATTTAAGATGAAACAGTAGTTAGCTAGGTCAGAGGAATTGAGGGTTATTTTTCTTAAGGAGGGGAGGACAGTGCCTGAGGAGAATGGATCATTTACAATATTGACTAGTACGGGGCAATGAAGAGAAGTTGGGTGATCAGCAATATGGTGGAAATGGAGTTAAAAAAGCAGGATGCAAGTCCTGTAGATGAGATGAGCTTTGGAGATGGTAGAGGAGTAACTGGAGTGAGGTGGCTGAAGGCTAGAGTGGGGATGGGACTGGATGAAAGTTTGGCTTGATGGGCAAAGAGAGAGGGGCAAGCAGCAGAATATATGGTCTCTGTCTTCATGACAAAGAAATCCATGAGCTCTTAGCACTTGTTAGAGGTGGGGCGGAGGGGCAAGAGAAAGGGGTTTAAAGAGGTGGTTGGTAGTAGAGACAAGGAGCCAGAGTTTGCTTTCCAGGAAGTTCCTCGAGTAATGGCCAGTTTTGGAAGAGGACATTGAGGCCTCAAGTGAGCTTGATGTGGTCAACTCAGATCTGACAATGGATGGCCAAGCCAGTTGTTTGTCAATATGCTCAAGTATAAAGCTTAAAATGTAACAGAACTCTTGGATAAGACAATCTTTCATATACCTTCAACAGTGTAAAGTTGTATGTGATTGATGTGATTGACCATTCCAAGAGTACATATCTCTACATAGAAATGAAATGGTGCAACCAGAGTTTTGATTTATTGCATTAGAAAGTTTTCATGTCACAGCTGCTCATTGAAGAACAAGTAGCAACCAGTGTTCAACAGGACCCACACCTTGTATGGTAAGGTGTTAACTACCTTCCTCTCATATGGTTTACCCAGAGAAACTGAATTTGTCTACTCCCAGGTCTATTGACCCGCATATGCTAATATTTCACAGAGATTGCCCTAGTGACCTTTGACTTAGTTCCTTCCTGAACAGAAGCAAATGCATCAGTAGAGACATTTATTTCAGAATAGATGCTCCTTATAAGAACATAAGAAATAGGAACAGGAGTAGGCCATTTGGCCCCTCGAACCTGCTTCGCCATTTAATAAAATCATGGCTGATCTGATCATGGACTAAGCTCCACTTCCCTGCCCGCTCCCCATAACCCTTTATTCCCTTATCGCTCAAAAATCTGTCTATCTCCGCCTTAAATATATTCAATGACCCAGCCTCCACAGCTCTCTGGGGCAGAGAATTCCATAGATTTACAATCCTCAGAGAAGAAATTCCTCCTCATCTCAGTTTTAAATGGGCGGCCCCTTATTCTGAGACTATGTCCCCTAGTTTTAGCTTCCCCTATGAGTGGAAATATCCTCTCTGCATCCACCTTGTTGAGCCCCCTCATTATCTTATATATTTTGATAAGATCACCTCTCATTCTTCTGAACTTCAATGAGTATAGGCTGAACCTACTCAACCTATCTTCATGAGTCAACCCACTCATCTCCAGAATCAACCTAGTGAACCTTCTCTGAACAATGCAAGTGTATCCTTCCTTAAATACGGAGACCAAAACTGTACGCAGTACTCTAAGTGTAACCTCACCAATACCCTGTACAGTTGTAGCAAGACTTCTCTGCTTTTATACTGTATCCCCCTTGCAATAAAGGCCAACATTCCGTTTGCCTTCCTGATTACTTGCTGTACCTGCATACTAACTTTTTGTGTTTCATGCACAAGGACCCCCAGGTCCCTCTGTACTGCAGCACTTTTTCTCCATTTATATTATAATTTGCTTTTCTATTTTTTTCTGCCAAAGTAGATAACCTCACATTTTCCCACATTATACTCCCATCTGCCAAATTTTTGCCCACTCACTTAGCCTGTCTATATCCCTTTGTAGATTTTCTTTTCCACTCATCTTTGTATCATCAGCAAACTTGGCTACATTACACTCGGTCCCTTCATCCAAGTCATTAATATAGATTGTAAATAGTTGAGGCCCTGGCACCGATCCCTGCAGCACCCCACAAGTTACTGTCTATCAACCAGAAAATTACCCATTTATCCCGACTCGCTGTTTTCTGTTAGTTAGCCAATCCATATTGAATATGCTGATAGGTTGGCTTCGTTATTTGTAATGGTAACACCTGTCAAAGAGACCATAGTTATTTGCCCAAAGATACAGCTGGCTGAAGCTCATTTGTAAATAAAACTGATCCTGTTTATCTAAATTAATTGAAAATATAATTCAGAAATTCATATTTTGTCACAATGCTAAGTGCAATTTCATTGAAAGGAAACAGCTATGTTCCCGCTCCTACAACAGCCTCCCTTCTTTAGGTCATGTCAAAGCTGCCTTGTAACTTCCTCTCTATGCTTCTTTGATCCCGACTGCACAATTTATCCTAAAGAGAAAGCTGACCCTCAATTCTTGACCTACTGCCAATGATAGATTGTCACACCAACAACATCCCCCATATGGCCCAAGTGCTGCATGAAAGAAACATACAATAATCCACCTGCCTATAGAAATTCATAAAGTTATAGCTATGCCCTAGAATGACCAATATTACTTACCAGAATCAGCCCCTGTACTAGCTGTAAACCGCTACTGATGGGTTACCCCCACTGTACTTCTGTATACAATTATAAAATTGCATGGCTGTATGTTGTACAGATAGAACATTATGCATTTACTGAAAGGCTGACCTCTTTACTTTACTCTTTCAGTACTAATCTCTAGCATCAGAAAGAATCTTCCTCCATTGCTCCATCCTGTTCTAGCAACAAGGCTGACATCAATTTTTATTTTTGCCAGATCTGTTGGATCCTCCACTCTCTAAACTTCAAGAGGAGATCTGCTGCTCCACTGCCCAACATTGATCATTTGTATGGTTATTGAAATTAACTTAAATTATCCATCACCTTGAAAGTTCTGCGCTAATGATTACCAGTATGCTTTTCAGCATGCTTGTTTGCTGGTGATCTTGTTGCCTAAGTTACACCCTCATGATCATTCTGGTGAATCAGTGGTTACTGTTTGTGACACCTCCAAAGCCTCGGACAATGTTTGCAAGGAGTAATTTACCATCATACATGGTCTCCAACAAAACTCTGTTTATTGCAATCTAAATTCCTCCCCAATGCACTGTAGTAAATGGCTCTTTTAAAAAAAAATCATTTTTCATTAATTCATTGGGTCCCAATGGCTCTCCTTTTTCATTATCAATGGCCTCCCCAATTCATCATCTAATCCTATCCACGGTTTTCTGAAAATTCCATTTTACATTCAGCAACATCCTTTATATTTCACACCCTCATGCGCAAAATCTCCATTTCTCTCTCAATGCGGTAGCTGAATCACTACATCTTGATCTCTATTCTGCTCAATGTGTCTATAAAAAAAAACTCAGTTTCTCAGAAATATTGTTCCTTAATCTCTCACTAGTCAAACTAGAACAGCCTTACTTTTGGAGCTCCGCCTTTACCCCTTCATTTGTGGCATTCTTGATCTCGGTCTCTGATCTGACCTCATCCTACATCTTCCATAGCTATCTCCAGGAAGCTTGTCGTTCTTATTTTCTGTTCAAGACTTGAAGACTGTTCCTATATTTGGGAAGGCTCTTCCATTCTCCTACTTCTCAACAGGATTATAGAAAAAGCTGGTTATCTGACAAGTAATTTTTCTCTAGCCTTTAACCTCTCCTTTCCTCTTTTACAAGGTTATTTGTATGTCTCTAATTTATGAAAACTGCTATGGCAAGTGCTCTCCTTAACTTTCCCCTCTTGTTCCTCCTAAACTAAAATTATCCATTTGGTACACTTTCCCTCCTCTTTAACCTCTCTGTTGAAATTAACTAATATATTCTTTCCCAAGATATCAAAACGGTGCACACTTTACCTCCATCCCTCCCTCCTACAATCTTCAGGCTTTAAAAACATTTTTTGCTTCATCTTATCACGACTATTTCATCTCTGCTTAGTCCTTTCAACTCTGCACAATGTGCCTTGGCTTTTCACCCTGGTTTCTCAATAAGATCTTGCATCTTATCAGTAATCTCAAGTAGTAGGATTGTCAAAACGCAACCCATTTTTATGCCATAGCTTTTCCTGTGGAAAGACTCAAACTTTGATCCCATCTGAGCCAATTTGACCAACATACCTCATAATAGTAACAGTTTTTTTACAACTCTTCTGAATCCTGTCACAATGCTGAAGCCAGAATGTTATACTCACTTTCAAGAAAGTCCAGTTTGCAGCCTCCCGTATGTATGCAGACCGCATTAAAGCCTTGGGTAGGTGATCTGTTACGTTTTACTATGCGGGTGGCCAAACAGTTAAGAATGCTGGTTTTTCCAGCACCATCTAAACCGAGAACCAGAATTTGCTTTTCCCTGGCTGGCGTCTGTTTGAAAAAAATTCCAACAATTTAGTTAAGAAGCAAGCTATATAACATAATCAAAGTGAAGCAAAGAAATGAAACCACAGTACGTAGAACATAAAAGATAACATTGGTGTAACATGTGGCTAGGAGACAAAACCCATCTAATATGCTAGACAAATAATTGCTCTACCATCAACATAACTTCCCCAGTCTCAAACACTAATATACCTGCTGTAGAAGGCTTTCAATGTATCCCTCTTTGCAGCCTACATACATCTGTGGTTGGGAAAATGTTGGAGTCCATTATTAAAGAAGCAGTAGCAGGACATTTGGAGAAGCAAAATTCGGTCAGGCAGAGTCAGCATGGATTTATGAAGGGGAAGTCATGTTTGACAAATTTGCTGGAGCTCTTTGAGGATGTAACAAACAGGGTGGATAAAGGGGAACCAGTGGATGTTGGTGTATTTGGACTTCCAGAAGGCATTTGACAAGGTGCCACATAAAAGGTTACTGCACAAGATAAAAGTTCATGGGGTTGGGGGTAATATATTAGTATGGATAGAGGATTGGCTAACACCACTTTTTAAAAAAGGAGGGAGAGAGAAAACAGGTAATTATAGACCGGTTAGCCTGACATCAGTAGTGGGGAAAATGTTAGAATAATTTATTAAAGATGAAATCGCAGCACATTTGGAAAGCAGTGACAGGATCAGTCCAAGTCAGCATGGATTTATGAAAGAGAAATCATCTTGACAAATCTTCTGGAATTTTTTGAGGATGTAACTAGTGAAGTGGACAAGGGAGAACCAGTGGATGTGGTGTATTTGGACTTTCAAAAGGCCTTTGACAAGGTCCCACACAAGAGATTGGTGTGCAAAATTAAAGCACATGGTATTGGGGGTAATACGTGGATAGAGAACTCATTGGCAGACAGGAAGCAGAGAGTTGGGATAAACGGGTCCTTTTCAGAATGGCAGGCAGTGACTAGTGGGGTGCCGCAGGGCTCAATGCTGGGACCCCAGCTATTTACAATATACATTAATGATTTAGATGAAGGAATGGAGTGTAATATCTCCAAGTTTGCAGATGACACTAAGCTGGGTGGCAGTGTGAGCTGTGAAGAGGATGCTAAGAGGCTACAGGGTGACTTGGACAGGTTAGGTGAGTGGACAAATGCATGGCAGATGCAGTATAATGTGGATAAATGTGAGGTTATCCACTTTGGTGGCAAAAGCACGAAGGCAGAATATTATCTGAATGGCGGCAGATTAGGAAAAGCGGAGGTGCAACGAGACCTGTGTGTCATGGTACATCAGTCATTGAAAGTTGGCATGCAGGTACAGTAGGCGGTGAAGGCGGCAAATGGTATGTTGGCCTTCATAGCTAGGAGATTTGAGTATAGGAGCAGGGAGGTCTTGTACAGGGCCTTGGTGAGGCTTCACCTAGAATATTGTGTTCCGTTTTGGTCTCCTAATCTGAGGAATGACGTTCTTGTTATTGAGGGAGTGCAGCGAAGGTTCACCAGACTGATTCCCGGGATGGCACGACTGACATAGGAGGAGAGACTGGATCAACTGGGACTGTATTCACTGGAGTTTAGAAGTATGAGAGGGAATCTCATAGAAACATATAAAATTCTGACGGGACTGGACAGGTTAGATGCAGGAAGAATGTTCCCGATGTTGGGGAAGTCCAGAACTAGGGGACACAGTCTAAGGATAAAGGGTAAGCCATTTAGGACTGAGATGAGGAGAAACTTCTTCACTCAGAGAGTTGTTAACCTGTGGAATTCCCTACTGCAGAGAGTTGTTGATGCTTGTTCATTGGATATATTCAAGAGGGAGTTAGATATGGCCCTTACGGTTAAAGGGATCAAGGAGTTTGGAGAGAAAGCAGGAAAGGGGTACTGAAGTGAATGATCAGCCATGATCTTATTGAATGGTGGTGCAGACTCGAAGGGCCTATTCCTGCACCTATTTTCTATGTTTCTAACAGAAAACACACTGTCGGTTCATTCTCTGGTTGGCAACCAGTAACTAGTGGGTGCCGCAGGGATCAGTGCTTGAAGAAGGGACTGAGTGTAACGTAGCCAAGTTTGCTGACGATACAAAGATGGGAGGAAAAGCAATATGTAAGGAGGACACAAAAAATCTGCAAAAGGACATAGAGGGCAAAAATTTGGCAGATGGTGTATAATGTTAGAAAGTCACTTTGGCAGAAAAAAATTAAAGTTATTATTTAAATGGCAAAAGATTGCAAAGTGCCGCAGTACAGCGGGACCTGGGGGTACTTGTGCATGAAACACAAAAGGATAGTATGCAGGTACAGCAAATGATCAGGAAGGCCAATGGTATCCTGGCCTTTATTGCAAAGGGGATGGAGTATGAAAGCAAGGAAGTTTTTCTACCGCTATACAAGCTATTGGTGAGGCCACACCTGGAATACTGCGTGCAGGTTTGGTTTCCATATTTACGAAACAATATACTTGCTTTGGAGGCAGTTCAGAGAAGGTTCACTAAGTTGATTCCGGGGATGAGGGGGTTGACATATGAGGAAAGGTTGAGTGGGTTGGGCCTCTACTCATTGGAGTTCAGAAGAATGAGAGGTGATCTTGTTGAAACGTATAAGATTATGAGGGGGCTTGACAAGATGGACGCAGAGAAGATGTTTCCACTGATGGGGGGAGACTAGAACTAGAGGGCATGATCTTAGAATAAGGGGCCGCCCATTTAAAACAGAGATGAGGAGAAATTTCTTCTCTCAGAGGGTTGTAAATCTGTGGAATTTGCTGCCTCGGAGAGCTGTGAAAGCTGGGACATTGAATACATTTAAGACAGAAATAGACAGTTTCTTGAGCAATAAGGGGTTATGGGGAGCGGGCGGGGAAGTGGAGCCGAGTCCATGATCAGATCAGCCATGATCTTATTGAATGGCGGAGCAGACTCGAGGGGCCGTATGGGCTACTCCTGTTCCTATTTCTTATGTTCTTGTGGCCTCCATGGGAATGGACAATGAAGTAAACAGTAACCATATAGTACCAGATGCTATGAATTATGTATACTGGGATGTAGAGATTATCAAAAGGCTCCACTTAGCAACAACTTATTTACCATATGCCAGTTTTATTATTACTCCTATTATATTCACAGTATCCTAATCCAAGCCTTTCGCCCATGTATTTTGGATGCGACATTAAACCGAGGCACCGTCTGCCCTCTCAGGTGGATGTAAAAGATCCTGTGGCACTATTTCAAAGAAGAGTAGGGGAGTTATCACCGGTGTCCTGGCCAATATTTATGGAAGTGTTTAATTGTATTGCCAAAATGGCCACCTTGTCTCTGATTGGCTCTCCATTATCACATGACGTATTGCTGATTGGTCCCCTTGGAGGATAAGCCACATCCTGAAGTTTCTCTGGAATGTGTAACTGGAACTGCCCAACCCAAGTTCTGACTACTTTGCAAATTGCAATTCGCTCCATTTTGACTTCAGAAGCCACAGAGGATAGATCTCCCCAAAAGCCACCAAGTTCCAGCCGAAGTCCCTTACCCCAGCACAAGTGCTGCTTCCCCCAGCCGAAGTCCCTTACCTCAGAACAATTGCATGACCTTAACCCCCACCCGCCCACCCTCAATGGGGCATTGTGTGTGTGTGTGTCACAGACTATTAACAGGTTTATTTGGTGTAATGTCTGTAGCTCCACACTGTGGATGTGGACGTATTGTGTACTGCAAGTGCAGGGTTAATAATAAACAGAACCGGCAGATTTCCGGAGACTTCCGAGAGAGCTGCCTGCCATGTTAGAAAGCTGTATGTGCTGTGCTCTGTGAATATATCACATTTGGCGACAAGGATGGGATTTTTTGGCTGATTTAAAGCTGAAATTTTGTTGGTGAGGGATTCAGCCAGCCGACAGAGACACTTTGGAAGTTTCTGTCTTTTGGAAAAAAGCTACAAAATCCAAGATAAAATACAGATTAAAATGGCAGGTGTATTGGGATATTTGGGTAAATATAGACACGACCGGGAACATTTTAAATGTTAAAGCGTATGCGGATCGGCTAGAAATGTACTTCACTGCAAATAACATAATCGAAATTCCAGACAATGCAGTCCAGAACCGGGCTGTGTTGGAACATAAGAGAGCGATCTTCTTATCGGAGGCAGGTCTGGCATTATATGACACTCTTGTAAATCTGCTTGTGCCTGACAAGCCAAGGGACACAACGCTTAATGAGATTTTAACGAAGCTGGAGCAGCACTATAACCCAAAACCGTTAGAAATTGCTGAAAGCTATCGTTTCGGAATTCGGAATCAAAAGGTTGATGAAAGTATCAGTGATTACATCGTAGCATTAAAAAAAGCTATCGATACACTGTAATTTTGGAAACTTTCAAAACCGAGCATTACGGGATCGTTTTGTTTGTGGAGTGAAAAATGATGCGATCAGAAGGAAGTTATTGACGATGGATGACTTGACTTTTGAGATTGCTTATCAGACAGCGAGGTTGATGGGCATGGCCGAACAATATTCCCAAGAATTAAATAATAATTACGGTCGTCAGTCAACTGAGGTAAATCATCTGCAGGTTCAAAGTAAAAGACAATGGGGGCTCAAAGTCTCAAAAACTGGAAATTCTGACAGAGCGTCGAAGACATGCTATAGGTGCCTGGGACAACACATTGCTCAAAGTTGTCCATACGTGAAGGCAGAGTGTTTCTTCTGCAGGAAGACTGGGCATCTTGCGAAGGCATGCCGACTGAAGGGAAACCCAGCTTTTAAAGCTATGAGTCCAGCGTTCAAAGCTATGAGTAGAAATCCCAAGAGACTACATAGCATGGAAGAACAACAACAGGACGAGATGTTAGAGTTACATGTCATCAGGAGCACGAGGTTAACGGACAGCGATTCGGAAAGCATCAAAATCCACATGGATGTTGCGGGATTCAAGATATCAATGGAAATTGACACGGGTGCCTTCGTGAGTGTAGTACCGGAGTCACTATACCGTGACAAATTGCGTGATTCCCAACTGGAGAAATCCAAGACAGAGCTGCAAGGCTACTCGGGAGAGAAAATTCCTGTGGTAGGTCGTATCACCGTACCGGTGAAATATAAAGATCAATTTCAGCACTTGCCTCTAATAATAGTGAAAGGAGACAAGCCTGCCTTACTAGGAAGAAATTGTTTGAGCTCACTGAAGCTAGATTGGAGTAAGATTTAGTGTGTGGAAGTGAGATTTTCATCAACGGATAAGGTATCAAGAAGTATCCGAAGGTGTTCTACGAAACGGGCAGTCCGATCCAAGGCTTCAAGGAGCGTGTCAGGGCACAGAAGGATGCTAGATCGGTTTACTACAAACCACGTTCCGTACCATATGCACTCAAGGAGAAAGTTGAGCAAGAACTCAAAAGACTAGAGACTGAGAACATTATTTGTAAGATAGAGTGATGTAATTGGGCTACACCCATTGTTGTTGTACCCAAGTCCCCAAGTCCGATGATAAGGTAAGATTGTGTGGTGATTATAAAGTATCCGTAAACCAGGTTCTAGAGGGTAATGTCCCCAATACATTGCTGAATATAGAAGATTTGTTCACAACACTGACAGGTGATCAGATCTTCTCAAAACTGGATCTTACGAATGCCTACTTACAGCTTGAACTAGATGAGGAGTCCAAGTCATGTTTGACTGTAAATACTCATCTAGGCCTATATCAATTTAATAGGCTACCATTTGGAGTGTCTTCCGCCCTGCCATATTCCAAGGGGTGGTGAACCACATTTTGCAAGGTATTGAAGGGGTAGTATGTTATTTGAATGACATACTAATTGCAACACCAAATAGGCAAATTCATAATAACATATTGAATGAAGTCCTCAAACGGATGGAGAAGCACAGAGTACGAATGTCTGCTCGTAAGTGTGAGTTATTTAAAAACTCAATGGAATACTTAGGGTACAGAGTAGACAAAGATGGTTTACATCCAACCATGGAAAAATTGGATGCAATTAGAAATGCACCCACTCCCAGGAATGTCACTGAACTTCGTTCATTCTTGGGTCTTTTGAACTATTATGGGAAGTTCCTACCAAATTTGTACTACATCCACTGAATGAACGTTTGAAAAAACAGGTCCATTGGAAGTGGTCAAAAGAATGCGATACAGCATTCAAGGAATGTAAAAGCAAATTGGTAGAGAGCACCATGTTAGTTCACTATGACATATCTAAGGCGATTAAGCTAGCATGTGATGCCTCTCCATATGGAGTTGGGGCAGTAATCTCTCATGTATTAAGTACTGGGGAGGAGAGACCAATTGCTTTTGCTTCACGCACTCTCAGTGCCAGTGAGAGTAATTATGTGCAAATTGAAAGGGAAGCTTTGGCATTCATTTTTGGGGTCAAGAAGTTTCACAAATACTGTATGGTCGTACGTTTACCATCATTACGGACCATAAGCCCCTAACAGCAATCCTCCATCCAAAGTCCCCAGTTCCAACATTAGCTGCAGCCTGAATGCAGAGATGGGCTTTGATTTTGTCAGTATATACATATAATATTGAATACAGACGATCAGCTGATCACAGTAATACTGATGCAATGTCTAGATTGCCTTCCCCATCACAAGTTACACTCGATAGGGAAGAAGTGTTTATTTTTCATATATTGATGAACTGCCAGTCACAGCTGAAGAGATTGGTAGAGCAATCAAACGTGACCCAGTGATGTCAAAGGTGTATGAGTATATTGCAAATGGATGGCTAAACCAGGTAACAGACAAAGATACACATCCATTCTTCATTCTTGGGAATGAATTATCAGTCGATAAAGATTGTATCATGTGGGGTGCAAGAGTGGTTATACCAAATAAATTCAGGTCCAAATTATTAGGAGACCTCCATGACCAGCACCTGGGAATGTGCTTGACCAAGAGTTTTGCACGCAGTTATTTATGGTGGCCAGGTCTTGATAAAGATATAGAGTACATCATGAGTCAGTGTACGACATGTCAATTGGTAAGCAAGCAACCACCACCAGTACCATTACAGCCATGGAAATGGCCTCCCAGGGTGTGGCAAAGGCTACATATTGATTTTGCTGAGTTAGAATGACAACAATTGTTCATTGTGATTGATAGCCATTTGAAGTGGGTTGAGGTGATTCCAAAGTGGAAAATAACAAGTAAAACATTGGACATTTTACGAAAATTTTCTTCATTTGGCCTCCCTGAAGAGATTGTTTTGGATAATGGACCACAATTTCATTCAGAAGAATTTGCACAATTCACGAGCAAAAATGGTGTGAAACATACCAAGGTTCCACCATACTACCCTGCTTCGAATGGTGCAGCAGAGCGCACTGTACAAATTGTTAAACATGCCCTGATAAAACAAATGTTAGATCCAAATCCAAGGAAACAACAGTTGTCATTGGATCACAAATTGGCTAATTTTTTGATTACATATCGAAATACTCCTCATACAACTACTGGTAGAACACCAGCAGAGTTGTTTCTCAAACGACAGCCACGAACCAGGTTCTCGTTGTTAAAGCCAAATTTGGCACAGTCCGTAGAAGAGACACAATTAAGACAGAAAGAGAATCATGATAGAGGTAGAGTAAAAGAGAGAAGTGTGAAATTAAACCAGAAGGTGAGAGTGAAGAACCATCACCATAAATGGTTAAAGTGGTTACCAGGAAGAGTGGTGAAGATATGTGATCCTCGCACATATTTAGTAAAGATGTTTGATAATGGACAGGTTAGGTTTGTTCATATTGATCATATTTTACCTACAGACATGGAAGGAGTTGAAGGTGGGAATGATTCAATTATTTCTGACTCATCAGATAGTTTTGATATACTAGTAGCAAATTCTAAATCCAAAGTACTGGAAACAATTCCAGGAGAGAATCAGAATGAAAGTCTGAGTCTAAGTCAGGTAAACAAAGAGCCTGAAGTTAGAGTGAGTTCAAATGAAAATCAAGGAAATTCCATGGAGGAAAACGTTCCTCAGGATGAGCCTCGAATGAGTTTAGATTTGACACCATGTTTGGAAGGTTCTGTTAGAGAGTGAAGGTATCCTCTTCGAAACAGAAAACAAGTGATAAAGTTAAATTTGAAAATATGGAAAAAAAAGTTTATATCCTGTGTTATGTATAATGTTTGTTATAATAACTTCTTCATTAAGGAGGAAGTGTAATGTCTGTAAGCTTGTAATGTTTGTAGCCCACACTGTGGATGTGGACGTATTGTGTACTGCAAGTGCAGGGTTAATAATAAACAGAACCGGCAGATTTCCGGAGACTTCCGAGAGAGCTGCTTGCCATGTTAGGAAGCTGTGTGTGCTGTGCTCTGTGAATATATCACATTTGGTATGAAGTGAATAATGACAGTGTTGTGACTTTTGGATTCCATCCACTCGAACGATGTCCCTTGTAACACATGCACGAGTTTTTCGAGAAATTGGATGTGGGTGTAAAGGGGGTTGTAAGAATGTGATCCGTCTTCCCAGAGTTCCCTCTCCCCCCTCCTGCTTCCTCTCTCTCTTGCCCCCGCTGTGTCTCTTTCTCTCTCTTCCCCCCTACCCCCGCATCTATCTCTCTTCCCCCATCTCTCCCCCCGCCCGCAGGCTCTGAGGAATAACGTGGTCTTCCCATTGCGAGGCCCTATTTCCAGTTTCGGGTGGGAGGCCTCGGGGGCGGAGTCGAGAGGACACAGGTGCAGAAGGACAAAAAAAAGGACAGTATAAATAGACACACCTAACATTTAAAATATAAAGAAAGATGAATGACCGAGTTAATGCTTTGAGAACGGCTCTGGTGGCTCAGCTGGTAAATGCGTTCTCTCGTTATTGAACTAAGTCATAGAGACTGATTTCCCAGTCCAATCCCCGGTTTGTTCTAAGTAAGGTAATCTCAGGCCATAGGATTTCAACAATTAGCTTCAATCTCCCTAGATTAGAGAAGAGAAAAATCTGGGAGAGCTCCCACTGACATCTGCTATCAAGTGATCCCTTTCGAAAATACATATTTGTGAATGTTTGGTGATTATCCCCACCAGATGACTAACCTGCCAACACTCACTGTCTTGACTCACACCTGGAAACTGGTGATTTGGGTGAGTGGGTGGAGGTCAGTAAGTAACTGTACAGGAATTAACATCATCTGGAATGAGAGAAAGAAAATGTGGGGAGGGCAAAACAAAGAAGAGTTTGTGGTTTGGGATCAGTTTGTTGATTTTTCATAACTCCATGCCATTTATTTCCAAACCAAAAAAAATCTAATTTGCTGCAGGCATGACTGCACAATCATTGGAAATGCATAAATACAGCCAAGCAACATTTAGGAACATAGGAACAGGAGTAGGCCATTCAGCCCCTTGAGCCTGTTCTGCCATTCAATGAGATCACAGCTGATCTGTATCTTAACTCTGTCCAGCTGCCTTGCACCATATTCTTTTGTACTCTTGTCTAGGAAAAATTTATCAATCTCAGATTTTAAATTATTAATTGAGCTACCATCTACCGCTTTTTGTGGGAGAGTTTTCGACACTTCTACCAACCTTTGTGTGAAGAAGTGTTTCCTAACTGTTCTCCTGAATAGCGTGGCTGTGATTTAAAGGTTGTGTTTCCTTGTCCTAGACTCCCCTACCAGCAGAAAAGGTTTCTCTCTAACTTATCAAATCCTTTCAAAATCCTAAAAAACCTCAATCAAATCACCCCTTAACTGTCTATATTCCAGGGAATACAAGCCTAGTTTATGTAATCTCTCCTCATAAGCTAACCCTTGGAGCCTTGGTAACAATCTGGTGAATCTGCGTTGCACTCCTTCCAAGGCCAATATATCCTATCTAAGATGCTGTGCCCAGAACTGTACTCCAGATGTAGTCTAACCAGGCCTTTGTATAGCTGTAGCAAAACTTCCTCCCCTTTATATTCTAGCCCTCTAATTATAAAGGCTAACATTCCATTAGCCTTTTTGCTTATTGAGTGCCTTCTGAATGTCCATATAAACTACCATAGACATTCCCTGTCTACTAGTTTAGTTACTTACTCAAAAGATTCAACTAGATTCGTTGGACAGGATTTACCCTTTACGGTCCTCTAACTCTGCCCTCTTGAGCATCCTTGATTATAATCGCTCAACCATTGGTGGCCATACCTTCTGTTGCTTAGGCCCCAAGCTCTGGAACTCCCTGCCAAAGCTCTCCACCTCTCTTTCCTCCTTCAAAGCTCCTTAAAATATATCCCATTGACCAAGCTTTTGGCCACCTGCACTAATTTCTACTTATATGACTCAGTGTCAAATTTTGTAAAAGTCTCATAATACTTCTCTGAAGCGCCTTGGGATATTTCACTACATTAAAAGGTGCTATATAAATACAAGTTGTTGTTGTTGTTGTTTACAAATGCATGTAGGGCTCTCTCTAATCAGCTCAAATTTCTCATCAGTGCTCAGTCATTCTGTCCTTGATTATGGATTCCAATAACTGCCAGTTCTACAGCAATCAACTGTGATTGCATTACCACACCATTTGGTTATTTCTTCTTTTTAAGACAAAGATATATACAGCATTTTTAACCATAATTGCCATTTACTTTCTCAATAATTTTACGTTGGCACTTTTGTCTTCATCTATTGTAGCTAAAAGATATTAGCAGAAGAATGTTTACTGCTAATTCCAAACATAATCTGTGCTTTAATTACATAGTATAAACCACAGAAAGAATTAACAGACGTGACTCTCTAAGCTGGATGAAGTCTGTAGCTACGAATTAAAAACTAAAACAAAGATAGAAATACTGTTTTATCACGATGATGTTAGTTTACCGTAATTTTTATTACTCACAGACGAATTTAAAATTCGCCAAAACAATTTTATTTTTGAACATTTGTAAACAAAAAAAAATAGTAATTTCTGTAGAATATTTTTCCTAAAATGTTCTTTTCTCAGTAAAGTATAGCATGACATTTAGTGCAGCTCATTTCTGAGCCTGCTTATACCATTGATGTTTATGGCTGAGAAGGGGATCATTCGGCAAATCAGGTTTGTGCCAACTCTTTGCTGGGGCAAATCTAAAACGAACCGTACTAACCCTGCTGTATCTTCTGTTTCAAATTTAGCCATCTTTTCTTTAGAAAGGTACAATGATCGCTGCCTCGGTTACTTTTTGCGGCAAAACATTCAATGTTCTAACTCTGCGCAAAGAAAAACCGTGTCACAAACCACATAAATCTTAATAGGATTTGATATCGACATCTGCCAGTTCCCGTTTCCCCCTTGTGGAGGAATGCGCCGATTGAACTGGTTCTTTTTACCTCTTTGATGATGTCGTACTCTTCTTCGGAATAACGCCTTTTTCTGTTAAAGTATTTCCACGAGATGAACACAACGCTGCCCAGGATTGCAGCCACAGCTCCTATTGCCGTTCCAATTTGCCTCAGGTGAGCCATCGTTCCACGTCGATTCCCAACCAACCGGGACAATAGACGCCGCCTCTCCCTGTGCACAACGTCTGCCACCACTGCTCCAGCACGTCACGCCGCAGACTCACACCCAGCCACACAAGCAGACTATTTACAATTTACAACCAAGCGACACATGCAAAGGACCAAAGAAAGTTGGAGACGGGTTTAGGATTTTCTGTGCGTGCATTGTGGGAATCCGCTTATGGTTTGTTTGGCTGCTAATAAATGAACTGTTTTAACATCCTCAGATTATTGCCAGGAGGGAAGGCATCTCAAACTCTGTCACAGAGAAACAAAATAACCGTACGTGCTTATTATCTTTAATTGAATTGCCTGCTGGACTGTCCAAATACAATTCTCTTCAGTGACAAAATGACTGGTGTAACGGTTACATTACATTATCTTATTGTCTGCTAAGGAAATACTGTTTGAAACAAACATAACATATTTGGGCCAGAATTTGGGGTCTCCGTGACGGCGCACTCTCTGCGAGTACACCGTCGTAATCCATTTGAAGGGCCTCGCAACTTCCATGCGCGAAATCAGGAACTTGCAACCTGTCGCCTTGACAAATCATCCGAGGCGCATGGGAAATCAGAATTGCTGGCACTGAGTTGGGCTATTTGCCGAAAAAACTGCTCAGCAATTGCCCACGAAACTCTTACCGCTTGCAAAATCAGGCCCATCAGCATAAGAGTATATATATAGTTTAACATCTGTGGTGGGGAAAATGCTTGAAACTATCATTAAGGAAGAAATAGCGGGACATCTAGATAGAAATAGTGCAATCAAGCAGACGCAGCATGGATTCATGAAGGGGAAATCATGTTTAACTAATTTACTGGAATTCTTTGAGGATATAACGAGCATGGTGGATAAAGGTGTACTGATGGATGTGGTGTATTTAGATTTCCAAAAGGCATTCGATAAGGTGCCACACAAAAGGTTACTGCAGAAGATAAAGGTACGCGGAGTCAGAGGAAATGTATTAGCATGGATAGAGAATTGGCTGGTGAACAGAAAGCAGAGAATCGGGATAAATGGGTTCTTTACGGGTTGGAAATCGGTGGTTAGTGGTGTGCCACAGGGATCGGTGCTGGGACCACAACTGTTTACAATATACATAGATGACCTGGAAGAGGGGACAGAGTGTAGTGTAACAAAATTTGCAGATGACACTAAGATTAGTGGGAAAGTGGGTTGTGTAGAGGACACAGAGAGGCTGCAAAGAGATTTGGATAGGTTAAGCGAATGGGCTAAGGTTTGGCAGATGGAATACAATGTCGGAAAGTGTGAGGTCATCCACCTTGGGAAAAAAAACAGTAAAAGGGAATATTATTTGTGGAGAAATTACAACATGCTGAGGTGCAGAGAGACCTGGGGGTCCTTGTACATGAAACTCTTTTGAGTTTACCTGCAAAACATAAAAACATTAAACGGTGCTACCCGACCTGGGTGACACTCCAGACATTTACAAGGCCCTTTTAGCCTACTGCACCTGGTATTCCCAGGCAGTCTCCCATCCAAGTACTAACCAGGCCTGACTCTGCTTAGCTTCTGAGATCAGACGAGATCGGGCATTTTCAGACTAGTGTGGCCGTAGGCATCCTTGTACATGAAATCCCAAAAAAAAGTTAGTTTGCAGGTGCAGCAGGTAATCAGGAAGGCGAATGGAATGTTGGCCTTCATTGCGAGAGGGATGGAGTACAAAAGCAGGGAGATGCTGCTGCAACTGTACAGGGTATTGGTGAGGCCGCACCTGGAGTACTGCATGCAGTTTTGGTCACCTTACTTAAGGAAGGATATATTGGCTTTGGAGGGGGTACAGAGACGATTCACTAGGCTGATTCCGGAGATGAGGGGTTTACCTTATGATGATAGATTGAGTAGACTGGGTCTTTACTCGTTGGAGTTCAGAAGGATGAGGGGTGATCTTATAGAAATATTTAAAATAATGAAAGGAATAGACAAGATAGAGGCAGAGAGGTTGTTTCCATTGGTGGGGGAGACTAGAACTGGGGGGCACAGCCTCAAAATACGGGGGAGCCAATTTAAAACCGAGTTGAGAAGGAATTTCTTCTCCCAGAGGGTTGTGAATCTGTGGAATTCTCTGTCCAAGGAAGCAGTTGAGGCTAGCTCATTGAATGTATTCAAGTCACAGATCGATAGATTTTTAACCAATAAGGGAATTAAGGGTTATGGGGAGCGGGCGGGTAAGTGGAGCTGAGTCCACGGCCAGATCAGCCATGATCTTGTTGAATGACGGTGCAGGCTCGAGGGGCTAGATGGCCTACTCCTGTTCCTAATTCTTATGTTCTTATGTTTATAAGCCTTAAACAAATCAAAAATGATGCACATACACTTACTTAGCTTATTGAAATATTGGTCCGGATTAAGATGTTCAAAATTATTTATCAAAAAATTAATTTTTTATTGAGGTTGGTGCAATGACAAAACTTATGAATAAAACTGAAATTCAGTACATTTATATTTATTAGAATTCTTTGGGGATTCCATTGCATATCATTAGAGTCCTTCGTAAATGACTGCAATGGAATCCTCCTTTGTGATTGGGGGGCTGGGCCCACGTGATCCCAGGGATGCTTCTGATCCGCCTGCATCCCTGGGATCCATGGGCCTTTAAGTTGACATCCACCGAGAGGCCTGAGACTGGAACTCTCCACAGCCTGGAGTTCGGTTCAGATTTGTTTTACGAGTCAGAGATGTACGCCGGAGGTACACCTCCGACTGCAGATTCTACCCCATTATGTAAAATAACAACATGAGCTCGGACATTCTATTTCATGAAGTAAAATTACATTTGTCGTTATGTTTTTTTTTAAAAACTAAAATATTTTATTTCCATCCTAAGGATCTACTTATCTAAAAAAAAACTTTCAAACAAAAGAAAATATTTCCCACAATCTAAAATATTTTGAGCAAAATGTCCTATGTTTTGTCTATATTAGTAAGTGGATGATACAGTAAAGAATAAATTATAAGATAGCCCCAGTTAATATCTTGTATCTCTTGAATTATGTATGATCTTTTAACAAAATGCTCTTAACTCTTTTAGAGTTTATCTGTAAAACATAAAACATTAAACCGTGCCACCCGCCCTGGATGACACAGCAGACATTTACAAGGCCCCTTTTTTTTCTTTTTTTTTGGTTTTTTTTTGGGGCGCTAAAATCAAATTTTTTCCGGTGCCCCCTATAAAAGGGAAGGGGACACTAAAAGCACCGGCAATTAAAACAAATTAAACTTTAAAATGTAAAATCAAATTAAAATTTGGTTGCCGGGCGTGATGATGCACTCCAGTCCCTCCGGTGCCCACCTCTCGCGGAAGGCCGCGAGCGTACCGGTGGACACCGCGTGCTCCATCTCCAAGGACACCCTGGACCGGACAAAATGCTCTTAACAAGAACTTTCATTTTATCAGCTGCTGTTTAGTAAGCTAAACTGATTAAAGAAAGATACAGAGGAGTGATAATGGGGTACTTCACTTATCCTAATATAGATTGGGATAGTAACAGTGTAAAGGGGGAGGAATTTTCTGAATTTGTGTACAAGAGAATTTTATTGATCAGTGTGCTTCCAGCCCAATGTTTCAGTGGGAGAGCATTTGGGGAACAGTGATCATAATACCATCAAGTTTAGAATAGTTATAGAAAGGGACAAAGTACAATCAAAAGTAAAAATACTTAACTGGGGGAGGGCTAACTTCACTGAGTTGAAAAGGGAAATGGCCCAGGTGGATTGGAATCAAAAACTGGTAGGCAAAATAGCATCATTATCATCATAGGCAGTCCCTCGGAATCGAGGAAGACTTGCTTCCATTCTAAAAATGAGTTCTTAGATGGCTGAACAGTCCAATACGAGAACCACAGTCCCTGTCACAGGTGGGGCAGATAGTCGTTGAGGGAAAGGGTGAGTGGGACTGGTTTGCCGCACGCTCTTTCCGCTGCCTGCGCTTGATTTCTGCATGCTCTCGGCGATGAGATTCGAGGTGCTCAGCGCCCTCCCGGATGCACTTCCTCCACTTAGGTCAGTCTTTGGCCAGGGACTCCCAGGTGTCGGTGGGGATGTTGCACTTTATCAGGGAGGCTTTGAGGATGTCCTTGTAACGTTTTCTCTGCCCACCTTTGGCTCGCTTGCTGTGAAGGAGTTCCGAGTAGGGCACTTGCTTTGGGCGCCTCGTGTCTGACATGCGAACGATGTGGCCTGCCCAGTGGAGCTGATCAAGTGTGGTCAGTGCTTCAATGCTGGGGTAGTTGGCCTGGTCGAGGACGCTAACGTTGATGCATCTGTCCTCCCAGGGATTTGTAGGATCTTGTGGCGACATCGTTGGTGGTATTTCTCCAGCGACTTGAGGTGCCCACTGTACATGGTCCATGTCTCTGAGCCATATAGGAGGGCGGGTATTACTACAGCCCTGTAGATCATGAGCTTGGTGGTGGATTTGAGGGCCTGGTCTTTAAACACTCTTTTCCGAAGGCTGTGCTGGCATACTGGAGGCAGTGTTGAATCTCATCGTCAATGTCTGCTCTTGGTAAGAGGCTCCCGAGGTATGGGAAATGGTCCAAATTGTACAGGGCCTCACCGTGGTTCTTGATGACTGGGGGGGGCCGTGCTTTCGTACGCCTCAGTAAGTATGTTGACTGTGACTTGGAGTTTAGCCTCTATGTGTGCAGACGCAGGCGTCATCCATGTACTGTAGCTCGACGACAGACATTGGAGCTGTCTGACGTCTTGGACCTGGCCTGAAGGTTGAACAGGTTCCCACTGGTTCTGTAGTTTAGTTCCACTCCAGCGGGGAGCTTGTTGACTGAGGTGGAGCATGGCAGCGAGGCAGATTGAGAAGAGGGTTGGGGCGATAACACAGCCCTGTTTGACCCCAGTCTGGACGTGGATTGGGTCTGTAATGGATCCATTGGTAAGGATCATGGCCTGCATTTCGTCGTGGAGCAGGCGGAGGATGGTGACGAACTTTTGGGGGCATCTGAAATGGAGGGGGACGCTCCATAGACCCTCGCAGTTGACAGTGTCAAAAGCCTTTGTAAGGTCAAGAAGGCCATGTATAAGGGCTGGTGCTGTTCCCTGCAATTTTTCCTGCAGCTGTCGCACTGTAAAAATCATGACCTTTGTGCCCCGTAGCAGACGAAATCCACACTGTGACTCTGGGAGGAGCTCCTCAGCTACAGGAAGAAGACGGTTAAGGAGAACTCTAGCGACGACTTTCCCAGTGGCTGATAATAGGGAGATTTCTCTGCAGTTGCCGTAGTCGGACTTGTCCGCTTTTTAAAAGATGGTCACGATCACTGCATCTCTGAGATCCCCCGGCATGCTCTCCTCCCTCCAGATGAGAGAGATGAGGTCATGTATGTGCCTCTCCGCCATAATTCAGTGCCTCAGCGGGGATTCCATCTGCTCCTGTAGCCTTGTTGTTCTTAAACTGTCTTATGGCTTTTTCTACCTTATGCAGTGCTGGGGTTTTACTGAGGTGGTGGCGGGTAGCATGCTGCGGGATGGAGTCGAGAACACTCGAGTCAAAGGCAGAGTCTCGATTGAGGAGATCTTCAAAATGCTCCTTCCAGCGGGCCCTGACTGCTTCGGTGTCCTTGATGAGCGTTTCCCCGTTCATGGCCAGCATTGGGGTGGGGCCTTGGGTTTTTGGACCGTAGGTGGCCATGACTGCGATGAAGAATCCGCGCAAATCATGGCTGTCGACCAGCTGTTGTATCTCCTGTGCTTTCTCTATCCATCACCTGTTCTTTAGGTCCTGGGTTTTTTGTTGGACCTCAGCCTTAAGCCGTCTGCCTTTCTGCTCCTGAGTTGGGTTGTTTAAGGCTCAGAAATGCCCTTCGCTTGCGATCTATTAACTCTTGGATCTCCTGGTCATTCTCATCAAACCAGTCCTGGTGTTTCCTGGTTGAGTGACCGAGCGTCTCTTCACAGGCACTGGTTATGGAGGCCTGGAGGGCAGACCAAGCGCTGTGGGCATTCTGCGACTCGGGGTCATCAAGGCACACCAGGTTAGCTGTGAGGTGCTGACTGTATCGGGCTCTCTTAGCTGGGTCTTTAAGTGCCCCGGCATTGACTTTCTTGCGGCACTGCTTCTGCTGCCCCCTCCGCTTTGGGGCTATGTTGATATTAATGATGGATCGGATTAGGCGGTGGTCCGTCCAGCAGTCGACAGCTCCTGTCATGATGCGGGTGAAGCGCACATCCTTGCAATTCCTGGCTCGGACGATGACAATTGCAAAAATAGCAATTGAACAATGTAAAGCCTTAAAAGAGGAGATGGTTCGGGTACACAGTGGACACATTCCAATAAGGGGTAAAGGAAGGGCATCCAAAGCTAGAGCTCATTGGATGACTAAAGATATAGAGATTAAAATGAGATAGAAAAAGGAGGCTATGACAATTGTAAGTATCATAATACAGTAGAGAACCAAGCTGAATATAGAAAGTACAGAGGAGATCTAATAAAGGGAATAAGAGGGGCAAAGAGAGAATATAAGAATAGGTTAGCATATATAAGGGAGCCCACAAGTCTTTTAAAAACATATAAATAGTAAAAGGGCAGTCATAGGATGGGTCCAATTAGGGACCAAGAAGGAGATCTTATGGAGGCAGAGAGCATAGCTGAGATACTAAATAAGTACTTTATATTTGCCTTCTCGAGAAAAGAGGATACTGTCAATGAAGCAGTAAAGGAGGAGGCAGTAGCACTATTGCAAAGGATAAAAATAGATAAAGGGGATGTAAAAAGTTGGCAGCCCTCAAAGTTGAAAAGTCACCCAGTGCAGATGGGATGTGAGGGAAGTAAGGGTAGAAATTGCAGAGGCTCTGGCCACAATCTTCCAATCCTCCTTTGACATGGGAACACTGCCAGAAGACTGGAGGATTGCGAATGTTTCTCCCCTTTTTTTAAACGGGTGTGAGATAAACCTGGCATCACCAGCCCAAAGTCAGTGGTGAAGAAACTTTTAGAGACAATAATCCGGGACAAAATTAATTAATTGGCATTATGGAAAAGTATGGGCGAATAAATGAAAGTCAGCACGGATCTGTTAAAGGCAAATTATGTATAACTAACTTAATTGAGTTCTTTGAATGGAGAAGCTTGATGAGGGCTGTGTGATGATGTTGTGAATATGGACTTTCAAAAGGTGTTTGACAAATACCACATAATAGACTTGTTCGTAAAATTAAAGCCCATGGGATTAAAGGGACAGTGGCAACATGGATACAAAATTGGCTAAATGACTAAAAACAGAGAGTTCTGGTGAATGATTAGTTATCAGACTGGAGGGAAGTATACAGTGGTGTTCCCCAGGGGTCGGTATTAGAATCACTGCTCTTCTTGAAATATATTAATGACATGGGCCCGAGTTTGGTGAAACTTAAGTACCGCCCAAAGGACCGCGAAAATCCTGACTGTACTTTGGGTAGATGTTTCATGAAAAAATGTGGGAAAGACCGCCCGGTGGCAAAAATGGGCCTTGCATGCCAATTCTGGGCGGCAGCGGGCGGTAGATCCCATTCTGGGTGGCAAATGTGATCTTCGGCAAAGTGCCGCCGAGGATAGAGTCGGGCCCAGGGAGGAGGGAACTGATAAAATAAAAAGTTTTCAAAGCAATAAAAATAACCCACCAGAAATCCTTCAGGGGACCCCATCCACCTAAATCCCTGCAAAAGAAATAAAGAAAAGTGGACTAACTTTTTTTGCAGGTCTTCATACTTACTGTTCAGATAAGACCTGCCTCTACGCGGCGGGTTTTTCCCCCTGCTGGAGCGGGAGGGCTCTTGTGGGTGTTGTATGGCAGCGAATGCCAGCGGACGGTCCTCAGCGGTCTTCTCTCCCTGCAGGCATGAGGACCTGCCGAAACTCGCTCGGAGGGGAGAGCGCCCAAAAAACATTCGAGACTGCCGAGAAAACTCGGTGGTAACCGACGGTAAGTCGACTAAACTCGGGTTCATGGACTTGGGTATACAGAGCATAATTTCAAAATCTGCAGATGATACAAAACTCAGAAATGTAGTAAATAATGAGGAAGATAGTAACAGACTTCAGTGGGACATAGACAGACTGATAAAATGGATAAATTAAATTTAATGCCGAGAAGTGTGAAATTATACATTTTGGTGGGAAGAATGAGGAGTGGCAATATGAACTAAATGGTATAATTTTAAAAGGGTGCAGGAAAAAGCATCTGGGATCCTTGGTTTTATTAATAGAGGAATAGAGTACAAAAGCAAGGAAGTTATGCAAAACCTTTATAAAACAATGGTTAGGCCTCAGTTGGAGTATTATGTTCAATTCTGCGCACCATACTTTAGGAAGAATGTCAAGGCCTTGGAGAGGCTGCAGAAGAGATTTACTAGAATGGTACCAGGGATGAGTGATTTCAGTTATGTGGAGATACTGAAGCTGGGGTTGTTCTCATTAGAGCAGAGAAGGTTAGAAGAGATTTGATAGAGGTCTTCAAAATCATGAATGGTTTTGATACATTAAATAAGGAGAAACTGTTTCCAGTTTCTGGTTGATGACACCAAGTTAAGGTGATTGGCAAAAGAACCAGCGGTGACATAAGGAAACATTTTTTAACACAACAAGTTGTGATCTGGAATGCACTGCCTGAAAGGTTGTGGAAGCAGATTTAATAGTAACATTCAAAAGAGAATTGGATAAATACTTGAAGGGAAAAAGATTTGCAGGGCAATGGGAACAGAGCAGGGTAGTGGGATTAATTTAACTCATCTATCCATCTATATTTTCAAAATAGATTCACATCTGATTTTTATCAGGATTTCTCTTTCCAAATGTAAATGAAAGCAGGTCGAGCAATTTTCCATTTTCTTTATTCTTTTTCCAGGTTTATTTTAAATTGGATTTTCCAGAAACTACAAGCAATGTCCCCCAGCTATTTTTAAATATGTGCATGCTAAGTAAATCTGCAATCTCGACAGTTCACTATTTTATTAAAACAAGTATCAGTTGTGGCTCAGTGGGTAGCACATTCGCCTCTGAGTCAGAAGGTTGTAGGTTCAAGTCCCACTCCAGGGACTTGGGCACTAAAATCTAAGCTGACACTCCAGTGCAATGCTGAGAGAGTGCTGCACTGTTGGAGGTGCTGTCTTTTGGATGAGACATTAAACCGAGATCCCGTCTGTTCTCTCAGATGGACGTATAAGATCCCATGACACTAGTTCGAAGAAGAGCAGGGGAGTTATCCCCAGTGTCTTGCCCAATATTTATCCCTCAATCAACATAACAAAGAAATAGATTATCTGGTCATTATCACATTGCTGTTTGTGGGAGCTTGCTTATGCACGAATTGGCTGCTGAGTTTCCTACATTACAACAGTGACTACACTCCAAAAGTACCTAATTGGCTGTAAAACGCTTTGAGACGTCCGGTGGTTGTGAAAGGCGTTATATAAATCCAAGTCTTTTTCTTTCTTTAAAGCTAAACTTGTCTGCCAGAGAAATTGCCTTTATCTTGTGTTTGCGATTAAAGCATACTGACACTCATAGTAATGTTAAAGGCGGGTCACCACCCCAATAGTAATAGATACTGTGATATTGGCTTATACGCACCACCCTTTATTGTTTTGGAGACTGGAGATCACCAGAACATCTACAAACAACCCCCTTGCATTGGGAAGATACTAATTAAAAAAATGGGCATTCTGCCCCATGTAAAATCAGTATTAAATAATTAAAACAGCAATAGTCAAATCTGAATTAATAAGGCAGTCAATTCTGTATGGGGCCTGCCAATTGTGGAAAGCTTCTAGCAAACTGATGGGTGCAAAATGGTCACTCAGGCATGTCCTAATAGTCTATAAAAATGGGCAAGTGATCAGAGTAGGGATAATGGGTAAGTACTCAAATTGCCAGGATGTGATTAGTGGTGTCCTGCAGGAATCTGTATTGTGGCCTCAACTACAGGGTATTCATAATATTTATTTACGACTTACATGATGGCATAGAAAGTCATACATCCAAATTTGCCGATGACATAAAGGTAGATGGCATTGTAGGCAGTGTAGATGAATGCATAAAATTAGAAAAGGATATTGATACATTAAGTGAATGGGCAAAACTGTGGCAAATGGATTTCAATGTAAGCAAATGTGAGAACATCCACTTTGGACCTAAAAAGGATAGAACAGGGTACTTTCTAAATGGAAAGAGACTTGGGGGTTCAAGTACATAGATCATTAAAATGTTATGAACAGGTACAGAAAATAATCAAAAAGGGCTAATGGAATGCTGGTCTTTATATCTAGAAGACTAGAGTACAAGGGGATAGAAGTTATGCTGCAACAGTACAAAACCCTGGTTGGACCACATCTGGAGTACTGTGAGCAGTTCTGGGCACCACACTTTAGGAAGGATATATTGGCCTTGGAGGGAGCATAGTATAGGTTTACCAGAATGATACCCGGACTTCAAGGGTTAAGTTACGAGGAGAGATTACACAAATTAGGGTTGTATTCCCTAGAATTTAGAAGGTTAAGAGATTATCTGATTAAAGTTTTCAGGATATTAAGAGAAACAGATAGGGTAAAGAGAAACTATTCAGCTGGTTGGGGATTCTAGGACTAGGGGGCATAGTCTAAAGCCAGACCTTTCAGGAGTGAAATTAGGAAACACTTCTGCACACAAAGGGTGGTAGAAGTTTTGAACTCTCTTCCACAAACAGCAATTGATGCTAGATCAATTGTTAATTTAAAGTTGGAGATTGACAGCTTTTTGCTAACCAAAAGGTAATAAGAGACATGGGCCAAAGGCGGGTATATGAAGTTAGATCGTAGATCAACCATGATCTCACTGAATGGCGGAACAGGCTCGAGAGGCTTTATGGCCTATTCCTGTTCCTATGTAGTTGGTTACCTTTATAAATAACTGCAACTAGCTGCAACCAAGGAAAAAAAACTGGCCACCACGCATTACTGCTTTCCATCCTCCCCCAGTAACCTAGAAGTTAATGAAACTGAAAGCCGCTAAATCCCCCGGATGGCCTACAGTTTTGAAAGAGGTGGCGATAAAGATAGTGGATGCATTGGTTGTCATCTTCCAAAACTCCATAGATTCCAGAACAGTTCCTGCAGATTGGAAGGTAGCTAATGTAACTCTGCTATTTAAGAAAGGAGGGAGAGAGAAAATGGGGAGCTGCAGACTAATTAGCCTGAAATCAGTAGTAGGGAAAATGCTAGAATCTATTATTAAGGACGTGGTAACAGGGCACTTAGAAAATAATAATAGGATTGGGCAGAATCCACATGGATTTATGAAAGGGAAATCGTGTTTGACCAATCTGTTAAAGAGTTTTTTGCGGTTGTAACCAGCAGAATAGATAAGGGGGAAGCAGTGGATGTGGTGTGTTTGGATTTTCAGAAGGCATTCAATTAGGGGCCAGACAAGTGGTTATTACACAAAATTAGGGCTCATGGGATTGGGAGTAATATACTACATGGATTGAGGATTGGTTAATGGATAGAAAAAAGAAAGTAGGAATAAATGAGTCATTTTCAGGTTGACAGGCTGTAACTAGTGGGGTACCACAACTCTTTTTGGGGAGAAAAGTAGACATTAAATCAAGTGCCCCCCGATCTGGGGGACACTACAAAAATTTTTCAAGGCCCTTTTTTGTGTTTTTTTGGGGGTTTTTTGCGCACTAAAATCATATTTTTTCAAGTGCCCCCTATAAAAGTGGATGGGGAACACTAAAAACCCGGCAATTAAAACAAATTAAACTTTAAAACATATAAAATCAAATTAAAATTTGGTTGCCGGGGGTGACAATGCACTCCAGTCCCTCCGGCGCCCACCTCTCGTGGAAGGCCGCGATCGTACCGGTGGACACCGCGTGCTCCATCTCTAAGGACACCCTGGCCCAGATGTAGGCGCGGAAGAGAGGCAGGCAGTCAGGCTAAACGACCCCCTCGACCGCCCGCTGCCTGGACCGGCTGATGGCACCCTTGGCCGTGCCCAGGAGCAGTCCTACGAGGAGGCCCTCGGACTTACCCGCTCCCCTCCGCACAGGGTGCCCAAAGATCAGGAGTGTGGGACTGAAGTGCAACCAGAAATTGAGGAGCAGCCCATTTAAATAATGGAACAGGGGCTGCAACCTCGTACATTCAATAAAAACGTGGAACATGGACTCTTCCAGACCGCAGAAATTGCAGGCGGCCTGGGAGCCCGTGAACCGTCCTAAAAATTTATTGCATGGGACTGCTCCATGCACCACCCTCCAGGCCAAGTCCCCGATAAATAGTGGAAGGACTCCCGCGTAGAGTGCACTCCATCGGGGACCCCCGCCTCTTCCGGACGGCAAGATGGTACGCCATGGCGTGTCCGGACGGCAGACGAGGATGGCAAGGTTGAGAGTGTGCAGGAGCAGCCCGTACAGGAAACCCCTCCGCGCAGAACGGAGGGGATTTCCCCGAGGCAGCTCAAGCTGTGAGGCGCCGGCTCCCGAGGGAGGTTCCGGGGTTTGGCACCGATGAGGAATTCCGTCTGGACGGGGGTCAGTTCGGACGGGATTTCGTGGGGTACCACAAGAATTGGTGCTTGGGCCCCAGCTGTTTACAATCTATATCAACGATTTGGATGAGGGGACCAAATGTAATATATCCAAGTTTGCTGATACAAAATTAGGTGGGAATGTAAGTTGTGAGGAGGTTGCAAAGAGGCTTCATGGGTATATAGACAGGCTAAGTGAGTGGGCAAGAACATAGCAAATGGAATATAATGTGGAGAAATGTGAAATTATCCACTTTGGTAGGAAAAATAGAAAAGCAGAATATTTCTTAAATGGTGAGATATTGGGAAATGTTGGTGTTCAGAGGTACCAGGATGTCCTTGTACACAAATCACTGAAAGTTAACATATAGGTACAGCAAGCAATTAAGAAAGCAAATGGTATGTTGGCCTTTATTGCAAGAGGATTTGAGTATAAGAGTAAAGACATCTTACTGCAATTATAAAGGGCCCTGGTGAGACCGAACCTGGAACATTGTGTACAGTTTTGATCTCCTTACCTAAGGAAGGATATACTTGCCATAGAGGGAGTGCAACAAAGGTTCACCAGACTGATTCCTGGGATTGTCCGATGAGGAGAGGTTGAGTAGACTCGGCCTATATTCTCTAGAGTTCAGAAGAATGAGAGGTGATCTCATTGAAACATACAAAATTCTTACAGGGCTTAACAGAGTAGATGCAGGGAGGATGTTTTTTCTGGCTGGGAAATCTAAAACCAAGGGTCAGTCTCAGAATAAGCAGTCAGCCATTTAGAACTAAGATGAGGAGAAACTTCTTCACTCAAAGGGTGGCGAATCTTTGGAGTTCTCTACCCCAGAGGGCTGTGGATGCTCAGTCTTTGAGTATATTCAAGACAGGGATCGATAGATTTTTGGATATTAAGGGAATCAAGGGATTATGGGGATAGTGCAAGGAAGTGGAGTTGCAGTAGAAGATCAGCCATGATCTTATTGAATGGCAGAGCAGACTCGAGGGGTTGAATGGCCTACTCTTGCTCCTAATACTTATGTTACGTTAAAATTGTTAAGTTGCTATATAGGGAAATCATATGAACAATCCTATGCCGTGCCATGATTCATTAAATTAGTAGAATGATCCTCTGGGCCACTGGCCAGTCCTCAAGACGTCTATTTTTAAAGATCTTTCTGGTGCATTTTGTTTTGAAGATATTTTGCAGCAGAATTTCAATGCTATTAATGTGTCCTTTGTTTCCATACTACTGCCCATTGTTCTTTCCCTTTGAACTTCTGGCAATAAAACCCGCACAGGATTCATGTGTGTGTTTAGTGCTGAATACTTCATAAATAATGTTTTATAAAAGAAATGACATTAATATATTTTAAAGTTACTTTCCCTTTTAGGCCCTCCATGTTTGTATATTATTTCCAGCCAAGCACTTAGGCTTCTAGCAATGATTGGGTTCTACAAGCAAATTGAGTTTTTCTCAGCCATCCACAGATTCAATGAGAGTCTGAAAGAATATTGCCTATAAAATATTATGTGCAGTTTATGAAACCATCCACATATGTGAAATAAAGCATGTGTTAAAGATTAGACTTCACACATATACATGGTTTTTGAAAGTGTTTTTGATGCATTTTTGTCTTGGAATAGTGCTGTTTCTGCATTATTGCGTGTACAGCTTTTATTTTCCTGTTTTTTTCATGCCATAGAGGATTCTTGTTGTACACAGCTGCAGCCATAGCAGTTGCTGCCACCAACTGCAAGCATATCTCCAATCACCTTGCTCAGCATGGACATTCCATTGGGCCCTCCAAGGACTGTCATGGATTTGGAGGAATCGATGCAAAGGGAAGAAATGCATTGGTGCTGGGTGCTTCACCAAATGTTGTTTCCTGATTCTCTTTGTCTGATTCCCCAAAGTGGAAGTTTTTGTGCTGGTGCCTATGTTGAGGAGTGTTTGATGGGTGTCAGTTATGAATAGCCAGCTTCTTGTTCATCCCTGATGCCCTCTGCCACATCTTAGGAGCCCCCATATATTTTGAAGAAAATACATCTCTTTGGGCTGTCTTGAAGTTCTTTGCTACTCCCTGTATGTCCTTCACCCCAGTGATTTGGAGGGAAAATTTCTCAGGACAAATGCAGGTTGACTGAACCACCACTACTAGTGCTGATTCTCTCTTGATGGATATAGGTATCTTCTGCTTTAAGAACATATGAATGTATGAAAAATGGCAGGAAAAGTCCAGCTGGTCCCATCCCGGCATGGTGTAACTTCCAGTCACTATCAAGCTTCTGCCCCCGCCCCCGCCCCCACCCCCACCCCCCTCCCTCCCCATTACCCCATGAAATCTCCTTCGAAATGCAAAAACAGAGAGAAAAATATTTTAGGAAAAAATTCTGAACAATTCCTCTCCAACCCCTGAAGATGATCAAGCAAGCTCCAAGAGACCACAGTGACTGGGTGACAAAACACCCCAACAATCAACCTATCTTTCATGTGGAGATTCTTTAGCTACTTTCAGGAACTCAACCAGCTTCTTTAGAATGTTTACAGCAAATCTTCACATGCCCGCAACTTATTCCAGAGATTGACAACACTCTTTAAAATAAGTATCTCTTAGCATCCAAGCTATGCTTTTGGAACTTATACTTATTTTTCCCTGGTTTTCCACGACCTATCTAGTTCAAATAGCTTATCCACTTAGACTGAGTCTCATACTTTCATTATTTTAAAGAAGTCGTTTATATCTTTTCAAACTCTATGCTTTTTCAAAGTAAAAAGCCCCAGTTTCCTAAACCAGTCCCAGTAACTAAGGACCCTTAAACTAGGTATCAGTTTAGTGGCTCTCTAAATCTTTTCCAGGTCCTTTATATCCACCAAAATGTACAATGCCATATAGAAAGAATGGGTAGTGCTTCTTGTTGTATACTTACTTTTCCCGATAAAACATCCTAACACCCTATTCACTTTTACAATACTCCTACAAAACTGACCAGGAACCATCAACGAACCATGCAAATAATAATAGATGCTGTTAGCATGAGGAAGTAACATGAGGTGCACCCCGATGATGAGACTACATTCTGCATGGTCTTAAAAGATGACTCGGAGCGTGCAAATAGTTTGAGGAGCTATAGCAACCTGGTGACAGAACATGCAGCAGTTATGTGCAGTAATGAAGCCTGTACCTTTGGCAATCAAGAAGTTGCAGCTGTAGCTTAACAGACATGTTAAATGACTAGTCTGAAAATGCTTGATCTTGGAAGCTAAGCAGAGTCAGGCCTGGTTAGTACTTGGATGGGAGACTGCCTGGGAATACCAGGTGCAGTAGGCTTTAAAAGGAGCTGCTGCATGTATGAGGAGCAGCCGCCGAAATACCGGTGTCTGTGCTGTGGCCTGTGCTATTGTTCTGTGGGATGCTACAAGAAACACAAAGGTGATTGTAAATCACAAGAGTCTGGTTCAGTGTCAACAATTTTGGAGCTTTCGCCAGCACTGAGGGGAAACGGACACCACTGGTCCACAGATGATATCTTGGGCGAAGATGAAGAATCTGATCGGGTGCCATTAGAGAAACTGAAACTGTTGGAATCGGAGGAGTTGAATTGTTTACTTTGTAACCCTCACCTTAGACGTTTGCTATTGACAGTAGACAAAGCAGAGGATAAAGAAAGCATCACGAAGACAGCTATGCAGGAAACAATTTTTGTGGAATTTGCAGATCGATGTCTACAAATAGTTGAACCCCCAGAGAAAAAGAATGAGATTCCTGCCTCCTAGTATAAACTGTCTAACCGTTGAGCAAATAGTTTTATAGCTATCCTGGTTTTAATTATGTTTTTTTTTATTTGATTGCAAAATGGAGAGCTTGAGAACTCAACAACTCATTGAATGTGCTGTGATGCTAAAGGCTTTGGGAAACAAAATTGTTCAAAGTTTAATGTATAAACCATTGTAATAAAATGATTTTTTATTAAAGAACACAGTTGAAGAGTAAAAAAAATACTCCAACTGGAACCTAAAAAAATAAGGAATGAGGGACCCACTTTGAAGGCTAGATTGCTGATGTGGCACTACATTGTGCTCAATATTTGGTACATACATATTACATGCATTCTTTTCCTTTTGAGTGGGCACATTTTAACCAACTCTACCTTAGCAATTCCCCTCAATCCCAAAAATGGCCACGTCCCTCTGCTCTAACTACTACAGCATCACATCCATTCTTACTTTATCAAAGAGGACAATTCTATTATTTGCTCCAGGCATCTTCTTTACGACAGTCCGCCAGAACACTTGAGTTCAATGAAAAATGAAGAGCACCTGTTTAACAGCAACAACAGCCCTTTAAGAGCTGCTAACCTCATGCTGAGATGGTGGTGGGTAGCATGCTGCAGGATGGAGTCGAGGACACTCACGTCGAAGACGGTCTCAGTTGAGGAGATCTTCCAAGTGCTCCATTCAGCGGGTACTGACTGCCTCTCTGTCCTTCATGAGTACCTCTCCGTTCTTGACCAGTAGTAGGGTAGATCCTTGGGTGTTTGGGCCGTAGTTGGTCTTAACTGCGCTGAAGAATCCTCGCATGTTGTGGTTGTCGGCTTGCTGCTGGATCTCCTTCGCTTTCTCCACTCATCATCTATTCTTTAGGTCATGGTTTTTTTCTCGGCCTTCAGCCGTCTGTAGAGCTGCTTTCTTACTCTCGAGTTGGGTTGCTGCTTTAAGTTCAGAAATGCCTTTTGCTTACGGCTTATTAGCTCCTGGATCTTCTGGTTGTTCCCGCCAAACCAGTCTTGGTGTTTCCTGGTTTTGTGACCGAGCGTCTCTTCGCAGGTGCTGATTATGGAAGCCTCGAGGGCAGATCAGACGCTGTGGGCACTCTGCGTCTCTGGGTCATCGAGGGTCGCCAGATTGGCAGTGAGGCGCTGGCTGAATAGAGCTTTCTCATCAGGGTCTTTGAGTGCCTCTGCATTGATTTTCCTGCGGCATTATTTCTGTTGCCGTCGCTGTTTTGGGGCTATATTGATAGAGCGGATTAAGCAGTGGTCCGTCCAGCAGTCGTCGGCTCCTGTCATGGCGTGACTCCTAGTAAAACATCCTAACACCCTATTCACTTTTACAATACTCTCACATAACTGACCAGAGCCATCAATGAACTATGCAAACAATAATAGATGCTTTCAGCATGAGGAAGTAACATGAAGTTACTCCTCAACCGAGACTCTTGTCTTCAACGCGAGTGTCCTCGACTCCATCCTGCAGCATGCTACCTGCCACCATCTCAGCACAATCCCAGTCCGGCACGAGGTAGAAAAGGCCATCCGTCAGCTGAAGAACAACAACACATCAGCAGCAGATGGAATTCCTGCCGAGGCACTCAAGCATGGCAGAGAAGCACTACTGGCACGAATGCATGACCTTATCTCTCTTATCTGGAAAGAGGAGAGCATGCCAGGAGATCTCAGACGCCATGATCGTAATCATCTTCAAGAAAGGGACAAGTCTGACTGCGGAAACTACAGAGGAATCTCCCTGTTGTCAGCCACAGGGAAAGTCATCGCGAGAATCCTCCTCTATCGTCTTCTCCCTGTGGCTGAAGAGCACCTCCCAGAGTCGCAATGCGGATTCCATCCATTAAGGGGTACAATGGACATGATCTTCACCGCGCAACAGCTACAAGAGAAATGCAGGAAACAGTGCTAATCCTTGTACATGGCCTTCTTTGACCTCACAAAGGCCTCTGACACGGTCAATGTGAGGAATTATGGAGCTGCCCTCAAAAGTTTGTCACCATCCTCCGCCTGCTCCACGATGACATGCAAGCCGTGATCCTGACCAACGGACCAGACCCAATCCACATCCGGACCGGGGTCAAGCAAGGCTGCATCATCGCACCAACGCTCTTCTCGATCTTCCTTGTTGCAATGCTTCAGCTCACCCTCAGCAAGCTCCGCAGGAGTGGAACTAAACTATAAAACTAATGGGAATCTGTTCAACCTTCGTTGCCTCCAGGCTAGATCCAAGGTTGTCCCATCCTCTGTCATTGAACTACAGCAATCAGACGACGCTTGCGTCTGCGCACAGTCGGAGGCCGAACTCCATGCTACCGTCAACACCTTCACCAAGGTGTATGAAAGCATAGACCTTACACTAAACATCTGTAAGACAAAGGTCCTCCACCAACCTGCCCCCACCACACAGCACTGCCCCCCCCCCCCCCCCCAGTCATCAAAATCTACGGCAATGCCTTGGACAATATGGACCATTTTCCATAGCCTACTGTCAGCAAGGGCAGACATCGATGACGAGCTCCAACACTGCCTCCAGTGCGCCAGTGCAGCCTTTGCTCACCTGAGGAAAAGAGTTTGAAGATCAGGACCTAAAATCTGGCACCAAGCTTATGGTCTAAAAGGCAGTGGTGATACCCGCCCTCCTATATGGCTCAGAGACGTGGACTATATATAGCAGACATCTCAAAACACTGGAGAAGTATCACCAGCGCTGCCTCTGCAAGATCCTGCATATCCATGGGGGGGCAGACACATCAATGTCAGTGTTCTCACTCAGGCCAACATCCCCAGCATCGAAGCACTGACAATGTTCGATCAGCTTAATTGGGCGGGCCACATTGTCCGCATGCCGACACAAGACTCCCAAAGTAAGCGCTCTACTCGGAGCTCCGTCACGGCAAGTGAGCCCCAGATGGGCAGAGGAAACACTTCAAAGACATCCTCAAAGCCTCCTTGATAAAGTGCAACATCAGCACCGGCACCTGGGAATCCCTGACCCAAGACTGCCCAAAGTGGAGGAAGAGCATCCGGGAGGGCGCTGAGCACCTCGAGTCTCATCGCCGAGAGCAAGCAGAAACCAAGCGCAGACAGTGGAAGGAGTATGCGTCAACTCAGGCTCTCCGACACCCCTTTCCTTCAACCACCTGTGACAGAGACTCTTCAGACACCTGAGAACTCATTTTTAGAGTGAAAGCAAGTCATCCTCGACTCCGAGGGACTGCCTATGATGATGATGATTGCCCTCGTCTCCCAACCCCACCTGCTGCCATGGTGCTCCCTGAACAATGGAAAACATGCAGGAAGCATGTTTAAAGGATTAAATTAGATGACTTTGCCAAATTTGGTGAGCTCTGCAGACCACTCTGTCAGCGTAGGAGGCTATATCAGCACCTCTTCCTAATTGGGAATAGACCCTCATATCTCTTTGCCCTGGGTATTCTGCAGCCCTCTTGTCTGAATATTGACTTTAGCAACTTTGGATCTTTCCTGTCTCCTCAATTTAACTGTTGTTTTCATCCCCGTTCCACAACATTGTCCCATATTTTGAGTTTTTCCCCATGTTCCTTTCATGTCTTTTCAGCACCGTATTTAAGAAAAGACTTGGATTTCTATAGCGCCTTTCATGACCACATGAGGTCCCAAAGCGCTCTACAGCCAATGAATTATTTTTGAAATGTAGTCACTGTTGTAATGTAGGAAACATGACAGCCAATATATGCACAGCAAGATCCCACAAACAGCAATGTGATAAATGTTTTATATCCTTTTGTTCTTTTAATGTATTTCACTGCCTCACTACAATATTGATATATCATCTACCAGTTTCCAACTTCTTTCCATCTTTTCTAAAAGCAGCTCATAGCTATTAAATCCATTAATTGCCTTTTTTTGAAAGGGTTAAACATATCTGACTCATCCCCACCACATATCCCGGGCACAAACTCTGTTCCCTAGCTACTGACTCCATTCCTCTCCCTCGTTACAGTCTGAGGCTGAACCAGATCATTCGCAACTTTGGTATCCTATTTGACCCCGAGATGAGCTGACGATCTAATATCCGCTCCATCACCAAGACTGCCTACTTCCGCCTCCGTAATACCGCCCATCTCTGCCCTTACCTTAGCTCATCTGCTGAAAACCTCATCCATGCCTTTGTTACTTCTAGACTCGACTATTCCAGTGCTCTCCTGGCCAGCCACCCTTTGTAAACTTGAGCTCATCCAAAACACTTCTGCCCATATCCTAAGTTGCACCAAGCCCTGTTCACTCATCACCCTGGCTCCTGGTCCAGCAATTTTAAAATTCTCTTGTTTTCAAATGCCTTCATGGCCTTGCCCCTCCCTCTCTCTGTATCCTCCTCCAGTCCAACAACCCTCTCTATGCTCCTCCAATTCTGGCCTCTTACGCACTCCGTTTTAAATGCTCCACCATTGGCGGCAGTGCTTTCAGCTGCCGAGGCGTTAAACTCTAGAATTCCCTCCCTGAACCTCTCCGCCTCTTTACCTCTCTCCTCCCTTTAAGACGCTTCTTATAACCTTGGTAATCTGTCCTAATACTTCTTTACGTGGCTCGGTAATATGTCTTTACTATACCGTATAAATGCACACGAGGCCCATACTTGAGAGAAGGTCTCTCTGTGACCAGTAACCTTTATTAGCCAGCACTGAAGTACAGAAGGTGGGTGGAGCGTCCCCTTTTATATCTGAAAGTCCAGGTTAGGATTGTCTCCCACAAATTCACCACCTGGTGGTCAATGTTCTCACAGTGCACAACTTAGGTCAGTTTATACATGGGTTACTATGACGGTTAAATACATGACATCACTTCCTTCCCCCCCCCAAAGTCTTATTGGGATCACAGGTTAAGTCTCTCTGGTGGTTTACGCTCCCTTGTAGAGCGCCTGAGTTGGCGCTCCGGTTGTTGGGCGCTGGCCTGAGTGTTTGCTGTTTGCGGTGCCTCAGGCCTGTCTGGACTGCCCACAGTGACTGGGCTCTCCTCCGCTTGGTTCCGGTGTTCGGTCAACTGTGGAGGAGTGAACTCTATATCGTGTTCTTCCTCTGCTTCTATGGTGTTGCTGAACCTCCTTTTTGTTTGATCCACGTGTTTGCAGCAGATTTGTCCATTGGTAAGTTTAACTACCAGAATCCTATTCCCCTCTTTGGCAATCACAGTGCCTATGAGCCATTTAGGCCCTGCAGCGTAGTTGAGGACAAAGACAGAGTCATTGACATCAATACATTGCGCCCTTGCATTCCCGTCGTGGTAGTCACATTGTGACTGGCGCCCGCTCTCAACAATTTCTTTCAGCGTGGGGTGTATAAGGGATAACCTGGTTTTGAGCGTCCTTTTCATTAGCAGCTCTGCGGGTGGGACCCCTGTGAGCGAGTGTGGTCGGGATCTATTGGCCAACAGGAGACGTGATAAGCGGCTTTGTAGGGAACCCCCTTGGATTTTGAGCATCCTGTTTGATTATCTGCACTGCTCGTTCCACCTGGACATTTGAGGCCGGCTTGAACGGTGCCGTTATGACATGATTGATTCCATTGCCTGCCATGAAGTCCTGGAATTCAATGCTTGTAAAGCACGGGCCATTGTCGCTGACCAAGACGTCCGGTAGACCATGGGCGGCGAACATTGCCCGTAGACTTTCTTCTGTGGCAGAGGATGTGCTTGAATTGAGAATGTCACACTCGATCCATTTGCAGTAGGCGTCTACTACAACCAAAAACATTTTTCCCATGAAAGGACCTGCGTAGTCCACATGGATGCGTGACCATGGCTTGGCGGGCCAGGACCAGGGGCTTAAGGGGGGCTTCCCTGGGCGCATTGCCCAGCTGGGCACGCGTGTTTCACCTGCGAACACAAAGTTCCAGGTCTGCATCTATCCCTGGCCACCAAACGTGTGACCTGGTAGTTGCCTTCATCATGACAGTGCCCGGGTGCTCATTGTGGAGTTCTCTGATGAACACCTCTCTGCCCATCTGGGGCATGACGACTCGGTTTCCCCATAGTAGGCAATCGGCCTGAATCGAGAGTTCATCCTTGTGCCTGTGAAATGGTTTGAATTCCTCAGGGCATGCCCCGTACGTGGCTGCCCAGTCCCTATTCAGGACATATTTCTTGACTAAAGACAGTAGCGGGTCTATATTTGTCCAGACTTTAATCGACGAGCTGTCACGGGTGAGCCTTCGCTTTCGAAAGCTTCAACAGCCATGACCATCTCAGCAGCATGCTCGGTTGCCCCCTCGGTGGTGGCTAGTGGGAGCCTGCTGAGTGCATCGGCGCAGTTTTCAGTGCCCGGTCTGTGCCGAATTGTATAGCTATAGGCGGCTAACGTGAGTGCCCACCTCTGTATGCGGGCCGATGCATTTGCATTTATGGCCTTGTTTTTGGCCAAAAGGGACGTTAGGACGTTACAGTATATACACATGCAAGCGCTTCCTTTTCTACCATCCCATAGCCCCGTTCTGCCTGGGACAGACTTCTGGAGGCATAAGCTACCGGCTGTAACTGACTCTTGTCATTCACATGCTGCAACACACACCCGACCCCATAGGACGACGCGTCGCACGTTAAAACAAGTTTCTTACATGGATCGTATAGCGTTAACAGATTGTTGGAACATAACAAATTTCGTGCTCTATCAAAAGCTCTTTCCTGGCTGTCCCCCCAGATCCATTCGCGACCTTTGCGTAGGAGCACGTGTAGCGGCTCTAACAGCGTGCTCAATTTGGGAAGAAAGTTACCAAAATAGTTCAGGAGCCCCAGGAACGAACGCAGCTCCGTCGTGTTACGGGGTCTGGGTGCTCTCTGGATCGCTTCTGTTTTGGGCGCAGTAGGTCTGATCCCGTGTGCTGCTACCCTCATCCCCAGGAATTTTACCTCTGGAGCTAGGAAGTAGCACTTCGCCTTTTTCAGTCGCAGACCTACCCGGTCCAGTCTGCGTAGCACCTCCTCCAGGTTGCGGAGGTGTTCTTCAGTATCACAACCCGTGATGAGGATGTCGTCTTGAAAAACCATTGTCCTTGGAATCGACTTGAGGAGGCTTTCCATATTTCGTTGAAAAATCGCGGCGGCCGAGCGAATCCCAAACGGACATCTGTTGTACACAAACAACCCCTTGTGTGTCGTGATGGTGGTCAGCTTCTTCGACTCACTCGTCAGCTTCTGGGTCATGTAAGCTGAAGTCAGGTCCAATTTTGAAAACCGTTTGCCACTGGATAGCGTGGCAAAGAGGTCCACCGCTCTCGGTAGCGGGTACTGGTCTTGGAGTGACACCCGATTGATGGTGGCTTTGTAATCACTACATATCCTGACCGACCTCTCCGCCTTGAGCACCGGCACAATCGGGCTCGCCCAGTCACTGAATTCCACTGGCGAGATGATGCCTTCCCTCAGCAGGTGGTCCAATTCGCCTTCTACCTTTTCCCGCATCACGTACGGCACCGTTCTGGCCTTGTGGTGTACTGCCATAGAAAATAGGTGCAGGAGTAGGCCATTCGGCCCTTCGAGCCTGCACCACCATTCAATAAGATTATGGCTGATCATTCAAACTCAGTACACCTTTCCTGCTTTCTCTCCATATCCCTTGATCCCTTCAGCCATAAGGGCCATATCTAACTCCTTCTTGAATATATCCAATGAACTGGCATCAACAACTCTCTGCGGCAGGGAATTCCACAGGTTAACAACTCTCTGAGTGAAGAAGTTTCTCCTCATATCAGTCCTAAATAGCCTACCCTAAGACTGTGTCCCCTGGTTCTGGACTTGCCCAACATCGGGAACATTCTACCTGCATCTAACCTGTCCCGTCCCGTCCCGTCAGAATCTTATATGTTTCTGAGATCCCCTCTCATCCTTCTAAACTCCCAGTTGATCCAGTCTCTCCTCATATGTCAGTCCTGCCATCTCGGGAATCAGTCTGGTGAACCTTCGCTGTACCCCCTCAATAGCAAGAATGTCCTTCCTCAGATTAGGAGACCAAAACTGAACACAATATTCCAGGTGAGGCCTCACCAAGGCCCTGTACAACTGCGGTAAGACCTCCCTGCTCCTATACTCAAATCCCCTAGCTATGAAGGCCAACATACCATTTGCCTTCTTCACCGCCTGCTGTACCTGTATGCCAACTTTCAATGACTGATGAACCATGACACCCAGGTCTCGTTGCACCTCCCCTTTTCCTAATCTGCCGCCATTCAGATAATATTCTGCCTTCATGTTTTTGCCCCCAAAGTGGATAACCTCACATTTATCCACATTATACTGCATCTGCCATACATTTGCCCACTCACCTAACCTGTCCAAGTCACCCTGCAGCCTCCTAGCATCCCCCTCACAGCTCACACCGCCACCCAGTTTAGTGTCATCTGCAAACTTGGAGATATTACACTCAATTCCTTCATCAAAATCATTAATGTATATTGTAAAGAGCTGAGGTCTCAGCACTGAGCCCTGCGGCACTGATGTGAGTGACAACGCTGACACACTGCTGTGTGTGTGCAGCTTAGACATCAATAGTGCCCATCACCTTGGTGCCAGTTAAAGTTTACATTGTATTTAACCCTTTCATGGTGAGGAATCACCAGTGTGTAACAGTCCAGCTATCTGAAACAATGCGCAACAAGGTTATATTCAATAACAAAAGTTTAATACCAACATTGGTCTGAAATCATAAGTATCACAGCCAATAACACTCAGCCCCTGCCCACACCCCACTTTTTCCACCATTGATATCAATCACATGTTCAACATGTCCAGCAATACAGAATACAAAGGCAAAGCAGGAGCGTGATCCCCAGCTCCCATACATTGCAACAAATTGCATACACCCAGATGGAGATATAACAGAGCCATCACCTGAGCACATGCACCTCACTTTCTTTCCCCCCTCTCCTCCCCATCTCTACCCCTTCCCCTCCTTGCTTGACGGCACCTGGCCAAGGAGCTCCTCAGGCAGTGCCTTATTGGGGGGGATGAAGGCAGATGCGGTGGTTGCACGGGTACGGGAGCAGGAGGTGCCGAGGGGGCAACATTCTCTGATGCAGAAGCAGGATCTTGGTCCTTGCTCTCATCTGTCGTTCGCAGTGGTGGTGTAGAACCTAGGGGTGGAGTGCCGCGCTCGGGGACCACTGGGAGGCCTGTGGCAGCAGTGTTCCTGGCTATCGCATCCAGGGACTCTGCCATGCGAGGGATGTACTCGGTCATGGTGGCCAGCTGTCGGGATATGCCCCCGAATGCTTCAATGAGCTGGTCACCAATGTCTACAGTCCTCCTGGACAACTGTACCATCTTTCCGCTGTCATGTCGCGCTCGTGGAACAGACCTGCCGCATCCACGAGGCCTCCGCGGGGTCGGTGCCGTCCTGGGGACAAATGGCGTGTCCTGTGGAGAGGTGCTTGGGGCCGGTACCTCCAGAGTGGAGGCGGGAATAACTGGAGAACCACTAGATGGCCTTGGGGTGGAATGGCTTATGGAGCATAGCGATGCAAGATCTTCGAAGTCCGTGCTCTCATCCATCGAGAACAAACCCAGCAGATTGACGGGCGAGAATCGGAGCTCCTCAGCGCCGACTCCTGTCCCGTGCCCCCACCTTCTGGCCTCTGTGGTCTTGCCTGCGGCCGCGCTGCTGGCTGAGCTGCAAAACACAAATGAGGTTATTAGAGGAGAAGGGGGTGCTAGGGTGACAAGGTGATTCCAGCACTACACACAGTATATGCACGACAAAAGCACCACCGTTATCAAAATCATCACAGACATCACATTTCATGACCATCAACACATTGTGCATTGCAATGATTCTCATTAGGCCAGCATCATTTCTATGACACTTTTAGAAATCATCTATCATATATGATTGTTCGGATATGAGTGGGTGTGGGTGGCATCTATAGACACAATGGTGTAAACTTTACTCACATGGCATCACTTCAGGGTCTGCAAATGCATCCGTGGCTGTCCGGGGGTGCTTCCCTATGATTGCGAGCACTTGCTCTTCCATCTCTGATGTCGCTAGGGACTGGTGGACCCCCACCCGTTCGCCTCTGCAAGGACCTCATCGTCGATAGTTTCTTCTGTAAAAGGTGACAGGACGATATGGCATGAGATCATTGCGTGATATCATTGTTAGGTACTGTCACAGAGACTGATACAACACATAACCGACAGATGTAATTATGATTATAATTATTCTTTACCTGAAGATGTACACCGTGACCGCAGGCTTTGAGTAAAACATTCCCGGTAAAAGTACAAGACCTCACATCTGCTGATAGTCACTCCTGACTGTTACAAATCAAATTATATAAATACATAAGTACATGTAAATAAATGTAATACTTACTCTTGCGGATCCCACAAGGTCGTTCCATCGTTTGTGGCATTGGTTGCCCTCATGCACCTTGTTGGTCGCCGATGAGACCACCTCTGCTATCTCGGTCCATATCCTCTGGTAGGCCATTGGGGTGGGCTTCCCATGCCCTCCGCGTGTCAAATCACCCCAGCATAACTCGACCTCCTGCAGAAGGGAGGCATTTGCCTCATTCGAGAACCTCCTGGCTGTTTTGCAGCCCCCAATGTGCTCCTCTCCCACCTCGCTGCTCTCTCCAGCATCAGTCTCCACAGCATGCTGTGATGCCTCCTCCTCGCTCTCCATCATAGGGCAAATTCGGTCAAATATGTGGCTGGTAACAGCTAATTTTTGTTTGGCTACTTGCTGTGAAGCTTTAAAGTCTCCCTCCTTCCTCCCAAAGCAGCCACACTACACCCAGCCATGTCTTCAGTCCCTCTGACCTCCCTCTCTCTCTGTCTCCTCCTGCGCATATCATGGTGACCCTCGACCTCCAGAATCGCGGGAATCGAGCGTTGCCATGCCGTTGCTAAGAATAGCCACACTTTACGGCAAAAGGTAAAAAAAAATTAACGCTACCGCCCATTTGATATTGCTCACGGTAACTCCCATTTTCAAAAATGTAAACTAGATGTTTTGAGTGGGCGAGAAGCAGGCGATCTGAAAACCCTTTTTTAACGCCCATGCCGGAAATAATGCCCATTTTTGGGCGATAAGCACAAAAGTGGGGGTTCTAGCCCGAGATCTTTGTGAACAGCTTTCTTCTGGGCCAGCGGCGAAAGCCTTTGCTTCGCCACTGGACCGTAATTTGTGTTCAATGTGTATTTCTAAATATTGTCTGATTTTACATAGAAACATAAAAAATAGGTGCAGGAGTAGGCCATTCGGCCCTTCGAGCCTGCACCACCATTCAATAAGATCATGGCTGATCATTCACCTCAGTACCCCTTTCCTGCTTTCTCTCCATACCCCTTGATCCCTTTAGCTGTAAGGGCCATATCTAACTCCCTCTTGAATATATCCAATGAATTGGCATCAACAATTCTTTGCGGTAGGGAATTCCACAGGTTAACAACTCTCTGAGTGAAGAAGTTTCTCCTCATCTCAGTCCTAAATGGCTTACTCCTTATCCTTAGACTGTGTCCTCTGGTTCTGGACTTCCCCAACATCGGGAACATTCTGCATCTAACCTGTCCAGTCCCGTCAGAATTTTATATGTTTCTATGAGATCCCCTCTCATCCTTCTAAACTCCAGTGAATACAGGCCCAGTTGATCCAGTCTTTCCTCATATGTCAGTCCTGCCATCCCGGGAATCAGTCTGGTGAATCTTTGCTGCACTCCCTCAACAGCAAGAATGTCCTTCCTCAGATTAGGAGACCAAAACTGAACACAATATTCCAGTTCAGGTGAGGCCTCATGAAGGCCCTGTACAACTGCAGTAAGGCCTCCCTGCTCCTATACTCAAATCCCCTAGCTATGAAGGCCAACATACCATTTGCCTTCTTCACCGCCTGCTGTACCTGCATGCCAACTTTCAATGACTGATGTACCATGATACCCAGGTCTCGTTGCACCTCCCCTTTTCCTAATCTGCCGCCATTCAGATAATATTCTGCCTTCATGTTTTTGCCCCCAAAATGGATAACCTCACATTTATCCACATTATACTGCATTTGCCATGCATTTTCTCACTCACCTAACCTGTCCAAGTCACCCTGCAGCCTCTTAGGGTCCTCCTCACAGCTCACACCGCCACCCAGTTTAGTGTCATCTGCAAACTTGGAGATATTACACTCAATTCTTTCATCTAAATCATTAATGTATATTGTAAATAGCTAGGGTCCCAGCACTGAGCCCTTCGGCACCCCACTCGTCACTGCCTGCCATTCTGAAAAGGACCCGTTTATCCCAACTCTCTGCTTCCTGTCTGCCAACCAGTTCTCTATCCATGTCAGTACGTTACCCCCAATACCATGTGCTTTAATTTTGCTCACCAATCTCTTGTGTGGGACCTTGTCAAAAGCCTTTTGAGAGTCCAAATACACCACATCCACTGGTTCTCCCTTGTCCACTCTACTAGTTACACTCAAAAAATTCCGGAAGATTTGTCAAGCATGATTTTCCTTTCGTAAATCCATGCTGACTTGGACTGATCCTGTCACTACTTTCCAAATGCGCTGCTATTATATTTTTAACAATTGATTCCAACATTTTCCCCACTACCGTATGTCAGACTAACCGTTCTATAATTACTTGTTTTCTCTCTCCCTCCTTTTTTAAAAAGTGGTGTTACATTAGCTACCCTCCAGTCCATAGGAACTGATCCAGAGTCATAGACTGTTGGAAAATGATCTCCAATGCATCTACTATTTATAGGACCACTTCCTTAAGTACTCTGGGATGCAGATTATCAGGCCCCGGAGATTTATCGGCCTTCAATCCCATCAATTTCCCTAACACAATTTCCTGCCTCATAAGGATTTCCTTCAGTTCCTCCTTCTCACTCGACCCTCGGTCCCCTAGTATTTCTGGAAGGTTATTTGAATCTTCCTTCGTGAAGACAGAACCAAAGTATTTGTCAAACTGGTCTACCATTTCTTTGTTCCCCGTTATAGATTCACCAGAATATGACTGCAAGGGACCTATGTTTGTCTTCACTAATCTTTTTCTCTTCATATATCCATAGAAGCTTTTGCAGTCAGTTTTTATGTTCCCGGCAAGCTTCCTCTCATACTCTTCTTTTCCCCCTCCTAATTAAACCCTTTGTCCTCCTTTGCTGAATTCTAAATTTCTCCCAGTCCTCAGGTTTGCTGCCTTTTCTAGCCAATTTACATGCGTCTTCCTTGGATTTAACACTATCCTTAATTTCCCTTGTTAGCCACGGTTGAGCCACCTTCCCAGTTTTATTTTTACTCCAGACAGGGATGTACAATTGTTGAAGTTCATCCATGTGATCTTTAAATGTTTGCCATTGCCTATCCACCGTCAACCCTTTAAGTATCATTTGCCAGTCTATTCTAGCCAATTCACGTCTCATACCATCGAAGTTACCTTTCCTTAAGTTCAGGACCCTAGTCTCTGAATTAACTGTGTTACTCTCCATCTTAATAAAGAATTCTACCATATTATGGTCACTCTTCCCCAAGGGGCCTCACACAACAAGATTGCTAATTAGTCCTTTCTCATTGCACATCACCCAGTCTGGGATGGCCAGCCCTCTAGTTGGTTCGACATGTTGATCTAGAAAACCATCTGTTTGTTTTCTAAGCATTTGTAGTCTTTCCTTTTAATTCTTGCTCCTGGTCAAGATCCATCGATTGCTATGGGAAGAAAGGGGATGGCAGTATTCTATTTGTGCTTTGAGTTAGAGGTGGTGACCAATGTCAGTCAGTGTGGGAACTTAAGGTGCGATCAGGATTGAGCTCAGTTGTGTTGCCCTCCATGATCAAATATTCTGCCAACACCTCCCTGTGTGGGGTGACAGTTGGGTGAGGAGCTGTTGGTACCAATTGAATAATTCTGCAGTGTGAATTGGAAAGAAAAGACTTGCATTTGTGTTGCACCTTTCATGACCACTGCACGTTCCAAAGCGCTTTACAGCCAATGAAGTACTCTCACGGCAGCCAATTTGTGCACAATGTGATAATGACCAGATGATCTGTTTGTGATGTTGATTGAGGGATAATAATTGGCCAGGACACTACGGATAACTCCCCTGCTCTTCTTCGAAATAGTGCCAATGGATCTTTTATGTCCACCAGAGAGGGCAGATCAGGCCTCGGTAAAATTGCAAGGCAAACAGGGTGGCGGGAGTAGGTTGGGATCAGTGAGAGCCAATCCCCTTATCCCAGTTGTTGATTCCAGCGCCCCGCCCCTTGTAAACAGGACCGGTGCGCATGTGTCGACTGGAACAAAAAGTTCTAATTGCGGTGACGTCGCCCGCTCGCGAGACGAAAGGGGGCGGAGTTGGGGGATTAGGGTCCTAACACTAGCTGTGGCTCATCCTTTCCGTCCACCGGATCTCACTTTTACTGCTACCTTACACATTTCGAAGAGAAAGAATAAAGATAGCGCCGCCGCGTTTTACTAATTCAATGTTTGTTTAAAAAAAGTAATAGCATAATGGAAGCGCCGAACTTTTTAAATGAACCTTCTCGAGCAGGGGTCCAAGTCAGCAGTCGCATACTCGCGTGATCTAATACGACGTCTGCCGTTTCTATGGAGATCGGGGTTCCGCCCGTCAGTTGATTGGATGATTTGGGGGCTCGAGGCTTCGCGTGTGCGGCCGCGTCACAGCCTGGGCGGCCGTTAAACTGCCAGAGGTGGAGCGGCGCCGGAGACAGACCGACTCCGACACATACACAGCGTTGCCGGGGAGTGGGACCTTCTGGGAGCGCTGCTGGGTGAGCCTGGCTTCTGCACACCAGCAGCTCTTACTTCCAGCCCATCCCGCTACCAGCCATCTTCCGGCGGGTCTTGTGATGGCGGAATCCAGTCGGCCCTGAGAGCCGGCTCCTTTCCCCCATCTCCCGATAGCCGCGACATGCCTCCGTGTGACCCGCTCCGCGGGCTGTTGCTACCGCTGCGGCGCTGCTGCTGAGACTGCGCTTCAGCCGCTCACCCCACGCCACACCAGGACCAAGACCGTAAGTGCTTACTCGTTACTCCGGGCCGCGTCTCCCGTTACCATCCGCTGCCGAGTGGGCCAGTGCTGCCACTGCTGCTCCGTGCGGCTCCTGATTTACCAGACCTGCTTGGAGAGAGGCAGGGCATGTTGTTTGCTTCTTTTGGAAGGAAGGATTTAGTGTGTCTTTATATTTTTTTCTTAACAGGTGGAGGAATCTTAAAGCCTGTTGTGTGTTTCCTTCTGGAGAAGCTGCAGCAGTAACGCAGCTATTATGGCTTCACATGAACATAACGTTCCTGGTAATTTGGGCCCGTTTCTGTTCTGCTTTGTTCCCACCCTCCTTTTTTTGTAGTGCTTTTAAAGGCAAAAGAAACCCGGCCGATTTTCATGTAGTCGCCATCGCGGATTGTTCGCGTTTTAAGGCTGAGTTGCTAATGCAATATAGTTTCTAACGTGCATTCATTTTAATTGTCCAAATTATTTTCAGCAGTGCAACTTCAAATTTGATTTAATTGCAATTGAGCATGGTTTTATTTATCGATGATTTGACCTAACTGATGGATATTTATTGATGCTACAATTAATGCAAATTATATAATCCAATAGATCACTGCCATTGACACTTGTACACAAGTAAAATTAAATGTACTGTCCATGTATGTTTCAGCCATCGAACATTCTTCGAGTCTACTAGAAAAGATGTCCCTACCAATAGGGGTACACCGTAGGGCTTTCAGTTATGATGATGCCCTGGAAGATTTCACGCCAATGACGCCTCCACCTTCTGATATGGGAAGCAATATATTGTGGAAACCCGTTATCCCAGAGCGGAAATACCAACAATTGTCTATGGTATACTTTTATTTATAAGCAATGAGTGAATTACAGTAACATTTATATGTCCCCACTTCAATAAAATATTAAATTTGCAGTTGCTCAGTGTGGTTTGAATGCTGGAACCTGCTGTGCATATTTGTTCTCCATCTTTTTATTATCTTGACTTTTTTCAATTTTCATCGGGTGTTATGTTCATGACACCCATTTAAGATTGCTGATTATGAACAGCAGATAGGTACTCATCAAAATTATTTTTTCTACAAATTACACTTTCAGTCACTTTTGTTCCAAGTATTTAATATTTGGCATGAGTTTCTTTGTGTATTCTGCTGGGGAATGTCTTAAGACTTGCAGTGTTTACTCAGCAAACAACAAAGCAAAGTCTGCTTAAAAACAATCGATACCAATTGCAGCAGCAAACAATTCTGTGTATAAAAGCTGGATGATTTCTTCAGCAGAATGATAGTTACATCGTAGTCACTTGCAGCAGTGCAAGATGTGATTGATGTGGGAATTGCCCCATCATCTCCATTCTGGCCAGAGTAGTGGTGTGTTGCTATATGTAGTCAATTATCAGCCGATTATACATAAATTTTGCATGGTAGGCAGCATTACAAATCAATATCTTTCTGGAGCCATTTTTCAGATCGCTGTTAAAGAAACCACCTCTGATTCTGACTCTGGCTTCTGCCTTTTCCATGTTATACCAGTAAGTGGTTTCTTTAATAGTGGCCTGAAAAATGGCTCCAGAAAGATCTTTTATTGCAGTGCTGCCTACCAAGCACAATTATGTATACTGGCTAACAATTTGATCATGATCAACATACTCTTGACAGTGAAAGTTTCTAGTGCATGCATCCATTCTGTAGAGCATCGTGCACTGCTGCTAACTTGAGGTTACTTCATTGGCTGTATAGCACTATGGGATTTCCTGAAATTGTGACAGTTGATATATAAATGCAAATCTTTTTTAGGTAGAACATTTTTACAAATGCTATGCTCATTTCATAGAATTGGTACTTCAGTGATGTTCAGAACAAGTGATCTGAAGGGTTGTAAAAGGAGGGTGATTTGGGGGCACATCATTCTACTTCAGATGCTAACTGATGAATCAATCATGCAAAATCATATACCAACCAGATATAGTTTTAGAATTGAGCTATACCTACCGTTTATATAACATAAGCGCTGATAGTGTTGTAAAAAAATTGCACAAATATCTGTAGCTACAGACTTTCAGCAAAATAATTCTGAGAAATGTTTCACTTCTTCATGGTCTTTTACTCTAGGTGGAAGATGGAGAACATTGTGCTTCTTCGATTATAGGTCCATCAACTCAGAGCCTGAGCAAAGTCCATGTTGTGAAAGCCAAAGCAACTTCTGTCATCATGAACTCACTTATGACGAGTAAGAAAGCCCATTGCTGACTGAATAATGATACATCTTAATTGTTGTAGTAAAGATCTTAAAGGACATTGTCTCAAGATGCAACTTAAAACATCTACACCAGTGGAATAATTCAAGTCTTAACTTCACTAGTGCATCTAAATTCCCTCCTTCCAAACACCCTGGACCTCTAACAATCATTTTACATCAGACTGTGACCCTTACTAGGTTCAGATTGCTGACCCCAATCAGATTTGGATGACCATTGTGCCAACCAGCTTGGATTGTGCTTCTGACGTCTCCTCTGTTTCTTGGACTCTGGAGTAGCATTATATTCTCCAAAGTTGACTTCCTGGAGATTTTCTCTCTTATTTCCCCCCCCCCCCCCCCCCCCCCACCCCCCCTCCCTCAAGAACATTTTGCCCTTTATCATCCTGCCCACCTCTTTCAAAATTCTCCATCTATTGATTTTAAGTTCCTAGGTGCTTGCCTCACTGATTTTGTTTTACCCTCTGTCCCTACACTGAGCAACTTCTTGTCCTTGATGATTTCAACCTCCATTCTAACTCGCTCTTCCCTACCACTAATTTCCTTGCACATTTGCTTCCATCAACCTCGCCCTCTATCAATTTCTTCCTCCATGTACATGGCCACCATTATTACATAGGCTTCAAGACTTCTATCACTGGGCGCTCTGAGATAGCTCAAATCTCCTCCAGTTTCACTTGCTGTCTGGTGAGGGTGGGTTGGGACCCCTCTCTCCATCTCTTTTTTTTTTTTTTTTTTAAGGCCTTCTCAAACCCCATCCTTCATCCTCTCTGACCTGCCATCTGTAATGGCATTGATGCCCTTCATAACTGCTTCACTTTCACCTTTTTAATGGCCTTGGCCCCATCACCTGTCACTCCACCAGGGTGACAGCTACCTCCATAGCCGCAATTCCAGACCTCATAGGCTCAAATGTACCTGGCTTTTGAATAGCCTCTTGGTTCACAGCCAGATCCGGCTTGGTTTATTGTTGCTTGCTTTTCCTGGCTAAATCCAACATTAACAACTTGCATTTAAATAGGGCCTTTAACGTAGTAAAACCTCCAAATTCGCTTCACAGGAGCATTATCAAACACCGAGCCACATGAGATATTGGGATAGGGAACCAAAAGCTTGGTTGAGGAGGGGAGAAAGGTAGAGGTTTTGGGATGGAATTCAAGAGCTTGGGTATTTGGGAAAACACGGATTTAATTTTAAAATTGAAGTGTTACTGGACCGGGAGCCAATGTAGGTCAGGGGTGATGGGTGAATGGGACTTGGTGCGAGTTAGGATACGGGCATCAAGAGTTTTGGATGAACTCAAGTTTAGAGGGTGCAAGATGGGAGGCCAGCCAGGAGAGCTTTGAAATAATTAAGAAAGGCATGGATGAGGGTTTCAGCAGCAGATGAGCTGAGGCAGGGGCAGAGATGGGCGGTTACGGAGGTGGTCTTGGTGATGGAGCAGATATTGGGTTATTAGTTCATCTCGGGGCCAAATAGGACATCAAGAATGCGAACAGTCTGGTTCAGTCTCAAACAGTGACAAGGGAGAGGGATGGAGTCGGTGTTTAGGTAACAGAATTTGTGACGGGGACCAAAGGCAATGGCTTCGGTCTTCCCAATAGTTAGTTGATGGAAATTTCTGCTCGTCCAGCACTGGATGTCGGACAAGGAGCGTTACAAATCAGACAGTAGAGGCGTTGAGAGGTGATGGTGAGGTAGAGCTGGATGTTGTCAGTGTACATGTGGTACCTGACAACACCCATTTTCATATAATGTTGCCAGGGGCCAGCATGTAGTTGAGAAATGGGAGGGGGCCAAGGATGATAACTGGCCAGGAAGAGAAACCGCTGCAGGTAATTCTCCGGCTATGCCTGAATAGTTAGGAATGGAATCAAGCAAGGACATTCCTTTACCTAGCTGGAAAATGGAGGAGAGGCAACGGAATAGGATGGTATGGTCAACCATGGAGAGTAGAAGAAACTCCAAATTCCTGCATTACTAACTGTCTCTCTTGTCCTGCGTCCTCATCTACTTCTTTCATCCTCCTTTTTTTTTAAAGAAAATACAAAGAACTTATGATTTTCTTGAGATCCACTGCAGCATCTCCTCCATTGCCTTCTACCTATGCCATGACTTGTCTGTGAAGGTCATCACCTGCTCCCTTGAATCATTTCCACCCCCAGCTTCTGACCAAAACGTTTGCTTCAGCTTATTGCTTGCTGACATAAAACTACTTCCTTCATAGAATGGTTACACCTAAGGCGGCGGCCATTTGGACTGCTGAACCCGTGCTGGCTCTCTCCAAGAGCACTTCAGTTAGTTCCACTCCCCCACACTTTCCCTGTAGCCCTGCAATTTTTTTTCCTTCAGGTACTTATCCAATTCCCTTTTCAAAGCCACGATTGAATCTGACTCCACCACCACTCTCAGGCATTGCATTCCAGATCCTAACCACTCACTTTATAAAAAAAAAAGTTTCTCTTCACGTTGCCTTTGGTTCTTCTGCCAATCTGTGTCCTCTGGTTCTTGACCCTTCTGCCAATGGGAACAGTTTCTCTCTATCTACTCTGTCTATACCTCATGGTTTTGAACACCTCTATCAAATTTCCTCTCAATCTTCTCTGTTCTAAGGAGAACAACCCCAACTTCTCCAGTCTATCCACATAACTGAAGTCCCTCAAACCCTGCAACCATTTTTGTAAATCATTTCTGCACCCTCTCCAAGGCTTTCACATCCTTCCTAAAGTGTGCTGCCCAGAATTGAACAGAATACTCCAGTTGAGGTCAGACCAGTGTTTTATACAGGTTTATTATAACCTTGTTCTTGTACTCTATGCCTCTATTTATGAAGCGCAGGATCCAGTCTGCTTTTTTAAACGCTATCTCACCCTGCCACTTTCAATGATTTGTGCACATGTACCCCCAGGTGTCTTTGTTCATGCATACTCTTTAGAACTGTACCCTTAGTTTATATTGCGCCTCCTCGTTCTTCCTACCAAAATGTATCACTTTGCAGCTTTGAGTTAAATTTCATCTGCCACGTGTCCGCCCATTCCACCAGCCTGCTTATGTCCACTTGAAGTCTATCACTGTTCACTATATACTTCCAAGTTTTATCATGTGCAAATTTTGAAATTGTGCCCTGTATACCCCAAGTCCAAGTCATGATATATCAAGAAAAGCAATGATCCTAGTACCGACTCCTGTGTACCTTCCTCCAGTCCGAAAAACAACTGTTGACCACTATTGTTTCCTGTCACCTAGCCAATTTCGTCTGCCACATTCCCTTTTTATTTATGGGCTTCAACTTTCCTGGCAAGCCTATTGTGTGGCACTTTATTAAATGCCTTTTGGAAGTCCATGTGCACCACATCAACTGCATTGCGCTCCTCAATCCTCTGTTACCTCTTCAAAAACTGCCATCACCACTTCCTCAAAAAATATATTAATTCGTTCCACTCTTTCCAGCTATCACTGTCGTATCTTCCCTTTGTCTTCAAAGTTCTAGAATATTTCAATGTCTTGCAATTACAGGCCCATCTTTCACACCACACCCTGTTTGGGACACTTGAAACTGGCCCACCCACATGAGATTGTACTGGTCAAAGTTACAAATGGCATCTTTTGTAACTTAAGGAGGTCACTGTCTTTCCTCGTACTTCTAACCTCTTGGCTTCCATTGACGATGTTGATCATTCTATCCTTCTCCAGTGTGTCTGCTTGGCAATCTCTTTTTGTGGCACTCCCCTCTACTTGTTACATTTCGATTTGTCCAACAATATCTTAATGGTTTCTCCTCCCATGAACATATAGTCATCACTGATTTATCCTGGACTCCATCCATAATCATCATCTCTTCACTGTATACTGCCCTTTGGTGACCACACCTAGAAGCACAGGATCCGATTCAATATAGAATCATACATCACAGAAGGAGGCCATCCGGCCTATCATGCCTGTGCCGGCTCTATGAAAGAGCTATCCAATTAGTCCTAAACCCACTTTTTCTCCGTAGCCTTACAAATTAAGTGACCGCTACTATCAGGACGTTCAAGGCCATTCCTAGAAACCTCTACGAGTGTCCTCTGCAGCAGTGGTCACTGGATGGTGATGAAAAGCAGGAATCCCAGGGCTGATATTTACTTTCCTTGGCCCAGGGGCGGGGCCTTCCTCACTGACAGCTCAGACTGTGATCGGTGAACTCGACACAGAAGGGTCAAACCCGGAGCCCCTTGGTCTGAGCGGCTCAGTTGGCTCGCCATTGTTACAATCTGGCTCGCTTTTTACAAAATATATACATTTATTCACACGATCCAACAATTAACATTTAAGTATTTTTGGTGTAAACTAAAACTGGGATTTAAATATGTACGCCGACGGCTCCCAGCTTTGCATTTCTGCCTCGTTCTTTGATTCTGTTGCTTGACTTCCCAACTGCCTGTCTTCGATTAAATCTTCGATAAATCAAAATTTCCTCCAGCTTAACTTAAGCAAAATTAAAACCATCCTTTCTAGCTCATACATCTTTTTGTTTGTAGTCCATCAGCCTGCTCAACTGCTCAAGTCTGTTGGAGTGGTGCTTGATCCAGAGCTATGTTTCATTCCCAATGCAAGCTCTCTCCTTGAACAATTATTGTCTGCTTCCACCTCTTGCTCACTGTCAAGATTTTAATGTACCTTTCTCACCTCAAGACTGGGTTTTCTCTAATGCTTTCCTAGTTGGCATTTCCTGTTCCCCCATTTCCATTCTGCAATTCATTCAGAATTCTACTGATTGTATCCACTGAAAGACCTGCATTTCATTGGATCACTGTACCCCTATGTAGGAACTTCAAGATTTGTATCTTTGGCTTCTAATACTTCCACTTCCTTGCCCCTCTCTAACTCCATAGCCTCTTTAACCCTAAAATCACTGTTTGAACCTTGTACCTCTCTGAATTAGGTCTATTCTTGTTCCCTATAGCCTCCACTCACTATCTTTCAACTACTGTGCTGTTCCCTTCTGGGACTCCCTCCTGAAATCCTTCTGTTTTGCCTCTTCTAATCTGCTTTCAAAAGCTTCCTGAAGAATTTTGATTCTCGACCACTGTTTTGACCCTACCCCAACTCCATTCTACATGTTTTACCCTTCTGCTCTGTCCATTTTTTTTCACCGTTCCATAAAGTGCTCTTGAGATCTCATTCCAACTCGAGTGCTATATAAATGAAAATTATAGTTAAATAATTTTGGTATATGGCAAGATAAATTTGAATTAAATACATCAGCTTTGGTTTTAAGTGCTTGTCTGTAATGCACATTGACCATTACCATTTCCTCTTGTACATAGTCAAAGTATTAATGTTTCCTCTTGGTTTTTAAATTGTTTTGTTTTACATTTTAATTACCAGAGCAGACACAGGAAAGCATACAGCGGTTTGAGAAGCAGGCTGGTCTGACAGATGCTGGTTACCAACCACACAAGGGCCTAGTTGCAGAAGAGGCCAGTTATCACCGTGTGGGGGAAGCATTACAGGTGAGAAGGGAGCACTTTTCCATTTATGCATCAAATGTCAGTGTGCACCATCAGCTTCAAGTATGACAATGGCCCAGAATTTATGGTTGTCCTGATAATGAAACTGGCAGCATTTGCTGTCATTACCCTAGCTATTTTTATCCTCTTTCCAACCCCCCCAGCTCAAGATCCACTCCCTTACTACAATCTGTTAACCAGGAATGGGCCATAAAACTTTCTAGGCTGAGTCAGTTGCACACCGTCTTTATTAAAACCGAGCTTTGTGTCTAAATAGATAGGGATAGAATTTGCATAAAACCTGCCGGATTGCTGCCCAAAAGATCGCTACGGTTCTTAAATTAACGCTGACGCAAAATTACACAAAAAAGGGAAAAAAATACCACCCGGCGCGAAAATGGATCATTGCAGTTAAACGCGATCCTAGGAAAATTGGGCACTTAATCAAAATGGGCAGTAATTACTCAAATTTAGACACGGGATGCAGTTGGGCCTAGGGAGGGGGGAAAACACTTTTTTTCCCAAGAAACACAAAATAAAAGAATCAGAAAACATTCTCAAGATCTCTTTTAACTTAATCGCTGTAAAAGAATTTTAAAAGAATTCTTAAAAAAATATTTTAACTTGCCGCCTTTGCAGGGCTACTTACCTACCGGCCAGCTCTGGCTGCTTTTCATGGGTGTTTTTTCCGATCTTGCCTACGGGTCACTGCTGAGCCCAAACTTGGGCGGTAGTGTTTTTTTCGGCAGTCCACTCCCCAGTGATGTTTTGAAACTGCTGGCAGAACTCTTTGTGACATGGAGTGGAAATTTTCGCTGGGTAGTTTTCTGCCGAAAACTAGCAGTACCACTGGAAATGGAATGGAAATTCTAGCCCATAGTCCTTAAAATTGTATCTGCCCATTGGCTGTCGCTTTAGTATTTGTTTGCAATTTTTTTTTAAACAGAAATTCAAGGTACCGAGTATGGATCTAAATAAAGAAGATAAGCAGATATCCTCATCAACGCACTCAACTCCCTCCGGGACTCCACAGGCTTCACCAATGCCAAATCGCAGGTATAGAAATAGTTGTAGAAACTGAATATCTGTTCGGTTAGCTTCAATTACTACAGCTATTATCAACTAGTAATTTCACTTTTTATATTAAAAATCCAAAATAATGGAAATCATTCTAAGGTTTATACCTTGGATGACTCCAGGGTGGTGACTAAATGTGTACAAGATAGTAAATACAGTAGTTCCCCAACTTTTGGAACAAACTAACTTGAGCAGTTTCGTCTCTACTAAAGATGGGTAAGAACTACTGACAGTGACAAAGAAATCTGATCAAGGCATGAAAGGTACACCGACAGAGATGCATGAAAGGAGGGTAGCAATTTAAAATTGTTAGAGGATGTTTTTTAAAAAAACATTTTGCTAAGGGGATCCTGAGACTGGTGCTGTTGTCCAACACGAGCGATGAACAGTAATCAATTGGACAAGAAGTGAACACGGCAGAAGATATATCCATGTAATCCAAGTAGGATCAGTAGCTACATTTTCCAAAATTAATTGTCTTGCAATATCGGCCTCCTACTGAGGTCCCCACGGTCACAGAAGTCAGTCTTCAGCCAATTTGATTCACTCTACATGATATCCAGAAGCGGCTGAGTGCACTGGATACAGCAAAGAATATAGGACCAGACAACATCCCGGCTGTTGTGCTCCAGAACTAGCCATGCCTCTAGCCAAGCTGTTCCAGTACAGCTACAACACTGGCATCTACCCTACAATGTGGAAAACTGCCCAGGCACGTTCTGTCCACAAAAAGCAGGACAAATCCAATTACTGCCCCATCAATCTACTTTCAATCGTCAGCAAAGTGATGGAAGGTGTCGTCGACCATGCTATCAAGTGGCAATTACTCGCCAAAAACCTGTTCACCGATTGTTCATTTGGGTTCTGACAGGATCACTCGGCTCCAGGCCTCCTTACAGTCTTGGTCCAAACAGTGGACAAAGGATCTGAAGGAAGTGAATGTCTGCTGTTGACATCAAGGCAACATTTGACTGAGTGTGGCATTAAGGAGCCCTAGTAAAACTGAAAATGGGAATCGGGGAAAACTCTTCCCAGGCTTAGTCATACATAGCACAAAGGAAGATGGTTGTGGTTGTTGGTCAATCTGTATGCGTAGCAGATCACATCTGATGGTTGTTACACTCATTCGATGTGTCCCCATTCATCTGCCTACCTTTTCATTCCTTGATTTGGTTTTCTTTGTCACTCAATGGCATTAGTTCTTGCCCATCTTTAGTACAGGTGAAACAAGTTGGTATCAGTTATGAAAGAAGGTGGCTATGGCATTTAATATATTGTATAGCAATTTGTCATACAACCATCTTAAGTGTGATTGTTCTTGATGCCATAGTGAAATCATAAAATTTGTATTTTTAATGTTTAGTTTACTGAATACCCAATGGTTGTGGGTGAAAAATCTATTGTAAATGAGCTGGAGTTTATTTTGTGGTTGTAAATTCCTCCAAGGTTCACAAACTTTTTAACAAATTTTGTAAATTTTTGTGATTTAATGTATCTGTGAATATTTTAGCATTTATAGATATTTACTGTACCTGGATATGGTTACTAAACATTTGATGTCGTATATATTTTAATTAAGTTAATGCTGTCTTATGATTGAAGGAAAGGAATATTTTTATTGCTTTTCTGATGCTGGTTTCAGATCTTTGTTTGGCCAGGGAGCATCTTCTGATCTGAGTAGTAAAAGTCTAGAAGGTGATTCCACTACATTTGTTGGTGAAGCAACTGCAGCTGAAAAATGGAGGCCTTTCATGCGTACACAGAATTACAGAGCAACTGAACCAGGTAGGAAGATTAATAAAATCTATTTGAATTTGTTCAGCACCAACTAAATCATCATCTCCCAATTCTTATCTTGAAGAAAACAACAAACATGAAATTACTGTTGCCTTCATTGAACCAACAAGCCTATTCAGCACTTTCAGGTGCCTTTTGTACCCAAGCCATTTCCTTTATCAGTACACTTCATTATTTCCTCAAATAAATGTATTAAATTCCATTAAATTTGTCAAACATGACATACCTTGTGTAAGTCTATACTGGCCATCCTTGTCTTTCTGGATGAGTATTTGTTTTACCCTGTAATACGAATGTTGAAACTTTTTGTAATATGACTGTTGGAAATTTACTTATTAATTATAAGTTGGTCTATAGTTACCAGATGTAACCCCACTTTTTTTAAACCCCCCTTTTTCATAAAAGCTTTTGAACAGAGGTATTACATTGGCAACCATTCAGGCCTCGATGTACTCCATATCTGTGGACCAATAAGATTTCTGGTCAGAGCCTCTAATTCTCCTCCATTACTTCAACATTCTATGATGCATTTGGTCATGTTTTGGTTCCTTTTTTATCTTTGAATTACACCAATTTCTTAAGTACTGTTTCCTTATCTAGTTATCCTGTCTAGTTGCTCCACCACCTGTTCTTGTATCTTTTTAAACTCCCAGAACTACACTCTTCTGTGAAAGTACTCATATATCTCTACTCGTCCTTCATTCACCAAAAGATTTCCTTATTTTCCAATTGGCCCTACCCTTTCTTAATTCTCTCACTTTTTAATGCGTTTATAATAGCTTCCTCATTTCACTTTGTTACCTATCTGTCTTCTAACCCTCTGTCATTTTAATTTGCATCTTGTTACTTGGCAAAAAGGGTATGAAAGTTGCACAAAATGACATTCAACAAACTTAAATCTTTTTAGTTTTATGCAAAAATGTTTTGTCACATTGAACACATTAAATGAAGAACTATCTGGGCAGCATATCTGATTCCTCAGTGGAGCAGACCCTCATCATGAGTTCTACATAAGTTCCTAGGCTACCTTTTTGAAAACCTGGCACTTGTTTATTATTGAAGAGATACAGATTTTTGTGTTCTCATTGCTGTGTCCTCCACTGAGGAAATCCAACCCAGAATACCTCTGTGCAAGTCGCTGTTGGCTGGTTATAGAGCAACATTGGTAAAGACGTGAAAACCGTTCACTTATCCATCCCTTTGCTAGGAAATTGCAAATAATGCTGTGGAAAAGGGGACAAAATGGAAAATTACTTTCAACTAAACCAGTTCAATCAAAAATTCTCTCCCTTTTTCAATTTTTCTGAATAAATTAGTACTTCAAACCTCCCAACAAAGTGAGGAATGCATTTTTATACTAAGTTTTATAGCTTTTAATGTCTATATATGTAAGTTTTAATTACTGGCTATTTGAAGTTTACCCTGCATCTGTTAAATTCATTTCTTTAAGAATAAATTTCTGGCATGCTAACAACAAATGAATTATTTTTCTGCAGGTGGTTTTGCTATTCAGAATTACAAAGGTATGCAAAAACCCTCACCTATGGACATCATGCGTACTCAGGGCACTGCTGCTAAGATGGCAGAAGATCAAGCAAACTTGAAACCACCCAAAATGGAGTTAACTTTGCTAGAAAGACAAAAAAAGTCTCCTGTTCGTATTCACCATGTAGAGCCCAGAGATCTAAACGTTTTTGCTCCTACAGGATTTTAATATAATTATACCATACTTAAGTAGCGTCGGCTGTGTGCACCCCTGCTCGAGTAAATTGCAACATTAACTCACTCCTATGAGATCTTCATTTAGTTGTATCTGACTACACTTACACTTGTAGAGATTTTATTTTTAAATTGGAGATGTGGAGAATGGAAAGAAGATAAATTTGAATTTGTTTGTAGAATCCGAACCAGAATGAAGAATTTAAACCCGCATAATGCTTATTTGCACCAAAAAGGATGTGTTGAAAATATTTCTTTAGTCTTTTATCATCTTCCCCACCCTGACTTTAAAAAAAGCCTGCAGCTAAGTTGGAATATTGGAGCCTCAGTGTTGATGTACAATGCATGCTGAGGTTTCTGGTTGGAATCTTAACTAACCAACAAGTTAGTTTCACGTAGCCTTGTTGTAAAATGTGAATGATAACAAGGTGTTGCAGAATAATGTACTTTAGTTTGTGTGAGGTTAAAAGAGAGGCTCATAGGATAACCGCATAGAACTAGTGAGCTACCTGTATTCGTCTATTTGTGGTATTGTCTAATATGTTAAATAAACTATTTCTGGCTACTCTTTCTATTTTCTTTTTTGAAACAGTAATTTGTTATATATTCTGTTAACCATATTTATAATGGCTGGATAAATTAAGGTTGCTGACCAAAGATGTACAGTGGCCAAACTTTATTAAAGCTTTTTAAAATTTGAACTAGAATTGTTGATTGCAAATAGATTATTTTTTTTAAATAACCATTTTGAAATGTATACGTTTGTGGTAGAAACTGATAGAATGTTCTTTGTGTCCAAATGTTTGATGGTTTCTAACCTTATTTTTCATGAGACTGATGTGCTCCTTTCAGGGGTTGATCAGATTGACATTTGAACTCTCGACAACAAGAACACTTGGTACCAAGAACACTTTGTAACTAAGTAATTGGAACTTCTAAAATTGCCGTAAGAATGTTTCTATTTAAGTATTTCCACCAGGTATTAACTAATTTATGGCTGTCTTAATGAATATCTTATTACTTTTATGTAGTTTTTTTTTAAACAAGTAAAACTGCCCACACTGGGCTGTTAAAAAAAATTTGTAGCCTGGATTTTCTAGTCCTTTGAAATAAGTGGACTACTGTCAATATTAAAATGCCAATTGAATAATTTATGCTTATTGAATCATAATTGTTTCCTTATTAAGAATATAAATAGAAGCAGGAGGAGGCCATTGACTGAATCACAAAGTTAATATGCAGGTACAGCAAGCAATTAAGATCATAGCTGAAATACCCTCAACTCCACTATCCCCATATCCCTTGATTCCCTTAATATCCAAAAATCTATCGATCTCTGTCTTGAATGTACTCAACGACTGAGCATCCCCAGAGAATTCCAAAAATTCACCACCCTGAGTGAAGAAATTTCTCCTCTGTCGTAAATGACCGACCCTTCATTCTGAGACTGTGACCCCTGGTTCTAGACTCCCCAGCCAGGGGAAATATCCTCCCTGCATCTACCCTGTCAAGCTCTAAGAATCAGTCTGGTGAACCTTTGTTGCACTCTCCCTAAAGCATGTATATCCTTTCTTGAGATTTGGAAATATTGGTGTTCAGAGGGACCTGGGGTGTCCTTGTACATGAATCACTGAAAGTTAACATGCAGGTACAGCATACAATTAAGAAAGCAAATGGTATGTTGGCTTTTATTACAAGCGGATTTGAGTCGAAGAGTAAGGATGTCTTACTGCAATTACGTAGGGGCCGGGTGAGATCACAGTTGTGTACAGTTTTTCTATTTTTCCTACCAAAGTGGATCACTCTCATTTCTCCATATTCTATTCCATTTGCCATGTTCTTGCCCACTCACTTAGTCTGCCTCCATCCCCTTGAAGCCTCTTTGCATCCTCCTCATAACTTGCATTCCCACCTAGCTTTGTATCATCAGAAAATTGGATATATTTTAGTCCCCTCATCCAATCATTGCTATACATTGTGAATAGCTGTGGCGGAAGCACTGATCCTTGCGGTACACCACTAGTTATAGTCTGCCAACCCGAAAATGACCTATTCCTACTCTGTTTTCTGTCCATTAACTAAAACTCAATCCATGCTAGTACATTACCCCAATCCAATTAGCCCTAATTTTGTTTATTAACCTCTTGTGTGGTATCTTATTGAATGGCTTCTGAAAATCCAAATATGCCACATCCACTGGTTTTTCCCCCTTATCCTGCTAGTTACAACCTCAAAACGCTCAACAGATTCGTCAAACATGATTTCCCTTTCATAAATCCATGTTGACTGCCCAATCCTATTATTTTCCAAGAGCCCTGTTACCATGTCCTTAATAGAGTCTAGCATTTTCCCTCCTACTGATTTCAGGCTAACTGGTCTGTAGTTTCCCATTTTCTCTCTCCTTTCTTAAATAGTGGGGTTACATTTGCTACCTTCTAATCTGCAGGAACCGTTCTAGTATCTGGAATTTTGTAAGATGAAAACCAATGCATCCACTATATAGTCACCTCTTTCAAAATCCTAGGATGTAGGCTATCAGGTCCAGAGGCTTTATTGGTTTTCAGACCCATTAATTTCTCCTGTACTCTTTTTTTTTAACTAATACTAATTTCTTTCAGTTCCTCATTCTCACTAGACCCTTGGATCTCCACTATTTCCGTGAGTTTTTTTGTGTTTTCCGTGAAGATGGACATGAAATATTTAATTTTTCCACAGTTTCCTTATTCTCCATTATAATTTCTCATGTCTCAACCTGTAATGGACTCATTAGGGCAGGTGACCAAAAGCTTTTTAAGGTTTTAAGGAGCGTCTTAAAGGAGGAAAGAGAGGCAGAGAAGTTTAACCAGGGAATTCCAGAGCATTGGGTCTAGGCAACAAAAGGCATGGCTACCAATAGTTGAGCGATTTAATATAGGGGATGCTCAAGAGGGCAGAATTAGAGGAGCACAGATATCTCTGGTGGGGGGGGGGGGGGAGAAATGTGGTAGTGGAGATCAGATGGAAAGTGGAGTTGAGGTCTATGATCAGCCATGATCCTATTGAATGGCAGAGCAGGCTCAAGGGGCAGAGGGCCTACTCCTCCTATTTCTTATGTTCTTAGACAATCTATTGAGCCAACCAGACTGGACAACCAGATGCTTGATATGATGTCCCAGACAAAAAGCAGGAAACTATAGACCAGTTAGCCTAACATCTGTCATTGGGAAAATGCTGGAGTCCATTATTAATGAAGCAGTAGCAGGACATTTGGAAAAGCATCATTCAATCAAGCAGAGTCAGCATGGTTTTATGAAAGGGAAATCATGTTTGACAAATTTGCTGGAGTTCTTTGAGAATGTAACGAGTAGCATGGATAAGGAGGAACCAGTGGATGTGGTGTATTTGGATTTCCAGAAGGTATTCGATAAGGTGCCACATAAAAGGTTACTGCACAAGATAAAAGTGCACGGGGTTGGGGGTAATATATTAGCATGAATAGAGGATTGGTTAACTAACAGAAAACAGAGTCGGGATAAATGGGTAATTTTCCAGTTGGCAAACAGTAACTAGTGGGGTGACTCGGATCGGTGCTGGGGCCTCAACTATTCAAAATCTGTATTAATGACTTGGATGAAGTGACCGAGTGTAATGTAGCCAAGTTTGCTGATACAAAGATGGGTGGGAAAGCAACTTGTGAGAAGGACACACAAAACCTGCAAAGGGATATAGACAGACTAAGTAAGTGGGCAAACATTTGGCAGATGGAGTATAATGTGGGAAAATGTGAGGTTATCCACTTCGGCAGAAAAAATAGAAAAGACAATTTTATAATTTAAATGGAGAAAAATTGCAAAGTGCTGCAGTACAGAGGGACCTGGGGGTCCTTGTGCATGAAACACAAAAAGTTAGTGTGCAGGTACAGCAAGTAAGCAGGAAGGCAAATGGAATATTGGCCTTTATTGCAAGAGGCAGAGTATAAAAGCAGAGAAGTGCTGCTGCAACTGTACAGGGTATTGGTGAGGCCACACCTAGAGTACCGAGTACAGTTTTGGTCTCCATATTAAGGAAGGATATACTTGCATTGGAGGCTGTTCAGAGAAGGTTCACATGGTTCATTCCGGAGATGAGGGTTGACTTACGAAGATAGGTTGGGCCTATACTCATTGGAGTTCAAATGAATGAGAGGTGATCTTCTCTAAGCATATAAGATGATGAGGGGGCTCGACAAGGTGGACGCAGAGAGGATATTTCCACTAGTAGGGGAAATGAAAACTAGGGTACATAGTCTCAGAATAAGGGGCCGCCCATTTAAAACTGAGATGAGGAGGAATTTCTTCAGAGGGTTGTAAATCTATGGAATTCTCTGCCCCAGAGAGTTATGGAGGCTGGGTCATTGAATATATTTAAGGCAGAGATAGACAGATTTTTGAGCGATTTTAAGGGTTATGGAGAGCGGGCAGGGAAGTGGAGCTGAGTCCATGATCAGATTAGCCATGATCTTATTAAATGGCGGAGCAGGCTCGGGGGGCCAAATGGTCGACTGCTGCTCCTATTATGTCACCTTCTGGAATGCGTTCTCGGGCAAGGGCTTGGAAAAGAAATTCCCTTATCTACCAAGTTACAAAGGGAGTTGGGAAAAACAAATTCAGCAGTTGCCCTTCAGTGCCTACATGGATTATGATCTGATTCTTTACGATCCAATGTATTTCCTTTCCAGCCATTGGAAACATGACCAACAATATCTTACTTGAAAATATCTTTGCCAAGTGGTACATTCATCATGTCCTTGCATTCTGGAACTTCCTCCTTAAATCCCTTTGTCTTTCCTCCTCACTCCCTGTATTTAATACCTATTAGATACCTTCTGCTTCATCTACTGTTTCGGTCCTGATCTTTACTCCATTCTATTCTCTTCCACTTGGTGTCCATTTCATTTTCTGATCTGTCTAGCATCTGGGATTCTGATGTTGGGAGTGCTTAGTGTGAGATTAATTAACTATTTGGCATGAGGTTGTGGCTATTCTTAGATGTATACTATATCATTGCTGTCTAAATGTGAGAAAATATTCAGTTATATTAAAGTTCATTTGACTTACCAAGTTACCTTGGACTAACCTCGAAAATATTTCACTTGTACCAAATACAACTGCTGAATCTTGGTAGTTTAATAGCAGATGTTGAATTTATTTGTAAAAGTCCAACCCAAGATGTATTGCTCAATTATGATTCTGGTACTAAAGGGAAGATGTGATAACCTATATTGTTGTAAGCTCATGGGGCTAGAACTTCAGTATCTCCCTGGTTGGAGCGTTAACTTTTAAGAAGTTGGAAGTTTAGTGCCAGGTACTAATCAATCTCGCCCGCTAAATTGAGTCTCAGCGCTCAAAGAATGCAGGGAAGCACTAAATCAGGCACTAATGGTGTAGGTGAGTGGCGTTGGCTCCAAGTGATAACAATTGAGGTGTGTAATCGGGAGTGAGCATTGGCAACGGCATATTCCAACCATTAAAGGGGAGGGCCACTGGAGTCTGCGCACCAGTTCCCAGTGATTCAGGGAGTGCAGAATGGCGATATACTGTGGGATGAAATGCAGAGTCCTTTGATGGCCCGCAATGCTCCCGGGACTAAGCAGCCTTTATTTGACTGCAGATACATCCTGTGCTCTGTCGCTCATAACTGACCTATGGAACGGAAGTCCATTGACAGCTTGGGGTACATCCCTTTAAGTAGCACCATGCCAGCTGCTAGTTGGCTGGTTCATGCCTCCGCTCCCTGGTGCTGCCGGCATGAGGTGGTAAGGCGGGGGCGATCTGCATAGCGAGAGGTGCTAACTATTATCACCGGAGCTAGCAGGCCGGCGAATTTGCCGTGTTTTGCGGAATTTGCCGAGCGCACCATTAGCGCCCCCGCCAGGCAGTAACGTCAAATTTTTTCCCCCATTTTGCTTTGAATGGAAGCACCCTTTAAATACTATGCACCATTCCAACTGGAACCATTCTACTTTATTGAAACAAAAACATATTAGTTGGCCGTTTAAAAAAAGGGCGAGAGGAGCGGCTGTTTTTAAAAAAAAAATTAACGGGAGCAAAGAGGCGTGGCAGAGCAACAAATCGAGGGAAATGATAATCAAAAAGTAACATCATAATTGGCGGCGGATCCAGAGGAAATTGAGCTTAGTATTTAATCTACTTTATACATTCTTTAATCTTTTTAATATTAACTTAACTATAAATAAGTCATTAAATAAATATTCCGAATAATTGAAAACTAATATAAAAAATAGTTTAAGAAGAGTAGGCAGTGAAATTAACAAAAGGGAAAATCCAATAAAGTGAAGTCATGGAGAGCACGGACGAAGACTGAGTCTGAGTAAACCTGGTGTGTAAACAGTAAGTTATTTGCTTTTTTTTTAAACAAAAGCTGTCTACCTAATTTAAATTTAAATTTAATTAAATAAATAAAATCACCGGCAGCAACAGAATCAAAATATCAAGGACGGACTCGCAGGACAGCAGGTAGATGATTGGTTGGTTGGTGGGTAGTACATCTATTTGTTTCCTCTCAATTTAACCTAGTTCCCTAACATGAAGAGCTTGGAGAATAATAACTATTAATTTATTAAATTAAAATAGCTTAATAATTAAATTAAATAAGGTTGATAGAGATGGCAGTGTAGGTGGTGTGTTGTAACTGCAGCTTGTGGGAGTTGGTGGAGACCAATGAGATCCCGAACAACCACATCTGCGGTAAGTGCCTGTAGCTTCAGGAACTTCGGTTCAGAGTTGTTGAGCTGGAGTCTGAGCTGCAGACATTGCGATGCATCAGGGAAGGGGCGAGTAGCCCGGACATTTTATTCCAGGAGGCAGTCACACCCCTTAGGTTAAGCAGTACTTTACAGTTATTCAATGATCAGGGAAAGGAGGTTGTGGCTGCGAATCAGGAAGGTATGGGGACCCAGGACATAGTGAGGTACTTGCTGCCTGTATGAATGAGAACAAGGACAGCAGGGAGGATGGGCAAACTAACCAAGGCACTGTGGTACCGGAGGCCATTCAAGTGGGGGTAGTAAAAAGGAATGTGGTACTGGCAGGGACAGAATAGTCAGGGTATAGATAGTGTTCTCTGCAGCTGTGACGGAGTTCCGAAGGTTGTGCTGCCTGCCCGGTGTCAGGATTAAGGATATCTCTTCATGGCTGGAGAAGGATTTGGAATGGGAGGGGAGGATCCAGTTGTCGTGGTCCACGTAGCAACCAATGATATAGGTAGAATGAGGTTCGGCTGAGGGAGTTTGAGGAGCGAGGATCCAAATTAAAAAGAGAACCTCAAAAGGTAATGTAGGTATTAAACACCCTAGGGCAACGACACCTGTAGCATAAGGTTAGAATTAAATATGTAACTTGTACCATAAAATGGCTACCAGTGAAGCCTCAAGGGATTTATGTTAGCTGAAATAGACCGCATTCCTGGAGACTGATACTTGTTGTTTCCCACATACAGGACCAGCAAGCAAGCTCTGCAGGTGTCTCTTAATCAGCTAGGCCTCAGGACCAAATGTTCTAATAACAATACGGCTCTGTAGCAGGATGGAGATAAGGAGGCTACCCAATGCCAGCATCCAAGGACAGTAAGATAAGAGAGGCCCAGGCCATGTTACAAGACACATGAGTCATCCCGAGCAACACACCCCTTAGCAACACATTTCTTGGCAACACATGAGCCACTTTACGTTTAGAGACTAACGCTATTGGTCTAATGTAACTGTAGTAACTGTTGTAAAACATATAAAGATCCATGAAAACCCTTTGTTCAGCGGAGAGAAGCCTGGACTCAGTCTTGTGATTTCCTCCCCGCTGGCGTAAATAAAGGCCGCACTGGCGTTGGAACCAACTCTGAGTGTTGAGTGATTCTTCTGATAAACACTAACACTAACAGTGGCATCACGAACAGGATTTCGGGGTCGCTGGGCACCCTTGGAAAAATCCGGGTGAGTATACAAAACGATTTTTAATTATAAAGGGTGCGGAAGGTGGATGCTGGTTGATCGACACGAGGGGTCAGTCCAACACCTAGCCTGAGCCTGAATTAAGAGGACTTTAGTCCCACGTGACGGCCAGGAATTAAGTAGGTGCCGGGAACACACTTGGACCGTGGGATCGTGATACTAAAAGGCATCTTCCGGACCCAGCAGTGTAATTTGAGATATACCCTGAGGTAGAACCAAGCGGTGTACAGCGGCTAACGGAATCCAAACCTGTGAACAGGGTCGGACCAACGGGCCGAGCGGTGGTAGGTAGTCGTTAAGGTTAACGTAAGCACTGCGGGAATTGCTTAAACGCATTTTAAGAATTGTATAAGTCTGTGTAACAGCAGAACTTGTGACCTGACAGTAGCTAGGAGACGGTTTACTACAAGTTACGCTAGGTAGAAAGCGGACCTCAGAGTAGATACCTAACGGATCTAGTCCTACCCAGGAATGGCCATGAAAGCAAGTAAACTCGAGTGGGGATCAGAAGGGTCCATTACCCGCCATCTGCTGGAAAAGCAAAAGAAACTAATCGAAAAAATTATTAGAGCAGGGTGGAATCCTCAGGAACTACCAGCAAAGCAACGGGAATGGTGGGAGAAGGAACGGAAAGTCAAAAAAAAAAGGCTGTGGTCTTGATACTGTGAGCCCATGTAAATTAACATAGGAAGCTAAGATTTAAAAAAACTGACGGTGATTGTCTTAAGTGAAGTATGGAAGAGGAATAGAGCCGGCTAAAAAAAAAATTAATAGGAAAGAGGAGAGACTTTTGTGAACGTCTGTCTTAAATGAGAAGTGCCTGTGTGATTTTGTGACTGCGGAATGAATTTTTATGTTGTCATGTTTCTGAAAGCCTGGTTGGAAGAGGAATGCAATTGTCTGTTTATTTTAGCTAACCCTTTGTAGTGTCCTGTATGTGGGAAGTTTTAAGATATTTTAAGTTAGAAACGCAGGTGTGGATTTATTCGGATGATTCGGATGATAAGTTACGGAGCTAGGAAATGTACAAAGGATAGGTTTGTTGAGCAAAAGATAAAAAATACATGGTCCCGGTGGTTTTAAAAAAAATAATTTACTTGTCGAAAGAAAACATGCAATGATTGATTGGGTTGAAAGACATAAATTTAGTCTCGGAATGAGATAAAGAATGCTTTTTTAAAAAAAAAAGAGCTTCTAACAAAAAAAAAGTTTTAAATAAAGATTGAAATTACAAAGTTTGAATTGGGATTTTGAGATTTCCAAAATGGACAGTGTTTATCAAGAAAAGTCCCGAACAGTCTAAACAAGCAGGAGGGTTTTGAAGATAACGAGGAGAAAGAGAGAAATTTAAAAAAAAAATTGAATTTCAGTAAACAAAATTGCTATTGTATGTGTGGTCTTGTTTTAAATCAATTTAAAAAAAAAAAAAATTCTTTGGCAAGTACTTGAATTAGAAGTTAAGAAAACATTGGAGTTTACTCTAATGATTTATGCTGTTTAACGGATTCCTAATTTCTAAGCCAGTTTTGAAGGCAAAAAGACTTTTTTTCCCAGATGATTACGTGAAGTCACGTAATTACATCAGGTCTTCTTACAAACCTGGAAAGGAGTTGACCCTTTCCATTGACAGCTGTTTAAGATACTGAACATTATTAGTTTGGATTTCTTAATAGGAAAAAAAAGACTCACCTAACAGAGGAAACATGAAATAAAAACAGAACTAGCTTATGTAATAATACTTGCCTGATACAATAAAGAAATAGATACTCAATAAAACAAATTGAAGAGTTAAAAGCTAAGATAAACAGGCTGGAAGAGATAACGGGACTGGACGGATAGTGCAGTGCACAGCCATAGCACCATCACCTATGGCAATAGAGCCAATGTACCCCACGGTAGGTTGGGTTTGTGGACTACACCTACCCAACGGTAAAGCAGACAACGATGTTCGGAGGAATAGCTTTGGCCTTGGTCATAATAGGAGTTTGGGTAATATTTAAGTGGGTAAAGACACGGGCGCACGCCCCACAGATTCAATTCAAAATGGTTCGATTATAACCTTGTGCTTCTGATTTCGCAGGGTGACAGGGATACTCGTAGAGCAAAACCTAACCCCTGGTGACGACCAGGCCGTCTGTTTAAAATTATAGATAATACCTACCAGAATGGGAATACGAACGGCACTCCTCGTAATATGGATAGCCCTGCGACAGGCACTTACCCTGGACGACACCGACAGACGGCAGAGCACGCTGAAAATAAACAATCACATGAACTATGGAGTTTTATTCAATTTAATGGACGGAGTATGTGTCCCAGCCACTAAAGATTGGAGCAAGGACAGAACTTATTTTAATGCATGGTTACAAGTAAACCCTAATAAGAACCGAGTATGTGTACAGTGCTCCACGGGTATAAGGAGCAGCTGCATTAAACAGAGGGATGTCAAAGGGCCTGATGAATGTACTTTCAGCATAATTTGCGCGCCTCCGGGACAATCCCAACAATCAGTCATCCGCAAAAAGGGAGAAGGGCTGTGTGGGTACTACGAGGAGATGGGGGCGGCTGCAGTATCATTGTATGTATGCTTCTCACTACATTGCCCGAGGAACTGCCTTGTCCCATGACCACTAAGGGACCAGAAAATGGGATTGTAATATACAACGAAGGGGAATTATTGTATGATAATGTTAAACATGAAATTGTGCCTGTTCTGACCAATATTTCAGGAATCCAGATGCCGGAATACTGTACAGAACAGTCGAGGAAAATGTACAATGTATTAAGTAAAGTTGTAATGCAACAGGCTGCCGATGCAATGGGTGCCAGTAGATTCCGAGGACAGGGGTCAGCACCCAGGACAAAGAGGGAACTAGTTAATGATATTGCTACCGTTTTCAATACAGGGACCTCCGTAGTAAACTCGATAGACATACAAGGATTAAATGAGAGGGTGGAACAGCTTAGAGGGGTGATGAAGGGGTTATTAGAGAGGGTGGAGCAAAAACCAGGAAGACCAAGCCAACCTAGGAAAGGAGGGTGCCGAAATCTAGTTGGATGGCATCTTAGTCCTGGAAGCTCATGCCAAAACCATCAATCACCTCATTGATAGAGAAAAAGAAGATACAGGAAAGCAAAGACAGGGGCAACTCTCTCACGCTTATGGTCTGTGGATGGTGGGACAGATCCGCCACAATCTCGACCAGATCCAACGTGGGGAAGTACCCGATTGGATAGACAGTTCACATCTGGCTCAGTTGGCTAACCAGAGGGGGACACTGGATAATTGTACTCTGAAGGGACTGACCCGAGTATACCCAGCAATTCCAGATTGCAGATGGGTAGGAATACTGGGATAGGGATAGTCCTGATGATCCCTATAGCCACGCCGGACTCGGCCGTTCCCCCTGTACCAACTAGAGAATATCGGAAGTAATACGGGAAAATGTCTCCATGCGTTATTATCTGACCACCACCTCCGCCGTTCGTCGAAACAACATACTTACCGGGATTTCCCTAACAGATTGCAAGCAAAGGGGGGAAATCACAGTATGCCCTCACCCGGTAGGCCGAGGGGAGCTAGACGAGTACGGGTTTAACCAAACCGACGGGTGTGTACTAGAAATAGTGCCCGCACATAGGCACTTCGCGAGGTCAGGTTATGGAGGAAAAGGAAGATACTGCGTCTCTACCAAAGAGCGTTCATACCAGTATAATAACCTGCAGTGCCCTATACCACAGCCAAACTTTTGCTTTACGCCACTACGAACTGTCATGATCGGGCAAGCACATATCACCCAGGTTAGGCGCCGGAAGCCTGAAGTTATTGAGGTAACCGATCAGCTCCATGATCATTTGCAGGATTATCCCACATCTAACGGAAGTATTACGAGAATTGCGGCTCAGGGTGGGTCAATCCGTAAAGCTCTACCACCAACTGCAAACTAAAATCAGAGTACTGGAAGAAGATATCGAAATAGACTTACAAAGTCAGAGTTGGTGGAGAAAGGTCTGGGACTGGGGTATAAATGTGAACATCCATCCTTGGATTCGTATAATTTCACACATACTGGTCGGGATACAATTGATCTTAGTAATAACATGGGGCATAATGGCCTGCCAGGCATGCAGACACCATGTACAACGAAGAGGGACCCAGGATCGGTCCCCAAATAATAAACAAGCCTATCTAATAAAGGAGAAGGAGGATTTGACCTTAGTTAATTTGATCTAAGCAACCGGGACTCCTGAAACCGCGTGACTGGCCAGCACGTTGAGGCAGGGAGTACCGGGCCGTGCACAAAATCAAACATAAGTAGGGTGGTTGGTTAAAGGGGGACTAGGACTAGTCCCCTTACCGAAAGGGGGGAATTGTTGTAGGTATTAGACACCCTAGGGCAATGGCACCTGTAGCATAAGGTTAGAATTAAATATGTAACTTGTACCATAAAATGGCTACCAGTGAAGCCTCAAGGGATTTATGTTAGCTGAAATAGACCGCATTCCTGGAGACTGCTACTTGTTGTTTCCCACACACAGGACCAGCAAGCAAGCTCTGCAGGTGTCTCTAATCAGCTAGGCCTCAGGACCAAATGTTCTAGTAACAATACAGCTCTGTAGCAGGATGGAGATAAGGAGGCTACCCAATGCCAGCATCCAAGGACAGTAAGATAAGAGAGGCCCAGGCAATGTTACAAGACACGTGAGTCATCCCAAGCAACACACCCCTTAGCAACACATCTCTTGGCAACACATGAGCCACTTTACGTTTAGAGACTAACGCTATTGGTCTAATGTAACTGTAGTAAACTGTTGTATGTAACTGTAGTAAACTGTTGTAAAACATATAAAGATCCATGAAACCCTTTGTTCAGCGGAGAGAAGCCTGGACTCAGTCTTGTGATTTCCTCCCCGCTGGCGTAAATAAAGGTCGCACTGGCGTTGGAACCGACTCTGAGTGTTGAGTGATTCTTCTGATAAACACTAACACTAACAGTAATAATCTCTGGATTATTACCTGAACTACGTGCAAATTGGCATAGGGACCAACAGATTAGAGGTTTAAATGTGTGGCTCAAAGGTGTGGGAGGAAGGGCACCAGTACTGGGAAAAGAGGGACCTGTTCCTTTGGGACAGGCCCCATTTAAACTGGGCTGGGAGCAGTGTCCTGGTGAACCAAATAACTGGGGCAGTAGATAGGGCTTTAAACTAATGAAGGAGGGGGAGTGGGAGGGGGTGGCGTGGGAGGATCGCAGATCGAGTAAATTTAAAAGCAGTAAGAGAAATGTAAAGGCTCTAGAGCAGTGCAGAGTTTTGGGTAAAAATAAGCAGAGTGGGTCAGGAAGGGACAGAGAGAGTAACAAAGGTAATAGGGCATCACTGACATCAGGGAAAAATAGAAAAATGTCAAAGACACTATATCTGTGCATAACATTCGCAACAAAATAGATCAATTAATAATGCAGATAGAAATGAATAGATTTGATCTATTAGCCATTACGGAGATGTGGTTGCAAAGTGACCAAGGTTGGGAACTAAATATTCCAGGATATTTAACCTTTAGAAGAGATAGGCAAAATGGAAAAGGAGGAGGGGTAGCCCTGAAGGATGAGATAAGGACAGTAGAGACAAAGGATCATGGCTCGGAAAATCAAGTAGAATCAGTTTGGGTGGAGCTAAGAAACAGCAAGGGGCAGAAAACATTGGTGGGAGTTGTTTATAGGCCCCCAAACAGTAGTTGTAATGTATAAATCTTGAAATTAGAAACATAGAAAATAGGTGCAGGAGTAGACCATTCAGCCCTTCAAGCCTGCACCACCATTCAATAACATCATGGCTGATCATTCACCTCAGTACCCCTTTCCTGCTTTCTCTCCATACCCCTTGATCCCCTTTAGCTGTAAGGGCCATATCTAACTCCCTCTTGAATATATCTAACAAACTGGCATCAACAACTCTCTGTGGTAGAGAATTCCACAGGCTAAGAACTCTCTGAGTGAAGACGTTTCTCCTCATCTCGCTCCTAAATGGCTTACCCCTTATCTTTAGACTGTGACCCCTGGTTCTGGACTTCCCCAAAATCCGGGAACATTCTTCCTGCATCTAACCTGTCCAGTCCTGTCAGAATTTTATATGTTTCTATGAGATCCCCTCTCATTCTTCTAAACTCCAGTGAATAGAGGCCCAATCGATCCTGTCTCTCCTCATATGTTAGTCTTGCCATCCCGGGAATCAGTCTGGTGAACCTTTGCTGCACTCCCTCAATAGCAAGAACGTCCTTCCTCAGATTAGGAGACCAAAATTGAACACAATATTCCAGGTGAGGCCTCACCAAGGCCCTGTACAACTGCAGTAAGACCTCCCTGCTCCTATACTCAAAGCCCCTAGCTATGAAGGCCAACGTGCCATTCGCTACCTTCACCGCCTACTGTACCTGCATGCCAACTTTTAATGACTGATGTACCATGACACCCAAGTCTCGTTGCACCTCCCCTTTTCCTAATCTGTCGCCATTAAGATAATAATCTGCCTTCCTGTTTTTGCCACCAAAGTGGATAACCTCACATCCACATTATACTGCATCTGCCATGCATGTGCCCACTCGCCTAATCTGTCCAAGTAACCCTGCAGTCTCTTACTATCCTTGTCACAGCTCACACCACCACCCAGCTTAATGCAATCTGCAAACTTGGAGATACTACACTCAATTCCTTCATCTAAATCTTTGTTGTATATTGTAAATAGCTGGCATTCACCGCCTGCTGTACCTGCATGCCAACTTTCAATGACTGATTTACCATGACACCCAGGCCTCGTCACCCAGGTTAGAAGTGCATGTAACAGTAATCATGGGGGACTTTAATCTACATGTGGACTGGGTAAATCAAATTTGCAGTAACAGTGTGGAAGAAGAATTCATGGAATGAATACAAGAACATTTTCTCGATCAGTATGTTGAGGAACCAACTAGGGAACAGGCTATTTTAGATCTAGTATTGTACAATGAGACAGGGTTAATTAATAACCTTGTAGTAAAGGGGCCTTTAGGGAAGAGTGACCATAATATGATAGAATTTTATATTGAGTTTCAAAGTGATTTAGTTAAATCCGCAACTAGGGTCTAAACAAAGCAAACTTCGTAGGTATGAGGGGCGAGTTAGCTAAGGTAGATTGGGAAACTACATTAAAGGTATGACGGTAGACAAGCAATGGCTAGCATTTAAAGAATGAATCCACAATTTACAACAAACATACATTTCTTTAAGCCACAAAAACCCACAGGAAAAATGGTCCAACAGTGGCTAACGAGATGCTAAGGATAATATTATATCAAAGGAAGAGGCTTATAATGTTGCCAACAAGAGCAGTAAGCCTGAGGAGTGGGAGGATTTTAGAATTCAGCAAAGGAGGACCAAGAAATTGAGAGAAAAAGAAAATAGAATGAGAGTAAACTAGTGAGAGACATAACAACAGACTGTAAAAGCTTCCTTTAAGTATGTAAAAAGGAAAAGATTGGCGAAAGTAAATGTGGGTCCCTAACCGGGTCAGACAGAAGAAATTATAATGGGAATAAAGAAATGGCAGAGAAATTAAACAATACTATGGGGCCAAAATTCACCATCCCCGAATGGACTGCTACTGAGGAGTTTGGGCGGGCGACCGATAAAATCAATTGGATGATTTCCCCTCCCCGAGCCATATTCAGCTTTGTGGGGGGGGGGGGGGGGGAGGGAGGAGGGGGGATTTGAATGATGTGCACAACCACCGGAAACGGCACGGTGAAGCTGCTGTGAAGGAGACTTTCCAGTGGAGAGCTCTGCAGTGTGCGGGCCGCTGGAAAGTCACCAGGTCCGGGATTTTCAGCTGAAAAAAGGTAAGTCTTTTCCCAGTGGTGCCCCCACGAAGTATTCGAGTCAGTGCTTGAACGGGACATCGTTGGAGTGTTGCCGCGATCAGGGCCCTTTGGTAGGGAAATAGTTTTATTAATTATTAGTGATTTTATTTAAGATTACAGTATCCACTGTATTTATCTTTTAATAGTTTTATTAATTGTTTTGGTTCCATTCAACCTGCTGAGTGATGCTCAGAGGTTTGCACATACTTTTGTACAACTTTCAGGTCTGACTCTTTAGTGAAGTCCTGTGGGCTGCAGAGACCTGCATGGCAGTGTTCACCCTGAGGATGGGAGAAGTGTTGGGAGGGCGACAACTGGTCAGAAGCAGGGCAGCATGCAGGAGTAGGTGTCGCCATCAGCACCATGCAGACAAGCAGCGGGCAAGGGAGGCAGCAGCCATGATTCATTCATTCTGCACCAGACTAGTATGCCCGCCATCTTCACCGGCCCGAATCAGGATTGTGGTTGGTTATATCCCATGTGGCTGCTCACTCCACTGCGGAACCCGAGGACAGCACCAGAGCATGCATACAATGACACTCATTGTGCCACCAGGTGTATCATCGAGCGGTACACAGGCATCCTTTAAGCAAAGGTTCTGGTGCCTGGACCGCTCTGGTGACACCTTGCAGTACTCTCCTCAATGGGTCTCCATCGTCGTTGTGGCCTGCTGTGTTATGTATGAATAAAGAGTCTGACTGGATACTGTAAGCTCAAAGTAAAGTGTGATCTTAGTCTTTTATTCCAGGTCTCCAGAGTGCCTCTCCAGCCTGCGAGGCCTCCTTAAGTACCTGTGCTCCCAAGGGATTGTGGGATCCCTTGGGACTCCAGGGGATGAGCCCTCTAGTGGCTACACAAGGTATATACGGTTTTACATATCTATAACAACACTTTCTCCCCCCCCCCCACCCCCAAAGTCAATAGTGTAACTATTTACAAGGTGAGTTGATCTGGAGCCTTTCTTTCCCTGGTTGATCGTCTCGGTGCAAATGCTGGTTTTGGTGAATCGTTTGTTAGGCACTCGCTGGGCTGCTGTGCAGCTGGGCGGTCTGGTGTGGTGAGTCCTGCTGCGGGTGATGGGTTCTGTTGCGTGGCCAACCGCGGCGTGTGTATGTTGGGGGGCGGGGGGTCAAAGAAGGCAGGGTCCAAAGTGGGTTGCTCTGGATAGTCCGTAAATCTGAGTTTGATTTGTTCCAAGTGTTTCTGGTGAATGGTGTTTGACCCGAAACACCTTGCTCCCCTCTTTGGCCACAATAGCGCCGGGAAGCCACTTGGGACTTTGTCCATAGTTCAACACAAATACAGGATCATTGATTTCAATTTCGCATGACATTTGCGCTATGTACTTTGTTGAAGCCGCCTGCTCTCTACCTGTTCATGTAGATCAGGGTGAACTAACGAGAGCCTTGTCTTAAGTGCCCTTTTTATGAGCAGTTCAGCGGATGGAATCCCAGTGAGCGAATGAGGTGCGGTAGCTAAGCAGGACTCGGGATAGGCGAATCTGCAGTGAGCCTTCAGTTACCCTCTTCAAGCCCTGCTTGATAGTTTGCACTACTCTCTCTGCCTGACCATTGGATGCTGGTTTGAACGGGGCAGATGTACCATGTTTGATCACATTACAGGTCATGAACTCTTTGAACTCTGCACTGGTGAAATATGGCCCGTTGTCGCTCATGAGGACATCAGGAAGTCCGTGCATGGCAAACATGGCCCGCAGGCTTTCAGTGGTGGCAGTGGACGTGCTTGCCGACATTATCTCACATTCAATCCATTTGGAATATGCATCTCCAACCACAAGGAATATTTTACCCAAAAATGGGCCTGCATAGTCGACATGGACCCTGGACCACGGTTTGGAGGGCCAAGACCATAAACTTAGTGGCGCTTCCCTGGGTGCATTGTTTAACTGCGAGCATGTTACACATTTGTGCACACAGGACTCTAAGTCCGCATCGATACCGGGCCACCACACGTGGGATCTGGCTATCGCTTTCATCATTACAATGCCTGGGTGAGTACTGTGGAGGTCACTGATGAAAGTGTCCCTGCCCTTCTTGGGGACCACTACCCGATTACCGCACAGAAGGCAGTTTGCCTGTATAGACATTTCATCTTTGCGCCGTTGGTATGGCTTTATCTCTTCCGGTATTTCCACTGGGAATCTGGACCAGCTCCTGTGAAGCACACAATTTTTTACTAGGGACAGTAAGGGGTCCGGGCTCATCCAGGTTCTAATCTGTCGGGCTGTGACGGGTGATTGCTCACTCTCGAATGCATCCATTACCATGACTAAATCTATGGGCTGTGCCATTTCCACCCCCGTGGTGGGCAATGGCAGCCTACTGAGAGCATCGGCACAGTTTTCTGTGCCTGGCCTGTGGCGGATGGCGTAGTTGTATGTGGACAACGTGAGCACCCATCTCGGGATGCGGGCTGATGCATTCATATTTATCCCCTTACTTTCAGAAAAAAGGGATATCAGTGGCTTATGGTCAGTTTCCAATTAGAATTTGAGCTCAAACAGATATTGATGCATTTTCTTTACCCCATAGACACATGCTAATGCTTCTTTTTTAATCATGCTGTAGGCTCTCTCAGCCATGGACAGACTTGTGGATGCAAAAGCAACCAGTTGCAATTTCCCAGATTCATTAGCTTGTTGCAATATACACCCGACCCCGTACGACGACGCATCACATGCTAGTACCAAACACTTACATGGATCATACAACACAAGCAATTTGTTTGAGCATAACAATTTTCTAGCTTTAACAAAGGCATTTTCTTGGCTTTTGCCCCATACCCATTCGTCTCCTTTACGCAGTAAAGAGTGCAGTGGTTCTAACAGTGTGCTGTGACCCGGTAAGAAGTTACCAAAGTAGTTCAGGAGTCCTAGCAAAAGACCACAGCTCCGTCACGTTCTGTGGCCTCGGTGCGTTCTCGATTGCCTCCGGCTTCGAAGCGGTGGGCCTGATGCTGTCTGCCATGATTCTTCTCCCCAGGAATTCCACTTCAGGTGCCAGGAAAATGCACTTCGAGCATTTTAACCTGAGCCCCACGCGGTTGAGTCGACTAAGAACCTTCTCCAGGTTCTGCAGACGATCGACTGTGTCCCGACCTGTAACGAAGATGTCATCCTGGAGGAGCATCGTGCGCAAGACCGACTTCAGTAAGCTTTCCATGTTTCTCTGGAATATCGCTGCGGCTGATCGAATCCCAAACGAGCATCTGTTGTAAATGAAGAGACCTTTGTGCGTGTTGATGCAGGTGAGGCCCTTCGATGATTCCTCCAGCTCCTATGTCATTTAGGCTGAGGTCAAGTCCAGCTTCGTAAACGTTTTTCCTCCCGCCAGCATCGCAAAAAGGTCATCAGCCTTTGGTAGTGGGTATTGATCCTGCAGGGAGAAATGATTGATAGTTACTTTGTAATCACCGCAGATTCTGACGGTGCCATCTCCCTTGAGGACAGGAACAATCGGACTGGCCCACTCGTTAAATTCAATCGGCGAAATGATGCCTTCTCATTGCAGCCGGTCCAGCTCGATCTCTACCCTTTCTCTCATCATGTACGGTACTGCTCTCGCCTTGTGATGGATGGGTCGCGCCCCCGGAATTAGGTGGATCTGCACCTTTGGAACTTCCCGATGCCTGGTTCGAACAGCGAAGGGAACTTGTTTAAGATCTGGGCACATGAAGTGTCATCAGCGGACGAGAGCGCTTGGACATCTTCTCAGTTCCAGCATATCTTTCCCAGCCAGCTCCTGCTGAGCAGTGTGGGACCATTGCCCGGTAACACCCAGAATGTTAGCTAATGCACCGCTCCATCGTAAGAGGCCTTTACAGTAGCACTGCCGATTACGGGAATCAGTTCCTTTGTGTAAGTTCTCAGATTTGTGCGAATGGGAGTCAAGACTGTCCTTGAAGCCTTGCTGCACCACAATTTATCGAAAGTCTTTTTGCTCATAATGGACTGGCTCACGCCCGTGTCCGGCTCCATTGACACCAGGAGTCCATTTAATTCAACCTTCAGCATTACCGGGGGACACTTTGTGGTAAATGTGTGCACCCCATTTACCTCTGCCTTCTCGGTCTGAGGCTCTGATTCGTCATGATGCACCGTGAATCTGTCCTCCTCTGCAACATGGTGTTTAGCAGGATTAATAGGGTTTGCAGCTCACCTGCACATATGTTGGAGGTGTCCCATTATTCCACAGCCCTTGCAAACGTACCTTTTGAAGTGGCATGAATGGAAACAATGATCACCCCCACAGTGCCAACAAGGGTTTAATGGCCTTTCATTCATCACCCCTGATGGTGGACTCCGACATCTGCAGATGTGCAGCTGCAGGCATGTGGGGCCTGCCCTGTACATTGCGATTTGAAAACAACATCACTTTGTTCACAGTACTTGTAGCAGCACTTGTGTGCTGAGAGATTTGCTTAGTATTGTCACTAGTGGCAATGAACACCTGGGCTATTGCTATGGCTTTACTCAAATTTGGGGTCTCTACAATCAAAAGTTTGCGAAGTATCACTTCATGGCCAATGCCAAGTACGAAGAAGTCTGAGCATGTGCTCCAAATTCGCAATGTCCTGCAAGGCGTCTCAGCTCGGCGACATAGCTCGCCACTTCCTGGCCTTCAGACCTTTTGTAGGTGTAGAACTGGTACCTCGCCATCAGAATGCTTTCCTTCGGGTTCAGGTGTTCCCAGGTTAGTGTGCACAAATCATTGTATGATTTCTCTGTGGCTTTCGCTGGACCAAGTAGATTTTTCATGAGGCCATACATTGGTGCTGCAGACGGTGAGGAGAATCTCCCTTCGTTTGGCAGCATTCGCTTCTCCTTCCAGCTCGTTGGCCATGAAGTATTGGTCGAGTTGCTCCACGAAGGTTTCTCAATCATTTCCCTCCAGAAATGTCTCCAGGATGCCCACTGTTCTCTGCATTATTGGGTTCGTCATCTGTATCTCGTCGCCAGTTGTTATGTATGAATAAAGAGTCTGACTGGATACTGTGAGCTCAAAGTAAAGTGTGACCGTAGTCTTTTATTGCAGCTCTCCAAAGTGCCTCTCCAGCCTGTGAGGCCTCCATAAGTACCTGTGCTTCCAAAGGATTGTGAGGTCCCTTGGGACTCCAGGGGATGAGCCCTCTGGTGGCTGTACAAGGTATATACAGGTTTATATATATATAACATGCTGCACAACCTGGCCATTATGAGGGGACAGCCACTGGAGATCAAGCCTGAGGAAGTGGAGGAGGAGGATCCCCAGAGCTTGGAGGCGGCGACCCAGTGTCACCCTGGAAGTGCCGGGTACAGACTGGCCAGCTCCCTCCTGGGAGGGTGCGTCCTCACATATATGGAGGTGCCTGACACCTCCCCTGCAATCTCCCTCCATGCATTATGTACTGGTGGTCTGCCAGGTCTCCCCACATCAGGATACAGTATTCTTCTTCTGTCCTCCACACCATCCATCAGTGTCTCCAGCTCCATATCAGTGAACCTGTTGGCTCTCTTAGCATCTCTTACACCAGCCATCCTTCCAAACTCCTTCCCCCCTCAGGGCCATGCTGCAAACTCTGGTCTTTAAAAAGGCCAGGGAGCAGCTGGCTCATTAGAAACCCTTACCTGCATGCTGAATTTCTCAGTGGTGATAGTGATCAAATTAATACAGCCACACTGCTGAAAATCCACTTTGGAAGGGTTCATTAGCGCTGGAACCCATTTGTTCACTTTTGGAACTGAATATGGGGTGGTCCAGCCCCAAAATGATTTCGCCACTAATGGCCACAAAAAGTTGGGGGGGAAGCACCAGCTTTCTAACGGTACTGAATTTCAGGCCCTTTGTGTCTGTCTTCACGAAAGAAGACACTAAAAAGTTCCCGGAAATAGTAGAGAACCAAGAGTCGAGTGAGAATGGGGGACTGAAAAAATTATTAGTAAAAAATAGTACCGGAGAAATTAATGGGTCTGAAATCCAATAAATCCCATGGACATCATGGCCTACATCCCAGGGTTTTGAAAGAGGTTGCTATGGAGATAGTGGATTCATTGCTTGTCGTCCTCCAAGGTTCCATAGATTTTAGAATGGTTCCCACAGATTGGAAGGTAGCAAATGTAACCCCACTGTTTAAGAAAGGAGGCAGAGAGAAAATGGAGAACTACAGTCCAGTTAGCCTGACATCAGTAGTAGGGAAAATGCTAGAATCTATTATTAAGGACGTGGTAACAGGGCACTTAGAAAATAATAATAGGATTGGGCAGAGTCAACACGGATTTATGAAAGGGAAATCATGTTTAAAAACTCTGTTGAGAGTTTTTGAGGTTGTAACCAGCAGAATAAATAAGGGGGAACCAGTGGATGTGGTGTATTAGAATTTTCAAAAGGCATTCGATAAGGTGCCACACAAGAGGTTATTAAGCAAAATTAGGGCTCATGGGATTGGGGGTAATATACTAGCAAGGATTGAGGATTGGTTAACAGACAGAAAACAGAGAGTGAGAATAAACGGATCATTTTGGGGTTGGCAGGCTGTAACGAGTGGGGTACAGTGCTTGGGCCCCAGCTGTTTACAATCTATATCAATGATTTTGATGAGGGGTACAAATGTAATATCTCCAAGTTTGCTGATGATACAAAGCTAGGTGGGAATGTAAGTTGTGAGGAGGATACAAAGAGACTTCAAGGGAATATAGACAGGTTAAAGGAGTGGGCAAGAACATGGCAAATAGAATATAATGTGGAGAAATGTGAAGTTATTCACTTTGGTAAGAAAAATAGAAAAGCAGAGTGTTTTTTAAATGGTGAGAGATTGGGAAATGTTGGTGTTCAGCGGCACCTGGGTGTCCTTGTACACAAATCACTTAAAGGTAACATGCAGATACAGCAAGCAATTAGAAAAGCAAATGGTATGTTGGCCTTTATTACAAGCGGATTAGAGTTTTAGAGTAAAGACATCCTAATGAAATTATATAAGGCTCTGGTGAGACTACACCTGGAGTATTGTGTACAGTTTTGGTCTCCTTACCTAAGGAAGGATATACTTGCCATTGAGGGAGTGCAACAAAGGTTCACCAGACTGATTCCTGCCATGGCGGGATTGAGTAAAGGAGGCCTATAATCTCTAGAGTTTAGAAGAATGTGATGTGAGGTGATCTCATTGAAACAAACAAAATTCTTACAGGACTTGACAGAGTAGATGCAGGGAGGATGTTTCCCCTGGCTGAGGAGTCCAGAACCAAGGGTTACAGTCTCAGAATAAGAGTCAGCCATTAAGGACTGAGATGAGGAGAAATTTCTTTACTCAGAGGGTGATAAATCTTTGGAATTGTCTAGCCCAGAGGTCCGTGGAGCCTCAATCATTGAATATATTTAAGACAGAGATCAATAGATTTTTTGATATTAAGGGAATCAAGGGATATGGGGATAGTGCAGGAAAGTTGAGTTGAGGTTGAAGATCAGCCGTGATCTTATTGAATGGCAGAGCAGATTCGAGGGGCCAAATGGCCTACTCCTGCTCCTATTATGTTCATGTAGTTGTTACTTTTTAAATATATCTAACAGTGCAGATTCTACATTGTACAAGTATTTTTAGCTTGTTCTGAGAAAAGTACACTCATTCACTTGGGCGAGGTGGGTTTTATATTGTTCAACAAAACCATACTGATTTTCTACATTGGTAACCAGGCTGGTGTGTATGTGCTATAACTTGTGGTTGTACTGTATTTATGCTGAGGGCACTGCAAACAACATGTAGTCTTCGATGGTTTCTGCCAGTATTACCTGGGAGTTTTGTTGCCAACACGTTTATTTTTAATTTCCTTTGACAGAAGTAGTTTAGATGACTTACATTGATTGCTGTCTTTTTAAAAACTGTTTTTCCATCTCTTGTGCCTTAAAGTTCCCTTCATGTGTTCTGGAAAATATAATTATGGCTGGAATCTATTTCTGTGGTGCAGCTTCTCAGCAATGAAACTTAAAAAAAAAATGCTAATATATTCCTTATTAATACATGGATAGCATTACGACTGGTTTTGACTTGTGTGTTCTAAAGAAGATGGCAAATGCAGCACGTAAAAGTCATTTGCTATGTTGATCCCACTAAATGAAGCCAAGACTTGTTTCTTGGGATCATTGTATTTTTCTCAATAAATTACTCCTTTACCTGGTGGAAAAGTCATATCTATGCCTTTTGCTACAAAGATATTTCAGTGATAAGGAAGGCAGTGACTCCCTCCTCTCGTATATCACTGACACTGAGTTTGTATTTAGCTCAGTGTCTGTAATGACTTATCTGGAGATGTGTAAATAATGCAAAGTTGTTTAATGCATATGGGGAAATGTATCCATCTCTTGGATATGGTATATCATCTATTTTTATTTTGTATTGATATTAAGGCCAAGAGTTTCTGCTTTGGGTGCAATCGGCAATCCAGGCACAAATTGCGCGCAAAATTCCGCTAATTTTCTGATTTTTTTTTTGCTCAATTTTCTGCTCAAACGCATATCGCCAAACGTAAAGTCTTCCATGAACCAGAGCAATCGGGCAGTGTTTTAAAATGTAACATTTTGCATTAAAAATATTCCTTGATATTTTAAGAGTGGTAACCTGGTGCAATTTGATTGATACAGGTGAAAATGGGTTTATCACAAAAAATAATCATTTATCATAAAAAATTACAACACAGGAAGCCAATCGGCCCATTGTGTCCGTGCCGGTCGAAAAAGAGTTACACAGCCTAATCCCACCTTCCAGCACTAGGTCCATAACCCTGTAAGTTACGGCTCTTTAAGTGCTCATCCAAGTTTTACATAGAAACATAGAAAATAGGAGCAGTAGTAGGCCATTCAGCCCTTCGGGTCTGCACCGCCATTCAATATGATCATGGCTGATCCTCTAATCCTCTATCTCAACACCATATTCCCGCTTTTTCCCCATACCCCTTAATGTCTTTTGTATGTAGAAATCTATCTATCTCCCTCTTAAATATATTCAGTGAATTGGCCTCCACAGCCTTCTGTGGTAGAGAATTCCACAGGTTCACCACCCTCTGAGTGAAAAATGTTTTCCTCATCTCGGTCCTAAATTTCCTACCCCGTATCCTGGGACTGTGACCCCTTGTTCTAGACTTCCACAGCCAGGGGAAACATCCTCCCCGAATCCAGTCGATCCAACCCAGTCAGAATTTTATACATTTCAATGAGATCCCCTCTCATTCTTCTTAACTCTAGTGAATACAGGCCTAGTCGACCCAATCTCTCCTCATACGACAATCCTGCCATCCCAGGAATCAGTCTGGTGAACCTTCGCTGCACTCCCTCTGTAAAGTCCTTACACAATAACACAAATCCACACGAGGCACATTCTATGGACAAGGTCACTCCATGACCTGACCCTTTATTCACAAGACCAAGAAGTGATGACCCTGTGTGAGACCTCCCTTTATATACCTGGATGACCAGGTGAGGAGTGTCTTCCACAAGTTCACCCCCTGTGGTCAAGGTGTGCATTTCTTACGTATATACAGTATTGCAGTGTTGTTACATAAAGGTTACATACATGACATCACCTCCCCCTCAACATCTTATTGGGATCATAACTTAAGTCTCTCGGGTGGTCTGCGCTCTCTCGTGGAGCACCGCAGTTGGGGCTCTGGTTGTTGAGCCTTGGGATGCGTGTCTGTCACCTGTGGTGATTCCGGCCTGTCCGGGCTGACTGCAGAGACTGTGCATGCTGCTGAATGTTCTTGTTGCTCGTTCACTGGCGGTGGTGTGAACACCATCTCATGATCTTCTTCAGGTTCCTCAGTGTCCATGCTGAACCTTTTTTTTACTTGGTCCAGATGCTTGCGGCACATCTGCTCATTGTTAAGTTTAACCACTATGACCCTATTCCCCTCTTTGTCTATGACAGTACCCTCAAGCCATTTGGGCCCCAAAGCGTGATCGAGAACAAATACGGGGTCATCGATTTCTATACATCTCCCCCTTGAATTTCAGTCATGGTACTCATTTTGGGACTGGTGCTTGCCCTCAACAATGTCAGACAGGACTGGATGAATGAGGGACAGCAGAGTTTTGAGTGTTCATTTCATGAGTAGCTCCGCGGGCGGGGCCCCCGTGAGCGAGTACGGTCGGGACCAATAGGCCAGCAGGAGGCGCGATAGGCAGCATTGAAGGGAGGGTCCTTGAATCCGGAGCATGCCTTGTTTTATGATTTGAACCGCACGTTCTGCCTGGCCATTGGAGGCCGGCTTGAACGGTGCTGTCCTGACATGATTAATGCCATTACCCGACATGAACTCCCGGAATTTGTAGCTTATGAAACATGGGCCATTATCGCTAACAAGGATGTCCAGCAAGCCGTGGGTCGCAAAGACTGCACGCAGACTCTCCATGGTGGTGAATGTCGTGCACGAATTCAAAATAATGCACTCTACCCATTTCGAGTACGCATCAACCACAAGAAGTAACATTTTTCCCATTAACGGGCCCGCGTAGTCTACGTGAATACGTGACCATGGCTTGGTGGGCCAGGGCCACGGGCTGAGCGGGGCCAGGGCCACGGGCTGAGCGGGGCCTCCCTGGGGGCATTACCTAGTTGGCACATGTCGTGCACCTGGGAACACAGTGTTCCAGATCTGAATCAATTCCCGGCCACCACACGTGACTGGGCATTGGCCATCATCAGCACGATGCCTGGGTGCTCATTGTGGAATTCCCTGATGAATGCTTCCCTGCCCCTCTGGGGCATGACTACCCGGCTGCCCCATAGTAGGCAGTCAGCTTGGATGGCGAGCTCATCCATCCGTCTGTGAAACGGTCTGACCTCCTCAGGGCATGCTCCGTGTGTGGGCGCCCAATACCCAGTCAGGACACATTTCTTAATCAAGGATAGGAGGGGATCTCTGTTGGTCCAGATTTTGATCTGGTGGGCTGTGATGGGGGAGCCTGCGCTGTCAAAGGCATCAACAGCCATGACCATCTCAGCGCTTTGCTCCACTGCCCCTTCAGTGGTGGCCAGTGGAAGCCTGCTGAGCGCGTTAGCGCAGTTTTCGGTGCCGGATGGTGTAGCCATACGCAGCGAACGTGAGAGCCCATCGCTGTATGCGAGCTGACGCATTGGCATTGACAGCCTTGCTGTCTGACAGCAGGGATGTTAACGGCTTGTGGTCCGTTTCTAATTCGAACCTCCTGCCAAAAAGGCATTGATGCATCTTTTTCACCCCATAGACACATGCGAGTGATTCCTTCTCAACCATCCCATATCCCCGTTCAGCTTGAGAGCGAGACCTGGAGCATAAGCCACAGGTTGTAGTTGGCCCTCAGCGTTACCCTGCTGCAACACGCACCCAACCCCATAGGATGATGCATCACATGTCAGAACCAATTTCTTATGGGGGTCGTACAGGGTCAACAACTTATTTGAACAAAGTGGATTCCACGCCCGATTGAAAGCCCGTTCCTGACAGTCCCCCCAAAACCAATCGCAACCCTTACGCAGGAGCACGTGTAGCGGCTCCAACGATGTGCTTAAGTTCGGCAGAAAGTTCTCGAAATAGTTCAAGAGTCCCAGAAATGAACGCAACTCCGATGTATTGCAGGACCTGGGCGCTCGTCGAATCGCCTCCATTTTGGATTCAGTAGGCTGAATCCCGTCTGCAGCAACCCTCCTGCCCAGAAACTCGACCTCGGGAGCCAAAAACACATTTAGACTTCTTGAGTCACAGGCCTACCCGGTCCAGTCAGCGTAGCACCTCCTCCAGGTTGTGGAGGTGTTCCTTGGTGTCATGACCCATGATGAGGATGTCGTCCTGAAATACGATCGTCCCGGGAATGGATTTGAGCAGGCTTTCCATCTTTCTTTGGCATTCGATCAGCGGCCTCAATTTTTCAAACGGACACTTGTTATAAACAAACAGTCCCTTGTGCGTGGTGATTGTGGTCAGTAGTTCAGATTCGTCAGCCAGTTCTTGTAGGCTGAAGTGAGGTCCAACTTGGTGAACAGCTTGCTGCCTGCCAGTGTGGCAAAAAGGTCCTCCGCTCTCGAGAGCGGGTATTGGTCTTGTCGGGACACCCGGTTGATAGTGGCCTTGTAGTCGCCACAGATCCTGACCGAGCCATTCGCTTTTAGAACGGAAACGATGGGGCTCGCCCAGTCACTGAATTCAACGGGCGAGATGATGCCCTCTCTCAGCAACCGGTCCAACTCGCTCTCAATTTTCTCCCGCATCATATACGGCACAGCTCTGGCTTTGTGGTGCACTGGTCTGGCGTCTGGGGTGATGCGTATCACTACTTTGGTACCTTTTGAACGTCCCGACGCCAGGTTGAAATAGTGACTCAACTTGCTGTAGGACCTGTGAGCATGAGCTTCGCTCCACAGATGACACTGTGTGCACATCCCCCCATTTTCAGTTCATCTCAGCTAACCAGCTCCTCCCCAGCAGTGCGGGACCATTGCCCGGGACAATCCAGAGCAGCAGCCGGTTCACCAATCCATTGTGTGTGACTGCCAACATTGCACTGCCTAGCACTGGAATGATTTCTTTGGTGTACTTCCGTAATTGCATCTCAATGCATTCTAGTTTGGGTCTGCTGGCTTTGAGTGGCCACAGCTTTTCGAATTGTTGAACACCCATGAGTGACTGGCTGGCCCCCGTGTCCAGCTCCATGCGTACAGGGATGCCGTTTAATAGAACTTTCATCATCATAGGTGGCGTTTTGGTATATGAGCTGTGAATGTTTGCCACATGAACCTGCTGAACTTCAGCATCCATTGATTTGCCCCAAGCCTCATCCTGCCTCGCAGACCCCTCATCTGGTTCATCCGCTTCATATATTAACCTGGTTACAGACTTTCTGCACATTCTGGCTAAATGGCCACTGAGGTTACATTTCTGCAGACGAACTGTTGAAACCTGCAAGTCCTGGCAGCATGTCTGCCCCCACACCTCCAGCATGAACTGAGATTCCCATTGTTGTGAACAAAAGAGCTGTTACAAGGCATTCCTCGCTGATTGTCCCTTTGATTGCTCTTGAGCACCCTGTTAGTGGGTGTCAATGGCCCCATCCCGGGCTGCATTGTCTACTGGGGGGGGCATAAATGTCCGTTCAGCCTGCCATTGTCTCTGTTGGAGACTTACTCTTGGGTCTATTGCTGCCTGGGGTGTGTCGAATTGCCCTTGCCTGCCTGCGGGGCTCTGTGTCGCGTTTATAATATTGACTCCCTGATCCATTGCCACGTTGGAGGCAGAATTGCATGCGTGTCTTATCTTGGTTTCCTCCTCCCCCGCCATAAAAGTCTGAGCCATCAACGCCGCCGCTTCCAAGGTCAAGTCCTTGGTCTCAAATAGCTTTCTGAAAATTCCAGCATGACCGATGTCCTCAATAAAGAAATCCCTTAGCATCTCCCCCTGCAGGCGTCTGTGAACTTAAGAGGCTGGCCAAGCGTCGGAGGTCCGCAATGAAGTCCTGTATGCTCTGTCCTTCCCGACGTCGGTGGGTATAGAATCTGTGTCGGGCCATGTGTATGCTGCTCGCCGATTTGAGGTGCTCACCGATTAGTTTGCTGAGCTCTTCAAAGGTTTTGTCCGCCGGCTTCTCGGGTGCTAGCAGGTCTTTCATGAGCGCGTAAGTCTTAGGTCCACAGCTGGTCAGCAGATGAGCCCTTCGCTTGTCGGCCGCTGCGTCTCCCAGCCAGTCCTTCGTGAGAAAACTCTGCTGGAGCCTCTCAATTGAAATCGTCCCAGTCCTCACCAACACAATACTGTTCATCTGTGCTACCGGTGGCCATTCTCATGGGTTGTTGATTCCCGTTTCTCGTCACCAATGTAAAGACCTTACACAATACCACAAATCCACACGAGGCACATTCTATGGACAAGGTCACTCCATGACCTGAACCTTTATTCACAGGACCAAGAAGTGATGACCCTGCATGGGACCTCCCTTTATATGTCTGGATGACCAAGTGAGGAGTATCTCCCACATGTTCACCCCCTGTGGTCAAGGTGCGCATTTCTTATGTATATATAGTATTGCAGTGTTGTTACATAAAGGTTACATACATGACACCCTCTATGGCAAGTATATCCTTTCTTAGATAAGGAGACCAAAACTGCATACAGTACTCCAGGTGTGGTCTCACCAAGGCCCTGTATAACTGTCGTAAGACATCCTTGCTCCTGTACTCAAATCCTCTTACAATGAAGGCTAACATACCATTTGCCTTCCTAACTGCTTGCTGCACCTGCAGGTTTGCTTTTAAATGTGATGAGGGTTTCTGCTTCTCCCACCCATTCAGGCAGTGAGTTCCAGACTCCCATTGGGTGAAGAAATTCTTCCTCATCTCCCCTCTAATTCTTCTACCAACTACTTTAAATCTATGCCCCCTGGTTATTGACCCCTCGGCTAAAGGAAATAGGTCCATCCTATCTCGGGCCTTCATAACTGTTTACACTTGAATTAAATCTCTCCTCAGCCTCTTCTGTTCCAAGGAAAACAACCCTCGCCTATCCAATCTTTCCTCATAGCTAAAGTTTTCCAGTATTGGCAACAGCCTCATAAATTTCCTCTGCACCCTTTCTAGTGCAATCACATCCTTCCTGTAATGCAGTGACCAGAACTGTACGCAGTACTCAAGCTGTGGCCTAACTGGTGTTGTATACAGTTCTAGCATAACTTCCCTGCTCTTATAGTTTATGCCTCAGCCAATAAAGGAAAACATTCCGGATGCCATTTTAACTACCTTATCGACCTGTCCTGCTACCTTTAAGGATCTGTGGACATATACTCCAAGGTCCCTCAGTTCCTCCACACCTCTCAGTATCCTCTCATTTATTGTGTATTCCCTTGCCTTGTTGCCCCTCCCCAAATGCATTATCTCACACTTTTCCTGACTGAATTCGATTTGCAACTTTTGTCCCCAACTGACCAGTTAATTGATATTATTATGTAGGCTCAAACTGTGTAGACTGTAGTCCTTTATTTGCAGCTCCTTGAGTTAGGATAGCTAGAGGTGAGCTCCCTTTTATATTGGGTTACCTGCAGTATGCAGGTAACCCTTAGGTCTCCAGCAGCAGCACCCTCTGGTGTACAGGTAAGGCGTGTACAGTGTAAAGGTACATTCAGTGTTACAGACATCATATAACAATACAAGCATGCATACATAACAACACTCGCCCCCACCCCGCCCCAAGCATTTTTCAAGTCCTTATTGTCATGACCTGGGGGGTGGGGGGGATCAGTAGTGTGCTATGGGAGGTTGTGGTGAGGGTTGTGTGGGTGCCAGGTGTGATCCCTGTACATGAGGCTGGCCTCATACATTCCCCAACCCCTCACACACAGACCATGTGGGTGTCACTGTTGTGGGATCCCTCAGTGGGGTAGCCAGTGCAGCAGTAGATAGGGTGCATACTCTGTGGTGTGGGTAAGTGTGGTGTGGTGGTGGGCAGGGCCACAGGACTGTGTGGCCTCCTGGTCCTCCATTTGGGATAAGGGTCTGGCCATCCCAGGGTTTGCCAGGAAAGCTGGAGGGTATTGGCCTCTTGGTCTTGGTGTTGGCCCTGGTGGCCAGGGGGTGTAGGGCCGGTCTGGGGTAGGTTGCCAGTGGTGGTGGCTGTGTTGCCCATTGATCACTGTCCCTATAGTGGGTCTGCTCCCACTGGGTGTGTGTGTGACCTGGAAGGGGCATCACATTTGTTTCAAAGGTCCAGGCTACATGGTCTCGTAGCCCGCTGGACCTGGGGTTTTCACATGGGGGGGGATTCCTCTAGCATTTACATGGTCCCTGTAGAACCCAGTGTCCTTTAACAGTGTCCTACCTGTATACATGACACATTGGCTCTGATCATACATAGTCGAGTCTACATTATTAACTACATTTACCTTGTTAATTACAGCATTTGCATCACTTTTTTTGTATCATGGTCTCACCAAACATGGTTACATTTGTCATTTTGAACTTTCTATCATATTCATCAGGCATTACAAATTTGTTCTGAACCTTACTTATACAAGCATTCAATTCATTTTTCTCATCAGTTACTCTTGCATCACAACTCCTCGTTACATTATCATACCTGCACCCATTAACTGCTTTCTTAACTTTAAAGTCTTTGTCATCTTTCAGTTGAAACTGTCCCTTTACATTTTTTTGGTTACCAGTCTCCTTTAAGGGAGCCTTCCAATCCAATTTACCGCTCGGTGCCACGTGTCGCTCCTCCAACGCTGCCCCTCGTGGGTCTGGTTGTGGCCATTTTGATTTTAGGTTCTTCTCCTCGTGGTGCGGCCGCCATCTTCTGGCTCTCCTCCAGGTAGCTGTGGTGATCTTTTCTTCCTCAGATTTGGCCATGGATCGTCGGGAATCCACTCGACGGTATTCCTCTCTTGGAGTCCTGCCACGGCCCGGAAGGTGAAGTTTGGATTTTCAGTTCCGGAGATATTGCCACGGTGTAGTGAAGTCGTCGCCACGCAGTCGAGCTGGACGGAGGGATCTCTAGTTGCAGCGATGGATCCATGTTTGGGGCTGCATGGGATGTCGATTGCTGGAGCCCAGAGGCCATCACCACTTCGACTGACTTGGACCTGCTTCATCCAATTCCTTCCCAGCAGCGTGGGACCATCGCCGGCAACGATCCACAGGGGGAGTTTGTTCAATGCGCCGCCCTGGGAGACCTGGATGTCCATGCTGCCAACGACTGGGATTTTACCTTTGGTGTAGGTGAGCAGCTTTGCTTGGACAGGAGACAGTTTTGTTTGGTCGATTGGCGGGATTTATCCAAATTTTTTCAAAGGTCGTTTGGCTCATCAAAGACTGGCTCGCCCCTGTGTCGATCTCCATTGAAATTGGGACTCCATCGATGTCTACTTCCATCTTCCACGGAGAACTCTCAGTGGAGCAGGTATAAATTCCATACTCTTCTTCCAGGGGTTGAGCAGCTTCGTCTTCATCAGTGTTGGAGCCCGGGTGATCAGCCATCTCTTCGGTGACGCGGCAGTTAAAGCTTTTTCTGCACATTCTCTGAAGGTGCCCTTTTTCTTTGCAACCTTTGCATTTATAGTCTTTGTAGCAGCACTGGTGGGCCCTGTGGTTTCCTCCACAGTGCCAGCACGGGGCCAGCCGGTTTGCTCCATGTGGCGGACTCAGGGTTGCGGGACTCGGGGCAGCATTTCTGCCTTTAGAAGTATCCATTCGGTGCACTGCATTTGTTGGTTTAGAGTCCTGGGTCGGTATTCGCCTGGAGTCACCGACCAAAACCATGTAGGCCTGGCTCACTTTAATTGCTATCTGCAGGGTGACTGTGATGTTTGTAGAGAGCAATTTGTGGAGGAGGCCCTCGTGGCTGATTCCGATGACAAATATGTCCCTTAGTGCTTCGTTAAGGTGGTCGCCAAAATCACACGGTGCAGCCAGTCTCCTTAAATGTGCGGCATACTTAGCAATTTCTTGGCCTTCAGGTCGCCGGTAAGTGTACAACCGGTGCCTGACTGTGAGGATGCTTTCTTTTGGTTTTAGTTGCCCCTGTATTATTGTTACAAGTTCCTCATAGCTCTTGGTTGTTGTCTTCTCCGGGGCTAGCAAGTCGCTGACGAGACAATGGATGGTGGGCCCACAACTGCTAAGCAGGATGGCCCTGCGCTTTTTCGGTCATGTAGCCGGTGTGTCCCCATCCAGGTCGTTGGCTATGAAGAAATATTCCAATTTTTCTAAAAAAGCGTCCCAATTTTCCCCATTGGTGAATTGCTGAAAGTTGCTGAGATTCGACATGCTGTGCGTGTAGTTCATGACCTCGTCGCCAGTTATTAAGTATGTAGGCACCTTGTTAATGACTCCACGAGGCAGGGGTATGGTACTCAAACTGTGTAGACTGTAGTCCTTTATTTGCAGCTCCTCGAGTGAGGATACCTAGAGTGAGCTCCCTTTTATACTGGGTTACCTGCAGTGTACAGGTAACCCTTAGGTCTCCAGCAACAGCACCCTCTGGTGTACAGGTAAGGTGTGTACAGTGTAAAGGTACATTCAGTGTTACAGATATCATATTACAATACAAGCATGCATACATAACAGATATCTTCCTGCAGTCTAAAATTTTCCTCCTCATTGTCAACCACACAGCCAATTTTTGTATCATCTGCCAATTTCTTTATCATGCCCCGTACATTTAAGTCTAAATCATTAATATATACTACAAAAAGTAAGGGACCTAGTACTGAGCCCTATGGAATCCCACTAGAAACAGCCATTCAGTCGCAACCATTACCCTTTGCTTCCTGCCACTGAGCCAATTTTGGATCCAATTTGCCACGCTCCTTTGGATCCCATGGGCTTTTACTTTTTTGATTAGCCTGCCACGTGGGACCTTGCTAAAATCCATGTAGACTACATCAAAGGCACTGCTTGTTACCTCCTCAAAGAACTCAATCAAGTTAGTCAGACACGACCTTCCCTTAACAAATCCATGCTGACTGTCCTTGATTAATCTGTCTTTCTACATGAAGGTTTATACTGTCCCTCAGAATTGATTCCAGTAATTTGCCCACCATCGAGGTTAAACTAACTGGCTTGTAATTGCTCGGTTTATCCCTTCCTCCTTCTTTAAACAATGGTACAACATTAGCAGTTCTCCAATCCTCAGGCACAACTCCTGTAGCCAGGGAGGATTGGAAAATTATGGTCAGAGCCTCCGCAATTTCCTCCCTTGCTTCTTTTAATAGCCTCGGATATATTTCATCTGGTCCTGGCGATTTATCTACTTTCAAGGATGCTAAACCCTTTAATACTTCCTCTCTCTCTATGTTTATCCCATCCAATATTTCACTATCTTCCTCCTGAACTTCAATGTCGGCATCGTCCTCCTCTTTTGTAAAGACAGTCGCAAAGTATTCATTAAGGGCTGGATTTTTGCCGTTGCTTATTTCGGGGCAATAATGGTGGTGGGGCGATCCTGATAGCACCTGGGAACAGTTTTGCACCTCAGTCAGCAAAATTGGGCAGCTGGACCCTGAGTGTGGAGTGGTGTGCTAAGGGAGGCATTGCACATCTCTCTTAGGGCGCTAGGCTGGCTGAGCATGTGAAAATCCCGAGCTAAACAGCCGGCCTCAGAGCGCTCTGAGAGAGGCCTGAGGAGAAAAAAAACCTGAAAAAAACCCCACCAAAAACATTCCCAATAAGTAACTCACGCCATAAATCAGGAAGAAAAAACAATCACATTTACCTGAGGTCGACATAACTTACCTCACTGCAGCCGCTACTAGGACTGCCCACTTTTATAGGTGGTCCCAGCATGGTGCTCTATGGAGTGCTATGGATCGGGTTGGAGCTAAAAATTAAGCTGGTGTCACAACCGTAATGCTCTGAAATCGATCCGAAAACCTTGGTGGGGTGCTGGAAGCTGGCTGCCTGCCCGGAAGAGCTTACCGCCGCCATTGCCACCCCTCTGGGACAAAAATAGAGGTGGCAACAAACGGAAAATCCAGCGCCATGTACGTTACCCACATCCTCCGCCTCCACACATAGATCACTATTTTGGTCCCTAATAGGTCCTGCTCTTTTGTTAGTTATCCTCTTGCTCTTTATGTAATTGTAAAACATCTTTGGGTTTTCTTTGATTCTACTTGCCAATATTTTTTCATGCAATCTTTTTGCTTTCCTAATTTCCTTCTTAATTTCACCCCTGCACTTTCTATCGGCTTTCTGCAGTACTGAGCTCATGATATCTGATATAGGCTTCCCTTTTTTGCCTTAACTTACCCTGTATGCACCTTGTCATCCAGGGGGTTCTAAATTTGGCAGTTCTACCCTTTTTCTTTGCGGGAACATGTTTATCCTGAACTCCATGTACCTCCCTCTTGAATGCCTCCCACTATTTGGACACTGATTTACCTTCAAGTAACTATTTCCACTTTTGCAAAATCATCTCTCAGCCTAGTATAATTGGCCTTCCCCAAATTTAGAACCCTTACTCCTGTTTTTTCTTTGTCCTTATTTATAATTATGTTAAAACTAGCTGAATTATGATCACTACCACAAAAATGCTCTCCCTGAAACAAATTCAGAAACCCCCTCACTCTTGTTGGGCTTTCTACGTATTGGCTAAAACAGTTCTCGAGAATGCAATTTAGGAATTCTGTGCCCTCTGTACCTTTTACACTGATAGTATCCCAGTTAATATTAGGGTAATGGAAATCCCCCACTATTACTGCCCGATTGTTTTTGCACTTGTCAGAAATTTGCCTGCATATTTGCTCTTCTATCTCCCTTGGACTATTTGGGGGTCTATAGTACACTCCCAGCAGTGTGAGTGCCCCTTTTTTGTTCTTTAGTTCAACCCATATAGCCTCATTTGACGATCCAACTAACATATCATCCCTCCTTATAGCTGTAATTGTTTCTTTAATCAATACTGCGACCCCCTCTATTTTTAACCCTTTCTTTATCTTGCCTGAAAACCTTGCAGCCAGGAATGTTGATCTGCCATTCCTGCCCTTTTTTCATCCATGTCTCAGAAATGGCTGAATTTTTAATCAGTGTCTGTCCACCACCTGTGAGTAATCTGATTTTAAATAACAAAATTATGTTAAAAAAACTATACAGATCATTTTACTAGTTATAATAGTATGCAGTTTGTTAGTAAATTTAAAAAAAATGTTTTTAAGAGGTGACTTTGTGCCCTTGCACCAAAGAAAATGCTTTATTTTAAGAACCTCTCCGAATGCCCGCAAATGGGTGCAATTTGTCTAAAATTGATTATTCCATCTGGGGTTGTGGACCGTTTTGTGAGCGGGGCCAGTGATGATACCGTCCAAGTCGTCTTGTTTTAAATGCTAAGCTAATAAACTAATTACTACAAATTCAGAATAGTTCAATGATCAGATGCTTCAGGAGGCTTTCTGCTTAGGTTGAGAGTATCTGTGGTAAAATCTATGGTAAGGTTTATCTTTGAAATTCTTCCTCCTTTTTACTTAGTGCCCCCCCACCATGCTTTCTATGAAATTGCTTCTTTTTAAATATTGACCAAAGATATATGGGGTTGGCTGCAATTGAAAAACGTTGTCACTTATCAGCACATTGAGAACACGTTTGATAATGGTACAAATGTTCGTTTGATAATAGTGACAATGTTTGGCACTTTGAGTAGAGGGAAGATTGAACTTTATTTTCAATTATACCTGATGAAATGAGAATTGGGTCAGATTGAAAGTAATCTGCAGGTTTAAACAATGGAGTGATTAGTAAATGGATCTATTGGCTTTAAATCAGTGGGTTTGAGCAAGTTTGGGAAACAAATGAAGCACTGGAAGGCTGAGAAACCACGGCTGAAGTATCCCCTTCGTACCTATACTTTACATAATGGGTCCTTTTGACATTAATTCCGTTTTGGATTTTATTGCACTCACTCAAAAAAAATCTTGGGTCAACTGTGAATTACCTGAAGAGCTTGTTGTTGCTTTTGTTTTGTTTATGCTTCATCGAAAAGGAGAAGTTGGGTAACTGATCGTCAAATTTTGGTTTTCTGTAGCAGAGCAGGATTGGGAGGCCTGAGAACAAGAGTGGTGCAATTAAAGCTGTCAAAAATAATAATTATATAATAATAATGGGCATATCATTGACAAATGAAATTCAACACAGATAAATGTGAGATATTAAGAAAAATAGAGAAGTCACATATTACTTGGAAAATAAAAATCTAAATGGGGTAGAGGAGCAAAGGGATCACGGACTACAAGTACACAAATTACTAAAAGTAGCGACACAGGTTAGCAAGGCCATAAAAAAAGCAAACCTCACACTAGAGTCTATTTCTAGAGGGATAGAATTGAAAAGTAGGGAAATTATGCTAAACCAGTATTGAACCTTGGTTAGACCACAATTGGAGTACTGTATACAATTCTGGTCACCATATTATAAAAAGGATATAGAGACAGTGGAGAGGGTGCAGAGAAGATTTACAAGGATGATACCAGAAATACGAGGGTATACATATCAGGAAAGGATAAACAGGTTGGGTCCCTTTTTTTTCTTGAAAAAAGAAGGCTGAGGGATGACTGAATAGAGGTTTTGAAAGAGTGGATACAGAGAGAATGTTTCCACTTGTGGGGAAGAGCATAACTAGACACCATCAATATAAGATAGTCACCAAGAAATCAAATAGGGAATTCAGAAGAAACTTCTTTACCCAGAGAGTGGTGAGAATGTGGAACTCACTACCACAGTTGAAGCAAATAGTACGGATGCATTTAAGGGGCAGTTAGATAAGCATATCAGGGAGAAGGGAATAGAGGGTTATGCTGATCAGGTTAGATGAGGAAAGACGGGAGGAGGCTCGAGTGGAGCAGAAACACCAGCATAGACTGGTTGGGCTGAATGGCCTGTTTCTGTGCTGTATATCCTATGTAAATAAAAATCCCAAACAAAAATATAATTTAAAAAAAAAGCAAATTTGCAAAGTATTGTGAGGCCTGCTTGGATACACAAACCAGATTGAGTAAAAAATAATCCAAACCTGAAAATTCTAGAAGCAATTTGAATCGTTCATGTTGATTTTAATTATTTTTAAATTAAAAGTATAATTGGAAGGTTTGTTTTTATTGTTCCTAGTAATTAAAGGTACTTGAGTAAAGTCATATTTTGCCTGAGGAATTTGGTTGTAGGATATCAATGAGATTAATTTAAACTCTTAACAATATGACACCTTCTCCAGTGTCATGTTCACTTGGGTATACAGCGAAGGCATAATAAGTTTGATACTGTACCCACAGGGTCAATTTTAACCCCGGGCGGGCCTGGGGTGAGATGAGATGAGTGAGAAATGCACTTGCAGCAGAAGATGTTATGTCCAACGTACTTTAACTAATGTTTCAGGGGGTGTCACCGAAAGCACTGTTCTGTCAATTGATCGCTGGCCTCTCCAGCTGCAGTATGTTGTGCTGCAACTCCTTCATTTTTGTGATATATTCTTTATGATATCACTAATCACACTACACACAAGATGGCTTAATAGAAAACTATCATGTGACTGTTTCACATGACCCTTTTATTATTTACATAATTAGTTACATTATAACAGTAGTCCACTAGGTGGAGATGTAATCCACGAGGGGGAGCTCTATATTACAATTTTCTCCCTTGTCATCATCCAATTCTTCCTTACCAGAGAATGCCACTTCCTATTGGTCTGCCTCCTTCAACTGCAATCCTCCTTGCATTGCCAAATTGTGCAAAATACAACACTCTACAATCATGTGGCACACTTCCTCTCGGACATATTGTAGGGAGCCCGTAGACAACATAATTGCGTGAACCTTTGCTTCAATATGTCTATGGTGTAATGCATGATGTCTTTGGTGGTCCTAAGGTTATGATTGCACTTGAGCTGATCAGGCGTAATGGGGTTGTGGAGAGATGGTATAATCCGTGTGGCAGGGGGATGGGATGGGATGGGGCGGGGGGGGGGCGGGTAGTAGCCCTTGTTCACAAACAGCCTGTGAGAGGACAGATGGAAGTGTCGTGGCAGCTGCCAGTGAAACTAGCACACACTTGCAGGATCCTTCTGTAGTGCTCGCACCCTAGTTGCATATTGATGAAATGAAAGTCCTTCCTGTTCACAAAAGTTCCTGGGTCATCCTCTGATGCCCTGGTAGCTACATGGGTGCGGTCTATTGCGTCCTGGACACAAGGGAATCCAAACACTGCTGCAAATCCCAGAGCCCTCTCATTCGAGCTGTTGGCGTCCATGGGGAAGGTAATATATTGATTGGCTCTGGCAAAAGATGCATTGGGAGCTACTTAATGCAGCTGTGCTCTGCCGACTGGCAGATGTGGGTAATCTTCCCTGTAGCAGCTTGGAAAGAGCCTGAGGTGAAAAAGTTAGGGGTGATGGTGACTTTGACAGCCATTGGCAAAGGATGGTCATTTGGGCCAGCAGGCAGCAAGTCGTGCCGTAAGAGGCTGCACAGCTCAGCGGCTGCCTGCCTGGTGAACTGCAGCCTCCAGATACAGCGCTCCGCTCATATTCAGGCTCTGTGGGCTGGGTAAGGCCTTCTATGAGCAGCCCCGCCTCACCTGCTGTCTTCTAATAGGCCCAGCTACTGCCCAACCTGGTTGCTGAGGCAGATGCTGTTCCTACTGTTCCTCTTCCTTCAACTGTTCCTCTGTCTTAATTACATCACAGGACCCTGATTTTACAGTTATTATGAGGCTTTTTAATAAAGCCAAAATTCAGTTAAAATTGCCTTCCTCCCCCAGCCCGCCCGATTTATAAAAGTTGCGGAAATAGTGACTGAACTAATATGGTTCATAAGCAAACAACATTACTAAATATTCTTATTCAGTGCCACTTCCCATACTTTCTCCTCTCTTGTGACAGATATTTATTGATGAACATTTTACAACACATAGAAACATAGAAAATAGGTGCAGGAGTAGGCCATTCGGCCCTTCGAGCCTGCACCACCATTCAATAAGATCATGGCTGATCATTCACCTCAGTATCCCTTTCCTGCTTTCTCTCCATACCCCTTGATCCCTTTAGCCGTAAGTGTCATATCTAACTCCCTCTTGAATATATCCAATGAACTGGCATCAACAACTCTCTGCGGTGGGGAATTCCACAGGTTAACAACTCTCTGAGTGAAGAAGTTTCTCCTCATCTCAGTCCTAAATGGCTTACCCTTTATTCTTAGACTATGTCCCCTGGTTCTGGACTTCCCCAACATCGGGAACATTCTTCCTGCATCTAAACTGTCCAGTCCCGTCAGAATTTTATATGTTTCTATGAGATCACCTCTCATCCTTCTAAACTCCAGTGAATACAGGCTCAGTCGATCCAGTCTCTCCTCATATGTCAGTCCTGCCATCCCGGGAATCAATCTAGTGAACCTTCGCTGCACTCCCTCAATAGCAAGAACTTCCTTCCTCAGATTAGGAGACCAAAACTAACACGATATTCTAGGTGAGGCCTTACTAAAACCCTGTACAACTGCAGTAAGACCCCCATGCTCTTATACTCAAATCCCCTAGCTATGTAGGCCAACATATCATTTGCCTTCTTCACAGACTGCTACCTGCATGTCAACTTTCAATGACTGATGTACCATGACACCCAGGTCTCGTTGCACCTCCCCTTTTCCTAATCTGCCGCCATTCAGATAATATTCTGCCTTCATGTTTTTGCCACCAAAGTGGATAATCTCACATTTATCCACATTATACTGCATCTTCCATGCGTTTTCTCACTCACCTGACCTGTCCAAGTCACCCTGCAGCCTCTTAGCGTCCTCCTCACAGCTCACACCGCCACTCAGCTTAGTGTCATCTGCAAACTTGGAGATATTACACTCAATTCCTTCATCCAAATCATTAATGTATATTGTAAATATCTGGGGTCCCAGCACTGAGCCCTGCGGCACTCCACTAGTCACTGCCTGCCTTTCTGAAAAAGACCCGTTTATCCCGACTCTCTGCTTCCTGTCTGCCAACCAGTTCTCTGTCCACGTCAGTATATTACCCGCAATACCATGTGCTTTAATTTTGCACACCAATCTCTTGTGTAGGACCTTATCAAAAGCCTTTTGAATGTCCAAATACACCACATCCATCGGTTCTCCCTTGTCCATTCTACCAGTTACATCCTTAAAATATTCTAGATTTGTCAAGCAGGATTTCCCTTTCATAAATCCATGCTGACTTGGACCGATCCTGTCACTGCTTTCCAAATGTGCTGCTATTTCATCTTTAATAATTGATTCCAACATTTTCCCCACTACTGATGTCAGGCTAACCGGTCTATAATTACCCACCTTCTCTCTCCCTCCCTTCTTAAAAAGTGGTGTTACATTAGCTACCCTCCACTCCATAGGAATCGATCCAGAGTCGATAGACTGTTGGAAAATGATCACCAATGCATCCACTATTTCTAGGGCTACTTCCTGAAGTACTCTGGGATGCAGAGTATCAGGTCCAGGGGATTTATCGGCCTTCAACCTCATCAATTTCCCTAACACAATTTCCTGCCTAATAAGGACTTCCTTCAGTTCCTCCTTCTCACTAGACCCTCGGTCCCTTAGTATTTCCGGAAGGTTATTTGTGTCTTCCTTCGTGAAGACAGAACCAAACTATTTGTTTAACTGGTCTGCCATTTCTTTGTTCCCCATTATAAATTCACCTGAATCTGACTGCAAGGGACCTACGTTTGTCTTCACTAATTTTTTTCTCTTCACATATCTATAGAAGCTTTTGCAGTCAGTTTTTATGTTCCCAGCAAGCTTCCTCACATACTCTCTTTTCCCCCTCCTAATTAAATCCTTTGTCCTCCTCTGCTGAATTCTAAATTTCTCCCAATCCTCAGGTTTGCTGCTTTTTCTGGCCAATTTATAAGCCTCTTCCTTGGATTTAACACTATCCTTAATTTCCCTTGTTAGCCACGATTGAGCCACCTTCCCCATTTTATTTTTACTCCAGACAGGGATGTATAATTGTTGAAGTTCATCCATGTGATCTTTAAATGTTTGCCATTGCCTATCCACCTTCAACCCTTTAAGTATCACTCGCCAGTCTATTCTAGCCAATTCACGTCTCATACCATCGAAGTTACCTTTTCTTAAGTTCAGGACCCTAGTCTCTGAATTAACTGTGTCACTCTCCATCTTAATAAAGCATTCTATCATATTATGGTCACTCTTCCCCAAGGGACCTCACACAACAAGATTGCTAATTAGTTCTTTCTCATTACACATCACCCAGTCTAGGATGGCCAGCTCTCTCGTTGGCTCCTCGACATATTGGTCTAGAAAACCATCTGTAATACACTCCAGGAAATCCTCCTCTACCGCATTGCTACGAGTTTAGTTAGCCCAATCAATATGTAGATTAAAGTCGCCCATGATAACTGCTGTACTTTTATTGCACGCATCCCTAATTTCTTGTTTGATGCTGTCCCCAACCTCACTACTACTGTTTAGTGGCCTGTACACAACTTGCACTAGCGTTTTCTGCCCTTTGGTATTCCGTAGCTCCACCCATACCGATTCCACATCATCCAAGCTAATGTCCTTCCTTACTATTGCATTAATTTCATCTTTAAACAGCAACGCCACCCCACCTCCTTTGCCTTTCTGTCTATCCTTCCCTGGATGTTGCGTTCCCAGCCTTGGTCACCCTGAAGCCATGTCTCCGTGATGCCAATTACATCATATCCGTTAACTGCTATCTGCGCAGTCAATTCATCCACCTTATAAAGAAAGGAAAGATAGATTATGAAGGTAAACTTGCGCAAAACATAAAAACAGATGGTAAAAGCTTTTACAGATATATAAAACGGAAAAGAGTGACTAAAGTAAATGTTGGTCCCTTAGAAGATGAGAAGGGGGATTTAATAATGGGAAATGTGGAAATGGCTGAGACTTTAAACAATTATTTTGCTTCGGTCTTCACAGTGGAAGACACAAAAACCATGCCAAAAATTGCTGGTCACAGGAATATGGGAAGGGAGGACCTTGAGACAATCACTATCACTAGGGGGGTAATGCTGGACAGGCTAATGGGACTCAAGGTAGACAAGTCCCCTGGTCCTGATGAAATGCATCCCAGGATATTAAGAGATGGCGGAAGTTATAGCAGATGCATTCGTTATAATCTACCAAAATTTTCTGGACTCTGGGGAGGTACCAGCGGATTGGAAAGCAGCTAATGTAACGCCTCTGTTTAAAAAAAGGAGGCAGACAAAAGGCAGGTAACTATAGGCCGGTTAGTTTAACATCTGTAGTGGGGAAAATGCTTGAAGCTATCATTAAGGAAGAAATAGCGGGACATCTAGATAGGAATAGTGCAATCAAGAAGACGCAGCATGGATTCATGAAGGGGAAATCATGTTGAACTAATTTACTGGAATTCTTTGAGGATATAACGAGCATGGTGGATAGAGGTATACCGATGGATGTGGTGTATTTAAATTTTCAAAAGGCATTCGATAAGGTGCCACACAAAAGGTTACTGCAGAAGATAAAGGTACGCGGAGTCAGAGGAAATGTATTAGCATGGATAGAGAATTGGCTGGCGAACAGAAAGCAGAGTCGGGATAAATGGGTCCTTTTCGGGTTGGAAATCGGTGGTTAGTGGTGTGCCACAGGGATCGGTGCTGGGACCACAACTGTTTACAATATACATAGATGACCTGGAAGAGGGGACAGAGTGTAGTGTAACAAAATTAGCAGATGACACAAAGATTAGTGGGAAAGCGGGTTGTGTAGAGGACACAGAGAGGCTGTAAAGAGATTTGGATAGGTTAAGCGAATGGGCTCAGGTTTGGCAGATGGAATACAATGTCGGAAAGTGTGAGGTCATCCACCTTGGGAAAAAAAAACAGTAAAAGGGAATATTATTTGAATGGGGAGAAATTACAATATGCTGAGGTGCAGAGGGACCTGGGGGTCCTTGTGCATGAATCCCAAAAAGTTAAGTTTGCAGGTGCAGCAGGTAATCAGGAAGACGAATGGAATGTTGGCCTTCACTGCGAGAGGGATGGAGTACAAAAGCAAGGAGGTCCTGCTGCAACTGTATAGGGTATTGGTAAGGCCGCACCTGGAGTACTGCGTGCAGTTTTGGTCACCTTACTTAAGGAAGGATATACTAACTTTGGAGTGGGTACAGAGATGATTCACTAGGCTGATTCCGGAGATGAGGGGGTTACCTTATGATGATAGATTGAGTAGACTGGGTCTTTACTCGTTGGAGTTCAGAAGGATGAGGGGTGATCTTATAGAAACATTTAAAATCATGAAAGGGATAGACATGATAGAGGCGGAGAGGTTGTTTCCACTGGTCGGGGAGACTAGAACTAGGGGGCACAACCCCAAAATACGGGGGAGCCAATTTAAAACCGAGTTGAGAAGGAATTTCTTCTCCCAGAGGGTGGTGAATCTGTGGAATTCTCTGCCCAAGAAAGCAGTTGAGGCTAGCTCATTGAATGTATTCAAGTCACAGATGGATAGATTTTTAACCAATAAGGGAATTAAGGGTTACGGGGAGCGGGCGGGTAAGTGGAGCTGAGTCCACGGCAAGATCAGCCATGATCTTATTGAATGACGGAGCAGGCTCGAGGGGCTAGATGGCCTACTCCTGTTCCTAATTCTTATGTTCTTATTCCGAATACTTGATGCATTGAGGCACAGAGCCTTCAGGCTTGTCTTTTTAACACACTTTGCCCCTTTAGAATTTTGCTGTAATGTGGCCCTTTTTGCTTTTTACCTTGTGTTTCTTTGCCCTGCACTTTTACTTTTCCTCTTTCTATCTTTTGCTTCTGCCCCCATTCTACAATCCTCTGTCTCCCTGCATAGGTTCCTATCCCCCTGCCATATTAGTTTCACCCCTCCGTAACAGCATTCGCAAACATACCCGCTGGGACATTGGTTCCGGTCCTGCCTAGGTGCAGACTGTCTGGTTTGTACTGGTCCCACCTCCCCCAGAACCGGTTCCAATGTCCCAGGAATTTGAATCGCTCCCTTGTGCATCACTCCTCAAGCTAGGTATTCATCTGAGCTATCCTGCAATTCCTACTCTGACTAGCAGGTGGCACTGGTAGCAATCCTGAGATTACTACTTTTGAGGTCCTACTTTTTAATTTAGCTCCTAGCTCCCTAAATTCATCTTGTAGGACCCCATCCCATTTTTTATCTATATCGTTGGTACCTATATGCACCATGACAAATGGCTGTTTACCCTCCCCCTTCAAAATGTCCTGCACCCGCTCCTTGACCCTTGCACCAGGGAGGCAACATACCATCCTGGAGTCTCGGTTGCGGCAGCAGAAACGTCTATCTAGTCCCCTTACAATAGAATCCCCTATCACTATAGCTCTCCCAGTCTTTTTCCTGCCCTCCTGTGCAGTAGAGCCACCCACGGTGCCATGAACTTGGCTGCTGCTGCTCTCGCCTGATGAGTCATCCCCCTCAACAGTACCCAAAGCGGTGTATCTGTTTTGAAGGGGGATGACCACAAACTACCTTCCTTCCACTGCTCTTCCTGTTGGTCATCCATCCCTTATCTGGCTGCGTAACCTTTACCTGCGGTAAGACCAACTCACTAAACGTGCTATTCACGTCATTCTCAGCATTGTGGATGCTCCAGAGTGAATTCACCCACAGCTCCAGTGCCACAATGCGATCTGTCAGGAGCAGCATCCGGATACACTTCCCTCATATGTAGTTGTCAGGGACACTGGAAGCGTCCCTGACTTCCCACATAGTACAGGAGGAGCATAGCTCGTGTCTGAGCTCTCCTGTCATGACTTAACTCCAAGATTAACTTAATTTGGTAACAATAATGCTAAAGGTTACTTACTGATAAAGAAAAGAAAAAGAAAAACTACTCACCAATCACTTACCCTCTTGGCTGTGACATCACCGTTCGATTTCTTTCTACTTCTTTTTTGCGTTCTCTCCCTGCAGCTGCACCGGCTGGCCTCTCCAACGTCCCCGGACTCCTGATTCTGCTCCCGACAATGGGCCTCTTGTAGGCTTCCTAAATCTCCCCTGGGGCAGGATTGGTCACCAAATATATAAACACTCCCTGAAACAGTTGTTTCCTTAATAATTGTAACATGCCAGATTGTCAGATTGTTCTACCATGCTTTTAACACAAATGTTGTTTCATTTTCTAACAGCTGATGGCAATGGAAAGTGGAGACCTTATGTCATCCAGGTCAAAAGCAAACCAGACTCCACAAACCTCAATCGCACTGAAGGACAGGTGTGTAGTAACTTGGAGATCACAGAGGCTGGAAAGGAGATGAAGATTTGCAGCTTTCCTACAAACCAGTCTTTCATATCCATCACTGAGCTAATGTTCCAAGTATTTCTTCACATTGAGCTGTAGGCTGTTAGAGCTTCAGATTGCTGCGCGCGGGAGGTTCAAGGGCTGGTCCCGGAACAGCCTGATCTGAAAACGCATTTTACATTTACTGTGTTGCCTGCTGGGAAAACTTGTTACAGTGGATACTTGTCTATTGAAGGACAAACTGTGGTAGTTTTTGCAGGATGGTTATATACCAATGAGCTATGAAAAAATCTTTTGAGATGCTACAATCAGTAGAATATCACTATCTTACAGACGATGTTGTTTGAGAGGCCTGCTTACAAATATTATTGAGACAGTTTGACAAGCACTGTTCAGTGGCAACAGTGCTACTTTTAAAATACAGAACATATTGTTGACTACAATATTGGCCTAAATTTTCCTGTCAAAATAACGGTGAGGCTAATGGCATTCCCCATTATTTATTGCAAATGGTCCAGCAACTTCAGTCGAAGGGCAGATGCACAATTAAACTCAAAAATCCAAAGTTACTGTCCAAGTTGAACTTCTCCACCAGTAGCTTTGCGAAAACAGCATCTCACATCTGCTTCACCATTGCAATGCATTGAGCGGCGTGAAGTTACTGTATTTGCACAGTAGATATGAACTAAACTCGCCACAGAAAGTTAAGTCTTGTCCATTCCAGTCTAAGTACCCTTTTAATAACAACTTATATTTATATAGCACTGTTAACATAATAAAACATCCCAAGGCATTATTAGAAAAACATTTGATACTGAGCCATATAAGATGTTAGGACAGATGACCAAATGCTTTGTCGAAGAGGTAGGTATTAAGGAGTGTCTTACAGGAGCAAAGAGAAGTGGAGCGGCAGAGAGATTTAGGGAGGAAATTTTAGAGCTTAGGACCCAGGCAGCTGAAGGCACGGCCACCAATGGTGGAGCATTTAAAATTGTGGATGTTCAAAAGGCCAGAATAGGCAGAGCGCAGAGGTCTGAGGGGATTATAGGGCTGGAGGAGATTACAGAGATAAGGAGGCATGAGGCCATGGAGGGATTTGAAAACAAGGATGAGAATTTTTAAATCGAGGTGTTACATAACTGGGAGCCAATGTTGGTCAGCAAGCACAGGGAAGATGGGTGAGCGGGACTTGGTCCGAGTTAGCACATGGGCAGCAGAATTCTGGATGACCTCAAGTTTATGGAAGGTAGAACTAGTGAGGCCGGCCAAGAGTGCGCTAGAAGTCTAGAGGTGATAAAGGCATGGATGAGGGCTTTGGCAGCAGATGAGTTGAGGTAAGGGCAGAGAAGGGCGATATTAGGAAGGTGGAAATAGGTAGTCTTAGTGATAGGATGAATGAGGTAGGAAGCTCAATACGTGATCAAATATGACAGCAAGTTTGCGAACAGATATTTGCCGGGGAGAGAGAGCGAAGCAATGGAAAGGGAACAGAGTTTGTGGCGTAAACCGAAGACATTGGCTTCGGTCGTTCCAATATTTAATTGACATGATAAATGTTAATTATCACCAATCAACCTCTCTGTCACTGAAAATTAACGATTACAAGTGTGGAGTCCCATTACTTCAGGTTTTAATTGTTGGGAGATTTAAAAAATGTAAAAGAATGTAACTTTTCCTTTCTGTCTCTTAACCCCAATCTTTCTTTCCCTCTTTATTTCTCTTTCTACCAGATTTGATTTTGAATTCATCTGCTCTAATTTACACTTCTTCTCCGTCCTTGCACTGTTAATTTCACAATCCTTCTCTCTGATTGGTTGAGGAGATACACAGTTTCTTGCCAGTTTCCCTCGCTGCGCCATTATCACCTCACACTTTCAACTTGCCACGCATAAAATGTAAAAACCTAAATGTGCAACGGCAAGTCTAACGGCAGACACCGTTAGATACCTTGCCACAGGAAAATCTGGCCCATTAAATGAGCTGTGTTTAATTTTACTTTTTAAAAAAGAAATTCAGCCACTACATGCTTAGTTATCAATAAAGTGTAAAAGTACAGTTGGTTGTGTAACATTCCAATAATCTAAGAGAGTCCTCAGCAGAACTGGTGTGTGTTTATTAAAAACAATTCTCTCGAGCAGTAGCCCTTTGAACTAAAGCTGAACCCTATTCATTGACGTGCTTCAAGGTCTCTTTTGGATCCAAGTAAACCTATCTGAGTGTCCTGACTTTGCTGTTTTTCATGTCACTTCAAATGTGGCTCTGTGTTCCATTTGCAAAACAGATTACATGAAAGAGTTTAAAAAAAAGCTCACAATGAACCAGATTCTTAGTGTATTGAATTTGCCATGCCTATTCAAAATTAATGGATTTCATTTAGGTGTTTCATATTGAAAAATAACTCTCAATTGGTAGGTGAGCTATCTATCTTTGACCAGAAGTAGGTAACAATGCCAGCATGTTAAATAGGGTGTGGAGCTTGAATTCCTGAGAATCACTTATCTTTTGTTGGGTCCTGGGTATAAAGTGCTGTCCCATATACAAAACTGGACTGATTTTGCAATGTCTGTAGCATTTCTGCAAAAAGGTTCATGGAGCAGATGACAAAATCTAACATTTAGGCAGAAAAAGATTATACTAATGGATGAAATCATGGACAGTGTGCATGGGATTTTGTGTGTGACTGGCAGGCGAGGAGCACATATACACAGAATCCAACCTCATATGTTTGTATTCTTTAAATTTGTTTAATTCTGACGAGGAATTGTATAGTGTTTCAGAACACAGCACTTTCACTTCTGGGACTTTGTGTCTATTCCAACATGATGGTTGCAAATCTCTTTCTGCCAGGTGTAAAACAAGTGGAGAGAGTTTGGATCATCTCGATTCAATTCCTGCTGGCATAATCCCACAGTATAAAATAGCCCAAATTGTTATTAAATTGTTAACTTCCTTCAAAGTGACAGCAGAACGTTCAGTCCATTGTCATCATCGTGCAATAGACTTGGGGTTGAGATACATCTACTATTCTTTTTTAAAATTTGTTCTTGGGATCTAGCAATGCAGCATTCATTTCCCATATCTAGTAGCCCCGAGGGTATGAAGAGTCAAGCTGGAATTGGAATCAGGTCAAGTAGGAATGGAGGGATCCTTCGCTGAAGGACAGTAGTGAACCATTTGGGATTTTTAACAACAATGCAGCAGTTTTCATTGTCATTTTCTTTCCTGGTGCCAGCCCATTACCAGATTTTATTTAATTCAATTTCACAACTTGCCACAGTGGGATTTAAGCTCACAACCTCTGAATTTCTAGTCCAGTACCATATCCACGCGGCTATTGTACCCTCCTGTCATCAATGTAATATGGTTCTTGCTTCCCAAGTGACCTTCAGAAGTCTACTGACAGGACATTGGAAGATTCAATATAATTTTAAGGTCCAAGGAAACGGGGACAGTGGACTGCAGGTTTACGTAATTTGGAGACTATTACCCACTGAGCTAGAGTTAATAGATGACTCGTTAACTAGATCAAACTATTTCAGGGACAGCACTTTCTTTGTTTTTGCTGATAGTGTTATCTGACTATACCCTTTTTATAAATAACAGATTGCACTAAAATCATCAGATAAATATCAGGCAGTGCATGAATCTAATCTGGTTGGTTGTTCTGGAGAGGGCAGATAAGTGTTAGTGGAAAAATACAATTCCAGTTGTCTGGGCAATTGGTACAACAATTAACTGTCATCTATAATGCTGGTTTATACAAAACCCTGCCATCTTCACAGAGTGATCGCCTTCTGAAATATCTTTGCCTCCCTTCTCTCTGGTTTCCCCATAACCATCCTTTTTGTCCAAAGTACTATTTACATTTGGTTCCTGATGAACTTCAGACTCATAAAAATAGTAATGATGAAATGACAATAGTTAGAGTTTGAGAATGATAGCTGGCCATTAGTTCAGGAATACTCAACTACATTTTACAGCTAGCAAAGACATAGAAACAGGCAAACGAGAGCCAGGAAATCAGGTAGAACAGTAGTGGAAATTGGACCAAGTTTGGTGAATCCCTACTTAGGGAGAGGACCTCTAGGTAGTGGACTCTTACAAGGAATCCCTTCCTCACACTGGCGAGAAGAGGACTGGTGGCATATTAATTATACCCAGGAGTTAAAATAGCCCAGGTCTCAAATTTTTCTCCAACGATTGTGTTTCCCACTCCCCACCCCACACACATTCACCTAGAATTAAAATCAATCCTCAGAACATCAGCACATAGTCTCTGGTAACAATCCAGTGCACTGCGAGAGCGCTACATGGTTGGAGCTGTTGGCTTTTGAAAGACTAGTTAAATTTAAGTCCTGTCTGCCCTCTCAAATGGTTCCCATTGTATTATCCAAAGAAGAGCAGGGACATTCTTCAAGTGTACTTACTGGCCGATATTTATCCCTTAACCCACACCACAAAAACAGTTTAATTGGTCATTTATCTCAGCATGTCTGTGGGGCGTTGCTCTAGGCAATTTTGCTGCTGTGTTTCCCTGTTGTAATTTACTGGCAGTGAAGCATGTTTGAAGTTCTGTAGTGGTGAAAGGCACTTTAGAAATGCAAGATCTTTCTTTTTTAATGGCGGTAAGAATATAAATCTCAATTTGTTACAGATCTTGGCCAAGCCAGGGGGCTTTTGTTTCAGAAACCAATAACTGGCCTGCAGAAGATGCTGCTTCTGTACACATATGGGAAAGCTATACATCTCAAAGCTGGTGGCTGGTCATGCAGGAGTTGTGAACAGTGAACCAGATACAGAATTTTTGATTATATGAATTGCTAAATATAATTAATTGAAAAAATGGAGGGGTTTTCTCAACAAGTAATTTTAACATGTATTTTTTGTTGTCGCACATAAGAGACCAAATCAATTAATAACAGACCGAAGTCTACTTTCTGCTGATGTGTCTTCCTATATTCACTGCTTCCCAAGGTGTGGTGTCGGAGGACTGCTAATGGTGTACCTTGTTTAAAAAGGATGCAGTCCCGGCCCCATCAGCAGGCAGGGGCCATTAGAGGGAGCAGTGTGCGGTGGTGTACCACTGCAGGGAGCTGCGCGTGCTGCTGCAGGAGGGCGAAGGCTGATTGCAGTGTGGGCAGGTACAGCAAGGGTTCGTAGAGGAATGTGATCGGGGCCCAGGAGAGGCGAGCGTTCAGGCCTAGGAGAGGCAAGAGCCCAGGGGTAGCACGGGCCAGCCCACACTTGATGTGTGTGCGCACTAGGTCCGTGCAGCAGTGCTGGTCTCCAGTCGTCTTGGGTAATCCTTGCCACTGGAGCTAGACCTAGCTCTGTCAAGCCCGTTTGGTGGCTGGTGTGCAATGGTCACCACACGTTAAAAAAAGTCCACGCGCAGACATCTTCCACCCTTCAAGATGTAGTTCAGGATCTGGAATATTAGCTCCTTCATTGAAACACCTGTGAACTCATCCCTTTTCGGAGTGGAAGCAAGTCATCCTCATTTCAGGGACTATCTATGATGATGATGATGCTTCCCAACCCCCACAGCTGTTTAAATGATAAAAATATTCTGAATCATATGTCAAATGTTGCAAAAAATGTGCTTGCCTGTCTCTCTATCCTGCTTCTTGTTGCAATGTTCTGGGTTTCACTTCTGCTCCAATTACTTTATAAATAGTGACTGATCCCTATAATTCATGATCTCCATTCATGATGTCGTCAATAGAGCTCTACACAATCACTTCGGGGTAATTTTGACTGTGTCTGACAATGTAAAATGGGGGATAAGCAAATTGGCAGATCGTTTGACTTCAAATGAAATAAAACTTGGGAGAAATGCAAGAAGGGCTGCTGACTCACTATCCCCCGTTTCACACCATTGTGGAGTCAAAACGACTGCCCTTTGCTCCTTGCGAATATCAATGCACCAGAATAAGAAGTGACTGAGTGAGGTTTTCAGCTGACCAACGGTAATTTTTTCCCCATCGTCCATGAAAATCACCTAAAGCTGCATTCTGACGCTGCTTTGTTATATTGTACACACAGGATTGTTGAGAAAAATGTCTCCACGTGTGCACTGACTACCTTTCTACAAGAACTATTTACTAAGTCTATTTCCTTAACTCGTTTTCTTGAGCAGGTCTACCACCCAGATGTCTAGAGATGTGGATACGGTGCTTTGTCAGACCAATACTCTGAAGATACCAAAAGGTCCAGAAAGCTTCAAACCACTTATGATACCAAATGAGAAAATCCAATTTTTCTCTCTCAGCCACACTAGAGATTTAAACTTTCTGGCTCCTGTGGGATTTTAGTACGGTGTCAATTTTCCACCATCCAAGAAAACCGTGTACAGTCCACTCCTGGAAACTTAAGACATCACAAACTGTTTATCACCCGTTAGTTGTCATTTAAATCTGGCTGTAGTTGATTTTATAGAGCCATTTGTTCCTGCAGTTGTCTTTATTGTGTGCAGCACAACTTGAGATATTCAGACTGAACACTGACTGCTAAAGAGACTGCTATGTAATAAAAGTCAAAGATTCTGTTTATATATTTGATGTACTTGTCCATCGCTAACCAGCATCGTTATCTTCCACACTGCCCATTACAACATTTCACCAAAACATAGCAAGAAAACCTAGTTTTAAAATACCAAGTGTTTCTGTTATTTTATTTTCCTCTCTTTTGCTTTCCCACCAACTCAATAATACAGTGCATTGGAGAAACATGACACAACATTTTGTGTACTTGAGTTTTTAAATACTGATGGGATACTGTTGCAAATGTTGTTTCCAAAAAACATGAAATAGATAAACTTTGGTTTAATGAGTTAATTACCTTATCAGTACAGTGGATCTGCATACACCTTGGACCCTTCACCTTGGATGTGAAGTCAGTCCAGATAGATAGGGTGAAAATCTTTATCTATTATCTGAAAGGTCCCATGTGAATCAATCATAGAATCATAAAGCACAGGAGGCCATTCGGTCCATCGTCTCTTTGAAAGATCTATCCAATTAGTCCCACTCCCCTGCTCTTTTCCCATATTCCTGCAGAATCAGATTGGTTAGTCTCAAACCCAGTTAATAGTAACACTAATTTGTCACAGAATTGTCTCTGTATTGCTGTCACATGTTTTCTTTACTGATGTGTTTAATTTTAGGAACCAGTGCAACAGATGTGAGCCAAGCTGACATATTGGGCACTGGGTTGACATGTGGCGGTTATCTTTAGACTTCTTCAAAATAGAACATTCTGGAACAAGCTGGCTGTGTCAAGTTCCACACCTCAAGAATGTCAAGCAGCTCTTGCCAATCCCCCATTTCTTGGCGCTCCAAATGGTACCTTGGCCAGTGCCTGCAACTCAGCATGTGTTCTCTAGCAGTACAAAATAAGCTGCAATGGAAATGACCAATGAGCACTGGTGACACACAGGACCAAGTGTCAAGCCCAAGATCATGCATACATTTCACCATCGGAGTTACTGTGCTATCAGGCTCACTTTGTATCCAACAGATGGATTGTGATCAACAGCATTTTCAATGGCCTGTGAAACTGCATGATCAATACATGTTACTGACAATGGGTAGGCTTCTGACAGATACAACATTGAGTTGTTAGTAAATACATACATTACATTAAATAAACAAGCATGAGAAATGCATTATTCAGGATTCTCGTAACTATTTCATTGAATAGTTAAGAAGCTTTTAGTTAGTTTAGGTTCAGCTAATTCAAAAATGTAATAGTGCACTATTATCCTATAGTAGAACCTTCAAAATCTGCCACAATGGGGAGGAGGAGGGTTGGAGGAGATCACCCACCTCCTCCCCCGGTGTACAATGGAAATTGGTGGACAAATTTTAGTCTTAGATGCATAGTACAGCAGTACCCCAGTACAATACAAATAATAAAAGAAACATTATGGAGTTTTAACTATGAAGGTTCACCAGACTGATTCCCGGGATGGCAGGACTGACATATGAAGAAAGACTGGATCGACTAGGCTTATATTCACTGGAATTTAGAAGAATGAGAGGGGATCTCATAGAAACATGTAAAATTCTGACGGGATTGGACAGGTTAGATGCAGGAAGAATGTTCCCGATGTTGGGGAAGTCCAGAACCAGGGGTCACAGTCTAAGGATAAGGGGTAAGCCATTTAGGACCGAGTTGAGGAGAAACTTCTTCACTCAGAGAGTTGTTAACCTGTGGAATTCTTTACCACAGAAAGTTGTTGAGGCCAGTTCGTTAGATATATTCAAAAGGGAGTTAGATGTGGCCCTTACGGCTAAAGGGATCAAGGGGTATGGAGAGAAAGCAGGAATGGGGTACTGAAGTTGCATGATCAGCCATGATCATATTGAATGGTGGTGCAGGCTCGAAGGACCGAATGGCCTACTCCTGCACCTACTTTCTATGATGAAATAAAGGTGGTTTCTCACGCAAGGCGTTGTCTTGCAGAAAATTCTATTGGATAATTCGGAGCATGGATAATGAAAGTTCTACTGCATACACATTTATAAACTTGCAGAGATGACACCTCACAAATGGCAATTTTAAAAAGGGACTCAATGGAGGAATAGCAATTAAGTCATATTGAAATTTATAAAATAAAAAAGTACATTCTGACAACACATGAGTGGCAGATATAAAATTCGGGGTCAATCACTCCCATTAGTGTGAGATTTGGTTACATCAAACTGTAAAATACATTTTTTTAAACTTTATAGAGAAACTGCTATGGCATACAGAAAGGGATTACCATTGCAGTCAAACAGAAAACCATAATTCTAAAGCAACAGAAGGTGCAAGCTGTGTGAACAGCCACTGTTTGAACTCCGGTCAACCCTGGATGTGTGGACTAACTGAATGGACCATATGAAGACAAGAGACCCTCCCAATTCTATTCCAAGAAATACAGCCCTAGCTCACAACCTCCTTTATGGACACTCTTTGACCCCAAACTGCTCACACACAGATTTTCATTTCAAAACATTTTGAAGAAGTCCGAAGATAACTGACGATTCATTTGACATCCGCATTTTGGTATTCAGAGGAAAAGCCCCAAGGCAAAAGGAAATACATTTGGTGGAGATCATGCTCTTCTGTGTCTGGGTTAGAAATATAATTCAATGGAAAAATAACAAAACCACAGTAGGAGTTTTTTCTATTCATCATAGGTTTGCGTAGCTGCCTTATATTGGCAGAAATCCTGATACCATGCTTTGCACATACATTGAAAAGCTGAGAGCTCAAAATGCTCTTATTAAAATTCCAGATGGTGCAGTGCTTTGTGTAAGAAATGATAGTTTGTTGAAAGTACATCTTAGTTCATATTATATATAAAATGATTTAAATAAATTAAGAAAGCTATGTTCCAGTTGCTGCACAAAGAAGAAGAGCTTTCAATAGATTGATCTGTTCTTCTAGTTGTGGATTCAACGGTTTTCCCAAATCACTGAATACTCGATTGTAGAATACCTCCATATCTGACTGAACTTCTTCAACAGTGATCTCATCATGAGTTGTGAGCACTGGAGGAGTGTCAGCCAGAACATATTTTACTCGTTCTGTGATTGAAAGCCTCAGGTGACCTAAGGAACACATTCAAGAATATTACATACAATAGCACTTTAGTGTAATGGCATATAGTCAGCACAAGCAACAACAATTGAAATCAGTAACATTTCAGAGGGTCTACTGCCGAATGCCTAATTTCTTCTGGGTACTTACTGACAGTTCCACAGCTTCAAAATGTCTATGATGTCTTAACAGGAATTTAGAGTGACATTGTAGAATCAAATGTAGAGCAGTACTAAAATGTCATGATTGGAGTCAGAGTCTGACTTTATTCAAGACACAATCAACAATCAAATTGGACTATGGCTGTAAATTAGCTTTATTATTCTTAAAATTCTATGAAATAAGTAACTGAAATAACATGTACACATAACAAACATACATTTTTTGATCGGTCTTTTATAAACACAATGCATTATGTAAAATAACCCTAGTTCTGCTTTTGAACGGCATGTTTACTACAAGACTGATACATTCTCATTTCTTGTCACAGTACTTGTGGTCGAGTTTCTGCTTTGGGTGCAATCGGGAAATTGAGCCCAAAATGTACTTGAGATTGCACTGGTTAGGTTAGGCTTCAAGTTTTCGCTAAAATCAGTTGCATAATCACGAACGTAAAATTTTCCATGGACCAGTGCTATTGGACAGTGTAATAGAACGTAATGATTTATTTGTTCCCTTTCCATTAAAAGGGATTCCTTTATGTATTTAAGACTGGTAACCTGGTGCAGTTTTATTAATACAGCTGAAAATGGGTTTATCAAAAATAACCATTTTTAATCAGGGCATTCAGTCCTCTGCCTGGGAATAATCTGATTTAACAATCACTGAAAATGATTTAAAAGATCTGTACTGAACTATTTACAGATGTTTAGCATAGGCCCATGCTTTCGTATGCCTCAGTAAATACGTTGACTATGACTTGGGAGTTCAGCCTCTGTATGTGTGCAGACGCAGGCGTCATCCGCATACTGTAGCTCGACGACCAGAGGTTGGGGTGGTCTTGGACCTGGCCTGGAGCCGATGAAGGTTGAAGAGGTTCCCACTGGTTCTGTAGTTTAGTTCCACTTCAGCGGGGAGCTTGTTGACTGTGAGGTGGAGCATGGCAGCGAGGAAGATTGAGAAGAGGGTTGGAGCGATGATACAGCCCTGCTTAACCCCAGTCCGGACGTGGATTGGGTCTGTAAGGGACACCTAAGGACTCATTTTTAGAGCGGAAGAAAGCCTTCCTCGATTCCGAGGGATTGCCTATGATGATGATGATGACTGAACTATTTAATGGTTTAATTAATTGGTGTACACTAGTCAGTTTCTTAGTAAATGAAATATTTTTTGACATGAAAAAATGTTGAAAATATGCCTACTAGTGCCGGTGAACCTATGAGTGCAATTTGGAGATCTGTACTGAACTATTTACAGATGTTTTGCATAGGCCCATGCTTTCGTACGCCTCAGTAAATACGTTGACTATGACTTGGAGTTCAGCCTCTGTGTGTGCACAGACGCAATTGGTGGAATCCTAACCTTCGCAATTGGTGGAATCTCGCAATTTCGACCTGTGGTCACGGCCTTTCACAGGCGGGGCCTGATGCAGGCATATTGAATCTTGAAGTAACGTAAAACACGAGCGCAAATGGTTTGGAGAGTAACTCACCTACATTTTAAATTCTACGATCTTTACATTACCTCGTATTTAGAGCACAGAAACAGGCCAATTAACCCAACAGGTCCATGTCAGTGTTTATGCTCCACACGAGTAATTTCTTCATCTAACCCCACCAACATATCCTTCTGTTCCTTTCTCCTTTATGCGTTATCTAGTTTCCCCCTAAGTGCATCTATGCTAATCGCCTCCTTGTGATAGCGAGTTCCACATTATAACCACTCTCTGGGTAAAGTGGTTTCTCCTGAATTCCCTATTGGATTTATTAGTGTCTATCTTATGTTTATGGCCCCTAGTTCTGGTCTCCCCTGCAAGTAGAAACATATTCTCTATGTCTACCCTATCTATCGTACCCTTTCATAATCTTAAAGACCTTTATCAGGTCACCCCTTTCTTTTTACTCTGGTTCGACCGATTATGCCCAAATTCCAGTGTTGGAATCTGGGCGCGAAACAAGCATAAACTCCCCCCCTTCTATTTTTCATATGTAACATAAACCATGTCACATTGGAAAATGGACCCAAAATCTAGGTGTAGGTATATACAGTGTTCAATACGTGCAGGTATGTGTCACACATACAAAATTACATTAAGCTACCATTATTTAAAGTACTACCATAACGATTTCCAAGAACGAATCTAAATACTACTGGCAAGATCATTTCTAGTTGGTACAGAGGTAATGATCTCGGATGTTTCATTCCTAACAGTTTATAATTCAGTAATTTACAGTTCGAAGAGTCTTGGACACGAGCTCTGGTGCCTCAAAAGAGTTATTTAGTAACACCAACATCAACAGCAGGCAATAAAGTGAAACTCTCAGAAACAATAATATTTTCTTGACTTACATTTAGTTACCTCTTGGTAACTCAGAAGCAGTAAAGAGAGAAGGTTGACAAGTTCATCCCAATATTGCCATTTGGTTGAACAACATTCCTGAGAAAATGAACAATAATGTTAAGTATACAACACATGCACTGTATAGCTATCTCACTTGTACACCCTTAACAGGTTTTTCCAAACCACAGGAACATTAGGGACAGGAGTAGACGATTCAGCCCCTTGGGCCTGCTTCGTTATTCAATTAGATCATGACTGATCTGCACCTCAACGCTATTCTCCCGCCTTTGCTCCACAATCCCTTGATACCCATAACTAACATAAATCTACCGATCTCAGTCTTGAAAGCTCCAATTGTCCCAGCATGCACATCCTTTTTGGGGAAGAGTGTTGCAAATTTCTACTACCCTTGTGTGAAAAAGTGCTTCCTGATTTCACTCTTGAATAGCCTAGCTCTAATGTTCAGATTATGCCCCCTTGCTCTTGTTTTCACCACCAGAGGAAATGGTTTCTCCATATCTACTCTAGCAAATCTTTTAAACATTTTAAACACTTTGATCAGATCACCCCTCAATCTTCTATACTCAAGGGAATACAGGCCTAGTGTATGCCACCTACCCATATAATTTAACCCTTTAAGCCCCAGTATAATTCTGGTGAATCTGCATTGCACCCCCTCCAAGACCAACATATCCTTCCTGAGGTGTGGTGCCCAAAACTGACACTGTGCTCCAGATAGGGCCTGACCAACTGAAGCATCACTTTCTCCCCTTTGTATTCCAACCTCTTAAGATAAAGGCCAACATTCAATTAGCCTTTGTGATTGCTTTTTGGATCTGTCTACTGACTTTTAATAATTTGTGTACTTGGACGCACCAATCTCTTTACACTCTTCAGTTCCTAGTTTCTCACCATTTAGAAAGTACACAGATTTATCTTTCTTGGGTCCAAAGTGGATGACCTCACACTTGCACACACTGAATTCCGTTTGCCATAGTTGTGCCAATTCACTTAATCTGTCTATGTCCCTTTGCAACATTGTGCTCCTGGCTGCAGTACTTACTGTCCCTCCTAATTTAGTGGAGTTAGGCTTCAAAAACAAGCTTTACCCCTTACCAACTGCTCGTTTATTCCTTGGTCGACCAAAATAAGGGACAACACACTGAACCGTCAAATTTAAACACTTTAAAAAAACTTTTCTACAGCTTTAAATACTAAAAAAGTACACATTACTAGTTTAAAAAATTGGATTAAATACATAAGTTACTGTTTACTTGTTTAGAAAGTATTGTATACAGTATAAAATTCTAACACGTTAAAGTATAACGCTATAACATGTTAAGCCTAAAGCAGACTAAGGCATGGCTATTAGGTGAAGAAAGAAAATGTACTCACATCAGCTTCTAAGGGAAATTTAGCATATTTAAGGAAATGTAGCACTTTCCCCAATGACATGGGCAGTGTATTTTGTTTCTTGGTGCAATGGTGGAAGAGAAATTCTAGCAACTTGCAGCGCAGGAGTTGGCTTTCCATACTTCTTAACACTATTAATCTTCAAAGTTGTCGGGGAAAAAAGTGAAAGATTTATGTTTGAGCAATCAACAGGTACAGAGCACAACAATATGCATCATTTCAAGGGTGAATTAATAAGAACATTTCTCAACTCACCTCTGTGATCTTTTTGAAATGTACAGAAAGTGTTGAAATATTGCTTCTGCAATTTTGTTTGAGCTGCACGTTGGGGATCTGTCCACTTCCACAGCCAAGGTCAGCATCTTCTGAAGGAGACAAATAGCTCTGGAGAACAAAACAGTGAAAGTGATGAGTCGTCATTAGATTTATATAATAAACAGAGCTGTGTCACGACTAAAATTCTTCCCTTAACATCTCTCAATGATAACATCGCCAGTGCTGCATAATGGCTCCAGAAATGAGTAGCACACACTGCTGTCCTTCTTCAATGCACCATTACAGAAGACTGGATGCCCATTAAAGAGGTTTTGAATCGATCAACATTTTATATTTATTTTAAATTCCAAAAATGTCACTATATCAAATGGATCCTATACATTTAAATGTAAGGTACAACATAAAATGAACGGAGATCACTAAATGACTCAAACAATGGGGAGAATTTTAACTTAAAAAAAGGGTGTGTTGGGAGCGTACAGGTAGTTAGTGTTAAAAATGGGAATCCCGAGCTGAACCCGTCTCCAACCCGCCCATTTCCAGTTTAAACGGAGGCGGGCAGCCAAGCCTCTACAAGGAGGCGGATGATCTATTTAAACATTATAATGAGGCTGGAAGCTTCTTCCTTAACCTCCATTTTGTGTTTAATTGTAGCTGGTCAGGTTTTACACACTTTGTGAAACCCGCCAGCTACAGCAAGGCAAGGACTGCTGCATTCAGGAGCCAAGTGCCTTTACCTCCTGGGTCCAGGGTTCCTGCCTAATCCATCCCCCATGATCGAAGAGCCCCCTCAAGAGGCCTCCAAACGCCCCCTCCCTCCGGTCTCCAATTCCTCCATGAGGCCACCACCTCCTGGCCCCCACCTTCTGCTCCTCCGGCCGCCCCGCGACCCATCGCCCACGATATAAGGCAGAAGCACCCCTCACCCCCCCCATGCTCCTCCTGGCCTGCAATCCTGGTCAGCCGCAGCTCCCCCTCAAAAACCTAGTCAGACACCCTCAACAACCCGCTCCTTCCGGAACATGACCCTGGTCAAATCCCACCCACCCCCTTGTTCCTCCCAGACCACGATTCCTCTCTCCCTCCTCTGTACGGCCTAGTGCCACAGGCCTACCTGCCCACAGCCAGCCAGCCTCTCAATCTGGATGGCTATGGATGGGCAACAGAGGGTTTCCATGCAAATCTGAATTTCCTATTGGATTTCTTGGTGACTATCTTATATTGATGGCCTCTAGTTATGTTCTTCCCCACAGGTGGAAACATTCTCTGTATGCACTCTATCAAAATCTTTCATAATTTTAAAGACCTCTATTCGGTCACCCCTCAGCCTTCTCTTTTCAAGAAACAAGAGAGACCCAGCCTGTTCATCCTTTCCTGATAAGTATACCCTCGCATTTCTGGTATGATCCTTGTAAATATTCTCTGCACGCTCTCCAGTGCCTTTATATCCTTTTTATAATATGGCAACCAAAACTGTATGCAGTACTCCAAGTGTGGTCTACCAAGGTTCGATACAGGTTTAGCACAATATCCCTACTTTTCAATTCTAGACCTCTATAAATAAACCCTAGTGCTTGTTTTCTTAATGGCCTTGCTAACCTGTGTCACAATTTTTAGTGATTTGTGTACTTGTACTCCGAGATCCCTTTGTTCCTCTACTCCACCTAGTCTCACATGCTCCAAGTAATAATTGACCTATTCTTCATACTAAAATGTACTACCTCACATTTATCTGTGTTGATCTTAATTTGCCAATTATATGGACATTCTGCAAGTTTATTAACATCCTCCTGTAAGTTGTTGCAGTCCTCCTCAGTATTGTCTACCGCACCCCCCCCCCCCCCCCAATTTGGTGTCATCTGCAAATTTAGAAATTGTGTTTTTGATTCCAAAGTCTAAATCGTTATTATAAATTGTGAACAACAGTGGTCCCAGCACTGATCTTTGTGAACACCACTACCCACCTTCTGCCACTGTGAATACCCCTACTCTCTACTTTCTGTCTTGAAGCCAGCTAGCTATCCATTCTTCTACTTGTCCTCTGACTCCACATTGTTCATCGGTCTATTATGAGGTACCTTATCGAAGGCCTTTTGAAAATCTAGATAAATTATATCTACTGCATTACCATTGTCTACTCTCTCTGTTACCTCGTCAAAAATTCAATGAGGTTGGTCAAACAAGACTTTCCCTTTTGAAATCCATGCTGACTATTCATTACTATATTTTTGGTTTCTAGATTTTCTTCTATTTTCTCCTTTAGTCGGGATTCCATTATTTTTCCTACCACCGATGTTAAGCTGACGGGTCTATAATTCCCTGGACATGTTCTATCCCCTTTTCAAATATAGATTTTATGTGAGCTATCCACCAGTCCTCTGGCACTACACCTTTTTCTAATGAATTATTCAATATGTATAAAAATGCCTCTGCTATCTCTTCCCTAGATTCTTTTAAAATGCGTGATTAGTTTATTTAATATATCCCCTCTTTTTATTTTAAATGCACTTATCGCATTACTAATCCAATGTCACATCCACCTCTTTTATCTTTCTGGCAAACACTGAAGCAAAATAATTATTTAATATTTCTGCCATCTCTCTATCATTACCTGTGTTATTATCCTGTCTATCCCTTAATGGCCTATTCCCATCCCAACCTTCCTTTTTTTTATTGATGTGCCTGTAAAATATTTTACTATTTTGTTTTATGCTCCTTGATAATTTAATTTCATAGTTCTTCTTTGCCTTCCTAATTGTTTATTTGACTTCTCTTCTAATCTCTTCGTATTATCCCTTTATCATGCACCCCCTGCTGCCTTTGTACTTAATGTATGTCTCTTATGTCCTTCTCAATTATCATCTTAAAGCATATTATATTATGATCACTATTGCTTTGATGTTCCCCTACTTTGATTTCTCTTATCTGCTCTGGTTTATTCCCTATTACTAGATCCAGTAGCGAATCCTCCTTTGTTGGGCTTTTTACATATTGGGTTAGAAATGAGTCCTGTACACACTGTAGGAACTTAATTCCCTTATCCCCTTTATCTACTTCTTCTGTCCAATTAACATTTGGGTAGTTGAAATCCCCCATGATTATTATTCTATGTTTTTTACTCATTTCCCCAATTTATTTGCATATTTCTTCCTCCACCTCCCTTCCACTATTAGGTGGTCTGTAGACTAGACCTATTAGTATGATTGATCCTTCATTATCTTTTATCTCTATCCATATGGGTTCTATTTTTGTCTTGCTTAAAGCCACATCACTTTTTTCTACTGCCATTATGTTATCCCTAATAAGTATAGCTACTCCACCTCCCCTTTTACCCTCTATCTTTTCTAAATATGTTATACCCTGCAATGTTTAATCCCTAGTCCTGATTTTTCTGCAGTCATGTCTCAGTAATCCTTATTATATCTGGTTCCTCGCAACGCAGGATTGCTTCCACTTCCCCAGCTTTATTACGGACACTGTGTGCATTGCTGTACAGACAGTTTAACTAATTTCTAAGAGGATTTCCTCTCACTTCATGCTTAACCATCAACATGGGGTTAAAGCTGGGGTTGTTCTCCTTAGAGCAGAGAAGATTGAGAGGAGATTTGATAGAGGTGTTCATAATCATGAGGGGTCTGGACAGAGTAGAGAGAGAGAAATTATTCCCATTGGCAGAAGGATCAAGAACCAGAGGACCCAAATATAAGGTGATTGACAAAAGAACCAAAGGCGACCTAAGAAAAACTTTATTACACAGTGAGTGGTTAGGATCTGGAATGCACTGCCTTAAAGGAGGAAGACTTAATCACTGCTTTTAAAAGGGAGCTGGATAAATACCTGAAAGAAAAAAAATTACAGGGCTACAGGGAAAGGCCAAGGGAGTGGGACTAGCTGAAGCGCTCTTGCAGACAGCTAGCATGGGCTCGACGGGTCGAATGGCCTTCTTCCGTACTGCAACCATTCTATAATTCTATAGCCATCTTTTTAGACTCCTGTTCTATAACTTTATTTATTTCCTTCCTTCAATGTCCTCCCTTACTTTATTCTTTCCTATGCTCTCTTTTCCTGTTTTGTTTATATTTAGGCTGGTTACATTTCTTGTAGATCCCTCCCCCCATCTTACTAGTTTAAAGTCTTTGCCACCTCTCTATTTACCCTTTCCGCTAGGACACAGATCCCATGCTGGTTCAGGTGGAGCCCGTCCCATCGGTACAGCTCCTTCCTGTCCGAGAACTGATGCCAGTTTCCCATGAAAAGGAACCCCTCTTTAGCCACATATTAATTCTCCTGACCCGACATAGCTTGTGAATAAAATGGTGCATTACACACACAGACACAGTGTAAATATCACCAATATATTGAAATGTTCCTCTGCTGCCACAAAAATTAATGTTCATTTTCTTCTTTGGTAACTTACCGTGGATTCCTGGAGTCCAGTGCATGAGGGCTATCAGGTGATGATGACATGGGACCACTTTTCTGCTGTATATCTTCAGAGTCCTTGGCGATGGTATCAATAAGCCACTTGATGACACTTCTGTAACAGAAAATAATTATGTTTTAATTTTTTAATATGTGCTCATTGAATATAAATATGTGCTCATCGAATATGAAAAATTCAATGTGAAGCAGCTGAGAAGCCAGTATGAGATCATATTGAGAGTACTTCAAGTAGTTCAATCTCTTTCCCAAGTCTTGACTTTGTAAAAGAATCGTAAACTCCCGTATAAACATTTAAAAAAGGGTTTACATTTTACTTTTTGTTGTAATCTGGCTGGTTCAGTTTTTCTGAACAAATTAAAACGGATAATTCAGAAAAATGAATGAGCTAAGAAGTGGGAGAAATGTGAGGTGATCAATTAAGAGTATCATGCAAGCAGCATGTCAACACAAGTGTAAAGTGTATTGGCGTAAGTAAAATAATTTTCTTGGTATATTAAGAACTAACTTACATTTATATACCACTTTTCACAACCTCAGGATATGAGGTATTTTTGAGACTATTAACTACTTTTTGAGGTGTAGTCACTTTTGTTATGTAGGCAATGCAACAACCAATTTGCAAACAGCAAAGTCTAACAAAAATCATAATCACCCGTTAATCTGTTTGGTGGTGTTTTTGGAGGGACAAATGTTAGCCAAGGCACCAAAACTACTCCTCTTCAAAAATTCAATGGGATTGTTTACATCCACTTGAATAGGCAAGCAAGGCCTCTTTGTAACATCCCATCCAAAAGACAGCACCTCTAACAATGTAGCACTCCATCAGTACTGTAATGCAGTGTCAACTTCTGCAGCAGAGCTTGAACCCACAACCTTCAGACTCAAAGGCAAGACTACTACCACTGAGCCAAGTTGGTATATTGGTATCAATGCTCTAAATAAGCTCACTAAAAACACTGCTCTCATAAGTGATTGCATCACTCACTGTAAATTCTGCCACTTCTAATGTAGTGTACTGAATAAGACTCGCTCTTCAACAAATTACAAAATATTCTCCTACTTACTGAAACAGAACACTGCAGATGTAATGAAGTTAAGGTCTCTATACCTTACATTCGAAAACTTGTCATCACAAGATAGAACTGCCTTGGCTATGGATTGCTGGGGCACGTCATGTTGCAGCTGAAAATCATCCTCAAGTGTTTGAACAACATACTGCAGGAACAACAGTCGATCATTCCTGGTCAGAGAATGCTGCCTGTGAGGGTCCTTGAAGTGCACACACATACACACACACAAGTCATGCAGGATTAGATTAGTACAGGAAAAAGATATACATTTATTTCAGTTTACTAGCTGTAAAATGGCACAGTACAATGCTGTTTATTAACTGAAAGAGTGTTATCACACTTGATAACACAGTTTTGGCTAGCTCCTTCACAGCACTCAGACATTTTAGAGAACGGTTCACTCTTCACGCTGGCAGCAATCTCTTCCATTCTCAGGACACCACCTCAACAGCCCACTTTATTTTAAAAGCCAGAATAAAAAATACATTACTGACGACCCCCACTGCAACTAGATGCATTTTCAGAAGCATTCTAATAACAAGTCAGGATTCCTATGATGGTGGCCAGGGACAAAATGAATCTGCACAAAGTAGTGGTGGCCTGCTGCTTGCGGTGTGAAGTCTCATGTCTGTTTTACACCTCAAGCAGCAGGAATAGCTGAAGCAAGATTTTGGTTCATGTCAGTGTCGCTAGCCTCTTCATATTCTGGGTTCCAGCCTCACTTTCTAATACTGCATTTGTTCCCTTTTATTCCTGTCTGTGCCTTCCTGCTCTTCTGAAAGTTTTGACTCCCTCCTACAAGGATCAGCTAACTAAGCACAGAATGGTGATCAAACCTGTGACCTTACTATTCTGGAGGATTCTGCTGAGTGCTGCTTTAATCAACAAATTATCATTGAAGGATGGTCGGGGCGAAGGAGCGGCGAGAGATTGCAGAGGGATGTGATCGGGGCCCAGGAGAGGCAAGGGCCCAGGGGCAGCACGGACCAGCCCACACTGCGATATGTGTGCGCACTAGGTCCGTGCAGCAGAGCTGGTCTCCAGTCGTCTTGGGTAATCCTTGCCACTCCGTCAAGCCCGTGTGGCGGCTGGTGTGCAACGGCCACCACACGTTAAACAAATCCACGCACAGGCATCTTCCACCCTTCAAGATTTAGTTTGGGACCTGGAATTTTAGGTCCTTCATTGAAACACCTGTGAACTTTTTGACATGGAAGCAAGTCATCCTCGATTCGAGGGACTGCCTATGATTGTGATGATGTGGGTTGTGGTAAACACTTACTTCAGCGATATCATCAATATCTTCAGTGATATTACTGCTTGCCGCTTGTGGGAGTGACGATAACAAATGACCAGTTCAGTTGCCATTTTGTAATTCAGAGGGATATGTCACAGTTAGATTTGATTTATTAACTGACTACGGTGAGCTGTCCTGGCAGTCAGCTGGAGTGAGAATAAATGCTATTGCTGGTCATTAGGACTATGGCAGACACTGACTTTGGAGCTGCTAAAGTGTACTATAAATCACAGAATAGTTCTCCAGAAATACATGCTGCAAACACTTTGTTCAGAATTCCTGTTTCCTGCATTAGTTCTATAGGTACTCGAAGTGGGCAAATTAGTTCTTATAGTTTGAGAACAGCAAGTCAGATTTATAGGGCTTTGAAAAGGGCAGATATAAGGAGAAATAGTGGCTAATTAGAAAATCCTAATAATTAATCAATCCTATGTAGATTTTATCTTTCTACTTCAAAGATGCATCTTCTTGGATATTTTATCTGTGATTACTCACCTACCTTGAGAGATCTGAAAAGGGACTTCTTTGTTGGAACACTGGATCACTGGGTATATAATGGCACTGAGCGATACACACTAGATACATCCCAGGTTTGCTTCCACAAGGCTAACATTTGTCCCACCAAAACAGAGCAACAGGTAATTTATGATTTTTGTTAGAACTTTCGGCTTTAGACGATCTCAGCTGGGTCTTCAGTGTTTTCATTACACAGCCACTACTGGGAGAGCATGTGGATGTTAGGTGAGGGCAAGTCGGAGCTTGGATGTGAAGGCCCCACATAGCCCAAGCTTTGTGGGGCAATATCCTAGAGAAGTAGGGAAGTCTTGCTACAACTGTACAGAGCGTTGGTGATACCACACCTGGAGTACTGCATACAGTTTTGGTCTCCTTATTTAAGGAGGGATACACTTGCATTGGAGACAGTTCAGAGAAGGTTCACGAGGTTGATTCCTGAGATGAAGAGGTTGTCTTATGAAGAAAGGTTGAGAAGGTTGGGCCTATACTCATTGGAGCTTAGAAGAATGAGAGTTGACCTTATTGAAACATATAATATTCTAAGGGGGTAGATGCTGAGAGGATGTTTCCCCCAGTGGGGTAATCTAGAACTAAGGGGCATAGTTTCAGAATAAGGGGTCGCACATTTAAAACGGAGATGAGGAGGAATTTCTTCTCTCAGAGGGTCGTGAGTCTCTGGAATTCTCTGCCCCAGAGAGCTGAGGAGGCTGGGTCATTGAATATATTTAAGGTGGAGATAAGACATATTTTTGAACGATAAGGGAGTCAAGGGTTATGGGCAGTGGGCTGGAAAGTGGAGTTGAGGCCAAGATCAGATCAGCCATGATCTTATTGAATGGCGGAGCAGGCTCGAGGGGCCAAATGGCCTACTCCAGCTCCTATTTCTTATGTTCTTATGTAATTACAGCAGCAGGGGTATTATTGTTATTTACCTTGGCAGGAATACAGCAACCAATGGCACTAAACCCCCTCAGTGCAGGAGGGACAAATGAAGAAAACTGAAGAATATATTTTATAAAAGAGTAAAGGAGTGATATTTTCAGAAAAACAAAGTGTGCAACAAAAAAAATTGATTATGTGAAACAAGCCTAACAATAATTGCTGAGCTCTCTGTTTTTCTAACACCTTTAAAATAATTTATCTTTTTAAAAGCTCCAGATCTATGTTACCTTATTCTCCACATGACAAGCTAGTAGTTCCCAGTCCCACTGCACTGTGGAAATATTTGCAGGATGCAGCCTATTTAAATATAATGAAATATTTATTAGATCTTATTTAAAAAAATCAGTTCACAGGTCAACAGTTTAAACATAATAATTCACACATGGCGTAACACATATCATAGGCAGTCCCTTGAAACGAGGATGACTTGCTTCCACACCAAAAAAAACACATAACTCATGCAATGGCTCACAGCATTCAAGAATTGATTTTAAAAATACACTTCAGATATTAACCCATAGCTCAGTTAGTAAATGCACCACCCAATGTGGAACTAAGCCACACAGAGCAGGAAAATTCTAGATTCAATCCCCTTGCTGAGCTGATTTTGGTCAAGCAGTAGTTGGAGGAGGGTGCTACATTTGGCCTCAACAACCCTCGGCTAAGGGGGCAGGGGATCAGCCTGCTTCCTGCCATCTAATGACCCTTGCTGGAAACTGTGGATGTTGGCTGAAGTCAGGATCCCATTGTGCTGTCCTACATAGTTGAACGCGTCAGCTGCAGTTCAGTGGGTAGCACTCTCGCCTCTGGGTCAGTAGGTTGTGGGTTCAAGTCCCATTTGAGTCTTGAGGACAAAAATCTAGGCTGACACTCCAGTGTAGTGCTGAGGGAATGGAGGTGCCGTATTTTGGATGGGATGTTAAACTGAGGCCCGTCTGCTCTCTCAGGTGGACATAAAATAGGACGATGTCGAAGCAGTGCAGGGGAGTTATCCCTGGTGTCCAGGCCAATATTTATCCCTCAGTCAACATCACAAAAACAGATTATCTGGTCATTATCACATTGCTGTTTGTAAGAGCTTGCTGTGTGCAACTTGGCTGCCGAGTTTGCTACATTACAACAGTGATTACACTTCAAAAGTACTTCATTGGCTGTAAAGTGCTTTGGGATGCCCTGAGGTCATGAAAGGCGCTTTATAAATGCAAGTCTTTCTTTGACAGTATGAACACTCGGGGAGAAATTGGGGTCATTTGGGCACAAATGAGTTTGTAAATTCGGCGGGAGTTTAGCAGAGGTGCTACAGCAGTGTGCCCCGATCTCCTGCGCTGATCCTGCGGTACCCCCGCTCCCTGGTGGTCCTGGTAGGACCCTTTATATTATGTAGCGTATGCAGCTTGGGCCCTTCCCTTTAATTCAGGGAAGAGCCCCTCGTATGTGGCAGCGCTACGCGGCCCAGTGCGTAATGCCGCTGAGCCATGCACCCCGCTTCCGTCCGAGAAAGGAATTGGAACGCTTGATTTAGCGCTCCACTTCCTTTCGGGGGTGTAACCACGATTTCTCGTGTGAGGCAAGACTTCTGTGCCTGACGCAAAATCTCGCGCCTCGCGAATGTTATCACCCCCAAATGGGACGCTCCCAAATTTCTAGGCCTCACTGTCTACCCTCGCACAAAAAGAATGGTTACTTGGGCTGGGTTCCGAAGGTCAGTCATCACATGTGGAAGTGTAGCCCAACATGTGACTTTAGGAGAGGAGAGGCGTAAACAAAATACACGCAGGTTCCACACAACATCGTTAAAACCAAATATCTAAACAGTTAATGTTTTTTGGGGGAGTTGTCACACGAATGCAACACAGTCAGAAATAACTTGCGGCAACACTTGAGGTTCAGGGCTTTTCCAGCTGATGAAAGAACTTTCTTAACTTCCCACGTACAAGTTAACCTGAACTTCTCAGATGCATTTCGAGGAGCCATAGCTAAAGTACATTGGCATTCTTCTTTAGCCGTACAAATTAAACTGCTTCTTAAGATGTCTTTATACCATAACTGTGGTGCTGATGCCTCACTGAGATTTTGTGCAACCCAGTACTAAAGGAACGGTACTACACACTTTCAAATTAGATGCAATTGTGGCTACAACAGCTTTAAAAGAAACCATACACCAACTGAAGACTTTCAACAAAGTTACAAATGGTTCAGGTTGCAAACTGGGGCAAAATCTACAGCTGCAGGTAATATTATTTAAATAAGGTATATTATATCCTCGACCTTGGCAGGGTATGTTATAAAGTACTTTTTAAATAACCAGTTATTTTAGCAGATAGCTCATGCCTAACCCAGATCAGCTGTGATAATGAACCTATTTCTGTGAAGCTGGGGTCACACTGGGGCGAGTAGGAATACACAGCTTCAGTCTGCCCATACTTTCAAGCCCTCTGCTAAGATGCACATAAAAAAACGTACATATTATTAATTGAAAGATAGCACAAAATCCTAACAATGGTAATACTGCTTGCCCACACTAACTTGGAATACTGCTGTCTTAGAATTCAAAAATACTATTTGATTTCTGAAGCCTTTTTTGACTACTGAACTCTGAATCCTATACAAGGAGGGGCTGTGTTAATTCTTTTAACACATTTCAGTCATGACAGCTAAGATGAACTGAGGACATGTGGAGAGTTAGTCAAGCGAAACAGCCAGGTGATTTGTGTGTACATGATTCAGGGGAGGGGGGAATTAAGACTGCGTCACATTCAGGGAGCACAATGATGCTGACAGAGGTACATGATGCAATGAACATAAGAACATAAGAAATAGGAGCAGGTGTAGGTCATATGGCATTTAATACGATCATGGCTGATCCGATCATGGACTCAGGTCCACTTCCCTGCCAGCTCCCCATAACCCCTTAATCCCTTATCGGTTAAGAAACTGTCTATCTGTCTTAAATTTATTCAATGTCCCAGCTTCCACAGCTCTCTGAGGCAGCGAATTCCACAGATTTACAATCCTCTGAGAGAAGAAATTTCTCCTCATCTCAGTCTTAAATGGGCGGCCCCTTATTCTAAGATTATGCCCCCCAGTTCTAGTCTCCCCTATCAGTGGAAACATTCTCTCTGCATCCACCTTGTCAAGTCCCCTCATTGGGCCCAAGTTTCCACATGATTCGCGCCTGATTTTTAGGAGCAACTGGTGGAGAACGGACTATTTTAAAAATCGCAATTCTCCACATTTTTTTTTCTGCAGTTCTAGTCAGGTAGAACAGTTCTAGTTTAGAACAGAATTTTTTCTTCAAAAGGGGGCGTGTCCAGCCACTGACGCCTGATTTGAAAGTTTCCAGTGAAAATGTACTCCAAACTAAAGTAGAATGGAGCCAGTGACGATTTTTGTAGAACTGAAAAAACCTGTTCTACACATTAAAAAATCAGGCGCAGGTTACAAATTAGGCGTCCAGAACAAGGTGGGGGGAAGGGAACTCATTAAATTCGACAATAAATCCTTATTTATACTTCTACAAATATTATACAAATAAATCCAACCTGAATAAACATTTATAAGCCAAGAAAAGATTAAATAAACCATCTTCCTACCTGTGTGAAAGTGCTTCAGCCAGGGAGAATTCTGCAGCCGTTCGTGCCGCTGAGCGGGAGGGGGAGAGAGAGAGAGAGAGAGGGAGGGGGGGAGAGAGAGGGGGGGGAGAGAGGGAGAGGGAGGGGGGGGGGGAGAGAGGGAGAAGGAGGGGGGGGGGAGAGAGGGAGAGGGGGGGGGGAAAGAGGGAGAGGGAGGGGGGGGGAGAGAGGGAGAGGGAGGGGGGGGAAGAGAGGGAGGGAGGGGGAAAGAGAGGGAGGGGGGGGGAGAGAGGGAGAGGGAGGGGGGGGAAGAGAGGGAGAGGGAGGGGGGGGAAGAGAGGGAGAGGGAGGGGGGGGAAGAGAGGGAGAGGGAGGGGGGGGAAGAGAGGGAGAGGGAGGGGGGGAAGAGAGGGAGAGGGAGGGGGGGAAGAGAGGGAGAGGGAGGGGGGGGGAAGAGAGGGAGAGGGAGGGGGGGGAAGAGAGGGAGAGGGAGGGGGGAGAGAGAGAGGGGGAGGGAGGGAGAGAGGGGGAGGGAGGGAGAGAGGGGGAGGGAGGGAGAGAGAGAGAGAGAGAGAGAGAGAGAGAGAGAGAGAGAGAGAGTGGGGGGGGGCGTCGGGTCGGGGAACAGGAGCGCGGGTCGGGTCAGTCGGGGGGGGGGGAGCGGGTCTCGGGTCGGGGCGGGGCGGGGGGGGGAGCGGGGGTCGGGTCGGGGCGGGGGGGGGGGAGCGGGTGTCGGGGCGGGGCGGGGGGAGTGGGTGTCAGGTCTCGGGTCGGGGGGAGCGGGTGTCTGGTCGGGGGGGGGGGGGAGCGGGTCTCGGGTCGGGGGGAGCGGGTGTCTGGTCGGGGGGGGGAGCGGGTCTCGGGTCGGGGAGAGCAGATCTTGGGTCTCGGGTCGGTGCGGGGGGGGGGAAAGCGGGTGTCGGGTCGGGGCGGGGGGGGGGAGCGAGTGTCGGGTCTGGAGCTACTGCACTTGCGTGCCCACTGTAGCGCGCATGTGCAGAGGTCCCGGCACTGTTTTCACAGCTCGTGCTGGCTGCGCCGAGGGCCACAGGACCTGTAAGTAGGTGGAGAATACCGAGGATTTTTTTAGGCGCCGTTTTAGGCGCGAAAAACGGGCGCCCGTTTTTTTTCTTGTGGAAACTTGGGCCCATTATCTTATACGTTTCGATAAGATCATCTCTCATTCTTCTGAATTCCAATGAGTAGAGGCCCAACCTCCTCAACCTTTCCTCATAAGTCAACCCCCTCATCTCCGGAATCAACCGAGTGAACCTTCTCTGAACTGCCTCGAAAGCAAGTATATCCTTTCGTAAATATGGAAACCAAAACTGTACGCAGTATTCCAGGTGTGGCCTCAACAATACCCTGTTTAACTGTAGCAAGACTTTCCTGCTTTTATACTCCATCCCATTTGCAATAAAGGCCAATATTCCATTGGCCTTCCTCATCACTTGCTGTACCTGCAAACTATCCTTTTGTGTTTCATGTACAAGTACCCCCAGGTTCCGCTGTACTGCAGCACTTTGCAATTTTTCTCCATTTAAATAATAACTTGCTCTTTGATTTTTTTCTGCCAAAGTGCATGACCTCACACTTTCCAACATTATACTCCCATCTGCCAAATTTTTGCCCACTCACTTAGCCTGTCTATGTCCTTTTGCGGGTTTTTTATGTCCTCCCCATACATTGCTTTTCCAATGCTGTTGTGCCTCACAGTAACGCTCTATAACAGCCTTACCCTAAAGCTTTTCTTAATACATTTGATCTACTTGCTGGTGACAAGTTGTGTGAAAATAAGCCACTTCGATTCATTCCTCACTGCTCAGTTTGATCAATGAAATGGCACTCAACCAGCACAAGGCTGCCAGGTAATAGCTTTCAAAGCATTTCCTGGTGCTAAGAACTGCTGTAGGAACACAATTTTTGCATGATCCCTTAGCTGGATTATCTTTATTGCTATTATTATGTCGAAAAATTGGTGCAATAGTGGTACCTACTCTGACAACTAAAGTTCCAGCTGGATCAGAACATACAATAATTCTTCCAGTGCTGGTGCTTAAACTAGGCTGCTCACCTGCCCAAAGAGTGAAACATTCTGCAAGAAGCCAACAGCCATATTCATATTAATTCAGATCTGTTACACTATGCAATCAAATCAGTACATACTGTTGGATCTTCATCAGGGTCATATAAGCAGCCATAATGGTGCTGGAGGATTCATTGCTCAGCAGTATCTTCTTGATTACATACTCCACAATTTTATGAGGTGGATAACGTTGAGGAGATACAAAATCCATCAGAAACTGAAGGGTTGCTTGGGGAAAGCTTTCATCGATAGTGCTGTTTATCATACTGCGCTGTCTTTGGGAGATCAGCTCTGGTTCCTTCGCCCCATTTTGGTGAGGTGTTGATGAACGAGAATGTCGATTCGCCTGCTGGAAAAGAAAACAACAAATGATTGAACTAAATGACAATGCAACAAGAAACACCTGTCAACTGCCAAGCAAGTCTAAAAACCTGTTGGCAACACTGCCCTGCTGGTGAGCTTATCCAGAGAAGAGTTGTGTTGCACAGACAAGGAAGGTGACACAGACCAGGAAGACTACAAATCTCAGACTGTGCTGAGTTAACGGATCATACCAGGAGTGCTTTGCTTGGCCTCAATCCCCTGGGTTGGAGAGTGAAAATCAGCGAGAGTTTCTGCTGTCCAGCAGGCTGTGTGTGTGGACACTGAGTGAGGCCAGAATTGGGCTTGTCTGTGCTGCCTCCTGCTTCAAACAATCAGCTGACTCAACATTATGGAGCATACATGAATAATGGCCACTTGGGCAAGACTGTGCCAATGTGGGAAGGTAATCTAGCTAGACAATGCCTTCAGGAGGGGTGAAAACTCGCAAGAAAAGAAAAAAAAACATCTCAGAAGTGCTGATTATAATGAGAAATTGGGTGCAATTATATCTGTTTGGGCCTCCCCTCATTTGTAAGTGATTTTCTGCCCCTTTTTAGATCACCCTATCCACACACACCATTCTTTCACTGAAACGGTAGGGGAGTGATCTATTTCCAGCCCTATGCCGATCCGGTTTTTGACCTAGCTGCTTGGAGGTGGGTCACAGTGACAAGGTTGACTTGCTCTACAATATTTCCCCCCTGGCAAGCATCCGAGTCCATATGAAGCCTCCTCTAGATGGCCCTGGAGAGAACAAGAATTCAGCATGTGGCAAGTTGTGTGGAGAGAACAGGCCTTGCAGAACCTTGCTTGTGTCACATTTGGAAAACTGCGAAAAATGTAACAGGAACTGAATTTTCTGCTGTTTGCCACCTATTCAACCAGTTACTGGTCTGTACAAACACCATCATAGCTTTGGTTTCAGGATCAGCGGATCTGAAGATGTTGTTGTCGAGACAGCAACTCTAGATGCTTCACATGATGGATTTTAATACATACTCTCAGCAGGAAATTGGGGAGGGCACGTTGAATTAACCAGAAATTTACCGCCTGGCGTGAGTCAGAGGGAAGAGCCCGAAAATTGGGCTCTTTAACTCTGACACCGCCTCCCAGCGCTTTGGGGCGTTGTTTGAGACGGTATAGGGGCGGGTTTGCGAGGGAGCGGGGCGACATCTATCACCAGTGCACTGACCATGTCACTGCGGTGGTGATATCAGCGCAACGCGCACATCCCTCCCCTTCACTTAAAGGGGATGGACGCTGTGAGGCCGACGTGGAGCCCACTGGGTCACCGTGGAGGGCTTCAGTCGGGCCAGCGACCCAGCACCCAAGAGGGGCTGCGCCAGGCTGCCTGTTGGGGGCCCGGCGGAACCAGCATCCGCCATTGTCGGGCCAACTCAGGAGTCGGCCGAAAATTAAAACAAAATGGCAGCAGCAGCAGTGCGCCCTCCCCTTTAAGGGCGGCCTCACTGCCCAGCCTCCGGCAGTTTCCCACATTGCGAAGCTGTCGGGGGCACCGACTGTTGGCTGCCACGCTCCCGCAGGGCGGAAAGGGGTCGCCGTGCTGGGCAATTCTGGATGGGTCGGCCCCGTTGCCTGCCCCTGGGCGGAAAGGCAATACCGCCCCATTAGAAGCGGTAACGGGACTTAAAGAAGGGAGCAATTTCCCCCTCCCCCCACAATGCTCTGGTGCTATAGAGAACTCTGGCAATGTGAAAATGGACCAAATTCCACACATACTAGACCTCCCCGATTATCTGAGAATACTGAGAGTCTTGGAAAGACTTTTAAAACAAAAACCCTGATCAACGTAGAACCTCAAGCATCCCCCGACAGGTTCCAACTAATGCCTCAACAAGTAAGGTGATTGAAACACCACTACAGGTGCAACGTCCAGAATCTGGAACTCCGAAAACCGGAATTGTCTGAAAACCAGACATTTTGCGCATAGCTGATGGAGTCTTCCGGAATCAGGAATTGTTGTCCGAAAACCGGACATTTTTGAGGCAAAACCCGAAATCTGGCACGGATTAGGTCGAAGATTCTGAATTTCAGACAAGAAAATCAAGTTTAAATTCCGGAATCCTCAATCAAATCTGTGCCGGATTTCGGGTTCTGCCGGATTTCGGACCTCGCTGCTCAAAACCCGGCACGGATTCGGTCAAGAATTCCAGATGTTAAGACTATTGATTTTCTTGTCTGAAATCCGGAAAAATCCAAAAACTGGCACGGATTCGGTCCAGAGGATTCCAGATTTCGGACGCTGTTCCTGTAGTTTGTAGCAGGAGCTGTACTCTACTCCACTGGTACCTCTCACAATCACTCAAGTGGACAATTGCCCAGTGGAGGCAATCATGCACTTCCTTTGTTTAGATCACACTAGGTCCTTATTAGTGTGGTTCCCCCTTTTTGCATCATGCCCAAGAGGCAGGGATTGAAACAGTAGATTACCCACAAGAAGCAGTAATTGTCAACTCAGTCCAAGAAGAAGCAAAGCAGACCAGAGACAAACCAAATACATGGAAGTCATAATATGTTAGAAGATATAAACAGATGAGCCAAGCCCAAAAGAGTCAGATGCAGGATAACTACTCCATAAACAGAAAGCAGAAGATAAACCCAAGCCTGAACCACAGTAGTTAATTTACAACAGGTGTAACACACAAAAGAAGTACTGCATAAGGACAAAGAAAGAGCATCACAAACCACTGAAACATAACCTTCCGTCATTATACCACTGAAAACCACCAATGCAAGCTAGTGCAACATAATCCATACCTGAAATGGATGCCACCACTGAAAAAAAAAACAAAGTGTTAAGAACTCTTATGAAATAAAAGAAAATAACTAACTATATAAAGACATCACTTAGGTATTTCCAAAATATATATAAATGCTTGTAACATTTTGTTAATCATTTTCAGGATGAGCACTTGACTCTCTTTGCTCCTTTATGATGCTCCTTAAAACCTCTTTGACCAAGCTTTGTAATCTGCCCTAATATCTCCTTACGTGGTTTGGTGTCACATTTTGATTGATACGCTCCTGTGAAGTGTCTTGGGACATTTGACTACATTAAAAGCGCTATTTAAATACAAGTTGTTGTTCTTGTTGTTGTTATGGGTGACAGAAGCAAGTTGCTGCAGTTCAGCCATGAACTCATTGAATGGTGGTGCAGGCTCGAAGAGCTGAATGGCCTACTCCTGCACCTATTTTCTATGTTTCTATGTTTCTATCCTGTAGATGGTGGAGGGAGTGGCTGTTCAGGCTAGTGGATGAAGTGCCAGTCATGGATGATGTATCCCACCAGGCAAGTGGCGAGAATTCCATCACAGTCCTGACGTGTGCTTTTTAGGTGATGAGGAGGCTTTGGGGAGTCAGGAGGTGAGACACTTTTCGTTTGCATGTCTAAACACTGGCAAACAGGAAGCAAAGAGTGGGAATAAACAGGTCCTTTTCAGAATGGCAGGCAGTGACTAGTGGGGTATCGCAAGGTTCAGTGCTGGGACCCCAGCTATTTACAATATATATTAATGATTTAGACGAAGGAATTGAATGTAATATCTCCAAGTTTGCAGATGACATTAAGCTGGGTGGCAGGAGGATGCTAAGAGGCTGCAGGGTGACTTGGATAGGTTAAGTGAGTGGGCAAATGCATGGCAGATGCAGTATAATGTGGATAAATGTGAGGTTATCCACTTTGGTGGCAAAAACAGAGAGGCAGATTATCTGAATGGTAACAGATTAGTAAAAGGGGAGATGCAACGAGTCCTGGGTGTCATGGTACATCAGCCATTGAAAGTTGGCATGCAGGTACAGCAGGCAGTAAAGAAAGCAAATGGCATGTTGGCCCTCATATCGAGAGGCGGTGAGTACAGGAGCAGGGAGGTCTTGCTGCAGTTTTACAGGGCCTTGGTGAGGCCACACCTTGAGTATTGTGTGCAGTTTTGGTCTCCTAATCTGAGGAAGGACATTCTTGTTATTGAATGAGTGCAGCAAAAGTTCACCAGACTGATTCCCAGGATGGCAGGACTGACATGAAGAAAGACTGGATCGGCTAGGCTTATATTCACTGGAATTTAGAAGAATGAGAGGGGATCTCATAGAAACATATAAAATTCTGATGGGATTGGACAGGTTAGATGCAGGAAGAAGGTTCCCAATGTTGGGGAAGTCCAGAACCAGGGATCACAGTTTAAGGATAAGGGGTAAGCCATCTAGGACCGAGATGGGGAGAAACTTTTTCACGCAGAGAATTGGGAACCTGTGGAATTCTCTACCACAGAAAGTTGTTGAGTCCAGTTCGTTGGATATATTCAAAAGGGAGTTAAATGTGGCCCTTACGGCTAAAGGGATCGGGGGTATGGAGAGAAGGCAGGAGTGGGGTACTGAAGTTGCATGATCAGCCATGATCATATTGAATGGTGGTGCAGGCTCGAAGGGCCGAATGGCCTACTCCTGCACCTATTTTCTATGTTTCTATGTAAACCGAACCAATTAAAAAAAAGAATTGAAAGGCATTCACTTCATCTACATTATTTGGATATTTCTGTGTAAACAACAGTGTTGTGATGTTCTGACATTAAGCTATTTTAATTTAGGGAAACAGTTAACTAAGAACTCTTTCAATTTATCATAGCATTTGGTTATTCATTTTGTCAACCATTTGCTATATGACCGTCAATTCTGGTTCCTTAAGGAATTCCTGCTTAGAGGAATGGCACTATGTATATGAAAACAGATTTTTCACAGCTAGGATAGGCTTGAAACCATCACTGAGAGACAGGGTGAAGGTTTCCTCCCCATTCTCAGTGAAGGTCCCACATTAATCAGATCACTTCAGTGCCGCCCACTGGGCCACCAGGGAGGGTCTCGGCTGGGCCACTGGCTCGGCACCCAAGAGAGTGTGACGGGCTGCCTGTTGGCGGCCTAGCAAAACCAGCGGCCGCCATTGTCAGACTGATTAAAAAACCTGGTGGCCGCGGCGTGCCACCTCCCCTTTAAGGGTGTTCGGGGCGCCGCAGCCTCTTGCATCGAGAAGCTGTCGGTGGCATCGCCCCACGTCGACCTTGCTCCCCCGGGGCAATCTCCCCATGGGGCATAAAGGGGGCAGTGAGCATGGTGCGCTAATCGCGGTGCTAAGCCCATTGCACACTCAGCCCCGGGGACAATTCCGGGGGGAGTGCACCGGCCGCCAAGCCCGGGCAAAAACCCTTCAGCGCCCCGTTATCGCCGGCCGGTGGTGCTATGTGGCCCTAGGTCTCCCAAGAGGAGTGTAAAACAGGCCACCAATTCGCTATTGTCCCTTTTGCATTATCACCCAAGACAAATACTTGTTTCCACCTGTTTGACTGAATCTAACCCAGACTCCAGGGATGGAAGGATCACTGTGATTCACAGTCGTTAAGTTAAGTATTCAGAACCCCGATGGGCCTTATGTGAAAGATTAAGATGTAAGAAAGGCAGTAGATCCAACTTACTGAAACTTCATTTCAGTTGACGATTTTCTCACACATTCCATTATTTTAGTTGCTATTCAGTTGAGATTTAAAAATTTTTATTTTCGGAATTTAGTCAGCTACAATTTTCCTCTCCACTCCTATTGTTCGTTAATGGCAGTTCAGAAGGGGAAAAAAACAGTTTTTACTGCCTCAGTAATTTGGATGCTACCGTTGATGAATTAAATCCTTTCAAAAAAAATGTTAACGCAAAATAAAAACTGCAAAGCCTGTCAGTACTTTCAGTTTGAGTCCTCTATCTATAGCTAGAACTTTACTTTCAGCAGAAAGTGGCAAATTTCTCAGGAGCGAAAGACCCAGAGGGAGACATGGGGGTAGAAATTGCAATGTCCTGGGCCTGTACGAAGTTTCTACGGACCCGGGAAGGCATCGGAAAAGCCGATTTTCAGCGCATGTGCTGAAAACCGGCTTTTCCAATCTGTCAAGCTTGACAGATTGTAGCCAGATCGGGAGCGAGGACATTTGCTTGGGCAAGATTGCGATATTTACGCATTTCTTGCCCGGCAAATGTCCTCAAAAATCTTGTGCCTGATAAAAGCAGGCGCACAGCCTACTTTTACAGGCGCAAGTGTTTTAAAATACACAAAAACATATTAAAATAAAGTTATGAAAACATATTTTATTGTTAAAAACCCTCCCCACTACAGTAAGTTTATTTAAGGCATAATTAAAAATACTTTTTTTTTAAATCGGGAAAATATATAAATTTTTTATAAGACATTAATAACTTTAATTTAAATGAATCTTAAACAAGTAGTGTATATTTTCTATTTTTTTATTAGTGTTTTGGGTGTTTGGGGGGGGGGGGGGGTTTCTCATTCATAATAATGGGAATTCCAACTTACAGAGTTCCCATTATTATGAATGAGAAAATACTGTACCTTGATTGGGTGCCCAGAGCCATGTGACTCCAGCTCCAGCTTACGGACGTCCCTATGAGCATGCGCTGCAACGTGCTGGGAGAGGGGGCCTGTGGACCGGGATCTCGAGTGAGCGCAGCAGCTTCAGGTGGGTGCGCATTTTTTCTCTAAAATCTAGTCGAACACCCGCGGGAAGGGGAAAGCGGAATTTCTGGGCCATGATTTTAGGCATGCACTGCTTGAAAAGGTGGCGGAAGTAGATTCAACAGTAACTTTCAAAAGGCAATTGGAGATTTACTTGAAGGTGAAACAGTTTCAGGGCTACAACAACAACTTCTATTTATATAACGCCTTTAACGTAGTAAAATATCCCAAGGCGCATCACAGCAGTGTTATAAGACAAAACAAATAAATTTGACACCGAGCCACATAAGAAGATATTATAGCAGATTACCAAAAGCTTGGTCAAAGAGGTAGGTTTTAAGGAGCATCTTAAAGGAGGAAAGAGAGGTAGAGAGGTTTAGGGAGGGAGTTCCAGAGCTTAGGGCCCAGGCAGCTAAAGGCATGGCCACCGATAGTTGAGCAGTTATAATCAGGGGTGCTCAAGAGGGCAGAATTTGAGGAACGCAGACATCGCGTGGGGTTGTGAGGCTGAAAGAGATTAGAGATATAGAGAGGAGTGATTTGTAAACAAGGATGAGAATTTTGAAATTGAGGGAAAGAGTGGGACTAATTGGATCCCTCTTTTAAAGAGCTGGCACTGGCATGATGAGCCAAATGGCTTCCTTCTTGCTGAATGATTCTTATAAGCTGCAGACCTGATGTTTCACAAGACCCAATCAGAGGTTTAGGGATAGGACCATTTACTCCAATGTGTAATTGTAGGGCGGAATCAACCAGCAACATTTACATCTGAGCAGCTCGTGATGAAGCTACAGATTCACAACAAAAGGAGTACAAGAGCATAACTTAAATCCTGAACCAGTTCCCAGGCCAGAAGCATCATATACAAAGCTTCTTTCCTTCTTGAACGGACCCAAGAGCTTGCAGACAGAATAAATTAGCTTAATTTATTGTCGTGACAATCAATGGAGTGTAGAATGTTTCAGTATAAGGGGTGTTGCAGTTGTGTGAGGCGGACTGGTTGGGCTGGGTGCTCATTGCCTTTCCGTCATTGTTCATAGGTTTATATGTAACCTTTAGGGCTGCTGACCAAGGGCCGTGTGGCTCTTTGTCGGCCGGTGTGGACACGATGGGCTGGAATGGCCTCCTTCTGCGCTGTAAATTTCTATATTTCTATGTTTCAGCGTGTTCCATTTTAAATAAGAAACCATGCATCTTATGAAGAGACATTCCATATTAAATTTCATAAAAATCTACAAAAACATTTAAAAGATAGTGAGATGGGGCATTAAATGGCTGATGTTCATGATGAGATGGCCTGATGTACAAATCTATGCTTGTTTTGGACCATAAAGAACACAAGAGAGAAGACCACATATAAGTATTGCTAATATATTATATTTTGCTTGAGACTCCATCTCTACGTGGCCAGATTTTGTCAGCAGGGCTTACCTTGTGCCATTTTTCATTTCTGTGACGTTTAACAAACATATGTTGAACTGGTGCTCCGATGAAGTATTGAAAACCTTGCAACAGCTCTCTGTCTACTGAACAGTTCGGGCTTGCTTCCTTAGCTTCATTTGATGTCAGTCGGTGGTTTTCAGACTCCTCTGTTGATAGAACTCGATCTCCAAACTGTTCTAATACAGGTACAGGGTCCTGTGCTTTGCTTCCAACTGGCAAGCAGTTCAATTGACTTTTATCTTCCTTATCTGGACTCTGCAGCGGCTCCCAAGATTCCAGCAATGGCATGTTAATGCTGGGAGGAGAGTGATCTAAGGCATGATCCAGTTCAAACTCCTCAAAGTTCTGAGATATCAAAGATGGTATACCTTCAATACCGGTCCTTAAACCTTCTACAGGTCCATCAACTATGCCATTAATTGGTTCCTCAATGTGGCTTTTAAGATCATCTTCCAAAAGGTCGCCAGCACTACTTGGCGAGGAACACGAAGCGAGTGTGTATGGTGAAAATGTTTCCAAAGATTCCAAATCACTATTTATACTAGTGTCACTAGCTGAATTTATGCTGCAAAAAGAATAACTCATTTGACTGGACGTGCATGTTGCAGGGGTGTGAGAGTCTTCATCAAAGCCAATGAAGTCCAGTTCTGGCAATGGGCCTTCGTCGGGAGGTTTATTGTGAACAGGTGTAAATGAATTTTCCTCAGTTGTAACTTCAACTGTCAAAATAGGAGGAGCTTCGAGGTCAGGTTCATCCTTGCACATCATCCAATTAGATTGTAAGCCAGGAGACAGGCATTCCCCGACATCATCTGACAGGTCTTCATCGTAATCGAATAAAACATGACTCGAGTTACTAGAAGCAGGGGGCTGTGGGCTTTTCTCTCCTTGGTAACAGTTTGTCAAATTAACCTGCATACTTCCCATGTCTTCTTCAGCATTGTTCACTTGATTGCACACTTCATTTTCATCTCCTGTCAAATCAATATTGTCCTGAAAGAAAAAGAGAGAAAGGCCCGAGCATTTTACTTTGAATTCAAGAAACCTTATTGCAGGGTTATGCTCAAACTGTACTTCCTCACAGACTGGATGTTCTTTTCTTTGTATTGTAAAATATAGACAGAATTCCTGGAATCAGTTACCTGGTGTCGTTAGTTAATATCAAGCAGATGAAGACACAACCTTTCGCCTCAATGCCATGTTTCATGCTTGGATTGAGAAGAGAAAAAGCTTTTTGCTGCAGCAGTTCGGAATACAAGTCTATAGAATCTGGGGACTAATTCCACTAGCATGGGCTGCTTTTTAACTGAAAGGGCAAGTTACAAATGAGGAAGATTAGACGGAAGTGAAGAGAGGAAATGAAAATGCTCTCTTTATTTCTTTTGCTACTGGTACATGGTGCACTATGCAGCAATACCCAATAGCTATTGAGGAAAATAATGAATTAGATTGTCAGGGCCAATTTTAACCCACTCTACCCAGCTGGAACGGGGCAGGTGGGGTCCCAATTAAACGGTCAAAGATCCGTTCCGTAATGTCACATTCACCCCCATTGCATTTTAACCCGAAATCGTGGGCCCTCCGACCAGTCTCGATCCGCCAGCAACACCGAGCGGGATTGGCCTCCGACAGCTCCTGTCGCAGAATAAAAGGAGCTTTCAGCTGCAGCTCACCAGATCTCAGGAGCTGCTGCTGCCTGGTTTGCTGGAAGAGCTTCCAGATCACTACTTCTACACTTTTGTTGCCTTACAACTCTATTATAGGAACCATTTGTGCTTCCTTCTTTTGGATGGTGGGACAGCAGCAGCCTCAGCAACCACCACTACCAACACCTGGGCAGCTCAGAGAACTAGGGGGTCTGCGCCCAGCACACAGGGTCTACAGGCCAAGAGTCCCCTTCTTGGACCTATCTGAGGAGCTGTGTGGGAGGGGGCAGCATTTCACCAGGCAGGCTGCAGCAGAACTCTGCAACCTCCTACAACAGGACCTGCTGCCTGAAATGCCGGTGCCCCTCAAAGTTACCACAGCCCTGTTTTTTTATGGCCAGTAGCTATTGGGTCACTGACCGAACACAAGCCAGCAACAGAAAATCATACCAGGGTCGAGATTCCGCTTGTTGCCGCCAGAAATATCAGCGCAATCCGGGCGGATTCGGCCGAACCAGCCCAAAAGATCGGGGAATTTTAAACGCAAGTTAGGCCCAAAACCACTCGCGCTTGTTGTTCCCGCGATCTTACACGCTGGTTCAAGATTCCATTCGCCCGGATCAAACTCCGCCCACAAACTGGCCACGTCTCCAGGCCAAAATTGCCAGATTCCGCCGATGGTGCTGGTTCGGGAAGGCTCTTCAAATTCGCACATTTTCTTTGGCCACTTTTTAAAGGCTTTTTCACATCAAAAATCTTTCAACTTACGAAGAGACTTACTAGTAAACACCAATTAAATGGTTCAGTAAAGTTATTTGAAGTCATTTTTAATGATTTTAAATCAGGTTAATCACAGGTGGTGGACTGGACACACTGAATTAAAAAATGCATATTTTTGGTGATAAACCCACTTTCAGCTGTATTATTAAAGCTGCGCCGTTACACTCAAATACACAAAGGAATACTTTTAAATGGGAAGAAAAAGAAAGTGATTATGTTCTGTTACACTGCCTGATGGCACTGGTTTATGGAAGATTTTACATTTGTGAATATACAAATAAATACTAGCGGAAACTTGAAGTGTAACCTAACTGGTACAATTTCATGTGCATTTCAGGTGCAATTTCCCGATTAGTGGGAAAACTCTACCCCACCATTCTTTCAATGTACAGCGAGTGGCTGATCACAAGAATGTCGTCAGTGGGACTGTGTAAGGTACCCAGAGAGCTGCCACGATGTTGTTATTCACAGACACTCTACCACCAACGTTCCCTCGAAGCTGCATGCGTGTGCAGCCACACGGTAATCTGCAAGGTCCTGCACGGTTCACTCACAAGCTTTATATTGGAATTACTGTGCACGCGCAGAACTTTAAAGCGACCGCTCAGTGAAAGAAACAGGCCACGCAGATCACAGTGCAGAAAATCAAGGGAAGATTGTCTAACCATCCTCACTGTTCGATCTCGTCACCACCACCAAAGGATTATGCAGGTCACAATGTCTTCATCCTGCGACTCATTCTCCTCTCCTCCCTCATGATCACCCTCCCCCTCACTTCCCCCCACCGCACACTCCACCCTCCCTCCGCTCTCTCCATCCCGTCCCTCATACACACCATCCCCCCTCCCCCGCCCTCACCAACCCCCTCACCCTCCCCCCCCTGTAACCACCAGGAGGCAGGGATGAGGTAACCTGAAGAGAGGCAGTAGATGGTGGATGTGGCAATGGTTGCCTTGCCTAGAGCACAGGGAGGCTTTGTTCAGGAGGAAGAGTGATTTGGCAACAGGATAGGAGCAGCAATGGATGAAGCAACAATACAGGAAGTGGAGAGCAGAGATGAGTGTATTAAGAAGCACAGTCATTGTTGCAAATCAGATAAGTTGCATTAGAATTACAACAACAACAACTTGCTTGTATGTAGTCTTTAACATAGGAAAATATCTCAAGGTGCTTTGCAGGAGCGTCATCAGTCAAAGATTGACACCGCAAGAAAGGAGACAAATGGACAGGTGACTAAAAGCTTGGACAAAGAGGCAAGTTTTAAGGCATGTCTTAAAGAAGGAGAAGTGGAGAGATTTAAAAAGGGAATATCAAAGCTTCAGGCCGAGGCGGTATGGCCAACATTGGTGAGGTAAGGGGAGCAGGACCTGCCCAAGAGTTCAGAGTTAGAGGAATGCAGAGTTCTTGGAATACTGCAGCAGGTGACAGAGATAGGGAGGGGTCAGGCCCATTTTTTCTGCCACACCATTGGTGGCCGTGCCTTCCGCTGCTGAGGCCCTAAACTCTGGAATTCCTGCCCCAAACCACTTCATCCCTCCACCTCTCAGACGCTACTTAAAACTCACCTCTTTGCCCAAGCTTTTGGTCACCTGGCCAAATGTCACTTTCTTTGGCTCGGTATCATTTTTTGTCTGATAATGCTCAGTTGAAGCACCTGGGGATGTTTTACTACATTAAAGGTGCTTTATAAATGGAAGTTGTTGTTGTTCATTACACTGTTTGCTGCGAGTTTCGCTCTGCCACCATCTCATTGGATGACACAATGTCAATAGACACTCAGTAAATAGTAATTTAAAAACGGAGTGATTATCTGCACAAAGAGTTTTATGTCCTTTGCTATGCGGGCTCGATATGGTCACGCATGCGCAGTACGATATACGAGATAGCTGGAAGTGAGGATGAACCGCTTGCAGCTTATTGCGGCTCAAGCTGAGGGCTGGAAGCTTCTAGGGCTTTTGCCAAGAATATCGATGTGATCATCTGCATGAACATTTTCACAGCATTCTGAAAGATAGAGGAAAGTGCAGGTGGGCGGGGGAAGAGAGACTGGGGGGAGGATGGGGGGAGGAAGAGAGACTGGGGGGAGGAAGAGAGAGACGGGGGGGGGGGGGGAGAGAGACGGGGGGGGGGGGGAGGGGGGGAAGAGAGACTGGGGGAGGAAGAGACTGGGGGGAGGAAGAGAGAGACTGGGGGGGGGAGGGGGGGGAAGAGAGACTGGGGAGGGGAGGGGGGGAAGAGAGACTGGGGGGGGGAGGGGGGAGAACTGGGGGGGGGGGGAGGGGGGGAAGAGAGACTGGGGAGGGGAGGGGGGGGAAGAGAGACTGGGGGGGAGGGGGGGAAGAGAGACGGGGGGGGAGGGGAAGAGAGACTGGGGGGAGGAAGAGAGACTGGGGGGAGGAAGAGAGAGACTGGGGGAGGAAGAGAGAGACTGGGGGGAGGAAGGAGAGAGACTGGGGGAGGAAGAGAGAGACTGGGGGAGGAAGAGAGAGACTGGGGGGAGGAAGAGAGAGACTGGGGGGAGGAAGAGAGAGACTGGGGGAGGAAGAGAGAGACTGGGGGAGGAAGAGAGACTGGGGGGAGGAAGAGAGAGACTGGGGGGAGGAAGAGAGAGACTGGGGGGAGGGGGAAGAGAGAGACTGGGGAGGGGGAGGGGGGGAAGAGAGACTGGGGGGGAGGGAAGAGAGACTGGGGGGGGGGGGAGGGAAGAGAGACTGGGGGGAGGAAGAGAGACTGGGGGGAGGAAGAGAGACTGGGGGGGAGGAAGAGAGACTGGGGTGAGGAAGAGAGACTGGGGGGGGGAGGGGGGAAGAGAGACTGGGGGGGAGGAAGAGAGACTGGGGGGGGGGGAAGAGAGACTGGGGGAGGAAGAGAGACTGGGGGGAGGAAGAGAGAGACTGGGGGGGGGGAGGGGGGGGAAGAGAGACTGGGGGGGAGGGGGGGAAGAGACTGGGGGGGAGGGGGAAGAGAGACTGGGGGGAGGGGGAAGAGAGACTGGGGGGAGGGAAGAGAGACTGGGGGGGGGAAGAGAGACTGGGGGGAGGAAGAGAGACTGGGGGAGGAAGAGAGAGACTGGGGGGAGGAGAGAGAGACTGGGGGGGAGGGGGGGAAGAGAGACTGGGGGGAGGGGGAAGAGAGACTGGGGGGGGAGGGGGGGAAGAGAGACTGGGGGGGGGGAGGGGGGGAAGGAAGAGACTGGGGGGGGAGGGGGGGGAAGAGAGACTGGGGGGGAGGGGGGGAAGAGAGACTGGGGGGGAGGGGGGGAAGAGAGACTGGGGGGAGGGGGAAGAGAGACTGGGGGGGAGGGGGGGAAGAGAGACTGGGGGGAGGGGGAAGAGAGACTGGGGGGGAGGGGGGGGGAAGAGACTGGGGGGAGGGGGGGAAGAGAGACTGGGGGGGAGGAGGGAAGAGAGAGACTGGGGGGAGGGGGAAGAGAGACTGGGGGGAGGGGGGGAAGAGAGACTGGGGGGGAGGGGGGAAGAGAGACTGGGGGGAGGGGGGGAAGAGAGACTGGGGGGGAGGGGGGGAAGAGAGACTGGGGGGGAGGGGGGGAAGAGACTGGGGGAGGGGGGGGAAGAGAGACTGGAGGGGAGGGGGGAAGAGAGACTGGGGGGGAGGGGGGAAGAGAGACTGGGGGGAGGGGGGGGAAGAGAGACTGGGGGGGAGGGGGGGAAGAGAGACTGGGGGGGAGGAGGGGAAGAGAGAGACTGGGGGGGGGGGGAAGAGAGACTGGGGGGAGGGGGGAAGAGAGACTGGGGGGGAAGAGAGACTGGGGGGGGAGGCGGGAGAGAGACTGGGAGAGGGGGGGAGAGAGACTGTGGGGGAGGGGGAAGAGAGACTGGGGGGAGGGGGGAAGAGAGACTGGGGGGAGGGGGGAAGAGAGACTGGGGGGAGGGGGGAAGAGAGACTGGAGGGAGGGGGGGAAGAGAGACTGGGGGGAGGGGGGAAGAGAGACTGGGGGGGAGGGGGGAAGAGAGACTGGGGGGAGGGGGGAAGAGAGACTGGGGGGAGGGGGAAGAGAGACTGGGGGGAGGGGGGAAGAGAGACTGGGGGGAGGGGGGAAGAGAGACTGGGGGGAGGGGGGGAAGAGAGACTGGGGGAGGGGGGGAAGAGAGACTGGGGGGGAGGGGGGGAAGAGAGACTGGGGGGAGGGGGGGAAGAGAGACTGGGGGGGAGGGGGGGAAGAGAGACTGGGGGGGAGGGGGGGGAAGAGAGACTGGGGGGGAGGAGGGGAAGAGAGACACTGGGGGGAGGGGGGGGAAGAGAGACTGGGGGGAGGGGGGAAGAGAGACTGGGGGGGGAAGAGAGACTGGGGGGGGAGGCGGGGAGAGAGACTGGGAGAGGGGGGGAGAGAGACTGTGGGGAGGGGGGAAGAGAGACTGGGGGGAGGGGGGAAGAGAGACTGGGGGGAGGGGGGAAGAGAGACTGGGGGGAGGGTGGAAGAGAGACTGGGGGAGGGGGGGAAGAGAGACTGGGGGGAGGGGGGGAAGAGAGACTGGGGGGGAGAGAGACTGGGGGGCGAGGTGGGGAGAGAGACTGGGAGAGGGGGGGAGAGAGACTGTGGGGAGGGGGGAAGAGAGACTGGGGGGAGGGGGGAAGAGAGACTGGGGGGAGGGTGGAAGAGAGACTGGGGGCGGGGGGAAGAGAGACTGGGGCGGGGGGAAGAGAGACTGGGGGGGGGAAGAGAGACTGGGGGGGGAAGAGAGACTGGGGGGGGGGAAGAGAGACTGGGGGGGGAAGGGAGACTGGGGGGGGAAGGGAGACTGGGGGGGGAAGGGAGACTGGGGGGGGAAGGGAGACTGGGGGGGGAAGGGAGACTGGGGGGGGAAGGGAGACTGGGGGGGGAAGGGAGACTGGGGGGGGAAGGGAGACTGGGGGGGGAAGGGAGACTGGGGGGGAAGGGAGACTGGGGTGGAAGGGAGACTGGGGGGGAAGGGAGACTGGGGGGGAAGGGAGACTGGGGGGGGGAGGGAGACTGGGGGGGGAGGGAGACTGGGGGGGAAGGGAGACTGGGGGGGAAGGGAGACTGGGGGGGGAAGAGAGACTGGGGGGGGGAAGAGAGACTGGGGGGGGAAGAGAGACTGGGGGGGGGAAGAGAGACTGGGGGGGGGAAGAGAGACTGGGGGGGGGAAGAGAGGCTGGGGGGGGGGAAAGAGAGACTGGGGGGGGGAAGAGAGACTGGGGGGGAAGAGAGACTGGGGGGGGAAGAGAGACTGGGGGGGGAAGAGAGACTGGGGGGGAAGAGAGACTGGGGGGGAAGAGAGACTGGGGGGGGAAGAGAGACTGGGGGGGAAGAGAGACTGGGGGGGAAGAGAGACTGGGGGGGAAGAGAGACTGGGGGGGAAGAGAGACTGGGGGGGGAAGAGAGACTGGGGGGGGAAGAGAGACTGGGGGGGGAAGAGAGACTGGGGGGGGAAGAGAGACTGGGGGGGGAAGAGAGACTGGGGGGGAAGAGAGACTGGGGGGGAAGAGAGACTGGGGTGAGGGGGGAAGAGAGATTGGGGGAGGGGGGGGAAGAGAGATTGGAGAGGGGGGTAGAGAGACTGGGGAGAGGGGGGGTAGAGAGACTGGGGGAGAGGGGGGTAGAGAGACTGGGGGAGAGCGGGGTAGACAGACTAGGGGAGGGGGGGAAGAAAGACTGGGGGGAGGGGGGGGGGAAGAGAGACTGGGGGAGATGGGGGGTAGAGAGACTGGGGGAAGGGGTAAGAGAGACTGGGGGGAGAGGGGGGAAGAGAGACTGGGGAGAGGTGGGGAAGAGAGACTGGGGAGGGGTGGGGAAGAGAGCCTGGGGAGAGGGGGGGGAAGAGAGACTGGGAGCGGGGGGAAGAGAGACTGGGGGGGGGGTGGAAGAGAGACTGGAGGGGGGGGGGGAAGAGAGACTGGGTGGGGGGGGGAAGAGACTGGGGGGGGGGGGAAGAGAGACTGGGGGGGTGGAAGAGAGACTGGGGGGGAAGGGAGACTGGGGGGGGAAGGGAGACTGGGGGGAAGGGAGACTGGGGGGGAAGGGAGACTGGGGGGGAAGGGAGACTGGGGGGAAGGGAGACTGGGGGGGAAGGGAGACTGGGGGGGAAGGGAGACTGGGGGGGGAAGGGAGACTGGGGGGAAGGGAGACTGGGGGGAAGGGAGACTGGGGGGAAGGGAGACTGGGGGGGAAGGGAGACTGGGGGGGAAGGGAGACTGGGGGGGAAGGGCGACTGGGGGGGGAAGGGAGACTGGGGGGGAAGGGAGACTGGGGGGGGAAGAGAGACTGGGGGGGGGAAGAGAGACTGGGGGGGGAAGAGAGACTGGGGGGGGAAGAGAGACTGGGGGGGAAGAGAGACTGGGGGGGAAGAGAGACTGGGGGGGAAGAGAGACTGGGGGGGGAAGAGAGACTGGGGGGGGAAGAGAGACTGGGGGGGGAAGAGAGACTGGGGGGGGAAGAGAGACTGGGGGGGAAGAGAGACTGGGGTGAGGGGGGAAGAGAGATTGGGGGAGGGGGGGGAAGAGAGATTGGAGAGGGGGGTAGAGAGACTGGGGAGAGGGGGGGGTAGAGAGACTGGGGGAGAGGGGGGTAGAGAGACTGGGGGAGAGCGGGGTAGAGAGACTAGGGGAGGGGGGGAAGAAAGACTGGGGGGAGGGGGGGGGAAGAGAGACTGGGGGAGATGGGGGGTAGAGAGACTGGGGGAAGGGGTAAGAGAGACTGGGGGGAGGGGGGGGAAGAGAGACTGGGGAGAGGTGGGGAAGAGAGACTGGGGAGGGGTGGGGAAGAGAGCCTGGGGAGAAGGGGGGGAAGAGAGACTGGGAGCGGGGGGAAGAGAGACTGGGGGGGGGTGGAAGAGAGACTGGAGGGGGGGGGGAAGAGAGACTGGGTGGGGGGGGAAGAGACTGGGGGGGGGGGGAAAGAGAGACTGGGGGGGTGGAAGAGAGACTGGGGGGGAAGGGAGACTGGGGGGGAAGGGAGACTGGGGGGGAAGGGAGACTGGGGGGGGAAGGGAGACTGGGGGGGGGAAGGGAGACTGGGGGGGGAAGGGAGACTGGGGGGGGAAGGGAGACTGGGGGGGGAAGGGAGACTGGGGGGGGAAGGGAGACTGGGGGGGGAAGGGAGACTAGGGGGGGAAGGGAGACTGGGGGGGGAAGGGAGACTGGGGGGGGAAGGGAGACTGGGGGGGGAAGGGAGACTGGGGGGGGAAGGGAGACTGGGGGGGAAGGGAGACTGGGGGGGGAAGGGAGACTGGGGGGGGAAGAGAGAATGGGGGGGGAAGAGAGAATGTGGGGGAAGAGAGAGTGGGGGAAGAGAGAATGGGGGGGAAGAGAGAATGGGGGGGAAGAGAGAATGGGGGGGAAGAGAGAATGGGGGGGGGAAGAGAGAATGGGGGGGGGAAGAGAGAATGGGGGGGGGGGGAAGAGAGACTGGTGGGGGGGAAGAGAGACTGGGGCGGGGGAAAGAGAGACTGGAGGGGGGGAAGAGAGACTGGAGGGGGGGAAGAGAGACTGGGGGCGAAGTGAGACTGAGGGGGAAGAGAGACTGGGGGGGAAGAGAGACTGGGGGGGAAGAGAGACTGGGGGGGAAGAGACTGGGGGGGGGGGAAGAGACTGGGGGGGGAAGAGACTGGGGGAAGAGACTGGGGGAAGAGACTGGGGGAAGAGACTGGGGGAAGAGACTGGGGGGGAGGTGGGGAAGAGAGACTGTGGGGGAGGGGGAAGAGCGACTGGGGAGGAAAGGGGGAAGAGAGACTGGGGGGAGGGGGGGAAGAGAGACTGGGGGGAGGGGGGGAAGAGAGACTGGGGGGAGGGGGGAAGAGAGACTGGGGGGAGGGGGGGAAGAGAGACTGGGGGGGAGGGGGGGAAGACTGGGGGGGAGGGGGGAAGAATGCGGGGGAGGGGGGGGGAAGACTGGCGGGAGGGGGATGAAGACTGGGGGGGAGGGGGGGAAGAGAGACTGGGGGGAGAGGGAGGGAAAGAGACTGTGGGGGAGGGGGGCAAAGAGAGACGGGGGAGGGGGGAAGAGAGACTGGGGGGGGGGGGAAGAGAGACTGGGGGGGAGGGAGGGAGAGAGACTGGCGGGGGTGACTGGGGTGGGGAAGAGAGACTGGGGGGAGGGGGGGGAGAGAGACTGGGGGGAAGGGGGGGGAAGAGAGACTGGGGGGAGGGGGGGAGAGAGACTGGGGGGAGGGGGGGAGAGAGACTGGGGGGAGGGGGGGGGAGAGAGACTGGGGGGAGGGGGGGAGAGAGACTGGGGATGGAGAGACGGGGGGGAGAGACGGGGAGGGGGGAGAGAGACGGGGAGGTGGTGGACAGACGGGGAGAGGGGGGAAGGGAGATTGGGGGGGAAAGAGAGACTGGGGGAGGGGGAGAGAGACTGGGGAGAGGGAGGGGGGTAGAGAGACTGGGGGAGAGGGGGGTAGAGAGACTGGGGGAGAGCGGGGGGGAAGAAAGACTGGGGGGAGGGGGGAAGAGAGACTGGGGGGAAGAGAGACTGGGGAGAGGGGGTGTAAAGAGACTGGGGAGAGGGGGGGTAGAGAGACTGGGTGAGAGGGGGGTAGAGAGACTGGGGGAGGGGGTGTAGAGCGACTGGGTGGGGGGGAAGAGAGACTGGGGGAGAGCGGGGTAGAGAGACTGGGGGAGAGTGGGGGTAGAGAGACTGGGGGGAGGGGGGGGAAGAGAGACTGGGGGAGGGAGGGGAAAGCGAGACTGGGGAGGGGAGAGAGACTGGTGGGAGGGGGGGTAGAGAGACTGGGGGGGGGAAGGGAAGAGAGACTGGGGGGGGGGGGGAAAGAGAGACTGGGGGGGGGGGGGGGAAGAGAGACTGGGGGGGAGGGGAGGATGAGAGACTGGGGGGGAGGGGGGGGAAGAGAGACTGGGGGGAGGGGGGGGAGAGAGACGGGGGGAGAGAGACTGGGAGGGGGGAGAGAGATGTGGTGAGTGGGGGGGAGAGAGACGAGGGGAGGGGGGGAAGAGAGATTGGGAGAGGGGGGGGAAGAGAGATTGGGGAGGGGGGGGGAAGAGAGACTGGGGAGGGGGGGTAGAAAGTCTGGGGAGGGGGGTGTAGAGAGACTGGGGGAGAGAGACTGGGGGAGAGTGGGGTAGATAGACTAGGGGAGGGGGGGGAAGAAAGACTGGGGGGAGAGGGGGGAAGAGAGACTGGGGGGAGGGGGGGGAAGAGAGACTGGGGGAGAGGGGGGGTAGAGAGACTGGGGGGAGGGGGGAAGAGAGACTGTGGGGAGGGGGGGGAAGAGAGACTGGGGAGGGGTGGGGAAGAGAGACTGGGGAAGGGTGGGGAAGAGAGCCTGGGGAGGGGTGGGGGGAAGAGAGACTGGGAGCGGGGGGAAGAGAGACTGGGTGGGGGGGGAAGAGACTGGGGGGGGAAGGGAGACTGGGGGGGAAGGGAGACTGGGGGGGGAAGGGAGACTGGGGGGGAAGGGAGACTGGGGGGGAAGGGAGACTGGGGGGGAAGGGAGACTGGGGGAGAAGGGAGACTGGGGGAGAAGGGAGACTGGGGGAGAAGGGAGACTGGGGGAGAAGGGAGACTGGGGGAGAAGGGAGACTGGGAGAGAAGGGAGATTGGGGCGAAGGGAGACTGTGGGGGAAGGGAGACTGGGGGGGAAGGGAGACTGGGGGGGAAGGGAGACTGGGGGGGAAGGGAGACTGGGGGGGAAGGGAGACTGGGGGGGAAGGGAGACTGGGGGGGGAAGGGAGACTGGGGGGGGAAGGGAGACTGGGGGGGAAGGGAGACTGGGGGGGAAGGGAGACTGGGGGGGAAGGGAGACTGGGGTGGAAGGGAGACTGGGGAGGGGGGGGGGGGAGAGACTGGGGAGGGGGGGAGAGAGACTGGGGAGAGACTGGGGGGGGGGGGAAGAGAGACTGGGGAGAGACTGGGGGGGGGGGAGAGAGACTGGTGGGAGGGGGGTAGAGAGACTTGGGGGTGGAAGAGAGTGGGGGAGGGGGGGAAGAGAGACTGGGGGAGGGGGGGGAAGAGAGACTGGGGGGGGAGGGGGGGGAAGAGAGACTGGGGGGGAGGGGGGAAGAGAGTGCGGGAGGGAGGGAAGAGAGTGCGGGAGTGGGGGAAGAGAGACTGGGGGGAGGGGGGGAAGAGAGACTGGGGGGAGGGGGGGAAGAGAGACTGGGGGGAGGGGGGAAGAGAGACTGGGGGGAGGGGGGAAGAGAGACTGGGGGGAGGGGGGGAAGAGAGACTGGGGGGAGGGGGGGAAGAGAGACTGGGGGGAGGGGGGAAGAGAGACTGCGGGAGGGGGGGAAGAGAGACTGGGGGAGGGGGGGAAAAGAGAGACTGGGGGAGCGGGGGGGAAGAGAGACTGTGGGAGGGGGAGGCGGGGAAGAGAGACTGGGGGGGGGAAGAGAGACTGGGGGGGGGGGAAAGAGAGACTGGGGGGGGGAGGAGATACTGGGCGGGGGGGGGGGGGGAAGAGAGACTGGGTGGGAAGAGAGCCTGGGGGGGGGAAGAGAGACTTGGGGGGGGGGAAAGAGAGACTGGGGTCGGGGGGGGGGGAAGAGACTGGGGGGGGGGTGGAACAGAGACTGGAGGGGGGGGGGAAGAGAGACTGGAGGGGGGGGAGAAGAGAGACTGGAGGTGGGGGGGGGAAGAGAGACTGGGTGGGGGGGGGAAGAGAGACTGGGGGGGTGGAAGAGAGACTGGGGAGGAAGGGAGACTAGGGGGGGAAGGGAGACAGGGGGGGAAGGGAGACTGGGGGGGAAGGGAGACTGGGGGGGAAGGGAGACTGGGGGGGGGAAGAGAGACTGGGGGGGGAAGAGAGACTGGGGGGGGAAAGGAGACTGGGGGGGGAAAGGAGACTGGGGGGGGGGAAGGGAGACTGGGGGGGGGAAGAGAGACTGGTGGGGGAAGGGAGACTGGGGGGGGAAGGGAGACTGGGGGGGGAAGAGAGACTAATGGGGGGGGGAATAGAGACTGGTGGGGGGGGGAAGAGAGACTGGTGGGGGGGGATGAGAGACTGGTTGGGGGGGGAAGAGAGACTGGTGGGGGGGGGAAGAGAGACTGGTGGGGGGGGAAGAGAGACTGGTGGGGGGGGGGGAAGAGAGACTGGTGGGGGGGGAAGAGAGACTGGTGGGGGGGGAAGAGAGACTGGTGGGGGGGGAAGAGAGACTGGTGGGGGGGGAAGAGAGACTGGTGGGGGGGGAAGAGAGACTGGTGGGGGGGGAAGAGAGACTGGTGGGGGGGGAAGAGAGACTGGTGGGGGGGGAAGAGAGACTGGTGGGGGGGGAAGAGAGACTGGTGAGGGGGGAAGAGAGACTGGTGGGGGGGGAAGAGAGACTGGTGGGGGGGGAAGAGAGACTGGTGGGGGGGGAAGAGAGACTGGGGGGGGGGAGGGGGGAAGAGAGACTGTGGGGAGGGGGGAAGAGCGACTGGAGGAGAGGTGGGGAAGAGAGACTGGGGGGGAGGGGGGTAGAGAGACTGGGGGGAGAGGGGAATAGAGACTGGGGGAGAGGGGGGGGAGACTGGGGGGGAGGGGGGAAGACTGGGGGGGACGGGGGGAAGAGAGACTGGGGGGAGGGTGGGGAAGAGAGACTGGGGGGGAGGGGGGGTAAAGAGAGACTGGGGGGGGGTAAAGAGAGACTGGGGGGGGGAAAGAGAGACTGGGGGGGGGAAAGAGAGACTGGGGGGGGGAAAGAGAGACTGGGGGGGGAAGAGAGACTGGGGGGGGAAAGAGAGACTGGGGGGGGGAAAGAGAGACTGGGGGGGGGAAAGAGAGACTGGGGGGGAAAGAGAGACTGGGGGGGGAAAAGAGAGACTGGGGGGGGAAAAGAGAGACTGGGGGGGGAAAGAGAGACTGGGGGGGGGAAAGAGAGACTGGGGGGGGAAAGAGAGACTGGGGGGGAAAGAGAGACTGGGGGGGGAAAGAGAGACTGGGGCGGGGGGAAGAGAGACTGGGGGGGGGAAGAGAGACTGGGGGGGGTGGGAAGAGAGACTGGGGGGGGTGGGAAGAGAGACTGGGGGGGGGAAGAGAGACTGGGGGGGGGAAGAGAGACTGGGGGGGAGAGAGACTGGGCGGGGGGGGGGAAGAGAGACTGGGTGGGAGAAAGAGAGACTGGGGGGAAGGAAGACTGGGGGGGAAGGGAGACTGGGGGGGAAGGGAGACTGGGGGGGAAGGGAGACTGGGGGGGAAGGGAGACTGGGGGGGAAGGGAGACTGGGGGGGAAGGGAGACTGGGGGGGAAGGGAGACTGGGGGGAAGGGAGACTGGGGGGGAAGGGAGACTGGGGGGGAAGGGAGACTGGGGGGGAAGGGAGACTGGGGGGGAAGGGAGACTGGGGGGGAAGGGACACTGGGGGGGAAGGGAGACTGGGGGGGAAGGGAGACTGGGGGGGGGGAAGGGAGACTGGGGGGGCAAGGGAGACCGCGGGAGGGGTGGAAGAGAGACTGGAGGAGGGGGAGGGGGAAGAGAGACTGGGGGAGGGGGGGGAAGAGAGACTGGGGGAGGGGGGGAAGAGAGACTGGGGGGGAGGGGGGAAGAGAGACTGTGGGAGGGGGGAAGAGAGACTGGGGGGAGGGGGGGAAGAGAGACTGGGGGGAGGGGGGGAAGAGAGACTGGGGGGAGCGGGGAAGAGGGACTGGGGGGGAGAGAGACTGGGGGGGAGGCGGGGAGAGAGACTGGGAGAGGGGGGGAGAGAGACTGTGGGGAGGGGGGAAGAGAGACTGGGGGGAGGGGGGAAGAGAGACTGGGGGGAGGGGGGAAGAGAGACTGGGGGGAGGGGGGAAGAGAGACTGGGGGCGGGGGGAAGAGAGACTGGGGGCGGGGGGAAGAGAGACTGGGGGCGGGGTGAAAGTGAGACTGGAGGGGGGGGGAAAGAGACTGGGTGGGGGGGGAAGAGAGACTGGGTGGGGGGGGAAGAGAGACTGGGGGGGGGGAAGAGAGACTGGGGGGGGGGAAGAGAGACTGGGGGGGGGGAAGAGAGACTGGGGGGGGGGAAGAGAGACTGGGGGGGGGGAAGAGAGACTGGGGGGGGGGGAAGAGAGACTGGGGGGGGGGGAAGAGAGACTGGGGGGGGGGAAGAGAGACTGGGGGGGGGAAGAGAGACTGGGGGGGGGGAAGAGAGACTGGGGGGGGGAAGAGAGACTGGGGGGGGGAAGAGAGACTGGGGGGGGAAGAGTGACTGGGGGGGGAAGGGAGACTGGGGGGGGAAGGGAGACTGGGGGGGGGAAGGGAGACTGGGGGGGAAGGGAGACTGGGGGGGAAGGGAGACTGGGGGGGAAGGGAGACTGGAGGGGAAGGGAGACTGGGGGGGAGGGGAGACTGGGGGGGAGGGGAGACTGGGGGGGGAAGGGAGACTGGGGGGGGAAGAGAGACTGGGGGGGAAGAGAGACTGGGGGGGGAAGAGAGACTGGGGAGGGGGGGGGAGAGAGAGACTGGGGAGGTGGGGAAAGAGAGACTGGCGAGGGGAGAGAGACTGCTGGGAGGGGGGTAGAGAGACTTGGGGGGGGGAAGAGACTGGGGGGGGGGAAGAGACTGGGGGGGGAAAGAGAGAGACTGGGGGGGTGAAAGAGAGACTGGGGGGTGGGGGAGAGAGACTGGGGGGGGGAAGAGAGACTGGGGGGGGAAGAGAGACTGGGGGGGGAAGAGAGACTGGGGGGGGAAGAGAGACTGGGGGGGGGAAGAGAGACTGGGGGGGGAAGAGAGACTGGGGGGGAAGAGAGACTGGGGGGGAAGAGAGACTGGCGGGGGGAAGAGAGACTGGCGGGGGGAAGAGAGACTGGCGGGGGGAAGAGAGACTGGCGGGGGGGGAGAGACTGGTGGGGGGAGAGACTGGGGGGGGGGAGAGACTGGGGGGGGGGGAAGAGAGAATGGGGGGGGGAAAGAGATTGGGGGGGGGGGGAAGAGAGACTGGAGCGGGGGGGGGGGAAGAGAGACTGGAGCGGGGCGGGAAGAGAGACTGGAGCGGGGCGGGAAGAGAGAATGGAGCGGGGCGGGAAGAGAGACTGGAGCGGGGCGGGAAGAGAGACTGGAGCGGGGCGGGAAGAGAGACTGGAGCGGGGGGGGGGAAGAGAGACTGGGCGGGGGGGGGAAGAGAGACTGGGCGGGGGGGGAAGGGAGACTGGGGGGGGGGAGGGAGACTGGGAGGGGGGAGGGAGACTGGGGGGGAAGGGAGAGTGGGGGGGAAGGGAGAGTGGGGGGGAAGGGAGAGTGGGGGGGAAGGGAGAGTGGGGGGGAAGGGAGAGTGGGGGGGAAGGGAGAGTGGGGGGGAAGGGAGAGTGGGGGGGAAGGGAGAGTGGGGGGGGGGAAGGGAGAGTGGGGGGGGAAGGGAGAGTGGGGGGGGAAGGGAGAGTGGGGGGGGAAGGGAGAGTGGGGGGGGGGAAGGGAGACTGGGGGGGGGGGAAGAGAGACTGGGGGGGGGGGGGGAAGAGAGACTGGGGGGGGGGGGGGAAGAGAGACTGGGGGGGGGGGAAGAGAGACTGGGGGGGGGGAAGAGAGACTGGGGGGGGGGAAGAGAGACTGGGGGGGGGGAAGAGAGACTGGGGGGGGGGAAGAGAGACTGGGGGGGGGAAGAGAGACTGGGGGGGGAAGAGAGACTGGGCGGGGGGGGGGGAAAGAGAGACTGGGTGGGAGAAAGAGAGACTGGGGGGGAGAAAGAGAGACTGGGGGGAAGCAAGACTGGGGGGGAAGGGAGACTGGGGGGGAAGGGAGACTGGGGGGGAAGGGAGACTGGGGGGGAAGGGAGACTGGGGGGGGAAGGGAGACCGCGGGAGGGGTGGAAGAGAGACTGGAGGAGGGGGAGGGGGAAGAGAGACTGGGGGAGGGGGGGGGGAAGAGAGACTGGGGGAGGGGGGAAGAGAGACTGGGGGGAGGGAAGAGAGACTGCGGGAGGGGGGGAAGAGAGACTGGGGGGAGGGGGGGAAGAGAGACTGGGGGGAGGGGGGAAGAGAGACTGGGGGGGAGAGAGACTGGGGGGGGAGGCGGGGAGAGAGACTGGGAGAGGGGGGGAGAGAGACTGTGGGGAGGGGGGAAGAGAGACTGGGGGGCGGGGGGAAGAGAGACTGGGGGGAGGGGGGAAGAGAGACTGGGGGGAGGGGGGAAGAGAGACTGGGGGGGGGGGAAGAGAGACTGGGGGGGGGGGAAGAGAGACTGGGGGGGGAAGAGAGACTGGGCGGGGGGGGGGGAAGAGAGACTGGGTGGGAGAAAGAGAGACTGGGGGGAGAAAGAGAGACTGGGGGGAAGCAAGACTGGGGGGGAAGGGAGACTGGGGGGGAAGGGAGACTGGGGGGGAAGGGAGACTGGGGGGGAAGGGAGACTGGGGGGGAAGGGAGACTGGGGGGGAAGGGAGACTGGGGGGGAAGGGAGACTGGGGGGGGAAGGGAGACCGCGGGAGGGGTGGAAGAGAGACTGGAGGAGGGGGAGGGGGAAGAGAGACTGGGGGAGGGGGGGGAAGAGAGACTGGGGGAGGGGGGAAGATAGACTGGGGGGAGGGGGGAAGAGAGACTGCGGGAGGGGGGGGAAGAGAGACTGGGGGGAGGGGGGGAAGAGAGACTGGGGGAGGGGGGAAGAGAGACTGGGGGGGAGAGAGACTGGGGGTGGAGGCGGGGAGAGAGACTGGGAGAGGGGGGGAGAGAGACTGTGGGGAGGGGGGAAGACAGACTGGAGGGGGGGGGGAAGAGAGACTGGGTGGGGGGGGAAGAGAGACTGGGTGGGGGGGGAAGAGAGACTGGGTGGGGGGGGGAAGAGAGACTGGGTGGGGGGGGGGAAGAGAGACTGGGTGGGGGGGGGAAGAGAGACTGGGGGGGGGAAGAGAGACTGGGGGGGGGGGAAGAGAGACTGGGGGGGGGGAAGAGAGACTGGGGGGGGGAAGAGAGACTGGGGGGGGGGAAGAGTGACTGGGGAGGAAGGGAGACTGGGGGGGAAGGGAGACTGGGGGGGGAAGGGAGACTGGGGGGGGAAGGGAGACTGGGGGGGGAAGGGAGACTGGGGGGGGAAGGGAGACTGGGGGGGAAGGGAGACTGGGGGGGGAAGGGAGACTGGGGGGGGAAGGGAGACTGGGGGGGGAAGGGAGACTGGGGGGGGAAGGGAGACTGGGGGGGGGAAGGGAGACTGGGGGGGGAGAGAGACTGGGGGGGGGAGAGAGACTGGGGGGGGGGAGAGAGACTGGGGGGGGGAAGAGAGACTGGGGGGGAAGAGAGACTGGGGGGGGAAGAGAGACTGGGGGGGGAAGAGAGACTGGGGGGGGAAGAGAGACTGGAGGGGGAAGAGAGACTGGGGGGGGAAGAGAGACTGGGGGGGGAAGAGAGACTGGGGGGGGGAAGAGAGACTGGGGGGGAAGAGAGACTGGGGGGGGAAGAGAGACTGGGGGGGGAAGAGAGACTGGGGGGGGAAGAGAGACTGGGGGGGGAAGAGAGACTGGGGGGGGAAGAGAGACTGGGGGGGGAAGAGAGACTGGGGGGGAAGAGAGACTGGGGGGGGAAGAGAGACTGGGGGGGGAAGAGAGACTGGGGGGGGAAGAGAGACTGGGGGGAGGGGGGAAGAGAGACTGGGGGGAAGAGAGACTGGGGGGGGGGAAGAGAGACTGGGTGGGGGGGGAAGAGAGACTGGGTGGGGGGGGAAGAGAGACTGGGTGGGGGGGGAAGAGAGACTGGGTGGGGGGGAAGAGAGACTGGGTGGGGGGGGGAAGAGAGACTGGGTGGGGGGGAAGAGAGACTGGGGGGGGGGAAGAGAGACTGGGGGGGGGGGGGAAGAGAGACTGGGGGGGGGGGGAAGAGAGACTGGGTGGGGGAAGAGAGACTGGGGGGGGGGAAGAGTGACTGGGGAGGAAGGGAGACTGGGGGGGGAAGGGAGACTGGGGGGGCAGAGAGAGACTGGGGGGGCAGAGAGAGACTGGGGGGCAGAGAGAGACTGGGTGGGGGGAAGAGAGACTCGGGGGGGAAAGAGAGACTGGGGGGGGGAAAGAGAGACTGGGGGGGGGGGAAGAGAGACTGGGGGGGGGAAGAGAGACTGGGGGGGGGAAGAGTGACTGGGGAGGAAGGGAGACTGGGGGGGGGAAGGGAGACTGGGGGGGGAAGGGAGACTGGGGGGGGAAGGGAGACTGGGGGGGGAAGGGAGACTGGGGGGGGAAGGGAGACTGGGGGGGAAGGGAGACTGGGGGGGAAGGGAGACTGGGGGGGCAGAGAGAGACTGGGTGGGGGGAAGAGAGACTCGGGGGGGAAAGAGAGACTGGGGGGGGGGAAAGAGAGACTGGGGGGGGAAAGAGAGACTGGGGGGGGAAGAGAGACTGGGGGGGGGGAAGAGAGACTGGGGGGGGAAAGAGAGACTGGGGGGGGAAAGAGAGACTGGGGGGGGTGAAAGAGAGACTGGGGGGTGAAAGAGAGACTCGGGGGGAGAAAGAGAGACTGGGGGGGGGAAGAGAGACTGGGGGGGGGAAGAGAGACTGGGGGGGGGGGGAAGAGAGACTGGGGGGGGGAAGAGAGACTGGGGGGGGAAGAGAGACTGGGGGGGGAAGAGAGACTGGGGGGGGGAAGAGAGACTGGGGGGGGGAGAGAGACTGGGGGGGGGAGAGAGACTGGGGGGGGGAAGAGAGACTGGGGGGGGGAAGAGAGACTGGGGGGGGAAGAGAGACTGGGGGGGGGAAGAGAGACTGGGGGGGGAAGAGAGACTGGAGGGGGAAGAGAGACTGGGGGGGGAAGAGAGACTGGGGGGGGAAGAGAGACTGGGGGGGGGAAGAGAGACTGGGGGGGGGAAGAGAGACTGGGGGGGGAAGAGAGACTGGGGGGGGAAGAGAGACTGGGGGGGAAGAGAGACTGGGGGGGGAAGAGAGACTGGGGGGGGAAGAGAGACTGGGGGGGGAAGAGAGACTGGGGGGGGAAGAGAGACTGGGGGGGGAAGAGAGACTGGGGGGAGGGGGGAAGAGAGACTGGGGGCGGGGGGAAGAGAGACTGGGGGCGGAGAGACTGGGGCGGGGTGCAAGAGAGACTGGAGCGGGGGGGGAAGAGAGACTGGGGTGGGGGGGAAGAGAGACTGGGTGGGGGGGGAAGAGAGACTGGGTGGGGGGGGAAGAGAGACTGGGTGGGGGGGGGAAGAGAGACTGGGGGGGGGAAGAGAGACTGGGGGGGGGAAGAGAGACTGGGGGGGGGGGGGAAGAGAGAGTGGGGGGGGGGGGAGAGAGACTGGGTGGGGGAAGAGAGACTGGGGGGAGGAGACTGGGGGGGGGGGAAGAGTGACTGGGGAGGAAGGGAGACTGGGGGGGAAGGGAGACTGGGGGGCAGAGAGAGACTGGGGGGGCAGAGAGAGACTGGGGGGGCAGAGAGAGACTGGGTGGGGGGAAGAGAGACTCGGGGGGGAAAGAGAGACTGGGGGGGGGAAAGAGAGACTGGGGGGGAAAGAGAGACTGGGGGGGAAAGAGAGACTGGGGGGGGGAAGAGAGACTGGGGGGGGGGAAGAGAGACTGGGGGGGGAAAGAGAGACTGGGGGGGGAAAGAGAGACTCGGGGGGAGAAAGAGAGCCTGGGGGGGGAAGAGAGACTGGGGGGGGGAAGAGAGACTGGGGGGGAAGAGAGACTGGGGGGGGAAGAGAGACTGGGGGGGGGGAAGAGAGACTGGGGGGGGAAGAGAGACTGGAGGGGGAAGAGAGACTGGGGGGGGAAGAGAGACTGGGGGGGGGGAAGAGAGACTGGGGGGGGGGGAAGAGAGACTGGGGGGGGGAAGAGAGACTGGGGGGGGAAGAGAGACTGGGGGGGGAAGAGAGACTGGGGGGGGAAGAGAGACTGGGGGGGGAAGAGAGACTGGGGGGGGAAGAGAGACTGGGGGGGGGAAGAGAGACTGGGGGGGGAAGAAGAGAGACTGGGGGGGGGGGAAGAGAGACTGGGGGGGGGGAAGAGAGACTGGGGGGGAAGAGAGACTGGGCGGGGGGGAGAGAGACTGGGGGGGGGGGAGAGACTGGGGGGGGAGAGAGACTGGGGGGGGGGAAGAGAGACTGGGGGGGGAAGAGAGACTGGGGGGGGAAGAGAGACTGGGGTGGGAAGAGAGACTGGGGTGGGAAGAGAGACTGGGGGGGGAAGAGAGACTGGGGGGGGGAAGAGAGACTGGGGGGGAAGAGAGACTGGGGGGGGAAGAGAGACTGGGGGGGAAGAGAGACTGGGGGGGGAAGAGAGACTGGGGGGGGAAGAGAGACTGGGGGGGAAGAGAGACTGGGGGGGGAAGAGAGACTGGGGGGGAAGAGAGACTGGGGGGGGAAGAGAGACTGGGGGGGGAAGAGAGACTGGGGGGGGAAGAGAGACTGGGGGGGGAAGAGAGACTGGGGGGGGAAGAGAGACTGGGGGGGGAAGAGAGACTGGGGGGGGAAGAGAGACTGGGGGGGAAGAGAGACTGGGGGGGAAGAGAGACTGGGGGGGGGGAAGAGAGACTGGGGGGGGGAAGAGAGACTGGGGGGGGGGGAAGAGAGACTGGGGGGGGGGAAGAGAGATTTGGGGGGAGGGGGAAGAGGGACTGTGGGGGGGGGGAAGAGCGACTGGGGGGGGAAGAGAGACTGGGGGGGGGGAAGAGAGACTGGGGGGGAGGGGGGAAGAGAGACTGGTGGGGAGGGGGGAAGACTGGGGGGGGAGGGGGGGAAGACTGGGGGGGAGGGGTGGAAGACTGGGGGGGAGGGGGGAGGAAGACTGGGGGGAGGAAGACTGGGGGGAGGGGGGGGAAGAGAGACTGGGGGGGGAGGGGGGGGAAGAGAGACGGGGGGAGGGGGGGGAAAGAGAGATGGGGGGGAGGGGGGAAAGAGAGATGGGGGGAGGGGGGAAGAGAGACTGCGGGGGAGGGGGGGAGAGAGACTGGGGGGAGGGGGGAGAGAGACTGGGGGGAGGGGGGGGGAGAGAGACTGGGGATGGAGAGATGGGGGGGAGGGGGGGAGAGAGACGGGGAGGGGGTGGACAGACGGGGGAGAGGGGGGGAAGAGAGATTGGAGGGGGGGGGGAGAGAGACTGGGGGAGGGGGGAAGAGAGACTGGGGAGAGGGAGGGGGGGGAGAGGGAGGGGGTAGAGAGACTGGGGAAGAAAGACTGGGGGAGGGGGGAAGAGAGACTGGGGGGAAGAGAGACTGGGGAGAGGGGGTGTTGAGAGACTGGGAGAGGGGGTGTTGAGAGACTGGGGAAAGGGGGTGTAGAGCGACTGGGTGGGGGGGGGGAAGAGAGACGGGGAGAGGCTGGGTAGAGAGACTGGGGGAGGGGGTAGAGAGACTGGTGGGGGGGGAAGAGAGACTGGGGGAGCGGGGGGGAAGAGAGACTGGGGGGGGAAGAGAGACTGGGGGGGGAAGAGAGACTGGGGGGGGAAGAGAGACTGGGGGGGAAGAGAGACTGGGGGGGAAGAGAGACTGGGGGGGGAGAGACTGGGGGGGGGGGAGAGACTGGGGGGGGAGAGACTGGGGGGGGGAGAGAGATTGGGGCGGGAAAGAGATTGGGGGGGAAAGAGATTGGGGGGGGGAAAGAGATTGGGGGTGGAAAGAGATTGGGGGTGGAAAGAGATTGGGGGGGGGAAAGAGATTCGGGGGGGAAAGAGAGATTGGGGGGGGGAAAGAGATTGGGGGGGGGAGAGAGACTGGAGCGGGGGGGGGGGAAGAGAGACTGGAGCGGGGCGGGAAGAGAGATTGGAGCGGGGCGGGAAGAGAGACTGGAGCGGGGCGGGAAGAGAGACTGGAGCGGGGCGGGAAGAGAGACTGGAGCGGGGCGGGAAAGAGAGGCTGGGCGGGGGGGGAAAGAGAGACTGGGGGGGGGGGAAGGGAGACTGGGGGGGGGGAAGGGAGACTGGGGGGGGGAAGGGAGACTGGGGGGAAAGGGAGAGTGGGGGGAAGGGAGAGTGGGGGGGAAGGGAGAGTGGGGGGGGAAGGGAGAGTGGGGGGGAAGGGAGAGTGGGGGGGAAGGGAGAGTGGGGGGGGAAGGGAGAGTGGGGGGGAAGGGAGACTGGGGGGGAAGAGAGACTGGGGGGGAAGAGAGACTGGGGGGGGGAAGAGAGACTGGGGGGGGGAAGAGAGACTGGGGGGGAAGAGAGACTGGGGGGGGAAGAGAGACTGGGGGGGGGAAGAGAGACTGGGGGGGAAGAGAGACTGGGGGGGGGGGGGAAGAGAGACTGGGGGGGGAAGAGAGACTGGGCGGGGGGGGGGGGAAGAGAGACTGGGTGGGAGAAAGAGAGACTGGGGGGGAGAAAGAGAGACTGGGGGGGAGAAAGAGAGACTGGGGGGAAGGAAGACTGGGGGGGAAGGGAGACTGGGGGGAAGGGAGACTGGGGGGGAAGGGAGACTGGGGGGAAGGGAGACTGGGGGGGAAGGAAGACCGCGGGAAGGGTGGAAGAGAGACTGGAGGAGGGGGAGGGGGAAGAGAGACTGGGGGAGGGGGGGGAAGAGAGACTGGGGGGAGGGGGGAAGAGAGACTGCGGGAGGGGGGAAGAGAGACTGGGGGGAGGGGGGGAAGAGACTGGGGGGAGGGGGAAGAGAGACTGGGGGGGAGAGAGACTGGGGGGGAG